>NC_089162.1:300000-1500000 GCF_009819655.1 Sylvia atricapilla
ATGCAAAGTTTTATTTAAGTTTGGTGATACAGTTGCTCATTTATAGAGACTCAAAAAAAGACACTTGCATTGTGCACACACTGTCAAAACTGGAAGGCAGATGCAAGAATATATCCGACTTTAGCTATATCCGTTGAACTTTTTTTCCTTAAAACCTCATTACATTTTTAAAAAAACTTAGCACAGCAAATTATATTAAAACAAATGTAAAGCAAAGTGGTTTTCTCATTTTAAACCACTGGGATGACATTATAATTTAAAATAAATTGGTTTGAAATGGTTTTATTTCTTTTTATTTTGAGAAACTAAAGTGATCTTATGATGAGGAATTTAACTAGAATTATAACAACTAAGGAGTTCAAGAACTTCTCTCCTCCATGATGTTATAACTCTTTTTAAATTACTTAGACTGCTGCTTTAATTTCTAAACAAACTATGGATATTTAAGCAGATGAGTTTTATGAGTACTCACCTTTTCATTCAGACATAATCCATTTCAGGAGCACATTTTCTTCTTTTTCAGACACTTATTTTCTTTTTTTAGAAAACTAAGTAATTACCAGCAACATTAACTTCAGCAATTAGTACTTGCTGATAATTTTTGCAAAGATATTTTAGAAGCAACAGTGAGCAAGCTACTGATTTAAGCCCCAAAGCATCAGCAAATGGCATTTTACTGCTGTGTTTCCTCGGGGCTCAGCCAGGAGCTGCAGCCCCCCTACCCCCACTTCAGATTTATCCTGCTTTTCCTGCCTTTGCAAACCTGACACAACACAGCAGAAAAATGTTTCCTGAAGAGTATTTCAGGAGCTTGACTAGATCCAGCCCAGAAATCAAGAGAGGAAGCAAACTGTGGGCTCGCACACGAGTGACGGCAGGACAAGAGACTCGGCGTGTCTTTAAACGTCTTTCTCACATGCGAAGGGCTGAATGTCCAGAGGTGTGTGCCTGGCACTCGTATCCATACTCTAGAAACGAGAAGCTCTCACCTGAGGCCAAGCAGATGAACTGTAAGGTGGGATTAGCCCACACTGACACATCTCTAAAAACTTTATTTCTTTTTATTAATGTTTTTTTAAAAGTAAGCGGCCAGAGCGATATGTTGGGTTATGCTGTATGAAACACACACTGGCTGTCAATCAAAAAGGGAGTGCTTTGGTCAGGAATAATCAGGGGTTTTGTTTCCAAAATTAATGAAGTGGCTGGAAAGCGAACATCTGCCAAGGGGACTCAAACCCTGAGCAGCTGTTAGAGCCCCAGGACCCTTCCCACGTTGGACAGCCTTGCTGCTAAGTGCCTCTCCCTGAGGTTTCTCTCGTGGTGGGGAGCTGGGAGCGGACAGGAGGCTGGGAAGGGAAAGGCACACTGGGGAGGTTTGGAGGGCAGAGGATTTGACACAGTCTGTGCGTGCCTGGTCGGCACCTGCACACCACAAATGGCAGCTGGGCAGACAGGCACCAGGATTTTTGCCCTTTTACAAGAAGGTATTAATTCAAGGGACACGATCCTCCATTTCACTTACTAAAGCATTTTTTCAATCACAGTTAAGGAGGAAAATAGCACTGCTGTGAGCCGGTCAGTCAGTAACGAGTCAGTTCTAAGGAAAAGAAGGGAGGTCAGCCCAGGCCAGAGAGCTGGAAATAGATTGTCCAGGAGGGCAGTTGTGTTCAGTCAGGAGAGATATGGCAACAGACTCTCTAAACTGGGGTTTCTGGAGATAACTAGTTTTAATTTAGAGTCAATTTGTGTTACCAGGCCTTTTGTGTGCAGTGCCAGGGCCCCACAGATGTGGTGCACCTTGGGAAAATGATTAAGCGCCTTTGAGTTGACTTGTTTCGTCCCAGCACAAACATTACCATGAGAGACAGTGATTAAGGCAAGAGGAATTATGTTGCTGCTGTATTACTAAATTTGTGATTTAGATAGTACCCAAGTGGCTCTGCTTAGGGCAGAGTCAGCTGGTTGTAATCACTTGCTGCTGCATTTGTACATTGCTGAGAGCACTGGGACTGTTTGCTGAAAGAGAAGAATTCTGTCTGTTGCGTTTTCAGCTCACCAGTTTCCACAAGAATTTAAAATTCTTTTGACAGAATGGGCAGGATGAACTAAAGTGCCAAAGTCTGAAAGTGCGTTGGCTCTCAGTCTGAACTCCTGTATCCATAATGAGAGGGCAAAGATTCCTTTCACAAGCCCCTGACATTACCATTGTTAATCACTGGAAAAGTCCCTTTTCCAGTTAAATGCAACCACCTTAAAAACAGATCTGTAAAGACATAATCAATCCTACTAAACACTGAGACACTGATCTCAAATGTATGCCTTTTTCAGCATGATATTGGGCTTGATACTTGATCCAGCACAGAAAAATCAATTGCGTGGCTAGAAAGAGGGAGGCACAATTTGGGCCAGTGCTTTGCTCGAGGGAATCCAGAGGCTTTGTCCTCTCAGCATGAAAGGCCTCAGTGCATAAAAATCCCTTTGAGTAAAAGATCTCAGCATCTGCCTCACATAAATAAAGTGAGTTTCCAGTATCTACCCCATGCCAGAGAACAGGGCATTGCCCAGGAAGGTATTTTTTTAAGCCAGGGAGAGGGTAAAACACCCCACACATGCACACAGAAGGAAAACCCACCTGATGGGTGGCTAAGTGAGCTCCTCAGTCGTGTGCATTCCCCTGACGGAAATGCTTGTTGAGAGAAAGACACTCTGAGCAAGGAAAGCCTTGTAAAGGCAGAGGAAGGAAAAGAAACTAAGTGTTTGTTACCCCTGAACTTTACCTTGGCCCCTTTGCAGATGATAAGATGATACCTCTGAGCAGCTGAGGAAACAGAAATTGTGGAGCAGCAACTGCATAAGCTCACACACCCCATCACCTTCAGGGGGGCTTTTTGCTCCCAGCTTATCTTTACAACCAAATTTCACTCCTGGCCTAAGTGACTATGCAATATGAGTGCTCCAAGTCCAGCAGTTTCATTGGATTTTTTTTTTCAGCCCCCAAAGCTATGGAGCCTGTCTCAAATCCTCCATTATGTTATTTCTCCTGTCACCTTAAATCTGTCTGAAACCTCTTTGAATGTCACCAGACCTCACTCTGAGTCCAACAGATTCCCCTCCTACTCCCTATCCCCGCACTGTGATGCTGCAGCATTTTTGTGTTTCCAAACCATTCCTGGCTCTGGTTTTGTCCCTTAATGGACAGCCCTGGGCTCAGGGAACACAACACTACAAAGGTGTTCTTGACATGCTCAGAATAAACCAAAGCTTGAGTTACTTTCTTCAATAAAATTATACTGAAAGCTGAACTATCAATTGGGACACCTTTGTTTTATTTTCTGCTCTGCCTCAAGCCCTAAACCTAATCTCCCTTGTCTAGAGCCAACTTTGAATCATCTAGAAATAGAGTATAAGGGTATTCATCATGTGATTGGAGGCACTGGCCAGCCCCCAAATTAGTTAAGATGCTCTGATTTAAAGTAATAGTACAGCTAATAACCATTTTTATCAGTGCTGATAGCAGGCTCAGAACACACAAGCCATAAAGTTCATGACACACTTGCAAAATCCCTTAGAACAGAAACCTAGGTATGGCCTCAGCCCTACATGCAGAGAAATTGAGGCAAAATTTCTCTCTGCTAATGCCTGGGACAGGAGCCAGATCTAACTCACCATCATGTCCTCTCCAGGCAGAGCAGAATCTAAATCCCAAAATTTTCCTCTGTGATCTCATTTTTTCCCCCACAGCACACTGGGGGTTGTGAGACAATGTGTTAATTTTTTTCCCCATTACCTCTTTGCAGGATACAATACCTGAGCAGTTTCTCCTTCTGTAGGCTCTGTTGCTACCAAAACCCAAACACACTGGAGTTGGGAGGATTTCCCTGAGCTCCCAGGTCATTGCTGTGCCACCACACAGGGCACCAAGGAATTAAACCAGAAGGAATAAGTCACTATGAATCCTGAGACAGACCCACTGGCAGAACTGAAGGCAGTTAGAGAGATATTTATGGGGTGGCTCTGATTTTCTGAGAGTTGCACAGACAACACATACACCAGAGACTATGCCAAGGAATAGTGCCCATCTTTCAGCAAGTGGGATTTGTTTTTCCAGGCTATAGCTAAGAGGCTACATTCTGGACTTATAAACTAGGGCTAAGGAGTTTGGGAGTGGCAAGCAGGAATGCAAAGGAGTACTCTGTGCCACCTGAGGGTCCAGTCTGGGCAAGACAGAAGAACCCTACTAGTCATCCCAAATATTTATGGGACAAAAAGCAGTGTTTTCCCCCTTTCCCTAGTGAATTCCACAATGCCGTGACAACCCATCCTTAAAGGGAAGGAAGCACACAGCCATCATCCTCCTCCTATCCACATTGCTGTCCTTTCCAAAACGCCAGTGAAAACAGAGACAACTATTTTAATATGGGCAAGGTAACAACAATCTCATTTAACTCACTTTCCTAGAGGGACTGGAGCCAATTGCAAAGGGAAGTATCTAATCTCATGAGAATGGGAGTGTTTGGAATTGGAACATCTTTCAAAAAACACCCCCAATTTTTGGCAGGGAAGGCTTCCCAAATCTTACACCGCTTCACTATTTAATCCATGCTCCAACCTCATTTGGATGAGGATCCACATGTGAATACTTCACCCAGCTTTGCCTAAGGCAAATTATTTTTCTACAAGTCTTGCAAAATCTCTGCCAAGCTGGTAGTGTGTTAAAAATGAAGAATCAAAATATTTGCAACTCCTTCTATAAAACAGCCAGGATGTTTTGGTGTTCTATGACTGATGCTGTATTCATTATTCAGAGGATTATCTCTCCTTTATTTTTTTTCTACAGGACAATTTACCTGAAAGCAGCAAAGAAAAGATCCCCAGCCAATAGACCAGAAGAATGTCTCCAGTCTCCATAGAGACACCAGGAAAACACCAGGATCATGTGAGTTGTACACAAGAAACCTATTCATACTGGAATGGGTGGTGTTCCAGGACGTTAAGTAATTTTGACAATCTGCCACTATCTCAGCCTGCAAGAAGCCCAAAGGGAGTTATTGATGCCATCAAGTTCTGGTCTTTATTAATGGTTTCTAGACAGCCTTCATCATTCTGGGCTCTGCAGGACCCCAGTCCAAACCTGCAGATGGATCCTTCTACAGTCATCCAAGAGAAACCAGGACCCCCATTCGCAGGGGCTGAGTGTCCTCCAGCAGCTACTCAAGCTGCAGAGATCAGGAGCTCCCAGCCAGAAGCCCAGTTATCCCAGTATGCTGGAACAGCTCAAGGCTGCTCTTCACTTAACAGGTGCTGTGCTGCTGCAATTCACTGCTGTAGACAAATTTGTACTTAATTAATACAAGGACAAACAAGGAGACATAGGGGCTCTGGGATGCAAAAAATAACAGAGCATACCAAAATTAACTGTAGCATTCCTGCATCCACAGGTAAGGCCAGGACTTTCATTGCCTAATGCTAAGGGAAGGACAGAGATGAAGAGCCTGATCATGCCTATAAATAGATTAATTCCTTCTAAACAAGGAAAGAGAAAAACCTTAGCTAGAGTGAGAAGTCCTTTCCAGAGGTCTTGGCCAAATTTATCCTGCTGAGGAGCAGGCAGAGGACTGGCTGTGTGCGCGGAAGCCAGCCAAGGCAGGGTTTGGGGGCTTGAAACACAGAGGAGAGTCTCTTTCCTATTAAAAGTGCCTAGATTGGCTTCCTATGATGCTCTGTGTCATTCCTTGACCTTCCAAAAAGTCATAGAATCCTTACCTGTGTAACAGCTCATGAATCAATTTCATCACCAGAGCTGGAGAACTGTGCCATTCCCAGAAGGATTTGTTACATGGATTGCAGCAGTTGGATATTTCAACATGAGCTGGGAGCCAGCACCCAGCTCCAGGGGTTTGGGAATGCTGCAGAGGATATTCTGCGTTGACAGTGGGGCTGCCTGCAGAGCACTCAGCTTCTTCTCAGAACTGCTCAGAACACTGAAACCCTCAGAGCAACCCTGGACTAAAAGGTTTGACCATGAAGAACGACCTGGCTGCGCCAGTGACACTCTGGAAGCAGATCTGTCACAGTCTAGATTGCTTAACAGCACTGAGGCACCCGCAGGAATCTGCAATCCATCAGGTTGTGCCACTGCTCAGCTCCAGGCACTGCCTCACTTCCCTTCCCTGCAACACAGAGATTTTTGGGTAATCCCAGCTCCATGTAGAGACAGGCCCTGACCCCAGCCTTGGGATCAGCCAGTGAGGAACAGGGAGGAATCAGCTCTAATTCCACTGACATTCCCTGTAATTAGGATGTTCAAATACACATAGCTTTTAAGACCCTGGTGCCAAAGTTAAGCCCCAGAGCTTTCACTGTGCTATCAGTGCAAGGGTGAGGGGGGGCGGGGGGTGGGTAGGACATCACACAACTGGTATATGTGTCCAGTGTGTCTAATCCCCTTATTTAAGGAGCACTCCCAAGTCCCTTAACTCAGTTGTCCCATTTTTCTGCCCATAGCCTCAGCTTTATGCTTGATCCTGAACTGTTTTCCTTCTCACCATTACCAATTTCCCTCCTTGATCTCCCCGGTCCTTTTCCAATGGCATTCTGAAAGACTTGAATCCCTATTGCCATGGATCTTACAGCTGCTGGGAACCTCAGGGTGTCTCAGCTGGTAAATGAGCAGCCCTGGTCTTTCACTCAAGGCTTAACCCAGACTGCACAGATCTTCATTGTGTCTGGTTGCAAGGCAGAATTGTTCTCATTTCCCTTCCAACCATTTCAAAGGCTTTCCAGGATATATAGATAAAGTTCCACTTTCCTGCTAGAGGAAACAACAGCAGCAATTGCAGAGTATCCTTAACACAGAAAAGAAAGGTCTCTAGGCTCAGCCTGAAGCTTGTCTCTGCTCCCTGTTTGCCACCAACCTGCCATTTCTGCATATTCCAGAAATGTTCCTACTTAACTGCACTAATATTTTACATTTAAATTCTTCATGGCTTAGCTCCATTTTATGCTCACATTTTGGGGCAACACCTTTCTTCCCCAGTCAGGAATTCATGTTTTGCTGTGAAAGTCTTCCTGCTATAAGGAGGAGAAGAAAAAAAGAGAAATAAACAGAAGGAAAGCTCATCTTCCCCCTTTCATAAGATGTCCAAGTCCTTGCACTTCCACCTGCAAGCAATAACTAGAGGTCATTATGCTAAGTGCCTTCTACACTGTAAGAAGGGGACAGGATGGTCTACGAGAGCTGTAATAGTAACAGTTGCTGATTATATTGTGTTAATAGGTCGGTGTTAACTTCAGCAATTGAAAACAAAGTGTTTTAACTGTTAAAATAGGCAAGGCTAATGTAAAAGAGTTTATGAGGGTTATAATTGGACAGTTTTGGCCTAGAAGAATGCCATGAAGGAAAAAAAAGTCTCAGCTCTTACAGTAAGGGCCTATTATTATAGATAATTCTTTATTATACAGAGCTCATTTTTCTCAATTCTAAATTTCCCATGAATGTATTTTTTAGTACTAAGTCTTAGTTCTAAGACTTAGTTTCGGAAGTACTTCTAGCTCACAAAAAATTTTATTTTCATCAGCTATGGATTCATCAGCTATGGTGTAGGCAAGGAAGTCTTATAAGCTACAGGGGTCAGGGAGCACTTGGAGACTGCTTCGTCTTAATTCTTCTCTGTGTCCTATTCTGTGCTTTGTTTGTTAAATGAAATCATGGTTTCCACAGCTGTAGCTCTTAGTCTAGAAGAATATTAATATAGAAGCATTAAAGTAGGTATGTACATTAACACATGGAAGAAGGGTCAAGACTTATGGAAAATTCTTCTATTGAGGGAGCAGAAAGAAATTATTTAGCTGCAGCTAGAGAATAAATCAAAATACACAATCTTTCATAGTAAACCATGTTTCTTTTCAACTTATTACTACTCCTCATAGCCTGATAGTGATAAATAGTAATAAAGTAATTGCAGTGAGATGTTTCTGCAGACCTGAGTGTGAAAACACCCATTGTTCCAGAATATTGGGATTTCGTGAACAGGATCCAGTTTAACAGATGATTCCTGTTCCATTGCCTGCAACGGGATTTTACTGATGGGGAACAAATATCTGTCTTGTGATCCAGATAAGGCAAAGCTTGAGAATAATTACCAGCTAATTAGGTCTCCATGGTCCAACTGTTTTCTTGTTTGAATAAGGAACTGGTTAACAATAAAGACCTGCATCCTTGAGAAAAGCTGCTCCTTTCAATTTGGTGTGATTTTTTTTTTTTAATCTATACTAAAGGCAGGACAATGACACCTTCATTCAGGCAAAGAATGGGGTTGTATTGGTAACCTGCAACTGATTGCTGGGAAGGCAAAGAACAGGTTAAAGGGTTTTCTGTCCCTAATTGGTCTCAGGAGAACTGGTATGGCCACATTTCTCCAAGATGTTCCTGTGTGCAGGAGAACAAAACAACTCTGCCATGTCCCAAAGGGTCTGGGTGTGAGGCAGCACTTTGAGCCTTTGTCCCCCTCTTGCCCGGCTGTCACTCTGCACACACGACAACAGGAGGTGTGCTTCCTGGCCCATGGGCTAGGATCAAGGGGGCTGGTTCTGTTTGGTCCCACAGGGCTTGGCCACCTGATACTGGCAGGTGCAGTTCTCCTGGGCAAAGGTCCACCTGGGCACCTGCCGCTTCCTGATGCAGCTGCAGGAATTGCTGAGGGTGATGTGCAGCCCAGCAGGAGTAGAGTGGATAAAGCTGGGTGCTCCTGGCCTGGTGGTGGTTGTGAATGTGTGTCACAAAGGAAAACTTTCAGCTTTAGAACGAGCATGCAAATAGAAGAGGATTACAATCACAGACTCACCGAATGGTTTGGGTTGGAAGGGACCTTAAAGCTCACCTTGTTCCACCCCCTGCCATTGGCATGGGACCTTCCAGTGCTACCAAAAATCAGACTGATCAGGAGTCCTAGACTCCCCGTTACCCTTTCACATCACACTGCAAATGTGGAGGACAGCTTGCAGGTCAGAGTGACAGTAATCCATCATCCCTAACAGAGCACAGTGGGATCTCCAGAGCCATACCCCACTGGGTACAGAGTCACTGTTTTAGTTTAGAGGAAGGTCAGCAGAGCTTCATTAGTTTATCAATATAGTTATCAAGTCCCCGTTTCAGGAGTGTGCTCTCACGGGGCTGTGGGTGCTGACAGCCTGTCTGAGGCACTAATGAGCCGGTCATTAACTGCAGAGTTGGAGAAGCCTGTTTGTCCAACTCAGGGCCGTGTGTGCAGTAGAATATACAGCAGCATAGGAACCCAGATGCTGGCGGGAGAGGCAAGAAAACAAATGTTCCTTTGGTGTGCTTCAGATGCCATCCAAACCATGTTCAAACAGCCAGATGCGGCTGCCGTGTTCTCAGAACCCACTGAGCCCCTCCCTTTGCAAGGGTTAGCTCACAGACATGTGGGTTATTCATATTAAAAGACAGGCAACACAACTCTTCCATAAAAGTCCACCAGACAGACACTTTAACCCCTATAATCCCTTCCTGTGGTGTATGTGACGCCACATAGATTTATTAATTAAACCCTGTTATCTGGTAGCCACTGTCAATTAAGTGTTTCCTTGTAATGTGCATAACGAGAGCTCATTCATTTGTAAATATTTCCATTACATTTAAGGCTGTGAGTCTCTCTGAGCATTTCTCTTCCCCAAAAAGAGGTACAGAATTGGCTGTGGTTTGAGATTCTGGGTGAAGGGAGGGAAGAGAGAAGCAAAAACCAGGAGGGGCAGATAATGCATCTGTTGCTAAACTGAACAATTAATAAATGTAATTGGTAAGGCACAGTGCCATCTGCAAACAACTCTGTTTCAGGAGATGGAGGCAATTCTTGCTGTGCCACTTACCCGCACTGTGACCCCAGGAAAGATGCAGCACACATTTTTGTTGCTGTTGTCTGCTTTGACAGCTCTCTAGAGAACTCCATACAGCTAAAAAGGAACCACCTCACATGCAGGGCCGGCATCTTGATCAATAACTCTGGAATGGGCTCTCACTGATTAAAAATTCACTGCAAAAGGTGCTGACACTCTGCTAAAAGTACCAGCTCCCTGAGTTCTTTTACTAGAAATAGTCACATCTCTGCCTGATAAACCCTGACTACTGAGAAACTAAAGTACCAAAAGACTAAACAAGAAAAGCTTCTTTCAGGCAGTATCTGTAATAATAAAATCATCGTGATTTTAAATGAGTACTTAAAGTCCCTTCAGACCTGATATGATGTCTAGATCATTGGATTTGGGTAAAACGGATCTAACAGGATAATTAATCCACTTGGAATGTAGACAGAATTCTTTCCAGCAGCTGCATCGAGAGAAAGAGGGAAATGACTAACTGAATCCAAGGCTTTTAAGTGCATTCCTATCAGTTGTGCTGGAGCAGCTGCTGGGAGATGGAGCTTCAGTTCCACCTTCTGGTAAAATTTGCAGTTGCAAGTCTCTTTTAAAAAGAGGATTTAAATTAAAAATATATTTTTTCAATTAATCCAAGGCTAGGTTAGGGCTCGTTCTGAATAAAGCTCAAAGGTAAGTATGTAAGACAAATCCCAAAGTCTGGATGTCGAGCAAAAAAGTAATTTAAACATATAGGGAGATAATGACAAATAGTCAAAGAAATTAAATTCGGCCAGTAACTTGTTGGCTAACATTAGTGCTGCAGTGTTGTTAGGTCTTTGTACAGTGATCCCAAGGCTTTAAATTTATTACACTGGCAAAAGGAAGGAAAGCTTCTTGTAAAGATTCACTAGCTGCCAGAGAGCCTGGAAAAAGATGGGAGTGGAAAGCTGCTGTCAGGCTGAGAAGGTCCAGGGTGGTGTCCCTGGGCTGTTGGTGGCTGCAGCATGCTGGATACCAGCCCTGGGGAGTGAGGTCGGCAGCAAATTCTGAGAGAATCCCACAGCAAAGATTCGAGTCAGATGTTCCCCTTCTCCCAGGTCCTTTGCAGACAGACTGAGGGAGCTGTTACTGTGGAGCACATGGAAAAGGGAACCTTATCAAATCAAGATCACTGGGAAAAAGAGACAATGCCGTCTGGCTCCTCTGGAGAGAGCTGGAAAGCAGGCTGGCACTACCTCAGGCAGGCTGTGCACTCATCCTTCCCCACACATTCCTGGGACATTTCTAATCATAACTGTGAATGGCATCCCACAGGGCCTTTCTGGGATCAGGTTGCCCTCTACAAGTGTTCAGTCCTGTGTTTGGAGGCAGCAGAGCTCCCACTAATATCCATTGAAACATAGCTCTGCCTCGTTACCATCAGAGCTGCTATTTCATGGAAGGCCCCTTTATAAAGTTTTTGATATAACATAATTTAGACTTTCAGAGTATCATCATAGCTATTCAAAGCTGCAATTTTTTAGGAAGTCAGCAAAAGACAGGCAAGGATAAAATGACATATTCCTTGTCCTGTCTTCTGGATTGTTCTAGAGTAACGTGTATATAATTGATTATGGAGAGCAAAAATAAAATATTTTTAGAGAAGCCCACTTTACTTTTTTGCCTTTTTAGTGTTGGCATGTTCACACAATTCAGCCTGGATTGAAGTGATAACGAGTAACACAGCACACAGCCCTGTCTGCTCAGTTTATTATCGTGCATTCCTATCTGACTATCTAATCTAAGATGTTTTTAAAGGACCGAAATATTTAAGTGCTGCCACAGGATCTAATTACTAATCTTCAGGAAGAAACATTGGCTTTGTTGCAGATTTGGAATAAAACCCCTTAAATCTTTCTGAAGGTTGAAAAGCAAACATGTATAAAACATAAAACTACCTCTCCTTGTGCATGTCTGGGAACACTGGATGCAGGATGCAACATAAAACTATTGTTCTATCAGAAACCAAGGTGTTGTTTCACACTGCACGAGACCATGAGTCGTTAAAACCGAGCTGTACCACAGCCAAGGAATGGTTTACATTGGCCTATGTTCTTCATCACTCTCTTTATTGGTTGGCTTTTCTTTGAACTTGTTTCCACAGCATTTGAGTGCCCTGCAAGTAATTGTGGATTCGTTCTCCCAGCACCCAGATCAGGCAACATTATCTTTTTCTTTTTCTTTTCCACATGTGGGGAATTGGAGGCAAAGATGAAGGATGAGATTTGTCTAGAGAAATGAGAGTGATTTTCATGGCAGCATTCCAAATGTAACCAGATGTCTTGTGTCATAGTTCTTCACTGCAGGAGCTCTGCTCATCTAAATAGAGCATTTCCCCTTGTCTCCTGACAAGGCAGGGACAGGTTCACCAGCTGAACCAAATAAAATCACAGCCAAAGTCTGCATGCTTCTGCTCAAAGGAATTACAAAAACACCTGAAGTGCAATAGGCTCACAGTAACAGTGTTAGATAGAGACCTACCATAGAAAATTGGGTAATAGCTAGAGAATGAGCCTGGGATGAGTATTTTATGAGTGTTATAGAAACCATCTTGCCTAAAATCTAGGTCATTCCTTCCTTCTGTTCCTACGTCACTACCAGCCTTATCCTCAGTTCCTGCCCGTCAGGAATATCAGGACTATCCTGCATATCCATGTTTCTGGATAGTCCATCACAGACAGGAATGGCCCCATGAATCACATGCTTGTGTACCAGAAAGAGGGGAAGACACTAATGGTCTTGCCTCCAATTTAGTCCACACAGGACTCAGCTCTGTTTGATTTCCATCAGTCAAAGTATGATTTTCCTGAAAGCACTGGAAAACACTGGGTGGGCACAGGCTTATTTAGGCTTTGGGAGGACAGGTGAGTTTGTAGCAGTACATTTGAGCTGTAAAGGAAACCATTAGATTCAATTCCAGTTGTAACTGACCCAGCACTGTGGTGTCACTGGTATAACTGTGTTTCTAAACAAACTTCCACAGAGAGGGCTACCCAGGCTCATGGAACAATCACCAGCAGCTTCTTTCCATGGACAGAAGTGCAGACCATGTGTTCTGAACCTTCTCAGCCTGGCCTTCTCACCCCTTTTCTCCAGGCATGTTCCTACAAAGCAGTGGTGGCACATTCGTGGAGTCAAGGCACGTACCATAAAGTTATCCACTGGCTCTCAATGCAGATGTCTTGGACTGCTCTGGTTGGTGATTCTAGGATGAAACAGCATCTTTAGAAAACCATCCACAAAGCCTTCCTGTGATGGGACCTGTGACAGGGAATTCACATGTGTGCTGAGATGTGCCACTGCAACATCCAAGTTTAATTTTAATCTAATTAATTTAATTTTAATCTAATTTTAAAGCATTCGCCTCTGGCTGATTCAATACAATTGTTTGTCATTTTATTTGTAATGCACCAACTTCTACTTATTATTTTGCTTTGTATTGCATTTAGTTGTTTTTCGTGGGGGGTTGTTTGTTTGTATTTGTTGTTGTTGTTGGGGTTTTTTTAAGTGCTTTTATTGGGCTGGCACCCAGTTGGGATGAACATCTTTTGTGCAGCATGTTGAATCCCTGTGCCATAAAAAGTCTTTCACCAAGATTTTACCCTCTAATGTTATTCCTTTTCTCTGGGACACTCTCACAGATGATGAAGCCCCTTTCCCCCCCTGCCACCTCCTGGGCAGAAGTCTGTTACCCTGCACACGCCTTAGGAAAGCTGCCTGCTTGCTTCATACCGGGGGGTTTGTGTGCTGCAGTGAACGGGCTGGAGTAAGCACCAATAACACTCCCTCCCCATATTCTCCCATAATTATAGCACTCATTACATTTGTTACTTCTGAACCACTAAAATACGAACCAGTCTCAGCCTAGAAGTGTTCATGCTGGGAAGGACAAAAGAAGAATTTTAATGACACCAGGACTGAGTGCATAAACTGTCATGAAAAAGAAAAGAAGATAAATCAACCATGCAAAGCTTAAGAAATCACTTAAACCCAGCACTAAGAGGGAGATGGGAAGATGCTGTTCTCCTGAAGGTGGGGAAAGAGAAAAGTGCCTGCAGCCAGTACTGGAGTTGCCTTCAGCTCCTGAGTTGGGGTTCCCAGAGCTGAACCCTTCTGACTTCTGAGTCCTTCCCCACTCAGAGGTCGTTCAGAATGCCAAGGCCACAATCTACCTTTGTAGACGCTCTCCTGCTCCGTGAGCCTCCCCCCTGTCCCGCCTCTGCTCTCCTGCCACTCCATCGTCCCATCTCAGCTCCCAAGTCACCAGTTACCCGCAGGAGTGAAGAGCTGGGATGGGGCTGAATGCCGAGTGCCAAAAAGACAGAGAACAGCAGGGGGAGGTATCAGGCCAGGAAAACCAAGGATATGCGGCTAACTAGGAGAAATTCCTGCCTTGTGCTGCTAGACAAGAGAATCACTAAGGTCGCTTTGGTCTGCATGTCTCCACTACGGGACGCAGTGGGCCCTAAAGGTAATTGTGCATAAAGAAAAGGGTTTACACCTAACAGGCAGAGACAATCCTTTGTGCCCTGCTCAACTGCACATCTGCGAGCTGTTGGAATGACAGAGGAACTGGAGGTACAGGGTTTGGCCCTGTAGGTGTATTTCTAAGTGCTGCTGACCTCTCATGTCTAAGGGAGAAAGGCAGAGATGCCACGAGCATCTTGGGAAGAGGATGTGCTCTCAGCCGCCCAAGACATGGGACATCTCAACAGCTAGAGGTTCAAAGAACACATCTGAAATCACTTTCAGCAGCATCTGGAAGATGTCATGAGCTGCAGTGAGACACAATTGTTTAATTATTCCATATCCTTTGCCACTGAGAAGTTGTCAGTGGCCATTTCAACCTACTCAGCACAGATCCCAGCACTCCAGCCCTGGGTGCTCCTCATCACCTGGAACACTTGTGATGGCACAGCAGCATCAGCTTCACCTTCAGCCCTGCCCTGATGGTGTCCAGCACAAGGAAACAACCATGGCAAGTTCACTGCTACAGAAAGAGGAATGAAATCAGAAGGAAAAGCTTTTACATACTGAAAGAACCTAGAACAACACTAACAGAATCATAGAAAGTGAGCTGGAAAGGACCCACAAGGATAATCAAATCCAACTCTTAGCCCTACACAGGACATCCCTAAGAATCAGAGAATTAATCAGTGAGAGAAGAGAAAGGTTCTGTCATAATTTATCTCACCACCAGACATGTTTCCAGCATCAATCCGTTCTTTCTCTTCAAGGAATCAATTTCCAGGGGCTGTATGGCTAACATTCTTTTGTGAGAAATACTGGAAAAGGAAAGGGGTATGAAAGTACCCAGGACAGATTTCTATTTCATCATTATACTCTCAGTATCTCATGTTCTCTTACCAATACAGAACAGCTGGATTTTTCATGGAAGATGCTGCTTTTTGTTTCCCTGTCTCTTTACCAAAACTTTGCTGCTGGCAGCGAAGCAGTTAAGCAGACTGTACTGTGCATTTTAGTCATAGCACAAAGGGAGAGGGCTAAGGAGTCTTGCTGATTATTCCAGTGTTGAACTTTAAAAGCTTTTAAAGCTGAATTTCCTCTGTAATCGTTTGCACCTTCCCTTTCCACTTCCAGCAATCCCTCTGAGATCAGTGTCTTGACCCAGGGTGGATGGGATTAGAGCAGCAGAGAGGCTGATGCCTACCCTCAGTTGACAGTTTCAGAGTGGGATGGTGCTCCCTGTGTTAACAGGAAGCAGAGAAACATGAGAAAAAATGGAATAAAAATAATAGAAACCAAACAAGAATGTTGAGAAGTTCTGGGGCAAACAGGAAACACGAAAGTATGTGGGATACAAAAGGACAGAGTGCACTCAAACAGCAGTGGCTCTGAGGGCATGAACAAGACGTAAGGAAAATGCAAAGGAGTGACAGAGAAATCACTAAACCAGAACCAAATTCCAAAGGATACATCTAAGAGTTCAGCTAGTGCTGTAATAAACAGCCAGATGGCCGAGTATCCCAGGGAGATGCTGCTGGGAAAGGAAATGGAGAAGGAAAGAGGGGGCGAGCAGGGTCAACTACATATGACTCTTCCATTCCCAGTGAAAGAGGAAAAGGAAATGTAGATTAAGAGATGTCTTCATGGCCCCAGCACTGGCTGAGCCATCACTGGAGGCAGAAGAAGTCAAAGAATGTCTTTGAACCTCTTGTGTTCACATATTTTTCTTGCCCTCTTCCTTCTCATTCTCCTCCACCATTCCAGCTCCCTCCTCCCTGCACACCAGCCATTCCTCCATTGCTGACAGTTCCTCTGCAAATTTTCAGAGTCCCAGAGCAAGGGCTAGTTTCTGGCACCCTAAGCTGTGTGTCAGGGGCTCATGTCCTACCTTCGTTTGGAGCTTTTGAGCAGAGAACGTCTCAACTCACCCACGGGAAGCAGTAAGACAAAGCTTTATTATTACAAAAAATGCTCTCTGCCATCCCCAAAGATCCACAGGATATCCCAGACTCATCTTGGCCATAAAAACAGGAAAAAATAGCTTTTGTATTAATGCAGCAATGCAGGCTGGAGTTTCCACACCAGGACAGTTACGGAAAACAATGTGAATTTCAGATTGCATCAATTAGCTCAAAAGCAGGACATCTTCTTGTAGTTGTCTGTGTGATCACTGTGTAATCTTGCAGAAGTCATCCACTCAGCCTGTGTCTCACTTTCCTCAGCTCTGCAACAGGGAAGAATGCTGACCTTGCTTTGTACAGGACTCCAAGATATTCTATTGAAAACAGGAAAACAGTTTAAAGAAGCATTATTGTATGAATAAGGCGCTATTAGTCTTCTCTAAACAATATTTTAAAAGCTTTGATTCTTCAAGCGGTAGTGAAGGTAAGAAACATCAGTGAATTTGAAAGAAGGGTTTTGTTGTTTGGGTTTTTACTGGGCTCCATTCTGTCTTGGGCTTGGGCTGTAGTGTTCCACAGTGAATATGAATTATTTTATCCTATTCAGCTAGGATACATCAAAAACAAGCTCCCACTGAAGGTAGAGAGATAAGAGAGTGTTCTTGATGCATCATCTAGTAGTTCATAGACAGCCCTGGCCCCAGAGTGAAGGGCAGCAGCAGGAAAGGCAAAACCTAGTGCCTCAGACAACTGGCAAAACAAAACCAAATAAAACAGAAATCCCCCACAATATTGTTCTGTTCTGATTTGGTAAAGCTCCTTTTCACTAAACATTACTATATTACCTGTACTCAATTGTACGTGTACAACTGTACAATTGAGTCTTCAAGGAAAATTAAATTACTCGGGGAAAAAAAGGGAGATGAGTTACACAGAAAGAGCCTTTCTAAGAGGCAGAAAAAGTTTGGACATTAAATCAATGTTAACTAGGTTCTTTTATTTCTCTCTGCAGCTGGAAAGAATCCCATGTGGAATAAATCCATGTACTTGTATGAGTGTCCCACATACTAGTACAGATTCCAAGCACTCCTGGGAAGCCAGTTCAGGATGTGCAGCCTTAGATCTCCTCTCTGCTCCACCACTGAGTCTGGGACTGGAGCAGCCCATGGAATGGAAAATAGTGGGAGCAGTATGGTATTACTGCTGGGAATGCCAGTGGGATTCCTGGAGAAAGCAGTACCAGAAGCCATTCCTCAAGACCTATTCCCATTCCAGCTGTAAAGGGCTGACAGTTTGTTCTGCCCAGGAATACAAAACTGTAAGAGATGTGACCTGTGAGCAAAGGCTGTCAAGTGGAGTGAGACACAAAAACCAGGCTGCAAGTTGCACTCCTTTCACCAGTCTGGAAGGTTAATACACCAGGCTGATCTATCCAAGCTTTTTAAAAAGTAATATATTCAGAAAATGGAAAACTAGACTGCTTTTGCTTTTTTCCTCTTTCTTCTGCATGCCAACTACTTCAGGTTGAATAAGTAATTATTTCTTCTAAGCTTCTAATTTTAGCCTCACTGTTTGTAAATTATTTTCCCTTTTACATGTTTGTGTTTAGAAGGAGATTAAAGTCTGTTGTGAGGAAGATGTTGGTAGTACTTCTGTTCCTGGGTGCCTAACTGACAGGGTGCAGCACACTGAGGACTCAGCATTTTTAGAGCTGTGTGCTTTCATCTGCTTTAGAACCTGCTGACTAAGCAGGGGAATAAAACGACTGGGGTGGAGGGGCTGGCTCAAGCAGGAGGGAGACAACAGACTTCCACAACACCTTGCTAAAGGATCCCTCTCTCACTAAGACTGCTAATAATGCTGCAGATGCTTTTCCCATCCCTTCCACTCCATGAGAAAGAGCTGAATATTAAAAGAATAATTTCATTAATAAAACAGTAAACCAGATCCTGCATATTTTATAGATCATCTTCAGCAAGTCACCGTGTGGTAACTCATCCATAGAAAACCAATTTGCTTTTCTGCCTTGTCTTTTGAGGCTGTGTTTCTTTGGTGACTCACATGACCCACAGGACATCTCCCCACGTGGATTTCTGTGTCTCTGAACCGCCCCACAGTGGGAAAATCAATGGCTGAATCTTGGGACACAAGCCTTTGCCACAACTCTCATTTCCCCTCAGATCCCTCCTGGCACCTCAAGGACCAGAAGGCCTTTTTCTCTGAGTGGCTCAGATTCCAGATCCCTGGAGCAATAGAAATTGAAACACGCTGTCCAGAAAGATTTAATAAAACAGTCTTTCAGCCACAAAGATGGGCACCACGCCATTCCTCTTTGCCTAGCAGCGTTCCTTGGCTGACAGGCAATCAGAGTTCAGAAGAGCCAGAACACAGGAAAGACAACAATTCTCCAGCGTCAAAACAACTGCAGCATAGAAAGCATTTGCATTTCTGAGCTGTTGCAGTAACTGAGACAAATGCACATCTCTGCGTACCACAGCATTTGCAATATCTCATACTACAGAACAGCCCATGGTAAGCAGGAATTCAATGGAATTTGCCCTAACTTCTTCCCCATTCCTGCTTTTGAAGCCAGAAATCCCTACCTGCACCATCAGAATAAAGATTTAACTGTATCTTTGGTGGAGTTTTCCTTGACTCACTTAATGATGTGTGGGGTATTTTTATTATCATCAGCAGCATCACAGGAGTATCTCAGATCCCAGTCATAGCCCAGCAGAACCAGCTGTTGTACACAAAAACAGCAACAGGCTTCGCCCCAGGAAGTTCCTCTGATGAGACTTGCTGAATCCTCCTTGTGTCCCAAACACATATACACAGCTAGTTCCTACAAGTGGAAAGGGATTTACACTCACAGACATCTTCACTCTCTGGAAGTAAAGCCATTTCATAAAAATAAATTAAATAAAAATAAAATAATAAGTAATAAAACAATAAATAAAACCAAAATAATAAAGCCAGTTCATACAAAATTAAGCTCCCAGAAACCATCGAGCTGGAAAACAGATATTTCCTCATTGAGAACAGAAAGAGGTCTAGGTCCATTGAAACTGGTGAAAACTTCCTAGAGGATAATGCCAGTTAATTGGGAGGAACCTTTCAGACCGTCTTGCACGCTTCCTAAAAAATTGTCTCACTTAGATGACACAATTCAGGCCTAAACTGTACACTGCACAGCACAGTGATGAAAAAAACAAACAAAAAACCCCCAAACTCCCCCTCCCCCTTCCCCCAAAATAAATCTCCCAAAGCTGTGCTTTCATCTAGGGCTCTCAAATACATGTGATTTTTTTGTTGTTGTTGCTGGTGTTTTTTGTTCCAGGAGATTTTATCGAAGCAGAACTGAAGATCACACACACTTTCCTGCGTTTCTGGGTATTCTGCAGCAGCTCTGATCAGGCAGTTCTGCCTCCAGGACTCCTGAACACATCCACTGGGTATGTAAAACTCATTCCTACAGCACCTGCAGAGCAAGACAAAGGCTTGCAGGAACTTAGGAGGCATTAAGCATGCAGCTCACAGCCCATCCATGCACAGTGACTCATGGTGCTCAGAATGTGCTGCATGAAATACCTGAGCAGGAAAAGCTGGAGTTCTGCATCTTGCTGGCAAGACAAACACTGCCCTTGTGATAGGGACTTGGGAAAAGATTGCAAATCACAAGATGTACAGGAGTTGGAGACACTCTATTGTAGGGCTCCAGTTCTATCTAGAGGTTGGTTTCGACAGTTCAAGAATTTAGAAATATGCTGCAGGAGCCCATTCCACCCTCTGGCAACTCCTTTGGTTCTCTCCTACCTAGATCCATGTTTGAGAGCCCCTCCACTGTAATTCAGCAGGAGCTGTGGGCACTAACCCCCATAGATCACACCCTTGCCAGCCACCACTGCCTGAATTCCCCAGTTCAGGGGGTGTTTTAAGGCACCTGTATTCACACCTTGCCCAATCCTTCCCTCTGTGATGGGTCAGCACCTTGAAGAGCTGGTACTTATCCATGTCTGTGAGATATTTCCTAGAGACAGACTTTCATTTCAATGATGTCAGTTGTTTTTGCTTGGCACACGATTCACACAGCTCATTTGGTGTTTTTCTCCTTCCTCTCTGAGGCACTGCAGAATCTTCACACAAATGCCCCTGATCAGCAGACTCATCTCTGAGATGGAGACAAGTACTGAACTTCCAGGTATGGAAACAAACCTTAAAAGGCACTTTGTGCTCCTTCATGGGAAGCAACATGAGGACAAAAGTGTGTCTCTTCATCCTCTCTCATCAGTTAATAAGTTTACTCCTCAATATAAGGAAGAATAAGTGTGGCAAGAAGGAGCAAAGGGAAGAGAGATCTCTCTGAAATGAGTAAAGGAATTCCAGTAATTGCACAGCTCATATTTTGACACATTGAGTTAATAAATTTTGAGAACCGATGAAATATCTCTCTAGACATAGCACTGCAGCCTAGGTGCCAGGATAAATACCAGAGCTTAGGCAGACTGGTTTTCCACACAGATACACTGTCCACGGGCTCAGGCAAGCCTACAGTTGCTGCTGGTGGAGAAAATTTTTAGGAAAAAGCCTCTAAAGGAGAAGGTGGCTCTGAAGGCAATGGATGCTGTTCAATAACTGGGGCTAAATAATTAAATTAGAGCCTGTGCCTCAATACTCCCGCAAACTCTTCCTTTACCTACTGATTTTACTGAAAGCTTAGGAACCTCCTCCCACACCATCCCGTCCTCCAGTTTCTGCAACTTGCTGCATTTCCAGCTCTTTTCTGTTCCAACAGGAACGGATTGGAACCACTCCCACAAGCCAAATTTGGCACAGTGCATCACTACCTAAGTATATACTTGGCTTTTCACTTGCAACTTGAAATATGCCATGGATCCGACTAGACTGCAAATTGAATTTCACAATTAAACTAAATTATTTTTACCCTCTAAAGAGCTAGGAGCATTGCTGTTAATAACTAATAATCATCCCTTGCACATATGTAACATCTCTCATTCAAAGGTCTCAAAACACTTAATAAGCAACAATTAATTAACCCTGTAAATCTCACTGCTGTAATTAAACCATCTGTATAAGGAATAATTACACCACTGGAGATTCTGGTTCTGATAATTTCATCAAAATGCAGCAGATATCACATCTGTTGTAGTGCAATGCAACAAATGATGCTTGCCTGAGAAAGAGCCTAAAAAGTTCTGTATTAGGCCCTGGAGAGGGATTAAGGAAAGGAGAATGTATATAGGTAACTCATAATATTACGGGGCAACTTGGTTTAATACTTCTCTTTTACAGATCCATTAATCACCAGTATAATTCTGTTCATCATGTTCACATTAGGTTAAAAGTACCCTGTAGAATCTGACAGGAGCCCTGACCTCCAAATCCCACAGAAACAGTCAAGGCTTCCAGCCTTTAAAAAAAAGTTTATGGATCAGTTGGACAAGATTTCCTGAAAAGGCAAATGAGTTTGTGTGTCCTGCTGATGCTTAAAACACTTTTGAGACTTACAGGCTGAAAAAGGAAGAGCAGTAAGTGCTAATATCTCAGACTCCAGGGTATTAAATTTGCATTCAGGGAACAACAGCCATTGTCTCACAGCCCCTTAATGTCTAAATGTTTATGGCATACTCTGAAAAACTCAAAACTTTGGGAATCATTTATGTTTCACTTTCAGTTTGGATGAAGCTGTCTCCCATCTCCTCTTTTTCTAGGGCTGTATTAGCTTCTTTCCTACGCTTTTGTACCTGTTTTTTAGTAATAGCTGTCCTATCTTCACATACAATTATGATATTTTAGTCCATGACAAAGGAAAATGGAATTTGTTCCTTTAGAGAGCTTTACTCTGCATGCAATGCTTTAAGGCATCTGCCTAGATTTATGTAATCTGACATCTTAAAGATGGAACAATACTAATAATAATAACGGTAAGACTTGCCCTTTTTTTCCATCAGTTCTCAAAGCAATGCAGTGTTCTTCATCATTAATTAAGTCTTACACCATTGCCAGTGTTTTTGTAAATGGGAAATCTCAAGCATACAGCGTTAAGAAGCACTTACAGGTGTCACAGGAGTTAGTAAAATATTTAGGAACAGAGTCCAAATATCCAGACAGACAGTTCTAGCAAGGCCTAATTTCTCTTTATGCCTCTCAACTAAGTAATTAAAGTGTGTTTCTAGTGTGCTGATTTCTAAGAAGCAGCTGTACTTCATGCTCTGCTGCTCTCCTTTACCTTCCAAGCCCGCAGACCATCAGACTGCATCGATCCCAACACTGCACTCCAAAGCGGTGCTTACAAGGCTAAACCTTGCAATGTCATACCTGAGGTTTCACAGGGTGCTGGACCACAGACTTCTGAGATTGAGTTACCAGCTATTGTCAGGCAAAAATCACACAGCAATAAGGGACTAAAATCTTACCAGGTGTAATTTACCAGTATTTTATTGAAGCTAGAAACTCTAGATCAACTTAATCCAGTCAAACCTGAGGTAGCAAGACTTGAAGGAAGCCTTCAACATGCATAAAACCATCAAGATCTGGAGTTTCATCATGATAAAAAGAAAAATATCTTGCTTCAACATTTATGCCAAACTTTGGAAGAGACCGAAAACAAGACTGGGGTGAGATTTTCCCCACACACTCACCTTATTGCCTAAACAAAGGAGAATCAGGTAATTTCCATCAAAGCTCAGTCTTCTGCTGTACAAAGAGAAGGGTTCTGGCAGTGCTTGGACCTGAAAGGCAACATTGTCAGAGTGACAGGGTGGCAGCCAGTCAGCAATAAAATATTAACCAAAGGCTGGCCTTGTATTGCCACGAATTGCAGGAAAAGCACCTGGAAAGAATCGACTTCCCAGCTCAGAGGGCTAAGCATGCCCCAGCTATAACTTCAGTTGTAGAGGCAACTGTCAGCCTGTTTCATACCCAAATTCCTCCTGAATAGGAAACTAATGAGGGGCATAAAAGGTGGTGTTAATTTAGAGCTTCTAAGATGCCAAACCTTCTCCATACGTGGGCTCAAGTCAGCAGTTCTGCAGGGCTTGGTTCAGGCTGCACAGCAGCTCACAGCCGCTGGCAGCAGCAGGCACATCCCTGGGAAGAGGTTCAGCCAGTATTTAACCCGCTGTTAAGAGAAGTCCACATCTTGTTTAACTTTCTCCCACTGCTTGCTCCTGCTAAGAAACATTTGACATGGCAGAACTCTGTCAAACAGCTCCGGGCTTGTGGTTTTTGTCTAGAGGATGTGGTGGTTTAGAATGGATTGTTGGCTGACGAATGGGAGTGTTTCTACACCTCTGGAAACAGCCTTAAATCCGAACTTTTCAGGTGACTCAGGCTCTGAAGGTAACCTCCCCTCGTGGGTCGGGGTTTGCCTGTGGGACAGTGGGTGAGGCTGGCCGTGTCCCCTGTGTCCCCTCCGATGGGGACAGGAGGAGGAGGACTGCAGACCACAGTCTGCCCTGCCCAGGACCATGGTGGCCGTGCTCTGGACCTTGGCTGCCAGAGCCGCTGGTCCGAAGGAGGAGAGACTTTTAAAAACTTTTTCTCCGAAGCCCCAGGGAGCTGATCTGAGTTTAAATCGCTTGAAGTCTGACCAGGGGTGGAGAAGATTTTATCTCTCAATGTTCTTGAGCCTGCGCTCTCCCTTACTGTCTCCTGACCATCATTTGTGGCCTTGAGTCTGCTGAAGAAGAAAAACACTAAGCAAAGACTTTAACTCTTTTCCCTCCTCCGTGGAAGACATTTGAAATGTAAAGAGAGAGAGCACTGAGAAAAAGTCAGTGAAAGAACTGAGAAAGACTATTTTGAAGATGGGATGGAGGAAGTGGACATTTTTAACCAGACCTCTCTGGATGTGAATTATGGAGAAATGGACTGTTTCTGTAATAACCTGATGTTGCTTGGGGAAATGCAAGTTCTAGCCAGAGGGTTGTGTGTATTGATATACATGGGTTTTAATTAAGAATTTTGATTAGAATATGTCCCCGGCTCCTGGGAAAGAATAAGAAGGTCTTTATTTCTTTTGAGAGAGAAGTGAATTTAGAAATTAAAAAGAATCCCTGATTTGTACTAGAAAAGCATTCTTAAAATGATACCCCAAACACGTGGGAGCCCATGAACAGCGTGAAAAGCTGTTCTATGGGTGAGACTGCACAGGATCTGCAAAATTCTGGGCGATTGCAGATCTCTGAAAGCCACTCGATTTTTTTTTTTTTTCTTGTGGCGTGTTCCCCATAACCCTAGAGAGGCTCCTCTCCCAAGGTGATGTAGAATCGTGTTTAAGTGGTGAAAACGGACTGAAAATCATGGTTTTTCTCTCTGTAGTGTGTAAAAAAGTAAACAATTGGGAGGGTGGGGAGGTGTTTGAATGTCTCAGCAGGTCTCATTTTTTGTCTTTCCTTTTTTTTTTTTCTTACTTTTAAGTTGTGCCTGTTTTGCCTTTTTCTCCCAAAAATCCTATCTCCCAGCTGATAAACGAAATTTGACGAATGTCAAACCACGTCATAAATGGTGCATTGGCCGGGAAATCAGATTGAAACTACAACAAGGACCCAAGCCAGTGTTAAAAACATGTAAGGAGTACTCCAGCTTGGTGAAATCAAAGAAAATGTAGTTATTCTACCTCAACAAAAGCAGCGCTGCACAGAAACAGGCCCCAGATTCTCCAGTTCCAACAGAATTCCTACCAGAAAAGGCCTGTCTTACAAAAGGCTGTGGGTCTCTTGAAAATTAAAAGACACTGCCTATGTTTGACATTAAGGCCTCGTCGGTGCATAAAAAAAATTCTATTATGCTGGAGGAGCAGAATGTTTTGTTTTACAGAGCTAAAGCTTTCAATATTCATTTCTGCCTTGATACAAATGAGGCAAGCAAGTATTATCCAAATCAAAATCCGTTTCCTTGCTGTTATGGTACATGGGACAGATAAGCTCATCAAAACTAGGGAAAAACCAGGAGAAAAGGAGACCAAGTCACAGCATGTTGGTCACATCTCCCAGGCTCCGAGTTGCTGAAAATTAAGCTGCAGAATCTACTTGTTATTGCCAGGTTTCTAATATCATCAGACGAAATAATTCACCCTTACAAATTGCCCTTTATATGAAACCTTTGAGATGAGAATCTCTTCATTTCATGTAGAGCACCTGATGCTGCAACAGTGACTGAGAGCTGTCAGCAAGTGCTGTCATTACCTTGGCTGCATCCTTCACCTACACACCTAACTTTGAATTTCATCTTAAAAAATGAAAATCTAAAAGAATGCGAGCAAGGAAGGTAGGTAACTGTTCTGCAGTGTTTGTTCTCATAACAATTAAAAAAAGTTTCTTCAGTCCTCCATGGACAGCTGTAGAGAAGACCTGACGTTAAACACACAGCCTGGGACATCCTCATCTCATTTTGCTCCAAATCTGTGCACAATGTGGAGAACTTGCTTTGCAAGGAATGGCCTTGTTTAAATGGCTTGATAAATTGGATTCCTTTGATGCTGTTTCTCTTGCCTTCCCTAATCTCTCCTGATCATAATGACTTTTTTTGTCTGCAATGCATCTGACCCACTTCCACACTCCCCCCCACCCCCCCATCCTGCTGTATTTTTCTATCTATATTCTCTGTGAAGTGTCTCTATTTTTCTGCCTTTTCCAAAAAAATTTATTCCAAAAATCTAGGATCCTTGGGCAAATGACGAGAGGTTTTGATTCTCACCAGCCAGTGAATGCTGGAAACTATATGCTCAGATTTTTCCCCTTTAACCACTCCAGGCATCAACCTTTATCAGTCTCAAGATACTGTGAGTCTACATGGAATTTGTTGAACTATTTGAACAGGACTCTGAGAGAGACCTACAAAGGGCAAGCAGATGCATTTTTTAATCACTCCAGCAAAAAATGAATTTGGCAATTAAAGAAGCAACTTTGACACAGGGCAGAAAGAAAATAACTGGCTTTAAACAGTTACTTCAGGTAAATTATGCACCATCCATCCCAAACACTGCCTGAAGCAGAAGGATAGCTGAGGGATTAAGGTTTTAATAGAGAATTTAGAATTAGGGATTACAGTCTCTGCTCCACTCCTGCTGATCTCTGCAGCTTTGGCCATTTACTAAAGAGGGTTAACAATTTTCCTCCTCTCTCAGTAATAGTAAGAGACCAGAAATGCCAAATATTTTCAGGCTATTAAGGCTAAATACAACTTGAAGTAAATAATTTTTGGATGGCATCTGCTGCAGTTTTAGTTTTTCACAGATTGAAAGAGGCTCTTGACCTGAGCAGGGAAACACTTCAACTCGTGTAAATTCTGGCATAATCCAGGAGAGAAGAGCAAAGCCTGTTCACAGCTCCATCTCAGCTGCCAGATTAGTTTCTACTGGATCCCAGAATGGTTTGGGTTGGAAAGAACTTTAAAGCTCACTCAGTTCCACCCCTTGCCATGGACAGGGACACCTTCCAGTAGACCAGGTTGTTCCAAGCCCCATCCAACCTCGCCTTGTGAGTTACTTCTCTTTGTGTGTGTATGTGTGTGTATGTGTCTGTTTGTTTGTAATTTGGGGTTTTGTTTGTTTTTGTCTGAGACTGAGATAGTGCTGCAACATCTACCATAAAGCCAAGGAAAGAGCAGCTGGGTGAATGCAAACCACTTCCAGGACAGGTAGGTGCTGATGAGGGACCAAAGTGCCACAGTGCAACTGAAAACAGCATTTTGGCCCAAATATATTTGTGAGGTTGTCCCTTTTGGACACAGAATATAGCAGTAAAATAGGAGAGCAACTCAGTCTAAATAAAGCTGTGACAAAATAACACCAAAGACTTTGGGAGAGTTATTATTTCAGTTCAGACCTTATTTTCCATTTTTTGCCACTTCCAGTCTTCCCTGGAGATCAGGAGAGTTAATAGAAAAGCAGTTTTTATATCAAGAAAGTAACTTATTTCCTTCTTTCTGGCAAACTCCACTAGGAAACTCTTCTCAAAGGTCTCACCCCCAGATTTGAGACCTTGCATGCACCCTTCTGTACTAGTGATACCGCAGTCTTCACTCCATGTTTTGAGTATCTTGTGACCAAGTGGGGTTTCTATGTGCCCTGGGAACATGGGTCTCTGGACACACCTGTCTTTTGGGATATCCATGCAGCTGAGTTCAGCAGGAGCCAGGCAGCTCCACTGGTGGTGTGGCTTGTGCTGTGACTACAAGACAGTGAAGGATGATCAGGTAACTGGACACATAATGTGTGCTATCACCACTCAACATGTAGTCACTCAGTCCTGGAATTAATACTGGAAGATTTGGGAAAAGCAGTACAGAATCCTTTACAAAACTTGGGAAAAAATTAATAAAGAGTCCTAATTCCCCTTGTGTGTGTCAATGGTTCCTAACTAATGCTTCAGATAATGCTTCAATACTGCAGTGTTTGGTTTGCTGCAGTATAGCAGAGTGGAGAACCTGGGCTCATGTTCAGGGAACAAAATGTTAAGAGCCAAGTGAGCAAAGACAAAAGGATAACAGGAATCAAAGAGGGTTGTATCTGATCCAAAAACACGAGGCAGTTGGAAAACGGAAGTAACTTGAAAGAAATGGCAGGTACCACTGTAGCCAGAGAGCTGAGAAACAAGGATATTTCCTGAGCAATAAACCAAGCAGCATTACATAAAAGAAGAACTTAATTGAAAGGGACAACCATCCCCACTCCAGGCTTCTGCCACCCTTAAGATTTTGTGACAAACCAATAAGACACTCTAATACTGCAGCCTCCAAGGGGCTCTCATTTTACCACAGAATCTGCAAAATTATTTTCGTGGATGCCGACCAAAGCACAGTGAGGGTATGTGACCACATTCATATAATTTGTCTCTGGCACCCCCCAGCTGAATCTGGACCTCCCACACTTCAGGCTCTCACAGTTGGACTCCTCTTTAACACATCACCCCCTCAACACATGCACATCTACAAAAAGGGGCAGGACACTGGGCTCAACTTATTTTTGTTACTAGAAAGCCAGTGAATCAGCTCTCACTGAGAAAGTGCAGAATCAAGCACATGTGACTGCTCAGAATTCAGGGGAATAGGGAAAGACAAAATTTTCCCTCCTGTCCTCAGTACCTTACTGTGACGGAGGGTCACACGTGTGGCTGCTGTTAGGAGCACGAAAGGCCGACGCAGGCCAGCAGAAGGTCAAGCAGGAAAGCTTCTACTTTATTTTTCTGACTCCATATATATACAAATTTACAGACAGGCCAAGATTGGCTACACAGGTAGCCACCTCTTCAACCTCGTTGGTGAGCATCACCATCAATCATCATTCTCCTCCAAGAGAGGAAGAATATAAACAATTCTAATAATATACATAGTTTACTTGAAGCTGCGTGAGAACAAAATGCAAAAAGTGAAAAACAGGCAAACATTGAGGCAACACCTTACATTAAATGAAATTGCAAGGCGTAAAACCCCACCATATCACAGACTCCACCATTCTGACTAACAGTATTTGTCCTCCTGTCAGACACCTGACAGAGCCAGAAGAGCTTCTTCCTCCAAGAGCCTTCTGCTCACACTGAGCATTCAATGCATTAATTACAGATCTCATTGCCACTGGCTACCTTGCACTTGTCGGAAGAACTGTGCAAAACTCCCTATAAATGAGAAAAGAAAGTCGCCTAGATTAAGCAGGCTTTAAAAAATTAAAAAGCAACTCTTGAATGGAGTATATATGTCTAACAGCTAATTATGCTGCTAAGTCATGGAATCCAATTAAAAAAAAAAAAAAAAGCTATCCCCAAAAGACACACAATCTAATAAGTGTTTATTGCAAATCTAGCTCCTAAATCTGCTGCCCACTGAGCTAATGAGGAATGATTCAGTCAGCCCCAGACATGATTTTAATTTCGCTCAGTGTTGTGTGAAGCTGCTACAGAGAGCACAACTGGGGAGGACAGTCAGCCCAAACCAGCCAGCCAGGAGGAGCTCCCTGGCCAATTCCCCCAGGGCTGGATGGTGAGGAAGAAAACAGGGCCATAATGAAGGCTTGGGGGCAACAATTGCCAGTAAGATTTCAGGCTTATTTTTTTGTTTTATATAACTGTGGAGAAGCACTTTGGTTTATGTTTGGCCAATTTACAGAACAGAGAGAAGTTCTGAAGACTTTGCTGCTTGTTAGCAAATCTTCTCTCAGCGCATTCCTCATCCTTATGCCCTGGTAGGTATTTTTATTTATTAATGCCACTAAATCACAGAATCTCAGAATGTTTTGGGCAGTAAAGGACCTTAAAGCTCATCTCATTCCACTCCCTGCCACAGACAGGGACACCTTCCACTAGCCTAGAGTGCTCCAAGCCCTGTCCAACCTGGCCTTGGACTCTTTCATGGATGGGGCAGTCACAGCTTCTCTGGGCATCCTGTGCCAGTGCCTCAGCACCCTCATAGGGAAGAATTTCTTCTTAATCCCTTATCTAACCCTGCCTTCCTCCATCTTAAGGCCATTCCTCTGAGTTCTATCCCTATATAACCTGCACCTGCCCTTTGGGGAGCAACACCTGGTGACCTTCCTTAATCTCTGAGCTACGAACAAAGGTATTACCATATTACTTTCAAAAACTGATCAGCAGCTCCAGTGATAGAGTACTAGGCAGCAAAACTCCAATCTACTAAATAAATTGGGATGTGCTTACTGTTTTCTGACTTACATATTTAATAAACATGTATTTTCAAGGGGCTGGTAGCACATGGCTCTGCTCCAAAGGCAGCTGGAGAGTTTTCATATCATAAATGAGCTCAAAAAAAGTGCCATAACTGGTGATGTAGCATTTTTAAACAAAATTGCAGATACAGGGAGGTGGGTGCACTTCCTATTCACCTCCCGAGAGAGGAGCCCGGGGGAAAAAAAGACTCACAACTCCTGAACGGGCATGTAAAGGATGTATTGGGGAACTGTCCTTGGAAGGGACATTTCTTATGCCTTTCTTGTTTGCTGCCCACAGGCAGAAGTGCCTGGCCCAGCTGTCACTCCAGGATGCTCAGAGGGAGAGCAATCATATAAAAGCACTGCAGACTTGACCTAAGGCCAGTTTCTCTCCAGCGAACCCTTTAGCAAAATTCCCTGCTTACTTCTCATACTTCCTCTTCCCTACCCACTGCCCAGAGCCACCTCAAATTCTCCCTTCCTTCCAGTGCTTTTTTCCCCCGAGGTTGTCGCTTCTGGCCCCACAAGCTCTCTGGCACTCTCTGATATTTCCTCCCCCCATCTGGGATTCTTGACCAGTGCTCAAGTGCCAGAGGAGCCTCTGTTGGCTGCACACAAGTCTGGAACACTCAATCTCCTGATTCCAGTTGAATTCCTGCAGAAGTCTTCTCCAGGGGAACTTCAGTCACCCAGGAATTGCAGTGCCCTGTAGGGACAGAAAGCTAGAACATGTCACCTCTTCAGTTGCATTTGCCACGTCTCTTGTGCTCAGTTCTTACCATCTTTTCTACTAGCTCACAATTTAGTCCAGGTTGGTGCTCAGGACTTTTCCCTCTCCCATTCAGACCTTCAGAGTGGCTAACATCAATATCCAGCAGTCTGACACACACCAGCAATAATCACCTTTTTTTCCCAGCATTGTAGTCCTGATACCTGCCAAGCCCAATATCAACCTGAAACTGCAGAGCTGTTAAATTCAGTGTTCACATCCTGACCTTTCTAGCTACTCTCTTCTAGTCCATTCATTCAGTTTAAATTTTGCAGCCTTAACCTTTTTTTTTTAAATCTACAGATTAAGGTTTTTATGCAGTGCTTTAAGTGAAATAATGTCTGTAGAAGTCTAAAAGAATTATGTGTTGAGGTCCAGCCTGCCCTTAAAAATAAGTGTGATTTCTGGTTTTTACTGCAGCAATACTCTCAGCAAGAGGCAGGGTGAAGTTTTAGATCATTACTAAGTAATTCAGTGGGTTTTTGCTATAAATTTTGTGAAGGTAAGCACTGAGTTTTGAGCTGTTCCAAAGGCTTTGGTTATATAGCTCTGTATTAACTTCTGTGAGGCCCAAAGCCAGGTACAGGAAGCCTGTGAGGGCTGACAGTAGGTGATACTCACTTTAAAAGACTCTTACATTTAGTTAAAAGATTATTAAATTCCTACAATATCATTTATTTGCCTAAACAAATCACCACCCAGTAGTTTGGGTTAACAAATGTGGTTTTCCTTAAAAAAAAAAAAAAAAAAAAAAAAAAAAAAAAAAAAAAAAAGTAAGTTAATAACCATTGGTTGAGTGCTAGATTTATTATTTTTGTTAAAGAATGTGCCCTAAAACATCAGCAGCCTTCCAGAGCATTTCTGTCATTGTGTAAAGGTCACACAACACGGGCAAGTTGCCACAAATATTTACACTTGTGAAATAAGTTTTGTGAAAGATGGGATGAATAGTTGAGCTGAAATGAGTGCCCTGCCCCTGAATGCTGCCCTGAAGTATCAAAACGTGTGGTGAAAAAGTACCCAGTGACTCATTTGCAAGAGGTTTCCCTTCCATCAGTTGATATCTGGGACACCCAAGCACTGGAAGATTTAAATACTTCTTCTAATAATAACTGAGTATATATTTATAGATATTTGTAGATATTTTCATCCTCTGGATAAATATGCAACACTAATTCCTGTTTAGTACCAGTATCCTACAGCAGCAGCTGCTGCTGATTGTAATTATACAGCTGTCAGAAGTCAGGACCAACTTGAGCTTCCCCCAGCTCTGAGCTGAGTGTAGGAAAATTAAAATCCTGCTTTTAGTTGTAAGTCTTTAAAGACAGGAATTCTCATTTTGTGCATTTGATGTAAGTAACCACCCTGAGCTTTTGGAAAGCTCACAGCCAAATAAAAGAACTTGGTTCAGCTGTGGCTTTCCTTACTGTGACTGCTGGGAAGCTTTACCCACCCCTGAACTTCGCAGTAGATTTGTTAACAAGAAAAAACAAAACAAAACAAAACAAAAGCTTGAAAAATAATCACCCCTCTTTCCTTAGATGTGGTATCAGTTTCCTGAAACAACAACTTAACAGCAAAAGAGCTGCCTCAGCACTTGAGTTCTAAAGCAGATGAAGATTTCACTGAGGGTTTCACCAAAAGTTTCACTGATTTCCCCATGCTGATTAACCAACAGAAGCATCACAGTGCAGGGGTGAGCTCGTCACATCAGGCTTACAAGATGATCAGATGAAGTGTTACAGTTCAGGAAAGGAATAAACGGAAGATAAATATGGGACACAGCATAATAATGAGGTCTGGCTCAGTCCTGCTTGCTCCTAAGCCCTCTTGACAGTACAGCTTTTTTCTTTTTTATGCATTTCACTAGTTCCTTACCCCAAAAAAACTCTCTTGGATCTGGCTATGTCTAAGGTGCACGTGAGGGGAAAAATCATCCACAAGTATCCACAAGCCAGAGCCTGCCAAGCGTCTGCATTGTGTGTGACATGTTCCCACTTGACAGCTCTATCAGGCTCTCCTGGAGGCTCCTCAAATGTCTGTCCCAGCTCCAGAGAGCAGCTTTGCTTCTGCCAGCAGGAACCAGAGGCCATTTCTGGCACCTGCTCTGTGCAGCCCCTCACTTCCCCTCCTTTCACTTGTCCTTCTTGCAGGACTGTAACTCAGTGGGTATGACTGGGAAGGCAGAGTTCAGATCTCATCCCAGTTCCAACCCTGACAGCCGTCACTTTATGTTCTTCCCATCTCAGCAGTTCACTTTCAGATTCCTTCCCAAAATGTTTTCAGGCCCCAATCTAAAGCCATCTTGCAACTTCTTGCAACTTTTCCAAACTAAAGAGCCTCTAGACTTCATTCCATTTGCTCAGGGTCACAGCAGTCCAACTTGAAGCCAAGCCATGTCTAACATCCAGTTATAAGGAAATGCCACAATTATCATCATTTCAACTACTGGGTGCTACAGCTCCTGCATCAGGGGTTAACCCACTCTCTATTAGAGATTAAGAAAATCTAAGGTTAAAAATGCAAGATTCAGTGTACTTCTCACAGGATACTTGTCCAGTTTGTGTAGCTAAACCTCAGGCCTGCTCCAATCTGCCATGTTCACTCACTCCAGGCATTTCCAGGAGAGACAGGAATAGGAATAGGCAGCTCTGGCCACACAGAGTCATAAATATACAAATTATTACACAACAGAATTTGCATGAAATATGGTGGAGAGCAGCGGCACTGAATCAGTCTCTGTGAAAACAAGGCAGGGGCTGGTCTACCCTGCACGTCTAATCTCCATCCCACGGTGCCTTGGATATCCTTTTCAGGATGCATTTCAGGGCCTTACTGGGTTTCCCTCCACCCAGTATCTTTACTCATCACACCATGCTTTACATTAGTTTTCTTTCTCAGTGCTTCCCTTCCAGGGTGTAGCACCAGTGTGTCCTAATTCACACCTACTTCCCAAACCCTGGGGCAGCTCTCCACAGAAAAAATACCCAAGCATCAAGTTACTAAACAGAGATTTTGAGCACTTGTTTAGCAAGTCACAGAGGTGCACAAGTGCTAAGCCTTGCAGGGCCCTGCTTCCCTAACTCCTCTCAATTTCTGCTCTCATTATCAGAGCAAGCTGTGCCAGTTCTCCACCCACACCAGTGCCTGCAACTGCCTGGAAAACTGGTGCAAACCCATCCCTCAGTGGGGAGAGTCTGTCTCAGGTTATACCAACAGAACTGCAAGTCTGCAACCTCCAAGCAAATTCAGCACAAGTGGCTCAAGGAGGGAGATTGTGTGAACAAGTTGTAAGATATTCTCACTTCCCTGTGCACCAAGGTGACCGGCTGGAATGTGCTCGCCTGAAGTTTGCTCTGGGAGAAACAGCCCGATTGACCCAGCGAGTCACTTGATTTCACAGATGCTGCACGGCAGAGTACCTCCAGGAGCATTTGTGAGACTATGAAAGAAGGATTAAAAAGAGTCAAAAGAGTCGTTTTACTCTGTCCCAAGCACAGCATCATATTTGCACGCAAGGAGAAGCCAAATAAATGGAAGAATTCCATTCAGTAGCCTGGGCACTTGTCTTGGTGGATTTGACCATCAAAGAGACAGGTTGGAAGAGAAAGTAATATTCTGCTCTGCTTGTATTTATACACAGCTGAACTTTACATATGCACAGTCCCAGAGACTGAGTGTACTCTAAGAGTATTTTGTAAACACTGAGGTTCAAGGATTTAAAAAATCAGTTTATCCAGTTACATTTCTAATCTTTCTCATTGCTTCATATGACCAAACACAATGTTCTCCACAGGGATGATGAAATAGTAAAGGCTACAGAACATTGCAAATTTAGATTGCTGTTTGCAAGCATTTTGAGAATTCAGTGACTATTTCAGCCAAACCAATTCAGAGGAGGGTAATTTTTTGTTTTTTGAAAAATAGTCTAAATGAATGGTTCACTAAAAATCTGATCTCAGTTATTCTGAATGCTTATCTTTGTGAGTCCAGAAGTTACTTGAATTCATAGAACTCTGTGTATGCACAAAAATGTGCCCAGCTAAAGAGTCTGTACCAATGATGCTATCGAATTTGACAGCTGTTTTGCTTTGGGGAGTTTTCCCCACTAGGGGTTTTTAATCCTGAACACCATCTCTGAGTTACTGAACTCTGTTTCTAACCATGCACAAGGCACACACCAGCACCACACCTGACATGCCCATTGTTTAGCTATCTTCCTGTTTATCACTGCTTTTAAAAAATGTCATGCAACAGCAATAGGCTGTGGCATTACCAGTGACAAGTACTCATGGCTCAGTCCCTAGGTGTAGGAGGTACAAAAACCAGTCACTGATTGATAGCTCTCATTTTGTAAACACCACACCCCTTCCTCTTCCAAGAATGAACAGCTTCAATAATACAGAAATGCTGTTTGGTTTGTCCTGCATGAGTCAGGGGGACGCTCATATTTAAAAACAAATATTCTAGCCATAGAAAACTGCAGGGAAAAATCATCTACTGTATCTGATGACTATGAGTTGAGATGTCTGACAACAAACCACTGGGTAATGGAGCACAACCTGTCACAACAGAGTGACCAGCTGAGCAATGAGCCAGACAGAGTCCATTCACCCATTGCAAGGAAAAGACATATTTATTCTCTGAAAACACGAATTGGAAAACTAGTAATGGCTAGAGCCTTTATCTCTCCTCCCATAGAGTCCTCTCAAACATGCCAAATTTGCTACTGAAGGTACTTGGATGAAATCTCTTCCTCTTATCATTAATATCTACTTTTGGGAAAGAGTCTGGCTTCAATTATCAACACCAATGTGTCTGGTGGCTTCAAGAGAGGCAAGATTTCATCCTTGATATCCCAATGTTAACTGAGTTACTTGCTTTTCCAGAAGGAATGAAGATTAGCTCAAAACTGAAGTTGATGAAAGTAGTCATATTTTTATGCTCATGCTTTTTTCTTGATGGCAAAATCGCTATAAGGATTTTGAAAAGCCAGCTCATGTCTCTGCAGTGATTATCTCAGAGCCTCAGCCCAAATTCACCACCCCAAACACAAGCTCCCACAGCCCCACTCCAGAAAGGACTTGCCTTTCTCCCTGGGTTATTCGTATCCCCGAGACTCAACCTCTGAAGGGTCACAGGAATTACCTCACTCATCTCCCAAATCTGGCATGAGCCATGACTAATGCCTGTGCTGTGCCCTGAAACACTGGAAGGAAAGGTGCTACAGAAACAGAAATAAACCTTTCAGGAACAGAAATAAATCACCTCTCATTCTTCCCTTCCCCACCATTTATCCTTTCACATGTCTTTGTTGTCATCCCAGTTTATTTTGTAAACAGTCTAGTACTCTTTGGCATCAGCATCTTCTCAGAACAAACATACAAAGCTCAGAAATCTTCAAATGCAACTGATTTCTTAAATATTTATCATTTCACTACAAGAAAAATATTTAAAATAAGAAGAACATGAAGTAAAGGAAGGAAATTTACAGTTATCTCACACAACATCTCAAAGCACAGCCAGGCCAGCTGATGTAAATCAGAACCAAATTCTGTACCAGCTAGCACAGAGCTGCTTTGTAGGGCTTCTCCCAGCAGAGGCATCTTGCCACTGACATACCAAGGCAAAAAACGCCACTCCCAAAATCCCAACAATTCCAAGCTAGGCAAAATCCCTTTCAGTTTCCCTCATCTTCTTCCTCAGTGGAAAAAAAAATCTATTGGAAAAAGAAAACCATGTGGATCAAAAATCCTCACTCATGATAAAAAAAAATAAAAATAATTGGTACCCTTGCCAAGAAATAGATATGCATCAGTTTTTAAAGTCTGAAACCAAGAATTCAGAGCGGGAGTAACTGCCACCTGGTGATAGCCCTTCCTCTCATCCTCTGGGGAAGTTTTTTTCCTGGATGTCCTGGCTAACTAGCTGATGAGGGTCAAGTGACCTTCAGATCCATGGCAAGGGAAGACAGACCCTGTGGACACACAACAGCAACCTATAACTGGCAAGGACCAAAGTAGTTTAGATCAGTCCTTTCCTGTTTGGCAGAGCGGGATATCAGGGCTCTGTGAAACATTTCCTGGCATCCCCAAGAATCATTAAGGTTTACTAGAAAATTAGCAAGACCAAGAACTGACAAGAAACACAAAGTGTGAGAAGGGGAAGAGGTAAACATTCTCCCCATATTTATTTATCTTTTAAAACAAAATGTTCAGACACAAAAGTGAAGGCAGTGAGATTCAAATCACAAGGCACAGCTTGATGGGAGGTAATTAAAGGGAAATTCATGCAAGATCCTCAGCACTGAGTCAAGACCTTTCTTTGATCTCCAGTTTTCCCAAGCTGCATTCCCACATGTAGCCCACCATTTGTTTTTCGTTAGAAAGGCATAACGAAAAATTGCTCTGCTAGGGAAGAGCAATAAATGGGCCTTGCAAAAATCACGCAGCAATAGTGAGTCATAATCAGGAAGATGCAAAACCACAAACGTGAGACGATGGCATCTACTGCAGTCAGAAAGGCTCAGCTGCTTGGGGATGCTCCTGGTATCTTACCGCCAGGAATTTCAAAATCTCCCAGATTAGGGATGAGTAGATAGGGATCACCTCCTTGCACATTACTGAATCTTCTCTCTCCTAAATAGTGAGCCAACAAATCACTTCTGGCACCCTGAGGTTTATCAGCAGTGAGCCATGCAGGGACTGTCCTGCCTCATCCTAATTCACTTGTCAGGTTTAACAGGACCGGAGTTGTAGACAGCACAATACATCACATCATTTTGCCTTGTCATCACTGCAATCTGTATATTTTCTGCCACCTTTTTCTTAGCCCACATAATTATACTTTTTGCCGTTTTAGGGACTACTGTGCAACATCTTCATGATATGCTGTTCTACTTACTCATGAACCCCCAGGCCCACCAATGTTCTTAACTCCAGTTTTGTTTGTTGGCATCTGGCACAGCATATGCTGAAGTTTCAGAGCTATTGTTCCAGACTCTGCACATTTATGGTTACCATGAGTTGTTCACAGAAGGCTCTGAAAATTTTCATCACAACAACTAGAAATTCTTCAAATCTTTTAAATTAAAACTCACAACTTGGAACTTCTACATGCCTAGGCTTGCCTTTTCTTAATCACCCAATACATTAGCAAACAGTGGTATCATTTATCCAAACACTCCAGGTAGCTGGCATCACCACGGCCCTAATGTAGATTTTATACTTCCTTTACAGTGTTTCACAATGGAATGAAAACCAGAATACATCAAATCCAGCTCGACAAACAGTTTCAACTATGCCTTTAATTTAGAACATTTCTGAAAATGTATCAAGTGGGCCATTTCACATTTGCTTTTGCAATACAAATGTGGCTAAGCCCAGGCACACCCCACACACAGTTGTCTGTGAACGCCAGGTGCGTGATCCGCACCCTCACTCTGTGTTCCTCACTCCGTGGCCCTGGGCCCTCGCCAAAGGCAAGGAGCGCTCCCAGGATAACTGCCTTGCAGTGCCACTGATGGAGAAGTCAACACCACCAGCAATCAGACTTGTAAGCTCTGTGGTCACAAAATGCCATAATTATCAGGGAGGGGTTTCCACACGTCCTGCTGACAGGAAGATCAAGTCGTGTGTTCCTGGCCACGCTAATGAAACAGCAAAGCACATAAAGCAGATTTTGAAGCGGTTTAGGGTCAGCCATCGAAACACAACAAGCGGGTAAATGTCTCTATCCAAAATATCCTCTGCTACTGCACAGCAGGTCCTTACATTCACAGAGGCACTTACATGGAGGAAGAAGTTTGTGGTTAACACTTAAATCTCACTTAAAAGTGTGAATTAACTTTTAGTGATAAAGCAACACTGGCCAATACAGGTTCAATAAATTCGAAGTTTGACTAGAGGGGAAAGTTTTGCCTTGTGAACCGGGTGTGCAAATGGCCTGTCCACAGAAAAACATGTCTGTGACTGCAATAAAACACCTTTCTTGGTCTTGCACTACCACAGTGAAGTGGGAGGGTTGCGGTGCAGGCAGGTACCTGGTACACCCCTCCTGGCTGGGACCTGCCCCCACCCCTCAGAGAGGGTGTGTGCCTTAGACACAGTAAAAAACACATAAACAAACTTCAGGACATCTTTGGTTAGTTTTTGCATACTCAGACATCCTGGACATGTTCCTGTGTCACTTGTTTCAGGTGACCCTGTCTTGGTGGGGGGGTTGGCCCAGCTGACCTCCAGAAGTCCCTTCCAGCCCCACCATCCTGTGACATGAGCAGCCCTGGCCTCACAGCAGACCCCGCCAGCTCCATCCCTTCTGCAGTCTCTAGACCAGCCCCAGCACCTTGCGCATCCCCGAACCCCAAATGTACCTCATCAATGTGTATAAATATATAAAGAGGGCATGCTAAGAAGCTGGACCAAGCTCTGCTCTGTGGTACCCAGCAACAGGACAAGAGAAACAGGCAGGAACTGATGCACAGGCAATTCCACCTGAACATGAGGAAGAACTTCTTCCCTCTGCAGTGACAAGCACTGAACAGAATGTCAGAGAGGGTGCGGAGTGTCCCTCACTGGAGATATTCCAGAACCCACTGGACACGATCCTGTGTCTTGTACTCTGAGATAGCCCTGCTGAAGAGGGCAGCTAGGACCTGGTGGCCGTCTGTGGTCCCCTCCAGCCTCAGTCATGGTAGGATTCTGTGAAATAACCCCAGTACCTTCAGCTCAGCCCTCACGCCCGCTCCCCCTCCTCCTGGCCCCAGAGCTGACAGTGCTTTCCCAGGCTGAGGTGGAACACTTCCCTGTGCCCAGACCCACACCTTCCCCAGCACCCGCAGCCCAGCTCTGGTGGCTTCGGTCCCGGAACCCCAGAGTCACTTCAGTTGGAAAAGACCTCTGGGACCGTCGAGTCCACCCCGTGACCGATGCCCACATTGTGACCCAGCCCAGCTGAGTGCCGCTTCCAGTCATTCCTTGGACAGCTTCAGGAACAGGGACTCCACCACCTCCCTGGGCAGCCCCTTCCAACTTCTAATCACCCTTTCTGTGAAGAAATTCCTCCTGATGCCGGACCTAAACCTTCTCCGGCGCGGGTTAAGTCTGCGTCCTCTCATCCTGTCGTCGTTCCCTGGGGGCAGGGCCCGACCCTCAGCAGGCTACAGCCTCCCGCCAGCGAGCCGCGGACGGGAACACGCTGCTGTGCCAGGCCGAGCCAGCGCCCGGAGCTCCCTCCTCCGTATCGCCCTTACGGCCACCCCGACACCGCGCCGTCCTCCAGCCCCCTCATCCCTCCCTTCACCCGCACATCCCTCTCCGCAGCTCCTTCTCCCTCCCTCGGCCGCCGCCTCACGGCCGCCCTTCCCGGCGCCGGGGCGGGGCCGGCGGCAGCGCGCATGGGCCCCGGCGCCGAGCCCGAGCGGGGGGCGTGTGCCGGCCGCGGATCCAGCGCGCCGCGCTCCCTGCCCCGGCCCCTCCTCACCTGCGGCGGCCGCGGCCATGGCGCTGCGGGCGGCGGCGCCGCGCTGCTGAGCGGCGGTCGGGGCGCGGCCCCGCGGCGTGCGAGCGAGGTGAGCGCGGCGAGCAGAGGGAAGGGCTGAGGGGACAGGTCGGCGTAGCGCCGACGGTCGCGATAGTGTCGCGACAGCGCCCCTGCACGTCGTTAGGGCGGCGCTGGGGTGGATGATTGGGCGCGGGGCGCGCGGCCGCTGCCGCCATGGGCGGGAGAGAAAAAGGGAAAAAAAAAACAAAAAAAAAACAAAAAAAAAAACCAAACCGAAATAAAAGCGCTCGCAGGTTCGTCGCGGCGGGGTTTTGTTCGTCCCGGGGCTCCCCCCGTTCCCTCCGTTTCCCGGCCCTGGAGCCCGTGTCGCGGGGCTCTCCCGGGTGGTGAGCTGGCCCGCGGCCCGGCAGCGCTCGCTGGCAGGAGGGGCGCTGGGCGCTGAGCCCCGGCCGGCCAGCCCCGCGGGGCGCTCGGCGTGGGGACGCGGCTTTGTGCCCGCTCCATTGTCCTGCCGCGGCCAGCGGCTGGGGACGGCGTGACACGGAGCAGCGCCCGACAGGTGACACGGAGGTGGTTTATCCAAATTATCGGGTGAGCTTCCCGCCTTGTTGCGGAAGGAGGTGAACGATGGGTGCCGGAGTGAGATTTGTAGGGAAGGATCCGTAACGCTTCTGCACTCTGAGTGAGCAGTGGCAGCTTGGGAAAAAGGTGAATGAACCTTTGAAATTCGCACACGTGTATCCAGCTATAGTGCTGCTTTCTTTCTGCAAACCCTGCATCCCATCTTGTTCTCCCTTGGGAAGCTGTCTCCTGTGGCAAACGGCTGCTCCACACCTGACCAAGGGCTGCTGCATTGTTCCAAGGTGATGGCCACGAGTCAGTTTTTGTTCCTTCTCTGTCCTTTCCACATAGGATTGTGCAGAAAACAGCACTTTGGACAGAGGCTTGGACAGGCTCCGTGAGCGCCCAGTTTGTTGTGTTGCTTGGTTCTGGCACTGGGAAGAACGCAATCGAGAGGAATAGATGCAAAGGCAACAAGCTAGAAGCTTAAAATATGCCATTTGATTTCACTTTTCTTTGAAATGAACCGAATGGGTTTGTTTCCAAGACTCTTAAAATCTATTGCAAGTGTTTAATGTTGGTTGGAGCTTATGCAGAATAGGGACAAATATCCTGCATGTGCTTCTTGAGAACCGTGCAGTTTCTTTCCCACTGCACAGCTTCTTCTCATTCTAAATTTGGGTTAGCCTTGAATGAGCAACTTATTTTAACTGGTAAGTAAAATATTACATATTCTTCATGATAAAAGAGCAGTAGATAGTTCTTGTGCTTGGACTGGTTTGTTGTCTTGAAACTTCTCGGAGCCTTACCCCAGGGTGTGTGCATGTAGAGCTGATGGGTCTGTGGTGTTTGAACACATCGGAGCCAGCTGCAAGAATCAAAATTTTAGTCATTGGAGAGCATATGTTGAGAGAGGTGATAAAGTGGGGGGAAATGGGGTCGGTCTTGCAAAACGCAAAGCTTGTTACTTAGGGAAATAGAACTGGAAGTGTTACTGTGGTATTAATGCCATTTATAGTGTGCAGAAGAAATATTAGTCCATTGCCAGAAACAAATTATTGGCCAGCTTGTGGTCTTAATCTGGGGTTTGTGTTTTTAAAATGCTCTTTGTTTCTTCAAAAACTCGACAAATACATCTGAGGCAAGTCAGCAGAATGATCATCAGGGAACCGCTTTAGATTTTGGGTTTTGTGTCCAGTTTGTAGCTGGACATTGCAGTTGGTTTTGAGTAACTTGCTGGTGCTGGATTGTGAAATATCAGGACCACAGCCCCATACAATCTGTTTTCTGTAATGCAAAGTGATAGGAATGATGATTATAATGTTGAATTTGAGAGGGATGATTGCAGTGGTGACTTACTGGCTGGGGAGAAGATCCCAGAGGGAGTGGAGGAAATCCAGCAAAAAATGGGACTGGTGCTACTTTGGCCATTTTCCTCCTGGGCTTCTGGTTCTTTTGTGAACTCCTGAAAAGGAAATGTCATTTTGCTGTCTGAGTGCATTGTTTTGCATGAAGTGTCAGGCCACATTATGGGGATGATTCTGGTCAACTTCCTCCATTTCAAAATAAACACATCAAATACTGTAGTATGTTTATACAAAAACTCAATGTGTTTTGCAGGACCCCAATGTCCACATTTCCAAAATTAAATGATGTTTTTCCTACTTTATTATGGCTAGAATAGTTTGTGTAGGAGAGAAGAACTGAGATGTGTACCCTTGGCCTTTGTGAACTGCTCTCCACCAATAAGATGGTGTTGGCTTTTTCATGAACTGGAGGATTAACTTCATTTGCATTTCTTCAAAATATTCTTATCTTTGCAGTAGTTGTGATTCCGGTGGCTGTGACCAGGGCAAGAGCAATTGTCTCTCCTGGTGCCAGGGTAAGGACAGAAAGGGAAGAAGATAGAAAAAAATCTAGGTAAATTTGTAAATTATGGCTTCAGACCCAAATTGGACCCGTGGGACTGTGAGCACAGGTGGCCTCTGCCAGATGTGGTGTCCACAGGGCCAGCTCCTCTCCCAGGTGTGCTCCTCACCTGCAGCTCCTGGATCTAGTATCAGCCTTCGCTGTGCAACAGCAGCACTGTGTACCAGCAAGGCTGATGTGCTTGCTGCTTACATGGATTTGATGATGAGCCAGGTAGGTCCGAGCTGAGACCTCTTGACAGAGCCATTCTTCCCCACCAGACTTGTGCAAGAATTTGAACTTGAGCACGTTGTGAGTCCTTCCAACAGTGGAGGTTGTTCTGCGTGTCTGTTTGCCTCTGGTAGCTGCTCTTGGGATGTCTGATATTGCAGTAAAAGAGAAACAGACTGTAGTGTTCATCAACTTTTAAAGTCCATAACTGCATTCCTTGGAAAAAGAAGTCATTTTGGTATCTGGGGTGAAGCAGGTCAACAAGTCTGGGCAGTCGGAACATGTGGATTTTCCCAGTGATTTCTGTTCTTATGCTAATCCTTTGAGCAGGCTGCCTGAGAGCTGTTGGAGAGGAGGGGTGTGTACATCCCAGACACTAAAGAGGGGCCATTTTTTGTACTTATTGTTATACAGATTAGGTTTTCCAGCCAACCAGAATTAGGAGAACCGCATAACCCGAGGATGTGATGCTGCAGGTCAGGAGTCATTTATCAATTCTCGCCAGGTTTGGCGGAAGCTGTTCCTCTTCAATATTAATTTTGAGGAGTTTTCTTTATTTTGCTTAGGTTTTGTTTTTGTAAATCCGTGTTGTAGCTGAAAAGTTATTGTTATCTTTGCTGCTGAACAATTAAAGTTGGAAAACTTCAGTTTCCAATTTTTAATTATGATGTTGGGTTAGAAATGTAGGAAGGCAGCAAAACTGAGTTCCTCATTTGAATCTTTGTTCCGTTTCTGTGTGTGCCTTGTTAGGTTTCTCCCACACTGTCTGTGAGCCCTCAATTCCTGCAGTGCAAAAGATTTTTGATATATAGAGATTATTGAGTAGTCTGTGCATATTCCTAGGGAGGCGTGTGTGTGTGCTACTAGAAACCAGGTAAAAGATGTAAATCTCATGAGATTTACACGTTGTATATTGGTTTTCTGAGATTGTTTTAGAAATACGAGGTACTGGAGAAGTCTGAAGGAGATGTTCCAAGTTAGGATTTTGTTGCACAGAACAGGAGACTGCAGTTGTTTGTGGCCTCTCTCCTGTATAATATCCCAAATGATATATGGAGTTTCTGCAGTGCAAAGTTCTGAGGCTGTTAGGCACATTAAGTCTCTGGGTGTTTATTTCAGTGCTGTTTTGTGGTTCTGGGGTCTGCGCTCACTGCAGAAGATCTACTGATCCATATTTGTGTGTAGTGTTGGATTCTTTGGAAGTGTGCAAAATAATTAAAACCTACCCTTTAAACTATTTAGTAAATTGGATTTGCTTTGCCAGACGTGGGACAGGAAGTTAATCGTGTTTAAGCTGATGTTGACTTTTCCAATCTGATTTTCCCTGGGAAGAAACTTTACTACCTAGTTGTTAAATGCACAGTTAATTACCTGCTGATTGGTTAAGCTGATAAACCAATGCTACCAGGCTTATTATAATCAGGTTGGTAAATGTACCGCGTATTTGCTTCCTCATGCTATTGTCTTGCTTTATGATTAAATCCAGTGTTAACTCTCATCCTGCTCATGATTTGAATTTAGTATTGTCAGGTGATAACTGAACTAAAGTTAGACACTATTGTCTGTGCTTCAGTTACACGTGTAGTCCTGGATCTCACAGTGTCACCTCTTAATATTCTATGAGAACATGGCTCAGCAGCTTTTAACCCATGGTTTAGAAAATAAGATACATCTCCACTTTTTAAAATAGCTGTGCAGGCATCTTTATTGTCCTTCAGTCTTGTTTTTGTAGCTGTTACGTTGCAACATTTTGAGTGTGTCCTGACAGTATGAGGTCAGTGGTTGAAGCAATAGCTGTGCATCAGTTTCTGATCAATCAATCATTCACCCTCTTGATCATCTCAGTCATTTTTGCTGATGAAGAAGCTGCAATTAATTGCTGCCTTTCTATCCCGTCACTGATGTTCAAGGGCTTTTGCCTGCCTTCATCTCAGTACGGGTGTTTGTGGGTAGAATGCGTTGATTTTTAGTGTATCCATTATAACTCATTAAGAATCTGAGAGGAACTAGAGTCTCTCCAATTTCCACCATTAATTCATTAAACCAGGACTGCAAGCACTTTGGAGCCTGGCTTCCTATGGATTTCATGGTAAAATTAACTACTTAAATATCCTTGAGGTTTTTTGTTGGATGGAGGGACACTTGGTCAGCCACAGTTGTGGCTTAGGTCTTCTGGTGGCAGCTCTTCCAATGGGTGAATTGCTTTTAAGATACGTGGATGAAAGGTGGTTTGCTAAAAGCTTTGTCATCACTTACTAGGAGACTGAGAAAATTAGTTTTCCCAAAAATGACTTTGATGGCAAGGTGTTAAGTTGTTATGTGTGGTTTGAAAATTCTTGCTTCTTACAGAAAGACATTTAATTCTCTGTGTATTTTGTTATCTGAAAGATATTTATTACTGACTAAAAACATTTCTATTAAAATATTAAAGTTAAGTTGCTTTTTTTCCCCCTTTAATTTCAGTAACAATGTTTCCTGGCTTTTGGGAGATGAACTTTTTGGCCTCCGTACTCAGAATGCTCAAGGTGCCTGTGAGTTCTCTAGGGAAAAAAAGAAGATGCAGTGCTTGGTGTTTTGAAAACAGTTTGGTTTTTTGGTGCCAGTGTAAAACAAAGAAGTTTCCCAAATCTAAATGTTATAATTTGGCCATTTTCTTACAGACTTCATTATGGTTTCAGTGTGGCTGTTATGAAGAATGTAGCTGGACAACCCTCTTTGTGCACAATTTTAATTGTTGCAAGAGTCTTTGAGTTTGCTGATATTTACCCTTTTCCTCCTTGATTCATGAATGTCTTCATTAGATTTCATAATAGCAGTCTGGTGCCAGGCCTTTTGTGTTTGTGTTTTACAAGAAGCATCTCTAGAGAGTCAGTTCCTGCCTGCTGGGAACAATCAGTCTTTTAACAGGGTGATTTCAGTAGTTTTTAAAATTTATTTTGACTTCAAAAAGACTGTTGTCATGCTGGATAATGCAGCTTGCTTGTTCTTCCCCTCCCACGTAGCAGTTGATACAATGGAATCTTTACAAATTTTATCAACAATTTCCATATCAACTTTTCATGGACTATGAATACATTTCAGTAGCTGCTTACCATAACTTGCCCTTATGATTATGATCTTAACCATTACACTCTGTCTGGGATAGAAATGAAAATTGCTGTTTGAGTATTGTGATTTGTTGTTAATGCTTATATAAATGTATTTATATGTATTGATTATGATACCACTTTTGTACTAAAATATAAAATGTAGGTTTTTTGTAAAACTCACAAATGAATGAGCAATAGCTATAAATATTCAGATAAACCAAAAAGAATTCTTGGCACAATCTGTAAACCAGAATGTGTTGCTCCTTTCTCACTTCTAGGAATATGTAGTGGTGTAATATGTTCACTAGAGATTGAATCAGTAAAGAGAACTTAATTTTTATTTCAGTAAAAGTTCTGATAACTTATTCTTGGAAGTTTAAAATCTAAATGAGATTCCATAGTCCTTCTATTGCATGATGCACAAGGCAAGCTTCAGATGTAAAGTTCAGTCATTGGTAACTGCCGCAGCTTATTTCATTGAAGAAACAGGAACAAAAGTTTGTTTGTAACTACTTTGGAACTGAGAACAAAGGCGGTGGGGACCTTTGAACCCTTGTGGCTGTGCATCTGAAGGAGGAATTGTTCAGGAATGGGAGAAACTGCCAGAAGACCAGGGATCTACTTTTCTCAACATCTTTCTCCAGCAGTGTTCAATGACCGCATTTAAAGGGAAAAAAAAAATAAAGAAAAGAAAAAAAAAAGTGTGTTAATTGGAAGACTCCCTTACTTGTTCTTCCCACCGAGCTCTGATTTGATAATCAGGCATGCAGGGATGGTTATTCTTACCTTTTTTTTCCTCCAAGGCAAGCTTTGAACAAATGAGAGTGTGTGCTCTCCCTTTTTGGGAGAAATCTTAATGGTTGATTGCATTCTTAAACATTTTGTTCTTTCTCAAATGTTCTGTGCTAGGGATTCTGGTGTGTGAAGCAATTTGTTTCCCCTGCTTCCTGGTGATGTTCTGACTTGGCAATTATTTTTCATTCACTGGTAGCTGTCTCCTCAAGGAAGACGGTAGGGAATTATCAGTGTTCTGACGAAATTGTTACTTCTTTGCAAAATGTGTTGAATGGCACGTTGGGTCTCTGGTGGGTTGTCCAGGGTGAAGGTTCTGCTGCAGGCAGTGATTTCTGCCTTATCATTCACCTTCATGAATTTTACCAGGCTTAAGCAGAGGATGGGCTGCACTGGATGAATAGATTCTCCAAATTGCTTTGTGCACAGGGAGAGAAACCACACTATTGAGGGTTTATTATTTTTCCTTGAGTAGTGAACATAACACATCAGCTGGAAGAAACACAGTTGTTCATTTTTATTTCTCATCCTGGACATGCAGCTCATAAGTGTGCTCAGGCATGTGTGTAATGTGCATGTCTGTTCCTCTTTCCCCTGCTGGAGAAACGCTCTGTGCTGCTCTGCAGTTCTTTGGACAGAAGGGGAAAAGCTGGGTTTGCCTCCTAAGAATTGAATTTGGTGCAAAACAAGTGGCGGCATGGAATGAGGCCTGGAATGTGGTTGTCTTCTTGCAGTCACCCTTGGGGAGGATGCTGCAACAAGGTGTTCATGGCTGCAGCCACTTGACTGAGGGATTTTCTTGGGGTGTTCCCTGCATACCTGGTTCCCAGAAAAGCACAGAAGGAATTGGGAAAGGTCCAGATACCAGAAGGAAGAGTTAGCCCTCAGGTATGATTTAGCTGACAGATAAGTATTTTAAGTAGTGATTTCTCTTGCTGCTAGAGAGGAAAAAAAATCAATTTCTTTCAAATTATCAGGGGCCTCCAGTCCTTTCCCCTGCTTTTTCCTTTTCCCTGAGAGATGTACACATGGGGTGGCACTCAGGGTGAGGCTGTTGTAGATCCTTGTTGTATGTTCAGCCTGCCTTTTCAGCTGTCCTGAATGACAGCAGCTCTCAAATGTCTTGTCTTAGTTCTTAAAACTGTTGATCTCTTTCTAACCTCTGGCTGCAGTTACTGTGAAATTAGGCTGGGCTGTAGGGAAATTCAGCTTTGTAAACCTGTTTCCCAGGAGCGTGGGAAAACTGTGTGGTGGTTGCCCTTTATTGGATGTGAATTGGTTGTCACTGTGCTCGACTTTCTCCCCTGGTAAGATACGCAGCAGCTTGAGGTGCTCAAGGAACCTGAGTTCAGTCATCCATACACAGAACAATTGTCAATTTCATAAGGAAGCAAATACACCCATGGCTATTTAGTTATGTAGCCATATTGTATTAATTTAAGAGGAATGCAGCTGTCTGGAGTACAGCCTTAGTTCTTAACAGTTTCACCTAGATGGCAGGAAAACGTCGTTCTGCGATTGCATCCTTTGCTAGAGGTAGGCTTTGCATTTCCTGTTTGGCAAATGTCAGGGTTAACAATTAAACCACAGTTAACATCTGTGATTAAAACTGAAAATGAAAACATACAGATCAGTGTTTTAGAAAACTTAATTTGTCAGTTCTTATCTCTAGCAAACGTGTGGAGGAGGGATGCCATATGGCTGCTAAATATAACTCAGCTTGCTTCGGAAAACAGTTGAATAAGTACAGAAGTTCACAATCTGGCATCCTTGTGGTTAATAAGAATGTGCTGCAGACTTGGAGTGCAGACTAAGGTAATGGGAAGAGAGCCAAAAAGTAATCCAATAAAATGTAAGTATTTCCTGTGATAGGCAATGGGGGCTGACAGACAGGAGAGGTGCTCAGCATCCTGCAGACGCTGGACCCTTTCTCAGCAGTGTCTGTGCAGTGGAAGGGTGGCAGGAGCTGCCCAGTTACACCACTTCTCTGCTCACCCTCCTCGAGGTCCAATAGCTCCTATTCCTTGTTTGCTTTAAATATTTGCACTGCTGCAGCCCAGTGCTGCACTGAGTGGAGAACTCAGTCTGCTGGAGCTGTGTGAGTAAGATCAGGAAGACAGGGTTGTGGTGGCAAGGCTTGAGAGTAGTTATTCACAACTTTTAATTCTGTTTTTAAAGTTTTCCTAATACTAATCTTTTGTGAGATTTTTTTTGTATGTTGCCAAAATACATGTGAACCCATGTTTTAAGAATACAACTGTAGTTGAAATATGGGAGCATTTCTAGTAAATGTTTTCAAGTTCTATCTGTGCATACATTTGAAGGAAGTGTAATTAGTCATACACTGTGCAATGAAGCATTTCTATGTATTTTTCAGCAGTGGATATTTTTGTGAAATACTCTGATTGTGAAATACTAATCTATTAAGGAGATTAGTAATTTTCTGATGGGAAAACCTGTGAAGAAAGCAGAGCTCCAAATTACTTGTGATTTCCTCTCCCTAAAAAAAAAAAGAAAAATAATTACCCACCGTTCCATACTGTCATTCTCTCTCCTCTTTTAGAATGCAAACATCCAGAAAAAGTGTTGAACTGATTTTAACAAAGCGCTTTAGTATATGTCTAATGGTATCCTGTGAATAATCCAAGGGCTCCTGATAGGATAAAAGGCATTGCTGAACTGAGGCAGAAATGTCTGATAGGAAAAGCTTATCCTGGAAAAGAATCTGAAGAGAAACTGTATTGGTTATATTCCTTCAGGCCTTGAAAATATTTCAAAGGGAGGAGTATAGACTTTCTGGTGGCTAAAAATGCAGTTATGCAAATCACAGCTTGTTGGGACAGGGAGAATTAATTTATGCACTTGAACATGTGCTCGTCCACTGTTTTCTCTGAAGTTGAATTATAGACAACAAGAATGCACTTTGTTGTTCTTTAATAATAAATAACAGCACAGCAGTTTTGATCTTCAAAGCACCGCTCAGACCTTAATTAATCTTCATAACAGTTCTGTCAGAGATTTAAAAATACTCCCTACCCTTTTGGACAAGGAGCTCCTTAGCCTGAAGATATTGGAGGGTTTGCTCTGGGCCACATTGTCAGGGCCAGCTGGGACAGTTGCTCAGAGATTTCTGGCAGTGGTAGCTTTGGCTTCTTCTGGAGGCTGTGTTACTTTTCCCATTTACGTGTTAAAATTTCGATAAATTTGAATACATAAAGAACTGCAGTTCTAAATTATTCTGGATTTCCAGCTAAGTGTTAATTTATGCATATGCTTGTTGGAATTTCCCTATTGAATATAATATTCCTGTAGGCAGAAAGTGCAGAAGGTTTGTGTGTGCGCGCTGCTGTGTGGCAGCAGGTATGGAAAACAGCACTTCAGAAAGCCTGAGTCACAACTTTGGTGTGACAAAGTGGAAAGTAAAAGTATGTAAGGCTTTAGAGTCTATAGGACTCATCATAAATACATAGAAAGTGTCTCTCTGTCTACCTTCCCTAATCTTCCTAATTATTTGTGTTTCAAATAAGGAGGAGAGAAATTCATGTGGATGTTGATTTTCAAGGTTTTTCCAAGGTAACTGCTGATTGGAGGTTCAGGACAGATTTAGACAGTACATTGCTTACATCTGGAGAATAAGAACAGCAAACTGAACTGGGACTTGTTCAACTCACCTGGTAAAATAGTTCAGAAGGAATTATAATGTAAACTCTTGAAATAACTCAATGTGACCAGTGGGATCCAAGTTTGTTACACGTGCATTTTTTCTCACAAACAGCGGGAGGAGGTTCACTGAGAACTGGTTACTGCTGCAGATAAGGAACCCAAAATTTGAGCTGTCAGGAGAAATGCAGAGATATATCACAGTATTCACATCTGTGTTTGCTTCTGGCATAACAGACCCAAGGGCAGAATGTTAAATGTTTTGTTCAATACTGTGTAAACTTAAAACTAGTTTTTCAGAAACTGGGGTGCTTCAGAATCATGAGTAGCTCCTGACTGGTGTTTTTGTACTGAGCTCCGTGAAAGCTTTGACGTTGTAATTTCTGCGGGAGGTTGCACCAATTTGCATGAGGAATGAACATGGGACTGGCTGGCGAAGCAGAAAGCTGACAACCCATTAAACAGGTCTGAAGGATTCCTCAGCATGAAGAGCAAGGTCAGCAGAATCCTGGAGCCAAGCGCCAGAAAAGCCTGGTGCACTTAACCTGGTGACCTTGTCATCTTGGAGAAACCTGGCAGGATGATGCTCCCAGCACTTCTTGGGTGAAGGTCTTTTCAGCATCCCCTACTGAGCCAATTATTTGGCCCATGGGTTCCCAGGAGAAATCTGTAAAGTGTTTAACTGTCTTTTTAAAATTCATTAGAAATGCAGTGACTTAGCCTGACTCAAGGGTCCATATGGATACTGCACGTTGTTTTGAATGCAAGGTGGAAATAAAATGTCCAAATGGAAAAGCTGTGAGACGTTGTAAGAGTTCTAAACTATCAAGTCTAAAATTATATTCTAAATACTGTTGAGATTTTTATTAGCAAAATTTTGCAAATGACATGTTTAACTCTGTTGGGTTTGTGTGTTCTGTTTCCCCACATTTTTGATACATTAGAGCAGCAAATCATCATTTAAGAGGGGGCAGAATATATCCTCATTAGGGAACTGCAACCCCATAACCCATACAATGCATGAGATGTAAAATCTTCTCTGGGTCTTCCTTCTCTGACTTTGTTACTTCATTTCTAGAGGCTTCTCAGAGATGTTCAGAGGGCAGCAAACAAGTTGGAAAATAATTTGTATATTTTAGTTTCCCAGATACTGTGAGAATAAAGAAAGGTTTTGATTGCTGAACAAACACATGGTTCTGGGCCAGCTGGGTCTGATAATTGATAAGTGAAATCCCATGGCATATGCCTTGGGTCAGGCAGAGATCTGCCTTTCTGAAGCACACACTGCACAAATGCTTCTGGTTAAAAATGACTGCGATTATTGAACTTTCCTACCTTTCACAAGTTTTTAAAGCTATTTATGCATATAGCAGTTTCAGTGAGATGACAGTAAGACCCAGGAGTTGTTTGTAATGGGGTTTTCATGGCCCCTTGAACTAATTTCTGGCCCTAATTGTGTGCATAGATGTGTAGTGCTCCTGCACCTCCTGAGAAAGGTCTTTTCTTCCCTCCCTGCAAGGCATTCATCATACCGCACCAGAGCCAGCTTCTGGGACTGTGGTGACACTTGTATCTTCTTAAAATGAAGAAAAATCTCATTCCTTATTAGCGTTACTGGTAGTTTACCTACCCAATGAGGACTTTTAGAAATGAAGATGGACGTGTTTGACATGTTAATTCATGGGCATGTGTAGGTGAGTTAAAGTGTTCACTTCTAAGCTTTATAATTCTTGCCTGAAATTTTATTAGCACATTGCTAGACAAAGTGCTGTGTGAGGGGCTAGACAGTGTATGGATGAGATTTGAAAGATCTGAAAGATCTCACTGTTATATTTGATTTTCCTAAATAAATTCATAGGCAACTTGTTCTCTCCCCAGATGCTGCATATTCTAAATCAGATTAATCTGTGTAGTGTTCACATCCATAAAACAGACCTTGTAAAACTCAGGGAAGTGGTGCATAGATTTTCTCCAGTTGGTTCAGCAGCTCTTGAGCTCAGCGAGTCCAACAAATCTCTAACTCTGAAGAACTTGGGTTGTTCTTGTCACTTAAGACAGTGGCAAAAAAAAAAAAAAAAAGTCTTTGTTTCAAGTGTGGGCTCAGTGAGTGTGGTCTTAGCTCTGCTCGTTTCAGTGCCACTGGTTTTTTGTCGAGTAGATTGACACCTTCCAACCACTGAACTCTTGCCCTATATTTGCCTGCTATTTTGACTTTGGGAGGATTAATGCATGGAGAGTGTGTGGATTTTCTTGTGTCACTGCTTGCTCCTGCTTGTGTGGGGAAATCTGGACGATTCAGAGAATGGTTTTTGAGGGACAATTTTTGAAGGTTGTTTGCTGACTGACATATGGTGTGGCATACGGTGCTATTTACCACCTCAGAGTCTGAACTTACAGGGAAATTATTTTCTTTTTTAAACCTTTAACTCTATTAAGTACTTGTAGACATCTTCCAACATTGCCCTGGCCAACTCAATTTACACTTTCCTTTTATTCTGCTTGTCCCATCTGTTTGTGACTGTTTGTTTTCTTCCTTTTTTAATTCTGTGAATAGGTTTCAGTTTCATGGGCTCAGGGTCTCAGTAGCATCAAGCACTTGGAAATCTCTCTTAGCTTTTTACCTGCAGCCTCCAAGATGTCTTGTCTCAGACCTTCCTATGATGTGGAAATGGAAGCCAGGCCGACTACTGGATTGGAAAAAATGCTAATACAGCCTGGCGTAACATCTTTCCAACTCATCCTGGTTCTCCACTGGAGTAGCAAACTCTTGATACAGTGTTAGTGAAGATGAAGAAATGATGTCAAGAGTTGCCATTTTTTTGTTAAAAATCTTGTTTGTAGAGGAAGAAGAAAAAATAACAGGGGACAAATTGTTATCCTAAAACTTGGGCAAATGGAACTTTGAGATGATGGAGTTTCAGGAAGAGTACATTAATCCTTTTTGCCCTGGTAGCAGATGTTGAAATAAAAAGGCTTCAAAGGGAGAAAAATGCTCTGGGCTGTTCCAGGCACAACTCTTGATACCATGGAAGTTGCTGATGGGTTTGCTATCTTCCAGCTGAGCCTGTGTAGGTATTGCAATGAAGATACTGTTTATTTGCTTTTATATTACTGCTTTTTCAACAAATACATTAAGTTTTTCCTTTTTATGTGCAGAACTGCAAATCTTAAGAACATGAACAGAAGTGAAACAAATGCTCAAGTGTACATTTACATAAAAGAGACATGAAAAAAGGACCTGAAATATACAGGGAGACGTAGAATGGCTTGTGTTTTCTGAGCTTGTTTCCATCTCTCTGGCTTGTATTGGTGTCATTTCTCTAGCAGAGGCTGCAGTTTTACAGGAAGAGAAATTAGGAATGTATACAAACACTTTGAGAATGTTTCCTCTGCTCTAATTCTAGTTTCGCCTCCTCCAGTCTCACTGTGAACATTCTGATTGAAGTGTGGGTCTACATCCTCATAAAATAGTGTCAGGATCTATACCACTTCTCTCTGAGCAATCAGTCACCTTGTGAACATTCCTGTAGAGGGAAAGCAATAAATGTTTATCCTCCCCCATTCTTTGTCTCTGCTACTCTGACTTTTTCTTTTCTTTTTTTTCCCTGAGTCATAAGGAAGTGGTGGTCAAAGCTCTAAGCAATAAAGCTATATAGACTACTACAGCTGCTGCTTAAATGTTAAGGTGGTAGAAAATTTTGAAGTGAAGGTCCAGCCTCCACCAGCATTCTGTATTCCCACTCTATCCCAGCTATATGGATAGAGAATCTCATTCCAGAACGCTCAGTGTTGGTATTTGTAATATTTTCAATGCAAATGGAAGCAGTATGTAAAGGAAAGGGGTTTTTATTTAGGTTATTAAGTTCTTTGTGGTGTGAAACTTTGACACAATAGAGAAAAGTATTCTCTACTTATTGGAAGCTTTGCAAAGATTAGGAGATTCTAAACAGAAAAATCTGTGCGGATTTGTCATTTATAAATTTGTGTCTTCAAACCTGTGTTTATAACATTCAGAGAAGATTAAGGATGTCAGAACTGCACAGTAGGGAGGAGGCAATGTAGGTGTCTAACTTGATGCTTAAAATACAAAAAACAACTTTTGGAGGCTTTCTTAACTAGATAAAACATCCATGTGAAAGTATTTAAGTGAGAGCTGGTTTTGCTTACAGAGGCCATGCATTTAAATAAGCTTTAAATGTAAACACAACTGCATGCCTTCATGGAGACATAAACCAACATGCCTTACTTACATGTTCTCCTTCTCTCCCAGTGTGACTTTGTGCTAGCCTAAGTTTGCCAAATGACATCTTTTTGTTGGTAATCAGGAAAATAGTCAGCATTTTGAGGTAAGTTTGACTGTGTTACCCTGCATACTGAAAGTTACGTGATTAAAAACCTAGTGCCAAAGTAAAATGAGCTGGCTGTGGTATCAACAGCTTCTCTGGCTGAAGGAATATTGCATGTCATCAGTGTGGTAGTCTGCTCCTTCTCCCGTCTGTAGATGTTCTTTACAGGATCTTGGAATTCATTGGAGGTGGAAAGTGACACACCAAATGGGAGAGACCTTGTGCTCACAGCTCAGCCATTCCAAAGACAGGGACAGCACAGGAACTGCCACCTGAGAGTGGGACAGTGGCTGTAAGGGCCACCAGCTCAGTGCTGCTGGTGTTGAAGGGACTTTGTGATGTAAATGTCACTGGGATCCTGCTGAACCTCAGCTGGGACTTCTTCCCCACAGCAAGGAGATCAGTAGAACACGCGGCCCAGGTGTGCCAGTGCCTTAACGCCCTAGGCTTTTGGTAGGGAACTATGGCCACCAGGAGGGGATTCCAGCAAGCCTCCAGCTGCCTCCAAACCAATGGCCAAGCAAATTTAAGGTGTCGGCAGGAAGGAAATGTGTTTGAGGTTCACCAGACCCAATTCTAGTTGGTACATTCTTGCAAAGCCAAATTTCCTTGAGTTTCAGTTCAGATTCCATAGTGTTTGTCACCAGAGCACCAACTGCCTGCCAGGAGCACAGCTGTAACCCAGCTGGATACTGCAGCCCTGAACCTCTGTCTCTCTCTTTCGTTTATTGCTGTTACATTTTTCAGGATTTATCATATTCTGTGTCTTTTACTAAAGTGTGGCAGAAATGTCTCATTCACTTCCCTCGAGATATTTCTTTATCAGACTGCAGAATGTGCTGCTTTGCTTCAGTAGAACCTGAAGGCTGAATTTGAATATTTTCCTAAGGTTCTGAGAAGAAACCTTTTTGAAGGTTAAGAAAAAAAAAAAAGGTTGTCAAATTAATTTAATGTTATTTTTAATTTCAACTAATTTATTTATTTAGCCCTGTTATTATAAGCTTTTTAGGATGCTTTTTTCCCTCTTCCTAGGGTAGAAAGAGGGGATTGAATAGCCATGTTTTGGAATTGGGGATAAATCTCTCTAAAGTGGCATTAATAAACCTTTCCTCAGCCTTGATGTACATCCTTTGGAGGAAATGTTGACAAGAGTAGTAACGTTTCTGCATCCTTTGATGTGTGAGGGTTTGACATCTCCTCAAACTCACCGTTGCTTTAAATAGCCCCAAATATTAGGTGGCTGTTTTTTTTTTTTTATTTAATCAAGTTACAAATGCAGATTCCTGAAGTGCTTTTATTGAAGTAATTTCATTTTACACTAATTAAAAATATAGGGCTGCTTCTTTATATTGCCGGCTTTCAAGGAGGCAGGTCTGCAGTGTAGAATTGAGGCAATTGTTGGGGTTTTGCTTTTTTAAAAATTTCTTGTGCAAATCTCTGAATCTGTTCTGGTTAATTTTGAGTGGATTTGTGCTGCTGTCCTTTGAAGAACTTTTCATAGGTGGTGATGAAATGGGAGTATATATTTTGGGGGCAGCAATCCTGCACATGCCCTGGACAGTTCAAGCCTGGTCTGTACCATGACACCTCTGTGGTGTAAAATCACTATTTTAAATACAAAAGATGTTAAAGAATTGCTGTTGCTGAGCAGACACCTATCAAGGTGAGTGACCTTTAAATACAATTTACTTGTTGAGGGTATCTGTCATCTGAATGTTATCAACAATATTCTTGAGTTACAGAATTGTAGGGAGAGCAGAAGGGGTTGAATCTTTGAGTGAGTAATTTTTAACTGTGCTTTTTCTGCCAGTTTAAATGTTATTGACCAAAAATATATTTATGTTTGTTCAGCATGAATGTTCTTTTTATTACTTAATATAATTTTTAATTCTTTCCTTCAATGATTTGATACTCCTCCAGTGTTTGGTTATGGTATTAAGCCATGAGCCATCAAATTATTTCATCTGCAGTGAGAGATTTATCATCTTCTCACTGCCTCTTGCTGTCCCCCTAGGTTGGCACATGTTGTCACTCCTTAACCCCATTCTGCCAGAGCTTTCTGGGTTAGCAATACCCCAGACCATGCTCAGAAGTCCAGGAAATAAGTCACAGCTACTCCTGTCATGTTGGGCCAGCAGCAGCATTGAGTTCAGTATTTAATAATTTCTGTGTGGCTTCTCTGCAGTTGTGCTCCTGCTGATTTCAAATGGGTTTGAAATTGTTCAGCATTTAGGAGGAAGTAGCAGCATCTGGTAAAACCAAGTCTCAAAGTGTAGTACTTCTAAGGTCTCCCAAGTACTGAAATAGAGATCAGCATGGAAAAACTCTTAGAGGCAACTCCAGTCTCTGAAGTCTTGGGAAAAAAACACTCCCGAGTGTAAATGGAGATTTTTTAGGACCAAAAAATCTTTGGTATGGCAAGCAAGATGCTGCAAATAGTGCTTATCAATTTATTTATCCATTTAATCTCACTCCAGAGGATTTCATAGTTATCTGCTTTTTGGAGATAATTTTCAAAAGGATATTTTCACTTTTCAAAAGTGTTGATGATAATTGGTTGTTTTTTTGTAGAATCACAGAATATTCTGAATTGGAAGGGACCCACTGGGATCATGAAGTCCGCATCTTAGTGAATGGTCCATACAGGGATTGAAGCCACAACCTTGGCATTACTAATTTTGCACACTGCTTTTAAATGTCTTTTTTTCCTTTGAGAAGAAAGCATTCATTACGTGGCTTGTGATGTGAGGTTTGCAAAACGTAGTGAAATGAGCATGACAACTTGAAATGATACAGTGGAAAAAAATCCCTGGCTCAAGGTAGTTTTAAAAGCAAATTAATTAATTTTCTGTGCCTCTGACTGATTTTATTACGCTTTGGTGATTTTTCTCCTTCTTGTGTTACTCCCTTAAAAGCTTCAAGGAGCTACCAGGTAACTTGTGGCCTTAGAGCAGTGCCTTTGTGTATAGCTGAAATTTCCTAAGTAAGATCTTGTCAGCTCTAAACAGAGAGAGAAGGATGAGGCAGGTGTCAATAGTGGCAGTTTCAGGCATCGTTTTTTTGGCTCCCGTGTAAGTACTGGGAGGATGTGTTGTAGAATATTATTTAGGATGATGAACCTGAATCAAAGAAGATATTTTGAATTTGCTGTCTGAAGGAGTAATTTTGTGGCTGTGAGGATATTTGAGCCAGCGTGAACCACACATAAAACCAACTTATTTTTGTATTGTATTTGTATTGTAGAGTATTGGTGATTCACTTGCATTTTGTGACAGGATAGTTTTAGCCTTTTTTAATGAGTGTTTTGAATACTTTAATTGAGCTCTTTTGTATAATTCATACAATCAGAAACTTTTAAAATGCATGGAGGGGATGGGGAGCAATGTTTTTCACAGTATTTCAGAAAAAATAAAATCACTCACTGTCACTGAAATTTTGCATTCACAACCAACAGGACTGTAGGGCTGTATCTTCCTGACATGGTTTTATTTAAAGACTTTTTTTATTAGTTTGTCTCAGTTTCTTCTCTTTGCTGATAAACCAGTTAGTGTTCAAGTTAAATAATCTGACCTTCCTGTTTTTAAAAATGCATTTTTAAAAATCATTTGCCTGGTTTATCTGCAGTAGAAGAGAAGCTGACCAGCTCAACCTGTGCTCCAGGCTCAGCCCATTCCAGCTCTGGGGATGAGCTCTGCTCAATTCATGGGAAGGGGAAGGCTTTCAAGTGAGTGGCTTTTGCTTAGCTCAGCCTTCACACTTCTGGAGGTGCAGGAAGCCAAACGTTTCAGCAACAATTTGCTTCGTTCCCACTATTCACTGAAGTTGCAGATGCACTTGATTTAGGTGCTCCAACACTGCTGAACCGTCAGCACAGCCCCATGGGTTCAGGGGAGTGCATGGATTTAACTTGAAGCATATGCTGAGCTGAAATGGGATGTAAACCAGGGTATTTATTGGATTTTGTCAATTCTACCATTGCTCTTTACGTTTGGGAGTAAAAGGGTATTTTCCCCATGCTTGGTTATTCCTCTTCATTACCTTTTAAGATTTAGATTTTTTTTTTCTTGAATAGGAAACTTCATAGTTCTTCACCACTTCTGTAGTTGAACTGTACAGAAATGACTTCACCATTGGTGGTATGTTATCTTGGTGTTGCCTATCACCAAGATAACATACCAGAAAAAAAGTGGTTTGGGTTCAATCTGAGCAGGAACACATCTCTGAACATTCATAGTTCAAGTGATATGGGACAGTTTAGGTCAGAAGACTGCCTGATTTGAGTGACTCTACCATGCTGATCTTCCTCTACTCATCCAGAGATGTTGAAAATCTGTTTGAGTTCAGGCCACAGTACTAGTTCCATTTTCCCATCTTCTTTTTTCCTTTTATTAGAACAAAATTTTGAAGCATATATTGTCTGGCCTTGCCTCTTTAAATATGGATTATTTTATCTGACAAACGCTGGATTTTGGCTGCACCTTCTCTTCAGCGGCTTGTCTGTTTAAGAGGAGGTCACCACTTGAGCGTGAGAAAACGTGGGTTATTGAATTGCAAAAGAGCATACTTGTCTCTTTGAATTCCTTTGAGAACAGCCTACTTTATGTGTATTGCTGTTTGGAATTGGCCCTGTGCATTTGGCAAGCACAAATGGAAGTGGGTAATAGAGCCAGAATATTGTACTCACTCTTCCTTACTGCTGCATCCTGGAGTGTGTCTTTAAGTTTTACTGAGGTTACTAGATTATTAAATTAGTGAAATGTGTATTGGAAGGAGCCTTAAATAGTCTGCTTTGTTTCAGTGTTTTTAGTGACTCAGAATTTTTCACCCTATAGTAACATTGAATAAATCATGGCATTAAAAGTCTTCTTTTAAAGTAGAATAATTTATGCCTTGCAGCAAATACTTTAGAATGATGAACTTTTTAAATTAATAACTTTGAAGACCTGTCTCTGTTTAGCATATTGTAGATATGATTTGTTTTCCATGGATGTTAGAGCAAAGCAGTGGTGGCAGTTTGTGGTGCAAAGGGATGTCCTCAATTACAGAAAAAAATAGAACAAGGATATATATTGAGAGGAGAATTGTCATTACTGTCATGAAAGCTAGTATTGCATTCGGCTTCCACTGTTTTAAAATTCCACTGTTTTAAGTTTTAAAAGCACTTATATTCAAAGATCACAGAGAAGCACTGGGCACACAGAACTCATAGAAAATAATTTTGAATTATTACTTGAGAAAAGAAAATCTGTACATTTCCTTTTCTTTCCTGGCTTTTCTCCATCTGCTGTTGGTGACATCAAATTAAACTCTGACTGTTGGGCAAAGGTGGGATTGTGGGTTGGATCAGATGCTTATTCCAGCTGTGAATATTTGTTTATTCTGGGGCTTGCAGTCATTTTTGTTTATTGCATGAAGTTCATCCTCCCTCCCTGATCTCCAGCCACAAATGAAGGTTCTCACATGCCCTTTCCTCCCTCTCTGTGTGTGTGGAATCTCTTCCTGTGATCAGTAGAGTTGGAAATGGCTCAGCTCAGGGTCCAAGCTGCTCGTAAAACCAAATGTGTCTTGGAAAATGGGGCCTTGGAATCAAATGTTTCTCTGCATTACTTCAAAGGTAAACTTCCAGCTGCTCATCTTTTACGATTCTGCACAGCACACTTTGTGTTTTAAAAGCTTCAGCAGATATGAAAGCATTGATTATTGGCAAACTAATAATCCTAAATTCATCTGGCATTTCAAAGGCATCGTCTAATTGAGCTGTTTAGGAAATTGGTTAGTCAGAAGATACGCAATGATAAAGCCCATTTTCTTTGGGGAGTGTTTTTAATTCATATGTTGTATATTTGATACTTAGAATCAAATAATGGGGAAAGTAATAACTGCAGAATATTCCAACGGGGACTATAAGCAAAGTATAGGAATTTTCCTGCCTAAAAATTGAATTTCTGGGCTGGCAAATGAGTGTTCTCTTCATTCCCAGATGGATACTTAAATTGTATTCAACTTTGCAGCATCATCCTTGCTTTGAGGCATTGTCTGCCAAGGGCTATCCAGGTGTTATTTCATTTTGGGATAATTTTTTATCTGAAACACAGATATTTAACTGATGTCAAGCACTCAATTACCTACACCTGGCTCAGTGAGATTTTGCCAAAGAAAGGTTTCTAGAAAATTGCTCCCCAGCATAAGACAGTTGATGTTCTAGTTCTCAGCCCACTGTTCTTTAGTTTAAATACTACTCTTTCATATATATATATATATTTTTATATATATATGGTACATATATTCTCTCTATAAAAAAGTTCAAGGAAGTTGAGTTAATTTTACTTAGTTGTAAAACTGCTTTAAATTGTTTGCTGTTAACAGGCTGCTGGAGCTTCCAGTTTTAAGATGATTTAACAACAACAATTTGTGGTGGTTAAGGTGCAGAAGTCTTGTATAACTAATCTTTTTTCCAAAGTCTTTCAGTAATGTTTATTTTTAAATTGTTTATTTCCTAGTATGTTAAATTCTGACTGCTCAGTTACATCTTATTTTGTTTTATTTGCAGAGTACATACACAAAATACATAAAACATTGGAGTTAGGACTTTAGTGTGGAGCAGGAAGTGGAATATTCCCATCTCTCATGCAGAGGTTCTCTGTTGTGAGAACCATTCAATCCATTGCCCTCCCTGGAATCAGTTTCCTCTAAGTGACCACCTTGTAAGTGATGGCTGGAAAAATAAATAGAATAAATAGGATAATGAGAAATGTGGGGTAGATGTTGGGGTACAGAGGTTGGAAGCCAATATTGCTGACTTGCCTCTTATATTTAAATTGTAAAGTCTTTGAAGGAGAGTAGGGATGGGGATGAGATGGAATTTAGCTGAGCATGGTGCTGTCTCATTTTCCTTGATTTACACTGGATATCTGCAGAGCAGAGGGGCACCCGAAGGAAACAGATGTTTTGCAGTGATACCATTGGGAGTTGGTCCCTCCCAGCAATGCCCTGGAGATACCAGGCACATCTGAGTTATTTAATGCAAACTAAAGGTGTCTGAAGGGCTTTCCTACTCCCCTTCTAAAATGAAGACCAAAGTAGTGAGTTTCATGGGTGAGTTGGCTTAAACGAATGCATCTTTATGGCTTTTTAGTGGAGCTGAAACCAGGTGTGCCTCTAGTCCGTGTTGTTTTTGGAAAAACTGCATCACAACAGTGTAGGACTGTGTGTGTACATTTATAGTAATCCATTAGGAGCCAGAAACCACATGCTGGGAATGTATTTACCTAAAGCATTGTTTAGTGTTCTGCTCTGATTTCTCTTAATGTTCCACTCGTACTTTTATAGTATTGGTTAATTTACAATTTATTTCATATCTCAAGTTCTAAACCCACTTAAAGGCAGCATAAGATCTTTCAGCTGAGGTGGTCATTATGCCTTGAAAATACTGGGATTTCTCATTCTGGCATTACATTCCAAGCTTTGGCATAGGCTGCAGATGTTTTAGAGATGTGTGTGAGATACCAGATCTTCTAGACTTGGGAGTCAACGAATTGGAGGTTACCTTCTTTGACCAGAACTCTGTTCCAGGTTCTGTATTTAGCTCAGGGTTTTGCCGTGGATGGGGCCAAAGAGCTTTGCTGCAGAAAGGTGGATCCTGCCATCCAGCCTGGCTGTTTGCTGGGACCTCAGACACCTGAGCCAGGATATAATTCACTGTAGCTGCTGGTCTCTCACGATCTGTGAACAGCTTCTTTTACTCAAGCATGAATTAATACATAATTTAAAATAAACATAATTAATTTCGGGAATTAATAACTGAACATCTGAATTCAACTTGTGCAGGTAACCAGCACATCAGGAACGGGTACCTTTCTAAAGGTTTTATACCTTTCTCTAGATAGCTTGCTTTCCTTTTCCCAGTAGGTTTTTAATTAGATATAAATACTTGGAATTAGGTTTTCTCCATGGTTTAGCCTTTCACTGGTTCTAATGGTGCTGTTGAAAATAGTGAAAAGCTTTCTGGAGAGGGATATTCAAGCAGTGTATGTGTTAAGCCTCTTGCTTCCAAGCTCTAATTCCAAATCAGCATCCTATACAGATCTGCTGCTGCATTTCCTTAATCCTGAGAAGTTCAGGATTTTTTTTTTCCCTCTTCAGAGGAATTTTAATTATTTTTGGTAGCACTTGTGTGGGAAAAAAAAGTAAAAAACCTCCTTTTGCTGTAGTGTGAATGACAAGTCATTGCTATTGTCAGCTCTCAGTGGGTTACTTGCATATAAATAAATTACGGGGGGAGGGGGCGAATAATCTTTTGTTAACGCTGTATTCTGTTTCTCGTGGCTGCTATGGCAACAGATGAGCCACTGCTGGCGTGGAGAAGCTTACTGGCACGGCAGAATGGAGTGAGGAATCCAGCAGGAGGGAGAAGGGAAGAGCACCAATCCTTCAGCAGTGCTGTGAAATGAGTCATCAGTTAACCCGCAGATGGGGAAGGGCTTCCACGTGTATTTACAAATGATTGAAATCAGATTTCGGCGATTTCATTTGGAGCAGGAAGAGTGACGGACTGGAACTCTGGGTAGCAGTAAATTAGACTGTGTGGTTTGCAGATGATCTGGGCTTTTCCCCGCCCCCCTTACCGAGAATCAGCTTCTTGGTGTATAAAGGTGGCATTTGCTGTCCTGGTTGTTTCTTCAGTGGAGTCCTCAGTGGCTGCACACCACACACTGGTACCTCTGCACATTGCCGAGAACAGGCAGTGATCCATTTCTGTCCCCTGCCCTTCTAAGTGCCTTCTCCTGTTTTCTCCTGCTAGGCTGCAAATAAGGGGGGTTAACCCTCCTTTTGAGGATAAGTAGTTTTAACTCTGCTTTTTTCTTTTAATCTTCAGTAGTAGAAAGCACCTCTCATGCACTTCAAAGCTTGGCTGGAGTAGCAGTCTTGGTCATAAATCAGGATTTCGTTGGGAAGGAAAGGTTTTATTGGAATGACTGCAGAATGTCATTTTGTGCCATGCCTGGCTTTAGGTGATACTTTGAACTTGATAAATGTGATGAGCCCAATTCTGCTCCTGGCTCGTTCATGACGCCTGCCTGTTAAACTCCCAGACTTTGGTTTGGGTGGTGGCGTGTTTCCCCCTACATCTCTTCTGACATGACATCGCTTATCTTGAGACAGGGATTACTTGGAGCTCTTGGGAAGAGCATTTGTCATCTCAGATTTCTGGTGAAACATGAAGAGGGCATTATAATTGCTGCTTCAGTGGGAGTGTTTGTGTAAAGGAAAAAGTTCCAGAGTATGGAATCTTGTCTGCACAAACGTTACCCTTTCAACATTGTGGATGGCATGTAATGGAAATGGTTCCAAAAGCTAGTAATCGAATTATTTACTGTCAGTAAACAGTGAAAATTGCACAGCTGTGAAGTTTTTAGCAATATGGGGTTTTCAGAACCCTGGAGGGAAGGAATATTGGGCATGAGAGGAGAGGTAAGAGGGAGGGCTTTGCCCAGAGTGAGGGAAAGCTTGCAGGGAAAATCAGTTTAGAAGGCTGTCAGAAAGGGGTAGAGGAATGACAAGACAATAGTGACAATATTTTTTATTTTAGTGGAGAGACAAGAACACTTCTGAAAGGTTTTTAGCAAAAAAAGTTAGAGATGGATGAAGGATCTTATGTGAAGAGTGTTTTGGCTGGACTAAAGGATAAAAAAAATACTGTAGGGGAGCTTGCTGCTATGAGTAATGCTTCCCTCTTGAAAACTGAAGTGCTGGGGGAGAAGGTAACAAGCTACCAGAGGAAAAAAATGCCTTGTTCACTGCAGACACAGATTGTAGGGAATAAAGTATCTTTGTGTACCCTAAAAGGTCCTTCTGGAGATGCTGTTGGCACTTTAAAAGCTTCAATCTGTATTGTCTCCTTTCGAATTTCAACTTCATTATTTAACGGGAATTGAACAATATGGCTTTTGTCAGAGCTGGCTGAAGGCTTTTCTGGCTTGCTTTGTGTTTTGGTATTTCTGATGCTCCCAATTGCAGGCAGAAAAATACCTGAGGTTGCTTTGTGAGAGTTGAAATAGATGATCGTTGGAACAGGGTGGGAGAAGAATCAAATGCAGTGAAAACCCAATTTTTATCTGTTCTCCAAAACCGAGTAGAGTTGCAAATACTGGGAAATGAAATTTGTGTCTCTGCTACATGCTGTGAGCTGGTTAAAATGACTCCTCTGTCCCTCCTGGGCAGGGAATGTGTCCTTGCCATCCTTTGAGAAAGACGTTTGCTTTGACAAAGTGAGAGGCTTTGTGGGGCCTTACCTGTGCTGTTTGATTATCAGCCCTCTGGGGAGAGATGGAGCAAGTCTATAAAGGACTGTTGATTTCCATTTCAGGACAGGCCTTGCAATAGCATGTGGCAGGGAAATACTCCTGGGTCCTTTGCAGCCTAATTCTGCTTGTGGAATAGCCTTATTTTGTGCGAGTCCATGTTTGGAGATGTGTCCTGAAGGATAAGGCTGAAAGGCTTCACTGTAAGTCCTGCCTCAGCTGAGGATGGAGACCCATCATCTTGCCTGCATCAGCTTTGTTAGTCTTGGAAGTAATTTTTGTCATTGTTTGAAGGGAAATCCCATTAAATAATGTATTTCAAACAGTGCTGCTGTGCAAATGATTAATAGTAACACCTCAGATTATTCCTGGCTCAACATTTCTTTTCTCAACTTCACTTATAAGAAGTGTATTTCATTCCTAGATACTTAAAAAAAATGCTTTTCTACTCCATAAACCAGCACAGTGCTGAATCTGATTTGAGCAAGAAGCACCTTGTTAGAGGTGATGGTAAACTGAAGGTAAATTTTCTTGCCTCTGACAAAGTTGTTCCTTCACTTGACATCATTATGCCATTTCTGCTAAGGCTGGCTTTCTTCCCAGATAACGGAAAAGCAAAATTATTTCTGAAGAGTTGGGATTATGGCTTTGGAAATAATTTAACTCAAACCAAATGGCAGATAGGATTTTAGAAATGAAATATTTTTGCAGCATCCACTTCTGTTACAGCCTTTGACTCCTCAGCCCCTGTGGGTGTGGGATGTGCTGAATTTGTGCTGCTCTTGGTGGAAGACAGCTTTGACTGCCAGAAGAGGGGTAAAGCCATGTATTGAGAGAGTTTAAATGCTTCAGGAAGTTCATACAGTTACTTACAGCATGTTTTATTTGGTGAAGACAGGATGTTGTAATTACTGAGCTGCTAACAATGCTGGGAGATAATAAGGGAGCTGTCTCCAGTCTGGACATGGGAAAGCAAAAGCATGGAGGAGAGAAACTGTAATCATTTGAAGTCATTGGGAAATAAAGCTGCTCTGGGAAGCCTTTCCTGTGCCAAACAAAAAATGAATTTAGAGCTTGAAGTACTGAACAGGGCTGCCTGACTTGCAGAATGCTCTCTGTGATGTTACTTACATTTTCTAGCAAGAATCCTGATGGTGTCATTATTGTGTTGGTAATAAATTAAACCAGAAAAATGTCAATTTCTTCCTTTACAGCCATGTGCACAGAATTTTCTAAGTTCTGAGTATCTACTCCAAAAAATTCTCTAAAACAAGAGACTGTTGGGGGTTTTTTTGATGGTTTTGTTTTGTTTTTATTTGGTTTATTTTTGGTTGTGGTGGGGTTTGTTTGTTTGTTTGGTTGGTTTTTTGTTGTTGTTGTTTTTTATCTGGCTGTCTGGAAGTTCAGGTTCTAACCCTTCACACAGCACTTCAGGAGTTGAGTGTTTGCCTGAGTTTGTTGATTTTGGGTTGTGTTCTTCCTGATTGGAGCGAAGGGATTTCACTGAAGAAGTTGTTCTGAATTTTGTTCATTTTCTTAGCCACCTAAGAACTCTTCTGACTGAGAGAAACCTTCAGCCTTAGCTTTTACTTATGCCTGGATCTGCTGTAGCACTCGTGTTCACTGTTGCAGGATTGCCCTCTTTTAGCCTGTATTTCCATACTCTGAATCTTCCCCAGCTGGCTGAAATGTGGGTGGACAGCTCAGTCCATTTGTGTGCTGTGGAAAGGAAACAGGTATTTTTGTCTCCCTGCCATCCTTGACCTTTAATACAATGAGGGGCAAACTACAGAAAGCCCTTTTGAGCAGTGTACTGTCAGCGTTGCTCACAAATGCAAAGAAATTCCATTTTACTTGGCAGTTCCTTAATATGCAGATGTAGGAGCACACCTGGAAGGCCTTACAAAGCTAGGCAGGATGAGACATGGTAAACCTCATTTGTCTGAACACGTTTCAAATTCCCTACTAAAGAGAAAATGTTTGTGTGTTGCTCTCCAGAAACTCTTATTCTCCCTGCTCTTTCTACAGGGCTTTATAAACTCTCAGGAGTATTTTGTTACCAGTCAGAATGCTTTCTATCTTTATTCCATATGTTTTTCAGTATCAGGTTATGACACTCAAGTGGATGTGGTTTCTGTATTTTTCTTGAACCTTTAGTGTTCACTAATCAAACATATTTGTGTGGTTAAAGTGGCCTTAGAGGTCTGATGCCCTCAAGGTTTGACATCCCTTTTGGCAATTAAATAGAGGATTCTACAGTTATTAAATATCTCCAAGGGCCATCAAATATGAAGAGACAGGAGACAAAACTTCTCTTACTTCCTGAATGCTTAGAGCATATAATTGAAGAAAAGAAAAATAGTACAAAGATCAAATATACAAAATTTCACCCCAGCTCTGCAAATCTCAAAAGGTTTGACCAGCCAACTAATGTGTTTCTAGTTCTTCTTAGTCATAAGACATGAAGCTATAAGATTATGCAAGTGCTTTGTCCTTTTCCCTCCATGTAATTTTAGCTGTGAGAAGCCATTGCTGAAATTCTAAAAGAGCATATACTGAATTATATAAAGCATTAATCTTTAAATCTAGCATATCTAATGAAATTCTTGGGATTATTAGGCTTTTCTGGTAGCACACATACTCATATGGATCTAGTGCTCTCTGTTTCCAGGTCTTGAGGTTGTCTTTGATGATATCAGCTCTTTATTTTTGATGGGAGAGAGTTTCTAGCCAAAGCAGTTTTCAGGCTCTGAAGCTTTAAAATAATAATAATAAAAAAAGCTTAAAAGAAGAATGAGACCAGTGCTAATTGTTGGGTTCTTACAAACGGGGCTTTCCTGCAGGGCAGTGGCTTGGGGGTGTTCAGGTGAAATTCTGCACTCCAGAATGCTACAGGAAGCTTCTTTATGGTTTTGGGCAGGTTTTTGGAGTGACTGAATAACCTAGCCTCCTTTTGAAAGGGCGATTTCATTATTTAGTGTGAATTTAATGCATTTTTGAGTGACAACACATTCAGCAGTACCTTACTATCCTTCTAATGAGGGCCAGATGTGTTTCTGCTGCAAAACAGAGGTCATAATGCAAAAAGGGATTTGCAACAGAAGTGCCTTTCCCAGGGAGAAGTGCAGATCGTTGGAGGGGAAGATATTAACTTCTATTAATAATTAGAGGGGGGAATCCATAGGGATTGGTGTGAAACCACGGGTGACCCTGATTTGTACAGAGACAACTGCAGGGCCCTTTATAATAAGAAGAAATGACACTGCAACTCTCTGAAGACAATTAAATTGCAAATAAACAACTTACGTCAGCTAAGTGGTGTTTATTGCCATAATGGAAATTAATTTCAAGGGCTTGAGGCAAAGTGAATATAGCCCAGGTGAGCAGTGTATTCCACAGTGAGGTGCTGCTCCTCCTGCCATTCCCAGGCTCCTGAGCTCCATGGAGAGGAGTGAGTGCAGTGCTGGCCTGTCAGGTGACATGCTACCAGGTAATTTGGATCCATTTGCTCACTGGTGTATTAAAAACACACGGGAAGACACTCAAATATTTTTAATTACCACGCTCTGGGCTGCCGTGGAGACTCAGACTGGGGGAGTGGCCCCTGCACTCCAGTTGAGAGACCTTAATTTTGAATCTGCTTTACTCACTTAGGCAAGTTCTCTCTGTTACCCAGACATACTGCACTTCTCTGACTGTTTCTGGACAGCAGGGATGATAGCACAGAGTTGCCTGACTGAGATAAGGGCATTTAAAAGGCATTTAAAAGTGTGGAGATAGGGATTATAATGGGAATTGTCAGCTTTATTTCATTTTTATTGTTCCCACTGACTGTTTCCACAGGCTTGTGCTTGGGCTGTGTGCCTGTCACCATGCTCTACTCTCAGCAGATATGGTTTTCCTTCTGCCACTGTGTTCCTTGAGATGCTGTTTGTGCCGTTGTTCTGGAAAACTTGCCCAGGTTGCCTGGATAAGACTGAACACTTATGATTGAAGGGAGCATCTCTGCATTAGTGCATGATCAGCATAATTTTAATACAGAATGTAAATACTCCAAAACGTATCTCATTTTGAGAGTGCTGCTGACTTCCTCATGTCCTCACCAGTTGGAAGAAGTGAAAGTTGTATTTTGAAGGAGATTCATCTGGAGTAACCCTTGTTTGATTTAAAATTGCTGCACTTTGCAGAAACCTCTCATTCAGCTGATGAGCTCTTTGACAGCCGGTGACATTCTCTCTGAAAAGACTGAATTTTGTGTTTCCTCATGGGAATGATTTCATATATCATACCTGAGGCTTGAAGCATCACCCTGGCTTTTCTGCAGAAGACCATACCATCACTATATATTTCAGCTGTGTATTAAGCTTTTTTTTTCTTGTAAAATCCAGGAAGAAACAGCCAGAAGACCAGAACAGGCATGTTGTTTTATTAAACCTTTCATATGAGTGAATAGGAATTGGTGCCATTTCTTCCGGTAATGCCAAGGATTTCAAATTGAGAACAGTTTCAGCTGAATTGAAGATCAGTAGCTGGGTCAGGATGTATGTGGATAACAATGTATCCTTTCAGAGAGAAGCAAACAGCTGTCCAAGCAAAAATAATAAAAAAAAAAATATTAAAAATGACCTTTCCTCTGCATTAGCTGCCATGAGAAGAGGAGAAGCCTACACAGGGAAAGTTTTGATCCAGAGAGAGGTACTCAGGAAGTTCAGCCATGTCCTGTTGCAGAAATAGCTCCTGTGATGGATTGGCTGTTTCCTAACTGGGTTTTCAGCCTATTGTGAATCTTGTATGAGCATTTTAAAGCATTTTCTTGAGTCATCACTTGGCTCGCAGTCCCCCCCTTTTTTATTTTTTGAATGAATACCTTGATACCAAGCCCGTGGAGCAGGGAGGCATCAGGATTGTCATGGAAACAGGAGCTGCAGCACTGGCTTCCAGCCAGGAGATGTGGTGATTCATGGCTTCAATGTGGGTGTCTGGAAATGAAATAAGTTCCGATTCTCAGGTGAATCAATGAAATAGTGTTTGTGTTTTTATTTTCCCCTAGGAGGTGTTCTGAACATCTTCCCCACATAGCCTGTTTTATTTTTTACATTTTAAAAGGTAGGGAGGGTGTTCCCCGATTATATACTCAGCATCTGAGCAGTGAATACAGCTCTGTGTGGGGAATACTCACCTGCCTCTTGTCTTCATTTTAGCTTAGCCTTAAATTCAAAAACTATGAAACCTGTAATGTGGAATTTGGTAATGTAGCAATTTGATTTAATTCTAGAAGAGTTTGGGAACAGGTCTGTGGACTGTACATGAGAATGTGGTCTTAGTGTAGGACATGAGAATGAGGTAATTGCAGATCAGGGTTTCTAAACGTAACCTCAATCTCTATAAAAGGTGTTTTTGCCCACACTGAATCCCACATTTTGTTTATATTCATATAAATATAAAGCAGGTAATTTCAGGGCACATACACAGGTGTAGATGTGAACAGCAGGATTCTGTTCTGCTGTTTGGGACATGTAGTTTGGGGTGCTGAGAATGAGTGGCTCATCTCTGAGAACTACCAGGAGGTTGAATCCTCCTCTTTAACTGCTGGATCACTCCAGTGCTATATATGATATATTTCTAGAGCCTCATCAAATCCCTCAGTTCTATTTAATAGTACAGAAATTGAGTGGCATTTTAGCCTCACATTGCATGCCCAAGATGCATCTTCGGGGTTCTCTTTAAAATGAAAGGAGTTTATGAATTAAGATATTTTATATTGTGTTCATTCGGAAGAGAATCTCTTACTAATCTGCTTTTATTGGTTTGTTTTTAAGTTGCTGCTGCAGTGGCCAAAGAACTGTGTTGCTCTTTTTTTTGACCTTTCTGGATTTGTGGGAGTGGATGAGTGCGATATAAATTTACTTAAGCTTTGGGAAAAACCTTGTGTATCAAAAATTTTCACTGCTGTCTTGAGTTGAGGGCACCCTTTCAGTTAATAAGGAAGCAGTCCTGTCAGTAATTAAGACTACATAGAGATGATTTAATAGGTTTTATGAATTTGAGTACCATATATTGTTACTGATTGCTTTTCTGTTTAAATCTTCAAGTCACAGGGTGACTTTTCCCTCCATTTCTTTCTACTTACGTTTTTGCCATCAACTCTGTGCTTTAGGTGATCAGTTTTTCTTTTAATCATTTTCGTTTCAGTGGGCTGTGCTATTCCCTGGGTATCTTTTTTTCCTACAATCAGACTTCATTTTGTTGCTGGAGCTGTAGTTTTACCTTCTGTCAGGACTGTTGCAAATCCACATCTCTAAACTCCTGCAGTAGTTCTTTCACCAGCTATTTGTCGGTACATAGGCTTTGATGTCTGGCTTTTTGGGTTAGCTGCTGCTGAGATCATTTACCCCGGGGAGGTTTAGCAGGTTTGTGGGTGCTGCTGTGAGTTCCACACCCGTGGTGTATCACTGCTTTTGAGGTTTTAAATGCCTTCTCCAGCTGTGCATAAATGGGAATATTCCTGTTGCTGTACCAGGTACAGCAGGGGAGAAGGTCCAGCCTGACTGTCTCTGCTGTGGAGGAACAAGGAGCTGGTTTGGATTGCAGCAAAAACATGATCCAGGAGGGTTTGCTGGGACCAAATTCTTGTCTGCTTTCCCATCTTGGAATCTGCTTCCCCTCTGCCTTTTAGTTTTAATAAAGCAAAAGAACAAACTTGTTCTTTCAGACAATTGTTTAGTTGTATTCCAAGCCTCATCTGTTTACAGCGTGGGCAACTGAGAGAGATTAGGTGTGGGGAAGGGCTCTGGGGCCCTTGTGGGCTTTAAGAACCATTTCTCTGTGTTTCTGAGGTGCCCTAAAATGCCACTTCTCTAAAATGAGCTGCTCTGTGGAGGTTTTCTTAATCTTCTATTAAATTAGTGGGGCTGTTTTGTTTGGCTTATTTTGATGGTGGTTTTTTTCCATATTTTACTCTGCTGTAGATGTTCCTCATCAGGAAGCAAAGCTGTGGAGAAACAGAGATGTCCCTCTGCCTTCCTGTTTTTCCTGTGCTGCGTATTGGCACTTCATTTGGCTGTTGTTCCAATTAGGAATGAATGTGGAAGAGGGGAATGAAGTAATCCATCCTCAAAGGCATCTTTTGCTGCTGAATTTGTCAGTGCTGTGCTTCTGCCTCACCTGGTGAAACTGCTGGCTCATACCTGCCAAGTTGAATGTCACCTGGCACCCATGGGAAAGGTTTAATTTTAAATATTTTAGAGTCAACATTGAATATTCTTTGCCTTTCTTGTTTTACTCAGACTCACCAGGATGCCCAAAGAAGGCCATGTAGAAATAGGTCCCGTAGAATATCTGACAGCAGCTGAAAGGGATGTGTCTGGAGGACAGCAGTGTTCTATTCTGACTGCTGAGAAAACAGAATAGCAGCACAAGCAGCACTTTTATTCCTATTCCTGTAGTCAGATAGGAGCAAAACTAATCAGTATTTTTAGTATGAAAATAAATTCGGGATACAAAGTAAAAAAGACAAAAAACACGCTAATTATGGCAATTTTTTTTTTCTTTCTAGAAAACCTTGGTGATATTTGATTAACATGTCCTGTTAAATGCTGACAGAGCACATAATTCTTTTTGAGAAGAGAGCACTTAGCTTTCACAGTTAGGACAAAGGGCAGGATTTGGAAGTAAAGAAGGAATTGTGTGTCCCTTGATAGCCACATTTGACAGCATAGCAGCTGTGCTGGAAGAAACTTCATGTGGACAAGTTCTTCTGCAGAGCTTTGTTTTTCTTCATGCCTAAGGCCTCTGACTCTACCTCATTTAGCTGTGCATACCCTATATGTGAAGCTTTTTATACTTAGCTTTTATAAAACCAAATCGACAACAAAAACCCCCTTAAATGTAGGCTGGGAATGGATGTGACCTAATGGAATATTTAAAATTGGGACTATTCAGTTGGTTTTGTGTGGGGTTCTTTATTGCTTCAGCCAGGTCTGTACCAGTACCTTGAGTGACCTTTTATGTTGTATGGAATCTTGAAATTTTCCAAAAAATGTTCCCATCACTGGACCAGATTAATGGGTTTAGAAAACCATGTCCTCTGGTAGGATACATCTGCCCCAACATCCAGTTTAAATATTGGATGGCTGTCCTCTCTGGGCTTCCTCAGTGGCTGATGCTAACAAGCACCTCCAGGGTGATGAAGCTGAACTGTCTAAGTCTTGCCTGAGGATAAGATTAATTCCCCCTGAGCAGTGTGTCAGTGTTTTTCCACTGAATCTAAATGTAATCCAGGATTGAGTAGTTTGCACCTGGATTTCTTACACAAATACTAGTAAGTGTTTAGCACTCCAATATCTCTGAACAAGGTCTGCAGGTGAAATATAACTTCTTAAACACTGTGCACACACAAAAAAATATTTCTGGAAAGGCTATAGGATTTCAAAGCGAATCAATTTTCTCACATCCTCAGAGGAGATCTTCTACCTCATCTGAAAGTCTGAAAGTCCCTTTTGCCCCTTTTGAGAAGAACTGGGGGGCTGCAGAGCCTGGAATGTGATTGAAACGAGTGGTGGAGTTGTTCTCCTGTGCACTGAGATTGTGTTTATCATTCCCCTTTGCAACAGGAGAAGCACAGCAACAAACTACAAACTAGCAAACAGACCTTCTTCCCCCTTTTTCTTCTACATCTCCCGTTTCTCCCCCTTTTTTTCTCCCTTCCCCTCCTTTTGTTCCCCCCTCTTCTCTCCCCTTTTCCCTCCCCTTCCCCTCTGCCCTTTTTCCTCTCTTTTTTCCCATTTCCTCCTATTTTCCTCCTTTTCCCTTCTTATTGCCTTCTTCCCCTTTCCCTTTCCCCCTCTTTTTCCTCTCTTACCACCCTGAAATCTTCTAGTCCTCATTCCTGAGCATCCTCTGCCTGCCGCGTCCCAGGGAGCAGAGCAAGAGATGTTTGGACGCTTTGCACAGGAGCAGCTCTGCAGGAAGGTGTTGCTGTGGAGTCAGACAGGGAGGGGACATTAACACTCTGAGATCATGCAGCAAAACCCGATGTTTATTGTTCAGCACCTCCTTTTGTAGGGTGCAGGGGTTTCATGTTCACCTATCTCTGTTTGCCAAATTTAGTGTAGTGGTTTGAGTGTCTTTTCTGCTGTGAGATAGGATTAGGAGAAAAAGGCAGGCAGGCCCAACTTAAAGGTACAAAGATAGATTTATTAACACACACTAAAAGAAGAAAAAAAAATCAAAATGAAACTTTCAAAACACTCTTCCTCACCCAAGAACTGTTCACTTTCCCACAAACAACATAAAGAGACAAAACCTGTGATTTTCAGTCAGTTTCACCATTTAAAAAATAATCTTTCATCAGTTCTTTAGGAATAGGAATCTCTCTTTGTTTACCATGGAATTTTCCCCCACTGACAACCTAGAACAGTTCTCTTGTGGGTTTTAACTGTCACAAAAACAGCCACCCAGGGAAACCTGCTTCTGTGAAATCCCTTCCTAGTAGAAGTTTCCCAAGCTGCTTATAGCTCATGGACTCATGCATACTGGGGTGTCACTTCTTAAAGATAACTCCAAAGGCAAAGGGTTCTTCATCTCAGGGAAGAGATGTCTTCTCCCCTCTTCACTGGCTCAGAGGGCTTCTCATGTCTCTCTGTTCAAGCATCTCATGAGATCACAAGAATCACAACTATTTCACTCAGTACATGACAGGTACCTTTGCTCAAATCCACAAATCTGAACAATCATCTCCCCAAATGCATGTTTTCCCCATGATTTAAAGGGACAATCTGCATATAGAGTTCATTACCATGGCTCAGTAAGAGAAGTCCAGCCTAAAATGGCAAACTCCTCAATACCTTCTCCCAGTAGTCTTTTCACTCTCTCTCTCTTCATCTGATTTCTGTCTCATGCCGTGTCTTCTCTGGGTTTCACTCTGTCCTTTTTTTTTTATACTCGAAAGGAGGATTAGAGTTTTTTAGAAAGTCTCATGTGTGCCAGGCCTGTTCTCATTCTCGCTCAGACCTGCAGCTGGTCACACGATCTCTGCCAGGCAGCCTCTAGGATTTCCCAAACCTGCAGGGTGGGGAGTGAAGAGACCTTCACCAAGAGAGACCTCGTAGCTGCCTGACTGGTAGATGACTCGTGGCCTTGGTGCCCATTGGGGCCCAGCTGGGCCCGTAGCTGTAATCGGGGGCCAGGGCAGGGCAGCAGGGAGGAGCAGTGGGCCCTGGGCCGCCCCAGCAGCGACCCCAGAGCCAGTGTCACCTGCTGGCAAGCTGGAGGAGAAAACGGCTGCCTTGGACACAATCACCATTTTATGCGGGTACTCCTAAAGTCACATATTCTCCTTTCTCAGTGGTCAAACAACGTATCAGTGTCTAAGAATTGGCTTCTGATCGGCCCCTGTCTTTTCCAAAACAATTCCAAGGTCCTGACAGGGGACTGTTTCCACTTTAACTAAAAACCAAGCGGTGTTAACCCACAACAATACCCATCCTTCGACTTTGGGAATACCAATATCAAAATTAATATCAAAATTACATACAACATACAACTTTTATCTACTTAAAACAATAAAACTAGTCCACCCCTAGATATTTCACCATAATTCTACTTAACTTACTGACAATTGCTTGCCTTTAGATTCTCCTAGTAAATCTTACCTCACAGTTTTCATCACATGCCCTCATTCTCCACCAAAGATGTAATGGTTTTAGTTCATAACTGAGCAGAAACATCAATTATTTAGTGGTTTCACGTTCGCCTATCTCTGTTTGCCAAATTTAGTGTAGTGGTTTGAGTGTCTTTCCTGCTGTGAGATAGGATTAGGAGAAAAGCAAGCAGGACCACCTTAAAGGTACAGAACTTAACATACAGCATAAACAGAACAGACAACTGGGATACAAACATGAAAAAGTCACCCCAAGACGTAGGGCTTTCAAATTTCACACGCTTATAGTCATGATTGGTCAAGGGTCTTAACTCCACCTAGCTCAGTGGCCAGTGATATGGGTATATCTGTGCTTTAAGAGGTCCTCTGACTGGGTTTGGATCCAGCTTATCATTGTCTTGTCTATGGATTCGTTTACTTTGAGTTAGGCTGGTTGAGCTGATATCTGTTAAGCCAAATCATCTGTGCAGATATAGTCTTGCTATATCCATCACAGTTCCTCCTTCTGGTCTTTACAAAAATGCAAAGTGTTCTCTGTTATTCTATCTGCAAGGGCTCTTTGCAGATAAGATGACAGGACAGCATAATGACACATGTGATTTTACCTAACTGGACAAGCTTAGCCTTTCTTAGCTAGTAATACATCTCATATATTATCAGTACTGTTACATTCATTCCCAGGAGCTGTCAGACAGGATTACAAGCTTTCAAATTGGCACACCAAGGAAAAAAGCTTCTTTAAAGATAGCAGCTGCAGAGGCATCTTTTCTGGTGTGCATTGGGTCTTTTGTTGGTGTATTACCTAGGGAAAACTCCAGCTCTGGCAGCGGCGGTGTGCATGTGGCAGTGGCAGCTGAGGGACCTCCCAGTCTGCTGTTGCTTCCTGCCTGCGATGTCTCCGGGAGCTCCTGGTGATGCATTTCCCGGACCTGTCCCTGGAGGCTGGGTCAGAGGTGTAGCCACACCCCAGAGAAGTGGCGGCAGGTGGGGCGCAGTCACACCCCATGGAGACTGGGTCTGAGGCATGGTCTTGGAGCTGGCCCGTTGGGTCCTGGGAAGGGGCACTCCTGGTGCAAGTGTGGCAGCAGGGGGTGTAGGTGCCTCTTGGAGCGCTTATGGAATCTTTGCACAGGTGCAGTTGAAACAGCTGTAGGGAGCCCTGCTGTTGCCAGAGCCGGGCATCCCCGCAGAGAGGTGACAGAGCTGGTAAAGTCACGGGGGTCACAGAGTGCGGCTCAGCGGCAGACGGGGCTTGGCAGCGGCCAGGTGCCTGGCAGGAGCTAGTGACTGGTGCTGTGTCACAGCAGCCAGTGGCAGATATGGCCCTGCCCGGCGTCTTGTAGCAGCCACACACGGTCTCACAGTGGTTGGGAGGGACTGCAGAGGTTCCTGCTGACACGGCACAGTATGAAGCAGTAGAACATGAGGCGGTCTCAGGGGTTTCTGCTGGTCCAGCAGGACACAGGCAGGCAGAGCACTGAGTGGCAAAGCAGCCAGTCATGATTTTAGGGGGTCTGTGCAGTCGTGGAGGGGCATGGTTCATCTGCGGCGTGTTCCAGTGGCAGCGTGTCCCTGCCTGGGCTGGTGGCAGGCGATGGGTGACTGGTGGACCCTTCACTGAGGTGGTGTCCCTGTGGTGGGCGCGGTGCTATCCCCGGTGGTTTCGCAGTGTGCTGTGACTTCTTTGCCCGTGCTCCTCTCTCACTCGCCCGGTGTGGTGTCTGTACCCTCGCTGCCTCCCCCAGCGCCACGCTTCTGCCGCTTGCATCAGTGGGCGCGCTCGTGGCACTCCCTCTGTCATCTTTGTCTCCCACTCTCTCTTTAACTGTTCTAATAAATTTATGACGAGCCTCTTGGGTTTTATAGCATCAATGGCGGCCTTGTTGCCTGTCGAAGTTGCTGAAAGGATATGTCAGCTAGCCCGCTCCTATGTTTTTTACATCTGGGGCAGCTCTTTCTGACATGTCTAGCCCACAGCTCTCACACTATGAATTTAGGGATATTAAAGCTCATTTGTCGTACTTTTCCCATCTGCTTTTTTAAAATGAGCGTCCATACCTGCAATAGGGGGTCCTCCAATGTCGAAGCCTGTGCCCCCATGTTCCTGGTGGCGTCTCCAGTCTACAAAGGGTAATCTGGACCCATGTGGCCTTTCCCACCGTTCTTCACCACGTTCTTTGCTGCCTGCAGTACTCTTCGCTGCCAGCAGCTCTCTTCACTGCCTGCAGCGCTTCCTGCATTCTCTCTGCCGCCCACAAATTTCTGCCCGCAGCCCTCTTTGCTGTCCACAAAAGCTTTTTCCCACAGCTTCCTGCAGCCCAACCAGCTGTCAGCAGCAGATCTTGCTTCTCCCCTGTCTCCCTGCGGTACTGTGTTGTTGTCACATCAGGAGGTCACCAAATGTCACTGTGGAGAGGGAGACAGGGATGCGACATTAACACTCTCAGATTGTGTAGGAAAACCCAACGTTTATTTTTCAGCAGTTTCTTTTATAGGGCTTTCAAATTTCTCGTGCTTTTAGACATGATTGATGAAGGGTCTCAACTCCACCTAGCTCACTGGCCAGTGATGCGGGTGTATCCGTATTTCAGAGGGGCTGGCTGAGGTCCTCTGTTTCCCTGTCCCTGTCATGTCTAGGCACTTGTTTACTTTGAGCTGGGCTGGTCGAGCTGGTATCTGCTAAGCCAAATCATCTTTGCACGTACGGTCTGTATCCGTCACAGGGCGGCTGTTCCCTGCTGGAGGCTGGCAGAATCGGCCACCTCACTCCTTGAAACACATTAAATGCTTTGAAAGTGACGGTGCTTGGTGCTTTCTGCTTCTCTGAATCCCAGATAATCCCGAGGAAGCCAGCACAGGGAAATAGAGAGGAGGAGTCTCCTCATGAGCCGGGCCCATTGGGGCAAGAACTTGTTTTGCCTTGAAACTTAATGCACAGCTTAGGCAGAGCTGAATTATGCAGGTGAATTATGAGTGCTCAGTCATTTCTAACATGCATTACTGTATCTGAGGGGCCAAAGTTCAGTGAAGATGTTTTTATAACTCTCTTGCTTGTACTGGACAAGTGAAATAAAGATTAATCACGAGGTTTAACTTTACTTAGTATTTATTTCCCATGCTGGATTGGGATGCATTTGTAATATCAGTGTTTGGTTTTTTTGAGTTTTCCTGTTCAAAATTCAAGATAAAGCTGGACTTTTGGGAGAAAGAGCAGATCTTGTTAGCATTTTAAGTTGAAATAGCAGCATTCTGCAGGAGGACTGAAGTGATACTTTAATACTGTTGTGGTTGACTCCATTGATTTTACAATGTCTCTTCTAGGATTGGGAAGCTGCATATTTTCCTTTACACTTTCCTCTAAACAGCTTATTTTCTTCAAAGGAGTGAGTACATCCGAGAGCTTCAGGCACCTGAGTTACCAGGCAGCTCCAGGTACTAAAAATGGGCAGGGAGCCACTTGTAGTTACTGCGAATTTAGTTGATACAGTTAATTTAGAAAGGAACTCTAAATTGAGACAAGTCAAACCAGCTCTGAACAGGGCAAGGCCGCCATTGTTTGTGTTTCTGTGTTTAATGAGTGATTATTTATTTCCTGGGAGTACATTTGTGAAGGGGAATGTTTTCCATTTTCCAACCACATTTCAGTGATGTGGTCAGCATGGCCTGTGTTTTGATTGGGCAAAATACAGAGCTGTTTGAGAGCCCCATGATCAGCTTGGAAGAGCATGCTTTTTTCCTGGGATGTTCAAAAAGGAAGCCTCTCTGCCTTGAATGCACCTTTATATGTTAAAGAGTTAATGGCACTGCTCTTCTGCATATCTGTTGTCCCAGTTCTGCAATGCCATCACTGTTACATGGCATGTAAATCTCTACAGCCCAGAAAAACAGCTGAAAACTCATTTGACTTGGATGAAAAGGCGTTCATGTGAGTATCAGTCTAAAGGCTGGCAAGATAAAAAAATTATCTTGGTTGAGATAAAGGGGTAGCTGGAATTCAGAACAGGTAGCATTAGTTTGGTCAACTATCAGAAAGGCAAAACTGATGATTTAAGCTCTGAAGGCCAAGGATGCTTTTTTTAATAGCTGCTATGTTTAAAGAAGCTTTTTTCCTTGGTGGCTGCTCCTAGAAGGTCAAAATCCCCACGCTGTCCTCAGTGGGGGTCCTTTCGAAGTGTCACTGTTCTTTATTAAACACCCCTATGATAAGCCCTGTGCTTGAGAGTGGTTGGTTGAGTGCACAAATAAGAAACAGTCAGGAATAGGATTATTCTTTGTTTTTTAAAGTGAGGAGTAGCTGCCACCACAGCATGAAAAATTGAAACCGAAGAGGAGTAATAGAAAATGGTGATGATAGCAATTACTGCTGGTGTAAACAATTAACACTATTCATTTTTGATAAAGCCCAATCATAGCATTTTCAAGAAAAGGATGATTCTGCCCCACCTTCTACCTTCTATCCCTCTAAAAGCAACCATACCAAGTATGTTGTGATGCAGTCCTTAGTTTTTATCTCTGGATCATTTTTTTGCTTTTCTTGTTCCTTTGCTATATTTCTTTCCTGATGTTTTTGTGTTATTAGTCTCTGCTCCCTCTGATTTGTTTGGGGTGACACTTGCTGTGAGTGGATGTTTGGGTGACACTTCAGCCAGCTGATGCTTACTCTCTGTCTAAGAGGGCTGATGTGGAAGCAGAAGGTGAACTGCTGGGATGGCTCTGGAGCTTTGGGGAAGATCTTCTCTCATGGTTTGAAGTTGCTGCAAGGGACAAGGAAGGAGTGGGAATTAGGGCACATGTGAGGTCATCCAGCTGTTCCTGCCCTGGCTCTCATTGAGTCGTTCCTTTCAGCTTCTCTGCACTTGCAGTGTGCTGGAAGTTCACTTATTCTGTGCACATCCTCTGGCACTTTCAGGCATATCCCAATGCTGTTCTCTCACCTAAGTGTTTTTGCTGGTAGGGAGCTCAGCTCAGAGCCACAGAGGTGGGAATGCTTTGGAGCCCAACCCTCTTACACTTCTGCAATGCTCTTCTGCTCGTACGTTTTACTCCACCGATGAATTTTGGCTGTGCTTGTGTTTCTTCTCAGCTTTGTGATGATTTTGGCTGGATATTGCTTTCTCTTGTTTCAATGAATTCAAAACTTTCTGAACAGCCTTTCAAGGTGGAAGTTGCATCTGCTTTTGCTGCATTTATTCATTTACTGTGGTGTGGGAACTCACTCTGCTCTGCAAGGGACTGTTCTAAATTAGAACAAAGTTTTCTTGGAAACCAAAAGCAAAATGGTGCCATTTAACTTGCAGAGAGGTGAAAAAGTTTTGTCTGGGCTGTAGGAATGACAGTGCAGGGAAAGTTAATACTTCCAAGTACTCCTACTCTGTTTTTACATCATCATTGACTATTTATGCTCTGTCAGCTTGAAGTTAGATTATCTGAAGTGTGTCAGGTCAGAATGGTGTCACTGCTTTTATAGTCTTTCTCTTCTTGAATGTCACCTCATCTACTACTTAATTGCATTTCTGTCACTCTTTCCATCCCTCATCTCTTTCCTGACTTGCCAGACAGCACTGCAAAACTATCAGACTTGCTTTCCAATTGAAGTCACTGCAGCTTTGCAGCATTAGTCAGGAAAACTTTGGCAATAGCCTGACACTGAATTTCAAGGCAGATGTGGCTGTCTTCATAGGAGGGATGTGCTGGAGAGAAATCCAAGGGTGTTTTTATGCAGGTGCTGATACAAATAAAGGCACTGGGAGTTTCTCGTTTTCCTCCCTTACAAAAAATTTCACAGGTTTATTCTTCTTTGTTTCCACAAACTACTGTATTATCTCAGAAGTTACTGGAGAAATAAAAGTTTCCAACAAAGGAGGGATGGAAAGCACAGATATGCAATTAAAGTAGCAAAAGGGAGGTGCAGGGCAGACAGATTCACCCTTTTGGAACCGTACAGTATGTCAAGTTCTGATTCAAAACCTTGTGGAGTTCTTCTAGTTTTCTTTGCCATGTTGTTAGTAAAAGGGATTTTGTGATAACTCACCTACAGCAGAGAAAATTCCGTAGCATTGAGGAGAGTGCCCGGGAGGGAGGAAAACGGAGAGGCCTGGATGTAAATGATTAAGAGTTTATTCTTGTGGATTTTTTCCCTCGGGGAATGTCCACATGAGGTTCTGAAACAGAGCTTTCTTCTCTTTATTTTCGCTGCGGGGATTTTGTGTGACACTGAAGGTGGCAGTGGAAGGGGAGGCTGGAAATGGTGTTTTCTTGAGTAATGAAATAGGAGAGAATTGGAGATGGGAAATAAGGACAGGTCTCACCAGAGTTGGAGATCTCATTTGAACCTAAACACAGTTGTGCTTTATGTTAGAGCAAAAAATCCCAAACCCAGCCAAATTCTGAAATATAAGCTTCCACTTCTGCTAAGAGAGCAAATAATAACTGCATCTTTATTAAAGAGAAGTCGAGTTTTTCAGTATATGAAATCACATTCTATCCTTGTGCTAAGTTTGAGACACAATAAAAGCCACTAAATTATTTACCTTGGAATTGTGTTGGAAAGACTATTATTTAGAGCCAATATACAAAGTGTTTTTGTTTGACGTGTGAACTTAAAAATGGGTTTCTGACTTCCTTTAACTTTGGAAATTGCCCTGCTTTTTTTTTTTTTTTTTTTTTTTTTTTGCAAGCCAGTTCATGTATTAAATTGAAATCTGTACAAATTACAGTTAATTATAGTCAGCTCAGAGTGAGGCCTAAAATAGGTCACATGCTGTTTGGAATAAAATGTGCTGAAAATGATTAAATCTGTTTGGTTGGGCCTGAAGTCCATTCCGAGGTGTTTGATCCTCCCCTGGCTGCTGATCTTCCCTCTTCCTCCTGTGTGCCATGGCAGGTCTGCTGGCTGGGCAATACAATGACAAGATTCCTTGGAAGGAAAGAAGGAGAGTGTGAGACTGTGGAGCCTTCTGTTTTTAACAGCAGAGGCTGAAATGGTTTCTCACTCCTATTCATTTGAGACCAACCAAAATTCTTCCTCAGTGTTGTCACATTATCCAAATACCAAGGGGAAAGACATGCTATTTACTAAAATAGAAAACAGCTAGCACTGAACTTAATGAATTCCTTTCTTTTTCCCCCTTGGAATTGCATTTTGGGTCCTGACTTTTGGGGACATTTGCCATCTCCCCTGTTTGGAAGGGAGCTGCCCAGTGAGTCAGCAGGAGCTGTCCCAGCACAGCACTGCCAGCTCTGTCATGGTTTTGTTTATGGATGAGACATAGTCCGTGGCTGCTTGTTGTCCTTCAGCTGAATTAGTGCTTTATGCCAGTTTTTATTATTCTGAATTTTACTGAATTAATTATATTAAAAAAACTTCACCAGTGACCTTGAGCAAAAGTTATTTCCAGCAGCGCATCTTCCTGCATTTATATAGTGACTTAATGAATGTCTGCACACTTCCATTATTCAGCTATTGTTCCATATTCCTGCATTCATGTCTTTGATGGGAACTAATTATTAGTTTAATTGTATGCAGGAATATTTATGCATTACATGTTTTGGAGCATTATTGCACTAGGTACTTGTAAAATCATCTGCCAATAAAAACACGAGATCTAAAAGGGCGCATGCAGTAGGGACTGACCTGCAGGTACACTTGGGAAGCTTTCTGGAATGCAAATTGCTTTGAAAATAACTGTGGACCTGAGCTTAGTCATTCTGCTTCCTGACCAAGTGTGGCTGCAGTGTAAGTAGAAGAGGTTTTATTCTTTATCTTGCACAAACCTGGGTGTTCTGTAAACCCAACTGTTTTTTTCCCTCCTGTTCTCTCCTCTGTCACTGACCCAAATTTCTGTGTAATTGGTAACAGAATATTGAGCCAATTTCTGTGCTCAGTAAGGCTGAGACTAAAAACCTGCCCTCAGTCAGTGGAGCAGCCCCTGGCGTGTCCTGGGGGATCCGCCGTGGGTGAGGAGGTGAAGTCGCAGTTCTCCCGTCCTGGTTTTGTCACTAAAGGAAGGAGCACATTTGACCTTGGGCAGCTTTCAGGAGCTGTGTGGTTGAGCAAGAGGCTGTTTGTGTGGAGTTATTTTAAAGGATAAAACAGGTTCAAACTCTGGTTTTTTTCCTAAGAGGTACTTTCTAATAGAGGTTCAGATGCACATGGAGGAACCTGAGGAACACAGCCCCGGCCTTTCACTTGTGGCTGATTGGAGGCTGATACAGTGTGGGAGGCCTTGAGCTCCTGACTGGAGAGGGAAAAATTTCTTCCAGTCACCAGCACCAGAAGTGCATTATGAATGTTCTTCAGACTTGTCCATCCAGGGCAGTGGAGGCTGATTTTGATGTCTCTCAACTCCCAGAGGAAGTTTGGCTTTGAGTTAAAGTTTTGTCTACTCTTGAAGGATTTGGAGAACTTTGCATCACAAAAAGTAAAACATTGGAGCATTGAGGTAATTCATTATACTTTAAGTTTTGTTGAAAATTCATCAACCAAGTGCATTTGTTTTCCTTTGCTGACATCATGTTCTGCTCTGAACTGCCAGAGCTCCAGGAGCATTTGGACAATGCTTTTAGGGTAGGATTGTTGAGATATCTGGGTAGGGCCAGGAGTTGAACTCTGGTCCTTGTGAGTCACTTCCAACTAGGATATTCTATGGTTCTGTGAAAATGGGGAATGCTTCCCGTGCTCACCGTTGCTGTACATCACTGTCAGTTCCTAAGCAGAGCTGCCCTACCCCCTGGCTGACTGAGCTGCCATTGCTGCCCCTGCCTTTCAAGTGGCACTGCTGTGTTTGCTGTGAATCATCACTTCCCAAGGTAAGCCTGGAGAGAAAAAGGCGCTTACCTAGCTCAGGTAATGAGGGAGCCGATGGTGTCATCCTGTTAAAGCTTCAAAAAAATTGAATATGAAAAATTTCCTATCCTTGAATATTTCAGTCTGTGGCCTTTCTTTTCACCTTGTGTCTTTTGCAGCTGTAGCTTAGCAGGATCTCTGAGGAAACAAAGGCCATCAGAATATTTCATGTTTAAATTTCTGGCAATGCTAGGTCTGTTGAGGTCTCTCAGCCCAACAGGACTCTCAAGTGTGGGGTTGAGCTTTGCAGGAGGTGCTTGTGCATGTCCCACCCTAAACCTGCAAGCTGCTCTCTGTGAATTTGTTCAGGGGCTGCATTAGCCACAGATCTACACTTCTACAAGAAGAGAAGAAAAATTTATAGCCCCTGTTTACTTAATGGTAGGTCAAGAGGCCAGTCCTGAAAATCACTTCTCATTGTAGTTGCTTCAGTATGGAAAATATATCAGGGGAATGCATCCAGCTTTTTTGTTTTCATTTTTCTGTTTCTGCCTGCTGTTCTTCACACTTGCAACACTAGAGGCCACAGAGACATTTTGTGGGGAGTATAACCTCAGAAAGGAACACTCGATGGAAGCAACTTGTACAAGTGAAATGCTCTTTGTAAAAGGAAATAATTCATGGCTTTTAGCTCTTTCAAACCCATCTTAACACTCCTGCTGGGTTCCTTTCACTGTGAAGTAATGCAGAAGATTAGTCAGCATCATCTAATTAGGCAGCAGCAAAGCAAAAATGGTGTTCAGCAGCCTCTGCCCTGGTTCCATTTCTACTCATAGAACTTGCCCATGGAAGCCAAGGGCATCTGAGTGATGGCACTGGAAATGTTGGAGCTGCTGTGAGGTGAGGCATGCTCAAATAGGATTTCACCTAAGGAGGAAATCCAAGGTCATCCTCTGCAGTTTTTGTAGCAGAACAGTCATCCTGTGGTCTGAGTGAGTCTGCAGGTGCCTGCAGCACCTCCTGGTTCCTTAATAGCTCTGATGATGTCAGAGCTTTAATTCTGCTCCATCCTGCTGGAAAAGACAGGAGTGAGAGTTGCTGTACAGCATTTCCTCCTATTTCTATAGGTCTGTGCTGCTTTGGTGTCCATATTGGATTGTCTTGTGATGTATCTGTGGCTGAATTCCTTTAAAATGTGCTTAGCAGCAGTACCTGGCAGGGCTGAAATGGGAGAGGTCACCTTGAATTCTTCCAGGGTGGGCTGATGGTGGAGTCTCAGCGTCCAGGAAAACTGTATTTTATGCTATATCACATAGGAAGCAGGAGAAAAATGGTTTGTTTAGAGAGGGTTGTCTTGGCCCTTTCACTTCACAGCAGCACTTCAGCACAGGGTTAGCTGCACTGAAGGGCTCCCAGTGGCTCCCAGTGACCCTGGCCCTCACTGAGGAATGCTGACACTTAGCTCACTTGGAGCACAAGCCGGATTTCACTTCTTTCTCAGTGGTTGACACAGGATTACTTACAGCTGGGAAGCTGAGGAAGATCAACTCAGCCTCTTCGCAGTGAAGGTTATTACTATTAAGCTTTGCCCACTGGAGCATTAGGTCAGCATAAAGGAAGAAACATATTTGTATTGGGCTTTTAAAAAAAACAAGCAAAACACTTTCCTTAGAACATGGGAGTTTTACCAGCAACGCAGTTGACACTAAATAATTTTAAGCAAAAGACATTGCTGTAGATGAGGATCATCTGCAATTAGAGCTGGGACATGAGAGAGGACAGGATGGGAAAGTGTTGTGCTTATTTCTGTCCAAACTGCTTTTTTGCTGTGAAGTTGTTGATCAAATCAGCCTTATTGCAGATAGTTGATATTGATAGTGAACCTGTAAATTGTTCCATTGTTCCATTGTGACTCTTTGTAACTCCCAGTTTCAGTTAAGCCGAACCCACAGGCTCAGCTCCCAGTCCTGTGTGGGAGGAAGGATGTGTATCCAAGACTCCCTGATTAACTGCAATGTCCATTTTGGTGCCTGTGAGTCAGTCTGGCTCTTCTGACCATGTTACACAGATGAGAAAAGAGGCCAAATTCCCTCCCGGTACAGCTGCTAAGGAGCTCTTGGGAGGAAAGAGCTGTTGGAAGTGGGGACTGTGAGATTTTGGTGACGAGGTGCTGCAGCCCTGGGATGATGTTGCCTTGATGAGGGGGTTGAGGTGTAGTGGAGAGGGAGCATGTGGATGGGAATCCAGGGAACTGGGAGAAGGAGGCAACCAGGGATGAATATAAGAACCCCCAAAACGCAGAGTTTGAAGAAATGAGAGAAATCCAACTCCCTTTACCTTTATGCATTATAGGAAAGCTGAGTCGGGAGAAATTATTTTTCCCTGCCTCCCACAGGAACATCATCTGCAAGTGTTTCTCTTTTCCAGTCTAAGGAGTACCAGAGGAGATTAGAGCTGTTTTTTCCCAGACTTTAGGTAGGAGATCTCTAGGGACGTGTATACCCAACTTTCCAGCCAAGCTTCACTGCTTTCTTCCTTTTTTTTCTTATTTTAAATGGATGTCCTCAATATAATAATAAAAGCAACATATCAATTCAGTTCAGGGACTGCAGTAAAAAAACAACTGTGTGACATGTCTGCCCATTGAAGACACCTTTTAAGTAATGTTCTGAATGCAGATGAGGTTTGCATCTTCCTATTCCTGCTGCTTTTGTGGGGCTGAGCATATGGCAGTGTCAGGTGGGATCACGGTGACAGTTTCTGGTCCACCAGTTCCCCTTTGTGCTCACTCCAGATCCCCATGGCAGTTCTGAGCATTCCAAACCTCATGTAGCACCTTGTCTTTACAGCCTTGTCATCAACTAGGGATGAACTCTAGGAAGAGATCTTACTTCTACAGTGCTTTTTTCCTGTTGTTGTTTTTTGAAGGGAAGGTGGAAGAGGAACTTGTGGGAGGCAGTTGTAAGGTGAGTCATGTACTGTATAAATAGAAGTGCTGAGCACATCGGATAAGCTGCAGCAGAAGTGCTTCAGAGGCAGGAGAGCTGCCTTGGTGAAATAATCACAGAACTGTGAAGCCTGTCCTTTCAGGCTGCTGCCATGGGGACCTGCACATCAGTTTTTCCTCCCCACAATCCCCCTTCAAGTGCACGTTCATTTAACATTGTGATTCATGCATTTTAGACCCCTGAAGTTTGTGCAGAGAGCACAAGGTGTGGTGATGGCTGCAGCAGAGCTAGGGGTGCTGCACATGGACTGTGCTGTGCCAGGAGGGAAAGGCTGTCCTGGCCTCTCCACTGATGCAGGGATTGTCACTCATTTACACCTGTGCCTTCACTCAGGAGGAGTTTGGAAGTCCATGGTGTTATTTCTCCAGTTTCCAATGATTTGCAGTGTAGAGTAGGACAGTTTGTGACTTCCTTGGCAGTGCTGTCTGCAGAAGTGACACCTGGCAGTCTTTGGGCCCCTTCACTCAGAGTTATTTGAGCACACACAGCCCCTCCCCTCCCTGGTGCTGGGAACAGCAAATCTGTCTTCAGAAGCCTCAGTCTGGTCTCTTCCAGAACACTGAAAGTCCCAAATTTTCATTGGAAAACAAGTTTGCCTAGGAAATCAGATGCAGACTGTTTTACATGCAGTGTGTCTAAGCTCTGTACCTGATCCCACTGTGCTGTTGAGCAGGTGAAATCCCGTGGCGGTGGAATCTATTCTTGATATAATTCCCAAGTTTTTGTGTTCTCGTTTAATTTGTTACTCAGTCTTTATTTCAGTCATCTTGGATGTACACTGACATAAAGCAAGTTGGCTCTTATGGAAAAGGAAGATTCAGGACTGGACAAATCCAGGCAGAGTTGGGTCTTCACTTATTTCCGTGGGGAGGAACCTGGTGATGCTTGTGCAGTTCCCTTTCTCCAAAGCTTCACGTGCTCCATGCCGGCTGCCTCCATGTGGCCTGTCAAGGTTTATTATCAGCCATTCATCCTAATCACTGGGAAAACTGATCAGGGTGTTGTGAGTAACTGAGGGTTCTGAACATCTCCCTCCTGCACAGAACTGCAGTTCATGGACTTTAAAAATAAGCTGAGACAGTCTGTCAGGTACTTGCTTGTTCAGGAAGTCACACACAGAGAATTTAACTGAATCCACCCAAAGTGCATTGGGCAGAAGTTCAGTCACAACCAAGGTGTCCCACCAAACTTCCGAGGAATGCCATGGCCAGGTGCCTGCCTTGGTGCTGCATTGAATACATTTCAGCTCCAGGATGGCTTTCTTCCTAATCTCTTTTCCCTCCAGACTTCACACCAGGCTGGATGCATTGCTAACAGCTCTTGAAAAGCCTGTTTGCCTCAATAATCTGATCAAGGAGGAAGAGAGAGATTCTTTCCCTTTATTCTTTCAACAAAAAAAGAGGAGCCTGTCTCACTATTTATTGCTGGTCTGCCTTTGTTTTTTTAACTAGGCCAGCACTAAAAATGGAAGTGAAGATCCCAAAAATTTCTTTTGATTAGCTGCAAGTTTGAAGAACGATGTGCAGTGGAGAAGCTGGAGGAACACAGGCTACTGAGGATGCTGGAAAACACTGAATAATCCATTTGGGTCCTCAGATGCCACATAAAGCAGAAGCTTGTAACTCCAAATATGAAAATAAAATTAGTCTCTCAGTAATATGGGCACTTTTTTATTACTTTATTGGATTTTTTTTTTTTGGCTTATGTTAAAGTGGCATTTCAAGCCTCTGTTGGAATACATGGGCTGTATATATTGCTTAATTTCATCAGCCATTCTATAAAGAAGCACTGGGAGAAGAGCAGTGTTTTCTCCTTTTTGTGAGCTCTAGTTTAGTTTTTCCTCTCCCTCCTCCTTCTTCCTCTGTTTTCTTTTTCCTGTAGGAGTATCATGATATTCAACAATGATAAAAACATATAAAACTGAATCTTACAGAAATGTAATTTGAAAATTTGCATCATTTTTTAAAGATTCTTAATTACATGCACTGTGAGACACCCAGGAGAAATTTTTAAGGAGATGGTTACTGGCCTAAATATTCAATAGGTTTGTTTATTTAATGATATAATAGTTATTATTACTTTTATTGTTATTATTACTATTATTTCTAAACCCCTTGCATCTAGATCAAGTCACAAGAAAGAGCAGAACCTCTGTCCAGCACTAAATTTGGGGTTTGCTTTCATTGTTGACAACAATAAGTTTGGCATGAAAACAGTCTGAATTTATGTGGTAGCAATAATTCTGGAGGAGCAGAGGAGGAATTCTGGCTATTTGGTTGTTATCAGGAATGTGACTCAAAATAATTCTCCAGAATGTGATTACTTGTAGCACTCTCGTATATATCCCACCTAAAAGGGCTAAATTAAATACTGCATCACTTGACAGGAAATCCATAAAGGTTTTAATTTGAGATCTGTGGCTAAATCAGTACTCACTGTGTCCTTTGCCCAGGAGTCCAGTCACAGCAAGGATGCCATTTTCATTAGTCTGCTTTAAAAGCTTTAGTTTAGATAAAAGGGAAATCCTGTGCCACAGACGGACTGTGTGACAGGGCTGAGGGCAGACAAGGCTGATGCACCACGTTGGCTTGTGTATGCAGCACTTTGCGCACTTCATTGTGCGTCTTCCCGAGGGAGAACAGTGCCTGGCACAACTCGGGTGATCCAGGCTCCGTGCCAGCCCTGAGACTGTGCCTCTTTCCCTGGAGCTGGGCTCCTGTGCTTTGTCCTGGCAGGCAGAGACTCCGCAGCTGCACCAGGGTCTGAGCTCAGCTCTGCTACTGCCTTTGAACTGAGAAAACCTCTTTTCAATCTCCAAAGGTGCTCAAACATTACTTCTGCTGCCCCAGGAATATTCTTGGAGGAGATTTAGTTAGAGACAGGTTATATTGCTGAATGCATCAAATCCATCAGTTTGTCTGCTGTGTAGGAACTTAAATCAGGAATATTTGTAGCCACTTTGCTTCTTCACCTGTCCTGCTCTTGCCTGTGATAGTCAAATTATGCCAAGTGATTTTTATTTTATTTTCTTTGTAATAAATATTTCTGCATTTTTTTGCTTTGGAAGCAATGTTGGGAAATCATTTGGGCATCAGGCACTGGGATTGAGATTGCTGAGGAACGTGATTTACTGTTTCAAACTTCTGCCTAAAGATATATTTGGAAACATTATTTTAGTTAGTGGTTCACCCAATTGTCACTTTTAACCCATCTGACCCTTTCAAAATCCTATTTTAGGCATGAAATAGAAATTCTGTTCCTGTGTGGAACTTCAGATTGTGGCACATTGTTGATTTAGAATTAACATTGTAACAGGGAGCTGTGGATCTCAATCCTAAAAACTGATCAGGAATGGTTTGGGTTGGGAGGGCCCTATAAAGGCCATCTCATTGCACGCCTGCCAGGCAGGGACACCTTCCACTAGCCCAGGTTGCTCCAAGCCCTGTCCAGCCTGGCCTTGGACACCTGGGATGGGGTGGCTGTAGCTTCTCTCGGTGGAATAGAAAGATAAAAGGCAGCAAGTCTGTGGCTATTGATGTGCTGGTCACTGGGAGAGGGAGCTTGCCCCAGAAGTGTCAAGGAAGGAAAAGGCATCTGGATGTGCTGGTTCACAAGGGTGTGGGGTTGCACTTAGGGAACCTGCCTAGTTGCATTTTTCCATAAATCATGGTGCTTCAGCATGCCCAAACCTTACTTCCTGCAGTGTCTGCTCTCCATTTAGAGGCAAGCTTTTTTTATGCTTTTAACTTCTGCTGTTGTTTGGGTTGCTTGTTTCTTTTATCTCCTTCTTTTTTAAAAATGTTTTCTTCTTTTTTCTTTTCTCACCCTCAATATATCTTCGTCCCCTTTTCATTCATGCACAAGGCCTCTCTTACTGAAAATCTTTGTTTCTCCACCTATTTTGTGTCTTGTAGGTCACTTTGTCATGGTGTGGGAGTGAGGGACAGCAAGAAAAAAATGTGGTAATCTTTAGATGTTTATTAAAACCACACTTGGTAAGACTTAAAATTTTTAGAAATGCTTTCCCTGAGCAACTATCACTTCCAACGGACACTTCTCTAGTCAGAAAGGCATTTTGAGTCCCTTTCATTTTCATAATCTTCATTTAAATGTACACACTTGAATTCTACGAGTGATAATTGGACACTCAATTTACTAGTTCTGGAATGCTGGGTGTTTGGCACTAACAGAATTGGAATGCTGTGAGTCCTTCTATTTGATCAGGAAAAGATGTGTCTGAGCTTTTCTGTAGTGATTTAAAATGACAGGGATGGTCTTGTTTTTAATTTGTCAATATTGGGCCTGCTTGCAGGTAAGCCCTGTATATAATCTATGTATAAGGTTATATATTGAAAGCAAATCCATAAGCAAAGCAGATCATTGGGAGAGCCTGCAGTAAGCATTAGAAGCTTGAGAAATAAATGTGTTCTATATGTAACTGTGTTGCAATGAATAAAGTTTAAACTTTCTTTCTTTTATAAGATCCTGACTTTCTTAGTGCATGTGTTTAGGGTTTTTTCCTAATTTCATTTGTAAAATTATTCTGTGTTTCCCAGATACCAGGACACAGAAAAAAGACTATTACTGCCACTGCAGATCAGAGACCCTTAGCAGAGGCACCAGCCTTGCCACCAGTTCTGGTTCACAATTGCAGCCCTTAGGCATGAAGTTGTCAGAAACATCCAAGTAGTCACCTTGTGTGCTTGAAATCTGTCTGGTGCTTCCCAAAATTCATCCCTGTGGAGTTGTTGACCATGTTTGTTTTCATGCTGGAAATACGAACATATTGAACAGTTGCATAATAGCGCTGATCCTTTTCAACAAGTTTCCTAAGTCCCCCATGGAGTGGTCACAGAATGGCAGGATCAGGTTGGATCTAGGTGGGAAAACCCTCCAAGGCCATCGGATCCAGCCTGTGCTCAATCTCCACCATTCTCTCGCCCCATGCTTTTGGGTGCCAGTGGGGATGTTCTAGTGATGCTTTTGACCCAGGGTAAATGTCCATCTGCATGGTTTGAAGATGTATTTATATTTGAAAACAGTTTTTTTGAGAGAGAGGTACAGAATTTTTAATGTGATGCTATTATTTGATGCTATTTATTCATAGAGCACTCTCTAAATCTGTTGTGGCAAATGTGCACTTTTTCTATAAAAATACCCACCTGTAAATATTGATTGTGATGACTTCTTTGCACCAAATTACAGTGTTCCTGAGCCAGGGCATGAGTCACCTGCCACCCCACAGTTGTCACCCAGGAGTCTGACACATTCTTTTTATAGGTTTGACTTAAACATAGTGACTTACTCATTTCCCTCCATTCCTCTTTCAGAAGTTGAGTCTCAATACATCTTAAAACCCACGTGGGGATTGTTGAGACGTTAAAAAGGGACAGACTCTTCTTCCTGGAGAGAAATCAGAGCTGTTGGGTTTGAGGGGTCTCCAGTGAGACTGGACAAATGGACACAAATGATTCCACGTGATCTGTGTGCGTTCCCCTGGGGACAATGGCCTTACCTTGCCGTGCCACCCTGTGCAGGTACTGTGGGGAGTTGTGTCTTGCTCACAGTATTAAGTGCTGTGTAGGAGCAGCAGTTGGTGCTCCTGTACTTGGTGCAGGAGCTCTGCCCTGGTGCAGGTCTGATCTTCAGCTGCCTCTGATTTACTGAAGGCTTCTCTGCTGATGCATAATGTGCTGCTGTGCTACACTATTTACAATTATCTTATATTGAATTGAAGGAAACACTAATTTCCTTTCACAGTGTGAAAAAGTTTGTTACTTGTTTGGTTTCTGTGAGTGCTCAGGGGTGAGCTCAAAGGGCTTGTTTTGGCTCAACCGAATGTGCAGGAGGTTGTCTGCCTTCCTTGGTGGCTCCACATGATGGTTTTTCTTCCTCGTGCTTTATTGAGGAAGAGGAATCTGTATTAGTGAGTTAGTATGGCCTGTGAGGGATGGGGAGACAGAGCTGGGACTTTGGGGACCTGACTGATATCCTACAGTAATTAACTGTGTGCTCAGACAGGTCATTTAATGCCCCATTTCTTCCCCTTCCTTCCTTCTCTGACTTTTCTGTGCAGACTCCTCAGTTTGGTGAATGTTTCTGCTGGAACTGCGGAGTTCAATCAGTGCTGGGACTGCTGAGTTCAGTCAATGCTGGGACTCCCAGACACAACTGAACTAACTCCCTGAAGGGAAAAGTGGGTTTATTTGCTTTCTTTAATGACAGTAATCACTCAGGTGCTGGTATCTTATAATATATTCTCTTCTGATTTACTGACATCATTTGTCCTGAAGTTTTGATGCTGTTGAGCCCTCATGTCCATGGAATAGATGCTGGAGATCTGTTTAAAATAACTGGCAATGGATGTCTAAGAAATCCTGTCCCAGTCCCCCTGCAAAGACTGGGGGGTAAGCCTTGAGTCAAGGTTCAGGTAGTGTTTTTCAGGAAAAGCTTGTATTTAGCAACTTAAGTTGGATTCCTTCTCTTTAATCTGTGAAGAATTTGATTTATGCCAGCAGTATTTTGTTATGAAATAATGAAAGTGAGTTTGTGAACCAGAAGAGAGGGCAGCCCAACCAGCAAGGTGCCTTTAGGGGAATGTTACCTTCCCATATTTAGGATGTTACAGAGGATGCAAACAAGTGTTCTCTTTTGCTCCTCAGGCTGGATTTGTCTGCAGTCTCTTTTCCAAGATCAGCATCCTCTCAAGCAATGTTCACAAGCCCCTAACTCCAAGCAGTCACTGAGATGTGTGTTTAAAAGTCTATGCATGACCAACTGCAGCAAGGCAGGCAACAGTGGAGCATCCTCATGGATCCTTTATCTTGTACTTGTAGGAGGGTCTTGAATCAGGACTTGGGAGCTTCAGCTTTTTGACCTGAACTCTAGTGATTTAAGCTGTTACCATTAAATCTGTGATAACCCCTTGGGGGGTGTGTTGATTTGGCACGGCCTGTTTTTTTGGTAGCAGTGGGGGAAGAAACCCCGGGGTGAGTGGGACAGGGGTGGCTTCTGTGAGAAGCTGCTAGAAGCTCCCACCGTATCCAGCAGAGCCAACCCCTGATGGCTCTGAAGATGGACATGCTGCTGGCCCAAGTAGAGAGGCTGGAAACGCCTCTGTGAAGACATACTTCAGAAGAAAATCAAAACAACACGTGCGCAGTTTTTTCCTGAGAAGTGAGGAGGTGCCATGGCCACTGGTGTGGCCTGTGGTGAGCCTGGCCTGTGTGGCTGCCATGCTGTGGGCAGAAGGGTGATGATGGTGGCCTCTCCTCCCTGGCATCCCCCAGGAGGAGAGGAGTTTAATAATGCCAGCCCCTCGGCGGTGGCAGGACCTGTGCAGCAGCAGTGGGGCCACGAGGCCAAGGGCGAAAACGTGGCGACTCCCCTGTACAGAACCTGGGGGAAATCGGCCTCTTGGCGCTGTGGCATCTGCCAGGATCTTTGAATTAGTGGAACTCGTTGACAGTGGTACCTATGGGCAGCAGTTTTTCTCTAGTCAGAGAAGACGAGGAAGTGAGGACACGTGAGGGAAAGCAACGTGGTGGCACCAAGGTCAGTGGAAAAAGCAGGAGAGGAGGTGCTCCAAGCGTTGGAGCCGAGATTCCTCTGCAGGCCATGGTGAGGACCATGGTGAAACAAACTGTCCCCTTGTAATGCATGAAGTCCACGGGGGATGCAGAGATCCACTCGCAGCCCATGGGAAAAGTGCTCCCACTGTAGCGGGTGGATGCCAGAGAGAGCTGGGATCCAGTGGGAGACCCAAATACAGAGAGAAGGCCCCTGCTTCCAGAAATAGAGAGAAAAGGCCCTTACTTCCAAACTAGAGCAGCCTGGCACTGCATCCTGTGGACCAGTGATGCACACCACAACAGCTTTGGGAAGACTGTTTGCCTGTGGGAGGGACCCCATGGCATGGCAGAGGAAAGACTCCCCTCCCTGAGCGAACAGAACAAGATTTCAAGTGACAAATTGACCAAACCCCCCCAGGCCCTACCTCCCTGTGCTGTTGGTGGGAAAGAGGCGGAGGGGGAAGATGTTTTAAAGGCTTATTTTACTTCTCATTATCCTACTCTGACTCTGTTAATAAGAAATTTACTTCATACCTTTATATTTGAACATATTTTGCCCTTAGAATGTTTTCTCCTAGTCCTTATCTCAACTCATGAACCCTTTGTTGATTTTTTTCTCCTTTCTGCTCAGTTGTAGCAGAAGAAAGTTGTGGGTCCCTAGCATTTGGCCAATGTCAAACCATGATGGAGGGGTAGGAGTGGTGATAATTATAAACATACCACCTTTTGCCGAGTGAAATATGTCCAGTATATGTCAAAAAGAGTATTGCATATGTGTAAAATACTGGAGTTTACTCATAACTAAATGATCAACTGCTACATTGTGTGAATATGGAGTGTAAAGGGCTGTGCTTAAAGTAAAACCCAGCCTTACTGCAGAACTGTGAGCATGAAGACAAATAGTACATGAAATCTCAGTTCAATCCAGTTACTAAGAAAATGCTTTAAATCTATTTTGCACTTTGTGTTTAATTTTAGTTACTTGTGCATGTGGGGATGTCTGGAAGTGTTATATTGTGGACAGGAGAGACCGGGTTTTGAACTGCTGTTTTTACACCTTGTGTGCTCATTACATTCTGGAAACTTAATGTGGAAGCAGGTTTTTAGCCTGGTATGGACAGTTCCCAGCTTTCCTGCTGGTTTGTGGGCCAGGTGGCCAGGGGTGCCCAGGTTTGCCCTTGCAAACCAGGATGAGCTTTCCTGACTCTGGGGTAAACTGTACTGGACACACCTTGGGTTTTATTTCCCAGACATATTTTTGGAACATCTCAGCTTGTTCTTCTAATACATGTGTTCAACAGCTTCTGTTACTCCCTTTCCCACCAAACTAATAATGAAATTCCAGAATACTTTGGGTCAGGAGGAATCTTAAAAGCCCACCCTGTCCACCTCCTGCCATGGGCAGGGACACCTTTCACTAAACCATGTTGCTCCAAGTCCTATCCAGCCTGGTCTCCAAGAGCAGGAATGGGAACATTAGGAATTCTGGATTCTGGCCTGGGGAGCAGGGCTGGAATATCCTTTTCTGTGTGTCCTTTTTCCCCTGACCATTACATGTTGATGTTTTCTGGCTATATCACACACCCAGGCTTCTCACATGGCGTTCTTCATGCAAAACTAATGAAAAATTTTCTAAAAGATTCCCCAGGCTCTTTCTCTACTATTTTCTTGTGGTGCTTCATAGGTTTATTATAGTTTAAAATGTTTAGATTATATTCATAAGGAAAGCAATTAACAAAAATCTCTGCATCTATGCATCATAATGAGAGAAAATTAGATTTGTCTTTCATCTTCTTTTCTTTCTGTTTCAGAAAAAGTGTAACCTCCTTCATGTTCAAAACAGTCATTTTATTGTCATTTAACTGTGTGCCATGTTAAAAAGCTTTCAATGGTGTCAAAAAAATCCCAGCTGTACTGTGAGAAAATACAGAACTTATCTTTTAACAAAAAGCATTTATGTCCAGTTTTTAACAAAATCAGTGATTTTTCATTAAGAGATTAGGATAAAAATGCATTCTGTACTTTATTTGTGTATTTTTCTGACTGCTAGCCAGAATTGATCCTTACCTTGGAACCAGAGGATGAGCTAAAGCTTGGAGCTGCGCTGCTTTTCCTTGGGGGTAGGAGCAGGAGCAGCATTTCTTGCTTTGCAGCATTTGTGTTATGTTACATAAGATCTGTATTTCCATGCATTATCCCCTTCTCCAGTGTTTAAACCCAAAGATACCCCTCCCCCAGTAACAGCAGAACGATCCTCGCCTTGGGGTCTCAGTGATCTCGTTCTTCTTGATGCAGAGTGAATGTCAGAATGAGAGACACCAAGTGACAGTTTCCATGAATACTACTCAAGCCTCATAAAACAGAATATTCATATGTTTATAGCACTGTAATGGAGGAGAATTTGCAGATACAGAGCTGTGACTGACCAAATAAATGCCCTGCAGGCAAAGATAAGACTATCCCTGAACAATGAGAAAATTCAGCTGTATTATGGAACTTCCTGCATGTTGCTTTTCTGTCTTGTTGGCTGTTTCTCTGTGTTGAAGCAGCACCTTCTGTGAAGGACAAACTGCACAGTTCATTTATTTGGGGTGTTCCAGCTCCTTGTGTTTGGAAGTAGTTGGTGCTCCAGTGCTGGGCGTAGATCACAGGCTCTTCCAGAGGGTTCTGAACACTCCTATCCAAGCTGCTGGGTTTTCTCTGGGCTTTTCTTAGCTCCCTGACTGTCTGTGTAGCTCCAGCCCTTCCCAAGGCTGTGAGAGTCACATCCAGGTATCAACAGTATTCCAAGACATTCCTGAGCTTCCAGTGTAGCTCCCTCATGGCTTTCATTTATTTACCTCCCAAAAGCCCTGATACCTTTGCACAGCTGGAAAAAGCCTTGTATAAAGGTGAGTTCCCAACTTGAGGTGACCTGTGTGATGCTGCTTGACACACAAGCTTTAAATCCAGGTTTATACCAAGAATTTCCTAATTTCCTCTCCCAGTCCTACCCTGTGGTGCAGAACTGTCTGGATTTTGTGTGAGACACTGAGCTGATCCTTCCTGCTGCTTCTCCTGTGTCTCCCACTTTGACAGTATTCTGTGTTGTTCTTTTCAGAAGTCCAAGCTGATTTAACTGGATTTCTTTCCCTTTTTCAGCTTTCAGACTTGCTGCAGAGCAGGAGAGAGAGTCACCTGTGTTGTGTTTGGAGAGGGAATGCTTTGCATAGCCATTTTTCCAGAGCCAAGGAAATAAATCTCTATTAGCATAGCAATTTATCCTATGTCTGGATAAATGACCTGAGAGCAAATCCTGTACTTTGTCAAGTGTTCTTGGTATCAAGGTGTCAAGATACCTTGTGTCAAGATCTCTGGATAATTGATTTAACTTTGGCTGGATTACGTTAGCATTTCATTTGCCCATCAAATCTGTGAGCATAAAATGTTGATTTTAGCAGCAGTAGGACAGTGTTAAAACTAAAACCAAGAGGTGTTCCTCAGCTTTTTCAAACCTCTCTCCATAGGTTTAAAAATTGCAGGACTTGCTTGAAAAGACTTGATTTTTTAAATTGTAGCAGCATAAAGCGGTTTCTTAGAAAGCAAAGCTTGGGAAAGGAGATACACGACGTTTTGTAATAATGAAGGGGTGAAAGAATGGAAAGAAAACTATATTTAAGATGTGGTGGAAGGGCTGAAGTAACAGCAGGACAGTGAAGGATGCAAGTGGGAAAGCAGGGTGATAAAGTGGAGAGCAGGAAACTAAGGATGAGAACTTGAAAAAGAGAAAGCACTTGAGTAGGAACCTGATGAAGTAAAGCAGTGAAGAGAGATGTGAAGGGCAGGGCAAAGTGAAAGTTTGGTGTCAGGTTTTGGGGTATTTGATATGGCTTAAAACATAGTTACGTAGAGGAGGAACGATTCTGAAAATGTCTTCTAATAATATGAGAGCAAGGCAGAGGTCATGAGGAGTCATTTAAAGATGTTTTCCTGTGCAGTAGTGTCTGTGCAGAATCCAGCTTCAGCCAAATGAAGCTTCCTGAAGGATTCCCAGACTCACCTCCTGGGATGTGTGCCCTGACCTCCTCATCAGTCCCAAATCACTCATCTCTGAGGATATAGTGCACATTCTTTTATGGGTTAATGTGGAGAACTTGGCATGACGTGAGTGCACTGAGCTCTTGAGAGAGTTACACAGGCAGTTTTGGGAATGTTTGAGTAATCATTACTCTTCTGACTTTCAACTCCCGGCTTTTCACAGGGAGGACATCAGCAACATCCTTTACTAGATTAAGTACTTGGATGCTGAATGTGGAGAAAGAAGGTTTAACTGCCTGCACATGATTAGAAAGAGTAGAACTGAGAGAGTACAGATGGAGGTACTAAAACCACGGTATCTGCAAACTTTTATGTCTGAACAGGCACAACTATAGCCGTGTTTCAGAGATGGTTGGTCAGAGTGAAAGGAGAATGATAGCTGTGATAAGAGCAGGCAGTGACACAGAAGACAGAAATTCTCTCCTTCTCTCTTTGCAACTGTCTTGGAGGACATTTTAAATAACAGCTTCCATCCAGGAGGGGACTGAGGTGAGATAGAGGCAGAATTATTGCAAGAGCTATTACAGTATATTCCTGTGAGTCAAATCATGGTTGCCTAATATAAAACCAGAGCAGCTCATTGCCAGCTTTACACCTGGGGAAAAAGCAAACTGGAGTCCTTTGTAGGGCTGTGTATTTAGACAGCCAGTGCCTGACAGCTACACCAGAGATGCTTAACACAATTCCTAGCTCTTCCAAATGGGAAGCTCCCTGCTGTGCAGGCGTGGAGTTGGATTACTCCTGTTGCAGAGGAAGAACTGTGCAATCCCATGGGATACCTCCCTGCAGCCTAAAGGTGCACTGCTCTGGTGGTTTGGACTGCCCACAGCGCTCACAACCAGCACACATTTTTCAGTTTGTATGGCAGAAGAGAGGATCAACTTGTACTTAAAGAGCAGCTGGGCTGAAAAGGGTCTCAGGGAAATGTGGAATGATGCTCAGAAAAGAGAGGGATGGACAGATGGGGAAGCATTTGGAATTTTTCAATTCCTGTGCAGTCTCCTCTGGTTAAAGATACATGGATACTCAAATGACTTGCAAAATGTTCTTTATATGTCCTTGGTAGTGCAGAGCTCTTGCTCTGGAGAAGAAGCTGCTCTGTGAATTGCTGTCTTTTGGGGGCCATAGGCTGTTACCTGGGGGTGCTGTGACCTGGGGGCAGTGAAATGTGTCTGTGCTGCTGCCATTTGATCTGTTCCCCCGGTCCTTGAGTTTGTTGCTTTCCACCACATTCACTCTCAAACTGTGGCTCTCCCTTATGGGCTCTTCCGTCATCCAGCTTTAATGAACATAGTTTCCCTCTTGGCAACACGTTTTAAGGGTGGCAGAGCTCTTCACAGCAGTGTCAGGAGCTCAAATACCTCTTTTCCCTGAGTTGCCTCTGCTTCTGCCTGCTGCTGAACCTGTTTTCTCCAAGGCTGAAGAAACGCAGACCATGTGTATGATAATTACTGTGCTTGCTTCCCTCTCTCACGTCTCTGCTCGTCATCCCTCAGGAGTTTTTCTTGTCCTTGTAGCTTATCTTGCACTTTCTCAAGGCTCAGTGAGACAAGTGTTTTCAAGGCTTAAGCCAGGTGGAAACAAGTCCAAGGGACAAGCTACTCCCCAGCAGCCATGACACTGATGATCTATTTCTCTATAGTGAACTTGTGAAAATGTAAATTTTTAACAAAGGTTCTGTTTCCTTTGCACTGCAGAGTTCTCTTTTGCCATGCCTAAGATGCTTTTGAGGAGAATACCTCTGAGTGCTGGCTGGTCCCCTGAGGGCTAGTGCTGAAGGATTCTGGACAGTGCTGAACAGAGCAGGTGGATCACACACACAGACACACCTTGGGCACGGCACCACAGGACAAGCACAAACTTGTCCTGAGCAGCAGCTTGCTCAGACTTTGAGGGAGGAAGAAAGGCAGCGTGGGAATGCTGGAATTGCTCATTTAGTTGCTCCACAGGGCTGGTTTCCCTTTACCCTGGAATAAGGTTTTGCTTACAGTAAGTTGCAGGGAGTACCTGTTTCTTCTTCTGGCAGGGATTCCACCAGTGAAGATTGTGGTTCATGACTTAACAGCACATGCTGTGTGTGCCATGCAGGACGTGGAGGCTCCTTAGCTTCCTCTGTGTGCTGTGTCCAGTCTGAAGTCTGAGTATCCTATTGGAGCTTGACACTTGTGCATCTTGTAATGCAAACTCAAGAGAAAGGATCTGAGTTTTCAGTGTGGTTTTGACTCTAGAGTGTCAGCCTTTGCAACATCAGGGTTGTGCAGGAGTGCCACAGAATGTGCCAATGTCTTTGCACAGGTACACCACCTGATGATTCAGCCTGGCTCAGGTTTTAGGAGGGGGAGGTGGGACACTCAGTTCCATGTGTTTGCTTGGCATCTCTAGCAATGACTGTGCTTCTGAGTGTTCCTTTTACAGCCTGTGTTGTAGCAAAAATTGCATTTGACACCTTTAAACACAAGTCTTGGTTGGGAGCCGAAGATGTCCCACATTATGTACCCACTGTGAATAGAGCTTGGTCTCCACATGCCAATCACCCTTTTGCTGTGAGGTGTTTGTGGGGCTGGGTTTTCACTGAGATCCTGAATTGTTTCTCCTCTCCTTCCCCTGATAAACACATACACTCTGCAGTTTATGAGATCAGTGACACACCTGCAGCAGATTGGTGCAGGGAGGAATTCAGCAGGACAGAGGTCTGGAGATGCAATAACTGTCCTGGAGGTGCAATAACCATGGCTGGGTAAATGGCCCTTAGGATGATTCACTGGGAGGTGTGCAGCAGTGGCAGGACACTTCTATTTAAAGTAGAGCCTTGGGCATAGCTCCTGCATGGGAGAATGTGCAGGAATGTCCCTCTGGACAGGGAATGGGAGGTGCCTGCTCAGCACTTTTGCCTTCTTACGGGAGCACAGCTGCAAACAGCACTTCAGAGGCTCATCCAGCCCTAGCTGTGCCTGAGGAGCCTCTAATGTGGGCACAACTTGAAAGGCTTTTATGTATGTTTTGTCAGTCACAAAGTGCAGCCTGGTTTTCTCTTTCTTGTGCTGTGATTCACTGAGTCCTTCTGGTATAAAACCACCATTTTTCATATAAAATTATAATATACAGGCCCTGAACAACTGCCCTCTGTGGCTGGGGGAGGCAAACGTTCTGTCATAATTCTCAGGAGAGAGCAGTTTGTGACCTGTATCATTAATTAGCAATGAACTAGTCCTCAGCTTGGGCTAGCAGTAAGATTTTCTTTTAATATTTTAGTTTCTTAGTCCAGCTGTCCAGTTGGTCTTTGTTTCCAGAACTTGCTTCAGGGCAAGCACCTCAGCTAAAACTGTGGTTGTAAAATACCTTGTAAGAATGGTGGTGCTTCAAATAATTTACTCAAAAATTTCTATATCTTAACACGGAACTATTTTCACATTAAACTAATTTACTTTTGGAAAAAACCCTGATCCTACAGTGTTTTATCATGCATACATTATTATTGGCAATCTATTCTTTATGAAAAACTATGCAAAGAGCAAGGGAGCAAGGCTTGTAGCATCCTTGGTCTTTCTCTGCCTAGATCAAAAAGGTTATATTTTAAATCCTCTCTTGCTTGGCACTTTTATCTGCTTAAATGGAATACCGTTTAAACTCAGAGAAACTATCAGAGGTGGAAAGAAAGTACTGGCAGAGGTGAGAAGTGATAAAGAATTGCATAATCCTGTTCCTGAAGTGGTTGACAGAAATTTCTGTTAGGAGAGAATTGTCTGAAACAGGAACTGCTGTTGCAGCTTCCTAAAATTTCTTTAGGTGGTAGAAAGCTGAATCATTATGTAATCAAATTATCCATGTTAGCTCTATCAACCTGAAGTTAAATAAATTGGTCATGGGTGCAACCATGTCATAGAGCAGCTTTCCCGGTTGGAGATTTGTTTTGAATTTGATTCTCAGCCACCTCCTGGTACTCCAAGGATTAAGAGGTGAAATGTTTCCAAGCCAATTGCTAATTTAACAGCAAATTAGAGCTTGCAGTTAGTGGTACCTCTCTGCTCTACTCTCCTAATTGACAAAATGGCAACAACCCCCCAATTTGAGTCATACTTTTTAGTTTTGTTATTGTGATAATTCAAGCCCTAAATAGAGGGAAAGCAAAGCTAACTGGAGAGAGATCTTGTCTGCGTTAGAAAAATGATCCATTACTGTCAAAACTTACCTCCAGCAGAAAGAACCCAGCTCATGTGCAGGAAACTTTTGAGGTTACATCAAACCATAGCAATTTTGAGCTTGGTTGTCTAAGAGATATCTTAAAGACCTTAATATCACTTGGACATGCACAGTGATGGTCCTACGAACTGGTGACGTCTAGTTAGCTGTGAAACAAAATCCTTATTACTGTTCAGCTGTACAGTCCCAAGCCCTGGCCTTGGAACAAGGCTGTGCTGCCCTGAAAAATGTACAGACAAAGAGCAAGAGAGGCTCTGGCCTTGGTGGGTTTGCAGCTAAAGTGTAGGAGAACAGGTAGCTCTGGGTGAGGAGAGAGGAGCTGGCAGGAGGAGCTGGAGGTGGCATCTCAGCTTGGGGAAGCAGCATCAGGGCACAAGCCTCTGCCTTGCCCCCAGCACCTGCCTGCATAGGGAGTGCATGTGCTCCGTCTTTCTGCACTGAAATGCAACTTCTCTCTGCTTCTCGTAGGTTCCAGGGAGTTGGAATAGTCTCATGGAGCTGTAGTGAATACATTTCCCTAATTTTTCCCCACAGCTATTTTTACTCCTCTAAGCAGGGTAGTAGACCTTAAGCTGTAGCAGATGCTGTGTGGACAGTGTCTGTTGTGCTTTTATACTTTATCACTTTCTGAAGTGAAAGCTTTGGTTTTGCTTTGGTTCTGTTTCATTCAGCTTGGATTAAACACTGTTCACCAGGAACTATGGAACTGGGATTTAGCCTCACTCCTTTAAGCGGAGGTTTATCTTCTCTCTGTGATCACCTTAGGGTGCAGTATGTTATTGTAGTACACCCGGGGGGAGAATTTCCCCAGGGTTTCTCACCTTGTGTTCTCCTTCTGGTGGTACTTTGGGGTCTTGGACCACTGGGGACCTCTGCCCTGGCTCTGTCCCCATGCAAATCCTTCACTTCTCAGTGTGCTTCTGTCTTTTCGTGTCTTGGAATTTGAATTAACTTCCTCACTCAAGTCACAGAAGTCAAGCCCACTAGTTGGTGTTTATAATCCCTGGGATGAATCCACCCTTGGTCTCTGTCGCTGGGAGCTGCAGCTGAGGGGTCCAGGGTCAGCAAGGGCCTTGAAACACCTTCTGCAGCCCAGCAGCCACCGATGCAAAATTAGAACAGCTTTTTTTCCTAAATGGACGTGTTGTTTCCAATTAAGTTCTTCTATCTTTAGGTTATCCCATTCCTGCATGTCTGTTTTGGTGAAACAAAGAAAAATTAGCATTGGGAAAGAGGGATTTGGAAAGGATCATTAAGCTTTCTAGGCACAGAACGGGTATAACCTGTTTGCCTTCACTCAGCTTTGCCGAGCTTGACTCTTCTGTGTCTCCTGGAAGTGCTGAGCTCATGCTTGGCCTGGCTGTGTCCTTCGGCTTCAGGGCTGATGAAAGGGGTTATTGTCACTCAGTCACACAGCATTTAGCAAGCAGCACAATCCAACTATTGGAGACCAGAAAAGAACAGTTATATGGACTGTTCTGTGTAATTTGGGGTTGTGCAGCTTCTTCAGTTCAATTTTAAACAAAAAGGCGTTTCTTTGGAAATCTTTTTGTCTTTCTGAACTTGGTGTCTTGCTGAGTCCAGAAAGCCTACAGAATTTCACCTCCTCGAAATCTTAACTTACACTGATAACCCTCAGTATCCTACTGAGTTGAAAGGAGCTGTGTGCAAAACCTTTAGATTCCACATGGAGTTTCCATGGGCTGCGGCAGGACAATATCCAGTATTGCTCCAAATTCTAGTTTGTACCTTCGAGCTTGAGGCAGGAGTAGCAGTGATAACAATGCCGAAAAGCTTGAGCCGTTTTGCAGAAGTGAGAACAGCTCTGCATTCTGTACCAATACAGAAAGATTAAAATGACTTGACGAAGGTCACACAAGAGGCTGATGGCCAAGCCAGGACTGAGGGTCATCCATCATCCAGGCTTTCCTTTTCTTTGCTCAACGCCAGTGCCTCGGATGGAGAGCTCATCGTTCTCACTGCTGCACTGGTGCTCTGGTGGAGGGCTTCAGTCTTTTAATGGGGTCTGAAAGTTGGGTTGTAATAATCGTTTCTCATTTCTGGTTTGGCGTGTGAACCAGAAATTGTAATAGCAGTTTTTACACAGCTTCTTTTCAAACTGGCTGCATAAACAGAGAAATAAATTAAGGCTTACAGGTCTCCTCTGGGAACGCAGTGAATATCACTCTGTTTTCTAAAAGGAGGAAGCAGAACAGCAAACACATTTATGTGATATATCCAAGGTTAAGCAGTTGGCAGAACCGGGAACAACTTCGGCTAGTATGGTCCTGACTGGTCACTTGTTTAAGTGTCATTTAGAAAGGGTGACAGCTGAGATGCCTGTAGCAGCCTCAGGAAGACATGAATGGGTGCTGCTGAGGGAGAGCAGGATCGGAGCCCAGACCCGCGAGCTGCCTCGTACTTTCCCCTTATAAACAGCCCTTTTTGGGGGTTAACCCGGGGCTCGGGAGCGTCGCAGCGGGGCTGGCCCGGGAGCGGCTCCAGCCGCGGCCCCTTCCTTCTTCCCCCGGCCGCTCCGGCTGGCTGCTGCCGCCGCACCGTGCGTGCTGTGTGTGTGCTGTGTGTGTGCTGTGTGTGTGCTGTGTGCGTGCTGTGTGTGTGCTGTGTGTGTGCTGTGTGTGTGCTGTGTGTGCTGTGTGCTGTGTGTGCGCTGTGTGCGTGCTGTGTGCGTGCTGTGTGCGTGCTGTGTGTGTGCTGTGTGTGTGCTGTGTGCTGTGTGTGCGCTGTGTGCGTGCTGTGTGCGTGCTGTGTGCGTGCTGTGTGTGTGCTGTGTGTGTGCTGTGTGCTGTGCTGTGTGTGTGCTGTGTGCGTGCTGTGTGTGTGCTGTGTGTGTGCTGTGTGTGTGCTGTGTGTGTGCTGTGTGCGTGCTGTGTGCGTGCTGTGTGCGTGCTGTGTGCGTGCTGTGTGTGTGCTGTGTGTGTGCTGTGTGTGCGCTGTGTGTGTGCTGTGTGTGCTGTGTGTGTGCTGTGTGTGTGCTGTGTGTGTGCTGTGTGTGTGCTGTGTGTGTGCTGTGTGCGTGCTGTGTGTGTGCTGTGTGCGTGCTGTGTGTGTGCTGTGTGCGTGCTGTGTGCGTGCTGTGTGCGTGCTGTGTGTGTGCTGTGTGTGCTGTGTGTGTGCTCTGTGTGTGTGCTCTGTGTGTGTGCTGTGTGTGTGCTGTGTGTGTGCTGTGTGCGTGCTGTGTGTGTGCTGTGTGTGTGCTGTGCTGTGTGTGCTGTGTGTGCTGTGTGTGCTGTGTGTGCTGTGCTGTGTGTGCTGTGTGTGCTGTGTGCGTGCTGTGTGTGTGCTGTGTGTGCTGTGTGTGTGCTGTGTGTGCTGTGTGTGCTGTGTGTGCTGTGTGTGTGCTGTGTGTGCTGTGTGTGTGCTGTGAGTGCTGTGTGTGTGCTCTGTGTGTGTGTGCTGTGTGTGTGCTCTGTGTGCGCTGTGTGCTGTGTGTGTGCTCTGTGTGCTGTGTGTGTGCTGTGCTCTGTGTGTGTGCTCTGTGTGCTCTGTGTGTGCTGTGTGTGTGCTGTGTGTGTGTGCTCTGTGTGCTGTGTGTGTGCTCTGTGTGCTGTGTGTGCTCTGTGTGTGTGCTGTGTGTGTGCTCTGTGTGCTGTGTGTGCTCTGTGTGCTCTGTGTGCGCTGTGTGTGCTGTGTGTGTGCTGTGTGTGCTGTGTGTGCTGTGCTCTGTGTGTGTGCTGTGTGTGCTGTGTGTGCTGTGCTCTGTGTGTGTGCTGTGTGTGCTGTGTGTGTGCTCTGTGTGCTGTGCTCTGTGTGTGTGCTCTGTGTGCTGTGTGTGTGCTGTGTGCGCTCTGTGTGCTCTGTGTGCTGTGTGTGCTCTCTGTGCTCTCTGTGCTGTGTGTGCTCTGTGTGCTGTGCGCTCCGCGCTGTGTGCCGCACACGCAATCCGGAGGAGGGGCCGCCGCCGCTTTCCCCGGCAGCCGCTCGCCGCGGCCAGCGCCGGAGCCGGAGCCGGAGCCGGAGCCGGGAGCGGCCTCGATGGATCGCACAGGTCAGTGCCGCACAGGTCAGTGCCGCACAGGTCAGTGCCGCACAGGTCAGTGCCGGCCATACCCTCCGAAGGCTCCGGGACCAGCCTCCCTGCCCTCCCTTTATTTGAGCCCTCATCAATGGCGTGCCGAGGCCGTATCTCCGCGGGCCGTGATTGTTTCACACTCGGTCAGAGCCTAATAAAAATGCGGAGCGGGATTAAGGAAGGCAAGCGTGGGGTTTCCACCCAGCAAATGCGAGTTCATTTTAATATTTGCTGTATTTAAACCCATGTAAATGACTGCGCGTCTTAAGTGGTTGAGGGTTTGAATGGAGGAAGGTTAATTGCCTGCTTCAGCCACATTAGGCTGTGTAGCTCCCACCAGCATGGAGAAAGCAGACAAAGTGGAATTTTACATCCAGTCCTTTTTGTGACAGCGGTCCTTGAGGCATTTTTGGGTAAAGTGTGTAGAATGCGGTTATCAGCATGACAGAAAAGGCATTTTTTCTATTAAAAAATGTACTCCATCCTGTGCATAACAGAGAGGAGCACACAGCGTGTACTCCGTGTGAAAGCAGCAGTAGTCACAAGGGCTCTGTGCTGAGTGTATTTTTCTCCCTTTCTAATGGATAACTGAGAGCTGTTGATGGGATATGGGTTTAGGAGCAATAGTTCTGGAGGGCCAGCTTATCATGTGTGTGTTGTTAAAATTCTTGTGGAATGAGGCAGTGCTGATTATCTTCAGAGCAAATAATTTCCTTCACCCTGGGCTCCGGTTTGTGCTGTGCCTGATAGGAAGTATGCCTGGTACACTTCAGTTGGGATTTTCTACCTCAGGACTGAGAGTGGATAAATGTTTAGTGGTGAGGAAAAAAGAAGGGAACTGTGGGCCCAGTATAATGTAAAATTTGCTGTTGCCACCTACCTGGGTTACAGATGAAGGCGGTTTTACCACACCAGAAGTTACTTATGAACCAAGGTGCCAGGAGCTGGAAACGCAGGTTCTTAGTTCACTTTTTAACACATTATCAACAAAGACGTGGTAATTTATGCTGACTCCTCCTACTTCGCTTACACGGCCAGAAAGGGAAGGAGAGTAGCTCACATCAAGACTGCAAAATTTCTTTGAATTTGTCTGTGTTTTCTTTCTTCCTTGAAGTATTTCTCATTAGGAAAACTCCTGCTAGTTATCTGCTCATTGTTTGACTTGGGCACTGTGAGAAAGGTAGTTGGAAAATTTTGGTTCTACTTACTTGGAAACAAAACTGTATTTGAAAATTAACTGTATCTACTGTGCTAATGCTGAAGGCTTTACACTCCCCAGCTTCCTTTGGCATGGAAAAAGCACGAAATGCAGTATATTGGCAATATGTTGTTACCCAGGGATAGACCCACATGCTTGCCCGAGGGGATTTTGTAAATAGGAGCTACAGGATTTGTGTTTGGTGTGAATTCCCTTGGGAATGAGAGCTCTGATATTTATGAAAAGCTGGCAATGTCAGTATGTGCAGGATGAGGTTTCTGGCTGAAGACAGACAAAGTTTAGCAGTGGTTTGATAAAATCTATGCAGATTTTCTCCGAATGGATCTTGTCATCCATGAAGTCTGCAGATTAAATAGGTTTTAGTTCTGGCAGTGACATCCCCTTTTTTTGTCACTTGTGCTGAGTCCAGTGTATGACAGAAGTCAGGATGAGCTTATTAAGGTTGGCTGTCTGAAGGCAGATCTCTTGCTCATGTCCTGCCTTTCAGCATAGAGATAAAATTGGTATTGTCTTTTAGAAGCAAGGCCTTCATTTAACAGGATTATAGGAGTATTTTTAACTTCTGCTCTCACTCCAGTGCTCCTGAGGGATGCTTGGAGTGCGGGGAGTTTGCTGGTTATTGATGGCAAAGTGAATGTGCTGTGCTGATGCAGATTTCCTTCAGGAAGAACATCCTTTTCCAAGTGCCACATCGGAGGGCTTCAGAGTCCTTGCCCTACCCATAACAGTGGCTTTGGGGCTGGAGGCAGAGGGACAGAAAGCAGCAGTGGTGAACTCATGTCAGGACAGTGGTTGGGAGAACAGGGGCAGAGCTGTGCGTGTTCCTGGAATGGGGAACATCTTCTGAGCCAGGCTGGGGGACTGATGTTTGGAACTGGTGCCCGGCACGGGCAGCTCAGGGTGACTTGGGTGTCATGGTGTCCCCTTCTTACAGCTGAGCTGCCTCTCCTCCTGACCTCTGCACGCCCTCCAGCTCTGGCACACAGCTTTCCCAGGCTCCAGCCCCTGGGGATGCTCTCTGTGGAAAAAAATCCACATTTTTCCTTACACAAGGAGGGGACAATTTTATCAGACTGTTAGTGAACATGTCCTTGGCTCCCCCGGGTCTTCTTGCAACAACCAGGGTAACAATGTCCTGTGTGACATATCCTCAGTATTTATATCAAAAATACAGAAATAATCCTTTAATCCCGCTTTGTCGAGCATTTTAGTTTAATCTTTCTTTGTGTTGAACTGTGTTTCTCCTTATTATTCGATACTTTATGAAAACTTTATGCTTTGGTGTCGAGGACCACAGTTTAATCTTTTGATAGTCTGGTCCTGATAGTTCTCATTAAAGGGAATTAAATCCCTCAGTTTTCACCTATGTTGAAAAAAGGAATGTTATTCCCAGCTTCCATTCAGTTATCAGCCTGAACAAAAGAGGAAAAAACCCCACAGAATCTCTGGTGAAAAGGAGAAATAAGATGAGTTTGAAATGGTGGGTATGATGGACAGAAAGCAGAACTGGGATGGGATCTGAACTTCCCAGTCCTGAGGATAAAGACCAGGCAGCTCATTAGCTGTTGAGTCAGGGCAGGATAGGCTCCAGTGATTTTTAATGTAAAAACAAAAAAACAGGCAGATAAAACACCTTTTGTGTGTTTTTTTTTAATATTTGGTGTAGTGACAGGATGCAGTGGCACGGGCTGAGAAGGAGTGGGCATTTCTAGAACTCCATTCAGCTCCTTAGGATGAGGTGGTGCAGCTGCTCACTCTTGTGTATTTGTTGAAGGAGGTTGTGTGTACTGTTTCTGGAGCTTCCAAACATGCCTGAATTTGGGATCCAGAAAGAAGCTGAAGTATACCCCTCAGCACCTGGGTGCTTTTCATACTCTCAGCTGCTCCTTTTGCTGATGGGAAGATACAGTGTGATTTAGAGTGGGGATGACAGAAAGAGGATAGGAGTTTGAACTTGGTACCTTGCTTCAAAGCATCATTTGTATTCCAGCTTCTCTTATGCCTCATGTTCACCCCTTCTGAAAGTGTGACTGCGGAATTAGGTATCTTGGCACCTCTGGAGACATCTTGGAGTACAACACCTGCTTTTCTGTCAGTTACCTTTCCTTATGCAATCTACATCTAATCTAGTTTGCTTCCTCCTCTGGGTAAAACAGCAGTAAAAGTGCGTGCTGAAAGAGCTGCTCCATTTTTCCTTTAGTCTGGTCCGAGGAGCTTTGTGGTGGCAGAGGCCAGCCCTGGCTGTACTGGCAGTGGCTGTACTGGGCAGAGCCCGGCATGCCCAAGGACAGGCTGGATGTACTGCATCATCTGTGTCAGATTATTGCATTTATAAAGGGTTGGGCCTTACCTCTTCCATCAGCAGGTCCCATGCCTGACTAAACTCCTGAAGCATCCAGAGGTGACACAGCATTGCTCTTTGGGTTACAGACTTACTCCAGGTTCACTCTGGGGCTCCTTGAAGGTCTAAGTTGTCCAGGTAATCCAACTTGGGGAAGGACTTCTAACCTGATACTTTCCGTAATGTTAAAGACCAGAAAGCCCTTGTTCATTAGCATTGACAAGAGCTTAACTCAGCTTCTTGTTTCTTGCTTCAGACAGTTCAAGCTGGGGGCAGTTTTAGCTGAGGGATCATGTGGCTTTTCCGGAATAAGAGACGATGTTTTCCTGGACACAGAGCTGATACACGCGCAGCAGTGGTCGTGGTTCCTTTCTCCTGGCAGATGGATTTAGTGCAGTGTGCTGCCCTGGTGGGTTTTAACCACCCTTGGAAGGGACAGTTCTGTGGCTGGGACTCTCCACTGGCTCCAGATCACTGGGTACATGTCCCTGTTCTCAGTGTGACACTAATGAACACCAGTGGGCTAGGGTTTCTGCCTTTCATTGTGCATTACACAGAGATTTTCCTACTCGCAGGGCTATTGAATAGTCAAGGATTTCTCAACAGTTTTTCCCCCCAGAGTTTATAAATTAGTGCTTCAAACCTTGTTCAGGACTGGAAACTTGCAGGTAAGAGTTCAGCCCTTAAAAGGAGTATTTTAGTAGTGCAAACAGGCTTGATTCTCTGGCCACTTGTTTTCATTTGTGTATTTCAGAAGGCTTTGTCCTTTTAAAAGTGAAACATAACAAGATATCACACAAACCTTTTTTCAGAAATAATAATTACAATATTTCCAAGCCTTTTCACTCTGCTGTTCTCTGTGCATTTGCTCTTACTGATACTTTAGTGGAATAGCTTTGCTTGCTGTATGAGATAAATGTCATTTGTAAATGTGTATTGTATCTCTTTGCAGTGTCACTATGCTGGCTTCTGTTTTGGGAGTGTAGATGTGCTGGGCCAGTGCATGCCATGCTTTTTAAAAAAAAATATGTAAAATATCCAACTATTTCAAGTGCATATGCCTACAGTGGCTCTGTGAAAATCTGTTCGTGTTCTAATACAGATGTGCTAGGACAACCCGAAGTCTATGCAATTGAGAGTCAAAAGGTAAATAAAAAGATTTCTTGACTGCTTGATACATTCTTTTTTCATAGTTTCTGAGCAAATCTCATAATTTGGAGTGATGGAAAGAGGGACCATGACCAGATTTTCATGTTTTCCTTTAGCAGAACTTGGAATGGCATTGAGCACCCAGGAAACCTCTTACAACAGGTGAAATAAGTGTGGGTTTTGGCCTTGGACATGTGTCTTAACAAATTTAATACCAGGTGTTGGATACTTGGGCACTCTCCTGTGAGGAATAAAGGCAGTGACTTCTCTTGACATACTTTTGCAAAACCAAAATCTGCTGTGAAACCATCTTTTGGTGGTGTCATCAGGGAACAGCCAGAGTGTAGGAGCAGATCTGAGCCTTTTCTGCTGTTAAATTGGTCTCATTTGGAACACTGAGGGGGAGCAGGCTGGCTGGAGGACTTGCCTAGCCAGAAACAAGGCATGGCTTGTAAAAATAGAACAAGAAGAGGAAACTACGCTGGTGTCCTCATCTTGCAGGATTTCATCTGATGCTCAGTGTTGACAGGTTCCTTTAAAGGGACTTTCTCAGCTCCATGTGGTACCAGGGGACTTCTGAGCATATGTGAAAACACTTAAGATTTTCATGGGCTGGGAATTTCCATTCTTTATTAACAGTGGGGGAAACAAGGCCAACACACACCAGATATCAATTTCAGAGGATGGTCGTTCTTAAATCCTGGTATTTGTGGTTGGAAAGAGCCACTAAATTTGTGCCCAGAAGGTTAACCAAAGCTGTGTTGGCTTTTTTCATATACAAACTAATTTGTTTAATACTGCGATGGTTGCTCATAACTGTGTGCAGGAGCAGTATAATGAGATTAACAAGGTTCTGATCACTTCCATATCTGATCCTCCAATCCCCCTGGGAAGCTGTGGAAGTGTCAGAGCTCTGCTGCTTGTGTGTGGGGGCTGCTCTGGCAAAGCCCAGAGTTGTTCTTTATGGCACATGTTGGGATGTAGTTGCTGGGATGATGAAGGAGCTGAGCTTCCATCTGCAGCCTTGGAGCCAGCGTGAGTTTGGGAAACAGCAGAGCTGCTGAGGCTGCCAGCCAGGGGTTCATTATTGGAAAGAAAAGACCAACACCCCCTCCTTCCCCCTGCTGCACTCTGGAGAGGGAAGCAAGTTTCATACGGAGATAGTTATACTACTGGAAAACCGGCTGTGACAGCTCCCAGCACCACAAGTGGAGCTCTTGTGGGGAAAAGGCCGTGTCAGACATCCCAATTCCTTCCCTTCTCTCCCATTAATGCGGTGTGCAGCACAGCGCTGTCCTGGAGCACTTGGATCCTTGCCTTGCCTTTCCTTACCAGCTTCACCCTAAAAAAGTTTGCTCTTTCCAATGAAGCTTGTTGTTTTAAAATGACACACTTCATGGTCTGGTTTAGGAATGCAAATGGACACCTGAATTATATTTCCCCCTGCTTATAAAAGTATCCATGATTGATTGCTTCTGAGTGCAAAAGGGGAAGCTTTTTCTTTAAAAGAGAACCAAAATGAAGAACTCACATGGTTTCTGTGTGCATGTATATGCATAAGCAGCACACAATGAACCAAAATTCCAACTAAGTATTGGTTCTGAAGCTGTGTTGTGCTCCTGGGCTTTGTTTGTGCAGTGTTTTTAGTCTTGTTGAGGTGATAGCAGTTTTCTTACATACTTCATGGAAACCTGCTCGAATCTCTGTGTTAGATCTCCCTGGACATCTCCCCAGCTTCCAGCCCTTTCTGTGCAAAGTCCATGCCTCATTTTTAATTAATTTCCCCCAGTTTCCCAGTGGTGTCTCTGCAGTTGACAAAAAAGGCTTTTCCTCAGTTCTGGAGCAGTAGAACCTTGGCAGAGATGTTGCTTCTTCCCTTGAGTGCAGGACTGATGACTTGCAGAAATAATACAGCTTTTCTCCACTCTTCAGTGTTAACAAACATTGGAGACACATGAATCACACAAAAACCTTTTCTCCAGCAAATGTCCCTGGGTTTGAGCACATTCTCACTTTTCAGTGCTTGACCACACATGGAACTTCTCAGGAGCAGCTGCTCACAAATAATTCCAGATGCCGACAGACCCTGAATACAATGTTCTGTTTTGTATGGAGCCTGTTTGTGCTGACATTTTCCAATCCCTTTTCTTGCCTTTTAGGCTCAGGATCATCTCTTTGCTCATTTAAGATATTTATTCAAGGCACTTCTAAATCTCAAAATTCACAGACAAAAGGCAAAACTCCTTTTATTAGTTGTTCTGTTCTCTCCATTTCGGGCTGGTAGACAGAAGGTGCTTGGCTGCTGCTGTTACTGTCCCTTTGGCAAGAATTGTGGGATTTGCAGGGTCTGCAGAGCTGTTGGGTGTGCAGACAACATCAGTCCTGCTCTTGGCTTTGCTGCTTCATGAATTTCAGGAGAGAACTTTATTCCCCTGAGAATTTGTTACTCAGTTCAGTGCTCAGGTTGGAACCATTGGCAAGGGAAAATCTGAGCCACTTGGCCAAAGGACTCTGTGAAGATAAAGATTTCCCTTCCAGTACTATTGAATCCAGCTCCTTGATTCTAGTTTTCCTCATTTCTCGTGTCTTGTTTGGCAAGGGAATATCACAGCAAGGACGGTTCCAAACGCCGTGAATTAGTGTCAGATGAGGCAGTGAGCAGTCAGTGAGCAGTGGAATTTGTGTTTGACTGTGCTGCTACAGGAGCAGGCAGGAAAGGCCTACAGAGCCAGGGCTGGGAGTGCTGGGCCCTGCTGGGTCTGTGTGAGCAGGAGCAGGGCTGCAGTGCCCCTGAGCTGTGTGAGCAGGAGCAGGAGCAGGAGCAGGGCTGCAGTGCCCCTGAGCTGTGTGAGCAGGAGCAGGGCTGCAGTGCCCCTGAGCTGTGTGAGCAGGAGCAGGGCTGCAGTGCCCCTGAGCTGTGTGAGCAGGAGCAGGGCTGCCAGCTGCAGTGCCCCTGAGCTGTGTGAGCAGGAGCAGGGCTGCAGTGCCCTGAGCTGTGTGAGCAGGAGCAGGGCTGCAGTGCCCTGAGCTGTGTGAGCAGGAGCAGGAGCAGGGCTGCAGTGCCCTGAGCTGTGTGAGCAGGAGCAGGAGCAGTGCCCCTGAGCTGTGTGAGCAGGAGCAGGGCTGCAGTGCCCCTGAGCTGTGTGAGCAGGAGCAGGACTGCCAGCTGCAGTGCCCCTGAGCTGTGTGAGCCCTGCCAGCACAGAGCACTGAGCAGTCCAGGGGCTGGGGGGACTTGGCTTCTGGGGCTGCAGAGGGCTTTAAACTTGCTGCTGTCAAGGCGAGTTTGCTGTGGGTTCAGAAGGGCAGGATGGGGTAATTTGCAGCCAGAGGACCCCATCAGGAGTGTATTTGTGCAGAATGAATGGTTCCATGGGTTATCAATGGCTCTGCTCCTTGTGCTCTAGCACCAGTGTGGTTCAGAACAACTCCGACCTCCTGGAGCACAGCCCTTTGAGAGAGTGTGGTCTCACTTAGGGATTTTAGCGCACACTTCTCTGGATTCTGTGGAGACAGGCTCAATGACACATCAGGAATGCTCTAGAATTTCCGTGGCCTTAGCACTGCTGCTTCATGGAGTGGGAACCTCCTCCTGGGCCTTGGCAGCACTTTCTGCTCCTTTGAGCAGTAGGGAGGGTGTTAAAAATTATGTACTTGGGTGCTAACACCACCTAGCTGTGATGGCAAATTGCTGGAAAACATTACTGAAAGGGGAAAAGTTCAAGCTGACTTGGTAAACTGTTTTTCAGGTTTTCATCTGACTCTCTTCTTGCCTTATAAACTCACCTCCACACCCTGTAAACTCTGCTCTTAACACTTTAAACCATCATGGCAGAAATTAACAACAGAAAAAAAGTATGTGTATGTGTTTTCTTTGTGTTTAGTCCTTGGATCTGTGTACAGTTGGGTTAGTTCTCCTAGCAAATAGCACAACCAAGCATCAGAAGAGAAAAAGTGTCTGGAATGATATTGTGTATTTTCTGTTCTTCCTTCACAAGTGCTGCACTGGCAGACCTGACTGGCTTTTGGAGCAGCTGTTGGGTTAAGGAATGAGATAAAGCTGGGTGAAAGAGGGGGCCTGTCTCCCAGCTGCCATGCAGTGCTCTTAGGAGAATGCAGTACATTTGAGATGGACTAAAAATTACTAAAGTCATGTATATATACAAGAGTAGAGTGAAAAAGATAAAATGCAGTTGCATATATTGTATCTCCTCCCTTTCCTTCCCCCTTTTCCCTTTCCACTTCCCCTTCTGCTCTTTCCCCTTTCCCCCTTCCCCCTTCCCTTCTGAAATGGAAAACAAGTCCATGAGTGCAAGCAGTATGGATTTCTCCTTCATGTACTTGTTTGGTTTTTCTAGTGCAGTGAACTGACCTTTTGTAAGTTTGCACTTGTGCCTGAAATTTGTTTGATTAAAACATGTTACTGTCATCTCCCGGGGATGCTTTTGGCTTTTGGTCTGTCCATTGATGTTGAATTCGCTCTGCCCAGGGCCTGTGGCCACCTCAGGGGGAGAGGAGCAAAGAGTCCCTGTGGTCCAGCCCTGCCTCCTGGCCCTGAGCCTGAGCAGAGGGAGCAAAACACTTCATTTCTGCACCCAAGGATTCATTTTAAAGAAATGCTCACCTTTTGCAGTGACTTCTCATCTGTGGTAGGACTGACCCCTCCAGCATTTAAAAAACAGCAATCAAGTTACTGAAAATCACAAGTCTGACTTTAAAAATGATGCCTTTCAAGGTGTCCTTTGATTATAATTTTATTTGCCTTCCAGTTTGAGTTTTCAAGTGCAAGATTTGTCATATTGTTCACCTTTCCTCCACAACATAATTTAATAGTTATACTGAAAACTGAGAATATTTCATCACTGACTCCATGACTGGAGCTTTGAAAATACAAAATCTGAGAGTCTTGCAGTGAAATGATGAGAAATTCTAACATTGTTTTAATGCGCTTATAATTCAAGGTCATTGCCAGTCCCAGTGACATTTGTACAGGTCTTGTAAGTCCTGGGGGTTGATATGACAGTAAAAGTATTTCTCCATTTCTCAGCAGCTCCTTGAAAAGCAGCAGCAGGACATTTTTTCTGCATGCATATTGTTAAATGTGCGCACACTTCTTGTTCTCTTTAGAGGGGACTTTAAGTACAGCTTCACACAGACTTGTGAGGTTCTGTGGCAGCATCTCCTGCCCTCTGTAGGGCTTTATAAATATTTGCAGAGGACCAGCAGGTAACCTCATCTTCCCTTCTGCCTGGGTCAGCGGCGAGTTTCAGGTACTGGAAAAAGCCCTGGGGAAACGTTCCTGCCTTGTGGAGTTATTCTGTGCCTTCCACAGGGAAATGACAGCGACTTGCATCTGTAGTTTTTGATTATTTTTGTGTACCCTATTGAAATAACTGAAATACCACCTTGATTTTGGAGTGTGTAACATATTTCATGAACTCCACAGTGCCACTGGGAGAAAAGGTGCTGCTCTGCCTGATGCAGCCTTTGTAAATGAGATTTTGGATCTGATTACAGCTAACAAGGAATAGACATTGGATATGGCATTGGAAACAGACACCACTGAGATGTAACCCCCTTGCTGCTGCACACATAGGATGTTTAATTAGTACCTGTCCCCTTTCTGAATCAGGATGTGCCTCTGCTTAGGAAACATTTTTTTACAAATCCCCTCAGAAAAGAACAGAAGGTAAGGGTTTTGGCCCATTCTCTCTTGTGCAGACTCAGAATTTCCTTGGTGCTTGCTAAGGACAAAGGAAAGCCTGGGTGCACAGAAACAGGAAGGCTCATAGGAAATCACCTCAGACTGCTGCTTCCTGGTAAAAAGGAGTTGTACAGTTATGGATAAATGGATGGTGTGTTGTTGGATGGAGTTTGGAGCTGTCACCTGCTCAGCTCTCTGTCCTCCAGCCCTTTGGCTGCCAAGTCGTGTGTGGGAAGCTTTGGCCAGAGTGTTAAGATTCCTGCAGTAGCTGGGGTTTTAAAGGTGTTTTATCATAATCCATCAGGTTCTGGAAGTGCTGATCAGCACGAGCTCAGTCACCTGTGCAGCACAGGGAACAATCAGGAAATACTGGTTTGGGAAGAAGCTTTCTCGTGTTCAGCACTGTTAGAGAGGGGGAATATTGAAACAGAAACTGCAGTTCTGGATACTTGTTATTTGCCCACTCTTGATTGTCCCATTGCACATGTATTTCTTTAAAATTGGGATAGAGCTCTCTTTGGAGAAATGAGGAATTCAAAGGAAGCCAACTGCCAGTGATTACATTAGAATATGTCCAGGTGTGTACTCTGATGGGGTGAAATATTCTTACTTTTGCTGATGCCATAAATAAAGTATTTATAAGGCTATTGACGTCTTGTCTCTCAGATATCCTTTCCCAAACATTCCCCCTTTTTCAGCTATCCTAAAACACTCCCTAATTCAGTAAAGCAGAGAAACAGCACCCACTGATGTTTGACACTTTCTGTGCCAACAGAACAGGAAGGAGAAACAAGAACACCAAGGGATACCTTTTGCCACTGTCATGAGCCTCAGAACTTCATAAAAATGATGCTTTTTGCTACTTGAGTGGGCTGAAGTGACTTGACCCTGACTGGCTTTCTCAGTAGTAAGTATATGGCAGCACGTCAGGGGAAAACAGACGTCAGATCTAAGAAAGGGACTAGTTCCTCTGTCACCATTTCCATCTGAAGGACTTTCATAGTTAAATTGAAGATCCTGGAGTGCCAGGAGAAAGGGGAATGGCTTCTCACTGCCAGAGGGCAGGGTTGGATGGGATACTGGGGAGAAATTCTTCCCTGTGAGGGTGCTGAGGCCCTGGCACAGGGTGCTCAGAGAAGCTGTGGCTGCCCCAGCCCTGGAAGTGTCCAAGGCCAGGGCTTGGAGCAGCCTGGGACAGTGGAAGGTGTATCTGTGTATGGCAGGGGTTGGCACTGGGTGGTCTTTAAGCTCTCTCCCAACCCAACCTCTTTTGTGCCTCCATGAAATGTTTTTACAAATAAGCCAAAAATACTTTTAAAAACCCATCCCAATTTGTGCACAAAGTTTGCAGAGGACATTTCAGTGAGCTCGTTTGTCTCTGGAAACAAAAAACCTCCGAGCAGGGAAGGAACTGTGGCTTGTGCTGTCACATGGGATGGACTCTCACTGTGTGAACTGCCCGGGAGCCTAGAGGGAGACCCCGGTCACTGAGTGACATCCCTGTGCGAAGCCACCAGCCCCATTCTGTGGAGAGGAGCCTGGAGTGGGAATGAGCCTTGGCACCAGCTGAGAGGGGCTGAGCTCCTGGATCAGTCACATCTCTAATGCCCACATCAGGGCTGTAGGGAAGAGATTTAGGGATGGTCACAGGCTCATTTTTGTTGCACTGGGCTTTTCCTTGCCCTGATGACAAGAGGGACTGTGTTTTCTGAGCGTTCTGACAGTGTGGGGGTGATGTGGGAACAAGGAGCGGGTGCTTTTCGTTGACGGTTCATGACCTGTTCTGTGCCTGTGTAAGCCACATCCTCACAGTGCTGCTGAACAGGCTGCCCTATTCACTGAGCCTGCATTATATCTTGTCATTTTACTCCTTTGTTCACTATAGTTTTATTTTTGCCCATTCTCTCACAGCCTTTTTGCCGAGTTATTAATTATGCACTAAAATGTCTCTGTTGCAGGTGTCAGTTCTAAAATGATTCTGGTCACTGAGAGAGGGGGAGAGGCTGGCAGAGCACTGTTTAGTGCCCTTTTCCTGGACGCTGGGATAATTGTGTGCTGCTTTCAGCAAGATTTCATTGCTTTGGGAAGGGCAGTAGCCTAGTCACTTCATTATCCTGCAGCTCTGCACAAGTGCCAGTGGAATAGAAATGCTTTCATTTCCCAGACGACCCTTTGGGTGCTTGAGACAAATGCTTTCAAAAGCTGCTCCACACTTCTTTTTTTTTTTTTTTTTTTTTTTTTTTTTTAACTTTTTTTTTTACTTGTCGAAGTGAGAAAGCTGTAAATCGCTTCATCACTTGCTCTAGCACATCACACCTGCAACCTTTTTGAATGCCTTCAAAATAATGGGCAGTTTGCTTTCACTGGTAGGTACTTAACAAAATCATTTAGGCGTTGTCTACTTATTTGTTTTCCCAAGAGGGTATTTTATTACTGACAGCATGAGTCAGGACAATTGAAGGTTGCAGTAAAATATTCCAGCCTCTACTGTGATGCAACTGGAATGAAGTGTTATCTTAATCATACTGAAAATAAACAATTTATGAAGTGCTTCCTTAGCCCTTCCCAGCAGCTCCTTCCCCCAAAGCACAGCATTTTGGGAGCTCCTGGGAGGGGGAATCTAGTTCCTCAGCATTTGTGTGCAAACAGGTTGTCAGCATGGGTTAAAAAAGTGTCCATTGTCATGTTTTATAGAGAGAAGGCTTTTATGGAGGATAGACAGCAGCTGGCACTCTGGGTTTTATTCCAAGCTTCACTGACTAAGGAAGTGCTGAGTCTTCTTGTGCATTATTTACATAATTTTAAAAGGAGTAATAAAAATAGCTGTTTTATAGGAAAGTTTTGACTTAATTGTGAAGTGCTGCATGGCTCAGTTAGAAAAATTACTTCAGGGAAAAATTTTGTTTAATTCCTGTTGTCTTTTGAAAGAGGGTTGAAAGGTGGGTTGTATTTTCAGCAAGATTGTCTTTGTTCTATTCCAAGCCCTCGAGTCCCCTGAACTATGCCCGAGGTGCTGTGGGGGCTGGATGTTGACACAGATGTCAGGAGGATGTTGCAGATGTGGTGACTGTCCTCACCTTGGCTTCCTGTTTTTAACTGTGACTGGTTGTGATACACCAGGCCGGGGTCCCCTTTGATCCCTCACTGCCAGCTCTTCTAGCACATGGAATTCTCTGTGCAAGTCATGAAGCCCTAGCTTTCCCAGCCTTGCAGGGATTAATTTTCTCAATGGTTTTCACAGCTTGTGTTGGTATCAGGAGTGGTGTGATGGCAAAGGAGAACATTTAGAGTATCAATCCTAGTGTTGTTACCTTTCAGCTGCCCTTTTCTCCCCTCCCCTCCCTCTGGATTTTATAGTTTCTGCTCCAGCCAACACAGTTACACAGAGTTATTCTGCTGCACAGAGGAGCTGTTGGCATCCTCTTCTCTTTTATGATGCTGGTGCAGAAGCAGAATGGTGGCAGAGATGCAAAATTGACACCAGTTCAATTCTGCAGAGTTGAATCAGGCCAGGTGAGATTCAAAAACGCAGAGATAACACACAGTGCTTTTCAAGAGATTGTGTTTGCCAGGGAGTAATGATGGGAAGGAATTGCAGTTATCTGATATATCTCCTTTCTCCTCCTGCCTTGCAGAGCACATGAGCAACTGCACAAATGTCACTGAATGTCACCTGGCTCAGGCCAGGCAGATGCCCAGTGCCTTGGGGTCTTTCTGGGCTCCAGACTGAAGGGACAGTGATGCTGCTGTGGTAATTTGGGAGGGTGGAGGATTAAATGTTCTTGAAAATCTATTTGCATAAAAGTTTGCAAAGGAGAGTGTGAGTGAGAATATGTTCAAACTGAGCAGTGAAAGATGCACAGCTTGTCTTGCTCATCCATCAGGTTGGATCATGTTACCTCTATTTAACAGATTACATTTAATCTTACCTTTCCAGGAGGAGCTGTTAAGCCTCAACAGTTATGGCAGAGCTCTCCTGGAAAGTTATGCAGGAGAAACAGGAGGTGGAATTTCATGCTCAAGAGGACAGCCGAGGAGGTGCAGGGATGCTCTGTCACCTTCCTGTCCTGCCCACAGTCCTGGGCCTGGCAGGGCAGCAGGCTCACTCTTCTGCTTTGCCACACTCTTGCTTCTTTTGCTGACTTTGCCAGGCTTGCATTTTGTCTGCTCTGTGCTTTCCTGACTTCTGGCTGGGCTGTAGCTTCCTGTCATATTGCTCACCAAGAAAAGCACTTTTGCATCTTTAAAGCCAGGCTTTCCTGCTCCTCTGCCTGCTCAGGTGTGCTGGGAGGGCACCAGAATGGTTGAGCATTCTCTCAGGCTGCTGAGAGACAGAGACAGCTCAGTGCACATAGGCGGCATTCCAGCCTGGGAACTCTGCTTCTGTCTCTTCATTACTTTACTTACTCTTTTATGGTACCTGTCTTGATTGAAAATACTTGCCTATCAGCTGCTGTTTCTTGCCTATCAGCTGCTGGTTTGTGGTTGTTTGTTTGTTTGTTTGTTGTTGTTTTGTTGTTGTTTTATTGTTCTTTCCCTTTCCCTTCCCCTTCCCTTTTCCTTTTTCCTTTTCCTTTTTCCTTTTCCTTTTCCTTTTCCTTTTCCTTTTCCTTTTCCTTTTCCTTTTCCTTTTCCTTTTCCTTTTCCTTTTCCTTTTCCTTTTCCTTTTCCTTTTCCTTTTCCTTTTCCTTTTCCTTTTTTCTGCTGAGTCATTGCACAGCTCACCAGTCCTTAGTGAGCTTTGCTTTCTGGAGTCCTGACTTGGTTGTCACGTCCTTTTCTGCTTTTTTCCTTCATGCAGTGTACCAGCACTCCATCCAAGCACTCGTGCAGTGCTGCTTCCAGAGGTATCCCTCTGTGATCAGGGTGAGTGAGGCATGTTCTAGTGGCAGGGTTTGTCCCATGCTCAGGGCCTGTTATTCCTGTGATGTTCACATTTTGAAATTTTCATTTTCCTTGCACAGAGGCAGCTGATGGATGCAGATAGGTTCTCCTGGAGTTAGGGGTCAAGAAACCTTGTTTGCTTTTGATTTTCCATGCATTGCATTGTTGGCATCTGCCTTGGCAATTCAACACCTTTCATATTATTCAGAGAGGGCCTCTGTTCTTTGAGTATCTTTTCAGTCTTGACTATGAATATATAGTTCACTGTTTTCCTCTTTCTTTATCCCTCCTTCCTTCTGCCTTTAAAATTGGATTGGTATTTCAGAGACTTTCTTGTCTGGCCTGATAGAAAATTAAAGAGGTTTCATAAGCCCACAATATTTTGATGCAGTGCAATTAAAATGTTTTGTTTCAAAAGGTTGCATTTTTTTTTTCCGGTTTTAAAATATCCTTGTTCTCAGTCACAGGTTGTTTCTGTAATTCTTATATTTTGTTCTTCATAGTTTGCTTTTAAAATTAACACAAATACGACCTTCAGTTTTCCCCCAAAGTGTTTGTGTTTCAGATGCTTCCCCCCCCCAGTTAATTAGAAATAACAACAACCAACAAAACTGTTCTTTTTTTCCTCTGGCGTTCCCAGGGGATTAGGGTGATGTTGCATGATGAGGCACTGAACCCCCCTCCATGCCCAGGGACTCAGCTCCAGCATTTGCAAAGCAAAGATCAATGTCCAGATTCTCAGTCAGTAGGAAGAGACACAGGCTGACAGCAGGGCAGGATCCTGAAACTCCTTTAGCAACTGGATCTGGTGAGTGGCATCCTGCCTGTGGCAGGGGGTTGGAATTACATGATCCTTAAGTTTCCCCCCAACCCAGACCTTGTGGGATTCTTTGATGTGCAAAAGCCCCTCTGGGGTCCACGGGGCAGGAGGTGGCCCCGGTCAGAAGGAGATCTCAGCAGTGATGTCCCTAATCAGCCCTCTGTGCACCGGGGGTCCCCGTCCTGGAGCTGTGATCTGCCCGGCAGCAGCTTCCAGGGGCCTGGCAGCTCTCCTGGCCCAGCACAGTGCCAGCCCTGAGTGGAAGGGCTTCACTTTTACTCCAGGGCAGTGTCTGTAGACATGGGCAAGCCCCGCTGCTGGGCGTCAGGTGGAGGTGGGAGCTGCTGCCTTCGGGAACACCCCGGCAGGACTGTGTCCTGGAGCCTGCTGGAGGGGCTGCCTCTGAGCTCTTTGCTGACACTGCTTTCTGCAGCCCAGAGTTTCCCTGCTCAGTGATCCTGGGCAGTCTTTCTGTGCCTAGCCTGTTGCTTTCTCTTCTCATTTTCTCTTTGAAAGGAGTTCATAAAGTAACGAGTGGGGAGGAGGTGTTGCATAAACTCTCCCTGCTCAGAGCTCCATCATACTCCTCGGGAGATGGCCCTGATTGCCTGCGGGGAGCTGGGCTGCCTCTTGTCTCTGCTCCATCAGGACACAGCGTGGCAAGGAGAGAGAGCAGGGTGTGATCCGCTCCCTGCACACGAGGGTATTGTTCTCCCTGAGCCTCTGTCCTTGTTCTCCCAGGCCCTGATCAGGTGTTTGATATTTCCTTATGCAATGGACTGGGAAACTGAAGTTATTTCCTGCTTTAGGGCCAGTCTTCCTCTGAAACACTGGACAACTTAGGTGAGCTGTCAGTTACTTTGGTTTTTGGAAAATGGATGGAGATGTTCTCTTTACTCACCTCTTGGGTGCTTTGATGTAGGCAGTCCTTGCATTGATATTTTATGGTCTCCTGGCATATCCAAGTACAGCTTGTAGCGTAACTGGGGCCACTGTTTATTATCAGAAGTCCATATAATAGGGGTCACACCTGGTATTTCAGTGATGTGCTCCTCTGAGCAGCTTTAGAGTTAAGGTTTGGGTTTATGATGCTTATTTCTCAGTCTCTCCTCCAAAACCAAAAATACATCTAAATTAGACTGAAGGCTTTGCTAATTGTTCTTTCTGTGTTCATCTGTGAGGCAGCAGGAAACCAAGCAGCAGGGTTTCCACTGAGAGCAGCCACTGTGTGCCAGCTTGGCTGCCTTTGTCCCACCCTGTCTCTGGGGGTCCAGGGGAAAAGGGACAGCAGTGGCTGCAGCTGGACCCTTGAGAGCCAGGCAAGGGAGAGTCAGGAGCTCTTTCCTGCTTGTTGGGGGTTTATTACTCACTGAAAATGCTAATTAACAATTGTAAATTATTCCAAAAGCCAAAGGAAATGTGTTTCTGATTGTGAAAGACTTCATCAGTGCTGGGTGTGTTGTCAGTGAAGGGAGATGTGCCTGAGAGAGCTCAAGAGGGTTTGACCACTGTGCCCTGAAGATCTGCTGCTCTCAGGCACTGCTTCTCCTTGTACCCCCTGTGTCTTCCACAGCCCTCCCACTTCCACCTTCCCATTCCCTGCATCAGCAATGCCCGTGCAGAGAGGTGTCAGGGCAGGTCTGTCCCGGTGCTGGGTGAGCCCAGGGAGTCATGAATCATTTGGATTCACGGCTCTGCTGTTGAGAATTAATTGCAGTGTGGCTTTGCACGTTCCCTGCCTGTGTGACCCCCACCTGCTTAAATCTGCCCCTGAGGATGACTTGCTGCAGTTGGAGGCCTCCATTTAATTCCATTTAACTGGTCAGGAGCTATCCAGTAGGAATAATTATAGTGAAATATATTAGCAATGATTTCTAGATGGAGAAAGGACTGAGCAGCCTCCTGTTTGCTTTTGATACCACTGAAGTGCAGTGATAATAGGAGGGTAGGAGGAGGACTATTGTAAATATGATGCAAGGACCACTCATCATTTAAGACTATTTATTTAAGGCAGAGTAACTGGAGCTACTCTTTATTTATTTGCTTATGCTTATCTTTTATTATTTGTTCAGCTATCCAGGTTCTGGTGTTGCAAAGTTCATTTCCATTCATTTCCTTGCAAGAATTCACTAGCAAGTCTGCTTGGGGTGGGTTTTTTCCCCTGGTTTCAACCACAGAGTGCCCCATAACCACATACACAGGCAGTTTGGATGTATTAGGTGGATAGAAAGTGTGGAATGGATAGAAAGTCTAGCTCTGGGTGGGTGTCTGATTCCATATAAATGTTTTAGTTGGAGAAAGGTTTCCCTGCGCAGCAGCTGTCTGACTGGGGAAGTTCTGAATGTTGTTTCATGTTGTGAACAGTTGTCATTTAGCAGCATGTGAGACTGATTCTAACTGGTGGGGTGATTGCTCTTGATCATTCTGTGTGCTGAAAACGTGTTTGTTCCAGGATGTGCTTCTGTGAGGGAAGACTACATTTGCTATGGCTTTGCACTGGCACTGAACTACAAACAAACCCCAGATGAGCCCAGATGCATGTCCTTGGATTAGGTTTAGGTCATTCTTTACAATCCTGGGTCTCTTTTGATGTGTGCCACATTTGGATCAGCTGGGAGAGGATGGGGTTTGTTCCTGCTTTGTGTGATGATGAGATTTGAAGGGTCCAGCAAGGGGCAGAACAGCACTTGATGGGCATTGAAAAGAGCTGCCTGGGAGAAAGCTTGGTCTTATCAAGACAAACAAAAAGAGGAGATTGCAGAGGAAGTGCAGCGAACAGCTTCTGACTGAGAGCTTGGCAAGAGGCCCTGCTGGTGTCACTTGGGTGAGGACAGGCAGCCAGGGTGAGCCCTGCTGTGGGGTGTAGATTGTTGCCCCCACAGGCAGTGGGAGGGGGAGAGGCCCCAGGGCAGGACGTCCCAGTGCCCCTGAGGATCCTTTGGTGATGTGCCCAAGTTCAGACTCCTTGCAGAGCAGGAAGGCAGGAGCAGCATATTTTCCTATCTTCCTTCTGTGTTCTAGCTTTAGAGATGCTTGTAGCAGTTCACTGTTAGCAGTTTACTAATGGTAAATAAGAGGTATGTGCCCTTTTCCCTAGAGGTGTTTTTTTTAAAACACTTTCACATTTGTTCCTGAGTCAAACACAAGAAATCGAAGCCAGGGCTCAGTGTTTCTGATTGTTCAAGTGATTTCCTAATTTTTTTTCTCATCCTAGGCAAAGTGATGAGAGAAACCTATTCCAGAGGAATTTTTTTATTGACTGTCATTCGTGGTTTTCTAAAGGAAAATGCCGAGCACCTACTAAAATAACATCTTTTATGTGTTGCCAAATAAAAGAGCAGGTCTGTGCAGTAATACATATGCAAAACATGAGGATTCTGTGATTATTTTTATAAAGCTTTTTAAGAACTAAGAACATGTCTCTGAGCTTGTAAAAGCTCAATATTCCAAGAACTTACTCTTTTCATAAAGTGCTTAAAGAAATGCCAGTTATGCTAGACCTGAATGCAGATTCTTACAGCCCAGATGCACAAATCTTTTAGTCCCATGTTCCAGTCCCTTCCAGAACATGGAGTGCATCTCTCTGTACTCACTTATGTCCTTGGAGATGGATGTTACTGAGCTGAGACATAAAACACAACCGGGTGAGACAAGAGGCTGTCGAAACTATGGTGGAAGGGTGGGAAGAAAGAAGGTAAGTCTATTGCTTTTTGCTGCTTTCAGATTTAGGGATTTACTGAAGGTGGTTTGGTGTTGAATTTACCGTGTACCTACAGAACTGTGCTTGGAGGAAGGGAAACAATCAGGGGGTTTGTTTTATAGTACACTGTTGGCTTCTCCTCTTCCATCCTCCCTCCTTTCCTCAGTGGGTGGGAGAAATGTTCAGAAATGTTTGGTACCTTGCAACGTGCCCAAGGACCTGCTGGGACAACCCTGTGCTTGTGTGAGAGCATAGCAGTGCCCTCAAGCTCTGGAATCACAAAATCCTGGGCTGGTCTGGGTGGGAAGGGATCTTAAAGCTCATCCAGTCCCACCCCTGCCAGGGGCAGGGACACCTCCCACTGTCCCAGGCTGCTCCAAGCCCTGTCCAGCCTGGCCTTGGACACTCCAGGGATCCAGGGGCAGCCACAGCTGCTCTGGGCACCCTTTGCCAGTGCAAACCTCAAAGAAGAGAACTACTTCCAAATATCTAATCTAAATTTATCCTTTTTCAGTTTAAAGCCACGTTCTCCCCTGGGTTTGGGGTCTTTGCTTATGCAGTGAGGGTTAGGAGGGGCTGGGAGATGTTTCAGGGTGTTGGGGACATCAGGAAGTCAACTGGGAATAAAAAGCTGGGACCTGAAGATGCTTTATTTTGCTAAAATGGGAACTGCCCTGCCCAGACTTGCCTTGTCCACAGGTTCTGAATTCCAGATAATTTGGTCTTGTTTGTGCAACTTTTGTTTGAGAGCTCAGAATATGTGGTTTAAATGTTCTTGCAAATTAATAAACAAGACATCTGTTTGGAAGTCTGAAACCACTGTAAAGCCCTTGAGCAAAGATCATTGTCTGACTGTGTTGGTACTTATATTTAAGCATGTCCAGAGAGCTGGAGCAGGGCAGGAAACCAATATGTTGATTAATCTCTGTGGTGCTATTGGCCTTGTCTGCTTTCCTCTGCAGAGGAACATACACAGTTGTTGTGTCCACTCTGGCATTTTAAAAATTAATCAAGTGATAGTGCTGATTGTTAAAAGATCTTTATTTAAAATTTCCTATACTTAAATTTTAGGAAGTTTTTCTAACTTAATATTTTCTTCATCTAAGAAGAGAAGTTAATGCAAAAATCCCCAAAAACCAAAAAAACCCAAACCAACAACAAAAAAACGAACCCCTTTTTTTTTCTTCCTTAGAGAAAGAGATTTCAGGCAGCTGAGAATCTGATTTAACAGGTGGAGATGCACATCAAATAGGAAGTGATTCTTTTCTTCAAATAATACTTTGTAGGAATAGAAACTCCAGAACTAAAAGTTCATGTGAGGTGGTTTGTGGTGACCAATTGCCTTCTGCAGCTGAATGACAGTCGGTGGTCCTGGGGATTTCATGAGCCCTTCCACGTCACCCTATTGCACTGGTGATCTGAGGCTCCCTGGGCACAGGTTTGCCATGAATTTGGAATTTGAACACTGGGAAAACCAGGCAGTAAATAAATGTGTCATGAGTAGCCCTGGAGCACCCAGAGTGGAGAGAAAACCAGTTCGCACTGTGGTGGTATTTGAATGACATTTCATTCCACTGATTTTTGGATATTCTCTTTCTGTAATATACTGTTACTCTCCTGATTTTTCTTGTGCAGTGCATTCACAAATAATTGAATTTTGGCTCTCTGATGATGAACTTCCATCAAATGTTGTCCAATCAGTCACAGCAACCCTTTGGTGTGCTAGGTTCTCATTCTGTGGCCAAGGATTTAATACAATCCATTTAGCATTTGTTTATTTATGAGGTGGGCTTGGAGCTGCCCTTGCCAGGCTTTTCCAGCTTCATGTTGTGTGATCCTGGAGTCAGACTTGAGAAATCTTGTTTTATGTAATACAGATGGACATAATGTAATCAGGGAGGTGTTGACAAAGCTGATTGGAAACATGCGAAATTAAATCCTCATCAGGTCAGCACTGTCAGCTTGCAATTCCCATCTCTTCTTTCATTTTTCCTGGGGCTGGTGAGCTCTTTCTACTTTCCATATTGTGTGCTTATTTTCTTCCTTTCCATTGTATTAGTTTTAATTTCGTGGACACAGAGTTTACTTTGAGAATTGGGCTGAGAGGGCTCTGTGCATGTTGGTGTTTTCCCCATCTCCCGATGTAATTTCCTGATTTTTGTGTGTGTTTGCGGTAGAAATTTGAGGTCAGAAACAAAGACGTATCAGGGCTTCTCACATGATTCCAACTTCTTGCCCAAGTGTTTGTAAACTTTGGGTCAAATCTCAGTTCCTGTTTAATAATTTTTCTTCCTTTCCTGATGGCAGTGGGCAGCTCATGAGATGAGCTCATGAGATGTGAAAAGTTGACTTAATTCTGCTGTCACATATTGTAGGGGGACACCCACGGTTCTTGACTAAACCCCATCTTGATTGACTAAACCCTCTGAAGCAGTTTTTTCAAGGTATTTCTCTGTTGAGGCACTGCTGGATTATGTTTCCAAACTGATTGAGAGGAATGGTATTAAAACTCTACTTGTTGAATTCAGAAGGAAAGGATGCCACACCCAGGTTGGGGTGGGTTATTTTTGCCTTTTGTGCAGATTATTTGAGCAAAACAAAGAGAAGATTTTATCAGATAGTGTTTGAAGCTGGTTGGTTTTCAGTCTAGGTTGGTGTCGGCACAGTTAATTAAATTGTAGCCTTTGAGGTAACATTTTTATCTTGGAAAACATCACTTTCTGTGGAGCTCTAAATCCTCTTGAATTGTTGGTAGTGTAGGGCAGAGCTGTGCTTTTCCTTCGGAGGAGCAATCTCCAGGCACAACACCACTGTGATAGAAGGAATAAATAAACTAATAAATCAGTTCCCATCAGCTCTCACCTCTCAGCTGGAGGGCAGAAAGAAAAGTCAGTGCTGGGGGAGCAGCCAGGAGAAGTTGCAATGCCCGATGTCCCCAAGGAGGAGAACAATCCAAACGATATTTGGCCTTTAATCTAAGGAATCCATTGCTTAAGTGGGATGGGCCAGGCAGACAGGTACCTGTGCCAGGGGCTGGGCAGGGCCCTCACACCATGTGCACTGGAGGGAATGTGTCACCGTCCTGTGCCCTGCCATTACCCTGGGGTTCACATGACAATTGTGTGACTGCTCTGCTGTGGGGCTGGGCTGTGCCAAGGAACCTGAGTCATGGCAACAGTCATGTAGGGTCCCACAATGTTCTAGAGCTCTGTTCTTGTTTAACTTGAGGAGCTCTTTCCACAACCCCCTTTTTGTGATTCTTTCTGTCTTATGCAAACAGAAATGTGAAAACATGTTGCATTTGTAAATGTGGGACTCCTTCAAAGTCATAAGGGAGATTCTCATCTAGTGAAAGGTGCATTTAAAATTTACGGTATTATAAACCAACAGTAACTTAGAGTCTAGGGACATCAAGCTGAATATTCATCTATTTAATACAAGGTTTACATTACTTGAGATAAAGTTTACTTAGTACAAATCACCCTAAACATCTCCTGTAGGTATTTCTTGGCTTGTGACACAACTGCGTGTGAGCAGGCAGGACGTGATGCTCGATAAGGCACCAGAGGGCTTTAATTCCTGATATGACACAGAAATACCATAAATGATGGGAGCAGCTAATTGGATATGAAAAGGTGGACAGGGACATGCGAAGTTTTCTCGATACAGTTGTTACAGACGGGTAATGCAGTGGCTGGCTGTGACAATGAAGGGATGGGTATTATGTGTACGTTAAGAGAAGTTTTATTGATGTACAGCTCCGTTACTGTGACACGCTCTCCCCGCCGTCCTCTCTCCCCTCCGCCGTGTCTCCTGGGCGCCGCACGGCCTTGGGAGCCAGGGCATTGGGGGCGGGCCGGCTGGGGGCCGGGGGCGGGGCATGGCCGCCTCTCCTCCAATCACAATGCAACGAAGCAGTCTCCACCAATGGGCGGTGAAGAAGAATTGACTGACGGACCGTGGGCGGGGCCAGGGTTACCTGATGCAGCACCAGGAGGATGAAGGTGGTGCGGCCATTTTGCATGGAGGCTTCCAGTGGGGCTCTTTCTCCTTATTCAGTCTTTTGTTGTGTTTTGTTAAGGTTTAGTAAACCTTTCAAATTTTAAAAGTGAGCATTGTTTCTCGCACAGTTATGCCATGTGCAAATATACAAGTTCTAACTAAATTAATCAACTTGACCCACCAGAGGACTTCAAAGGGTGGGTGTGAAAGTGGGCTGGATCTTTTGTGAAATGCCCTGTAAATATTTGTTCCAGTACGTTTGGTTCTCAATTTACAATGAAGAAGGGTTCATTCATCTGCAGAAAAATTGCTTAATGGCCTCTGTACACCAGAACTTTTATTAATATAACAGTGTCACATTTCATTGCGAGGGCAGAGCTGCTGGGAGGTTGAGGAAGTGGCATTTTAAATAAAATTCGATTTGTATTCTAATGGCCAGGATTAAATTTTGTAGTGACTTCTTACTCATTTACATCTGCCCCATATATATCCACCCAAATGGAGCTGTTACAGAGCAGCTCCTTTAGTTTGTTGGGACTTCAGTGTTTACAAGATCCATGTGTCAGTGTTTTGTGTCAGTGCTCCTGGGATTTAAGGTATTTTCCTCCTCTGTGGAAAGAAAATCCATGGCTGAAACAAGATAATTTGTCTTTTACAGCTTGACATGTGTGGTGAATCAGACATATGTATGTTGTGCTATTTATTTATTATATAAATGAAACTAATGTCAAATATACATAATGTACATGCTTATAAAAGCATACGAGTGTATTATACGTAGAGATAATATTCCAGGCTTGTTTTGGGGCGAGGCCAGGGTTTTCTCTGTGTAGGTTTTTTCTGGTAGGAAAGCTCCTTCCCCAGCTGTTGCTCTGAGGTTTTACATGCCCAGAGGAAACACTGTAAAAAGGAGAGTGTGTTCAGAAGCTGCTTTTCTTCCTGCTCTCCCCCATTTCTGCCCCTACTCCTCTCCCTGTTTCAATGCTGCAGGTTGACAAAATTATTTTCCTTCATGCAGGCCACTAATGGGCAGGAAAAAGCCACCAGACTTACTACTCCATACAGGACTAATATTACCTGCAGCATCTTCAGCCTTCCTTGCTCTGTGTCTCAGATGGAGTGGAATTACATAGTGGCCATTAAAAATTAATAAGGGTGCGCAGATGGTTATCAAGCGCTGATAATTGTGTCTGAGAGAAAATCTTCAGTATCATTTCCAACATTTCTGTGACCGAGTGTGACCAGGTTTGAATTTTCCTCAGCAGTAGAATATTCCGAGTCCAGCAAAAGCTCAAAGAATCAACTGTTTTAAAGGCTCAGTTTTGCATGTGGAGCGTTTCCAATTTGCAGTAAAAGTCCAGAACAACTTCATAGAAGAATAATGGGACTGCATTTTGGGATCGCAGTGGGATGGGTTTGTGAAGAGTTTATCGTGGAGGTTTTCTAGACACAGATTAAAGAAAAATGTGCGTCGATAGATTGGAGTGTGGTAAAAAGAGCTGGGTGCTGTGACATCCATTGATCCAGTGTGAGGGCACAGACCCTGAACATGTGCCTGATTGCCAGGATTATTTAAAACAGGACACACTATCCTCTGCACTCACTCTCATCACTACAGCCAGCACATTTCAGAGCAGAAATCTGTCAGGAATTGCCAGAAGCCTGAGAAGCTGTGTAGTGAATCCATTTGTACTCCCAAGTGCTGATAAAGATGTAAATGCTTTCCTGTTGTTTTGAAATCTTTAAACTGAGGAAGCACTTTGATAAGCTGATTGCTTTAACTGCTGGAGAAGGTGGGTCTGGATTGGATCACCCTTCCTTTCACTCCATCAACTCAGGGGATTAGATTGATGCTGCTGTGGGATCATTTGTTTAAAATCTTTTTATTCAGCTGTAAGATGGTCAAACCCTAACATCTAGAAATCTTCAGGAAAACTGTATTGAGCCTTTTTCAGAATCATTACATTGATTTTAAAAGTTGAGTGGGTTTTTTTTGGGGTGGTTTTTTTTTTTCCCTTTTTTGGTTTATGTCTTGTTTCTGAGTTGCACGACTTGGTTTTGTCTGCTTTAAATTAAGTGGGAAACCTCTCCTGTGGTGGAGCTGGGGCTGTGAGGCCAAGTCTCTTCCTCTCAATGTGTAAAGGAGAGTTGAAGCAGCAAATTTTTAGTCTTTCAACTCCCAAGTGCTTTTAAACATCTGTTGCAGAGGTGAGGGTTTCCTTTCTGAGCTGACACTGCACCTCTGTATTCTAAATCATGGCATTTTCATGCAGATTTTTTCAGCTCTGCAGCACCCAGATAGGTGTTTTTCCCTCCTAGGACAGTGAGTGATGTTTAGGGTGGGGATGATCCCAGACCCAGTGAGCAGCATTTCCCTGGGGCATTGTGACTTTCGGTTTTGAGGCTCATTTTCTCTGGGATGTGTTTTTTATTGGAGCAGGAATGTGATCACAAAGCTGGTGATGAAATTATAGGGGCTATAATTCCTAACCCAGCCATGCCATTAACTGCAGTGTTAATTACTTCATCCTTAACCCTCTTGGAGAGAGCAAAGCAGTGTTAAATGACTTGGCCCAGTGTCAAGCAGCATGTTGGGGTTTCAGAACTTCACATCTTGGATCTGAAGCAAAGGGGTTTTATTAACTGGCTTTCACCAGGCATGTTTCTGTCAAGTGGTGCATAAATCAGCAGGGTTAGAAACCAGCCCTTTTTGCCCATGCCTTTGCACTGCTGATTATCAAAATGCTTATCCTAAATATATGAGTAGTGATCTATTAAGGGAATAAAAGCCTGCCTGAATATCATGTTTAGTGAAACTGGAATGGGTGATACCAGACTTTGAACAGGCCTTTAGTACATTAAGTCTATGTCATAATCTCTGCAAAAGCACATCTATACAAACAGAAAGTGAAAAAAAAATACAGATCTACGGAGTGCTGTCGTGTGGAATGGCTGAGGAGCTTTTAGGAATTCTTTCTCAGTTTTCATTTTGAGCCACTGATCTCTGTGCAGGCTTGGAATAACCTTCACAGGGTATTTGGAAGATGGCTCCTTATGTGAAGAAAAGTTTTGCTTGGTCACATCAGGCTGATTTGAGGTGCTCACTCTTCAGTTAGGATCAGGAAAGGGATGATGTGGAGTCAGACTAAGATTTGGAAACTGTTATCCCCATTTCAGGCAAAACCTGAAAGGAGGAGGAGTCCTGAAAGGAGGAGGTGTGCATTTCTCTTTACAGATGTATGTTTCTCTTGCTGTTTGCCCGGGCAATAGAAGCCATTTTTCTGTAGTGGACTGAAAATCACTCCTCTGCATTTTTCAGTGTTGTGAGACTTGCAAATTGTGCAGTGATTAAATAAAATTATCCACTGATTGGTTAAGAAGTGCAGATTTCTCTCCACCAGATTTACACTCTTGTCCTGCTTGTATAATGAGGAGGTGGGAGAAACTCAGGAGCCTGTGGGATTTCTTGATGTGTAAAATCATTTTATGTTCACCGTGCACTGTAACAGACTGGGTGTGAGAAGAATTGTGACTTGTGTGCTCCTTTCCAGAATGATGAAGTCGTCTGTCCACGCAGAAGAAGATGACTTTGTCCCAGAGCTGCAGAGGAGCATCCATCCCCGGGAGAGGCCGGACTGGGAGGAGACGCTCAGCGCCATGGTAAAACACCTGCCCTACATCTTCTCTTCCTGTTATTTCTGTTCCCAACACTGCACTCCTCTAATCCATTTGTGCTCCCCAAGTTTCAGCTTTTTAAATGGTTTGCACAATACTTTGAACAAGGCCAAAATGCTTCCCTTCCTCTAGCAGTTTATCAAGGAGAGGGGAAGGAGCTTTCACAACGCTTCTGCCCTATTAATATGTGCCCCAAAGCAGGTCTCGTAAGCAATTAAAAGGTCCATAATGTCACAACGATTTTCAGTCTGCATTAACCTCTTTTTCAGCAAGATTTCTGAGCATGAAGGGAACTTCTTGTAAAAACATGCTCTTTGAAGCATGCAGCATTGTGAAGAAATGAGATTTTAGCAAAATGCTGGCTAAGTGTACATAAATAAAACCTCAGCCTGAGAGCAAACCTGCCATCAGAGGGACCAGAGCTGCAGAAAAGCACACACAAAGCTGCTGTTCTCATTTCAGACAGCGCACTCAGGTGCCAGTGGGCCACTGACGACTGGATTACCTTAATATAAATGGGGTTTTTTGCTGCCGCAGCTTCTCTGGGCACCCTGTGCCAGGGCCTCACCACCCTCACAGGGAACAATTCCTTCCCAGTATCCCATCTATCCCTCCCTCAGCAGCAGGAAGCCATTCGCCCTTGTACTGTCACCCTCTGTCTGTATAAAGTCTCTCACCTGCCTGTTTATGAGCCCCTTTAGGCACTGGAAGGGGCTCTGCACTCTCCCTGGAGCCTTTTGTTCTCCAGGTGAACATCCCCAGCTCTCCTAGCCTGTCAATTTTTTGCACTTTTCACTTTGTAATTTTCTTCCTTCCTCATGTGTGGATGTTTTTGCCTTCTCTCCACATTGGCCACAGTTGGGAGCGCTGTCTCTTCCCATCAGTGTTGCTCTCTCAGCAGCACGTGCTCCCATCTCAGCACTTCCCACCCCCTGGAGTCTGGTGGGAGTCACTGTGTGACGCCTTGCTGCTGTCTGTGACCTCCAGATGTGTCTCAGAGCTGTCAGGCTGTAATTCAGTGTCCTCACCTGTGACACAGGTTTCCTGGCATATCTCATTTGGTGTTGTTTTTTCTCCTGGTTGATTTGCAGTGAAGGGAATGTTCACCTGCTTGAGGCTGTTGATCTCATGGACACTGCTCAGTGTTTATTTTATCCTGCATCATGCTCCTCTCACTGCCAGTTAAATCACATTTTGAAACGTGTCTTCTTGCACAGCTTGGTGCCAGCAATGCCAAAACTGACTGGTCCAGTGGAGAAGGGATTTAGAGGAAGATAAACAGGGAAATCCCCATCTGGGATTGCTGTGACACAGTGACTTGGTGTGATGAAGGACAATCAAGCTGTCCTACTGAACCTATATTTAGAGTGGCTGGATTTGTGCTCAACATGTTGATTTGACCTCAGGGTCCCCTGAATACGGTGTAAAGAGTGGGGAGAAAAACCTCTCTTTCTTGTGTTTACTGTGTTGAGAGAATCAAATTTCCACTTCCAACCTCTGCCTTACCTCCAGTCAGGGGCAATATTTAGATGTAAATATGTGCAGGACCTTGTTCAGCAGTGACACTGTCCTCTGTTTAATCAGCATATCTTCAGTATTCTGCCTTTTCCCTGATCATTTGAAGCCTGAAATTTCTTCCGTCACTCTATTCCTTCACTTGGCATTTTTAGCAGCCTCTGCTTCAGCCTTATTCAGATTGTTCTCTCCATGGGATGTGGCTGTCTCAGAGTGCCACAGTACATCTAATTTTTGGTTCGTGGTTGTTGAAGATGCAGATTTTAGGTTTTGTTTCTGCTTGAAGCCCCAGCCCCCAGGGAATGGAGGATGCAGGGCTGGAGAAGTTGTTCCCTCCATTGGTTCCCCTGGTTGCTGCTGGAGCCCTGACAGGCACCAGGCTTTGTCACCACACATGAATTTCATCTTCTGCCAGGTGAGCAAAGACTGAGACAAGGGACAGTGTGGAGAGCTGGGGGAGTCCTGGCACTTGTCTCCTGAGCTTTGCCTTGGTACATGCTCTTATTAAGAAAGAGTCAGTTTATGCATTTACAGCTACGTGAGCACATTGTCTCTACTCTTCTTCTCCACTTTTATCCATAGTAATTTTCAAAGGGCTTGTTAATAATTGATATAAGTGCTTTGTTTCCAGAGCTTTTTCTTAAAAATAAATAAACTGAAGGTCTTTCTACATGTGTGGAGGTTGAATGTCTTTCTATACTGTAAATATAAGGTGACAGAAACTCTTTATTTTTAATGTTTCTCTCATTGCCAGTTCATTCTGGGCACCTAAGTAGCTTCAGTCCTTTGTTTGCTGCAACTTCTTTTGTCTTCTTCAGTTTATTATTTATACCTTCACCTGCTTTTTTAACACTACTTGTTTTGTTTGTGGTTTAGCAGGAGGACAAGTGATTCTGTGTTGGAGACCTGGTTTGTTTGGGGGAAATCCCAGAATTGTGAAATGGTTTGGTTTGGCAGAGACTTTAAAGCTCATCCCCCCTGTTCCACCCCCCTGCCATGGGCAGGGACACCTTCCACTATCCCAGGTTGCTCCAAGCCCCATCCAACCTGGCACTGGACACTTCCAGGGATGAGACATCTGTTCCTTGGTATTTCTGGTGCAGTTCTGTGTTGCAGATGTGGTCCAGGCTGAAGGAGAGGCAGCTCTGTGGATAGAGTTCCCAGGAGCTGGGTAATGAGGCAGCTGCCTGTGTGCTCCTCAAGCATTGCTATATTTTGTATTCCCCCCCGACTCATGCTCTGTATTTTTAGAATTTGGGTGTATTAGACACAGTTTTCTGGCTTTCTCAACCCCAAATTCCCACTGTGCTGCACCTGCTGGGTAACCTTCACACATCCTGGGACTTCTGGCTCTGTTCCACTTGAGAAAATGCAGTTGATGATATTGACTTTCTTCATAGAACACTTTTGAGTTCTGGGGCTGCAAGGCCTTGTGTGAGCCAAGGAAAATTGCAGTTTATGGATTTTCTTACGTTTCTCCAAGACAGTAATGTTATTTTAAAGGAAAGGGTTATCTTTTCCTTGCCAGGCCCTGCTGAGTGCTCTATTTCTGAGTTACAAGAAATGAAGTTGTGAAAGAGTCTTTATATAATGTTTCTCACATGAGCCTACAAAACAGCTGTCTTCAGCCTGCATTAACTTCAGCATAAATGGATGTTTGTGCTTAATATTACATTAACCACATGTTACTGACCTCCTGAGTTACTCCCTTCACCTCTTGACGAGTTCAGGGAGTTGCACTGTTTGCACTGAACCAATGGCTCTCTCCCCATCAGGCTGCTCTGCTTACAGACCGTCTGTTCCTGCTGCCTTTGTCTTCCACTTCTCTCAATTTTGTGAGGAAGCAGGATTAAAATGCTGAGATAAATACAAAAACCTTCATTTTGCACCCATTGCAAATGTGCTGACAAAAAAAAGGTGCTACCTGAAGCTGCATTCACCTGACACTGGAGATCAGGGGAATACTCTCAAAAAAGGACATGGAGCTGCTGGAGCAAGTCCAGAGGAGAGCATGGAGATGGTCCCAGGGCTGGAGCCCCTCTGCTCTGGAGCCAGGCTGGGAGAGCTGGGGGTGCTCACCTGGAGAGGAGAAGCTCCAGGGAGAGCTCAGAGCCCTGCCAGGGCCTAAAGGGGCTCCAGGAGAGCTGCAGAGGGACTGGGGACAAGGGCTGGAGGGACAGGACACAGGGAATGGCTCCCACTGCCAGAGGGCAGGGATGGATGGGATATTGGGCAGGGTGGGCAGGCCCTGGCACAGGGTGCCCAGAGCAGCTGTGGCTGCCCCTGGATCCCTGGCAGTGTCCAAGACCAGGCTGGACAGGGCTTGGAGCAGCCTGAAACAGTGGGAGGTGTCCCTGCCCATGGCAGGGGGTGGGAGGAGATGGGCTTTAAAATCCCTTCCAACTCAAGCCTTTCTGTGATTCTCTACAAGCTTCTGAAGAATCACTTTTCCTGCACTTTTCCAATTCCCTCAGCTTTGGAAACCTTCAGAATCTCTAATCCCATGGAAGGTTTATTTCCCCCCCAGCGCACCTCTGGCTGGGATCTCATGGGATCTGGGAGTTCTGTTGGCTGTAACAGGGCCATGAGGTGACAGCTGGAGTCAGGTGGTACTTGTGTAGAACCAGGGGGCCTACAAAAGGGGAACCACTAAATTACAGAAAAAAACCTCTCCTGAATCTGTGAATTTGACAAGTGCACAAGAAGGCAGCAGCTGTAGTTGGTACCCATCATAATTTTAGGCTTATGCTGATGAAATTTTCTTAGAAGAAAGGCAAGCCTGTAAATGCTTTAGAAAGGCACAGTGTTAGAGGCTGTCCTGTGAAGTCCTGGAGTAATCTTAGTGCTAAGGTCAGAGGGATTCTGAAATGTGTATTTTCAGCATTTAATGCCAGATAGGGAAAGTGTCATGGCTTGTGAAGGTAATAAAGGCTTTTTAATGAGACCTCAATATATCACAGTTAAATCTGGGACATGAGTGAGGGGAAAACTATTTTTAAATGCAATTATGAGTGTGTGCAGAGATTAGTTCTTTGTAAGGGTTTATAGAAAGATTTTTATGTCCTTAATGTTTGTTTCTCATTCTTTGTACAGCACTTGGCCTGTGCTGCCCCAGGTCTTGAGTGGAGCTTCTGCAAGAATAGATGCCAAAAATAGAATACAAGGGGCTTCTTTTTTAATTAGTGTTGGTTCATTAGTTGGTTTTTAGTTCACAAAACATCAGGCCTGTTTCTGATGCAGGTTAACATGAATACTTCCAGGAGTTGTGGAAAAATCTGAATAGAAAGGGAATGTGGTGAATCCATTTGCTTGGCTCTGTAAGCTGTAGTGATTTCCAGATAGTGGTTTACTGAAATGACCTAATTGTAGCTTCTGAGATATGTAGATATAATACCCTTAAACATGTTAAAATTGATATTTTGAATTTTTTCCCTGTGTCCCTTCATGCTTTGTATGCACTTGAACCAAGACCAAGATTTTATGGTTGAGAATGTGGTTGGGAGCTCTGAAGTCACTGACAGAATTTTGTCAGGCTGATCCTGTTCTCAGATGGGTTCCACATCATGGAAGAAATTTCTTGGAGAAAAATGTGCTTTTGAACTCTTACTGCCCAGCTGCAAGTTCTTTTTAATAAAAAGTCTAAAGTTTTAAGCTCTCAAGTGCAAGGGGAAGTTTTAGGAGATACAAAGCTGAAATTGTGGTTTTTTCCTGCTATTTTTTAAAGGGCTTGGATAATTCAGTAGAAATGGACTTAAAAATCATGGAATCTCCTGAGCTGGAAGGGACCCACAAGTCATTGAGTCCATCCCCTGGCCCTGAATAGGAGGGCCAAGGATCCCAGGAATCCCACCCTGTGCTGACGGTGTTGTCCCAATTCTCCATGAGCTCTGACAACTCTGACAGGCTCTCATGGTTCTCCATCTAAATGCTCCAGCATTTGGCTTCTGGCTCTAAGTCTGAGGGATCACTGCCTTAAATGCTATGGAAAATGTTACCTGTAGGTTTGGATGTTGGTTTTGTGCTGCTGAAGGTCCTCAAGCTCTTGACTTGCCTGGATTAGTGAGTCAGAGCTGTGTTCATCTTGCAGGAACTGCAGTGTGTCGTCTGTGTTCCAGCCCTGGGCAGCATTTTCCTGTTGCAGGCTGGGCAATAAGGATAACGGAGGGAAGGGTGGGATAGAAGTGGGAGTCCAGGAAGTGTGGACAGCACAGGCACTGAGCTGGCACAGATCTTTTGGGACAGGCCAGCTCACCAGGCACACATCAGGTACAGTAATATTTTGTCAAAGCAGTTCTGGTCTGGCATTGCAACAGTAACCTGTATTTCCTTTTCAGTCCACATAACTTGCTTTTTCTTGTTATTGCTGCATGAATCTAGCATTATTTTCCCTTGTTAAGCTTTTGGCAAGGCTTTCTGTTGCTGTGTGAAGTTCTTTCTCTGCCTCTTGGTGAGAGGGGCCTTTTCATTTCACAGGCTGGCTCCCAGCACAAGCTTGTCCCTGAGAATCTTCAGAAACTGGGGCAATCACTTAATTGGCACATTGGCTTCCATTTGTGTTTGCCAATTAAATAAGTTCAATTAGTCCAGAATGGATACTATATTTTTGGCAGGAAGTATTAATTCATAGCAATCATTTAGTTTGCATAGGCAAGAGCAGCAGTAGTTTCTGGTTACATTTACAGCCTTTCCAGTGTGTGCACTCTGGCACTGCAGTGGTGAGCCAGAAGATCCAAATTATGTTTTGTGAAAATCTGTTTCCCTACAGCAAAGTGAAGGAATGATTTAGAATTTGCTAAGGCTGGATCAGTGCATTTTGTTGTGCACCACCATCACCAATTTTAATGCACCCTGTTTGCAATTTTTTTTCCTAATTCTGGCTCAACCAAGCTGCTCTTGCTGGTGGTGCTGTTCCTGTGATGCTGTTGTTGCTACTCCATCTTATTCCCTGCCCTGAGTTCTGAAGTAAGAATTACACTGACCCTCCAGCTCTTGCCCTCCCACCCTGTTCCAAAGCTGATCTCTTTCTACGTCTGTTTTGTTGTCAGATTATAGGAAATGCCACAGTTGCTTGCAATGTACTTATTTGGGAGATAAAACTGAAAATTTGTCAATCACTTTTCCCTGGTACCAGCTGCTTTAAAATAAGGAGGAATATTTAGGAAAGGAAAGAAGTCTCTTATTTAATAAGTGGTTTGATAAATGGTTGGGTTTTTTCTTTCTTTCTTTCTTTCTTTGTTTTTTAAATCAGTGTCCATATCTTTTTAGTTACCATAATGCAGGAAAAGATGGAACAGTTTTTGAAGGTTATCAGCAGTCTGCTCATCCATCCCCTTTCATCATCCCCTTCCATCCCTTTCATCCCCCAGTTTAAGCCCGAGACAAACAAATCACGTCAGAATTGATCTTTCTGAACATTGCAGACATTAATTTTTTTTTGTTTTGCCATGATTCAGCCTTCTTAATTATAAAATGATGAATTATTTCATGAGCATGTTGGTAACCATTAGCCTGACTTTTTTATTTAAATCATTCCCTACATTTCTGCTTTGCTGCACAGTATTGGTCACTGCTGTGTTGGTGGAAGGCCGCACGATGTTTGTTGGGATTTGATTACCTACCATGGTTTGCCAGGGCATAGATTATTCATGGGATCATGGATGGTTTGGGTTGGAAGGGATTTTGAAGCCCATCTCCTCCCACCCCTGCCATGGGCAGGGACACCTCCCACTATCCCAGGCTGCTCCAAGCCCCAATGTCCAGCCTGGCCTTGGGCACTCCAGGGATCCAGGGGCAGCCACAGCTGCTCTGGGCACCCTGTGCCAGGGCCTGCCCACCCTGCCAGGGAACAATTCCTGCCCAATCTCCCATCCAGCCCTGCCCTCTGGCAGTGGGAAGCCATTCCCTGTGTCCTGTCCCTCCAGCCCTTGTCCCCAGTCCCTCTCCAGCTCTCCTGGAGCCCCTTTAGGCCCTGGCAGGGCTCTGAGCTCTCCCTGGAGCTTCTCCTCTCCAGGTGAGCACCTCTCCAGGTGAGCCAGCTCTCCCAGCCTAGCTCCAGGGCAGAGGGGCTCCAGCCCTGGAGCATCCCCGTGGTCATTATCCACCTTCCCAGGTCTTGTAGCACCAAGTGTCCTGGTCTGACCTCATCTGAGTGACACTAGGTAATTTCTGGAGAGCAGTGTGCCTCCTGTTTCCAGCACGTGTCACCTTTCCTGGTGGCACGTAGGAGTGAGGAGTTTGTGGAGCCTGGTGTGTGATCCCAGGCCGAGCTTTCCCCGTACCCTTGGACAGAGCTGATGAAGTGACTCTTTTGTTGTGTTGATCAGAAGTTTATGGACAGTGTATGGTATAAAGTGCATGCTACAGGCAGACACATTCCTCACATTGCTGTGTTATCACAAGGCTTTGGGCAGGGAGTGCAGTGGATCCCAGTTTTGTGCTCATGCCATTGGAAACAGCTCTTTTCTATAAACAAAAGCTGAGCCCAGGTTGGCTTAACACACAGAAATATAAATTCCTGTTGATTGTACTGACTCAGATGCTGGGGTTTAATGTCAGGCTGCTGTTTTTTTCCAGCTTCCCCATCTTGCTGCTGCTGTGCTGGGACAACTCCTGCGTTGCTAATCCGATTTATACCTATAACATAACATCACATTGTTATTTGCATAATCACTGGCTGTGGCCAGGGGACTTACCAGAGTGGGATTTGGTTGTTTGAGCCTGAATCCAGCTCTTTTGGGTTTTATGTGGTGAGAAATTGCTTTCTACCATAACAACCCAAAGCTCCAATTGTTCTTTTATATACAAGCCATGATTAGGACCCCTCCTCTCTCTGTGCATCAAACAGTAGCTGGGATCTTTGGGATATTTTTTTTTTTTTTACCAACAAGAAACTGGAATCAAAAGTATTGTTCTTGTTGGATGTTCTATTTTCTGTGGCTTTTCTCTACAATTTATTTTGTAGGTTGTACAGAAGTAGGACTCTAACCCTGGCTGCCTTTCCCACGCATATTATATGTGGGATTTTTGTTCTTAAAGAAAGTACATTCCTGAGCCACTCTGCCATTGTGTGAGGCTGTGTACTGTACCCTCAGCTCCTGGGCCCAGGGCTTTGGGAATGGTAATCAGGCTTCGCTATAGTAATGGCAGCTCCAAACTTAGGGCTGTCAGGGGGTTATCATGCTAATGCTGCCCTCAGTAGCTGATCATTCACTTGTGCTTGGTTGCATTCCTTTTAGCCTTAAAACTATGGATTCTGTGAAGGAAGACATCAGTGTGAGACTGTTTTGCTGAAAACCACCAGCACCCCTTGGGTGCACTGGATTCATGTGCAGAGAATCAGCAAAAATCTGTGTCTCTAAATTTAAAGGCTCACTTGGGAAATGTTACCATGGCACAAAGCCATGCTGCTGTGCAGAGGTGAGTTTTGGTCACAGTGACAGTGGCTGTGCCAAAGGAGGTGCTCAGAGCTGCCAAGCTGCTTGTTCCATGTCTTGGATTCCACTCCAGTGGTTTTACATGGGAGCTGGAGAAGGTTTTATCCACATATCCATGAGCTGCAGATCTTTATTTGAAAACACAGTAGACACATAGTTAAGAATTAGTTCTTTGTTCATTCCAGGCTGATCCTTTAAACTATGGTAGATGGGTGCCCTGGACTAACTGCTCTGGGATGCTCAGTCTCCAGAATGAGCCCTTTCCCTGGGTTTGCCAGCTCATGGCAATGCTTTAAAGTGTTGGGGTTTTTTTGTTTTGCTTTTTCTTATTTCTTCCCCTCCCCTCCCCTTTTTAGTGGAGATACTGGGAGTATAAAACCCACGTTCTGTGTGGTCCTTTAAAAAAAAGAGAATAATTCACTTCTTGCATGCCATGAAGTAAGCACTGGTTGGAGCAATTCAGAATTGGGAATGTGGAAAATGGAATTACAAGTTCTAAACTCACAAAATGATAGACATTCAAATGTCTATTGAATGCAGACTTCTTAGACATGGGATTAAGACTGTGCATAGCCAATGTTCAAAGTTTTCTTACTGTAAGCACTTGTCATTTTTTCATTCCTTTTCTCTATCCCATTATCTCAGTTGCCATGAGATTTTAAAGGCATCTCTGGCTGGGTGAGTCTTTCTCTGCATTCCACAAAAAGGTCAGTACTACCTCTAATTCCTTAGGCCATCCTGGCCTTGAGCTCTGCACCTAAAGCACCCCTCCAGCCAGAAAGGATGTTTGCACTAAAGAAGAAGCTAAGTGATTACTTCAATTAAAAAAATTAAATTAAAAAGTTCCAGTATTTCTCACTCTGGAAAATATCCTTATGCTGGGTGTTACTGAATGTGTCCATGCTGCGCTCTGCTGATGAGAACATGAACAGCACAGGATTAATCCTTAAAATCACAGAATCACAGGATGGTTTGTGTTGGAAAGGATCTTAAAGCCCATCAGGTTCCACCTCCTGCCATAGACAGGAACATCTTCCAGTATCCCAGGTTGTTCCAAGCCCTGTCCAGCCTGGCCTTAGACACTTCCAGGGATGGGGAGACCACAGCCTTCCATGTCAATTAAGGAGTGTAGAATTAGAGGGGGATATTTAATGTTATTTTTAACTTCTTTGGTAAAGCTGCTCTAGTATGACAAGCACGTATTTTTGTTCAAGATGGCATTGTCAGGCCTGGGTATCTGTACTGGATGTTGCTGCTTTATTTTAGATGTGTACAAATATCTTAAGCAGCTCTGAGAAATGTAGCTGCGATGTGCTAACGTGACAGAGTCACGTATATATGAAATGTATGAGAATACTGTAGGAAAATACTTAAGAAATTGATTTTATTCCACTAACTGAATCCATAGAAAGTGGTAACATGAAGAATTTGGCAAATATTTGCATTTCCATCATATTGCCCCTGTACCTCTGACACTTTAAGGGGAATGTTGTCTTTTCATCCATTCCCATGTATTTCTGCTGTTCAAAACACTGACCTAGTTGTAGCCTTGCTGTGGGCAGTACATCTTAATCCTTTTAGGGATAAATATTGTGGAATGAGGGTCCTTCCTTCAGAATTACTTGGAGCAGCTCTGACATGGTGACTTTCCATTTAGTGGAGCATTCTTCCTTTCCTTTGTTAATTTATTTCTTGTGGAGAACTAGGGTAGTTGTCACAACATCTGAAGGAAGAGCAGAGAGAACTTTGTCTCCCTGGATTGTGTTAAAGGCTGCAGCTTCAAAGCTGAGATGGACCAAACTTCTTCCCTCATTGTGCTCCAGGTGAGTTCCTGGGCAGTAAATTCTTGAGAGCAGGTGTTGATGGAGCCATCACCTTCCACCTCACAGGGAGCAAGGATTTTTGTGGGACACTTCTTTTTTAGTGCTGCAGAGCAAACTCTCTGATGGAATGGATGCTGAGCCAGCTCTGTGTAGTGAGTTGCTACCCAAAATTTGGGGTAGCTATTGATGTCCTTGTACATGAGCACCAACTTCAGACCTCTTCATTCCTTCTCCTGCCAAGTGAAGAAATTACTGCTCCCTGCAGGGTAATGACTTCTCCTGAAACATTCCTGTTCCCTGCTGTTCTCCAGCAAAGAAGTAACACTGAAGCAAAGCTTTAGTGTTTTTGAGAGCTCTAAAGGGGGGTTAGGGTTTTTTCCTCTCTTTGTATTTTTTTCCTTCCAAGAAAATTGAGGGGAAATGAAGAGGATGTAAAGGGAGGACTGTCATGGAAACCAAGCAGCATTTGGAATCAGCTCTGCTGTTTTTAGAAACAAGGCCATGTGCTGACAGAATCCAGAGCAATCTGGTCCCTCAAAACTGGTTTTGGTGAGAGACTGACTGTAGAAATTGAATAAATGTTAGTGCCTGTCTAATTGTTATTCTTGCTTTATGATAATCTTGGATTAAATTCCTACCTTCAGAAATCTCACCTGGATTCAGCCACCTGCTGAGGGGTATCTGTGGTGCCTCCTCTGGGGTCTTTCTGTAGTCCTGTGGAAAACCAGCCATGGGATTACTGGTGAGATTTCAGGGTTTCTTGTGCATCTCAGAGTAAGTCAGAGGCAGCAGGAGAAGGGTTGTGGGTTCTGCATTGGTTCAATATTCTCTCTCCTGTCGAGGATACCAAGGTGGAAACTTCATCACGTCGTGTTCAGTGGACTGTTGTGTTGAGTTTTACACATATCTTCAGGTTTGTTACGTCTCTGCATGTGAGGAAGACAGGTTGACATGTTTTCTGATAAATGCAAAGAGGCTTTCTAGGAGAAAATCCTTTCATATTATGCCATGGAATCGTTAGATATAAATTATTTATGACTAAGGCTTTGTGTGCTAGAGAGCACAAAGCTGAAGTTTTCTAAATCATGTCTATAAATAAAAAGAATAGAAATTTCAAATGCTTAAAGCTAAAAAGAGCCCGATTTGTGAGAGCTCTCAGATTCCGCTCTCGGATTCCCAGGGAGATTAGGAGCAGCACTTGAACGTGTCCAGGGAAGAGAACGGAGCTGGGGAAGGATCTGGAGTCCCAGGAGCAGCTGAGGGAGCTGGAAAGGGGCTCAGCCTGGAGAAAAGGAGGCTCAGGGGGGACCTGGTGGCTCTGCACAAACCCCTGCCAGGACGGGACAGCCGGGGGGTTTGGGATCTGCTCCAGGGCACAGGGACAGGAGGAGAGGGAACAGCCTCAGGCTGGGCCAGGGGAGGCTCAGGGTGGATAGTGGAGAAAATTTCTTCCTGGAAAGCCCTGACACATCTGCCCAGGTCAGGGGTGGAGTCACTGTCCCTGGAAGTATTAAAAATACGTGTGGATGTGGAGCCTTGGGACACGGTTCAGTGGTGAGCACAGTGGTGGCAGCGAGTTACGGTCCTGATCTTAAAGGCATTTCCCACCCTTAACAATTCTGTGATCCTATGATCCGTGAGAGGATTGGACAGGCAGACAGACTTTCTTCCTCTTCCCTAGAGGAAGGGTTTAATGAGATCTTCCTGCCCAGCAATTCCTGCAAGGTATCTGTGACAAAATACTGACTTTCTGCAATATGATTTCGACTACTACTGATACAAGTGCAGCTTTTAGAAGGAGAATTCCTTGGTTCAGGGCAAGCTGGCGAGGTGGTGCTGCCTCAGAGCCTTCCCTGCAGAGCTAAGAGACAGAGATTCCTGATAAATAAATTCTCCGACTTCTGGGTTGAGCTCTAATTTGTTTACCAAGTTTTGGACCAGAGCAGATTGATACAGCAGTGACATTCAGTTGTGAAAATGGGACTAAACATTTTGCATAAACAGATTTGGTCTGCAATTACTAGGTTTCCACAGCACAGCAATGCATAGAGAACAGGGAGGTGAGAAGCCACTGATGATGCCTGGTAGCTAATTTTCAGATTTAAATAATCCAACTATTTCAAAATTATTTTAAAAATTAAATTACTGTGACACAGAGCACAAAATATGACATATCTCATTTGGAGGGTTTTGTTTGTGTTTTGAGGAGAGAGTGACCTGCATGCTATATGCCAAGTTTTGCACCAAAACAGGTACAAAATAGGGTATAAAATCTATTTTATGTAGCTGTATATCTTTGGCGTGAATGGAAAGGAGTTGTGGTTATTTAGGAGTGATACAGTTTCTAAAACTGCAGTAAGTTTCTTTTTTGGTATCTGTCTCTTCACCAAGTTTTTTTCTCATGTTGGTCTTGGACAACTTATTAAGGATTTGAGCTTGCACAAGTTCTGTGCCTTTACCTTTCTGTGCTTTTGCCTCAACTGTGAGCCTTGGAGATCGTTGTTCTACAGCAGTCCATGGAGCTCAGCTCTAATTGGAAAAGCCCCTGGAGTTAATTACTGCCTTTCATCTCATTGTCACCCAGGTAACTGGATGTGGGATTTGGGAGAGGCAGAAATCCAGCTCAAGTTGGACTTAACTCCACTGGGAAGGAGAGGATAATACAACTTTTCCAAGAGAGGTGCTGACATTTCAGGCTCCTGGAGGTGTGAGTTTTGCCTACGCTGCTTTGAGTCAGATCCAGGGAGGTCTCTGCCCACTGCTGCAAACTGGCTTAAAGCCCACATTTTCTGTCAGATTGTTTATTCATTTTTATATCCCACCAGCTCCTACTGCTGATGGAGAAGAAAAATTACTTTCCTTCCTACAGAAATTCTGTTCCTTAGAAAATTAAGCAAGCACATCCAGCTTGGCCTGAAAGCAGCTTATTGGAATGGCACATTTATTCTTGTAATTAGTTATTTTCTTATGTAAAAGACTTGTAAGGTTTATTAAATTGGTGATCCTCTTAATACTAAAATTCCCAATGACACTCTCAAGTATCTTATTACATCCTGAGGTGATTGTGTGCTCAGTAAGTCAGTCAGCCCAGGTTTATTTAATTACAAATACTGTTCCTGCTTTCCTCTGGTGAGTGGCTGTACTTGTTGTGTAGAGCTGTGGGACTGTGGGGTCAGAGCACTGGCTGTGGTCAGGGCTGCGGAAGGTGCAGCTGGGAGAGAGAGTGACCTGGACTCAGATTTATTCAGTGGTGCTTAAAAGGTGGAGTTCTCTCAGAATGGATTTTCCAAGGGCAGTGCTGGAAGAACTGGGAACTGGATGGGTGCAGCTGCTGGTGGGTGACTGCAGCTGGGGCTTCATCTCCTCAGAGCCAGGTGTAGCTTTCAGCCCTGTGTCCAGGGGAGTGGGTACTCCTGCAGCCTGCTTGGCTTTGTCCAAAGGAGGCACCAGGATGATCAGAGGGATGGAGCAGCTCTGCTTTGAGGAGAGGCTGAGAGAATTTGGATTGTTGAGCCGGGAAAAGAGAAACTTCAGGGTGACCTAATTGTGGACTTCCAGAGCCTGAAGGGGCTGAGAAGGAAGATGGAGAGAGACTGTGGACAAGGACTGGGAGAGACAGGACAAGGGGAATGGATTCAAACTGACAGAGAGTGGTTAGATGGGATAGTAGTTAGGAAGAAATTCTTTCCTGTGAGGGTGGTGATGCCCTGACACAGGGTGCCCAGAGCAGCTGTGGCTGCCCCTGGATCCCTGGAGTGTCCAAGGCCGGGCTGGACATTGGGGCTTGGAGCAGCCTGGGACAGTGGGAGGTGGCCCTGCCATGGCAGGGGTGGCACTGGATGATCTGTATGGTACCTTCCAACCCAAACCATTCCAGGACTCTCCTCCCGTTGTTTGAAGCAGGAGAATGTAGCCAAAGTCCCAGAGTGTTCCTGGTGGCTATTGCAGGACTCTCACATGAATAATGTGGTTGTAGCCTCACCCCTGTGCCTGTCTGGGGTCCAGCGGGATGAATCCCTCTCTCTGGCACTGCTCTGCTTAATGAAAACAAGCAGGAGAGTTACATTGACTTACTGCAGCTGTTGGTGGTGTGGTGAAGCTCAGGTACAGGTGACCTGTGGCAGGGTGAAGTGGGAGCTTCAGGGAGGGGTGAAAAAGATTGTCCTGGTGTTCATCCCACACTGGGCTGCTAGCTTGGGTTGTGGTGGTTCAGCTGTATAGTTTTGGAGGTGGAGACCAATTTCTCCATATTTCACACTGCAGAATGCAGCTGTGTTCTGTTATCAGCCACAGCTTTGGGACAGATCCAACTCTGTTCAGAGATCTGCTGGACCAGCTTAGAACCATTTGGACTGATGTAACATCAGGGCAGCCATGTGTTTGCTCCTGTCATTAGAAAAGGGATTTGATGGAATGCTTTTTGGTTCCAGGCCTGTAAGAGAAGTAACACTGAAGTGGCTTTCTTCCTCTTGGTTCAGCATTCCCTCTTCGAGACATTTTTTGTGTTTTTAGTGTGTTGTATGAAGCAGAAAAATTAATGTCAGTTGATGTCACCCACTGATGGGTAATCTTTTGCCAGCAGCAGTTTTTTTCCTCCTTGTCTGTGAAGTCTTTGCTGGTCTTGCTGTTTGATCACTGTTCACTCCATAAAAGCTTCACTGAACCCCCTCATTCCTCTGGATCACAGTAGGAGAAATCCATGGAGCCAAGTCTTTGTGTCCCTTGTGATGGAGAATTTAACCCCAGCAGAGTTCATGGCTTAGGCAAAGGCAGCTGGAGGAAGGAGGGGATGGGAAAGTATGACAGAACAGAAAGGAGGGAGTTTGGAGCTCTGGCCTCACTGAAATAAATAAATTTTAGTGATTAAGGAATTTTAATATCCTCAAGCACTTAAACCAGTAGTTTCAAACATCTGTTTTAGAAGTTCACCTCCCATATATAAGAAGCTATCATTAACTTGTTTTCCACTGTGTGAGTGATCCAGCTTTTTGCAGTGCCTCTTCCTGAATCTAAATGCACAGATGTCTGGAAAATCAGGTACTTAAGGAGGAGTCAAAGTGTGGAGTTTGGGAATATCTATTTCACTCCCACCTCTGAAAATCTCTGCTTTAGAAACCAGAAGTAGCAATGAATTAAACACTGGATTTCACAGTTAGACCAAGGGTTAGCAAGGCTTGGGGCAGGAAGAGATTGTCACCTCCCTGATTGATCCCCATCCCAAGGGTCAGTTTTCCCTGGGTAAAAGGCAAAATTCAGCTTAAGCACATCTGATGTTTGTACCCCCATGCAGAACAGAGGGGCTCCTGCTCAGCAGGCAGAGTCCAGAGCTTACAGCCATGTTTTAACTTCTTGCTTTTCCTGTCTCCTCCCCTGCAGGCCAGAGGTGCTGACATTCCAGACATCTCGGGGGAGCTGCCGCTCCGGTCCTGCGGCAGCACGGCCAGCATGAAAGTGAAGAATGTGAAAAAGTAAGAGCAGAGTTCTGTGATTTTTCCCGGCTTGCAATTTTGCTGTGCTGAATTTTGGCTGTTGTGCTGCAGTGCAGGGCATTCAGCAACAATTTGTGATGGTGTATCTTCAGCAGAGCAACCAAAATCCATGTGGAACTAAGGCAGTTTGAACTAATGGAACCCGAAACTGGCATGAGAGGTTTTGCTGGCTCACTCTCCTCTTTCTGGCCGTAGAAACAAAGCTAGGTAGAGTTTTGAACCTCACTGTTGCAGTGTTTTTAGTTTTTTATAGTGATTCTTCCTGAGAGTGATTAATTAAAAAAACCCCACAATAGAACATATAACAGAAGAATCTCAGAAGAAGCCCAGGCAATCTGTAAATGAGGTAATTTTCCCTGTCTCCTTATGCTCTGGAAAGCTAAACCAGGACAAGTGGGTGTCCTATATGTATTTTTATCTGGTTTTTTTTTTTTTTTTTTTCTTTTTCTTTTTGCATTTTGCCCTTTGTAACTTCATTTGAATAGATTTTACACAGTTTTCTTTTCTAAGGTATATCTTTTCTGTCTTTTCTTCCCTGATCTCCCAGTTGTTTTTTTTTCCGCTGTGGGTTCATGCTGTATTTCTGTCTCTGCTTGTCTCCCAGAGACTGTAAGCCAAGTCATTATGCTTGCAGCAGTGGGGATCAGAAATAATCAATATTACTTTGCTAAAAATGCTGACTTGAGGAGCAGAACTCCCCGAGATTGATGGATCTGAGCCTTCAGCTCACCCCTCTAGTGCTCTGCTGAGAGGGAAATGGCCCTTTGTTCCAGTGCTGAGCAGCCAGATGCTGCATCTCACTTCCCACTTGTATTCCCGTGGGAAGAGGGAGCTAGATAATGACAATCTCATTGGCTCACCACCAGGAATATCTATAGGAGTCTGTAATAGCTTCGGCAGAAGCAGGAGCATGTTGCAGAGCCAGAGGAGCTCCCCGGCAGCCACCAGTGTGACTGGAGACACTTGGGAATAATTATGCCTGACTTTTGAATTTGCAAAAGGCAAAGGATAAATAGAGTTTGTTCTGCACCCTCAGATACATCCCCCCGGGACTGATGGGCTGTGATGCCTTTCACAGGTAAAGTTCTGCTTTCCTTGTGTCTCGTGTAAGGCTGTGGATGTGCATCTGTGAGGTGCAGCTGCTTGTCCCTGCTCCGTGTCCGGACGCCTGTGGGATGTGGTGCTGCTGGAATGTCACACAGGGCTCTGTAGGGCTGCAATGGGATGTGGTGCTGCTGGAATGTCACACAGGGCTCTGTAGGGCTGCAATGGGATGTGGTGCTGCTGGAATGTCACACAGGGCTCTGTAGGGCTGCAATGGGATGTGGTGCTGCTGGAATGTCACACAGCTCTGTAGGGATGCAGTGGGATGTGGTGCTGCTGGAATGTCACACACAGTTCTGCAGGGATGCAGAAAAAACACTTGGTATTTCAGCTTTCCTTTCTCACTCAGTTCCCTTCTCCACTGTTTCGGTGCATCACATCCACAAATGCCTGTGTTCCCTTGGCTTTAGGATGAGAAAGTTGTTGTTTTGTATCAGTACATGTTGTTTATCTCTATTGAGTGGTCTGCATCCATCTCATGGTGTGCTCTTGGTGTGCTCCAGGTTATCCTTTACAAAGGGGCACTTCCCGAAGATGGCTGAGTGTGCACATTTCCACTACGAAAACGTGGACTTTGGCAACATACAGGTGAGTCTTGGATTTCTTTTATACACAAGACACCTCGTGCTTCCTGCTAACTGACCTGCTGGGGAGGTATAGAGGGACCTCCACTGAGGCTTATTTAGTTTGTTGCTTGATGTTTAGTGATAAGAAGTTAAAGCTGTAGAGACTTTATCTGGAATTGCTTCTATGTGCTGTGGCAGAATTTGCACTCAGTCACGTGGAGCTCTCCTTTGAGCTTAGAGATGGTTTTATTTCAACTGGATTTGGCTGATGTCACTGTTTTAAGACTGTATCAGACATTCAGTCTTGAGTAGTCTGTAATCACCGTGTGTGTATTTTTTGGTTTGTGTGTGTGATTAAACAATTGTGTGAATGTATTTATGTAAATATAAATAAATCAAGTTTGCCCCTTCCCTTAGCTCGGCATTGTGCATTGCAGCAGCTGTGTCATCAAAATACCAGAAACTGCTTGTCAGCCTGAGCTGCATTTCTGGAAGTGTGCAGGCTTTGCTCCTCTGTGATCCCTCCCTCAGGAATACAGGCAGAAGCATTTTCCAGGGAGGGCTGGGACCCAGGAGTTTCTCACAAACAGGACACATTTTGTTCTGCACTTAGAGGAGCAGGAATGCCTCCAGCATCTGCCAGCCTTGTAGCCAAAAGGAGGTTACAACCTTTTCATTTGTAAAACATTTCCTGTAATACTGAGTGAATTATTAACAGCCTTTCATGCTGCCATACTTGACACTTTTGCAAGCAGAATTCCACAGCTGGGTTTTTTCTCTGTCTGTAAAATTCCGGCTGGGAAGGAGCTTGGGTCCTGTTCAGGGCTGGGATCTGCTGTTGCTCACACTTGGTGGCTCTGGGGGGGTTGGTTCTGCTGTGTGGGCTCTGCAGACACAGGCACACACTGACAGAGCCAGAGACACAAAGTACTGGGTACAAATAGGGTCCAAAGAGCTCAGTTCCCATGGAGGTCCCTGGGAAATGGGCAAGCAAGAGCAGTCCTCACTCTGCTGAAAACTGTTTATTTTCATTTTCTGTGTGTAGGAACAGCATGGCTGATCCGTGTCCCTGCTTTCTGTCTCGGTAATTTGCTAATTTGACACAACTAATTTTTCACTTATTCTGGGGGAGGTTTGCTATTGGAGCAGCTCTGTGTCCACACAGATGTAGTTTTTACATCCCGTGCTCCTCTGAGTTCTCCGTCCCATCATCCAGGAATGTTCAGCGAAATGTGCAGCTGGAGAGGGAGCACCAGCTGTGCATGGCACATTGTTTTGATGACCAATAATTGATTCTTTTGTGGGTTTAAGCATTTCCTGGGATGTTTTCAGAATGCCAGGGCAGACCTGTGGGGTTCAATCTTTATGATTGTGAGAGGCAGAAGTAAAATCAGGTAATACATCCTTTCCAGGTTTTCCTGAAGCATGTTCTGCTGGGAAGTTCCCACAAGCAGGAGTGGTTTAGCACTGCTTTTTGTGATGTCACTGCTGCTCCTGCAGCTTCCCCTGCTCTTGCTCAGTGGTCCCCTGGCACAGCCAGACCAGAGGCTGTAACCAGAGGAACTCATCCTCCTCCGTGGGAGGATGTGGCACAGGAAATAAAAATGGTATTGGTTATTGAGCTGTTATTGGTTATCTTAGCCCTGAGCTGTTTTCTATGTCTGTGCTGTGACACCAGGAAGAAAACAGGGTCTGGTGGCAGCATGAGAAGAGTTGTCATAAAATTGAGACTCTCTGTGTGTTGACAGGTTAGTTCTCTGTTTCCACCACATCTGCCTCTGAAAAACCCTCCGTGTTCAGCTATTTGTGTACCTAAAGCAAAATTTGTGCCTAAGTAAGGTAACTTCAGCCCTCTGTGCCTCTAACTGCTTCCTTTTACTAAGCAGGTTTCCAGTAAATCCCCACAGTGTCAGGACTTTATTATATGGTGAAAAATCTCTTTGAGAACAAGAGCTTTGCTGCTGAAATGCAAAAAGATAAACTATTGCAGCGCTTCCTTAGAATACCAGTATTAATGGTAAAATAAATGAAAGCTGTTAATACAACAGCAGTATTAGTTGGGAGATTTAAAAATAGGTTCACACAGGACTCATGCATTTTAATCAAGTTGGAGGCTCCTTTGTGCTCCCAAGGTAGAGCAGAGAATAGCAGTGGGCTGGAGTGATGGGAAGTGACAGCTTGGCACCTAATAGAGAGTTACTGAGTTGCATCTGAGGGGTGGTGGGTGTAAACTGCTTTCAAAATCTATTCACTGTTAGAAATTTGCATAGTAGAAATACAGTATTATCTGTCCATGTCAGGAATTGTGTAATGCTGTCTATTAACAGCCTGGCCAAATTTCAGGTTGTTTTGTAACATTTATGTCACTTACAATACGGCCTCATGGTGCAAGAAGTATTAATAGCCTGGCATTTCACCTCATTGAGGTAGTTTTAGATTAAATTGCTGAGAGGTATGAAAAAGGATTTGTTCTCTTCTAATCCTTGCACTGTGCTAGTGAGGCTGGGTGCATTTTGGAGGGCTTTTTCTCTTCAGAAATATCCTTCCACACTGCTTCCAACAGCAATATCGTACCCATACCTGTGGCTGGCCAGCCAGGTACGTGTGGCATCCCAGGAAATTGCTGGTTGCCAGGCAAAGGCAGTGATGTCAAAGCTGTACCAACAGGTTAAGCCTCACAGATTGCATCAGTGCCCAAAATTCTCTGGCATTTTTCTCAAATACCTTATGTTCATTACAGTGTTTATTTTAAGAGCTGCATCATTCATTTTTAATTTCTAACGAAAAGCCGGGTTCTGCCTCATAGATGTGTTTTTGTCTGACCTGGGATAAATGTTCAGAACTGTGGTTCCACTTCTTCATGGTCTGTCTCCCAAGGAGATGCAATGTTTCTTCTCAATTTACCTTTTTCCTAATTTAGCTTCTTCTCAGTTTACATAAAATACAAGGTATCTCCCCTTTAACTTTTTTGACCTGGTTCTCATTCATTGAACACATTGGTGGTAAATGTTCATAAAAATCTCTGTACAAATAGAAGGTCATTTCTAAGTGGATAAGTTGCATTTGTGCAAAAGAGTCTGTAATTACACCTATGAAATGATAAAAATGCACACTGTTCAACATCAGCACTTTGCATCTAGCAAGTGCAAGCTTGGTTTTATATCTGTTGGTTTTCTATCAGATTTATGAATAAATAACTGAAAAGAATTCATCAAAACTCTGTGGGACCTATTGAGGCAACTTCAAATTCACCAAGCTTGAAAATGTGAGATAGAAAAGTGGATATAGAGTCCCACATCCTTTTGCATGCATTAAGAACTGACCCTAGACTGAGACAGGGTTAAAATTCTTTTAAAATTTAAGAAAGTATTAATGTAATTCAAAAACTATATGCTAAAAAAAGTCTTGTCAGGTCTCCAGAAGTGTTTGGACACCACTCCCAGGGATGCACAGGTGGGATTGTTGTGGTGTCTTTGCAGGGCCAGCAGTTGGACTTGACCTTGTGGTCTCTCTCAACCCAGGATATTCTGTGATTTCATGAAATATAGTTTTACTTTACTGAGTGCTAAATGCCATTAATATAATCAGGAGAAACAGTGATTAGGAATTCCTTAAATATCTACTTCCTGCCAGGAATAAATACTCTGTTCTTCACTTGAAAGAATTAAGACATTATCTTCAGCTGAGTAGGTTTTGGTAATGGAGTATGGAGAGCTGATCAGCTCCGTGCTTTCCAGATAATTTTCTTTGCTCCCTCAAAAGCCATTTGCTCAAGGCAAGTGCTGTAATGCACATTCATATCGCTTCAACATCTTGCATTTGACACAGAATTATCCCTTCAAACAGCATAGTCTCTGTGTTTGCCTGCTGTATCTGATGTCTAAAAATAAATCCCTGTGGGAGCAGCACTGGGTTACAGCTCCTCTCCTTATCAGCGCAGCCTTGGCAGAGCCATGGCAGGAATTGTGTTATCAGTGGTAAAGGAAGTATTTGAGGCAGAATCACTTCCGCCTGCGCAGACATCAGCTGCCAGGAATTCCTGTCAGGAATTGTGTGCTGTGGGAATGCTTCTGCAATGCTCCAGCCAAGCTGATGGGCTGCCTGCAGCAGCAGCTGGGCTTTGCCCCTGGAATTGGATGTTCCTGTCGTGCCTTAGGAGATGGAAACATTGCAAAGAGCAACTTAGTCCTTCTGTGCCTGTTGTCAGCAAAGCCTGCTGAGAAGATCCTTTTAGGGGTAATCTTCTTTTGGTTTGCCTTTTTTTCTTTTATTTAGCAATATTCCAGGGAAGGGAGAACACAGGGAGAATGTGCTTGTGAAGGAGTCTCCGTAATTATTTTCCTAAGGTGGATTGCAAAGGAAACAATTGGTAAAGCCTGGCCAGGAGCTCTTGGCTGGGGTTAACTGGGATAGTTTTGGGTGCCACAACTGAAATGAGTCTTGTGGATGAGCTGGGAACAGCAGGGATGGGGATGCTCCCTGCTCTCTGTCTGCCTGAGGAGGGACAGCCTAACTTGGATCTCTCCGTTAGTGGTTTGGTCCCAAGTCTGCTCAGTGCCTGAAGTGCATGAGGATTTGTTTGTCCCCAGCTCTTCTGTGGGTGTGATGCTTTCAGTGCATGGCAGTGAGGAGCAGCATGAGTAACTTCAGGCTGCAATATCATTTATCCCACTTATTTTGTGAACTGTTTAAGAAGAAAAAAGTAGTGATTTTTAAAGGCAAAACGTAAAACAGCAGTTGCCCATCCCAGTCCCTCTAAAAGATGCAAATTCTCAGTAAGAAGCATAAAAATTGGCCTGAATTTTGGTGTGTGTTGGGGTTTTGAAAAACAATTTTGCTGTGTTCTGCTTTGTCTTTATGAATATTTGAGTGAGATACAGATTATGTGTGAAGAGGGGCCCCTTTTCAGTCCTTCGTCTTTGGATGCTATTTATCTCCTTCCAGAATGACCTGGCCAGATTTTGGTGCGTTCCCCTTCTTTAAACTGAAGACTTCCTCTCCTATTCCCTGTCTTCTCCGTGTGATTTCTTTGCTGTTGCCTTCCAAAATGGTGGTGGGGATGTTGCAAGGGCTGTTTTAAGGACGTGGGTATATAAAAACAACTGTTCAGTGTAGGTGGAAACTGCCTCTATTAATTTAATAATTCCAGCCACAACTCCCTGAAAATTGGCACAGCCTCCTGCCAAGATCCACGAATTTTGAAAGTTTGGAGTCTCTGGGCCAAGGTTTTTGCTGCCAAAGGAGTTAGGAAAATATTTGAGTAAGTTCACCTCAGTTTTTGGATTCTGTTGTTTCCTGGTCTTTCTTCCAGCATGCCACAGGCTCCTCAGAAAAATTCTTCCATGGAACAAGCTCACACCTATGAAATTCCAGGTTCCCTGGTTTTTTACTGCTGGTGAAATGGGAAGGAATCCAGCATGGGTTCTGTCGGGGAAGGATAACTGAAAGTGTGGCACTGTGACTCCAGTCCACAGGGCAGGAGGGAGATTGAGGCTGGTGTTCCTGTGTGGATTTACTGCTCAATCGTTCTGAAGGTGTTTTACACCCTTTGCTCCCTTCGACTGACTCTTCTGAAATCAATACTTCATTTTCTCTCTAGAGGAAGATGCAGTTTGACTGGCATTGCTCAGATTATGGAAGGCCTCTCACAGGGACTCTGTATTTCCCTGGATTTATTTATCTCCATCAGCTCTGTCTGATTCCATCTGTGTTCTTTATTTTAAAAAGAACCATGAAGATGTGTACCCATGGAAGGGTAGGCTAGAACCCACAAAGAAGTATTACAAACAAATGAGATTTTTACCTATTGGTTCAGTACAGCAGGTATTTTGGGGGCTTTTTTTACCTTCTCTTTTTCCTTTTGGATGTTTTTATGAATTTGTAGGGAATAATCCATATCTCCACAGGAGAACTGACCCATTTGGGACAGAAAACAGAGACCTTCTGCAGGAATCCAGCTTATTTTCCCTTCTCCAGCATTTACCACCAGAAATAAAGCAAACTTATCTGTAGAATTGTAGGGTTTTTTGTTCATTGTGGCTATTTGATGGCATGAGTAAATCTTCAAGTGGCTGTAATAAGCCCAGCTGTTATTTTGATATTGACCTCCTGCTGTTTGCCAGCCCCATAAATCATCTTTACCAACATGTTGCAGAAAAGTGTTAAAATTGGTTTAATTAGTAACTGTAACAGAGTTGTGTTGGAAAAAATTTCTTTACTGCAGTTTAACGACCTGAAAAAAAACCAGAAAGCTGTATTATACATATAATTACAATATGTTATAAACTTGAAAAGATTCCGTGTGCTCCACAAAAATAATGCCTGTTTCAGTAGTGCTTGAAGGGAGATGAAATCCTGTCTGTTTCTGTCTGTAGCCATCCTGTTACCAGGAATGGTGTTAAAATGAGGCATAATGCTGGGCTCATGGATCTGCCAGCACGCCAGGCTGGAGTGATTTAATAACTGCATTGTGGTCGTGATCCCTGAGATTCACAGGGGCAGGGCTCTGTGTTTCCCCTCCCGTGGAAGTTTGTGAAGCCAGAGGATGTATGAACTGTGAAACCAAACTTCTGTGGGAGCGTTCCCATGCTGTGTGTAAATTGTACCTGCCTGCAGAAAGGGCGGTTTGTTCAAACTCTGCTCAGATGCCAGAGTCTGGAGGGTTGATGACAGAATTGGCAGCTCGGGGGCAGCAAGTCAGACTTGGAGCTGTTAAATGTTCATTCATTAGCTCAGCCTTCCCTGGAGTGTGTGCCCTGCCCTGCCCTGCCCTGCCCTAGGAATGTGTTCATTCATTCCCTGCGGAAGGAGCACGGCGGAGATGACTGACACGGGGGGGATGGATGGATGGGATGTGGAGAGAAATTCCTCCTTGGGAGGGTGGGAGGCCCTGGCACAGGGTGCCCAGAGAAGCTGTGGCTGCCCCTGGATCCTAGGAAGTGTTGAAAACCAGGTTGGATACTGGGGCTTGGAGCAGCCTGGGACACTGGAAGGTGTCCCCACCCATGGCAGTGGGTGACCTTTGGGATTGGGTACCCCTTTCAACCTAAGCCATTCTGTGATCCTGTGATTGTGTCTAGAATATAACCTGATCCTGCAACACCTGTTGACTGTCTTGGCTTTGACATCTTTCTGCTGAAGGTTTGAGCACACCAGACATGCTCCACCCGTGTCTCCAGGTGTGCTCTGTGTCCTGAACCTTGTGACCATTTCCTCGTGGTGGTTCCATGATCTGGTTTCCAGGTAATTTCCAGTCTTGGAACATCAGCACTGCTTCACTGAGGACTGCAGTGTTTCCCTGTGGCAGGGTGAGCTCAGGGCCCTCTCCCGGTGTCAGGTCAGGGCAGAGCTGTTGGGGAGCTCAGGCTGAGCCTGTCACTGGCCTGTCCTGTGGGGAGGGAGAAGAACTTGGGCTCCTGGGGTTTGGATGCTCCGTGTGGAAGTGTTTGCTGTCCTGTGCTAGGGCTCTGGATGTGCAGCTGCACGGGGATCACAGAGGGTGTTTCTAGATCTGCTGAGCTGACACCACACTTTGGTTTGTTTTACTTGCAAAAGAGAGATTAGGGCAGAAGATTTCCTGTGAACATAAACATTCCCAAGGGGCTGGAATCAGGCAGATTTCTCGTTTTCAAAGGAAGAACAGGCCCACACTCCCCCCATATATGGACTGTTGGATATCTGGAAGGCATTTGGAGAAGTTTGTGGGCTTTGATGGGTTTGTGATTTTATCCCTTGATCTGGGGTGTGAGCAGAAGTGGAGGCTCCTGCTTCCCTGTCCTGCAGGCAAGGCATTGGCCCTCAGCTGTCCTGAGCATCCAGAGCAGAGAGCTCTTTGATCCTGAATCAGAACTCCAAAGGTATCAAGTACTTTCTCTGGCTTGGCATTTCTGGCCATTTTCTCAGCAGAACCTGCAAACTCAGGCTGCTGTTTTCCTGGCAAAGAAGCATTAAAGGGAAAGGGAATGCTTCCATTACACGTGGATGTGTGGCTGTGGGCTTTGAAAATCAAATACTTATATGGAGAAGCATGAGATGATCTCACTGCCTCCTCCTGACCCCCTCACCTGAAGTTTAACTTCTTTTATCTCTTAAGACTAAGTGAACAAACTTTGATTGTACTCACTAATTCTAGTTTCCACCTGACCAGATGAGTAAAAGAAATCCTAATAAAAACTTAACTCTGGGACATATTTTTAAGGTGCAAGGCATTCCCTACCAACATCCTGAATTTCTTCCTTTCAAATAGTTCATTTCCCAGAAGGAGCATTTATGAGAAGTTTATTTAGATCTACACAGAGATGTTTCAAGCTCCATCAGATGTTTTTTGGAGGCTCAGGGCATGGTTTGGGAGTTGCAGTCAGAACATCACATTCTGAATTATGTAAGTAATAATTTAAAGGTAAGATGGTTCCTTAATAGACACCCATGAATCTGATATTATATGAGTTGGAAATAAAAATACACAGTGCCATATACGTTATGTATGTTCAGAATCCTTGAACAGGCCTTAAAATCCATTCTCTTCTATTGGAAAACTGATGAAACTTATAAATATGGTTATAAACTTAACTGAGTAGAGAAAAAGCACTTATTGGGGAAGTGGCATTGCCTAGTCCTGCTAGTTTATGTTGAGATCCCAACTGAATTTTTTTTTGATTTACCTTGCAGTGGAGCTGTGTAATTCCTCTGCTGGTGTTTAAGTGTGAACCTTATTTATTGCAAATACGACATGTCAAAACTTTCAGCCTTTAAAAGAACTGAATTTGGACCAGGTTCCCATTTACCAGCTTGAAGTAGTTCCAAAGTCAAAACATCTTCTGTTATTTTTACAGCTTGAGCCCAGGAATTCACTTTGCAATATTGCTAAATTATTTAATAATTCTTTATCTGCTCTGTCCTGCAGTAATTGTAGGTGTACCAGTGCTAGAATGGGCAGGGAACCCACTGGGAGCTGGAGCCTTGGGGCAGAAAGGATTTGCATGAAAGGAGGGGAATGTCATATCAGGACAGGGTGCTGCCCTGCTGGGATGAGGGGAGCTCAGGGTTATTGAGGCTTAATAAAAGGTGTGAGACTTGAGAAACATCAGAGTGGTTCAGAGTCTCCTGGCTCCAAGGTTTGATTTAGTGCTGTGCTTTGCCATTTGCTTTCAGATTAAATAAAAGCTGGGTTGGGTTTGGAAGCTCTTTCTGGAGGAGTGAGTTCTTAGGCTGGTGCACTTTGAATTATTGATGGGTTTTAGCAGCAACACAGAACTCTGATGGGCACTTTAAATACACCCTGTACAGCTGTGTTGGGTTTTATTCCCCCTGGTCCCTCCTCCCTCTGAACTCTTTAAAGCTTCCCTATATCCCTGAATTTCCAGCTGTGTCCCACTAAGTGGAGTTCAAAGACACAGGATTCTGCAGAGCTGCTGGGTCGATGCTGAGTGGGGCACAGAGAGGGTTTGGTCCTGGATCCCTGCTTTTGTCTCCCAGCTGACTTGAACATCTCAGGCCTATCCAATGTCACAAAGATGGCAGAACTTTGGCCATTAATCAATTCAGTCAGAGAGTCTGGAAAATAATGTTCCAAATTTACCATTTATGATTTTAAGATAACTCGGGGGAAGACTTGGATTTTTAACAACAAAATATCCATGTGCTCTTACAGTTCTTTGTGGTGCACCATATGAGTGAATGATTTATTTTCCTATTATAAAAACAGTTAAGGTGTGGATGATGTATTTTCTGTAAGGATTATGAGTGTATGTGTCTTGTAAGTTGTGATGATCAGAGTAAGGATAAAACAGCCCCTGTAAACCAAACTGTGTCTGCAGCAATAAAACTGAGTTGAATTGCCTTTAGAATTAATAATTCTAAAGAGTCTGGATGACAGCACCTTCCACACAGTCCCTGTCCTGTGGCTTTTGTAGGCTCTGTGCGTGTGCTCCAGTGTTCCAGAGCAGTTTGTTCACATTTAAATGTGCTTGGCCCCATTGTGGGAAGGGCTGGAGCGTTTCACATCCTTTGTGTGCCCATTTAGACAAGTTATTGTATCAGTGTTTGCTGTAGAGTAACATTTATTTTACACAGAGCTGTTGGTAAGTCATTATTTCATTATTTTCTCTTGGAAACTACTATTAGTACAAGTCTTAATTGAAATACCAGTGTTAGAGTGCAAAATAAAAGTTTCAGTGTCTCATTTGTCCACAGTATGGAGCAGCTTCAAACTTGTTCTGGAAAGATTCTGTTTTTCCATAGAACTACAGAATATTCTGAGATGAAAGGGACCCCCAGGGATCATCAGGTCCAACTGCTGTGTTTGTCCTGTGTGTGAAGCAGAGCTGTCCTCTATGAGGTCCCAGATTTGTCATTGTGACCACTAATTCCCTGGTGATTTAAGGGCCTGGCCATTTAATTTGGGTGAAGGAGCATCGCTGGGTTGATGAGTCACACTCAGTGTCACTGACAGCAGTGCCAGCCCAGGTGACTCCAGCGTGTTGTCCCAGCTTGGGTTGTGCCTTACTCTTGTCCTCACACTTGTGTGTTTAAACACTGGCCAGAATTGAATCCCACAGATTTCCCCTTGAAATGTGCAGAAACGGGGACCAGGGCAGTGCTGCAGGGTGGTTCCTCTCTGTGGAGAACAGGAACTTCCAAGGAGTACACTGCACAGGGGCAGAGTTACACCAACCCCTTTGGAGAATGAATTAAATGTTTCAAAACCAGAAGCCCAGTTCCAGTTCCACTGAGAAGCTTTTGGGTAGTTCCCAGGACATGACCCTGTTTCCAGTGTAACCCGAGTTGTTCACAACCCACCTTCTCTGAACTGTCATCTGGGAAATTTAAAGGTTAAAATATTCTTTTCATATCTTTACTATTTTTTCTCCTGCCTCTGGCATTTTGGCAGAATTTTCTACATTAAAAGTGAAAATAGATCTGAATTACAGATCTGTCTGTGACCCTTTATGCAGTTAACCTTGTAACTCTTCAAGTCCATCCTCTGGAGGTTTTTAACTCTTCAAGTCCATCATCTGGACACAACCAGTTAAAATTCTGACACGTGGATCAAAAAACCAAGACACTGTTTATGAACTGCTTCACAAAATTAAAGCTCATCCTATTTATTAAGGGTTTCCAAGATAATTTCTTTGATACCATGAATTTCAGGCATTTTGTTGCACTGTTTTTGCTACCCTTCACTGAGTCAACATACAGAAGCTGCATGTTTTTATCTGTTGAAAGCGTTTTTCTTCCTCCCCTGGGATTTTGGATCCGTACAGGATATAGTGCTCTTGCACAGGGCACAAATAACCTGTGACAGGCAGGTAACAGGGTAATTTCTGTGTGTACTTGTGTTCTGGAAGATACAGCTTCATGTTTTCCAGCTGTCTGTAAGCTTACTGTACATTTACATGTAACCCCTAGAAAAAAGCCAGTGCTCATGGTGTGGAGTGTCAGGGGGTGTGGGAGGTTGGATGACACAGTGTTCCTGCCTTCAGGAGAGTCTGATTTTCCTGGCCTTTCTCTCCTTACCTCAGAGGATTGTGTGTTGTACCCCACTGATGGCAGTGAGTCCTTACTGGGGCTTATTTAGTGAACTAACAGCTTCATTTCTAGGCAAAATTTAGCAGGAATCCAACTTTGGCATCTTGTGACTGACCGGAAGATCCCCACTGCATTCACTTTTTGGTAGTCAGAAGGTTACAATTAATATTTCAGAGCATGGGATGCTTTTCAGTGCAGTGGCATGAGTTTGATGTCCCTGGACTGGCAGGGAGTCACTGAGGTTGGAAACTCCTCCCAGATTGTCAGGACCAACCACAGACAACAGAGTCTAGTTTTTTCACCATATTGTCTCTAAGAAATACTATCACTGAGTTATAGAATGAGATAAAAAATTGTGGGGATTAAAAATTTCAAAGTAAGTCTCTTTTCTTTAGGGATTTCTCTGTGCAATTCCGTAAGTGTACAAGTATCTCCACAGATTTCTCAACCAAAGTGCAGAAACTTGTTTGTTTAAATAAACTTGAGTTTCTCTCATAGTTACTTAAAACCTTAGACTTCGATATGATCATTTCAGTCTCTTTCCCAAACTCATTTCTTTTCAGAACCGAAAATCAGTGACTGTGGGGTGAATTGTTTTATTCTTAATGGCTGAGTTAGAGCAGCTTTGTATTTCCTGGAAAGTGTCTTTTGCCAGAATTGGGGAGGCTGGAGCCTTATATATCAATCATTATGGAATTTCTGAGTCTTAGGGAGCCTCAGATGAAACATCTAAGTTTCAGTATCTTCTTAGAGATTTTCCTCCTTAATTGGGTTGAGATCAAACTAAACCAAACCACTCTTTCAGGGCTTGTATTGGTGCCTGTTTGGATCTCTACCAAGGTCTGAGTATCTCTGTTATGGTAGGAAGACTGTTCAAACTGCTGATTAAGGCATTAATCCTGTTTCCTCTGTCAGAATTCTGGAGTTTCCCAGGATGTGGCAGAAATAGGCCTTTTCTCTATCCTTTCTCCTCATCTTCTCCCCCATCCCCAACACTGCTGAACACATGGCAGTGGCTGTGAGTGTGAACAATCATCAGGTTGTACTCTGTAGAACTTCCTTCATGAGTCCAGGGTATTTCTTTAAATTAACTCCTGTAAATGTCGTTGGATGTTTTCATTACAAATACACTCAGTTCCTTCCCACCCTAATTTGTCTGTGTCTTGTAGCTGTAGGATTGATTACAGGTTGGATGGGGCAACCTGTGCTAGTGGAAGGTGGAATGAAGAGAGCTTTAAGATTCCTTCCAACCCAAACAACCCTGGGATTTCCTGATCAATGTAAAATCTTGTATTAAAACATTGTGTGTCTGTGAAGGAGGTTGTGATGCCTTGTCTTAACTGACTTATGCTTGTTCTGCACCTTGTATAAATATTTCTCTTCAATCTAGCCAGTATTTACTGTGCAGAGCAGGTAAACACCTGCAGTGTGTGGTTGGGTTTTGTTTTTTTTTTCGATATGTAGAAAATAGTCTTAGATGCACTACACCTGAATTACTTGTCAGCTATATTTTGCATTTTGTATGCTTGTGTGAGTTGAATATTTCCTGAAGCCTGCAGGTTCCCTGGGACACCCCTTTCTTCAAGGGAAGAGCAGTTGGAGAAGTTGTGCAGGGCACAACTTGTCCTTGTTGCTGGTGAGATGTGACCGGATGTGCTGGAGCTGTGAGGATGGGGATCCAGAGCATCCGGAGACAGGAGCACTGTGTGGGTGTGTTTGTGCCCGTGAAGAGATGGGGAGATGGCAATAAAGCCCAGAGCAGTGGAGGTTTCCTGTTAACGCTGGATACTTCAAGTCTGGCTGAAGTTTTTAGCATTCAGCTAAGAGGGGGCGTTCTGGGTTCCACTCCTAGAAAAGCTTTTGTTTTAGGAAATCAGTTTGACCATGTACATTTGCTGCTCATTTTCCAGCCCCCCTTTCCCCCTTTAGCTGAGGGAAGTGCTTCCATCGAGTCTGTTCCACGTTTAGCACTTGCTCATGTTGTACAAAATGGAAGTGGGTTATAAAACATATGTCAGATTTGTCCCAGCTGTGGGACAAGGACTTTTTGTTTCTTTGGTTAAAAAAGCAGGGTGGGAGCAGATTGGAGATGTGAGGATTTGAAGTAATTCTCATGCATGGCCACACAAAATCCTGCTTGCACCTTTCCCCAGCTCAGATCCAGCAGAGTGGGAACCTAAAGAACTTTACTGGGAAGTGCTCTTGCTGTGGCTGTGTGTTCCCTCAAGGTGCATCCAGTAGTCAGTTTGGGCACAGCCTGACCTGTGTTTCATGTCAGGGGATGTAGGCACAGCCTCAGCACCAGCATTGCTGGGTTTCAAACAGCCTGGTTTGTCCACAGGGGTGGTGGTTGATCTTTCCCACTCGGAGGGTCATGGGAGGAAATTGAATAAGTTTCCACTCAGCTTTTATCACTTTCTCCTGCCAGGTGAGGGGAGATTATTGTCCTTCATTTGCTGCTTCTCTTGTCAGCAAGAGAAGCTGGTGTTGAGCCAGATGATAAATAATGTTTGTTGTGGGGAAGGAGTTCCCAGATACGATTGTGGTGACACTCATCTCCCCCTCACTGCCTTCTGCTTTAACCTTCTTCTGCAAGGACCTGCTCAGATGGCTGTGGGTGGAATGTGTCAGCTCTTGGTGTCAGTCCCTGCAGGCTGACAGGGATATTAATTTTTGATGGACAAGGCTTTTGGAGACCCTGCACACCCTGCAAAGATAAAGCTGTTCAAGTTGGATCAGCATTATTTGTTCTTATTTGCAGACCTTACTTCATTTGAAAAAGTACATTTTGTTGTCATTTCCCAGAGAGGTTCTGGACTGTACATCCCTGGAAATGTTCAAGTGGTTGGATGGAACTTGGGCAGCCTGGGGTAGTGGAAGATGAGGAATGAGATGGGATTTAAGTTCCCTTCTCCTCTGGGATTTGATGGTTTTATGATATGCTGGAGATGGTTCTATGTAGGAACACGGTACAAAGCTACCCTGTCATTTCTTCTAAGTGCAGCTAAGAAGCAATCTGTAAGTTCCCATATAAAGCTGTTTGGAGAATGAGAAGTTCCTTTAACACAACAGTCTATTCTGAGGGTGAAAAATAAGTGCACCTGTAATAACAAGGGATTTGTCCCTTGAAAATCAGTAAAGAAAATATGTAAACAATCTGAGAATAGATAGATTTGATGGACAAGTAAAATGTCTTTTACTAACCAGTAGAATAATTAACAAGAAAGCTATTAACCAATTAGAAGTTGCCCTCGAGGTTTGTAAAAACTGTATAAAATACAGCATGGGGCTGTAATAAAGGACCCTTCTGAGCCTTCTGAACTTTTCCTGTGTCCCTTTGTGTGTTGTGACTGCCTTAACAATGACAGTTCTAATAAAATTTTAACATCGTGAACTTCCAGTTTTCACAATTCTCATCCTGATGCCTGCTTGGAGTTTCCTGGGAGTGGGGGTGGGCTGGGGTGTAGAAAAGGGCAGGAGAAGCAGTGACACAGTCCAAGGAGGAGATTTCTGTGGTCATGGGTTGACTTTGTACAATTTATGTATGTGTCATCAGTGAGTTTTTGGGGTCCAGAGGCTGTCAAGGTGTTTATATACGGTTGTTAGTGCTGTGCTTTCATGGCTCATGAGATACAGTCCTGCCTCCACACTGAGGCAAAATGCCTCCTGCACCAGCCTGGAGGTGTTTGAGGCTGGGAGAGGAGAGTGTCCCACCTTTGAAGTGTCAGGATTGTTGGTGTTGCTTCCTTAAACCTTCCTTCCTCGCCCAGCACTGAGCGCTGCTGTGGAAGGGGTCTGATGGGGCTGTGCTCCAGCAGGAGTGCTCCCAGGAGAGCCAGGAGTACACTTCCTGATGGGAATTCAGCTTTATTCACATCCTGCACCTCCACATGTGGTGCAGCCAGGATCCTGCTCCAAGGCTGTCCTGTCCCTGTTTGTTTTTCCCTTGTGTACTTTGCTAAGTTGTCTTTCCTGCCTTTGCTCCAGGAGTTTAATTCTTGGTCCTGCTTCTCTGTTTGTGAAAACTCCCAAATCTTACTCAGCACAGTTCAGATCACACAAATACCTCTCTTTGGATGACAGGAGGCTGAGAAATCACAGCATAAATGTGTCTGCACTCTAAGTAGAAAAGGTTCTTAGAACATATGACAGTGAGATAGGATCAATGAGTTCCCTTAAGTCAATTAAGCTGCTCCTTGCCACAGCACGCTTCCCTCCATCAAAATTATTGTTGCTGGGGGTTCTGTGTTTTCTCCTCCCTTGGCACTCCCACTGTTATCTCAGGTGTATAAGGCATTTTTTCCAGTGACTTTGATTCTTATCAGTATGGAAAAAAAAGTTAATATTGATTTAGTGGGGGAGAGAACAGAAGGAGTGAGTAAGAGACTAATAGCTTGGAATGACAGGGCTGTATCAATTTTCAGTTCTCTCAGAGGAATAATGTGCTTGTTTCCATCAAATGGAAGAGTAGACTATGAGTAAAACTGTCACTGGCCTCCCACAGAATGTAATGGATTTTGGAGCTCAGAGAAAAAAAGACAGTCATAACTAACTCTGTGATTTTAATGCACATTCCTTGAAAGTCAGCAGTTTTATGAAATATGCCATATGCAGGAAGGTAAAAACTGTATGCATCTTATAGAGCTGTATAAAAAATGATATTTTGCTGCCTTAGTCTTATGTTTTTGACTGTGGATGAATGCACTTCTCAATAAGCTTAAGTGTGTTATGGATTTGAGTGGTTTATATCCTTATCTATGTCACCAGCACATAAACTGAACCTGTGAATAAAATGATCGACAGACACTGTAGAAAACCTCACTCCTGGTGTATTCACGTGGCTTTTCTGTGTAAGTGGTTCTTGAATGAGCCAAATAAATATAAATTATGATCCCCTGGTAGGCTGTGTCTGTGCTCATTGATTTGCAACAGCCAAGGCAAGAATCCTGCTTGGCTCAGGCAGAGACAGTGAAAGAAAGGATGCTTTGTTTTGTGCCAAGGCCACTTCTCTTTTAAATAAATTAATAAATCAGGCAAGTCCTTTAATTTAATTGCCTCTTTGTCTTAGCCCGAAGCCACCAAATGCCGGTTCCTCTTCCAGAGCTGTCTCCATTGTCTTGGCCCTGTAAATATTCACACAGTTGTGCTGGGCTTTACTCTCATGAACACCCGGCGCTGCAGGAGCAGCAGGATGATTCTGCCCTTGTTCCAGGGTTCTGTCCCTGCCATCGTTTGTAGTGCAATGCCATCTAGTGTGCAGAGGGCTCTCAGGATTGCCCTGCTGTGGAAGTTTAGCACAGCAGTGCTCTGCTACCTGCATCTAATTCCAGGCAGCTCCAGACAGATGCATTTCTGCCCAGAGGAGCTGTGGCTGCCCCATCCCTGGAAGTGTTCAAGTGGTTGGACAGTGCTTGGAGCAACCTGGGATAGTGGCAGGTGTCCCTGCCTATGGAATGAGATGGGATTTCATGTGCCTTCCAGCCCAAAACATTCTGGGATTTGATGATCTTTGATTTGGTGGAGATGGTTGTGACAGCATTGTAAACTTCCAGTTTTCAAAATTCTCATCCTGATGCCTGCTTGGGGTTTCTTGGGAGTGAGGGTGGGCTGGGGTGTAGAAAAGGGCAGGAGAAGCAGTGACACAGTCCAAGGAGGAGATTTCTGTGGTCATGGGTTGACTTTGTACAATTTATGTATGTGTCATCAGTGAGTTTTTGGGGTCCAGAGGCTGTCAAGGTGTTTATATACGGTTGTTAGTGCTGTGCTTTCATGGCTCATGAGATACAGTCCTGCCTCCACACTGAGGCAAAATGCCTCCTGCACCAGCCTGGAGGTGTTTGAACATGGCTGGGCTGTTCCTTGGGGCCTGTTTTTGGATAGTTTGGGTGCAGGAGAAGCATTTCTTCATTGTCTGTCTTGGTTGGTACTTTGATCTCCTAAATTGTGCACATGAAAGGATAGTTTTCCTGCCAGGAGGACAGAAGAATCCTCCCCTGTCCTGTGTTGAGGAATGAGCATTGTCAGGGGTTTGATTTCCTTTCCCAGCACTGTTTTGGGGTCATTGTGTGGTATCTAAGGTGTTGGATTCTGGATGCTGCCAGAAGGGGGCTGGGTCTCCCCGGGTTTTGACTAAACCTGCCAGAGAGGATTCATTTCTGAATAATCTCTGTTTGCTTTCAATTCATCGTGAAATCAGGCTTTAATAGAGTGTGAAATGGAAATAGAGAGAGGTAACACCAGCTGCCTTTATTTACATGTGTTAACACAGGCCCAAACAACAACAAATTAAACCCGAGCCATTCAGAGGCTTTGAAATGCTCCAGATTTGCCTGAAGACTTTGAAAAACCTGTATTTTGTGGAGAGATGGAAGATCCAGGGGCACTTTTATTCCTCTTTAAATCACCAAGCATGGCAGACCCCAGCCAGAGCCCTGAAGTTGCTGTGTGCCGCCGTGCCCAGTGTGGCTGTGACCCATCCTGGGCTGAGCTGGCTTTGCTGTGAGCAGTGCTGTGGAAGGCACTTGCTGTGCCCGTTGGGGATATGTCTGTGGTGTTAGGGCTGGCACAGGAGCGTGGCCACGTGTGCCAGGAGTGTCCAAGAGCCCTCCTCCACGTCTGGCATTGCATCCACAGGTCCAGCAGGCAGTGACTGAAGGTGCTTTCCTCTGGAGAAAGCCTGGGTGTGCTGGTTCTGCAGTGGTAGATCTGCAGTTCGATGGGAGTGGATGTTGGAAGCAGAGGGTGGTTTTCAGCCAGAAGGAATTTTTGGTTACCTGTTCAGTTTATCTTTGTGGGGCGTGAGGACAGCGGGTGCCTGGTGCTGTAGGTGCCTGTAAGGGTTTGGCCCTGGCAGGATACACAGTGTCACTCCTGGACGATTCTCTGGTCCAACAGAGCCACTGGACTTGGCTTCCTGGGAAACTTGTGAATTTGGTGGTGATTGCTCTGGGAAAGAGTCAATGCAAATTCAAGGAAAATTTTGCTTTGTTTCTCTAGGGAGCTTCACAATGGAGATGAACCTGGTGGGGTGTAAAGCACGTTGTGCACTCCCAAACTGCCCCAGCTCATCCCCAAGTCCATAAACACCCATAATATCAAGGAGATCAAAGGGAAGTTATTTCAGAGTTGGAAATTCAACCAGGATTCTGATCTGCCTGTGCCAGTGAGGGCTGGATGTTGTTGTTTGTGAGGATAAAAATGATGATTTCATTTAATGAACTCAATTTAGAAATAGTCCATATTGTGTCTGGTTAAAATGTGATTTTTCAGTAGAGGGAATGAGAATATTTTGCTTATTTGCTGGTGTGTTTTTTCCTACTTAGAAGGAAATCACCTCTCTGGTAGGAATTACGTGATCAAGTTCCAGAACTTGTTTATCAGAAGTAGCAAAATTTGTGATGAGGCTGGTCTTACACTGGTAAAATACTTTTCAGCTCTGTGTGTTTATGAATGATAAATGCTGATCCTTCACCCAAAGGCTGATGTCTTGGAAGTCTTTTCTAACCTTAATAATTCTGTGATAATGTGTGCTAGGGACAACACTCAAACATGCCTTCCTTGCCTCTTACAGGTCATTTCAGGATGCTTTTGGCCTCAGCAAATATGTTTCCCTCCTGAGAACAGATTTTCTTCATTGTCACTTTCTGTAATCCCTTTGTCCATGACGGGCCAGGCTGTACATAGTGATGTGTAGTGGCACCAGCTCCATGTCAGGAACTGCTTTCTAATTTTATCAGAAATAACCAGGTGCAGGAGGGGATCAGGAATCAGATGGGCTGAGGGATGCTGAGGGGAGAGCAGCAGCACATGGAAGGTATCATTTGCACTAAATAAGGCTGCTCCAGGGGTGGCCCAGGCTGTGTAATTTATAGGCACTGATTTCCTTCATAAACATTCCCTAAATGTTTATTTCTTCGTGCTTCAGCACCCCACAGTCTCATTTATTTGGGGATATGAGAAGCCATCGCATAAATTTTCCCAGCTTGTCATACGTGGAAATACAGCAACCAGTGGCACCTTTCGATAAGTTTTCCAGTTCTCTGTAACAGTTAAAGGCCTTCTTGACAGTTTATTGCTTAGGAAATCTCCAAGGTTTGGGAGAAATAGGACATTGGGTAGGAAAGAAATGGTGTTTCTTTCTAACAAAGCTAATTTTCAATTCTTTAAACAGCTTGCATTGAGCATTAAAAATTCTCAAGGGTATTTTCAGAGCTGAAAGAACAAAGAGAAACTTTGAAGAGGGAGAAATCGCTATCAGCTGACGAAGAAGGCTTGAAAAGTTTATGTTCCTATAGTAAAAATCCATTTTACTATAGGAACATTTTTTACTACTACTAAAACAACCTGTGTTCGTGCACTAAAAGTGTATATTCCTGTACATGCTGTGCTGCACTCATCATTTGTGAGGAAGAAAAGCTGATTAATTGTCTTCACAGCTATGTGAAATTGCTTTTTAGGCCTTAAGGGTGTTTGTGTTAGACCATCATGTAGGATGTGGACAAAGGACACGTAAAATAGACAGAAGTTTGTTGTCAGTGTAGGCAACAAGTGAGGGAAGCTGGGAGAATTGCCTGTCGCGGGGGCAGAGGAACCAGGGCTGGAATAGGCAGAACTCTTGGCCCCTCCCTGTGTTGAGAAATAAACCTGAAAAATGGGCAAGAGGCTTGGCAAATCTGTTTTCTGCAGATTTGAAGTGTGAACTTATGGGAAGTTCCTGCTGTGGGATGTGACCGAACCAGACCACTCTACTGACCCTGCTGGGTGCTGAAGTGGTCATTCCCGGGCATGTTTGTGCTGCCCAGCCCATCTCGGACACTGGCAGTCTGAAGCAGACTCGCCATCATCTACAATAACATAATAGGTGAAATACAGGACTGACTTCTGACATATTCAAGGTAAAAGCTCTGCATGGCTTGTGGAAGATGAAGGTTCTTGCAGCTTCAGAGAACTGACTTTGCTCTACAGCTTCCCTGATTCGGACTGCAAATCCACACCTAAATTTGACCAGGGGCCTCTGTGACCAAATGTAATAAGAGCATGAGTTTGTGCTGGGAAAGTCTCAGATCTTAATATTTTCATATTACCATAATTATGATAATATTTATCACCATTTTTTGTAATATTTATTACCATAAATATGGTAATATTTCCATATTACCACAGAGAGGAGGGAGCTAATGCCATTCCCTCCCTTTGGTGGTGAAATTATCACTAGGCAGGAGTGGGCTGGCGGGGATAAAACCACTCCCCTGGCTGGTGATTCCCAAAATGCCTCTTTGTGCAGAGAAAGGACCTGACTTGGATGTTCTGCCTTGGCAGGAGTGGTGTGCAATTGCAGTAGTGGTAGCCTGAGGTGTGGTGTTTGTGAGAATAATCACTCCGGTAAATTACCGCTCAAATTTAAAAATTGGAACCCACATTGAACCCAAGATTTCGGGTCTGTGTGGAAGGGGGTGATGTCCCTGTCGGTGTTGATGGAGTCTCAGGTGCTGAACGGTAAAGTCCAGGCAATAGTGCGTGTTGCAGATGAGTCTGGTTCGCTCTGTCACACACGGACCCTCAGACACACAGACGTGTTCAGGCCGTTCACTGGCCAGGGAAGGCTTCGGCAGCAAACTTTTCATCATGGAATGCTTGTTTTCTGTGAGGGCTGTGCACTGACAGAGCCCTGTGCTCCGGCACTGGGAGCGCATCCTGCCCCGATCCCAGCTGTGGAGCACTGGGAGCTGCGGGGGAACTCAGGGGACCTCAGCCCGGAGCCGGCTGATGGCGAGGGAAAGCCGGGACAGCAGGGAACCGGCTGATGGCAGGGGAAAGCCGGGACAGCAGGGAACCGGCTGATGGCAGGGGAAAGCCGGGACAGCAGGGAACCGGCTGATGGCAGGGGAAAGCCGGGACAGCAAGGAACCGGCTGATGGCATGGGAAAGCCGGGACAGCAGGGAACCGGCTGATGGCAGGGGAAAGCCGGGACAGCAAGGAACCGGCTGATGGCGAGGGAAAGCCGGGACAGCAAGGAACCGGCTGATGGCAGGGGAAAGCCGGGACAGCAAGGAACCGGCTGATGGCATGGGAAAGCCGGGACGGCAGGGAACCAGCTCTCGCTGGCTGTGCTGGCTCTCCGGCGTGTGCTGCCGGTTGCTCCGCTCTCAGGCTGTGCCGGCGGTGTGCCGCTCTGAGCACAGCCCCTGCGCTCCCTGCCTCGCTGTTTCTCTTGGCTCCCGTTAAACTGCACGGCTCGTCCCGCGGGACCTTCCCGATGTGAGAGCGGGCGGGAGCGGCGGGAGCACGGCGGGTTTGTGTGCGGTGCCAATGGAGCACGGAAGGGGCAGCGTGGCGGCGGCGGGGGCTGCCGGGGGCGGAGAGCCTCGGCGCTGGCCCCGGGAGGGCTCCGGGCAGCAGCCCTAGGAGGGCTCAGGGCTCCAGGCAGCAGCCCTAGGAGGGCTCAGGGCTCCCGCAGCAGCTCCAGCAGGGCTCAGGGCTCCGGGCAGCAGCCCTAGGAGGGCTCCGGGCTCCGGCAGCGGCCCCGGGAGGGCTCAGGGCTCCGGCAGCGGCCCGGGAGGGCTCTCGGCAGCGGCCACGCCGTGGGCAGCCGCCGCTGGTCCCGGAGCGCCGCACGCCGCAGCCCATGCTGCCCGGGGCTTCTCAGTCGGCGGCTGGGAAGTTGCGGACAGACCTGGAGCTGCTAGGCCTTGGCTAGGGAGCCCGGCCATGGGAAGAACAGAGCGATGCAGCGAGGGTAAGTAGTGCACAGCCTCAGAGACCCTCCGGGCTTGCTCTGAGAGCCTTTTTGTTTGCGGCAGTCATCAGGATAAAATAAAACGCAGCTGGAAGGGCGCCTGCAGCGTGGCACCGAGTGCTGCTGTGGCAATAAAGAACGATTCAGATTCCAGTTTAACGAGGGCTCTTAGCAGAATCTTCAGAGGTAGTTCAAAATGGGGGGACAGTGTTTTTTGCGGACTGTCTTCCATGACAGATTTTAAAGCTCAGGATAATTCAAACTGTGGTTCTCCTCCTAGAGATTAACTTGTGGCCTTTGGGAAGATCTTTTTTGCAGCGAGGAAGTCAGTCTGAAAGCCATGTTAATGAGGTATAGCAAATTGGCTGGGAGTGGGGTGGGGAGCATCCCAGCAGAACTTTCCTGTCTCAGGAGACCATTCCTGCTCAGGAGAAGGGAAAGGCTTTTGAGAGAAACGTTTTTAAACCTCTAGTGCATTTCTCACTAAGCGGAGAAATGAGAGACCAGTAATAAAAGGAATGTCTTGCATTTTTTGTTGCTAAAAGTGTTCCAAACTATTGCTACTAATTCCTAGGACATGCCCTTTATTATGAGGGTAGGGTTCGCAAAGGAGATTATCCATTTATTTCCTCTTCTTTGTTCTGCACCTTTAAAAAGTATCTTTTGAATATAAAGGAATATCTGTTGTCAAAGTGAGTGCATATTGACTCTGAACTTTTACCTGGATAATACTGTAGACCTTTATTCCATGTTTCTGAGGCAGACCTATGGGTATGTGAAGCAGACTTGGATAAATCTTTCATCAGGTGCAGGGACACATAGTGCTCACTTGGATGTTGTGCTGACAGAAGCCACAGAGCAATCTTCTAAAACAGAGACGTTTTAGGAGGTTACATGCATTTCTTCAGTCATGGCCAATAAATTATTAATCAGACAAAATCAGCGTCTGGACTTTCTAGGAATGACTTTGTCCCTGTCACCTCTGGAGTCCGTGCCCTGAGAGCTCGGTGCAACCCCAGGCTCTCAATCAGCAGCACAAAGGGGTGCTCAGCATCTCCAGCACTTGTGCTAAACCCTCATGAGAATTCCCCTGCTCCTTGCCCTGCCAGGGTAAGGCTCTGTCGCTGTCAGAACGTGTACCAAAGCTCCCTTTGTGCTGGCTCAGCTCCTTGGCTTTTTTGGTCGAGACTTGGCCTTAAACCACTTCCTCTTTCTGGCCTGTCTTTGCTCCTTGCTTTTCCTAAGGGCCACTGAGCCTTCCAACCCTAGTACCCAGGTTTGCAAATGTGAAGAGAGGGAATCTGCTCAGATTTTTTTCCCCTCCATAAATTGGTCAGACTGAGTGACACCTTTCATTTGGTTGGTGGCGCTGCTGATACAGCACCCGTGTCACTCGGAACTCTGAGCTTCATGTTTGCCATGAGTTCAAGAAACTGAGGGGGTTTGTGTTTTATTTCTGTGTGTGTTTGGCTGAGCAGACTGAGCAGAGTAACCAGCATTATTTGGACTGGAAGCTTTCAAATTCCTGCACAGTGTGTGTGGCACTGCTTTTCACACACAACATTCAGCCACTCTGAGATTTAAATTAATTATTTGGGATCTGTTTGACTCGTAGCTTTTTCCTTACAGCACACTTCTGTGAATAACCAGACCTTCTTCCCTTCCCCTTCCCCTATTTAAAAGTTAGGATTTCATGGGGAACAACTCAGTGTGCTCTGGAGATACTTTCAAGTACTTCCCTCCAAGTACTGTGTAGCTCAATGGGAGCCAAGTCTCAGAAATTTGAAACAAAACAAGAAGTCCAAAATCCTCTGCCTGGTCCTGAAATGCTCCAAAAGTTATGTTTTGTAGAGTCACTCAAATACATCTTCAAACTGTTTTTACATCAAACCTCTCTGCTTGGGGCCTGTTTATGGTACCTGGAGGTGTCTGTGCCAGGAATTGCTGCTGTTTGTAATTAGATTTTGTCAGCAGTGTAGTGTTAACAGGAGCCTGTGCCCGCAGGCATTTAACCCAGCCTTGCAGTTGCTTTTATTAAGGAAATGTTTCATTTATGCCATATTTTTTTATGGAAATTGAATTTAGAAGGGATAAGTTGTGCACCCCAAGATTGTTTTAATTTCCTTGTGGCTGCACCACAGTTATTTCCTTTCATTGGGAAAACCAAGGCCCCAGGGGATGCAGAGCTCAAGGTGAGGTTGGCCAGGGATGGAGCTCTGGGAACAAGAGCAGGACATCACACATGCTCCTGGAATGGGCTGTTTTCCCCAAACAACATCACAACCATTCCATCAGCAGCATGCCATAATGGAGGCTCTGTGTGTGCTGAGCCAGGTGCATCCAGGCTGGGCTGACCCTGCCAGCCCTCCTTGGAGGAGCTGTGGTTTGGATTCCCACCAGAGGTGTGCTGGCAGAGTTCTGTGCTTTGTCTCCTGGTAGCCAGAAGTCATAGATGGGAGTCAGTAACAGATTCTGCTCATTTATTTTCTAGTTCTTAGTCTCTGGGACATGTGCCCATGCAGGGGAATACAGGGAGGTCTGTCCTGTCTCCTGTTTTGTTGGGAATGTCCTTTTGGGACAAGCTTGCAGGGGGAATGTGATTGCTTGAGGCCAGCCATGGTCCCAGCCACGGTCCCAGCTCGGGCACTCCCCAGCTGTGGGCACAGTTACTGAGCACACGGACTTTGCAAGCTCTCACTCTCTGTAACTTCCTACCCCTTGTAAGTCTGGTGAGAGAAAAGCTTCCTGTGCCTGTGGCTGTTGGTTTGAGAGCCTCTGCTTAGTGTTGTGTTTGATGTTGTTTCCTGAAACCTCAGAGAAAGTCGTGTTCCCTCAAAGGAGAAGGAATTGAGGTCATCATGAAAGCAAAAAAAACCTACAGGAAAGAAATCCATGAAGCAAATCTGGCAGTCTGTCTGTGTTTCTCCCATGTCTTCCCAAATGGCATTCCAAGTGACATAGATTCTGTGTCATTAAAAAAAATACAATCCAGGCATCACCCAGCTAGGGTGAGAAGCAGTTCTCAGCCCAGTGCCTTCAGCCTTTAAAGTTCAGCACTGTTTATCAGAAGGCCATGATTTCCGTGGCCTGGAATCCAAGGAGTGTGGAAGTCTCTCAATGCAGAGAGCTTTAGAAACAAAAGACAAACCCAGGAAATTCCAAGCAGAAACCCCACAGGTGGCAAATGGAGCCCATGGAGCAATCCAGGATGTTCTGTGCTCTGTGCCAATCCCCGGTGCCCGAGGCCCTGCTCTGCCTGCAGCCGCATGCAGGGGTGTTCCTGCTTTGTTTTTAATAACCTCAGATATTTTAATTCCATGAAAACATTCTGTTTGCAGACACTCAGAAGTTGTTTTTGCCCAATGGGGTCTCCAGTGGCTGCATCTAAGAAGTTTTTATAAATATTTCATTGCTTATGAAGATTGACCTTCTTACACATTTAGAGGAAATAAGAGGGTGAGACCACTTCAGAAAACATTTGCGGCCTAATACAGGAAAATCTGAGAAAAGTGTCTCTGATAGAACTCTTAGATTTTGTGTCTCAACAGGCTTAGGCATCAAATAGAGTTGGCTTACGAGTTAACCAGACTCCAGCAGTTATACAACAGTGGCCTGTGTTGGCAGCTCCACCTGGGATCAGGGATTGAAAGGGGGATCTTTCCAAGTTGTGCATTTCTGATTGCACTTAGGTCAAGGTTACTCCTGATTTCATCTCCAGAAAGGCACCAGCTGGATCCCCTGTGATTTGTGTCTCAGAGCAGCTCTACAGCAGCAGCATGGGGAGGGCCTTCCTGTCCAGAACGGAGTGGAAAGTGAGATTGGAAAGGGTAAACTTGACAAGGAACTGCCTTTCCTTTCCTCTTGCTGTATGCAAGACAATTGTGGCACTGGGCGAGTGTTTTGCCTGGTTTCATATTTATTCTAGATTTCTGTTTTAGCTGATGAATATCCCTTGACATGCCTTATCTTTTGCCCTGTGTCTGATGGATGAGAGTGGACCTGTCCTGCCCAGTCCCTGGAAAACTGAAAACTCAGCAGCTCTGATCTCAGAGCTGCTGTGGTTGCGGTGGAGTCTTCACTGCCACCTCAAAGTGATGCCACTTCCCATCCCTCTGGGAATAGCTCAGGGGATGTATATTTAAGAAGTTGAAGCAGTTTGTCCCATGCCAGGAGCTCTATTTTATCTTGGGAGCCCAGCAGGCTCTTCTCTGTGTCCATAACATTCCATCTATGGATGCCACATCCCTGGAAGTGTCCAAGGCCAGGTTGGATAGAGCTCTGAGCACCTGGGGACAGTGAAAGATGTCCCTGCCCATGGCACGGGGTGGAATGAGATAGGCTTTAAGGTCCCTTCCAAGCCACAGCATTCTGGGATTCTGTGATTTTGAAGTTATTCTCTGCAGGAGTTTTGATTTTGAAAGACTTCAAGGAGTGTCCCAGCTGTTCTTACCTCTCTCAGAAGCACCAAGATGTGTAGCACTTGTGCATGACCTCACTGGAAGCTTATATTAAAAACACAGTAACCAAATAGCCCAAAGGAGACCTGTTCTTGTGCTTGTAAGGCACTTATGGAGCCATTGCTGCATCCAGTACCAGTAAAGCACCCCGAGGTCCTGCTGGGGTGGAGATCTGCCCTTTTGTATAGCTGTTCATATTTATAAACCATGCTAGGATTTATTAGTCTTGAAGGTGAAGCTCAGATGAAGAGATGCTGACTGCTGAATAATCATCGTGCCGTAAGAAGAACTTGTCTTGTGTGATTTGCAAGCTTAAAATAGTTCAGGAAGTAACTACAGGCAAAATACATATCCCACAACATCATACATTCACTCAGTGTGAATTCTCGAATAAAACCCAAATTCTGAGTACACCTGTGATTGGATAGGAACTTCTGTCAGCTGGGAGAGGGATTTACTGTGTCCAGCTCGGGGGCTCCCCATGAAAGAAGGACGTGGAGCTGCTGGAGCAAGTCCAGAGGAGGCCACAGAGATGTTCTAAGGCTGGAGCCCCTCTGCTCTGGAGCCAGGCTGGGAGAGCTGGGGGTGCTCACCTGGAGAGGAGAAGCTCCAGGGAGAGCTCAGAGCCCTGCCAGGGCCTAAAGGGGCTCCAGGAGAGCTGGAGAGGGACTGGGGACAAGGGATGGAGGGACAGGACCCAGGGAATGGCTTCCCACTGCCAGAGGGCAGGGCTGGATGGGAGATTGGGCAGGAATTGTTCCCTGTCAGGGTGGGCAGGCCCTGGCACAGGGTGCCCAGAGCAGCTGTGGCTGCCCCTGGATCCCTGTGAGTGCCCAAGACCAGGCTGGACATTGGGGCTTGGAGCAGCCTGGGACAGTGGGAGGTGTCCCTGCCCATGGCAGGGGTGGAATGGGAGGAGCTTTAAGATCCCATCCAAGCCAAACAATTCTGGGATTCTATGGGTCAATTTTGGATCTATCCCTCATATCCTCACTCATTACAGGGATGGTTTCTGTTGTGCTGTGTGCAATCCATGGATCACAGAACGTCCTGAGCTGGAAGGGACCCACAAGGATCATCTGGTCCAGCTCCTGGCCCTGCACAGACACCCCAACAATCCCACCCTGGGCATCCCTGGAGTGGTGTTTAAAGGCTCCTGGAGCTCTGGCAGCCTCAGGGCCGTGCCCATTCCCTGGGGAGCCTGGGCAGTGCCCAGCACCCTCTGGGGGAAGAACCTTTCCCTAGATCCAACCTAAACCTCCCTGCCACAGCTCCAGCCATTCCTTCATGTGTCATTGGGCACCACAGAGAAGATCTCTTCATGGAGATGTTTTGCCTCTTTAATGCAGAGGTGCCTTGGAGTTTAATTCCAGCATCCAAACCCTTGCACACAATGGTATCTCATCCAAACCAGGCGCAGAGAGACACAATGCTTGGATTTGGAAGGGTCCTTAAAGATCAAAATGCAATGATCCCGGGAGAGCTGTGCTTGGATCTCTTTTCACCCTGGTGCTGATGCTGACTGAGTGTGGCTGGGCAGGCCCCTCGTGCTCCATGGATTGTCCAGGGGTAATGTCCAACACTCCACATGGTTCAGATGAGGTGCAGCAAGGGATTTACTCACACCCTGGGGAGCCTGGAGTAGAGGTTGCCTGGCATTACAGGAGGTGCATTTTCCTTTTTTCTCTTATCAAGCCCTATTTGATTTTCTGTGTATTTTTTGCTGCTTTTTGAGCACTGTGTTAGAGTTGTCAAAGGGGTGATTTAGAATAGTGGGGGGAAAAAGGAGAGTCAGATAGAAAAAATACTCTTTAAACAGGGCTTTCTTGTCTTTACTTTGATCATTACTTTAGGATATTTATGCTTGGGTAAAGAAAGCATTCTGTGGAAAATGTTCTTTTTCTGCTCTGAAGCCACAGTTGAGGATGAGATGGGAAAGCAGAAGAAGATGGGAAGTGTGTGGGAAGATAATTAGTACATTTAGCAAGATAAACCTGGAGTGAGGCAACATAGGCCATATAATTACTCTGACATTACTCTGACATTTATGCTGTCGGAGTAATTAGGTAAAAAACATTTCCCTGTTTGAGAAGATTTTCCAACCTAAAAATTCAAATAAAATAAAATCTTCACATGTATCAAAAGGCAGGTCTGGAAGATGGCCCACTACCAGACAGGCTGGTGTGGGTAATGGCCTGGGTATTGGAGGGGAAGTGGGGCTTGGATCATCAGGATAATTTAGAAACTGATATAGGAACTGGCTGTTGGCAACTGGAGCTGAGAGATGTGGTTGAAGCTTTTTCCTGTAATGAGGCAGCATCTCAGAGTTTAACCAGCTTTTAATTTCTTCAGGATTTGTCCTAAGGATATTTGGGTCTTAAAATTGTTTTTGAATCAAACATCCCCATGTTTCAGAGGGAAAAGAACCTCCTGCTCCTTGTCCTTGGCCAGAAGACAGACTTGCACCACTGCACACATTCCATGAAGGTGCCACTGGTCCTGCAGCTTTGCCCTTGTTTGATTTACTAAATTGCACAAACATTATCAATTAACAGACATTAAAGTGTGGTGGTTCAGGAAGGGAAAAAAGAGTAATTCCTAATACTGTCAGAAAAAAAGTTACTGGATGTAACAGGGCTTTGGAGGCTTAATGGGCTTTTGCCATGGCTGAGTGTGAGCAGCAGCAATCCCCGCTGCCTGTGTCTGGCTGCCTTCCCCAGGGATTTAACCTGAAATTCCATCCTGGGTAAACATGACAAGATCACCAGCTTTCCTTGGGACAATGACACAGCCTCTGCCAGGAAATGCTGCAGCCTTTCCACTGACCTAAAACTCATGGCTAAAGTCTTGGTCAGCATTCCTGTCATCCCTTGTTTCCTGGAGATTCCTACAGAGGTGAGCTCCTCATCCCACCTGGATCACTGGGCCAGATTGCCAGTTGGTTGTCTTGGATCACAGGGGAGAGGGTCTGCTAATGAGCCTCAACTTGCTTGTACTTTACCTTAATATAACTAAGTGACATTCAGTATATAAATGCAATTATATATTTATTGTATTTTATATTATAGGTGTAATGTATTATATGACTATAATAATATTTATTATACAAATAATGCACTAATATTTATATGCATATGTTTAGATGTATACCACAATATAATTGTATCTATTACATGAATAATACTGTTCCAAATAGCAATAATTAATATTAAATACTTTATATTTTGAAGCATAGAGAAAGGGCTGTAGAGAGCAGCTGTGGTTTTTTGTCCAGGGAACTGGGAAAAGGGCTCAGCCTGGAGAAAAGGAGGCTCAGAGGGGACCCTGTGGCTCTGCACAAGTCCCTGACAGGAGGGGACAGCCGGGGGGGTCAGGCTGTGCTCCAGGGCACAGGGACAGGAGGAGGGGGAATGGTCTCAAGTTGCTCTAGGGGAGGTTTAGATTGGATATTAGGGAAAATTTCTTCCTGGAAAGGGCTGTCGAGCCCTGACACAGCTGCCCAGGGCCAGTGGTGAAGTCCACATCCCCAGAGGGATTTCAGATCCGTGTGGATGTGACACTTGGGGACATGGGTCAGTGGTGGCCTTGGCAGTACTGGAGGAACGGTTGGACTCCACGATCTCAAAGGCTTTTCCAACCTCAGCAATTCCGTGATTCTCCATGATTCCTTTGACTGGCCGTGAAACACAGGTTTTCCATGAGAAACACTCAGGTCAGGGCCAAGGACAGGCAGGTTTCTGTCACCATCTGTGAGAGATGCCAGAAACACCTCTGTCAGCTCAGATGGTGATGGATATTTATGATTTTCCCAATATTTTCCTGAAGAAACCCCTGCTTGCTGCCTGTGGCTTGATGCTGTCTCAGTTCTGCACTAACAGGGTCCCTTAAGCCTCTTGCAGGAGCCAGTCCCTGGTGTGCACACACCTGTCAAAGTCTTGGCTTTCTGCTGACTCCCAGCCAGGCATCGTTATCCAGGGATTTAGATGAAACCTGGGAGGTGCTGTGTGGGAGACTGAAATCAACTCCAAGAACTGTAGGAGTTATTTTACAGGGTTTTGCTTCTCTCTGGAGTGTTACTCCCTGGCTGTATCCCAGGTGAATGTAGCTCCACACCTCTGACATGAGATGGGCTCTCAGTCGGATTAGTTTAATTTTTAAGTTTGCTAAAAGGTTACACCATTAACTGCACAGACAGGTTTGGAGTTTGGGAAGGATGATCTGCTCCTTCTATTTGGAATCAAGATTATTTTTCTAGCTTACAGTTCTCATTAATTACTGTCATTTAATTACTGAATGCCTCCCACATTAAATTCTAACCTTAGCTCTGATTCTGTTGGGGAGGGGGATTTGTTCAGGCTTTTTTCTTTTATGTTTTGTTTTCTCTTTCATACCTACTTTAATTTTATTGTGAGCTCTCTGCCACAGCTCTCTGTTGCTCACTTGCTGTGATGTGCATGAGTGACATCAGTGCATTCATGGCTTTATGAAGCAGAAGCTGAAGTAAGTTCCACAGACAAATCAAATCTACGCTCCCCAGGCTTCTCACAAATTACTCTTTCACCAGGAGAGCTGGATGATGGAGTTGACATCACTCAGGAAACAAGGAGATGAAAGTTAAAGCTGGCTGAAAGAGCTTCCTTTGACATCTGGGGCTTAGGTCTTACCTGGTCAGGACTTGGCACTTTGTTAGCAGCCAACAATCCCCGTCCTGTCAACAGATTTATGTAGTGCTTTTCCTGAGATGATTTTTCACAGCTTTTGCAGTTTGTGAGAGGAGCACACAAGACTCTACAGTGGTTGGAAGTAAAAAATGATTGCACAGATCTCAAGAGTTATCTTCTGATTACTTTTAATTCTGAACGTGCCACTTCATAACTCGCCCTCCTGCTTTGTCACCATTCCTCCCTACAAGAGGAATGACCAATAAATTTTCCTCTGCAGGAACCTCCTGTTATCAGTCCCCATATCACCCAGCTTGCCAGAGATGAGCCTCTGTCTCAGACACGAACTAGAAGCATTTTTAAGTTTAACCTCCGTGTATGTGTGATTAGCAAAGTCTTGGCCAGCAAGCACTGCTCTTCAGGGCAAAAAGAGCCCAAAGCTTGTATGAGGTTGCTGGTAGAGGAAAAATTGTCTGTGTTGAATTCATCATCAGTTCTCAGTGGGCGTGTGCAGGGTGGAGACTCCCAGACTTGTCCCCAGAGGTGTGAAGACAAATTTGAGCAATGCCTTAGCATTGTTGCCCAGAGGAGCTGTGCCTGCCTTATCCCTGGAAGTGTCCAAGGCCAGCTTGGAGCAACCTGCCACAGTAGAAGGTGTCCCTGCCCAGGGAACCAGATGAACTTTAAGGTCCCTTGCAACCCAAACCATTTTGGGATTCCTTCATTCTGTTTACAAAGACTCTGCATTATCCATACACATGAAGTGTGGTGTGATTGTTTTTAAGGCTTTCTTGTGCATCATGAAATACTACCAATGAAAAGTTTAGCATACTCTAAAGGTCATTTATGAAATGGGTCATATCCACTCATCCTAGCTAAGCATATGTATTCCAAAAATGAACCCAGTGGGATCTAATGCCTGCTGATTGTTCATCAGGCTCTGGAGGTTCGACAGCAAATTTCAATGTGAAGAAGGAACTTTGCAGATTATCCATTATAAAGTATATGCTGTTTAACTGTACTGGTTTGGAAAGACAGGTGTCTGCTAGGGAGGACAAGTCCTCCCTTGGAATGGAGAATGTAAACTCCCTCCTGCCAAATTAATATAATTTTGAAATTAAGAGGCTCTCATAAAAAGATATGCTAATAGGAACAACAGTTCTTTACTAGGAGGATTAAAATAAAAACGTAGTACTGAGCAACAACAACACCACAACAAAAAAAGCAAACCAAAACAAAACCAAACCAACAAAAACCCCCACACATCCCAAAACAAAAACAAAAAACCACACCAAAAACCAAACCAAAAAACCCCACTGACAGAGTCAGAATACAACCTGACACCCTGTTTGTCAGGGTGTTGGTAGCAGTGCAGTCCAGTCCTCTGGAAGTGACAGATGTGGTTCTGTTGGAGCAATGATCCTGTAGAAGGGTGGAGTTTCCCTCTGAAGGTGCAGTGGTGGTGAGGGGGGTCTGGTGCTCCCCTGGGAGTCCAGAGGAAAACAGGCTGTCCTGGTTTTCTGACTCCCAGAGTTTTATCCAGGCAGGAATGCTGGGCTGTCCCCCTGGCAGGAGCATCTCCCAGTGGGATGATGTAACTTTATCAGCCCTGCAGTGAGACTCAGTGGCCCATTAACAGCAGATGTCCCCCTGGAGGGAGGATGGGTCTTGGAGGAGATAAGAACACTGCTCCAGCTGGTTTTAACAGCTGGCCCATTAACAGAAGACACCCCCTACCCCCCACCCCGGAGTTATGAGGGGTGAGTCATGGAAGAAATAAAGAAATAAAGAAATACTGCCCCACCTGGTTTCAACAGATGGAAATAGAATACATACTCCCAGTTACATTTTGCTTTGCAATCCAAGACATTAACTCTGGTCCGTTGCAATAAATGCTATTCACAGATTATTTACCTCAGGGAAGCACATTGGCACAGCTACAGGGGTATCCACCAGGCCCTGCTGGCTGCTCTGTTCTTTGAGAACACAAAAATCAATATCTGACTTTGGAGTGAACCAGATTCTGCCTGTGAGTCATGTTCAGAGTCCAGTAAAGTCAGGAGAGGCATCTGCTTTGTGCTTGGATTTAAAATCAAGCCTGGGAGCAACTTTGCTTTCCAGGATGTTCTGTTTACAAGGAATGCAGCAGCAGGAAAGGCTTTTAAACATCAGGACATCCATGACTTTTTGGGGGAGTTTCGGTGCATGTGTATTAACAAAGCAAAATACAAACTGAACCACGTGGGGATAGGGAACATGAACGAATATTCATCTTTGAGGGCATTTTGCTGTGAAGACAGTTGGATTGCAGGATAAACCCGACAGATTTTCCTGTGTAAACAGTTTCTGTCTCTGTCTTGGTCAGCACTAGGCTGCCTGTGGGAGAGGAGCAGTGTTCAGCTGGGTTTTACAGTTCCCCTCTGGAATGAGACAGGTGCCTGGATGTAGGGCCATCAGTAGGCTGAAATGTCACTTCTCCCCACAGCGAGTTTGTGTGCACAGTGACTGAACTGGGGCTGACTGGGAGGTGTAAAGTCCCTGAATGTGATCAGCAGGATGGTGCTCAGGCAGATGTGCCTTGGGAAGGAAGATGTCTGTCCCTCAGTGTCCTGCTCACACCTCCAGGTGATCCACTGCCCATCCTGAGGGGTCTGTGCAGAGCCCTGGCATGGCTGGAGCCCAGCTAGTGTCAGTGTGTGAGAGCAGGAGTGATGGATTCACCCCTTGCCTTTCTCTACCCCACGTTCTGCTGCACAGAGTCAGGGCCCTGGATTCCTTTCAGAGAGCTCTGCAGTTGCCTGTTGGGGATTTTCTTACCTGGCTGTTGGGTTTTTTTGGGCCTGTGGTGATGAGCTTTGCCATTGATACACTCAGTGAAGGGACACCTGACATTCCCTTCGGGACTGGGGGGTCTGTGTGTCCTCAGTGAGCACAGGGGAGGTTAGAGGATGGAAACCTGACCTTTCTTCAGGAGTAAGAAACACACATTTGATTCCTGGAATCTCAGAGTTGAGTTGGGTTGGTTGGAAGGGCCCTTAAAGCCCATCTGTCCCACCCCTGCCGTGGGCAGGGACACCTCCCACTTCCAGGCTGCTCCAAGCTCCAGTGTCCAACCTGGCCTTGGGCACTCCAGGGACCCAGGGGCAGCCACAGCTGCTCTGGGCACCCTGTGCCAGGGTCTCCCCACCCTGACAGGGAACAATTCCTTCCTAGTATCCCATCCCTCTGGCAGTGGGAAGCCATTCCCTGTGTCCTGTCCCTCCAGCCCTTGTCCCCAGTCTCTCTCCAGCTCTCCTGGAGCCCCTTTAGGCCCTGGCAGGGCTCTGTGCTCTCCCTGGAGCTTCTCCTCTCCAGGTTGAACACTTCCAATTTTCTCAGCCTGGCTCCTTACAGGACAGTTTCTCCAGCCTTTGGATCATCTTTGTGGCCCATTTGAACCAGTTTGGCAAACATGAACAATATCTACAGCATGTGTGAGCTTTCCTTTACTGCCTGCTTTGAGTTTCCTTTGGCTGTAGTTTCAAAACTCCATAGCACTTCAGATGGGACATTTGATAGCAAAGAGTGGAGATAAAGGCCGGGGAAGGTACAATACAGAAGCAATGGTTGTGTTTAATCACATTAAAGACAGCAGCCTACACTGATAATAAATTATACAAATCTAAAGACCTTCTTTGGTCCAGCAGTGTTGTTAATTACATGTCTACAGCCATCAGAAAAGAAATCAGTATTCCAGAAGTTGGGTTGGTGGACAGAGAGGGCTGAATCCACGTGTGGTGGGACTTCACTACAGAGAGAAGGGAGATTCCAGCAGAACAAAGTGAAATAAATTCCATGTGTCATGGTCATTTGTATGGAGAGAACTTTGCCTTCTTTGTTCCTCTTTCATGAGATGTCTCTCACTACCCACTTCTGATTTTCACTTGCTTATATTCTTTAAATACAGCAATTTGGGATTCTTCTCCTCAGCCTTTTTTCATTTCTGCTTTCATTTGTTTCAGGATTTTTTTGCTCTCGGCTAATTAGAATTTTTTTACAGCCTTTTAAATTTTATGTGTACATTTACTTTATTTATTTGCTTTGCAAACAGTCTTAACTTGCTTACAATGGTTTGTAATTTCTGTTCTCAGAGAAGATCATTAAACATAAGCCATTTTGGTGGGATAACAGGGCCAGGAGTGGGACACTCCAAGCTCGGTCCATGTTCAGGAATGTCTCCTCACTGCTCTCACACAAACATATCCTGATGATGCAGTTAATGACTCTGGGTGTGATGAATGGTGCCATAAAACTCTCTGCTGGAGTGAATTGCCTAACAGCACTGAAATTAGGAGAAATGTTTTATTATCTAATGTCTGCCTGAATGTATAAAATAAAAAAATAAATAAAATGTGGGAAGGGGGTAGGGAGAAGCACTGTTCTATATTCACTATCCATGAATATTTATAGAGATATTTTCAGTCAACAATTAATTTGACAGACTTCTAAGCTGGAGGTTTAATTCCTGCCTTGAATCGTTTGCCTCCCCGTAACTGTTTTATTTTTGGACCCTATTTTTATTTTAACCTGTTAGATAATGTTCCAGAATCTGGTGGCATTTCAGGGTCTGTGTGTGCTGAGTGTCTCCCCTGTGGCAGCTCCAACCAGACGAGCCCTTCCCCGATTCCTGAGCCAGCCTGTCAGAGCAGGCTGGTGTGGATGCTGTGCCCCGTGTGTGTGCCTGCTGTATCCCCCTCGCTGACCTGCTCTTCTCTCTCCCCTCCCTGTGTCCCACTCCCTCGCTGCAGCTCTCGCTCCCGGAGGAACAGAACGAAGTGACCAGGAATGGCTGTGACTCCAAGGAACTGGTGTACCTGGTGCAGATCTCCTGTCAGGTAAATACCCTTTCTCTCCCCAGCCCAGGTTTAATCCTCTTTCCAGCCCTGGAGTGGTGGCATGTGACACTTCCCTGTGCTGTGTCTGGGGTTTTCCACCTCTTCCCTGCTCGCTCCCCCAGGGATGCTGCCTGGAGGGCTGCCACCAGCACGTTTTAGGAGAGGAGAAGCATTGAGGGGAGAAAAAGGAGAAGCAAGTAATCCTCACTGATGGCCAGGGATGAGCCCAGGGACAGGAGTGGGTGTACTGAAGCTGAGGTCACTTTGGGGGGAACACAGACACCTGGATACACCAGTGACCCCAACAGGGAGAATCCCAGCCAGTGGTTTGTTGCCACAGTGTGCTGCCAGGAGTCTCGATCTGCTCCCAGACACCTGGTGTGGGATTCTCATCTCTGGATGCTTTGGGCAGAGGAATCTGCTACTCTGTCCCATGAATTCTTCATCTGCTGATCTATGTGACTGTAAAATGCTACATAATGGATGTGTTTCGATATGCTGAGGGTCTCCCTCTTTGTGGGAGATGCAGGGCACTGACAGGTTCAGTGCAGAGTTACTGCCTGGGTTTAGGACAGCAGCTCCTTCCATGATTCACCACAGCACCCCCTGAGCATCCATCTTACCAATGAGTGCACACAGACAGTGGTGAATTTGCAGGGTCTCTGTTCTGCTGCCTCAGCTCTGTGCTCAGAGTGGGGTGTCGTGAGAGCTGAGGAACAGAGCATCCCTCATCCTGAGGAGCAAAGCATCCCTCATCCTGAGGAGCAGAGCCTCCTGCCCTGTTCTGGAGATGGACCCTTGCCAGGCTGAGCTCCAGCAGTGTTAATTCCAGCAGGGAATCCCTCTCTGTGGGCAGCTTTCACATGCTCCTGTACATGTTTTTGAATGTGCTCTTGGGAGAGGGAAGAGAAGTTCCAGTGGACATCTCTCAAATTTGCCAGTGTTTTGGCATTTTTTGTGACTGCTGTAACACCCTGGAGCCAATCTGGCACAAAAGCAGCACTTCCCAGCCAAGCAGCCCAGGCTGACAGCAGCACAGCAAGTCCTGAGGGTGGGCACGTGTCTGTCCCAGCCACGGGCAGTGCAGTGCCTGGGAAAGGGAGTTTCAGGGGACTGCAGGAAATTGGAATTTCAGTGTGTTTTCCCCCCTCTCATTTGGGGTGCATTTGCAGTGCTTAGTGGTGGGATGAACCCCGGATTATTTCCTGGCTGTTTGTAGGTGGGCCTGGAGAACATGGCTGTTTTTCTCTAGCTCTAAGCTCATAATTTCTGATCCTTCCCCCACCTTACTGACACCTCCAGAGATTCACAGGGTGGCCTCAGGTATAATTGTGTCCCAAACCCTGCAGAGTATCCCTGTGCAGGAGGGAGGCTCAGGAGCAGCAGAGAGCTGGGATGGAGCAGGATGAAGCTGAGGCCTGCCCCTACTCCTCTGGCACCTTGCTCCCACTCTCCAGTGCTTTGCAGGGATGTATCTGAGGGTATAGGCATGGATTTCATCAGTACTGGGGGGAATTCTGAGACTTGATGAAGGAAATTGTTCCTTTGTAGCCACTGTGCACCAGGCCCAGCCCCTGAGAAATTCCCTTCCCTTCCCTTCCCTTCCCTTCCCTTCCCTTCCCTTCCCTTCCCTTCCCTTCCCTTCCCTTCCCTTCCCTTCCCTTCCCTTCCCTTCCCTTCCCTTCCCTTCCCTTCCCTTCCCTTCCCTTCCCTTCCCTTCCCTTCCCTTCCCTTCCCTTCCCTTCCCTTCCCTTCCCTTCCCTTCCCTTCCCTTCCCTTCCCTCAGTGTTTGACTGAACTCAAATGGAATCACTGGGACTTGGCCTCATCTGTTAAAGGATGGGCATAGAACCAGCCACCTTTGTCTCCCTTTTTTTTCCCTTTTTTCATTTTATTTTTACTTTCTTTCCTTTCCCTTTCCTTTTTTTCCCCTTTCCCTTTTTTTGTTCTCCTTTTTCTCTTCCCCTTTCCCCTCTTTGCTCTTTCCCCTTTCCCTTTTTCCTCATTCCCTTTTTTTCTTTCTTGTTTTCCTCTTTCCCCTTTTCTTCTTTCCCCCTTTCCCTTTTCTCTTTTTTCTTTTTTCCTTCCTTTTCCTGTTATTTTTTCCTTTTTTTTTTTCCTCTTTCTTTTTGGTTTTTTTTTTTCCTGTTTTTCTTCTGTTTTAAGGTACCCCCCTGGTTAGCTCAAGCTTCTCCCTTCCCCAAGCTTGTGATCACCCTCTCCCATATTACTCAATGTCCCTGTCTCTCAGATCCATAGAGAGCTGAGGAATTTGTGACATTTGGATCCAATGACCAGGAAGGTATGGGAGGAACTGCACAGCTGAGCATCGTTTCTGCCATGGAGATACTTCACCTCTGACATCCCGTGGCCTCTCCCAGTGTCCAGGGAAAGATTCCATTCCATCACTCATTGGACATGAACAGTGTCTGCATGGATTTGGCTCCACAGGAGAATGGGAGGTGTGAAATAGCTCATGGAATGATGGTGCAGTGGGGACAGATTTTGGCAGGGTGCATCTGGATCAGGCCAAAAATATTGAAGGAAGGAGGAAAAAAGCCTGGAAACCAAATTTGGCTTTCTTCACCCTTTGGATGTGCTTCCAGTGCTGGTGTTCAGCCACTGCAGCAGCCTGAGCTATACCCTGGATTGCTCAGATGGACATGGGGAATTCTGTTAGGGAGGCTGGATCCACATAAATATAAAAGCTTCAAAATAGCTGTGATTTGTTGCAGAAGCAGATAGCAAAGAGTGAGGGTGTTGCCATCCTGGCAGCTTTTGATTCCAGAGACTGAGAAATCAGTTAAACCCGTGGGTTTGTGGTTCAGTGCTGGGCCTCCCCGGTTTGGGCTGTGCAGACCCACCCTGTGTGCTGTGGCCCATCAAATGGCATTTACTGGGCCATTTCCCTCTGCAGCAGGCAGCAGAGCAGAGCTTTGGAGCAGCAATTTCAAACATCCAGCTCAGCCTTAGCTGGGTTTGGCAGGACACAGCTGCTTACACTGAGGGAATTCTATCCCACTCCTTCCCAGCTGTATCATTTTAGTGGTGTAAAGAGAATTAGTGCTTGATGCCTATTTTGCAAAACCTTCCCAGATAAGGTTTGAAAAAGCATTCTTTGGGAGGTGTGTCTGTGCTGCAAGTCAGTTTGTGAAGTCCAGGCTTTGTGCAAGGTTCAGAGGGGGGGTTAAGTCTCTCCTCAACTTTTCTTCTAAACACCTAAAAAAATTAATCCAGTTTATTAGCTTATTTATTAAGAAGAAATAGGAATATATAGAGAGCTGTTTCAGAAAAGAGGAGAGATAAGATTCTTCTTTTGATTCCTTTGGACAAATTTAAACATGAGAACTAGGAAATGACAAAGAGAGAGAATTAAATCTTATTGGGAAGAGCCAATGTTGGGAGGGTTTGGTTTGCATTTTTTTCAGCAATGCAGATGGACTTTCCTTTTCTTTCCAAGTAAGATTGCACTCAACTTGCATTTATAGAAGATTAATTTCAGGACTTCTGTGAAAAGAGTGATATTATTAAAATAAAAGGGTCAAATCCTGGAAGGGTGGTGTGAGGATTCTTTTGTCAACCCTCTGAACCTGGAGGCAGTAGCTGGTATTCCCTGTGGTTCCTGAAGGAGCACAGGGAATGGCTGAGAACCCTGAGGAGTTCATGCTGTACCTGCTGCTGTGAAAGTCCTTGGACAGTGTTTGCAATCCTTGGGAGTTTCCACAGGGATAAGCAAAGAATTTACATGCTCTGAACCACATTTTAAGGGGTTACTTTGTGTGTGGAGCAAAAATCAGCACAAGTCAGAGCCTGCAAAAAGGCTGGAATGGGCTAATCCAGTCAACTTGTAAGGAAGGCTTGGAAATGTGCCTTTTGGATGTTTTGGGGTTTGTTTGTGTGACATTACAGCAAGTTCCCTGTGTATTTATTTAAATATTACAAGTGAAGAATACCCAGTCCCTACTTTGGTTCTGAAAAATAAAAGAAACTTGTAAATGCTGTTTACAATGTGAAATTTGTGGTGTTGGAACACCTCAAGCATCAATTTTTGGTGATGTTTTGAGTGACAGGGAGAGAACAAGGACTGGCTGTGGAGATGTTCACGTTCTGAGAGAGGCTGTAAGCTCCAGCCTTTCCCGAGGCTTTGGCTGCTCCTGTCCTTTCTCACAGGTGGATTGTTGGGACAGGAGTGACAGGCTGCTCACCAGGGATGTCAGACTGCACAGGCACGAGCCAGGGCTGACACGATCTCAGGCACTAAACACAGGCTGACTGCTGTGATGCAGCCCAGCCACTTTCTGGGGGATAATGCCAACAAAGGAAGCCTTTTTCTGCTTCAGTACTGCTACATTTCTAAGGCTGTTCCCAGAGCTGGAATTCTTGGTCTGAGCAGAGTTTTCTCCATTTTCCTGCTCCCATTTTCAGGCTGGCAGGAGCTGAGCCATTCCTGTGGCAAGGGATGCCCAGTGCTGTGCCCTGTTCCCATTCTTCATTGCAGCAGGGGCTGTGTTGGCTTTGATGGGTAGAATCAGGTCCCTGGTGCACCAGAGGAAGACACTGCCCCAGACCTCAGCCACTTGTCCCAGCTCTGCCCTGCAGGAGATTTGAGCTGGGCACCTTCTGTCTGTTTGCAGAGCAGGATTTGCCAAACTCTGAAAGCATCCGCATCCCATGTTCCATGTGCAGTAATGGGTTTCAAGGGCACAGGAGGGAAGGCCAGGAAAAACAGGCTCCAAGGAGGAAGAGCAGGCAGGACTCCCCATCCCAGGTGATTTGTGGAGAGGACAGAGTGTGAGATACTTCCCACAGGGGTGATGCCTTAGTCAGAAGAGCAGCATCTCAAGGGTGGTTTGCTGGTTCTGGCTGCCTGGGATAGTCCAGGCTGGAACCACAAATTGCTTGCAGGAGGATTTTTGAGTCAAACATTCAAAATATGGTTGGGTTCTTTGTCTTCTTTATTAATAGTTTCTGATTGAGGCTCAAACACTTGGAGAACAGGAACTGAGTAAGTGCTACTTTGCTCCTGTGAAAAGCTCTTTAAACAGACATCTGAAGGACAGATTCTATCTCACAGATACTCTGCTGTGTGCTTTATATACATACAGAAATACTGAGAGGAAAGCTTTCACGTCTTTGTTAAAGGGATATATCTATGTGGAGCATCCAGGTGGATCCTAGTGCAAAATCTGTTTTCAGAATGTGTGCTAACCTCCTTGTCCATGTTTATATAGGATTTTAGAATTTTGCCTTGATTTAGGATTTTACTAAACAAAACAAAAGCAGTTAGTGGGTGCTTTTATTAAACAGTAAATTTTCACATGATGCAGCCTCCTGTCCCTACCTGTGTGTCCTCACCCTTTGGTCAGGGCCAGGCTGTGTGTGGTCAGGGCTCATAAAAGCTCCTCTGCTTTCAGCTGCATTAAAATTCTGGTCACTGTCATGACCTTTCCCCTGCCTTGTTTTCTGTTCTTCTTTTCTGCCTCTTGGCACCACTTGCCTGGAGATGACCGGGGAAGTGAAACTTCCACTGACAGGTTGTCCACGAGTTCAGTGCCTCACACGTGCAGTAGTTTGGAAATGGAATCATGGAATGTTTGAGTTGGAAAAGGACTTAAAGCCTATCCAGTTCCACCCCCTGCCATAGAAGGCACACCTTCTACCAGGCCAGGTTGTTCCAAGCCCTCTCCTGGGATGGGGCAGCCACAGTGTCTCTGGGTAACAAATCCTGTGGATTCTGTAAATCCACAAAACCTTTTTAAAACCTGCCCACAGGCCTTTCTGGCTTAAATATTTCTACCCCGTCCTTCCAGATGTTCACATATGTTGAAACCTCTGTCCTAAGCTTTTCTCAGGCGTTGAGGGCTGTTTCACATCAGGCAAAAGAAAGCAGCAGAATTCCTTGTTTCCACTGTGCTAATCCATCACTCCACGTGCTGTGCTCCGGTGGATCTGAGGTCACACACTATGTGCCTCTTGCTCCCAGCAGCAGTAAATAAAAATGAAGTGACAGTGGAAATGAGAATTAATCAAGAGTGCCTGAAGCTGGCAGGCAGCCTGCAGGGTGCTGCTGGGCTGTGCTTAGACCTCAGGAGATCCCAAAGCCAAGGTGGAGGGGCTTTGGAACACAGGGCTCTGTTCCAGGCTTTGGCAAAGTAAACTCTCATCTGTAGGGGTTGAATTACATCTGAACTGTGTAATTGACATCTATTTCTCTGTAGCTGGCATGATAACACTGAAGGATAAAGTCATTTAGTAATTGGGATGGTAGTTATTAAGGACAAGGGTAATACTGGCTGGTGTTCAGAGCTGTCTTGCAGAGTTGGGTAGGGCAGCACTCCCATCCAGCAGGATTAACACTGGGGTGTGCTCTGTCCTGTTTGAAAAGTGGATTCACCATACCCTTTGCTCAGCCTGGGTTTTTGCCCTGTGATCCTTAATTCTCCCACGGAGTTGTGTAGTCCTTGGGAAAGCCCTCGCAGGCCATCAAGTGTTCCTTGGACACTCCGAGAACCTCCCTGGGCAGCCCCTTCCAGTGCCTGACCACCCTTTCCAGGAAGAAATTCTACCTGATGTCCAACCTGGACCTCCCCTGGCACAGCTTGAGGCCATTTCCTCTTGTCCTGTTTGGACATGTCACCACGGAAAGTGACACTTCTGAGGCAAAAGGGGTTATTGTCCCACCCAGGAGCAGCGCTGCACTGTTCCAGCTGCATCCGTGTGTCCTGGGGCTCTGGGGTTCCCTTCCCTGCTGATGGAACTGGTCCTTCAGCCCCATCCAGGGCGGATTCACTGCTCTGCTATGGAGATCATCCACTGCTAACGAGACATGAAAAATTACTGTCACCCTTAAAATTTGGTCTTTAATTGCTCCATTCATGGCTCTCTTTGGTTTTCTTTTTTCTCTATTTAATTATTTAAACATGTATTGTGACAGAAATGCCAGCTCTTTCTTTTCTTAACTCTGGATGCATGAGATGCAAAACCAGAGTTGTAGCTGTGTGTGGATTTTGAATGGAATAATTTATTTATAGAGTGACATTGCAGAAATAAAAACTGTTGTAGAGCTGTTGGTCCTAAAGCACACTTTTTCAGCAGGTGCAAATGTAGGTGCACTTCAAGCTGTTCGCACAGCATGCCAGGGACAGAGGCTTTCTGTGCTCAAACACCAGTGGAAAAATGCTCTGAGGAATTTATTTGAGGGTGGGTTTTGCTAGGGAAAAATGGTATCTGGAAATAACCTCCTCAAGAAAAGAGCCTCTCAGTTCATCAGACCTGCATGAGACTGAGCTGCTGGGCAGTCCTTGGTCACAGGGAATGTGAGTGATACATAACAACTTCAGATGTTTTCCCTTTTAGAAACACCCAAGCTGAAGGGAAAGGCCAGTCCATGCTCTAGGGAGGGATGATGAGGGAGAATCATTTGTCAGGATAAAGTGCAGTATTACATCCAAGTGCTGCACTGAACGGGTTTTTATGAGCAGCAGAGGCTCTCACAATTCTGTGATAGTTTGCTAATGCCATGTCCTCTGCCTTCAGACAGAAAACAAGCCCAGAATTAGAGATCTCTGCTTGTCCCCAGACTGTGCTCTGGGCTGTGGCAGTCAGGGTCACTGCAGAAATCCATGGGGACAGGAGGTCTGTGATGGATCTTGGCAGGGCTCCTGACCCACATGTGGTGCTTTGGAGACAAGGCTGGGCCCAGCTGCAAATTGAAGGGGACACTTGGTTTGTTCTGACCAGACACTGAGTCCTCCCCACAACTGAGCAAGTGCAGATGCTTTCCAGAGGAGCCCCTTGGCTACAGTTTACTCATTTTACAGCTTTTCCAAGACCAGGGCTTGGTTCAAGTCCAGAATGAGAGGAGCACTGTGGTGGATATTCCTGCCTTGATGTTTATTCCTTATGGAGGGAATATGGGGAGGTTTGCCATGCACACATTTCCAACAGCTGTTCACCTGAGGAGGGTGACAAATGATCTAACACAGTTTCATCCAGTCTCATCCTCTGTGAGGCTGCAAAGCTGCAAAGCTGCAAAGCTGCTCTGATCACCAGGGGATGTTTGGTGTAGGAGGCTGAGGAGGCAGCAGGTGACAGCCCAGGTGAGTAGTTGTGATGGTCCACCTCAATGTAGGTGAAGTTCATGACCTTGGAACAGCATCTGCACTTCTAAATAACAGATTCCCTGCACATAAAATGCAGAGCAGGCAGGTTAGGAAAGGATGGTTTCAAAAAGGCTCTGCCAAGGCACAGAAACCACATCAAAATAAACAGTGTTTGTGTAAAGGCAGAATCATTGACTCATGGAGTCATTTAGGGTGGAAAAGACCTCCAAAATCATGGAGTTTTTAACCTTTGTCACGGCACTGCCAAGCCCCCACCAATCCATGTCCCCAAGTGCCACATCAACACGGTTTTTTTAACTCTTCCAGGGACTGTGCCTCCACTCACCACTGCTCTGGGCACCCTCTGCTTGGGCTTGACAACCTTTTCCATTAAAATATTCAACTTAATATCCAACCTAACCCTCCTTAGGGCATCTTGTCCTAAAGATACTTCACTGGTAAATCAAAGATACATCATTTTCACTGTTTGTAGCAAATATTTACTGGCACAGAGCCAGGTAGCAAAATACACAATCCCAATGGTTTTCTAAAATTCTCTCCTACCAGTTATACTGGGTGCACATGGATTATTAAACTAATACTCTGAAGGTAATTTATTTGTAGTTGAGCCATCTGGGTAATAAGGCTGAGACTGCCCCTGTTGCACTCAGTAAACAGAGGTGCTTTCCCCAACTGCATGTTACATTAAAAATAAGTTTTGTTTAGAGGAGTCAGTAACAGAATTCTCAGGGGGAACCTGATTTGAGCTTGTTCCTTGAATTGTTGGGGCCTTCCCAGAGTTACAGAGCAGGTTTGGGCCCCAAGTTTGTTAAAATGCACAGAGCAGGTGTTTGTTGTCACTCTGAGTTGTGTTACTCTGAGGATGTTCCACGGGCTGGGGGCTGGAGGCATCAGAAATAAACACAGACTGTATTTTCCAAGACTGTAGGGCAGGTTCATCAGCAAGGGCTCAGGTTTGGACAGATCAGGAAGGACTTTCTGTTTTCCAAATGGTGCATTTTTAGCTCATCTGCAGAGTTAAAACCATGCCTTTATTTCAAATGTTGTGGTTTACTTTTTTAAAAGTCCCCATCAGGGACATTAGATATTGAAGATGGTCTGTCTTAAATATTTCATCTCCTGGGTCTTGGCACCACTTTTCACTCTTTCTTTGTCAAACTGCTGGCTGCAGCTGCCAGAAAAGCAGCCGATTTTCCATTTTGTCTCCAGCTTTGTTCACAAAACCTCCCCACAGCTACTTCTGTTTCTTGTGCTTTCTAAATAATATTTCACCCTTCCAACCTCTGTCCTTGGGGCTTGATCAGCTGCATCTCTAACACCCCTGCTTGCAGATCTTTTCCTTGTAAATACTCACAGTTTTTATCTATAACCTTGCCCAGAGGCATTTCTTACCCTGTTAGTGATGTTTTCCAAATACTGTTAGTGTTGCTTCATTCTGAGGTGTCAGGATGAATGGGGCTGGAAGAGAACAGTGTCAGATACAGCAGGGTTTCGTTATTTCTGTGCTCCTGAGGGACTGTTGTTTTTAAATTATATGATGGATGTCTGGTCTGTGGCATGTGGCCCTGATGGGGTCATGGGGGGTGTTCAAATAAAGGCTTTTTGCTTTGGACCTACAAAAAACCTCTTTTTCTCCCTGGTAGTTTGTTTTTACAAAAATATGCTTCTGTGCTCTGATCAAATAGATAGAGATAGAGATATAGAGATAGAGATACAGAGATAAGAGAGAGATAGAGATAGAGATAGAGATAGAGATAGAGATAGAGATAGAGATAGAGTCAGAGTCAGAGCCAGAGCCAGAGCCAGAGAGATATGTCAGCTGTTTGCTTCCATGATCTGCCTGAGAAATGAGATGTAAGAAAACAGATCTCTGTCTGCCAAAGCTGCTGATGCTGTAGGTGACCTCAGGCAAGGAATTGGGGAAGTTTTTGGAAATAGGAAAAAGGGGGAATGGCTCACCACTGCCAGAGGGCAGGGCTGGATGGGAGATTGGGCAGGAATTGTTCCCTGGCAGGGTGGGCAGGCCCTGGCACAGGGTGCCCAGAGCAGCTGTGGCTGCCCCTGGATCCCTGGCAGTGCCCAAGGCCAGGCTGGACATTGGGGCTTGGAGCAAGCCTCTAGTGGAAAGTGTCCCTGCCCATGGGAGGGATGGGACTTGATGGGATTTAAGGTTCCTCCCAACTCAAGGCATCCTCTGATTTTCGTTTCTTTTGTTTTAATAACCTCAGGCAAGTAATTTTCAAAGGTTTTTTGTTTGTTTTGCTCCAAAGGCCAGTGATGGCTGCTGGCTTTGATGGAACTCTCCTCTGCAGAACAGTTTATGGCACATTTGGGCTGTGGGGCAAAGGGGGAGCTGTGTTTAAGGCCTGCAATGCCCACACAATCATTTGTAGCTGTACTTACACCCCCTCACTGCCCTGCCACCTGAAAGATGGTGGAATTTCAGTTCCCTTCCCTAAGCTCTGCTCTGTGGCTCTGAAAGGTTTCATTTGTGGCTCCAAGCTGCTGTTGTGTCGTGACTGTAATTGAGGTGCAGAAAAGCAGCCCCTGATGCTGTGCCTGCCCTCCCCTCAGCCCTGACCTCTGCTCCATGCTGGAGCTTTGTTAGTGATGGTTTAAATGACAGCATGTCAGGAGGGCAGGGGTTTCACTCATGTGTCGACCCCTAGATCCTGGGTGGAGTTCAAGGTCTGTCAGGTGCCATTCAGAAATGGGCTGATCTGGGGGGAGAACTGGTTTTTGGGGTTTCAGGCACTCTGTGTGGGGTTGTTGTGCTCCACTCTTGCTGCTCTGCACCTGGCCAAAACCACTCACCCCCAAAGCCTGAGCCAAGTGTTGGTTTGCTCCTGGCAAAGCTGTTCTCTGAGGGCCACAGGAGCCACTGGAGCTCATGGCTTGTGTCCCCTCCTCCCTGAGAGAGCCACCCACTCCTGAGAGGGTGATGTCCACACAGGGAGGACAGACAGGATGACACTGCTGTCACTCAGAGCCAGTCCTGTGTCCCCACGTGTGCTTTGGGGGCTCCTGCCTGTAACTGGAATCCAGCAGCATAATGAAGTCTGATTTTTAGGGGAGAAAAGCTGATGTGGTTTCCATTAAAATCTCTTTATTTCCTAGTGACTGCAATTAATTGATGGTAAACTGGTAATTAATGCTGAGAGATTAATTTATGCTGTGGAGTAAGGCTAATAAGGATTCACCACATAAATATACCAAATTTTCCCTCCTGCTTTGTGTTCTGTTTGTATATTCCCTCCATTTTGTGCTTGTTCCTCCCTCATGTTTATGTGCTGTGATTCCAGGTGGAGTGCTGAAGTTTCAGTGTTTCATTCAGAAATAAAGCACTTTTATGTTGCCTTAGTGCAAACTCCCTTTAAATTTTAAAGATTTATAATTTCCTTCAAGTTAGAATAACACACCAGCAGTTGTGGAATCGCTTTGGTAAACAAATGTAAGTGCAGATAAAGCGACCTAAGGCACCAGCTAAAAACACTTCCTGGGTGAACTCCCTGGGATGGATTTTATCCATCTTGCTTTCTGTTTTGACTAAATCTCTAAACCGTTCTCCACTGTGACTTGAAACAGGAAAGGGCTGAAGGGTCAGGCTGGAATAACACACAGAGCCTGAGCCTCAGACAGCTGTAAGAGTCACCCGTGGCAGAGTTAACCTCTCCTGCTGGATGCTGCTGCTTTTCCAGCCATTTAATCTGTGGTGTTTTCTTACTGAGGGGTCAAACTGCAGTGACTTTTGCCTTATACTTTCATCTCATTTTCTGCTCTTGCTCTCCATGTGGGCTGCAAGGTTCAGGAGAGCATCCATATGTTCTCTCTGAGGAAATAGGCATTTGAAACAGAAGAGAAAGGTCTATCCCTGGCTTAAAATAAATAAATCCTAAGTGTTGTAGAGCAAACCCAGTCAGACTGTGGGGACAGGAAGGTTGTGTGTGCTGGAACTCACTGACAGCCTGGCTAGCTTGGAGAGGGATTGATGGACAGGACGGGGTCCTGTCTGCTGACATGGGGACACAGATCCAGCTGGAAACAGGAGCTTTTCTTAGAGAGCAGGACGATCTGTAAATCTTTGATACAAAATTCTAGCATGTAAGTTTTGTGAATGGATGGTACCACAAGTCCTGAGAGCAGCTGGACCTCTCTTGCAGGCTGGGTGCCTCTGGGTGTTGCTCAGGGCACAGCAGGAGGAGTTACTTCTGCCAGGTGCTGAGTGGGAACAGTTAAACACACATACAAATATTCCAGTATGGAACCGACCTGGGCTTAGGGGAGCCCCGCTTAGAAATGAGAGCGATTTTTGTACAGATAATTGAAGCATTTAAGGGATGGTGGAGCAAAGTGAGGCTTTGACTGTGGGAATGAAAATGCAGGGAATGGTTTAAAACTGCCTCCTCTCAGATTTGCAGTGGGTAATGTCTCTCTGTTGGTAATGAAGCCGTCACTGAGCTGTAGGAATCAGGATGGGCTTGGGAAGAATGGGAATGGGAGTGACACTGCTGCTCTTCCTAAATGCCACAGGATTGAAGCTGAGCTCAAGGGAATAGGAAACTACTCCAGGCTGTGGCTGCTCAGCATCCTCCTTAGGCCATTAGATCAGCAGAGCTAAAAATATTCCTTTTGGAGCTGGACTCTGGGTCCCTGTCCCTCCCAATCTCCTCCTGTGCCAAGTGAAGCCTGGGAGCATCTCTGTGATCTCACAGTGGTGGTGCCACTGATGGAGGGTTCAAATCTCTGGCTCACTGGAAATTAAATCATCAGTTCAGTAATCTCCAGTCACTTCTTTAGCATGACAATTCTCCTTGCTTTGATAATCGGAAAAAAATCAGCAGCTCTGTGCAGAGGCTGAAATCTCACCAGGGTCTCATCATACATTTGATCCTACCCATTGAGTAAGGGAGAACAGATCAAGATGGAAAAAGAGTAGGGATGAGACCAGATTTTCCATTCTGTGAGAAATTCCAAATTTGTCATGATGCTTTTCATTGTGAATGTAAAAAGAATTTTTTTTCTACAAAAAGAAATTTCAAAAAATATATTGATTTTTTTTTCAAGAGGAACTTGTTTTTAAGCCAGTGGTCAAATTTTCCTTTTAAAGATCCTGAAACTGTTTAATGGCATTATTGAAATCTTCACTTGATATTTGATTTTTTATTTTAAAGAACTTCATTACAGCCAGGTTTGTAGTTGAAGGTCTGAATCTGGGAAATCACTTTGTGCTTAACTTCCCCACTTATGTCCCACTGAAGTGAATGGGATTTAAGCTTGTGCTTCTGTAAATCAGGACCATTAATAATTAAGGAAATGAAAAGTAATTATTGAATTAGAAAATTAGAGGCTGATCCAAAATTTATGTGAGCAATAGTTTATGGAAATCATTAAAAACGTGAAGAAGACATTTTTGCCATATGGATGTTGAGTGCCTGCAGCACCAGAAATGTTGAGCTTTGCTATAAAACACAGTTGACAACACAAGACCTACTTAACAGGCACTATCTATAGAGAGTCTAATAACTCTCTAAATTAAAAAATAATCATTTTCCCAAACCTTTCTGGCACTTGAGAATTTGCAGGAAAGGGGAGCAAGATGTTCAGTTTTTATATTGCTATAGGGAAACCTTTGTAGTACTTTGGATATGGGATGAGGCTGCTGCTGTTGCTGCTGCTTTGGCTGTGCCTCTCCAGGAGGCTGCTTGGGAGAATCCAAACTTTGCTTTCCTCTCATTTGTGCTGGAAATCTAAGGGGAAGCACTAAATACTGTCCAGTTCCTTCCTTGATTGCTGCAGTGATTCTTTCTGTAAAATTAATGCATCCCATGTTAATGGGTCACTCAGGTTCCAAATCTGCAAAAAACTTTTCTTAATACAACTTGAAGTCCAGCCTAAAGCATGGGAGCTTTTTGGAATGAGTTATGGCAGGCTTCAAATTTTAGAATATTGGTGAATACTCCCCTTTAGGGTGTTGGAATAACATTCTTCTGGGTGGAAACGTGTGTTACTGCTCTTGAAGTGCTGCTCTGTGCCAACACAGCCTGTGCATGGTCACACTGAATGAGACAGAAATTGTCTCCCCTCTTCCCAGAAAGTGGAGGGGCAGGTGCTGAGCTCTTCTGAAGGAAGTGACAGGACCTGAAGAACAGCGGCAGCTGTGCCAGGGGAGGTTAAAGTTGGATGTAGGGAAAGGTTCTTCCCCCAGAGGGTTCAGGCACTGCCCAGGCTCCCCAGGGAATGGGCACGGCCCCAGGCTGCCAGAGCTCCAGGAGCCTTTGGACAGCGCTCCAGGAATGCCCGGGGTGGGATTGGTGGGAGTCTGTGTAGGACCAGGGCTTTTACTGATGATCCTTTTGAGTCCAACTCAGGATATTCCATGATTCCATGAAGTATCTTGTGACCCTTTTGCAGAAGAGCCTGATGTCCATGGTCCTAGTGTGAGTGACCTGAGAATGGTGATGAGGTTCTGGCCTCTAGGCACGTACACCATCGCTCTCCTGGAGCCTGGGCTGCTGACAGGGATAGCTCAGGGAGAGCTCAGGGATAGCTCAGGGATGGGAGAGCTCAGGGAGAGCTCAGGGAGAGCTCAGGGAGAGCTCAGGGAGAGCTCAGGGAGAGCTCAGGGATGGGAGAGCTCAGGGATAGCTCAGGGATGGGAGAGCTCAGGGAGAGCTCAGGGATAGCTCAGGGATGGGAGAGCTCAGGGATAGCTCAGGAATAGCTCAGGGATAGCTCAGGAATAGCTCAGGGATGGGAGAGCTCAGGGATAGCTCAGGGAGAGCTCAGGAATAGCTCAGGGAGAGCTCAGGGATAGCTCAGGAATAGCTCAGGGATAGCTCAGGAATAGCTCAGGGATAGGAGAGCTCAGGGAGAGCTCAGGGATAGCTCAGGGATGGGAGAGCTCAGGGAGAGCTCTGCTGGTTGCTTAGCAGCTGCGAGCTGCAGTTTGGAGGTGCAGGAGCCGAGGATCCCAGTTCCCTTGCCATGCTCCGGCTCTGCTGCCTGCCCTTGCTCCAGGAGCCTCCCGTGGGGCCAGAGACACTGCTGCTGCTGTGGGGTAAGCTGTCCCTGCTCATCCATCACCTTGTGCTGCTGCCGTCAGCCCCGTGACTGGGGTGGTGTGGGCTGGGCTGAGGGAGGCTGAGCCTGCACACCCTGGCACAGCAGGGGCTGACCCAGCTCTGCCTCCCGGCTGCATTTAACTCTTACTGCCCTCAGGCATTGCAACCAAACTGCAAAGCTACACGCCAGCCTTTAAATGAAATAGAATGGAATTAGTGACGGGTTTAGGATCATCTGACAGATCATTTTGTTGTTTGGGTGGTCATGTAGGAATGCAATGACCAGTTTGGTGGCAGATGGAGGTCCAGGATCACTGGGATTTCTCAGGCTGCTGTTCCCTTATGTTGGTGACTGAACCTTGAAGGTCACACTGGCAGCTCAGTGAGAGAGCAAGAATCCCTTAATTGCAGAAGATGGAGAAATGGGGAAGGCTGATAGGTCCCTGAGCAGAATTTGCCTTGCACTCCTGGTTTTATTTTTCTCCTTTAGACAAAAAGTAAAATTACATAATGTGGAAATCCCAAATGATTTATCCTGTGTAGGTGTCTCTTTGTAGGATTGTGAGATACGGTGATTTCTCATGAACTGAAAGCAGAATTTATGGACACTGTCACAGTCTTAAATCATTGAGACAGAATGTATCTGGATTGGAGGGTTTATATCTGCAATGGCCTCGCAGGCTTTGGATATTAATGTAAAACTGATGCTTTGGAAGTTTGTTGATAAAGAAATCAGTGTAGAGGGATTGTGATTGGGAATTCAGAGCAGGCCATGCCTTTTGTATCCCAGGGGAGAGGGCAGCTGTCAGAGTCCTGCCAGCCATGCACAGGAGGTCAGCATTTACACCTCTGGCCCCTGTTGTGTCCCCCTTACACCACACATCCTCTGCTTTCTGCTCCATTTCAGGCATCCCTGTCACTTCCAGTCCCTGGCACTGCCTCTGAGTGCCCGTGTGACCCGGAGCAATCTAATTCCTTGATTCCTTCCACATCTCTGGAAGTGTCCCAGGCCAGGTTGGATGGGGCTCGGAGCAAACTGGGACAGGGGAACGTGTCTGTGCCCATGGCAGGGCTGGCACTGGATGGGCTTTAAGGTCCCTTCTGTCCCAAACCACTCCGGGATTCTGTGATTAACGACTCTTCATAAAGTGCTTTGACCTGTTAACTGCTGCATTATTACAACATCTTTTATTGATCATAATAGGCCATGGAGCATTTAAAAGTCACCATTAGATATTAAAAACTTCACAAAGCAAACTGTTCTGTGCTGCCACAGTCCCTTCCTTGTCCCCTGGAGCAGTCTGTATCTTGTCTGTGTTTTAATTGGGGAAACGATATGCACTCAGGAATAAATCTGCAGCTAGAGTTGTTCATCATGGATTGTTTTCATAATTCAGCTGAAGGTTTGCCTGGGGCACCTGGCAGAAATTTTGCAAGCTTCAATCCTGCCTTCAGATCTCTGGGTTAATATGCTTCTGTCTGTTTGGAATCTAATTTCACGCTGTTTATACAACCACTTGGTGATTTACATTTGTGCAAGGATGCCTTGTGTAGGAGAACGCTACAAAATCTTTGAAAGACATGTAGAAGTTAAAGCTCTGGATGGGTCTCATGATGCTGGGCCACATCCAAATCTATGGTTTAATAATTAAAACAGGACCACTAACAGCTGGTTTGAGCATCGATGGCTGCTGCAAATTAAAACATGACAATGTTACCTGCAAATTAAAACATGAAAATGTTACTCAGGCACTTTGATTGCTTTCAAAAAGGAAAAAGTGCTATTTCTGCTCAGATTTCCCTTTCCTAACCCGCAGTGCTGAGGAGCTGCTGACGGTGTGGCCGTGTTTGTGTGTGTGCAGGGCAGGAGCTGGATTGTGAAGAGGAGCTATGAGGATTTCCGGGTGCTGGACAAACACCTCCACCTGTGCATCTACGACCGCCGCTTCTCGCAGCTGGCAGAGCTGCCCCGCTCCGATGCCCTGAAGGACAGCCCCGAGGTAAAGGGCTCCTCTGGGGCACCCAGGCACCACCCAGGCAGTGGGATTTGGTCAAGGAATGACCTCCAAGGGACGTGCAGTTGGATTTCAGGGACAATTTCTTTGTGGAAGGGGCTGCCCAGGACAGTGGTGGAGGCACCGTCCCTGAAAGTGTTCAGGATTTGTGGATATGGCACTTGGGGACGTGGTTCAGTGGTGGACTTAGAGGTGTTTTCCAGCCTCAGCATTCCGTGTATTTCTAGTAGGGAGTAGTTTTAATGCAGCCTGGGGTACATTTGAAAATTGGCTAACGGGAATAAAGTCGGTGTTTTCCACCCTTAATTTCAGTGATCTAAAGGGAAATGTCCTGCAAATTCAGACAGTTTAATTAAGCTCCTGACTCTGGAGTAGTAATTAAGTGTCAGGAAAGCAGCTGTCCTGTGGTACCTTAGCTGTGAATTTGGTTTTGTCTTTGGAAACTCTGTCAGTGATGTGGGTATTTCCTGACTTAGTATTGCCAACTCAACATTCTCAGGAAATCATGCAGTCTAAGGCTGCAGCACTGCAAGAGCCATCCCATTTGGAGTGCTAGGCTTCCATTTTAAACTGAATATTCCTGACATGTTTTTAAGAGCATTTGCATTAGTGTGTTGTTTAAATGTTCTTTAAAAAGCTCTTTTTCCTCAATGAGGGTTTTGTTTTTTTCTCTCAAAGAGATGCTTTTCATTTCTTGGCTTACTGTCTTCACACGGAGTATGATGAGCTGAAATTACCACAGCTTCTCACTGCTGGTAATTGAAAGATTTATTCATGTCTAGAAAAATCTCCTGGAGAGCAGCAGGTGAATTTTGCTGCATCATTTTGGAGAACGTGGACACTGAAATTAGTACCCCCTAGAATTTTACAGGGTGTTTGCCACGGAATTTAAGGAACTGATCCTACAGCCCCATCACTCAGCAGTCTGATTTACTATTTGCTCTGGCTTCACACAGGGTATTTCTGAGGAGGATTTAAAGTTTAAGTTCAGCAGTAGCAGCAGTATTCAGGACAATGAACTCCTGATTTATTTTTAATTCTATTTTAGCCATTCATATCTCTTGCATCCTTACTTGTACCACTGATTTAATTGGACTTTAGAGCATGAGCCTGAAAATCTGCCTTCTGTCTGTATGCACGGAGGATATGAAGATGCTGAACAGCTCTGCTGCTGTGTGAAATGTGACTCTGCAGCTGTGGGGTATCTCATCATATATTTTTTATTTTGAATTGGCCACACTGGAACAGATGTTTGAGGAGAACAATGTTTTAAACAGTCCTACAGACTCTGGGTTACAATGCTGCTTTATACCACTGCCACTGTTAGACTTTGGAAAGACCTCAGTGGTTTCTCAGTAATAAAAACCAGTTTACTGTTACAGAAGGGGCATGGCAAAGTGTATTTTTAAACCCATTTTCTACTGCTTAGATATTACTCTTTGGGCAGGGGGTCAGTCTGAGTTGCCACATTCTTAAGGCTATGCAAATGTGTGGAAGTGGCAGCCAGAGGTTTGTTCACTGAGTGGTTCTCAGGTCTGTTTGGTGGCCCTAAGACACATGAGTTTTTTGTATGTGAAGTCCATTATATAGGGAAGGCTTTAGATTTAAGGTATCTTGACAAGGGAAGTTATAAAAATCCGCATGAATGTTACAAAATGATAATAATAACATGATTACTTTCACAGAGAGCTGCTTCTTTACCCTTTCTTTTGCTGTAACCGTTAAACCCTGTGTGTAGCGTGCTGTCCTTTGAATGACAGAAATTTGTTTATTTGCAGAGGGGAACATATCTCTGTAACTCTTGTCTGTGACAGTGGGTGATTTCTGGTCTTCCCTAAGCCTACAGAAGGCTCTCCAAAGGAAGGTGCATTAATGGAACCACTGTGTGTGTGTGTTTGTGTCCAGCTGGTCACCCAGATGCTGATGGCTTACCTGGCTCGGCTCTCCAACATCGCAGGCAACAAGATCAACTGTGGCCCTGCCCTCACATGGATGGAGGTACAGCACAAACCTGGGGTGTTCCTTGTTTCCTGACCTTGGAAATGCAGCAGGCACACACCTGCTCTTTCCAGGCCTGTTGATGTCACTGAAATTCTATCCTGAAAGCTTTATTCACCTGTTACCAGCACATAGAAGGAGTAGGACACACTGAATCAGAACCCATGTTAAGAGTACAGAGGTTTTTTCTGTGTTACCTGGATTTTGTCTCTCAGAAATACATTGTCCTGCTGATATTCACAAATGGAGGAGGTGGCAGTCCCAGGGGGCTGCCTGGGACTGCCGGGTTTAGGGCTGAATCCCCCAGTGATGGGTTGCAGGAGGCTCACTTCTTTCAAAGCTCACTTATTCCTGCTCTCCTTTTTGCCAAGGCAATGCCGCAAATGCGGCACATTTCTAAAACTCAGCTGTCTTTGTTACGGTGTTTCCCTGCTCTCTTGGGCTTTTTTTTAATAATTTTTCCCAGTGGCAGCTCCAAACCCAGTAAATGCTCTGTGCTCCTGTTGTCTCCCCTGCAGACAGAGGCGGCCTTGTGCTTGCAGTGGCACAGTTTGTGTGTTGTGAACTGCAGCTGCAGCTCTGCTTTCAGGTTTAATGGTCTTGTAGCCTTTAGACAATAGCCCTTCCTGGGGAGGAGGGCAGGGAAGGCTGGAGGAGTGTCCAGCTGTCCCTGCTCAGGCTGGCTGCAGACGTGTGGCTTTCCATCGCTGCGCACCAGGAATAGAAACAGCTATTAATAGACTGCTGCAGCTCCTTTTTAAACAGTTCTGATAAGGACTGAGTGTGATTTCCTGCAATTTTCCACACTGATAGCCTTCTCACCCTGCCATATTTTGGGATGAGAAAAATCTTGGAAAGCGGCAAAGGGAGGGAGGAAGTTGTAGAGACAAATAAGCTACGGGATTCACAGCGACAGAGTAGGCCAGGAGATCACAGCAAGCCCAGTGCACATGCAGTGCAGAGAAACCTTTGTGACTCACTGAGAATCCTACAGAATTTAATTTTACACAGAAATCTGGGAGTTTTGGAAGTAGGTTGATCATTGCAAGGGAGGGGTGAATGTTTTCTTAAAAAAAAAAAGGTGGGAGAAAATGGAAAGCACAGTAGAGTTTGGTTTGACAGCATTTCCTCCCTCCCTTAGTACCTTGAGCATTAATTCCACCTTGTAGAGGATTTTTGGAGCACATCTGTATTGCCATGGGAAACCACCATGATTTAGTGTTAAAGGGAGGTGCAGACCCTCACTGGGAGCTCTGTTTGTACAAAAAGGTGCACCAATCCAGCATTTCTCTCCTCAGAGAATGGGCACACCCGACCTTCTGGAAGCCCATAGTGAGTTGTTCTGTCTGTGCTGTGTCCTCTCTCCTGGGGCCCAGGGCTGGGCTGTCTCTCTCCATCAGCTTGAAGCCTCTAAATGCCTCTTCACTTGTCCTCAGCTGCCTCCCAGTTCCCTGTGCTCTTTGTTTCAGATTGATAACAAGGGGAATCACCTGCTGGTCCATGAGGAATCATCCATTAATGTCCCTGCTATTGCTGCTGCCCATGTCATTAAGAGATACATTGCTCAAGCAGCAGATGAACTGTCCTTTGAGGTAAATAAAGCACTTGTGTTCCTTGTTGTCAGCTACAGATGAGTGTAATCTCTTTGTCTGGGCCTGTGTGCCCATCAGGAATATGTCCAGACACTACCACAACGTTTTGTGAGGTGAAGCTTGGAAGATTGAGTTAAATATTCGATCTGCAGCGAGTTGGATATGGGGAGATGTTCAGTCATCTTTAAAATCCAGCTTTACTTGACATTAGTATCTTTGATTATCCAGCTCCTGCCAGCTCCTCTGGGCTGGCCCTGAGCAGAACCCGTGTGTTTTCTGTTCAGGATGACTGAACCTGTATGTGTGGACACAAGCTTCATTTCTCCTTGCCCAGGTTACATCACCTGGGTTCCTCTGAGCAAGTCCCTGTTGATAACCATTTTTAAAAGCTTCTATGCCCATGAGAACTGGCAAAGGATTGCTACTATAAGGGCAGGTGATGAGCTAAAACTGGTCTGAAAATCCAGCGTGGGAGCTGCTGTGGAGCAGATCCCTGAATCTCGGGATGGTTTGGCTTGGGAGGGACCTTAAAATCTGTCCCATTCCACCCCTTGCCATGGGCAGGGACTCCTTCCAGTAGCCCAAGTTGCTCCACATCCCATGCAAGATCTCCAGATAAGACCCTGGAAACTTTTGGTTGTCTGGAAGTTGTCTGTTTTACCCAAAAGCAGCAGTCTGTGCTCTGGTTGCCCTGCACAATGGTGCTGTTTCTACAAAACATGTGAAGGAAAACAGTGCCCTGAGGAGCTTTGTGATCTCATCCTTGGTGTGCAGCACAGGAGGGAAAAGTAACAGTGATGGTCTGGTGCTGCCAGGGGTTTGTTCATGTTCAGATCAAGGTGAGCATTAGTATACCCCAAAGAACTGTGTGATCAGAGGGACACGTGGGCATGGCAGCTCTGAGCTGGGATCCAAGCAGCACAGGGTCCAGGCTGGATGTCAGCTTATGAGAGCACTGAAATGACACTCCCTGCTCGTAAACTTTGCTTTGTGCAGACAGGAAACTGAGGCATGTGTGGTTTCCAAGGGTGTGCAGACACCTCTGCAGAACTGACACAGAACAGGATCAGAGGTTTTATGATGCTTAGTCCTGTTCCTTAACCCAAATTATCTCTGTGTTTACTATTCTAAATTTCTAATAGGCAGTTGCACAAGCAGCTGACTGGGGTTTGCTCCGTAGTTCTGAGGAGCATCCTCTGTGTCTCTGCTCCTTTGGTGGCAGCAGTTTCCTTCATGGACATTTGCTTTGCTCTTGGTTCACTATTCCCTGGAGGGAATAATTTCCCCACATGTCAGTCCTGCCTATCTGCAAATTTGGGATGTGTTATCTTTTCTGTAAAACACTTTCCTTGGGAACAGCTGTCTCCTGTGCTGGATAATCCAGGAACTCTGACACGTCAGCTCAGCTTTGCAAAGACAGATGTGTAGCTGCTCCAGAGTTTTGCAGTTTCTTGCAGTGCTGAGACTGTGGTTATTGGAACTGTGCTCTCCTCCTGGCTGTGACTGATGCTGTCAACCTTTTGCAGGTGGGGGACATTGTGTCTGTCATCGACATGCCACCGAAGGAGCTGACCTCGTGGTGGAGAGGAAAACATGGGTTCCAGGTAGGCACCAGCACAGCCATGGCAATGGGACTGGAATAAGAGCAGGAACCTCAGTGCTGTGTTCCTGGAGCTGCTCTGCCTGCTCAGTGTGGCTCAGGGGATTGAGGTGGCTGTCCCTGCCTTGGTGTCAGGGGACTCCCCTTCTCTCAGGGCTGGAGCGGACACAGGGTCTCCACTGGAAGTTTCCTTCCTCCCTGACTGGGGGAAGGAGGGCTGGCCATGGCCCGTGGTGGACAGCTGGCCTGATGGCACTGGAAGCTTGTGCTGCAACCCCTGCAAGGCAAGTGACATCGTTACTCACATCATCCCCTTCCTGCCAGGAGCTACAACCAGATCAGGCAGAACATAGAGGATTTGGAGAATTCCATCTGATGGAACAGTGCTGCTGACTTGGACAAGCCACCCATCCCTGTCTGTGTTTACTGTGTGATATCAGTGGTGCTGGTCCCTGTAAATGTCACAGCACAGAGATGGAGACTGAATTTTCAAAAGGTCCTAAGCATACCTGGGGCTTAGGTATCAAACCTTGTGTGTTGAAATGGAACTGTCCATCCAAGGAGTTTTTAATCCTTTAGATTTTTCCATTTGGAAATGTAAAAGCTTTAAAAGTATCTTTTTAACCAAGCAAACCTCAGAGCCACTGCGGGTTGGAGGTACTGATTGTGCCATCTCACATTTCAGCTGCTTTCAGCCACAGGGATTTCCATCTGCATCTGCTGTGAGTGGGTGAGATGAGGAGTTTGCTTGCAGAGGCTCAGGATTGACCAGACACTTGTGTAATTTGGCATGGAAAGTCTTCTCAAGGCTCCTCAGGTTTTCCCTGACACACCTTTCTGTGCCAGACACAGCCTTGGCCCAGCTGTTGTCATGCCCAGCAGCTGGATCTCCCAATCCCAGCTGGATGCAGTGTAGTTACACCATCCCAGTGCTGTCTGCTCAGCCAGGGCATGTGAGACACAGCTTTTGTTGGTTTTGTGTCAGGTGTGGGAGTTCAGGTGACATCTCATTTGTAAAATAAGACACGGACATAAAATACTTGCTCTGAAATTTCATTTCTTTCTAGAGTCAACACACTGGTGCTACTTGAACAATCTTCTGCTTCAGAACTGTGTTGTGGCTATGCTGGACTTGTGTTCTAATTGTAGAAGCCTTAAAGCTGAATATGCTGTACTGTCATAGAATCACAGGATGGCTTGGGGTGGAAGGGACCTCAGACATCAGTTCCAACCCTCAATCAATTAAGTGCTGTAATACTGCTGGAAGGATCAGCCTATGCCATGATTAACTTCCAAGTGAATCAATAAAGCGAAACAAAGCTCCTATGTGGTCTGTGCCTGCGTGTGGACGCTTTGCACAGGGTTTGGAATCCCTGTATGGGATGTAGATCCCATTCAGTGTGGGCTCCCTGCGTGCCATCGGGCTGGCTGACATTGGAGCCAGGTCTGGAGAACAGAACTGCTGATTAAAGGCACAGAAGCAAGGCAGCCCTTGTGCAGTTTGTCACAGCTTTGTACCTCTCATCACAGTGATCCTGCTGTGCTTTCCCAGTGTAAAAATCTGGTGATGAGCAGACTGCCTGAAAAGGGGGTTTTCTGTGTCCCTGCAGAGTCAGGCTCCTGACACAACACATATGAGCAGCTGCAGAAATACAGCACCATAATCTGTCTTAACAGAAAATTAGGGGTGGAGTAATCTTGTGTCCTTAATGACAAGCAGGAATGGTCACAGTGTGATCAGGTGACAGCCACACACACATCATCCATGGAGATGCAGCTCTCAGGAGCTCAGCTCCAGGAACTGTGTTCCCTCAGCTCCAGGAGCTGTATTTGCTCACCATCTTAACCTGTGTGTCGAGTTTAGGGCTCATGAGCTCTAAATGTACAGAAAATGTACATTTCCTGATGGCATGAAGTGTTTTGATGATACAAGCAGTAAGAATTCAGAGAATGGGAATTTATCTCTGGTGTTGCTACACCACACCTAGAGATGAGTTACAGGCAGAAGTATCCGTGATGGATGCTCAAAAAGAGTGTGTAGGTGAAGAATGTTGTTACAGCAAGAGGTGTAAAGATAGATGAAGCTGTGCAGCCTCTAAAGCATTTTTTAGAGGCAAACAGTTCTGTTCCTGTTTAGGAATATTGCAATGATAGCAATCTGTTGATCCAGTCATTTGAATTAATAAAATAAATCAACAGAGCCCCTCTTGCCAGTTGTGATTCAGACAGCAGATAAAAGGAGATGGTCCTGCCACCAAATGTTTGGACAGCTTGTCCTGTTATTTCTCAGGTTTTTGCTTCATGTTGGGGAAAGAGCAGGGTTTCATCAACAGCTTCCATTATAAATCATGTCTTGATAGGAGGAGAGCAAGAACAGGGGGAAAAAAAATATTGTTTTGCTGAAAATGGAAAAGATTACTTAAAGGAACTGCCCATTTTTGTGCATTTGAAGCAGCTGTGAGTTGTATATGCCCAGGCAGAAGTGCCATCACTCCAGCCTGTCCTGCATCCCTTGGGATAATGGGAGGGCTGTGATGAGGAACTGGAGGCAGCTCTACAGACATGAGCCAAAACCCAGCTCTGAGAGGCTGCAAGCACCTGCAGCTTGGATTGAGCGTTGAAATCAGAGTGTTCCTGCCCCCAGAGCTGTCCTTCAGGGGTGACTCACTGGGTCTGTATCCATCACACTCCCCTGGCACAGTGCCTGTGCTCTCTGCACACCTGAGGTCAGGACTGCTCTGCAACACGCCTAATCCTGTGTGAACAAAACAACCCAGGAGGCTTCTTAGCATTTGCTCTGCTTAAAGTAAAATGATTTTTAAGACATTTTTCCTCAAGCCTTTTCCTCTTCTAGTGCCCTCAGTGTGAGTCAGCGCTTTCTCTGTAAAAATGTTACCTAAATTACAGCCACCTCCACATCAACAGCCTTCAGTCCTCTTTGTTCTGCTCTGCTTTTGCTCCATGCTTTGTCTTTTCAATCAGTAGCTCTGTGTCAGGGAGCTGAGTCATTGGGGACAGGCCCATGTCTGATGCACAACTGCCTTTGGTTGTCCTGAATTATTCTAGTTTTTGGGAATAGTTTTCTAAGGTGCAGAGCTACCTCACAACCTGCACTGCTGGAGAGGTGACAAAACCAGGGTTTGTAGCCAGGGCAACTGAGCTGTTTTAACCAGGCTGTGATTGCAGCAGCTTCAGCTGGTTGTGAGACTGCGGGTTCCACAGAACCCCGGATGGTTTGGGTTGGGAGGAACCTTAGGGATCATCCAGTCCCACTCCTCCCCTGGGCAGGGACACCTTCCACTATCCCAGGCTGCTCCAAGCCCTCTCCAGCCCGGCCTTGGACACTCCCAGGGATCCAGGGGCAGCCACAGCTGCTCTGGGCACCCTGTGCCAGGGCATCACCACCCTGACAGGGAAGAAATTACTCCCAATATCCAATCTAAATCCCATCTAACCCTGCCCTCTGGCTGTGGGAAGCCATTCCCAGTGTCCTGCCATTCCATCCCTCGTCCAAAGTCCCTCTCCAGCTCCCTGGTTTCCCAAAGTACTACTGGCACATCAGTCAGGAATCGACAATCAACAAGTACCATGCCACACAGGCATTTCTTTTCTGAATAAAAGAAATCCAAATAGTTTCGTGGCCCAGCTGTTCAACTCTCTTTAACAGGAGCTCAGGATAAGAGGAGTAACAGTCGTGTTCCTCCTGTTAGTAGTGCCCTAAAGTGGAAGAGCATTTCAGCAGGGACTCCTTTGGAGACGAGGTGAGGGTGTCCTGCTCTCTGGGTGGTCACTTGGCAAAGACTCAGGGAAAATTCTGCTCAGGAAGGCCAAACAGGCCATAACAACTTGCAGTTTCCTTGTCAGGTTTTGCTAGACTGTCATCAGATTTAAAAGAAAAAGAGAAATCGTTTTTGACTAAAATTGAATCCACACTTCAGATTATATCAAACCTGAAAAACCAATCCAAATGTCTCAGACAGTGCTTCATTTACCATTTACGTTTCTGGTACTTCCTCATTTGTTTGAATTCCCTCCCCATAAACTGAAAATTATCACTGTTAGTCTGACTTTACCTTAAAGCCTCTTGTGTCCTCCAGTGTTGGCAGCCATTGGCACAGAAGGGAAAAGATAAAGCTGTAGTAGGTGTTGGAGAACAGTTCTCATGCACCAGCGCCTGTACCTTCCTCCTCTGGTGAAGGTCTGTAGTGATATAGCTAACCTTTAGATGACCTTGCATTTATCTAAATATATACTACCCTGGCTATTAATTTTCCTATGTTGCCAAATCCTTTAATCCTGGCTCAAGGCTCAGTAGTGCCTTGCTGCATCTGTTGAGATTAACTCTTGGACTAAACTCACTTATTTATACAAAATCATAGAAAACTTCCCATGGGAGGAGAAGGAGCATCTTTTAAATGAGTGGGAATGAGGCACAAGTTGTGGGTTATAACCCAAACAAGGATCTCCTGGGGATCTTGCAAGAAAAGTTACAATAAGTAACTCTGAAAATGTAATTAGTTTCTAGCAGTGAGCCAGCACAGTTCTTTGCCCCTAAAAATCCATTGTAATTATTGGTGTGAATGTGGCAAAAGTGATACATGGGCAGCGGGTAGAACATTTGATTTGGGAAAGTTCTGAGATATCTGGAAGCAGTGACATAACCATCCAGGGTGTTTAATTTCTGAATTCCTAGTTAGTGTGTTGTACAGTGCACCCAGAAACATGAGAAATACTGTGTTAACAGCCAAAGGCAAATGAGGTTTGATTTCATGTCCATCATTTGATTAAATGTTCAACAGTGTGGGTTTTGGGGTTGGGTTTAGATCCAGATTTAGATGATTCATGGAAGGTTGGGGTCCCAGGACTTCAGGTTTCTTTACACAGACAATGTGGGCAATTACTGAAAATGGAAGAAACTTCACTCCAGCTGTGAAGTTTCCCAGATGATGTCTGTGTGGTGGGCTGAGACTTCCCTGAATCTGTGTCTTTTTCCTAATTTAAAAATTGCTTCCTGTATCTCTCACATGGGAAATGTCCAGCAGAGGCTCTCAGCTACAGTGAAGTGTTAAAGCTGGGGCTGTTTGGCCTGGGGAAGAGAAGATTGAGAAGAGAACTTAAACCTCTGAAGGGACCTCAGAGCACCTTCCAGTGTCTGGAGGGGCTACAAGGAAGGTGGAGAGGGTCTTTGCATCAGGAACTGATGTGACTGGACAAGGGGGAATGGTTCAAAATGAGAAAAAAAGAAAAATTAGGTTGGCTATAAGGAGGAAGTTCCTACCTGTGAGGGTGGGGAGCCCTGGCACAGGATGCCCAGGATGCCCAGAGCAGCTGTGGTTGCCCCTGGATCCCTGGGAGTGCCCAAGGCCAGGCTGGATGGGGCTTTGGAGCCCTGGGACAGTGGAGGGTGTCTTTGGCCATGGCAGGGGGGGGGACTGGATTATCCCTGAGTTTCCTCCCAACCTAACCTGTCCTGGGATCCCATGATTTAAAACTGTAAAGTGTATTTTGTTTAAACACCAGCACTTCAGTGTCTGTGCCATTTAGCCTGTTCCTTGGCATCTCCCAGCAGAGCAGATCCCTGCGCCATGAGCTGCCAGAGGAAGGACCTCTATATTGTATGTGATGCTGCTGTTCATGCTAATTTTCTTAGGTTAATTGGCACATTTCTGTCTATAAACTGCACAGAAATCCCCACTGTGTTCCATAACTCCAGGATACCGTGTCCTTGCAGACCTGGCACACCCAGCCGAGGGAGTGGCTGGTGCAGCTGTACCTTGAGTTGGGTTATGGCTGGGTTCTGTGAGTCACTTGTCATGCCCAGGCCAGTCCCAGTTAAAAGGAACCCCAGCTCAGAGCCCAGGTGCTGCTGGCCCAGAGTGCTGCTCCGACAGGTTCTGCCCTGAGCCTCAGAGTCCTAACAACAATTGTATTTCAAGTCTGTGACACTGTGTGATGGGTGACAGCTTATCCTTATGGTTGGGCCAAACACCGCCCTGCTGGATGTTGGGGTGTGGGAAGAGGAAGGGGTGTGCTCTGTTGTTTCTTTTGGGGCTTTTGGAATAACTTCACTCTGGACACCCTACACATGACACTGCCACCAAACTGCTGGGAGGTTGGTGGGTGAAAATCAACTTGGAGTAGGCAGGAGATCAATCTTTTTCCATGGAGACAAAAGGGAATTGTGTAAGAGGAATTAATAGAGGAGAGACTGTCTGCCAGGCTTGGTGCTGACTGCCCTGTGCCTCCAAAGGATTTCACGGATGTGTCAACATGATTGGCACAGTCCTGGCTCAGTTCTGCTCAGATGAGCTTGGGGCCCATCCTCTGGCTCTTTCCCTGATGTTCCTGTGGTGTTTGTGCAGACTTGGTGCTTCCAAGTCATAGGCCTGACAAGGATAGGGAATCCTGCCCTGCCTCAGATGAGGAGTCTGGGCAGGTGCTGGTGCCTGAGTTACATCTCACAAACAGGAGCTGTGCTGGGTGAGAAACATGGAGAAAAGGTGGGGAAAGATGGGCTATGGATTAAAGTTACCAAAGGTCTGCTCTGGTCTGACTTTCACCTGGGATGAGAGTAAGAAGAAAGATGCTGGGAAATAAGAGAGAAGGTGGGGATGCAGGGAAGTACCAAATTCCTCTCTGGTCACAGCTTAGTCTGAGTCTTCAAACAGGGAAAGGGAAATAATTTCACTTCTCTCCAGATACAGCAGCCCCTCTTGAGTGGCATGGGAATGTCTGCAGGCACATCCTACTCCAAGAAAACATCAGAATCCTTCCCACAGCCTTTAACTCTTCTGCTGGTTTAGAGGGACTCTCCAGCCCTTCTGCCTTTCAGGGGCTGCCGGGAGAAATGCTGAATTACGGGTCAGTGCAGGGACACTGCAAATTAGCATTTAAAGTTAATTGCTCCAGGGCCTTGCAATGCCTCGGGCTCTCAGATTGTTCTCTCTCTGGGTGCTGGCAGCAGAGCAGAACCTGCAGTTGTCAATGGCTGCAGGTCATTTGATGCTAGATAATGTCATGGAGCATCAGGCAGGGGGAGTTGAGGGGAGATGTTGGTTGAATAGTTCAGATCGTAACACTCCATTCCCTCTTTCTGTTTTACTCCAGGTTGGATTCTTTCCCAGTGAATGTGTTGAACTCATCAATGACAAAGTCCCTCAGTCCGTGACCAATTCGGTGCCAAAACCAGGTGTGTAAACCAGCTTTTTTTGATGCAATGAACTGGACTGGAGTTCTCTTTGTGTGTTCCATGTTTAACACCTCCCTCACACGTTTCATGAATGTTGATCATCCTCTGCACATCCTCATGCCCTCTCTGTGTGTGATCACTCACACAGTGCCCCTCTGGGCAGTTCCCACTGTTGAATGTCTTTCACACGCTGTACAAACTTGTGTCAATGTCCACCTCCTGCCTGACTGGAAGGATTTAAGCCTGTCAGAATTTCAGGATAGTTTGAGCAGTCTGTAATGAGAGATTCCATGAAACATCCCAGTTCTGGGTGACCAAGGGAGTGCTGCATGTCAGGACTTTTTATACAGAACATAGGTGAGCAGGAATGTTTGTGCTGATCAGATGGAATAGATCACCTTGGTACTGGTGCTTTCTGCTTGAGAATAAATAGAGGAAGTTGGATGTAACAGAATTGGAATGCCAGTTGCTCGTGCTCTGGGTACATGGTTCCATCTGCTTCATCTTGCCTTCTGGACAGTGCTGTATTGTAGGAAAAACAATCAAATTAATCCAAAGTTCTGCTGAAGGAAGGAAAAATAAACAGAGAATGGGATTTTGGATCTGACTCTCCTGTCAACCTTCCCATCCTTTCAATGTGTTCTGGAAGTGACTGGCATTAGGTGTGCTGGCATAACTGAGATTTCTGTAAAATTTTACTGGTCGGGAAGCTGAAATTTAAAAACAAATCTCTATATTCATATAGGTAAAGATATTCCTATATATCTTTAGTATTGAGAAGAAGATTGAATGTGCTTGTTCTTTCTTAAAATGTTAAGCAGCTGGGAAATGGAGTTGATGTTGAACCGGTAGTACTCTTCTCATCCCTCTTCACTATTTTAATGATGTTCCTTATCTTGGCAGATTGCTGACTTGATACTTTAAAACTAATAGATACAATTCAAAAGCTTGACTTTTACCAAGGGAAATAAAAGCATTTTATTAGCTCAGAGCTCTGGAGTTTGGTGGAAAGCCATGGATAGCCCAAGCTGTGAGTGCTCTGCAGTGGATAGCTGGCAGGTCAGGGTGTTCTCAGCTGTTGGCATTGCTGGGAATATGCATTTGGTAAGAGAGGCACAGAGATGGGCATTCCCTGGATCCAGGACCTGCCTGTGCCCAGTCACTGCTCCATCAGCTAAAGCAGGAAAGGCAGCTTTCAGCCTAAACAAAGCAAATGTTTATTGTTAAACATGACTCTGGCAATTCAGTGTGCTGAGCTGCTGGGGAGCAGTGTCTCTGCTTTAGGGGGAGATAATGGAGCAGAATAGATGAATGGATGAGAATAGATGAATGGATGAGTTGATTCTGTTTGGCTTCAACAACACACTGGGGGGTGGATTTGCCCCTTCAGCCATGGGAAATGTTTGGTATAAATGTGGCACCACATCCCATGAAAAGTAAGAAGATATTGCCAAGTCACAAGGTGTCTGTCCCCTGACCTTCCCTGATATTGTTCCATGGGTACATTAAAAGGCTTCTCTAGGAGAGTTCTAATGAGCTTTGAGCTGTAAGGAGTGGTACAGCTGATTCTGTCATCCTGCTGTTCCTCTGCACACAGAATTCCTGATACCACTCCTTGGGTGCATTCTTTGTGCAGCTTGGGAAGTGACAGCACTTGCGTGATGTTGTCAGGAGGCTGGAATTCCTTCCTTGGACACTGCAAAAGCTGGTGGCAGAGGACTCAGGAAGGAGGGTCCTGTAGTTAGGGAATGCTGGATGTGGTGCTGACTCCAGGAGCTCTCTGGCAAGATGAAAAGTGCTGTGTGAGATGGGTGAGAGGAGGAAGGCAGGAAGGAGTTCCAGTTCCAAATGTGCCAGTACAGCCCAGGGAGGTGGCACGGGGCAGGACTGAGGTGCTGAAGCACCCTGGGTGCTGCCAACTGGGAAACTAGATCTTCCAAAGGGCACCCTGCTGGGAATGGCATTGCTGGGATAATGCTCTGTCCCCCATATTCCTGCATTTTGTGTTTTCCAATTCACGCCTTATGCACGCCAGGTATTTCTCATGCACCTAAATACCCACATTAATTACTTTTCTCTCTGTACCTGTGTTTAAAACATCCATTTGGCTGTCCTCAAGGAACAGAGACTTTCCTAAAAATCTCACTTGGAGCTGTTGTCCTCATTTGACATTAGCAGGGTACTTGATCTTGAATTAATGTGAAGTTTTAGATTTGGCCTTGATGAGCTGCACTTATCAACAGGCCAACTTTGATTTCTTTAATCAAAATATGATGTGTGGAGCATCCAGAACATTGTGTATGTGCAGAGTAAAGCTCTTTGCTATAAAGGGATTTCCAAACACAGAATTCCTCATGCTGCTTTATTGTCCCTGGATCTGGCTGGGTTGAGGAACCTAATGAAAAGCAGATGGAAAGCAGGGAACTTCCTGCCCTGGGTTTCTATTATTATTTATAATTAGAGGGTTTGATGTGCACAGGGGATGGGGACAGTATTTTAATGGAGCCATAAAATATTGCAGTGGTCTCTAATGGCAGGTCAGTGACTGCAGTTCCACAGAGATGAGACACAGAGGAGGGTTCGGATTGAGGGCAAACTCTGCTTTTGGAAACAATATTTTCATGGACTGTGGCAGGACAGTGATGGAGCCAGGGCCTGGGATAAGTGATGGGAAATGGGCCATACAGAAAAACTGGCCTTATTCAGTTCTGAGCATTCAGAGTCATGTGAGAGAATATCAGTTTTGCCCCAAGTCATCTCTCAAATGTATTTGACAATAAAGTTTGGAGTCAGGAGAAGAAAGGTACCTGTTAAGAGGTGTTTTCCCTCCTGTGTTGGACTAAGCTTCTGCCCTCTTTTTTTCATGTTCAGTCCTGTAAGAAAATGGGGTTTTTCCCAGCTGGGATGCAAATGCTTTCCTGGCTGTTTCTGTTTATGTAAAAAACCCTGTGAAGATCTAGGAAGGTTATGTGGGCTCATCAAATCCCACGTTTCTAGAGCCCTTTCCTTTTCTCTAAATTCTCCAAGTATTCTTAGTGGGATACAATACTCTAATGATAATTTTTTAGCCTAAAATATTATCCTGGATTGATATCTACTATTTCATAGTCAATATTACCGATTTAGCTGAATTTCAGTGCCAGAATAGATGGAATCAGCTCATACTCATGAGGATTTTTAGAGATCCAGGATAAAGGCTGCATTTGAAATTCAGATATTCAGAGAGAAGTGAATCTTTTCAATATTCAGTGCTGCTCAGAAGGAAAAGTGTGAATAGCTGCACTGGATTTTCCTTTGAAGTGAACATTTGTGAATTGCCTGAACTTTGTGGCTGTGCTGACTCTTCTCATCCCCCTCTCTTCACCTCTGTTTTTGGGAACAGTCTGTTTATGTCCATGTGTGTTTATGTTGTCCCCACTCCTCAGGCACAGGCAGTGTCGTAGCTCTCTCTTTGAGTCCTTCTTCCTCAGAATTCTGGACACTCATAGTTTAGCAGTATTTTAACCCATATTTCACACCTTACCTCATTTGTGCCGTTTGTTTTTGTCTTTTCCTAACAAGCAGCATCCTCCTGTGACCCAGCTTCACTGCAGTGGCCTTGGCAGGGTCGTTTTGGGGAAGGTTTTAACTTGGTCTTTGCTGGGGAGCAGCTGCTTTTGGTGAGGAAACACAGAATTAAGCTGCAGTTTACAGGGGGACAATTAGAGCTGAAGAGAAGAAATGGGGGATAAAAAGGTAATGTTTCACTTTTTTTTTCCTCCCCCAAAATAAGCATTTTTAAAGCCTGAGGGTCATTCTCACAAAGAATGTATAACCTAGCAACTCTAACCAACTTTATGGAGGAATTTTCAAATTCCTGTCTCATCCATTTAATTTATGTTTGAGAAGTGAAGATGCTCTTATGAGACACAACATTAAAAGGTCCCCTGTCAGTACTGCAGGCTGTTGTGAATGACTGATTTTCTTTTTAAAACATCAATAACAGATCACTCTGGGTCAGCACACCCGATACAAATAATCCATTGAATTTCAGGAAGATTGAAATATAGCTCTGGATCAAGCAACAGGCTCTGCCCTGACCTCCTGCAGGCTCTGATCAGTGCTGGAGAAATTAATTTTAACTGCAAAAATGCAAACTGAGACACATTCACTGAGCTGTTGTAATCACAACAAGGCCATGCCTGGTTTAAAACAGGCTCATTTCTAATCCCTGGGTAAAAAAATTTTTTTGTCCATTATTTATTTTACTAAAAATTAGAAAGAAGAAAGTGCAGATAGAGCTTAAATTCTGCAGATGCCTAGGCTTAGCAGCCATTTGACACTGATAAGAGCATCATGTCTTAATTAGTCCTTTTATAAAGAAAACCAGGGAAGTGAAAGTGTACATAATTAGTACCAGTCTTGTTAATCTGAAGTAAACAAAGCAGTTGTTTGGTGTTCATGCCACTGTCTCATTAGAGCTGAATTAAATAGAAATGTGCTGAGCCAAGGCAGGTCTCCATTTCCAGGGGGAAGCAGAGAGGGGATGAGCACCCAGAGCTGCCCAGGCTTCCAGCTCGAGCTGCTGCTGAGACAGGAACTGTTTCTGGCCCTGCCAGGCCTCAGGACCAAAATCCTGCAGGGGATCCTGGTGCCTTGGACATGGGGATTCAGGAGGAAAAGCCGACAGCGGGACTGTGGAAACTCACTGCAGGAGAGTCCACAGCCGTGTCTGTGGGAGGTGCTGAAGGAACTTCCCAGGCTCTGAAAGCCACCAGGACTCAGCCTGCAGACTGCAGCAGGTCCATGCCAGCCTGCTCATGGAATCCTCAGGCTGGAAAAGTCCCACCATTCCCCAGCACTGCCACGTTCACCTCCAGACCATGTCCCCAAGTGCCACATGCACACACTTGCCCCACACCTTCCATCCAGAGCACGAGCGTGGGGCTGAGGCAGAGCTGGGCCTCCCTCCAGATCATGATTTTCAGGTAGAACACAGCAGCAAAATGCAGCTCTGAGACAATTACTCTGCTTTTTGCACAGGGTGAAGACTAAGAGCAGCTTCTGCTATAATAGCAGTGGAAATGAAGGAAAATTCAATACGTAACAAAATTCAGTAAATAACAAACCCTGTTATTTGTCCTGCTGTTTGGCAGGACAGAATGTGCCTTGTGCTGAAAGGTCAAACTTACAAAATGTTGGGGTTTTGCTTGAGCTGGGACACAGAGTGGGGATTCCTGGGTCCTACTGAATTTCCCAAGTGTTTAGCACCAAATAACTTGAAGGATTGGGTGTGTTGTATTGGGTGTGCTATTCATAACCCAGCTGAGCTTTGTGTGAAATGAGCGCATTTTCAGTGGCAGCATATTTTAACCAGCTGCTTTTTGTTTTGTTTTGCTTTTTTTCCTTTTTTTTTTTATTTCTCCCTCCCCAGTCTCCCCTGCCCATGGAGCCCGTCCAGCGTCCTGGAGCTACTTCCCCCCTTGTACGTTTGCATCTTTTCCTCTGTCCTGCTTTCATTCTTGCCTTGTTTCTCTGTCTCCTTTTTCTTTTCTTCTTCTGTACCTGCAGGTCAGTAGCACTGATGCCTTGAAGGATATTTAGGGGAAACCAAAACAAACCTTCATTCTAAGGTGCTTTTTAGAAAGATACTTGGACATGAAATAATACAGCAGGGAAAGAACAAAGCTGGCTATAACTCTTTTCTGGGGGTGACAGAATCATTTTGAATCCATAAAAAGGTTGAAAAGATTAAAAAGAAAGACATTAAGTGTCAGATGACCACATATGGATGTCAGTGTTAAAGAAAGAGAAGAGAAAAATGAGTGAAGGGGAGGAATTAAACATAGTTCTCAAAGTTTGTTAGAACATGACTACCTTCAGAAGCCAAAATTTGGTGGGTTTTTTTTTTTGTTTGTTTGTTTTTTTTTTGGTTTTTTTTTTTAATGAGGGGATGGTGCTTGTTCTTAATATCTGGCAATGTTCAAAGTGAACTAATACGTGGCTTGTTTATTCAGAGTCCTGCTTCACATTGCCATGGTCTTTTTTAGATCCTACTGGTGTTGGTCTAAACCTCACAGCAATGACCTGTTGTCAGTAAAACCTGGGATTGGTCATGTAGATTTGTCATTTTTACAGCAAATGCCTCACTTGCACAAATTAGCTCCCCTGGGATGTTGTCTGGATTTCCTAAGTCAGTCTGAAACTTGATATGCAAATACTGTAAAGAGATAATTATAAAATATATAATATTCATCTAAATATACACAGATACATCCTTTACCCACACACCCACTGCCAGCCTGCTGTATAGACTCTGCTGGTGTCCCTGGAAACTTCCCATTCCCAGTGCTCCCTCCAGGAAAAAACACCCTGTTCCTGGTGTGAAGATTTGCTCTCCTGAGCGTGTGCCAACATGATCAGACCCCTCCAGGCAGAAGAAGAGCCCAGAGGGGGAGAACAGGGTTTGTATTTGGGATATATCATGGAGAGTGAGGTGAGGCATCTTCCACTGCACATTTCCAAACCCACAGGAGCCAGGGAATACTGAAACTGGGATGGAGGTTTTAAGAATGAGGGCAGAATTTATTGCTGTGACTGGCCATGTCCACTGATAAGTAATCTGACAGAAAATTTGGGAGGAATCAGAACACTGAATCTTGTAAGATCCAGGGAGTTGCCTTTGGGCACATAAATATGGAGAAAAGATTTTTCTTAATGTTTTTCCATTTGTATAGTCAAGTTCCTTGGATCCCTGAGCCCTTCAGAGATGCCATTTCTGCCAAGGATCAGCAGCAGTTAAATTCAGATAACACAGGGAGGCTTTAGCCTGTCTATTTTTTCAGGCAGGCTTTTTTTTAGGTTTTTAACACAAAAACAAGGAATGGCCACATTTCTGGTTATTTGATGCAAGTGGTCAGTGTTCAGTCCTCCTCCTCTCTCAGCTGTGAGAAGGAAGATTCTGACAACAGAGCAGCTCTAGTATTTCTGCTGAAAGCTATGAGGCTTATTAGTGGTTCTGCTTGTTTTTCCTGTGAAGTTAATTTCTCATGACAGCCCTGTCTCTTTGTGAGTCACAGAACTGCCATAGAGATGACAAACTTGGCTGTGGCTGCTCCAAGAGCACCACTGGAGAGCTGGGGAACCACATCCTCCCCTGGCTGAGCACTCCTGGGCTCTGGGGCTGGTTTATATTGTTCCTGTGTCTCACAGATCATGGCTGCATGACTTCTGCTACCAGGAATTTAGAAATATTTGTGTTTTTCACATATGGAGGATTTGAGGTCCTGTTCAGGTTTTGCTGGTGCAAGGAGAAAGTTAGTTTCTGGGCTCATTTAGGCACTGGAGTTCTTTTTTGGTCTCAGACAAATGACCTGAGATGTGGACAGAGAGGCAGGGGCTGGAAGAGGGTTTTGTAACAGGGACAAAGTGCCCCAGCCACAAGCCCAAAACCTCTGGTCTCCCAGCAAAGGTTGTTCCTGTGCGAGCTGTCCTGTGTTAAAAATCACTGACTTCTCCTCCACATTTGTCAACATAAAATGGCATCTATTTAATATAATCTTTAATACTCTTTTTACAGTGAAAACTCTGCTTAGGGTGGTCTCTGCACAGCATCCCAGAATCCCAGACTGGTTTTGGTTGGAAGGGAGCCTAAAGATCATCTGGTTCCACCCACTGCCATGGGCAGGGACTGGAATTGGGAATTGGCCTGCACCCACTGTGCTCACTCCTGAGCCAGCTCCAAGCCGAGCTGTTCAAGCACCAGCACCATTCACTTCATCCCCAGCAGCTCCATTTTCCAGGGATTTGGGTGTTCACTCAGCTTAGCTCAGCTCACCTCATCATTTTTGCTCTTAATGCTGTGAGCTCCCTCACGCTCCTGTTTACACACAGACATTGATGGGCAAGAACAATTCAGGCCTAGAACAGCCCAGAGAAGCCCCAGCTCTGCTTGCCCAGCACTGAAGTCTGGATTTCTCCAGCTCTGTCTCTCTAATTGCTGTCTCTCCAAGTTGAATTGTTTGTTGGTCTCCTGCAGTCCCTCCAGGAAATGTTTAACTTTGTCCTCTCTCTTGCCTTGTGTCTGTCCCTGTGCCCCCTCCCCTGACCCTGGTTATCAGATTTGGAGATGGATAGTGTAAAACCAGGCTCTGCATTTGTTACCGAGGCTCTGAACCAGTCCCACCTGAGCTCAGGTAGAGCCTGTTCTGTGCCATCACTTTCTGTCCTAACCACGTCTAACCCTGTATGTGGTAGCAATAACCACTCACTAACCCCTAGACTTGCTGGCAGAACCTAGCTGTAGTGTAATAAATAGTGAAATAGAGAATTACTCATTTCTTTTTTATATTAAAACCTCTTGGGTAGAAAAACCAGTGTCTGGTTCGAGAACCTACCTTTTCAGGGCAGATTTTCTGCAAGTGATTTCCAGACCCAGTGAGTGAATCCAGATCTTAAGGTGATGCTCAGCACACCTGGGCCTTGCCCTGTGCACACTCTGCAGTATCAGCAGCCATGTGGGTGTATCAGAAATCAGCTGCTTTTCCCTGCCCAGATGCTGCATTTCTAAATATTAAACGTTCTTCTTTTCCCAGGCTTTCAGTTTGTGCCTCACTATCCAAAGAGTTTCCCAAACCCTCTGTGACCATGCTCTGGAGGGAAGAGAAAAGGGAATTATTGCTTGAATAAGAGAGGGAAGAATTATGGTTAAATATATAGCTTTATGGCAATGGAAATGACACTCCTGTGTGCCCAGTGCACTGTGAGAGCAGAAAGCAACTGTGTTGTGTTGTCACTGCCATGACAACATGGCTGTCACTTGTCAGAACTGGCACTAGGTGAAATTAAAGTGTTCCAGTGGAACTGAGGAGCTGACATGTGTCCCTGGTACATTTTATGTAATTAAACATTTGATCTGCAGTTATTGAGAGGTATTTGACAACAGACATTTCAATTTATTTGCTTGTGTGTTAAATCATCCCTGGTTTCTGTTTCCCTGGATCTCATAAGTGCTTGGAAAGAGACTGTAGGTGGGATTTTAGGAGAGGCAAAGTAGCAATGTGTGGGAGCTCTATTTCTAGGCAGGGCTTGACACCAAGGCCAAGGGCAGAGTTCTTGCACAGGCTTCAGGCAACGTTGTCCCCTGTGTCCCTCTGTTCCCCCCAGTCCCTCAGGACTGGGGTTGAACTGTGCCTTACTAGAGGTCATCCCAAGCTGTCCTTTGGGTTAAATGAACAGGTTATTATTGGATATTTGATATCAAAGCAATGCTAATAAATACAGCCAGTCCGAGCTCATTTGAGTCCTGCTATCCAAAAAATCATGGAATCATGGAATCCCCTGAGCTGGACCCCCAAGGATCATCCAGTTCCACTCCTGGCCCTGCACAGACACCCCAAAATCCCACCTTGTGTCTGAGAGCATTGTCCAAATGCTCCTGGAGCTCTGGCAGCCTTGGGGCTATGACTGTTCTATGCAGAGGAAGAACCTTTTCCTGATACCCAACAGCACTGGTAGGGGATTTCAGTTCTTGAAGGAGCCAGTGCTGGTGCAATTCGGTGACTGAAGTGCCTGGTAAGTGCCAGGCATCTCTTCTAATTGTTTTTGAACTGATTGCAAATCTTCTTGTGGTTTAGGTGTAAAGCTCTGCTTCTGCTGCACTCCTTGTCTAGATTCCCACTGTACCTTCTCCAGTCATCAAAGGAGGATTTATTTTTAAACTAGGCTTTAGGGCTTTATTTCACTCCCATGAGAAGTGATGAAAGCTTGCTTTAAAAAAATAGTGGTTTGCTGGTAGCGTGGATCTTGGATGCATTAGGAATATTATACTTCACCTTCAATAATTGTGTTGTTTTCCTGGATTTCAATGCAGTGAGCTCTGGAAGGTGCTTCTTTACCCTGAATTGCTCCAGTAATTACCTGGTTGTAGGAGAAGGGGATTTATTGCAGGGACTGTCCAGACCTATAAGATCGTTTAGTCTTTTTAGGTCTTTAAATCTGTACTGCAGATCAGGACTGCAGCAGCATTTTCCTGAGTTTCTCATTTCCTTGGAGTCTTTTTCTCTTTGCTATCCCTACCTTGTTTTAAGCAATTCATCTTTTGTTCCTTCCCATTTTTTGGCAGAAAAGGATGAGAGCTGTGGGCTGATCTGTTGGAAGTGCTGCTAAATACGGGATTCATCTGGGCCTCTATGAAATTTGCACCATAAAATCTGTGATTCTGCTGCAAAAGTAGGAGTTGGAGAGAACAGCTTCTTGAGCCTGTGTGCTGGGAACAGACATGGCAAAAATTCTGTGTTCCCTGGGCAAGCAGGAGTGGGATATAGGAGCATCCCAAAAGCAGCAGCAGCATCTGTCCTGCCTAGGATGAAGAGTTGCTCACAGCCCTCTTCTGGGGGATTGTATTTGGAGAAAGTTCCTCTGTGCTGCAGCCAGCCAGGCAGCACCACACGTGTTGTTCTGCTTTTCCAGCAGTAGTTGGGGAGAAGGAAGCAGCAAGGCTCTGCATCTGGGTCGGCTCCACATCAGATGCTCTGCATCTGTCTCCACTCCCCCTTTCCCCGCAGGGCACAGGATGCTCTTGGCATTCCATGGAAGCATAGCATTCCCAGGACCAGTTTTGCAGCTGAAGCTGTGAGGATCTTCTACATGTCCCATTTTGCTTTTGCAAGGGGGCAGGGTTTGGATGTTCCTCTAGAGCTGCATGGAAATCCACCCGAGGATTCTCCACAGAGTACCAGGGTAAGAGCTGCAGGCACACAGGATGGCAGGGAATTTCAGGTGTGGGAGTTCTTCACCAAACTGGGACAAGCAGCAGATTTACACAGAGCAGGTTTTAGAGTTTAAAAGTGTCAAATATTCTTTCTGCACCCTCTGCCTATTGGGGACATGTTTTTATTTCTAACTTGCTTTTGCCTTTTGCCTTCAGTGGCAAATGTGAAACGCTTTTCCTGTCCACCTAAACAAAATCTCTACACCTTGGCTAACTCCTAAGTGAGAGATGAGCAGGATCTGTATTTCACAAAGCACCTAAGGATGCAGAGCATTAGTGAGTCAATGTATTTCTTCTTCCTCCATAATCCTTTCATCCTTCAAGGGTGCAGATGTTTCTGACAATGGCAGTGAGAACCAGGAGTGCACTTTGGCAGTGCTTCAGGAGCTCCCCTGGCTGTTCCTTACCCCACACTGAGGAGTTTTAGGTGCTGTTGATGCAGTATTTGCAGTAAGAACAAGTCCATGTTTCTGTGACATTTCCTGGGTGCTATGGAAACTGTCTGGGTGGTTCTCGGGAAGTTTTGAGTGAGCTGGTTGACATTTTCTTTAAGAGGCTTGGATTTGAAAGCCTGGAGTGGAAGAGCAGGATTTGGGGGTTAGTGCTGTGTCTGGAGGGCACAGGGGAAGCTGGGGCAGGGGCAGAGCAGCTGGAGCAGGGCAGGAGATCCATTCTTGGGAGAGAAGCTGGACTGAAACAATAGGGGCCCACAGGCTCAGGAGCCCAGGAGCAAGAGGGAGGTAACCTTTGGTCCTGCTGTTTCATTCATATCTTCTTTTCTTTTTTAGCTGAACTCAAAGAGAGTTTTCTAATGTGTGAAAGCCCTGCTGGAGCCCTCCCAGCCCCAAGGGAGTGGATCTTGTGTCCCCTCAGAAAGTGCCATAAGTGCAAAGCCCATGAGCCCATGAGCCAGGAGTGGTCCCAGGACAGCTGGTGGAAACCAGTGTTGTCCTGTGGGACAGTCAGGTGCAGGCTGAGCCTGGGGGTGCTCCAGGGACCTTCTGCCTTCTCTGAACAATCCCAGTAAGGCACAGGTGGAGGTGTCAGTGAATGAGCCTCTGTGTCCAGCCCCCAAGTTTGCATTCAGTTTTTTCCCTGGCATGGCTGAGTCTTCCTGGAAGTGTGGAAAAGATCCCACACAGAGATGGGACAAAAAACCTCATCCCTGCCCACCCCAACCTCCTGTCAAGGGTCCAGGCTCCTGTCCTAGAAGCCCTTTAGCAGCTTTGGGGAGCAAAGGGAGCAGCAGAGCTCTGCTAGTTGAGGAGCATCCTCTGCTTCAACCCAGCATATCCTACATCCCCACTGGGAGGCACTACTGGTGTAATTGCAGCGCTGGAAATCAGCCTCTGGGCACAGGGAAATGCCTGGAACACAGGTAGAGGAACGAGCCAGATTAATTCCTGTGTTCCCTATAGTGCAGTTTCTCCTTGTGTGTGGAGTCACCAAGGCTTTGGAAAGAAGCTGAGCCCATAAACAGCTTCAGGCATCTCACACTTTGACAGGTAATTTTGTGGTGAGTCTCAGCCATGTTTCCTGGGGAATTTTAATTGGAAAAGAAAAAAGCATGATGTGTGGATCTGTGCAGTCTGTACACATCAGTTCATGAATAATTACATACATCTGTGTTCTGTGCAGGTAAGGAAGAGCTGTGGTAATGTTTGTTATGGAAACATTGCTGGTGTTTGAGAGGCTGGATCCCCCAAAATAGGCCGAGTAGTGTGAAACAAAGCAGTGAAACTTGGCTGAGTGCAGGATGTTGGAGGCATCAATGTGCTTTAATAAGGCAACTTTCCTTTTCACTTGCTCTGTGCTGCTTTCTCACTCTGCCTGCTCTCCACTTACTTAGATTGGGGGAGCTGTAATTTTTAAACAAGATGGTTTTTTTTCCTTTCTCACAAGCTCTGTCAAATGGGACTTAACTGTAATAATAGTTGGCTTAGCAAAACTCTGCAGTTATGCTGAAAACTCTGAAATAATAGCAAGAGGGAGTTTGTTCTGCTCTGCTTTTCCTCTGCTTTTTCTCCTGAATAATTCTGTAAATTAGTGTGGGAGCCAAACTGTGGCTTGGAAATACTTCAGGCAGCTTTAACCATAAATGATGGCACAAAGCTCTGATCTCTTCCAGGCTGATGGATTTATCAAGGATTATGCCAGTGCATAGCTCAACTCTCCCATTAAAACCTGGTCCTGGGAAGTTCACAAAGGTTGAGCAGCTACACCACCCCCCCTCTGTGCACTTCATAAATGGAATAGTTGGAATATTTTTCTTGCAAGCCATGGCAGACCATGGCTCCATCCACCAAAACCTCAGTCACTGCATGGTACCACTGTGCCCAGGGAACCTGTGGCTGCCTTATCCCTGGAAGGTCTCCCTGTCCATGGCAGGGGTGGAACTGAATGAGCTTTGGGGTCCCATCCAACCCGGTCTGGGATTTGATAATTCCATACTCTGTGACATGAGATACCTGGATGTCAAACCTGGTTGCTATCAGCTTTGAATCAAATCCAATAATTTTAAGGCATTCCATGCCATAATGTGTTGCTCTGTTGGTTTTTTTTTTTAATGCCCCACTCTACTTTCATCTATAGCTGCTCACCAACACTCCTTATTTTTAAAGGGGTTTTTGTTTATTTGTGGAGTGGGTGTGTGTGTGTTTTGGGAGCAGCTGACTGCAGGATAAGTCCAGCTAAGTAAGAAGCAGCATTGGAAAATCCTGACTGTCCAACTCCTAATGATGGCTTGAACCTCCTTCAGTGGTTACATTTGCAAAACCAGAAAGCAGAAGAAGCTACAGGCTGCACTAATAGCATTCTTTAGGTTGCTTTGCCTTCCCAGTTCTTCTGTCTGAAATAACTTTTGGAGGATAGGGTGAACTTCAGGATTGATTTTGTTACAGGCACATGGGTGGACCCTTTTTTCTGTGGTTTCAAGTCCTTGGGCTTCTTAGCTGGGTTTAAAAGATATTCATTATCTGCCTCCTCTGCCCCATGGTAACCAGACCAACTCTTTAGGAGTGGGGAATGCATCTCTTTCATTTGCTCAATTAAAAAAATGCTTAAAATTGGCTGCCAAAAGAAATTAGAACAGAAAATGAGACTCGTGATTATTTTATTATTTTATTATTTCCAGTCATATTAAGGAGCAGCAAAAGACATTGCAGTGCTGTTCAGTGGAGCGGAGAGCCGAGACCCCTGTGCAGGTGCAGAAGGTCCCAGGTGCAGAGGAGTTGCATCTTGGTTGCTCAGGTTTCATTCCTAGAAGAAAGGCAGTTTCTAAGAAGGATTAAAGACTTTCCTTTACAGGAAACAAAGTGCAGATGGGGCAAAGGTGTGTTATTGTACACCAGGTAGTGAAATACCTCCTCAGAGCAGTAATTGCAAAGGTTAAACCCAAGCCTGAAGCTGAGACAGCTCAGTGTTATTGAGGATGCAGCTGTTACATTCCTGCTCTGATTAGCAAAAATAGGATTGGGCAACTCCTGGCCTTAGTTTGAAACTGGGCACCAGCAAAGTGTATGAATGGGGGGTCACCAGCCTTCAAAGAGTCTTCCTAGTCAAGCCTGGCCTACAGTAAAAAGAAAAAAAAATATAGAGAGAGCATACAACACATCCTGGCAGCTTTGGGCAGCTCAGTGTTACTGCTCTGAAGTCCTGGATGCTGTTTGGAATTGTATATGCATTCTGCATGTTAATTTGGAATAGCATTGCTTCTGCTGTATTCATCTGTGTTGGGATTTTCCCAGCTTTGATCAATGGGTTTGATAGGAAGAGTGTTCCCAGAATGGTGAGTTGGTACCAGGGAGAAGGGTTTGTACTTGGAATTATTAAGAGAGAAGTGAACTTAGGGGTCGTGCTTGGCTGCTGAGGTAAACTCTGGTGTGACAGTGTGCTCATTGTCCGAGCCAAACAAGTCCAGAAGTGTACAGAGTACAGGAGGAGAACAGGGCTATCAGGAGATGTGAGTCAGCAAATGATTTTGAAAATAGCACAGAGGAGAAAGCATGAGCACCTAAAGAAATGAGTTTTCCCCTCCCACTCATCAGGATGCCTGCAGATAGAGAGGCAAATTCCTCCTTAATCCTTCTGATCCTGAGGTTGCCCACTTTTAGTTGGCAAGCCCACATTTCAAAGAGGGTGACAGCAATTACTGGGATTGATGAACTGGTGTTAATGGGGAAGCTGGAGGTCAAACAGCACAACGGCAGAACTTACCCAAAAACCTGCAGTAAATGCAGGTAAGGTCACAGCTTCCCTGGCTCTAGGAAAAGGTTTGGCTGAGGCTTTTTGCCCTCCTGGCTCTTGTTGCTCCTCCAGGTGCTGGCCAAGGCTGGGCAGGGATGGCAGTGCTGGAGTCAGGTCAAGTCCCAGGGTCTCTGTGCTCTGCCATGGGCTGGAGCCTGGCTGGAACTGGGTCACTGGGAAATGATCCTGTCACTTGGCTTGGCTTTCAAACAGCAGAACACCCAGCGAGTTGTTAATTGGGTTTGTTTTGAGTGATGTGATGATTGATTCAGTCAGCGTGATGTAGCCCCTCGGACTGGGAGGGGGCACTGTTCTGTGATGGCATTAACAAATTAACGTGGGGTGGCCTGTGTCCCGTCTGCAAGCTGGGACGTGCTGCCACTGGAGCTCCGGCGTGCCAGTGTCTGCCGTCCTTGTGTACATGCCGAGACACATCTTCGGAGCGGCCTCGGGGACGTGCAGCAGGACTGAGGGATAGGGATGGCGGCAGAGCTGTGCCCTGAGGTCTGCGGTCCTCCTGAGATTGGAATGTGGCCCTCACCACAGTGTCCCCTGTAGTTTCTGTGGCGTGAAGGAGCAAGGAAGGAGAAAGTGGCTAAAGGTGAGTGCAGCGTTTGTGGCCGCGTTTTCGCGGAGCTGCCCGCAGGCCGAGGGGATGGCAGCCCGGGGCGGAGGTTACAGCGGCCCGCGGTGACACGGGGCAAAGCCAGCGGCCAGGCCTTCACACAGTGCTGGGCACCGCCAGGCTGGGCCACCAGGCCCCGTGTCCCCTCCCCAGCAGGGCCATCCCAGAGGACAGCATCGTGTCCAGTGGGTTCTGGAATATCTCCAGGGAGGGACACTCCGCACCCGCTCAGACATTCTGTTCAGCGCTTGTCACTGCACAGGGAGGTTCCCCCCGCGTTCCGCTGGATCTGCCCATTCCTCGTGTCCTGTTGCTGGGCACACCGAGCACAGCCTGCCTGGGGTTTTTTTTTTATACTTGTATTTTAGAGCTTCCGCAGACGAGCAGCCGTGTGCCGCTCCCCACGCCCCCCACGCCCCGTGCGGCCTTTGCCCGGCCCGGGCGGACAGCGGGGCCCGGCGGCGCAGCGCCTGAGGGAGCCGGCGGCAGCGAGGGGGAAGGAGGGAGGGAAGGAAGGAAGGCAGGAAGGAGGCACCTGCGGAGGAGGAGCCGGGGAGGGGCTTGCCAGAGCCGCAGAGGCTGCGAGCGCCCGGCGCATCCCGCGGATCCCGGCGGAGCCGAGCGCAGCCCGGCTGGAGAGGCCCGGGGAGCCGGCCCGGAGCGGGCCCAGGTGAGGGGCGATACCCCGGCCTAGCCGGCCAGGGGCCTCGGAGGGGCGGTGGAGGTGTCTGCGCCACTTGTTGCTTAGTAACTTGCCAGGTACTTAATGTGTGTGTAGGGGAACGAGTGGCTTTGGATGAGGACTCTTCTTTCCCGGTGGTGGTGATGCGTCGGGAAAGAAGCTCTTGGTACATACTTTACATTGGATATTGGGCAGGAATTGTTCCCTGTGAGGGTGGGGAGACCCTGGCACAGGGTGCCCAGAGCAGCTGTGGCTGCCCCTGGGTCCCTGGAGTGTCCCAGGCCGGGCTGGACGGGGCTTGGAGCTCCCTGGGACAGTGGGAAGCGTCCCTGCCCATGGCAGGGGGTGGAACGAGATGAGCTTTGAACTCTCTTCCAAGCCAAACCATTCCATGATTTGATGTTACTTAACACCCCCTGGTTGGGCCCGGGGGTGCCGGGCTGTGCTGGGTGTCCTGCCAAGGGCACTGTCTGGAGCAGAGCTGGTCCTGCACGGGGGGATGCCGACAGGATCGTGCTGTCGGCCAGGTAACGTGTACCTGGTGCCAGTCATTTCTCATCTCTGGCTGCTGGTTACAGACTTACAGACCTGTGCCTCTGCAGTGGGCAAGATCCTCGGGGATCCCTGGGGAGGTTCCCTGGCTTGGTGACCAAATACCAATTAAATTTGCATACTTAGCCCTCTCCTCCTCCTTGTTAATTGTTTACTTCTGTTTCCCTCTAACTAATGTCTGCCTTGAGGTTTCTATTCCACCTTGCTCCACACTGAGTCTGTAGTTGTAAACTGTTTTATTGGATTTGTTCTCCAATGGCTGTTCATGGGTGTGTAGCAAACCAGAGCTGTAAAAGGCAGCCTCTTTCATGTCCAGGATGATTTGTGTGAGGTTTCCCACCCAGATCCCAGCAGCGAAGGAATTCCAGCGTGCAGACCCCCTCCAGCCCAGCCATGATCCTGGGGCTGCAGGGCTGAAGTTCAGCCCTCCCTCTCAGATTTATACCCTCCTCCCAAGGAGGCAGCTAACAGAGGAGAATGTCTACAATTTAAATTTCAATAGATCTTTGCATCTCACTTCATCCTTTTGTCTCTCCTCCCTCCCCAGACTGGCACATTTCTAAGCATTAATGTTATTGGTGCTGTTGGTCAGGAGAAAGGGGCTTCCTATTTAAAACAGCCAGCCCGTTGTTTGCTGGAGCCCTGGGGCAGGGAATGCACACTGTGGAAAATAAAATTCCCAGGGGGAGACGTTACTGTGATCACAGTAGACACTTTGCAAGTAGCCATGGCTCGTCTGTTCGTATTTGTTCAGAAAACCTCCTAAAAGCCAGAGCCCATTTTAAGGACTAAATGCCCTGCAGGATCTGATGATTTGTGACAGAGAAGACAGGAGGCCTTCCATTTCCACTCTTCTCCGACCTCCTTTGTTCTGGGCACCACACAGGCGTGATAAAAGAGTCTCATTTGAAATCAAAGCCCTGCACTGGGAAGTGAAAGGAAAAGAATATAAAGCAGGCAAAACAATACATTATCTGCATTCCTAAGTCTTAAAAAACCAGATTTAATTCACCTCAAATTCCCAAACTCTTAGGTCAAATTTTCACTTTCAGTGAAGCTTTTTACACTTCTTTAGCTGTGTAAGGAAGATGTATGTGAAAACGTAATTTTTATCCTCTTTTAGCTATTGTATCCTTCTTGTGTTGTATAAAGTGACTGTAATGTGAATGAAAATTGTGGTCATGGTGTTCAGTATTTTTTTTTGTTTGTTTGCTTCCTATCCAGGTGAGTGGAAACTTAACTTCCAAAGGCATAGTCATTTCAGGGCTTAATGCAGGGGTTAATAGGCAAAGTATGAACAGTTTAGGAAGTATGGGCTGTGAATAGGAGAAGAAGCAGAGCAGTATCAATCTGGGAAGGGTAGGTCACTGCAGTTTGGGAGTAACTGGTCTGGGCTGCAAACACTTGCCCTCAGGCCAGTGAAAATGAGAGAGGCAGCCTTTGGGAAGGGACTGGGAGAGCAGCAGGATGTTCCCTGTCATACTGGGAGTACCGTGTACCTCAGGACAGTCTGTACCCAAGGACTGAGGCAAGGGCTGTGCCATGAGCATCAGGAGCAGCAAGGCAGTGTGCCTTGACCAGGTCTCCTCCTGTTTGCAGAGGGATCATGCCCCTTCCCCATAGAATCAAAAGGGTTTTTTCCTTCCCGTGCCTTCCCCAGGCCTTGAGTAAGAGCAGATGCACTCTTGCTGTGGGATTGGGCTCCATCTGCCAAACTCCTCATTATTCCCCTTGTGCTGTTTGTTGATTGCTGTCAGATCCTTTTCCATCCTCCTCCCACCAGACAGGGCTGAGGAGTACACTGCCACCGTCGCTCCGGTGATGCCGGCCTGGCTGTTGCCACACTTGTGTTGGGATGGCTTGGGAAGGTTCCAGGCTGCCTGCCTGTGTTCAGAGCACTTGATGTGATGCAGGGTCAGCTTGGGTTACTGTCGAGTTTTTGGAAGATCTCCTGCAGTGTTGCTGCCACGTGCAGAAATTGTGTGGGTGAGGCTCAGCCTAGCTGCAGCTCCACGGCGCTGTTGGGAAGTGTTTTAATCGGGGAAGGAGCTGCATGGAGCACAGCTGGGCTGTGAACCAGGCAGAGCAAAGGCACTTTGCCTTCAAGTGACTGTGAGTTTGCGAACAGTCAGCTCTTGGCTTCTCTGAGCCTGTGGCCACTGGAGCCAGAACAAAAAATGTTTGGTTTAGATTATATTAAAGGGAGGTTGAGGTTGTCCATTAGGCAGTTCTATCTGTATGGAGAGCTAGCAGCTCCAGTCAGCTCCAACAGGAAATGAGTGGCATTGCCAATCCTGTCTCTCTGTGGATCACATTGCTGTTGGTGATGGCTGATGAGTTGGAGAAGCTTCTGGCAGAGACGGTCCTGCTCTGCTGTCACCTAATGCCAAGGTGACACCTTGCCTCTTGAGTGTACTTCCATTTCTCCCTGAATTGGAAGTGTCTGCAGAGTTACTCAGCACGGGATGCTGGTTGTTGATGGTCATGTTTACCCTTAATGCTGCTACCCCAGTTGAGGTTCCAGAAATTCCTTTAACCAGTAACATCCTTCATGGACCACATAAACACAACCTCTGGGGTCGTTCTGAAATCGGGTTTTTTTTCAAACCATGCAAATTGTGTATCAGAGATACCCTCAGATTACAGTGTCCCATTCTCTTCAGTGGGAATGTAGAGTTGCACACAGGCACATTTTGGTGTCAGATCTCATATCTTTGGGTGTGGTGTGAGCTTAGCCATGCGAGGTCAAACAATCCCGACATGCCGAAGTGAATGTGGGTGGGAGGCTGACACCATCTCCCTGATGGGCAGATCTGGTTTTCAGTTAGCCTGTGATGGTTACCTGAGTCAGAGCAGCCTTTCTAAAGGATCCTCAGTCTCCAGGGTAGGTGAGATAAGCAAAAGGACTGCATTAAGCTCTGATAGAGCACAGAGATTTAGCTAAAATGAAAGAGAAAAAAAGTATTTCAGGTGTCTCTCTGGATATTTTTCTCCTAGCTCCTTGTTTCTCAATTTTCTCCCCTTGTCTGCCAGTTTTGCTGCTGGCCCTGTGACATCTTCGTGCCACCTAAGCGGCTGACCCCACTGCCACATGTGCTAAATTTCTATCGATTTGTTGTCAACTCCCACTCCTTTTCCAGACTGGGCCTCTAGTAATTGGTTTCCTTTGCACTAGAGCCCCATCCATCATTATTTCCTCCCCCAGTTATCTGTCCCAGCCTGTTCCTGCTGCTTCATCACTGTGACTCTGTTAGTCAGAACTATTGTTTTTTTCCAAAATACAACTTATACTTATTAATAGAATTAATAGATTGACCTTGTCAGCCCTTGAACTTTTGAAACCTCTCTCATGTCTTTGTTAGCCTTCAGCTACATAAGTAACTGATTTATATCTCCTGGCTGTGTATCACTGCCCTGGAGCAGGTGTGCTCTCCTTCAGGGATTATTCTGAAGATGTCCTGGGGTCTGTTTGTTCAGGAGGTCAGGTTCTATTATCTTAGTGCTCCCATTTGGTCTTAGATTCTGTGCGAAGATCAGTCATGTCTTAAGGCTTGAAAATAGCACAGATAGCACAGATTTCTTGGTATCAGACATAGGTGATGGACTTTTGCATCAGACTAACCTGGTGGTTATCATTCTTAAGCCGTTACAAACACTCAAAAAATTGGCAGAAGAGCATGGAAAGAGGTTTTGCTGTTGCACATTCGCTCCTGGTTCATGTCTGTGTTTTCTCTTGGCCATAAAGAAACTTCTCCAGGCAGTTCATGCTGTAGATCTTCCTGGTGCATGTCACTACAGACACGGGATTTTAGTTTAATGAAAGTAGCCGCCGTGCTGGTAGCTTCTGGATTTGCAGTGTCCTGTCTCTGGCAGAGAAGTGACCAGACACAGATGCAGCAGAAGGTGAAGGAATTCTGTAATTGTGAGTTGCCAGGCTGGTGGATCTCTGGTGCCAGATGTTCCTGTGCTGACCAAGAGGAGCCAACCTGAGCTGAGGGCTGCTGTTGGCAGGGATGAGGAATAGCTGGAATTGTGCTGAGGTCATTGCACAGACACTGCCCAAAGGATGGCTGCAGGAGCCTGGGCAGATGCAAGAGATGCAGCTTCCTTATTACTGGGCTTTGTAAATAAAAAGCACCAGCTCTTATCAATGACCTACTTTACTCTCCACATGTGTGGGGCTATCGTGGTAGCTGGAAATCTGCTCTTATCCTTGGCTGGTTCTTGTTATAGTTAATTTGGATGGTTTTCATCAAATGACACTGAAATTAATCACCTTTAACAAATATATCTCTTCACTTCAGAGCCCAGCCTTAACTGATGGCAGCCGGGCACAAGAGAAATGCTGCTGCGTTAGAAAACACACATTTATTTTGCTCTTGTTTGTGACAAACCAGTCAGTATACATTTATGAAAGTTATTTGAGATAGAAAGATATTTTTAGACTCTTATGTCTATGGAATTTTAAATTATCTCTTGAAAGTCTTTATGCCTCCTGAGGGAGCCCAGTATAAAGATTCGTGAGATTACTGCTGTGTTGGTTGGTCCTTCTTCAAACCCAGCATCCTGTTCAAGGACTAAGGGATGGTGCTTGGTGGTGCGTGGTTCCACATTCTGCTTGGGGTTTTTAGGGCTGTGTAAATGAGCTTCCAAAATAGAATGTGCTGTGGCAGGAGGGAAGGAGGAAAATGTCTTGTTGCTAAGGAACATGACAGAGAACTAACTGGGAGATGTGACTCAATTCTTGGCTTGGCATCACTTCTCCTCAGTGAGTTGTGGGTCTGCAGAGCGGGTTTTTCTGAGTGTGAGGGGATGGATATTGAGTATGTTGGCTGATGTTTGCAGGAGGAGTCGGGATAACTGATGCTGTGCAGGGACCTAGCCAGCCTCCACTCCCACCCTTCGGTGTGGTTCTGAGTGTGCACAATCAGGAGTGCAGGAAATGTGTGGCAAAAACAAACCCAGCTTCTCATCTCCTGGTTTCTGGTGCTGCTCTTTTTTTCAGAAGAGTCTGTTGCTTCTCCTCCTCTCCCCACAGCAGTTTAATTTTAGAAGAGAATGGCTCTGGAGGGACTAATAGCCTGGAAAAAATTTTGCCTGGTTTGCTGTAAATCTCCCTTCAGAGAGGATGGATTTCACTTTTGGTTTCTAATGATTTTCTTTATGACATTCCCACACCTTTTTCCATCTTTGATTTTGTGCCTGCCAGTGCAGTTTGTTGATTGCTGTGGAGCTCTGCAGCCACACATGTTGTTGCTTTGGTCTGAGCACCAGGCTCCCCTCACAGCAGGGGCCAGCTGGGTGCTGTGACCTGTAAAATCACTGGGAATAACAGAAACAGGCTGCCCATGTGCTGGGAATGTGGGTCAGCAAAAACCCTTCAAGATTATTCTCTTGAAGTCCAAGTTTGCTAACCCTGCATCAGAAAACGTGCTGCTGTTACCCTGGGAAGGGGGTTTTGTCACACCCCAAATATTAGTGCTTCCAACAGGGAATGGGACAAGTGCTCTTTGTTTGGGGAGCAGGGGCTTGTTTTCCCTTGGCAAAGGTGAATGAGGCTGCAGGGAACAGGCGGAGAGCTTGGGAAACAGGGTGTTTGGGAGAGTGTCCTGGGGGAAGTTGCCATTGCCCTGGATGGGGCTTGGAGCAGCCTGGTCTAGTGGAAGGTGTCCCTGCCCATGGCAGGAGTTTGGGACAAGATGAGCTTTAAGGTCCCTTCCAGTCCAAACCATTCTGTGTTTAGAATCTGTTGCCAGGTCATCATTTGCCTGGATGTCCCCTGGCCTTTGGGAAGGAGCAGGATGAATCAGCTGGGAGATGCTGTCCTGCTGCAGGGTTGGCTGGGTTGTGTTTTGTTCTTGAGCCTTTGCCTCATGGGGCTTTTTCTTGCTGAGCAGAACAAATCTGGGGACGCAGGCTGCATTTGTTTGTTAAAAGGATTTTCCTGTTTGGTCTCGGTGATCCAAAGCCAAGGAATCAGAAGGAGCCAGTGCTCTTTGCCACCTTACCTTTCCTTCTGCTGGCAGCACTTTGGGCAGTTGTAATTCAATATTGCAGCGGTCTTGGGAAGGATTTTGTGGCCAGATATCACTTGAGGGGTTTGGGCTGAGCCACGTGGTGTTGTTGGACTGTGCTGCGAATCCCAAATAACTACATCCCCAACGAATCCATGGGGCTCAGGAGGGATCAGGACTAGGGGGAGCAGGTCGGTTCTGGGCTGTCTCACCTGGGCTGGCCCAGCTCTGCCCTGAGAGCCTCAGGGCAGGAGATTAGTCCTAATCCAGGTCACAGCAGTGGCTCAGCTCAGCCTCAGGGACCAGTGTGGGGACATCCAGCAGTACACTGGGCTGAGCTCGTGGTCTGGGGACGCCCAGGAGTGCCACCATGGGCTGAGCTCAGAGGAAGGCTCAGGAGTCCTCAGCAAATCCCAAGGGAGCTCTGTGGGCTTTGAGGATGGTGAGTTGTGCTGTGCAAGAGCATGAAGCTGATGAAGAGCTGATGGCTGGCACAGCTCTCCAGTAAAGCTGCAGAAAGCATGAAGTGATTGTTGTTTAATAGCTTTTACCAGTGTCAGGGGGATTTGGGGCCTCACTTGCACCACCAGTGCTGGTGGTGTAACAACAGAACTGCCTGATCCATAAATGTTCCTGGGGAGTTACTGGGCAGCTTCCCAAAGCCACAATGAACTACCTGGCACAAGGATTCCTTTTCCTCCCCCCTTCCCACTATGTAAAGGCTTTAGCCAGCATAGTTACGACAGTGAAGCGGGAGGAGAGTCTTGCTTGCTCCTAATGGACGCATTTGTGCCAGCAAAACTTCAGAAGTGGTACAGACTCAGGTGGGTTTTTTCAGTTGGGTTTCATTTGGGTGTTTTTTCAGCCAGGCTTTCTGCACTGGATAGAGAATTTCTCTTTGCTTCTTCAGGCCAGGATATTAAGCCAAATCTGCCTTTCTGAGGAAAAGCAGCCCTCGCTCCTTCTAGGAAAGTCTCTGCTTCCTGGTAAACAATGGATTTCATAGTGGTTAAGTTTGAGGTGGAGAGTAATGTAGATAAATGTTGGAATTTTTGATTAGTTGGTTTGGCTTTCAGTCAGTAACTTAAAGCACAGCAACCGTTTGAAATGGTCTGTTACTAATGCTGGTTCCCAAATTTATTTCTATTAACACCTTGAGTGGAGATGCAAGCTGTGAGTGGATCAGCTCTGTCATATTCCTGTTTATTAGTGGGACAATAATGGTAGGAGTGGTTAATTATTTTATCCACATCTGCTTGTCACACTTGCAGATTTGTTTTAGGTCTAAACCCTGTACCTTGATTCCCTGGTTTTCCTGAAGTCACCAATTCTGGGAGTAAAACAGTTGTTGGTGCTGCGGCAGGAGAGCACTGCTGGCTGCTGCTGTCACTGTCACCTGTAAGGGCAACAAAGTTTTGACATTGGTGTTTTGAGAAAACACGGATTCTGCAGCATTCCTGGCAGCTTTTGTCAGTGGTGCTCATCCAGAGCCTGGGTCTTCTGTGCTGCATTCACCTAAACCAGAACGCTGCAGGAATGAATCCCTCGGGATGCATTGGTGGCTCGAGGGCCGGTCAGTGCCAGGGAGCGGGAGGATCCCACTTTTGCTGCTGCTGCAGGAGGCTGCCCCCACAGCTCAGGAGCAGAGCTCATCCCTCTCAGACGCCTACCTGCTTTCATTCTCCTTAATAACCTGCCAGCAGGGAGATGACTGCTTGGATTTTCTTGCTGTTCTCTTGTTTTCCCCCACCCAGCAGAAGCCTGAGTGAATCATTCCTGCGTGGGTACAGCCCTTGGAGCTGGGCTCAGCCTCAGACAGGCTCTGCAGTGATCCGGGATGAGCAGAGCAGGCTCTGTGTGACCAAGGAGCCATGCAAACACTTGCACAGTCTGGGGACAAGGGAGTTTCTGGTGGCTGAACCTGCCCTTGCAGAGTCCTTGGCTGCTGCAGCACTTCTCTGTGGCAGGGAGTTTGTGGGAGTCTGCTTAATGGTGCAGAAAGCAGAACAATTATTGTAACCTGCACTGAGCGGCTTAAAGGCAGAGCAAATTTATTGTGTTTTAAAAACTGAAGTCACTTTTCTGGTCAGTGATGCCAATACCAAGCCAAGTACATCTTTGGACCATGGAAGTTCATCCATTGCAGTTGTTGTTTTTTTTCTTTTCTGGTTTCAGTGCTGAGCCAAAAGTCACTTTTTGATCTGCATTAGTAGTAGAATTTCTTCAGGACTAGAACTGGATGCATTTTTGTCCACTTAAAATCCATTTTCTGATGGGCTCATTTTTAATTAAGTCAAGCAAAGTACCGTGTATACAGAGTGTGAAATTATTGAAGTGAATATACACATATTAATGATTGCTTTATTTGGATTAATAGGTGCTCTGTTTGCCTGTTGTAAAGGCACATCTCAGGTCTCTCACCTCTAGTGGTGTTACCACAGCAGCCTGAGGGTGCTAACCTTGGAAATTCCACACTAGTCAGGATGACACTGTCTTGTCCTTGAGCTGGGCTGATAGAGGTGATAAACGAGCCCTTATTTTCCTGTGATGATGGATACAACCAAATCCCATCCTAAGTTTGTTTGGCATGTCAGCACAATCTGTTCCTTTATTGCATGCAATTAAAAAATGTCGTCAAACTGCACACACTCCTTTAATTAAAGCCCCCACAGCCACAGCTTATCATGCTCAAGGCTCCTGTGCTTGTTAAATAAATTTGGTTTCATTGCTGAGGATGCAGATACGGGGTTTGGTGGGGATTTGGGGATTTCGGGTGTTCAGGTGGTGCTGGGGATCAGTTTGGTATTGTACTGCTACGGGGCTTTGGTCAGAAGGAGAAGTTTGCTTTCCTCACATTGCTACCAATGTGTTAAGATCAGTGGAATCAGCTTTATTATATATAAAAATATTAATGTATCAGGTTTATTGCATGTATTAATAGAAGAACCGTGTCAATGTCTGGTAAAATGGAAAGAGAAATGTTCACCTGTGTGAAGGGATTAAAGCATCCTGAAGCATTATGTGGTATAACCATGGTCTTGGGAGAAGATTTTCCATGTTCCCTGGTTGAAGAACACCCCTGAGGGAAGCAGTGCCCATCCATATTTGCTTTGCTGCGTCCCAGTTTCAGAGCTGCTCTCTGTGTTTCACATTTCATGAGGCAGCAGAGGTGATACTGAAGGGGTGAACCATGGTCCTCAGGGGTCTTCGCTGGTCTGGGCAGTGTTACTCTGCTGATACTTGATTGCAGTATTTGTGGGTTTAATGCAGATGGACCATCTGGTTCTTGTCTTTCCTGCCTGCGATGAGAGGGAGGAGCAGTGGAGTGTGATTGCTGCTGCTGCAGGAGCTGCTAAAGCTTCCTCACGAAGCACGGCCCTTTGTACTCAGTGGTTTTTTCCCTTCAGTAGAGCTCTTCTGTTGAATTAAACTGCTTTTAAATGGTGTAAACAATGGCATTTTTGCTGGGGAGGCTCCAGGCCTCTGGAGAAATATTGACATTCCAGGGCATTGTTCTGCTCCCATTCAACCTGAGCCTGGCCTCTCCTCCCAGAGCAGGTCGGTGCTGTCACCCACTGCTCTCCTTTGCCTTGCACTGGCATTCAGCTCCTGAGCAGGTGGTTTTAGCAGAGGGACCAGAGGCTCCCTAGCACAGCCCAGAGACACAGAGCAGGAGGTGAGACGATGGCTTCTGAGCCACATCCTCCTTTCTTTGGACGGTGCTTGTATTCATTCCGGAGAGGTTAAACTGCATCTCTTCAATCAGCTGCCTTAGTGACCTGTTCAGTGGGTGAATGAGGGGTGTCCAAAGTGCATCCAGTGCCGAATGTGATGCTCAGTGCTCTGGGCAGGGTGACAGGGTGGGGATTTGGCACAGGTTGGATTTGATAGCCATGTAGGACTTTTCCAACCTCAGTGACCCTGTGATTCTGTGTTTTTGTTTTGCGATGGCTTGAGAAGGGAGATGCTGAGGCTCTGGGGTGGTGCCTGTGCAGGTGCAGTGAGGTCCCAGTGTGCTGGGGGGGGGCAGGTTGGGCCCTTGGGGATTCCCAGAGATTATAAGAAAGCCCTCTGTTCTGGAGGGGCCTCAGACTAGAACAAGGGCCAGTCACAAGGCTTTACTTTTGTGTGTAGATTACACAGTGGTTTGCACAGGAGATTACCAGATTTTTGAGTTCGGCCTCATTCCCAAAGATGAAATTGCCCCTCCCAGGTGCTGCCCACCATCAGCCCTTCAGGTGTCTTCTGCCTGAAGCTACTCTGCAGAGAACTGTGTCTTTGTGTTAGTCCTTCCATTCCAGCTCGCTTCTGGTAACTGCACTAGCCAAGGAATGGAACAAAAGCCAAGTCTCTGTTTAGTGTCGAACCTTGGAAAACCTGTTCCTGTAAATAATTGATAGTGATGTTACTCCAGTTTTTATGTGCTCTGTAGAAGGGGTTCTGCTCAGTGGTTGCCAGACCTGGAATGAAGTGGCTGTTCCTTGTCTTGCGCAGTGTCGAAGAAGCACGGGAAGCTCATCACCTTCCTCCGGACATTCATGAAGTCGCGCCCAACGAAACAGAAACTGAAACAGCGGGGGATCCTCAAGGAAAGGGTGTTTGGCTGTGACCTGGGGGAGCACCTGCTCAACTCTGGCCATGATGGTAAGAAACAACCTGCTCCTGAGTCCTTCCTCTGCTGGCCATTTGTCGGGTGGCCGTAGCTGCTCAGGGTCATGCTGGGGAACAAATGTGTGACACTAATCTGTGGCTGAAAGGGAAACTGAGGCTAATGAGAAGCAAACATTGTGCTTTGATGTGGGAAGCATCATGGTTCAGTGTGGGAGTACTGAAGGGGGGTTTTCAACCTCTTCAGATCTTCAAAGAAGTTTGGTGTTTTTTGGTTTTGTTTGTTTCTTTTTCCAGGAATGTAAACTTTATTTGTATGTCAGTATCAGTGATTAAGTAACAGGCATGTTAAACCCCTACATTTCTCCTAACTTGGTACCTTTGTATGATTCTAGCACAATTTGCAGTGTAAATCCTTCATCTGCCCTTTCCTTGGATTTCACAGGATTTACAGGAATTAACTGAATATTATGTTTCCTCACAGCTGACTTTTCCTCTCTGTTCAGGGTCCGTTTTCCCTCCCCATCAGCAGTTCAGGGAGGCAGAAGAGAAAACCTCTTCATTCCAAGAAAAAAATTACACAATTGTTACCACTCTTCCTGGGATGAACTTTGTTTCATGGGGCTCTTTCCTGCCCTTTCCCTGTGCCACCTCCTGTCGTCCTGATTTTTCAGCCTTTTCATGTTTCCATTTTCTACTGGAGTTTTTTCAGGCATTGTAACATAGACAAAGAATCATGTTTTTTAAATTGGGACAACTAGAGGAAGGACAAATTGATGGACATTTAGTTTGACCAGTGGAGTCAGAGAAGTGTCAGCCTCGTCCCCCAATCCCTGATCAAACTCCAAAGACTATATAAATTCCCAAATAAACTTCCTTCTTTCTCATCTCACAACCTGATGGTGTGAGTGCGATCTTTTCGTGTCCGTCTAGTGACAGCCTCCACTCCAGGTTCCTGCAAATGCTGAGGAGCAGCCGGAGCACTCGGATGCTGTCCCACAGCTCCCCAGGCTAGGCCCACACTCAGGGATATTTGAGAACACAGCCTGGAGCAGCTGGGGATTGTAGGTGGTTTGCCTGGGAGTTGAGGCCGTCAGGAAAGCAGTGATGGGATATGTTGGGTGCCTTTGCAGCAAATCCCTTGTGCCAGAGTTGTCCATCTGATGTCTCCCAGCTTTTGTGTGCAGGCAGAGGGATGTGTGGGGCAGGAAAAGAGTTTCCCTGTTAAAGTTGTTTTCAGTGAGTCTTCAGACTCCTTGTTCATCCAAATGCCTTTTGAAAAAGGGCTAGCAAAGGGCAGGGAGCCATTTCTTGCTCATTTTCCAGCTAATTTGGTTGGTACCAGTGATATGCACTCCCTCAGTTGACATAAAAGTGTTTCACTACCAGCTATTGCTGAGTATGTGCTTGTTTTTATGGAGTCGGAACTGTGGCAAGGTTCGTTGGCTCGACTGGAACCAGGAGAGATCCTTATTGGGGCTTGAAGAGCACCAGAGATGGTTTAGAGTCAGGAACAGACAGTGACCCCTGTGGAACTGCATCAGGAGTAGGTAACTCACAGCACCAGGTGGCTCTGGAGCTGGTTTTATGTGCATGCTGTGGGAGCACTCTCGGAGGGCAGGAGCCGTGCCAGCAGAGTGAGCTCACTGATGGGAAGGAGGGAATTCCCTTCATCCCCAGTCCTCCTCCTGTCTGTTTTCGTTCGGCACAGGTCAGTGATGCCCTCTGTGCAGACTTCTTCCCCTAGCTTCAAGGAGTGGTTTATTTAGCATTCAAAGACACATCCTGAGCTGAACTAAACTGCTTTAACTCCACTAGAGGTTCTTGTTTGACAGTCTTTGAGAGCTCTGTCCTTGTCCTGGTCTTTCCCCACCATCCCCCACATAGGGGTGGCACTGTCTGGGCTGTGCTAATGAGGTTCCTCAGCTCAGGAGTCACCAGCTGCTTTCACCCTTGATTTAATAACCCTTCCCTAACTCTGTAGAATGAAGCAGATCCAAGTTGAGTGTTGTCAATAGGGGCATGGCTCTGTTTCCCGCAGCAGGATTGGTGTTTTCCATGTGATTCAGCTCCCTAAGCTGTATTCCAGGTGAAGTAATCCCTGGGATGGGGCTCGTGGAGATGTTTCTGGGTCCCTGAGAGTTGAGCTCTATGCATGCACAGCATTTTAAGATTCCCTCCACCTGTAGCATTACTGTAGCTCAGTTTTGCAGTGCTGACCTGCTGAAAGGGGCTTGAGGTGAATTAAAGCTGCTTCTCATAATCTAATGCGTTTTCCAGGAGCTCAGAGCACACTCTGGCTGAAGTCTGTATGTGATACCTGCTGGTGATACTTTGGAATCGCAACCTGGAACATGGGAGTTCAAAAGAACAAAAAGAACCCAATACATTCATTGATTTCTTTAGGCTCATGTTAGTTTTGTTGGGTCAATGTCCAATCTCTGAAAATATTTATCAGGGCTGAAGGGGCAAATGCCACTGTCCCTAGTGATTGCAGTGAGTGACAAAGCATCATGTGCACCTCAAAAATGCAATACTGAAACAAACTGGAGTTATGGTAAGAGTTTTCTTAGTTACCAGCTTTATGACGATGACAACTTTTCAAGAATTTGCTGAGAAACAACATAAGCAGCCCAAATTCTGTAGTCATGAATCTCTGAAACTGTGCTTGTTTCTAGTGAGTGGAAAGCGGAAGGAGAGAATAAAAGGGATAAGGACAAAAACTGCAATAAGTGTAACATATTTTTTAATAAACCCTGCACTGAGGCAGCTGGCTCTGATTGCTTAGCTTGGAGAAGAACGTGTTTGCTGTGTAGCCAGAGGGAATTTACAAACACAGAGAAGATGTTTCACTTACTGCAGTACCTTGTCTTTCTGTGGGCTCATAAAGTATTCCCTTACTCTGCATCCTCTGAGCTGCTGTCAGGAGGAGGATAAATTTGGCATGGGATGCACAGGAGGAAAGTGATGCAGGAATGTGCCCTGGTTTGCTGTTAGGGAGCAGGAGCCCTGGGATGCCATCCTGCAAAGCTCCACGTGCTGCACTTGCCGAGTCCTGACCTAGCAGAGCATTTGTTGTGGTTATCTGAGCTTTTGGGATGGGCCTGTGCTGAGGCCGTGCTCTCCCTGCTGGAAGGTGCCTCCCAGGCTGGTGGGACAGAATCTGCAGCTCTAAAGATCAGGATATGATGTGTCTGTGCCCAGGTTTCTCCCTAGGGAATGGTGTCTGGGGAAAGCTGGAGGAGTGCAGCAGCAGGCTGGTGGTGCTGCTGCCCTGGGGAGAACGTGGCTTCTCATTTCCCTGAGTGTCCTGTGTGACTCTGAGCAGGAACACTGAGCAGCTACAGGGAGGGAGGTGAGGATTTAACAAGTGTTTACAATAACAGTGTGAAGGATGAGCAGTGCACCCTAAACCCTCCTGTGTTTCTGATGGTTCGTGGTGGGGGTTGTGGTGAGTTCTGGGCGGTATCCTGGGGGTTGGGGTTGGTGTGCTTGCTTTTCAGTTCCGCTTTGGTTTGTGCTGACACTCTGAGCTGTCCAAACAGTGCTGGAGCCCTTCCAGGTTAAGAGTTACACCTCCATGAGGTGCCAAGCAGCTCTTCCCCACAGGCCCTTGGAGGTGAGGGGAAAGACGGAAGGACGCTTTGCTGTCCAGTCTCTTTGGTGAGGTTCTGAGTCATGGGCAGATCACAGGATTATTTTTCAAAATCATCTGTGCTTCAAGTTGCTTGGGAAAGAGGGAATTGGGAGTCAGAAGGCTCCTGGGCATGGGGCTGGGTATGCATAGGTGTGTTGCTTCCAGTGAAAGTCTCAGCAGGGTGTCCTTCTCTCTTGTCACATGTCAGCACTGAATGATGGGCTGGGACCTGCAGGAGTAAAACCAGTTTTGAAATGAGGGATTTTGGACTCCTCTGTTGGCAGAGCCTGTTGTAATGCTCCCTTCAAGTACGTTGGTTTGCACAATATTTCTCCAGTCAGCTCCAGACACCCCATGGAGCCTGCCTGAAGAGTCCTGTCTGCATCCCATCCAGTGCCTTAGTCATCTCTTGGCTCCTGCTGGGCTTGGGATACTTCCCTGCCGGGGAAGCGTCACTTGGCAGCAGACCAGGCTCAGCAGGGAGGTGCTATTTCTCCACTGCCCTCAGAGATGTTCCCAGTTGGGCTGGTGCAGTTGACGCCTGCCTTGCTGATTTGAATGTTACAAATTCACAGGGTATTCCGGGTTGGGACAGACCACAGGTATCATCCAGCCCAGCCTCTGGCCCTGCACAGACACCCAACAATCCCACCTTGTGCATCAGAGCGCTGTCCAAAGGCTCCTGGAGCTCTGGCAGCCTTGGGGCCATGTCCATCCCCTGGGGAGCCTGGGCAGTGCCCAGCACCCTCTGGGGGAAGGACCTTTCCCTAGATCCAACCTAAACCTGCCCTGGCACAACTCCAGCCATCCCCTGTGTCCTGTCACAATTTTACAGAGCTGTGAGATGCAGCAAATCCACCCCAGTCCCTGACTCCTGAAGGGACCTTGTTCTTATTCCCTTTGTAGGCAGAGATTCTTTTTTTTTCTCACAAGTTTTTCTCTCTTGAAGGAAACTAAATAGAACTTAAATTTAGGCCAACCTCAGTTAGCAGGATTGTGCTGGCAGAGAATGTTTGTGGAGTGTGGGAGCTGGTGGAGTGCTGCATTGCTGCCACTGCACTGTGTCCTGGTTCCAGTCTCAGTATGTTTGGCCAGGGAGCTTCCCACAGCTCCTGGGGGTGTGACACGAGCGGGAGTGAGGGGGAACGTGGAGCTGGGCTGCAGGAGAGGCAAGGCTCAGGGAGCTGGGCGTGTTCTTGATGAGCTGATGGAGGGACAAGGGGTCAGATGGAGTCACAATGCCCGTGGGGAGCCCAGGCAGAACTGGGGCTGCTCTGGGTTGGGGAGGGGTCCGCACCCAGCAGAAGGGTCAGCAGCTGCCAGGGAAAAACCACTTTGCTGGTCTGCAAGGGGGAGACTCCTGAGCTGTGGCACACGAGAGTTTGCTTTACAATGTCCCTTTTTATTCAAGTACTGCTGGGCATCATGTGCTGGGGTTGCTTGGATTGCAGAGCAGGGGGACATCGTTTGTTCTTCCATCCAGAAGTGTTCTGTCACTTGTTGGGAATGACCCTTTCTCCCTTAGCAGTTGGACTGAAGTACAAGCCAACCCTGGAGTCCCCCAGTGAGGTGGTGTCACGGATTCACCTCCAGAGATAATCCAGCATACAACCAGCTGTATCCACAGAGGATTTTGTAGGCTAGTGGCACATGGCATTTCTTGTACCTCTTGATGCCTTTGTCACGTTCATACGTAATCAGCTTCCATCACTGGAAAAGATGCATTCACAAATGGAAGTTTTAATTGGCAAGTTTCCTAGAGTGAAGGATCTATACATGATTTTTAAATTTTTATAAAATATCCGTGGTATGTGGTCAGCAAGAGGCATTGACTTCTGCTGAAGATGTAAATGCCTACCAAAGACAAAGTTCACTAACTCACTGATCTTGCTCTGTATCCTTCCTGTTCTTCCAGTTCTCCACATTCATTCAGAATTAATTTGGACAGGTGGGAAGAATTAAATAAAACATAAAATGGAAGAGCATAGCAGAGAATAGCAGATAGGGGATCTGCATCCCTCTGTATACTGTGCAGGAGCAGCAAGGGTTTGCCAGAGATGGTTTTATTCTCCTCTGCTGGTTCTGGTGCTCTTCAGAAAGGTCCATAGCAGCACCTTGGGGTTCCTGGTGACATCCTGGCTTGCTGGGGGTCCTCTTGAGTTACCCATCACTTGGAGCCATCCCCTCCCTGCAGGTGGGTGATGTGTTTGTCTCTGATGGTAATTTATGGTGAGTTGGGTAAAGAGGGAACTGTTACCAGAACAGAAAAATGCAAGGAATGAGGTCTTGGCAACCTCTTGGCTGGGATCTCTGAAAGCCTGGTTGCCCTTAGCTCCAGCACAGGTTTGGCAATGTCTGTCACCCCTTTGGCTCCTGGTATTGATGTGAGGAGCCCCTTTTACCAGCTCAGAATTGCCATTATAATAAAACACTGCCTGGTTGGCTTGGAATCTTTGCCATCCTGAAGGAAGCCTTGATTGGGAATTCAGAGCAGGTGAGTCTTACAGATTACATAATTTCAGTTTTTCTTGCTGTTTCAACTCCAAGAGAGTGAATGCAACCAATTCCCATTCCCTGTTATTGCCCTGTCCCTGTCCATGGCAGGGATGGGACTGAGGGAGTTTTAATGTCCCTTCCAACCCAAACCTGTCTGGGATTCAGTGTTCTGGTGACTCAGGTGAAACCCCTGCTTGTGATGGCTTTGCTCCAAGATTTTCTCTTTAGAAAGACTTTGCAATATTTGCAGAGCTTCCACATGAAATAGACCCTCAGTTTTTACCCGCAGCTGCCATGGACTTCTGTGGCAACTCAGCAGCCTGGCCTGTGATTCCCAGGTGTGTTTGGAATTGTTATGCCTTGAATGCTGGCAGCCACATCAATGGGTTTGTTCAGGCAATAACAGCTTGTTCCTTTACAAAGGTTTATTGAAGTGTTGGTTGTGTGTGACGTGCATGTGACATTTCCCTCAGAACGGTGACATGGGCCACAGCCATTCCTGCAGGGGGAGGGAGTACTGGCTCTGGATGAGGTTGGGCGTTGTGTTAGATGTGCTCACTCTGGGAATGAGCCCCTGGGGCATTTCTGTGTGTTCAGTAGGTATTTTCAGAGTATCCCAGGTGACATGTTTGGATGTGAACTGAAGTTTCAAACCTCCAAGCAGGTTGAGCTCTGGCATCCTGCTATCCTAGTTTTTCTTCTGTGTCTACTTTTAAGCATTTACATGCCCAAAGCAGTTCATGATTAGGACACAAATCTGAGTTCTGAAGTTTTTGTTTGCAGTTCTCTTGTCTGCTGAGACATTTCTTGTGTGACTTTGCCAAGTCCCTAAAAGTCCCTGACTCCTTTACACTTGTTATCCAAGCAGGTGGGGATATCTGGAGGTGATTCACCTTGTCTACCCTGTTCCAGGTGTTTTGTTAAAAAGGGGATCCTAACTTCTCCATTGGCAGAGCAGGAAAAACAATGCATCTTTACTCATCCGGTAATTTCTGTAATGCTCTCCTGGATATCTGAGCTTGGTTGTTTATATATAGAGCTGCAGCTCACAAATCAGGGGTGGATCTTGTTTCCTGACAAAGCCACCTAACTGGGGACACTGGAAATTCTCCTGCTCTGCCTCCCTCAGTAGTATTTGTGTATCTATAAACAGTTTTCTGATAGACGCTAAGGAAACACTGGCCTGTCTCAGCATTTTCACTTGTACCTGTCACAGCCCTGTACACACACAGTGGCAGTGAGGGGGAAAAGGTTTTAAAGTTACATTCTGGGGCAGGAATTCTGTGGGACTGCTTTGGCTTGACAACCTCTGAGCTCCCAGGTAATCTTAGCCATCCCCTTCCCTCCATCCTACTCTCCTCACTGTCCCTTGTTTAATTTAACTGGCAGTATGTTGAAACCAGGCAGCCTCAAACATGCCCACACCAGTTTTCTTTCAGTATTTTCTGATTTATATTAATCTTTTAATTCCAAATCAGTCTCCAAAGGACTGGGGCAATCAATGGTCATAGCTGCACTCTGGCAGCTGAGTTCTGAGTTCTGGCCCTGAGCTGGGAGCTCAAACCTGTCCCTGCCTTGGGGAAAATTTTTGGCCTTGGGGAACTTGTTTGTTATGTCCTATCCAGGCTTGTGCAATCAAACTAATAACCCGTATCTGCCCCCAAGGTGCCACAAGGTAAATTCCTAATACCCAGGAGGTACTTGGGAGATTAGGAGTGGGATATAAATATCAGATAGTATTTATCTAAGTGTCAGCAGAGGTTGGCAGCTGTGAAAGTCTGTAAGAACGAAGTAAATTTACCTGGTGTTCCCCCTGTATTTATTGTGTTCCTTGGGTTGGGTTTGCATCTCAAATACAAACATTTCTGATGTTCAACTGTGACAAGCCAGAGTGCTTTAGGTGGGTGAAGTCCCCCTGGATGTGGTGATGAGTGTCTCTGCACACCCAGCCTCATGTGACATCAAAGGCAGATCCAGGAGCCTGGAAGAAAAGGGAACAGTTGACCCAAATTGGAGTTTTGAGTAGAGAACTCTTTTGCTGTAGATGTGTTGTTCTCTGCTGCACAAACTAACTGACACAAGTTGTTACTTGCAAAGGCCAATAGTTTTGAGCTATTTTGGGCAAGTTTCCAACCACAACAGGCACTGTTATTGCTTCACCATCTGCCCTCCAAGTTGCTGGAATTTGAGATTATTGGATATGGAGTCAGCATTACAAAGGGGTACATGAGAACCCTGTGGAGAATCCCTTGTTTGGGGGACATCCTTGGGGTTGCTGGGCAGGGAACACAAGCCTTCACTGTTAAAAAAGACCCAGTTTTTCTCTTCCCTTCTCCCTTTCCCTGCCTGCAGCTGTGAGGAGAGGATTCTTTGTGCCTGAGTGACCCTGAGGACAGCCGGGAGTTGAAAATTAATTTGTATTTCGAAACACTTCAGCTGTGTGGGGAGCAAGCATGAGGAAAAATGTCACAGCACAAATGCTTATGTTCTTATCCTGCTGCTCTTAGCATGGGAGAAACTTCCCCACCCCCTCTCAATTTATAGGAGGGAGTATAATTGGTCTAAACAAAATAGCTCCAGCACACTGGCCAAGTCTTAGTATTAGTAGTGTCTTGTTGGATATTAGGGAAAATTCCTTCACTGAAGGAGTTTTCAAACACTGGAACTGCTCAGGCTGCCCAGTGATATAAAAGCTGTGGGGCTGTGACACTTGGGAACATGGTTCAGCCATGGCAGTGCTGGGAGATCAGTTGGGCTCAATCTTTGAGGCTTTTCCAGCCTTAATGATTCTGTGATATTTTGTATTAAAAACAGTTAAATCGGAGCGCTGGGAACTGTGTGGGTGCAGCCTGGGATGGGGATTGGCTGTCCAACATCTCCATCATGGATAGTGGGCAGTGAGGCTCTCCTGCAGCCCTCAGATTCCAGGCTGTCCTGGCACAGCCACGGGAGTGTTGCTGGTGTCCCAGGACCTGACAGACGTGGCTATCACCTGCCCTGCCTGATGCAGCCCAGGGGCGTTTATGTTCCCCAGGCCTGAACTTTGTGCTTTGCTTTTCACGGTCCTGGCTGAGCTGCCATAAAAGAGAATTCCAGGCTGAGGAAGCAGAGTCCAGTGCTGATCCCAGTGTGAGCCCTGCGTGGATCAGGGATCCAGCTCATGGGCTATGGTCCACTCTGCCGTGGCTGGACTTTCCCAAGTGCAAAAGTCACACTCCAGATAAGAACTGTGTACGTGTGACCAGGAACTGGGACAGCTTGGACTTTATACCAGTGTGGATAATGTAAATGTGGCTCATGACTGGGAAATGAGGGACAGGGAATTGAAGAGTCACTGTTTCTGAGACTGGCCTGGGTTGGAAGGGACCTCAAATCCCACCCAGTCCCACTGCCTGCTGTCACAGGCAGGGACACCTTCCACTAGACCAGGTTGCTCCAAGCTCCGTCCAACATGGCATTGAGCATCTTGGAAAGGAAGCAGAGTATCTGTTTGGTTGGGCTTGTATTTATCATGGTGGTTCAAACATGAGGACAGGGATTTAGGAATGAGACAAAAGTCCTGACAGTAGAGTCTCTTAAAGTTTGATGTTTTTCTGTACGTGCAGGGGCTGGTGGGGTCGGTGTGCCTGTGGAATGACATGTGAAGGTAGAGTATTGTGTGACAAGGAGCTCCTCATGCAACAATAAAGAGAAAATCCTTAACCTCTCTCCTCTGCTGCTTCACACCTTTGTGTAACTAAAGTAGAAGGAAGAGCTTCAGAAATTAGAAGTTTAAAAATCACAGGCTGGTATTTTGTGCGGTGTTTACTGTTGTTTTTATTTTAAGGAAATACTTGGACAGTTTTTTGGAAAATGGTCTTGGTGATTTTAGAGGTCTTTCCCAGCCTTAACGGTTCTAAAGCTGTGTTAAAATAGGAAATTACTGGAGTAAAAATAACTGTATTTCTTCAAGAGGGGATATTCCTTGTTAGGTTTTTACATAATCCTGTACTAATGGCAAGGGAGTTGGGATTTATGTGGCTAATTCCAGATGTCTGGAAGTTGTCAGTCTTGGCCAGGCAAAGAATTCCAAGAAAGGTGCTCATCCTGCTGCAGTGGCACCGTTTGTGCTGTGCTGGGTGTGTGTCCTCCTCCGCTGGTTTTTCCCCTGCCTGTCCTTCCCAGCTGTTCCCAAAGGCATCCTGTACACCCAGGGGTGAGCTCGTCCACCTGCATTTTGTCTGATGGCTGATTGTTCCAGTTTCTGTCCTGGTGGCTCAAAACAGCCTTTAACCCTCTGTTACTTAGGTCTGGATTTTCCATGTGCATCCCAAGTCTGCTGGTTGTTACCTCTGCTGAAGCAGAGCTCGGGGCAGTCGGTTTTCCATGCTTCTGGAGGTTGAACCCCCTTGTGGATTTGTTATGTGTAGAATTCAGTGAGGAGCAGCATTTTGGGTGATGTGGGCCATTGTCCAGCCCCAAGGCCTGGCCTGTGGGACCCACACCCCAGTGCTGTATTTTGGGAAAATGCCCATGCCAGAGGGGGGCTTGGTGGGAGGCCTCATGCCCCAGGCTGAACAAACACTTCTGGTTCCAGTAATGTGCTAAGAAAATAAAAGGAAATAAAACACAACACGAGCAAGCCTCCCAAAGTCCAGGGAGGGAACATTACAAAGTACTAAAAAAACCCCAAAAAAACAAGATGATAGGAAAGGAAATATGCTTCATGTGAGGATGAATCAAAATGTTTTTCAGAATGAAAACGACAACTTCTGCTTCCTCGTAATGACAGAGAATTAAGCAGTAACGAGCCCTTGGAAATGCAATAGACCTTTCAATCCAGCTGAGAAATGCTCTGGAAGGACTTGGAAAAATTCCTTTGGCTGCTGTGATGATGAAATGTGCTGGGGTCCCCTTCAGTGCGGCCTCCACATTTCCAGGCCTTTGCACTTTGTCTCCTGGAACCACCTGGTGTTGGAGATAGTGGAGGGAAGGAGGGAGGGGTGACTGTTTCTGGAATGGGAGGCGTGTGCAGTGTCCACTGCAGAGCTGGGTGTTCAGGCAGCACCTCGCAGTGGATTTTAGCTGACTGCAGCTTGAGGCAGTGACTGCACTGCAGGAAGGTTTTCTGAAGTCACTGGCTGAAGACCCCATGGCTCAGAAAAGGACTAAAATCACACTGAGGATCAATGATTTCTGTTACTTGCCTGGGAACGTGGCACTGGAAAGGGCTGTGTGCTTGGCTGGATAACGCAGGCACCAGTTCTGGGCTCAGAGGTTCCCTGACCCAGTTCCTGGATCGGGCTGCAGGAATGTACTGAGTGTCACCCTGAGCCTCCCTTGCTCCCTCCTGCCTCTCCCAAAGCTCCTGGGTGTTGCCAGGAACCAGGTGCTGACCCAGGTGGGCCTTTATGGCTCTGAATGCAAACCACATGTGCCATCAAGTCAGGTTGTTGTAATTGCAGGAAACCACAGTAATTAACTGCCATTAGTAGAACTTGAGTGTTGTTGCTGTTGCATCCTGTGAGAGGAAATCTTCTTTTGTTCCCTGCTGGGATGAAGCTGAGGTACCTGTCTGGTTCAAATGTGAGTTGTGATGTGGGATCTAGAAGCCAGAATCAGTTCCTGAACTGAGAAGTTCACCTGCAGGGGAGGGATTTCTCTAGCAGATGGACACAGCTACCTGAAAAAGTAAAAATGTGGCATCAGAAGATGCTGTAGGCGATGGTCTGGGCACACGTGGTATTTGCAAAATTAAGTCTTGGCTCGTGCTGTCATCCTGCCTTTTCCTTCTGAGGGAGCAGTCACTATTCCCTCCATGTGGGGATTTACATCTCTAAAATGGGTACTAAAGGGCAGAAGGAGGTTAAACACACACCCAGTGGCCAGGTGTCATCTTTGTTTAGAAATCTGAAAAATGAAGTCACCCTTCCAGCAAAGGCCCCTCAGGTATAATTTTAGCCCTACTTGAATTTCTGTCCCTTCTCTAACCACGCAGAATTCCACCAAAAATCCATGGAGCTGGTATGGTATATTTAGTTTAAAGAACACACAGTCCTGGTAAAGAGATGAGGAAATGCTTGGAAGCCTGCTGGGATCTTTTCAGAGTGTATTAATTACTCTCACTGTGCCCAGGCTCTTTCATGACAAAAGAGAACTTGAGGCAGAGCATTGATGCTGCAGCCCTCCCTTTTGGCTCCACTGTCACTCCAGGTTTCCTGCTGGGAATGGGGCAGGCAGGGAGAGTGCTGTTTATTTATCTACCTCTTGGTGTGTTTGCTTCTTGATTTATTTGCCTGTTTATTTATTTGCATCTTGATTTACTTATTTCAGCAGGCCCTACTGATTCTGGGGGACCCCTCCTGTGGTTGCAGTATGGATCATTAAGGTCTTTGGGATTTGCGGCTTTAGCAGATCTTGTCACAGCACTTCAAAGCTTGGAAAAAATGCTTTGCCTGATCCTCTGGGACTCCTGCATGCAGGAAATGCTGCTGATGGGGGCTCAGCCCTGTGCAGGTCACTAGTGAGATCTGTGACCCCTGGCCCGTTGTAACGGGTGGTGGTGGGACAGACACACAGGGACATCCCACAGGGGACAAACACCACTGGCTGTGTCAGCACACAGAGCCTTGTCCTTTGCTGCACAGGATGGAGCTGTTCCACCTCTGCTGCCCTGCACAGGTCACACCTGGGCCCCTCTCATCTCCCAGTGCTGTAGTGCAGAGGAGTGCACACTTCAGCCCTTTCTGGCCACTGATTGAGTAGGATGGAACTCCTTCCCTGTCCACTTCAGCCTTAAAAACTTTCTCTTTCAAGAGGTGTTGAATCTTTTTGAGTAAAGACTTAAGTGTTGTCCTCCAGAGCTGATTTTGAGAGAGAATTCCAGGTCTTGTGTTCCACCTGCCCTGCTCGAATCCGTTGTTGTGGGTTACTGATGGACGTGTCCCCAGCGTGCTCTGGGGGTGTGTTCAGTGAGAACCTGCTTCTGTCCCAGCTCAGACGGTTCAGGCCGTGTCTGTTGGTTCCTGAAGATATCAGCTCTGGTTCTCCTTGGAGCTCACCAACGCTGAGATGGCACAGGGCTTCACCTCCACTGGTTTTTGTTCCCTCAAAAAGCAGCACTTGGTTCCCAAGGCGCTTGGCTTAATGCACAAGGGTTCTGCTTGCCTCAAAGTCTGCCCCGACTGAAAAATGGTGAGAGCTGCTGTACATCCCTGGGACTGACACTGGAGCCTGGCTGACTCAGTTCTCCCTGCCTCGGTGCCTTAGAGATCCCAGGTGCAGGCTCTAATCTTCTCCAGCTGGGCCTGTGACTGACATGCTGCAGGATTTACAGCTTTTGCCCTGTCCTGTGCACCAGGGTAGAGCAGACATGCCCTTATTCTGGGATACACCTGCTGATTTCCGAGGAACCATCTGACATGAGGCTTTCCTCCAGCTGTGAGGGTTTGCTGCAGGCTGGGGGAGCACTGTGGAGGCTGGGGGAGCACTGTGGAGGCTGGGGGAGCACTGTGGAGGCTGAGGGAGCACTGTGGAGGCTGGGGGAGCACTGTGGAGGCTGGGGGAGCACTGTGGAGGCTGGGGGAGCACTGTGGAGGCTGGGGGGAGCACTGTGGAGGCTGGGGGGAGCACTGTGGAGGCTGGGGGGAGCACGGAGCATCCGAGTGGAGGAGCAGCCTGGCAGATGGCGTTTGCTCCGTGGTGTAAGGGGATTTGCCACATGACCTGCTTGGAATCTGTGTCACGTGGCACATTGATCAGACCTGGCATCTAAAGAACAGACTGAGATCAACAGAGGAGCTGCTGCAAAAAGGTGGCTGGCAGAGGGATCCACAAGGATCCCAGCATTTTCCGTGAAGGTTTGCTGATGCTCGGAGCTCGATCCTGATTTTCTCTCTGTGTTCGGGGCAGTTGTACTGCCTTTTGTAAATCCAGTGATTTGTTCCTCCTCAAGCTTACACGGATGGACACATGGCTCCAGCACTGGATGTGCATGAGCCTGGGAATCCAGCTGGAAGGAATGGGGTGGTGAAGCGGCTGCAGTATTAACTTGACACCTAATTATATCCCCTGGGCTGATTTTTCCATTCTGTCATGCCTCGCTCTGTCTGCACTTTCTGTGACTGTGGGATGCTGCGGAGCTCTCCATATCCAGCCATCTCTGGCAGACATTTGGAAAGAAATTACTAGTTGTAAAAGCTCTCTTCTCTGTGTCCCCAAAAGTAGCATCTCCCTGATGCTTGTATAACCAACCAGGATAGGTTAATCCTGTATAGATTTGAAAGATAGTATTGTTCCATTTTATATCTCTTTTGGAATAGGATTTTGCACCACAGTTCCTGTGGGAGTTGTCATGGGCCGTGCACTGTCTCTGACCAGAACTGGCTTTTTTTGACCTGATTTATATCCTGGCATTCCCTTGTTAAAGCAGGAACACCTCTGAGCAGTTTCCACATCATCTCCTGAAGTTAAATTTCCTCCAGGCTTTCTTTCTCCCCTAAGGAGGAACTGAAGCCATGGCCCAGGTGGGAATAGTTTATGGCATCTGCCAAGAGCACAGCCTGAACTAGGGCTTTACTAACCCCAGCTGTTGTTGTTCAGTGCCCCAGGTCCTCAAGAGCTGCACTGAGTTCATCGAGAAGCACGGCATTGTGGATGGGATCTACCGGCTTTCTGGGATCGCCTCCAACATCCAGAAACTCCGGTAAGGGCCTGCCTTGGAGCCCCTGGCACGGGCAGGGAGCACAGCCTGGACTGCCTCAGGCACATTCATCTTGCAGGAAGCTTTCCTTCAGGATGAAGTATCAGGATCCTGGTGTCACTATGCTGTCATGTTTCATTTCTGTTCCTTCTCTCTCTGAGAGCAGCTGATGTTTCTCCCTGCTGCCTTGGGCTGCTGCCTTACCAGCAGTTGATTGGGAATGTGCAAAGGATGCATGCCTTAGTTTGGGGGGTGACATTGCTGTGCTGCACAGGGAAGGGCCAGGAGTGTGTTCTGGTTAGGAGCTGTTCCCACCAGAGCAAACTTCCTTTATTCTTTAATGAGGCTGTTTTCCTCCTGTTCTTTGGTGTGGAATATTCTTCTGTGGAGCACTGATGTGCTCCATTTCAGCACTACTCCTGGTACCACGGCCTGGCAGAGGCAGCACAGGGCTATTTGCTACGGGCAGAGTACATTTTTGTGCAAGCTGTCCCCCAGTTCAGTGGGCAGGTTTGAGCTGGTGCAGTGGCTGTTCAAACCCTTGGATGTATGGGTTTGTTCTGGTTTAGATTAATCCTGTTTCTTATTCCAGCAAGTCCTATTTTAAAAATCTGGTCCCAGGGTTTTGATATGCAAGATTCAAAGGCTCTGACTGAATAAAACATTTGCCATTGCTTCAGTTATATACCTTTAGTCCCCAATTTGACTTGTGCTGGACCATCCTTCTAACCTCTGCCCTAGTCCATATTTTCCCTTTTGTGTTGCCAAGACCATTTTCTCCTTCGTTGTGTACCAAAGGTGCTTTAAAAATGGTTTTCTAAAATAGTAATGGCATCATTCCTTATCCTAGTGCAGAGAATGAAGTGACAGCCTGTTTTCCAGGTTTCTGAGATGCTCCAAAGACAAAAGTAAGGGAGTACATGGCATAACTTATTGACACAGTCCTGCTCATGTAAATTCAGTACAGATTTTGAGTGTTTGATGAACATAAGGCACTTGTTGCTGTGGTTTCCAGCTGTATAAACAGGGCATTAGGTTCATTCCAGTGCTGGGGCTGCAGTATCCTCATAAATTAATTGCTGTGGTTAGGTTTCCCATAGAAGAAGTGGATCTCTTGGATTTAAAGAGCTTTTTGGTTGGAGAGAAGGGTAAGAGACTTTATTCCATGGAAATCTCTCACGTGGGACAGAGGTTGGCTCTTCAGTCGGGCAGTAGCTGCCTTTCTTTAGCAGGTGGGCAAACTGCCACTGTTGATTTGGGGTGTTGATCCTGGTATCCTGGGTCTTTTTAAGAGCTGTGGAGTTCTTCGTCACCTAACAAACTCTTTCTTTGTACCCGAAGGAGTAACACGTAGCTGTGGCAACAGTGCAGAAAGAAGGATGGTTGAGTGGAGTGGGGCATACCTCTCTTCCCTCCATATTGCTTCTGTAGGGGAACATCTGACAGAGTGGGAGCTTTATTTCTAGGAAAAACCACTGGAGTCGGGCAGGATATGGGCAGGGAGCTTGAGCCAGGGCTGAGTGTCTTCGTGTGGGGTGGGCTGGTGCCTTCCTGAGCTTTTCTGTAGAGCCAAGTGCAGGAGCTGAGTTTCTGTCCCAGACGTGAGCGAGGGCTGAATTAGAAGGTGTCTGTGGAAGTGGTGTGTGCTGGACACAGGGGGTGTGGAAAACTGAATCCTTACTTTCCTCCTTTACTGTCTTCAGGGTGAGGAGAGGATGGGCTGTTCACCTTGAGGAGGTGGGGACCTCTTCTGCCCCTTGTCTAGGGGGAGGGAAAGGATTCCCACAAGCTGTGTCCATGTCCAGGGATGGAAGGAGCTCATCCTGATCCCAGGAGGGCTCAGTTACAAACACACCTAGTGCCCTGGGCACATTCTGGTCCTCAGGTAGGGTGAACACAGGGGTTGTATGACCCTCTGGGCACAACCTGCCAGCTTTGGGTGGGGGACAGGACAGGGATGGGCCACTACACCCAGCCCCAGCTGTGATTGCAGTGCTGACAGGATGAGTCCCCATGGCTGTGAGCAGCCTAAATACTCTGGCAGGGACCCTGAGGTTCTCCAGCTCCCAGGGCCTGGCTCACCACTCTCATCCCCCTAGAGCATCCTGCTAATTGGAAACAGCACTTCCCAGCACATATTCCAGCAGCAAGCCAGCCCTCGGCCTTCTAAGCTCAGTTTTTATTTCATAAACATTGGTGACTGTTTTTTTTTTTTTTCTCTCTGAAAACCAAAGGAGCACTATGAGGTTTTCTTCATGTGGTTCCTGGCTGTCTTCTCCCTGTAGCAGAGGCAGGCTCAGCTGACCAGCTCATCCCCCAGGAATTCCTGCACTCACTGGTTTCCATATGCTGCTGATGGAAGTGCTGCTGGCAGGGCTTTTTCACTGCCATTTCCAGGTGTTTGAAATGCACAGGGACAGTGGCTTTCATGATTCCTATGAGCAATCCCAGTCACAGCCCTTGGGAGTTAAATTTGTTCTTGTGGTCTTGGAAGATGTTCTCTGGAGACTTTGTGAAAAGCCTTGATGCAGTAAAAGGGATTGCAGCCAGTTGGTTGTAAAACTAACTGAAAATGCTTTATTAGAAAAAAGAAAAGTCTCTTTTCTGGAAAATATTCCCACTGGCTGCACCACAACTGTGGGTTCACGTGGCTTTGGTGACCAAGTGTTTATTTTTTCCTGTAAATCAGGAAAGTCTTGCTGTAATTTGTGCTGGGTTTGATTTCATTCCTCCTCCTCAAACCCCTTCACCCATTTCTCTGTTCTCATTGCCAGCCACGAGTTTGACTCCGAGCAGATTCCCGACCTGACTAAGGATATTTACATCCAGGACATCCACTGTGTGGGCTCCCTGTGCAAGCTGTACTTCCGTGAGCTCCCCAACCCCCTGCTCACCTACCAGCTCTACGAGAAGTTCTCAGTGAGTGCAAGGCAAATGTGGGGCACTTCCCCTTCAGTGGAGCTTCAGCTAGTAGACCAGAGAAATCCTGGAAGCTGGATCTGCCTTTGCAGAAAGCTGTACCTGCCTTCCACACGCTCCCCTCTGTCTGCTCTGCCTCAGTTCGGGTTTTTAGAGCCATCAGGAGAGTGTGTCACCAAATACCCAGCCTGACACTGTGCTACCCACACTCCCGGTTCTGTCCTGCCATTCCAGAAGGGGCTGGCAGTGCCCCGGGGTCTGAGGGGCCTTTCCTGTGTCCCCTTCAGGCTGCTCAGAAGTGCTTTTGTTCCCTGTGCCACACTGTGTTGGTTCTACTTGTGGGGCCTCGGCAGAAGGTCCCTGGCACACTTCCTGTGCTTTGCCCCCTCATTTGCCATTCCCCAGGAATGGGATTGGAAGCAAGTGATGCTCTCAGCTGAATGTCTTTGGCGGGAATGCTCTGTGCCATAAACATACTCTAGGTCATGACTTACTTGGCCTTCCTTACATGATCCATATGCTGCTCTCTCCCCATGACAGACCCCTCACCCAAGGGGGAAAAGAGCAACAAAACCCACCTTGTTGCCAAGACTCTCATGTTGGGAGTTTACTTGCAGCTAGATCCTTTGCTGCTTCATTCCAGGATGCTGTTTCTGCTGCTACAGATGAGGAAAGGCTGGTTAAGATCCACGATGTCATCCAGCAGCTGCCCCCTCCCCACTACAGGTGAGTGCAGCTTTTGAGGTGTTTGTGGGCATTTTGTGAGAGGAATTCTGTAATTCCAGTTTCCCTCTCAAGACAGTCACACTGTTCCTCTGCATATTAAAATGGTTATGGCTGTAGAAAGTTGGTTTATATTTTAATTAGCTCCTTACCAAACACTGTACACTAAACATGGTCTTAATTCATGTCGTTGGAAACTCCATTTAGGAATAAAATAGGAGCTTGCTGTGTCAGAATAAGGAAACAGTTTTGTTGTGGAGGGGCACAATACCACTGCTAAGAGTACTTTAAAAACAGTGAAATGTAGCCAAGAAATTGCTCAGGCCTTCAGTCAAACTTAGTCAACTGTATTTTGACTCCAGTTTGCCTCTCCCTTCAATAATAATAATTAGCAAATAGCAACAATGCTCTGAGAATAACTGATGTAATTAATTATATTAGTGTTACATATTAGAGTAGAATAATATGGTGTTTAAAAATCACCAATTAAAATACTATATTCAAGCTAATTCTTAGCAATAAGAACTTATGCCATATGGTGATGAGTATTGACTAAGAACAACAACATTTTAACTGTCTTTCATATTAAAATTTATTGCTGTGTATGGTGAAAAGGCATCAGACAAATTGGTATTGGTGATTAGTTTTAATAACTGTATAGAGTACTGTATGTTAATGAGACTTTAATATTAATAACTAGTGATGCATGGTAAGTAGCATTCACTAATTGTGAACTGTAATTGGTAGAAACAGCTAAACAACATAATGGTGGAAGTTACTTACAGATGGGTAACTGTTCTACTCAGCTGGGTCAGCTCCCCTGATATGTCCCAGTGGTTTAGGTGACCATTTGGAGTGAATGCAGGCAGTATTTGGTTATTGATACCTAATTAGAATAGTTCATTACAGTCATCAGTTGATTATTGTAATGTATGTTAATCTGCAGGTGAAGTTAGAATTCCGGTCTAAGGGGTCAGGTGTAACAGATGAGGACAGCTATTGATAACTATATTTAGTCATTTCTGCCAGTGAATGTTTAAATTTCAGTTATTGTGATGTGGGGTGGTTAGCTGGAAAATTGCAATGCTTCAATGAGTGGTAAAAATAACTAATAAAAGTTGACTGGGATTTAACTGATGTGTTACGAACTACAACTGTGTTACTTGCTCTGTAATTAAGGTTGGCTAGTTGGTGCAACAGCTGCAGCTTTTAGTAACTAATTGCAATATTGATACTAATTGAGGGTGTGTGGTCCTTTCAAAAATGAACTGATCTCCTTTTCCATTCACCTTTTCCCTGAAGTGATTTTGTCTTTATGGGTATGGTTAAACTGGGAGCTGGTAGCAGCAGCATGTCAGTCTCAGAGAGGGGGCACAGCCAACAGCTGGATGTGCAGTGCTGTAGGTTACAGGATGCTGCTCTTCTTTCCCGGGGTTTGCTTGGAAAAAGGAAAAAACACCTTATTTTTCTGCTACTCAGTGATGAGAAGTTGCAGGCAGGAGAGGTGTCTGTTTGGTTTCCAGCCAGAACCATTTTCTTCACTTCCAATCTTGTCTGTGGGATTTTGAGCCCCAAAACACCCTCTCTGCTCCATCTCGCTTCCTCCCCAAAAAAAGGTTAGGCTTTGAGACAGACACAAGCCAGGGGCACCAGGAGTGTACAGCAGCATTTCACTGCCACCTCCTGCTCCCTCCTCCCCATCATATATTAAACACAACAGTGCTTAATATACAAAACCCACCACTTCTTAATGTGAACAGAAGCCTCTGAAGTTTAACCTTCTATCTATTTACCCACCTTTAAGAAACCTGCAGCCAGAAATTTCCCAAGTAGAACTCGGGCAGAGTTGGCTGGGTTTTAGTCTCCTGCGGTGTCGTAAGTCAATACTCTCCCTATCCCAAGATTAGCATTCCACATCTTTCCCCACACATCCTCGAGCAGCCCCTTGTGGCTGTCACACACGTGCAGAGGGGTTTTTTCTGGAACTGTTATTTCCTTGAACCTGGACAAGTCAGGAGAGACTCCCTCACCCCAGCCTGTGTCAGTATTGCCAAAGCCAGGTCCACCGTGGGGCCGAGGGGAAGGAGTTCATTCCTTTCTGGGAACTGTCAGACCAAAAGGAAATAATGAGCTGGGTTTGTGCTGTGGATCACAGCTTGGCTTTGCTCAGTGGTGCTGAAGATTTGCCTCTCTCCTGTTTTCCAGGACACTGGAGTTCCTAATGAGACACTTGGCTCGTCTGGCTGATTATTGCTCCATCACAAATATGCACACCAAGAACTTGGCCATTGTCTGGGCTCCAAACCTCCTCAGGTACTCTGAGATTTTCCCATTTCAGTAAAAGATAAATGTTTACATTCATAAACAACAGATACTCCAGAAAATCCCAGCTTTCCGCAGCTGGAAAGAGCTCCTCCTTTCTTCAACCAGTGCACCCTTCTCCTGTAAAATATGGGAAATTATTCTAAGCAGGATTTAAGATCAGCTGGCAAGTTCCTGACCTAGTGACGTAAAACAGGCCCTGTACTATCCTGTCTCACACAACACAGTTCCACGGGCTGCGGTTCTGTCAGTAGTGGTGAGGGGGAATTCCCTCAGTCCTTATTTAGAGGATAATTTCTCCTCTCCTAGTTAGATGAGACTTATGTGTTCTTGATCATCCAGGAAAATTTCTACAGTGGCATCACTGATGTCCCACTGCATAAGTCTCAAGTGTCTAATTTGACAGCTTTCACCTGCAAGAAATCAAACTTAGAGAAATGATCTTGGATGAATCTGTTTTGAATCTGCATGCCAGGGCACTTCTAAATTAATGGTGCAACTTAAAAAATTTGCTCTAAAAGAAAAAAGGAATATCACCCTGCCCTTTATTGTACTGATTTCTGAACTGCTGCTGTTTTCAGTCTGAGAAATCTGTGTGTGCAGTTCATCATAGAATCCTAGAAGGGTTTGGGTTGGGAGGTATGTTAAAGCTCATCCAGTGCCACCATGTGCAGGGACACCTTCTGCTATCGCAAGCTGCTCCAAGCCCTGTTCCTCCTGTCCTTGGACACTCCCAGTTCATGCAGGTGGGCTCTTTTTTCTGTCAGTTCTCCCAGACGCAGTGGAGTGACCTTGTGTTTGAGTTTGCTTTGGTGTGTGGGGCATTCACTCAGCAGGATCAGTTGGAGACAGTCCCTGCTCAAGGGAAAATCCTCTTAGAGGCCACAGTAGGTTTGTACAACAGCACTGCCTTAAACTGTGCCAGTCATAGAAATGAGTTAACAGAAAGCTCTTCATTTTGGGTGTTCAGTGTATTAACCTCAATTCACACCTGTCCCACACTCCCTTTTCCTCCCAGCCCAGAGTTCCCCTTGCCCTGTCAGTAAGACTTGAACCTGGATCTGGAGTTTGGCCATAAATCCCCACAGTCAGTAATCATTTGTGAGCATTGTTGAGATTTAACCCAGAACTGCCCTGAAGCCTTTCCTGCCCAAGCCCCAGGCCCTGCAGCCCCACAGGTGGCCAGGCCTCACCCAGCAGGAGCCTCTTCCCTCACCACGTGTCCCATTGCAGGTCCAAGCAGATCGAGTCTGCCTGCTTCAGTGGCACGGCCGCCTTCATGGAAGTGCGGATCCAGTCGGTGGTGGTGGAGTTCATTCTGAACCACGTGGATGTGCTCTTCAGCTCCAAGCTCAGCTCTGTCATCCGTGATGGGGCAGGTGGGTTCTGTGCTTGCTTCACTCGGGCAGGAACAGCAGCACTTCGTGGCTGTCTGAGCCTCCTCTGGGACATGGAAATGTTTTTATTTTAACCTAGAGGACACATACCTGGGTTGGGATGTCAGGATCCAGACAGAACTGGCCTGGTTTTAGAAATTGCTGTCAGTGCCTTTCTTAGAAGCCAAGGTTGCCCCACAGGAATGCAGAGGTGAATGTTTGGCTTCTATTTTTATGTCCTACCACTGAGAAATTGCAAGGAATCACTTAAATCTTTGTCTCCCCTACTCCCTTTCCTTTTAAAAACCATCTTCACTGATGCCCCTGCACACTTACCCATTGGAGCTGTGTCTGTCTGCCCTCATCCATACCTTAGAGCACAAAGAGGAGTGAACTGGTATAAAGCAATCTCTCTGCATTCAGTAATGTTGAGGCTTAAGAAGCTTAAGTCTTGACATCTCCTGTGCTGGTTATTCCCTCTGCACAGCCTGTGTGGGCTCATGAGCAGGGCTGAGCAGCCACACAACTCAGGCTGGTGTTGCTTAAGGATGAGGAATGAACCTGGAGCACCTGGAATGTCATCCAGTCTTGGAGCCTACAAATTCTCTTGAGTTACTGAGATCATATATCTGTTCCATCAAGAAGGAGCAGAGTTGCATCAGGAAGAAGGTTTACTCTCTGTGCTAGTGTGGCTGCCACGAGCTGTTCCTGCTCCCAAGCAGCATTAAGACTGCACCATCTGCCTTGATAACCTGCCCTTGCCTAGAACATGCACAGCTGCTGCAGTTACCACCACTTGGAGACTGCAGAGAGCTGAGTTTCCACTGTATTTGTTGCTCTCTTCTTTTAAACAAATCCTACCTCTGCTTAGGCTGGCAGAGTTGATCCAAGTCCAGGTTTTTCTTCTGCTGTAGGGCAGTTCTAAGTCCGTGGAAGCCAGAGGTTAGCTTGGCTGAGCAGTGCCAGCCCCAGCAGGCTGAGTCTGCCAGGGGAAGGAAGATAAGCATGTTCAGAATCCTAGCCAGATGATTATCCAGGCTTAGAATGGCCCCTGTAAATTTGGCTAATTGTTTAATGACTTGGTCATTTGCATTCAGTAGCTTTGACACAGACCTGGCAGGGACGAGGGTCAGGCTGTTGCATTGGCTAAGTGCAGGAGTGCCGCCTTCCAGAATGGCTTCCTGGGAGCCTCTGGGTGTGAGCACAGCTCCCACACCCACCTGTGAGAGGGGAAGGTGGTACTGCCAAACCTGTTTTAACCTGAACTTTACCCAGGACAGCATTTACAGCTTCCACACCGCCCAGACTGTGCATCCTTCACACAGAGCTGTGCTACTGCAGGGATAGCCACGGAAATGGACCAAGCAGGATGTTCTGCACTGGCACATCTCCTCCACAGCCCTGAACTCACCTAGGAATAACCCTGGAAACACCTGTACAAGAGGCAATGGCAGACACAGGAGAGCTTCCCCTACAACGGGCTCTATGTAATCTCTCCACCAAAGCTGTCAGCAGCAGGAGGCAGCAGCAGCTACTTTCAGATTTTACACATTCATCTTCAAAACCAGGCACAAGCTCTAAAGGCCGTGGACAGGGCACACAGCAGATTCTGTTTGCTGTGTCCAGGCGCACTTTGGTTTGTAGCAGCTTCAGTCACACGTGGCATTTCCTGCTGCACAGAGGTGAAATATGGGAATGACCCAGACAGGCTTTTTATACAAAGGAAATTTTTTTTTTTTTTTCATTACACTAAGCTGTTAGTCTTTTAGTCATCGCTGTATCTGTGACATAGTGACCACATTTTGTCCATGTCTTTCAGTGGTTGGGATAACAAAGGTTCTGAAAAACACGGCACCTCCCTAGACACACAGAGCTGAGCTTTGATCTCTGCATTGCTGTTTGCTGACTCCCCCTGTTGCCTGTGGTTTTCCCTTGCAGGGCACAGCTCTTTATCCCGGCCCAAGTCTCTGCTGGTGTCCTCCCCCTCCACGAAGCTGCTCACGCTGGAGGAGGCTCAGGCACGGACACAGGCCCAGATCAATTCTCCCATTGTGGCAGACAGCAAGTACATCGAAGTGGGAGAAGGCCCAGCAGCTTTGCAGGGGAAGTTCCACACAGTCATTGACTTCCCATCTGAAAGGTAGAGACGGGTTTCCTTTCCAGCATGTGTAATAACTGTGTTCTTTTGAATACAGCAGGAATTTGCATATATTGACTTGAGACTTGTTATATATGTAAATATATAAATAAATATATATTGTGGCCAGTTTTTCACCTGCTTTGGTGTCTGGGAGGATTCAGCTCACATCAGTGGTCTTGGTTTAGCCAAGTAATTTGTGCTTCACTTCCTCTTGTTTTTAGCAGGGATATAATTTAATGTATCAATCCATATTGTCAGTGATGTAGAAATGCCTTGGCCACTCATACAGAGAAATGTAAACAGGGGGAACACCTGCAGATGTTGAGGTTTTCCAGGACTAAGTGCCTGTCACAAATTGAGATTCCCTTGAAGTGAAACAGTTGGACAGGCTTGAGGACACTGGAAATTAAATACGGTAGTGGAGGACACTAAGGTGGTTCTGTAGCAGAAGTGAAGGATGCTTTTGATGCTTTTGAACACCTTTATGGCTGCCCTGCTTTCCAGAGAGCTAGGGCTTCTTCCATAAAGTCCATCCCTTGGCTGCTAGACTGGACAAGGAGAGCCTTTCCTGCAGCTGCTTTGCAGAGGTTGAAGGAATTTACACAGCAAGACCTTTAGTGCTGAGCTGGAAGAATGCAAACATCCTCAGCTGTGGGAAAGGAGTTTCCAAGCAGAAACCAGGAGTTTCTGAGCAGAAGCAGAGAGTGCTGATAACAAGCAGCCAGGATTGAGCTGCAGCCCCCCCTCCATCCAGGTGTTCCATTTTCTCTCCCCAGGAAGAGGCCTCCTAGCAAGATGAAGAAGTCTCCAGTGGGGAGCTGGCGTTCCTTCTTCAACCTGGGAAAATCCTCCTCCATGTCCAAGCGTAAACTGCAGCGCAACCCCAGCGAGCCCTCGGAAATGAAAGCCATAGCCCTGGCAGGTGAGGCCCCTTCCAAAACCCAGGCTTTTCAGCAGTGCAGTGATGTTTCCAGTGGGCTTTTATCTCCTTCTAGCGTCCAAGCCGTGCGTGACACCTCCAGTAGCTGTTTTTTCCCAATGGATCTCAGGCTGCTCTGGGGTCTGCCGGGCCTTCCACCTCTGTGCTTCGCTTGGAACAGCTTTGGAAAGACAAGATGTGGCTGCTGCTATAATAAGTCACAGGATAATTCTTTCTGACACTCTCATTATGAAATGAGAATACAGTTCTGGTTCCCCTTGCTGCTCTCAGAAGATGAAATGAGGGAAAGGCACCTTCCCACAAACACATTCTCTCCAAAAGCTGTACCAGAGTACCCAAAGAAGGCATCCAACGACCATTTGTAGCCACAGCCAGGATACATAGGTGGAATTCTCAGTCTTTTCTATATATAATTTTCTGTTTCTTTCCAAACTTAAAAATAGCAACACCTGTGTTTTTGCAGTAAAAACACACCACAAATCCCAAAACATGGGCCTGGGAGAACTTTTATCCCCTCATCTCCCAGGTGTAACTTAAAATTCTTACCCTCACAGTCCTTACACTCTCTGTGATGCCCTTCAGGACAGTCTTCTCAGAGACTGAAATTATACTTATTTATTGCCCATAAGACAGGGTGTGTAAATGTTCCTTTCTTACCTGTTTTTGAGGCGTTTTGCTTGTGGGGAGTTGTTGCCCAGCCTGTCACTTGCAGCAGTCACCACTTGGGTTGGTTACTGTTTGGTAACTGTTTGTTATAGTTTTACCTGTTGGTTACAGGTAAAATGAGAATCCGAAAACCCACCTTCAAAACAAGATTACTCTCAGGACTGTGAAGTTGGTGCATTTGTGCTTTTCCTGCCACCATTATGCAGCTAAATGTAAACCCCTTTCCTAACTGATCCTTTCCCTGTGTGGTTCTTTTCCCTCAGGAGGACGAGGAGACAGTGGGACGCTCCGCTCGGCCAAGAGCGAGGAGTCCCTCACCTCCCTGCATGCCGTGGATGGTAAGGCAAAAATCCTACCTGCACTTCTAAGAAATGGGCATTGAGGGAGGCACTTGGACATCTCTGGCTTGTAGATAGCCAACAGGCCTGTCCACACCTCCAGGGGAAGCTGAACTTACTAACTGATGAAGCAGCTTTCTAGTCCCAACACAGATGGGTCCCACAGAAATACTTTCCGTGGCTTTCCTGCTTTTAAGGTTAAAAAAAGCAAACCTCTTGCTCTGGTATAGCTGGCACTGTGAGGAAGGTTTTCAGCACATTTCAAACATCTTTCTTGTGCACACAGCTTAGTTTCAGAATAAAGCATGCCTGGCAAGTGCTGTAAAAGAGTTTAAGCAAATAGAGTAAGCATTCACTGCCAATGATGATACTTTGTGTGCAGAGATCACCAGGGGAGCCTCTTCCTGCCTTAGGACTGCTCTGTCCCCCCACCAGTGGGCCTGGCCCCCTGGACAGGAGGTTTTGTCACTAACCCACGGTGTCTTCTCGCTTCCAGGTGAATCCAAACTGTTCCGGCCCAGAAGGCCCAGGTCCAGCAGCGATGCCCTGTCTGCCTCCTTCAACGGGGAGCTCCTGGGGAACGTGAACCGCTGCAATTCCTATGACAATCTTCCCCACGATGACAGTGATGGGGACGAGGGCCTCATCCATGTCCCTGCCCTCATCTCTCCCCGCTCCTCAGAGGACGTGGACCTCAGCCCACCAGACATAGGCGTCGCCAGCCTGGACTTCGACCCCATGTCCTTCCAGTGCAGCCCCCCGCAGGCAGAGTCTGAGTGCCTGGACAGCAGCACCTCCATGCTGGAGTCTGTCGATATCAACAAAGAGAAGCTGAGCCTGCTCAAGAAGGATTTAGAATCAGGCAGCCAGTCCCAGACCCCAGGCAGTGCCACGAGCTCTGAGCCAGTGTCCCCTTTCCAGGAGAAGATGAGTCCCTTCTTTACACTGGACCTAAGCCCCACAGAAGAGCAGGCCTGCAAGCCCCTCAGCTTCTCACCCAAGACAGCCCGAAAGCCCATCAAATCTCCACCACTGAGCACAGAACCCACCTCCTTTGTGCTGCCCAGCCGTGTGCCAGAGGCCGTAGGAGGAGTGCCCACCACATCCAGGAACTCCTCTGCTTCCAGCTGGAGCAAAGAGATTGGCATCACTGAGATCACAAACAGGTCCCCAACCCAGATGTCCTTGCCCCTGAAAAACAGTGAAACAGGAGCAGGGGAAGGAGCCCACCAAGAGCTGCAGCATCCCCAGCTAGTGGCTGCTAGCAAAGCAGAGTTGCCAGAAGAAGGGGAGAGAGCCATGCCAAGCAGTCAGAATAAGACTGTACCCAGTGGACACACCCAGCCAGGTACAGTGCATTTTCCTCCATTCTTTCTTTAAGTTCCAAAGGGGAGCTGCTCTCAGAACCATCCTCCTCTGCGTGCCTTTAGGAGAGGGGATTGCCCATCAGTTCTGGTCACGAGTGTCTTGCAGGGCTGTGCAGATCAGTAAAGTCTTAACCTCTGCCTTCTCCCTACATCACACAAATCTCTGATAATTTCCATAATGCTTTATATTCTGGTGGTTTTTTTTCCCCATCCTGTCATATGTGAAAACCTCTAGCATGTCCTTCTAAGTCATTTCAGCCAATAGACCATCTAAGACTTTTCCTTTTTAAATTAAAAACTTGCCAACACTCGAAGAAGGGACCTTTCTGCCTAAAACCTTGAGATCAAAATTGTGTAAGGGTATCTCATTCTCTGCTACCTCCTTCCTACCTCTCTAGAAATGCAAGAGAAGCCTTTAGACAATCTCTTGGGTTTTTTCCCTCTTTGTGATGAACCTGCTGTGCTGTTGAGCAGCGTTTGCCTGTGACACACAAGTGTTTCACATCAGAAGGAACTGCCACTGTGAAAGTGTGGAGAGCATCTGTTTTTTTATGATAGTCGTTAAGGTCACTCTCCTTATTGGGTAACATAAAATCACTGTCTCTCTCAATTTTCCCCCCATTAGGAGCAGTTGCCCTCGACTCCCCCCAGGATCCTGTTCCCGTCAGTTCTGTGTCTCTTATCCCTCCTCCTCCTCCGAAAAACGCAGCGCGCATGCTGGCCCTAGCGTTAGCCGAGTCCGCACAGCAAGCATCCGCCCAGTCCCACAAAAGGCCAGGAGATGCTCATGCTGAAAGCACAAATTATGGAGAGGCTGAAGCTGGCACAGCTCTAGAAAAGCTCCATCTCTCTGCGGGTGCTCCTGACAAGCTCCACCTGTTCACTGCTCTGCCCGAGAACCACCTGCACTTCCAGCCCGGGGCACCTTTAGAGCAGGACTGCCAAGGCACGGCCGGGGAGCAGAATCACCCACCCGGCGCACCTGGAGGCCAGGAGCCCCCCACTCTCCACGTGGGCATGCCCGGGGACACGCCTGGCAGCAGGGATGCAGAGCAGGAGCAGTCCAGCTTCCACCCCAGCAGAGCAGGGGACAAGGCCCACGTGGGGTGCTGGGAGCACGTGGCCATCCACGGCCCAGGGGCACTGCCGGAGCGGGAGCTGCCCGGCACGGAGCTGGCTGTGGAACAGCCCCACCTGCACGTGGGCCAGGCTGGGGACAAGCTACATGCCCCCTGCACGGCCGAGGACAAGCTGCAGTCTCCCTCCGTGGGTCCTGCTGGGGACAAGGGCACCCTGGCCGCGGGGCCGTACCCCAGCACAGCTGCTGAGCCCCGCGCCCCACCCGGAGCTGCCCCCCAGGCAGATGCCACCGTCCTGCCCGCGCCGCGTGTGGCCACAGCCCCAGCACAGAGACAGGAGCACCAGGCAGCCGTGGGACAGGTGCCGGCGGCCAAAGCACCCAGCAGCTCTGGGCAGGTACGTGCTGCTTCCTGCACAGCTCATCTGAAATGCTGAGCAGCGTCAGGCCAAATCCAAATGGTAACGGGTGGGATTTGCAGAACACCGAGAGTGAGGTAACACAGACACAGCCTTGCAGGAAATTCTGTGCTGCTTTCCTAAGGGAACATCCCAGAATACCCACGCTCCTTGGTTTTAAGGAAAATAAAACCTTGCAGGGGCAGCTGACAGAGGGATTGATAATTCTGAATGCTCAGAAAGAAGAATTTTTGCATCCTCTGACAGTGTCCTCTTCCAGCGTCCTAGTTAGGCTCTTGTCCAGTCAGCAACAGGATGAGAAGACACTTAACCTGCACCAGGGGAGGTTTCAATTGGACAACAGGAAGAATTCCTTCACAGAAAGGGTGATTAGGTTCTGGGTGGGAAGGTTCTCCCACCCAGGGAGCTGGTGGAGTCCCCATCCCTGGAGGTGTCCAAGAAGCAACTGGATGTGGCCCTCAGTGCTCTGGGCTGGTGGTGTCACGGGGGGGATTTGTCTCAGGTTGAATTCAATGGTCTCAGAGATCTTTTCCAGCCTCAATGATCCTGTGATTCTGTTAAACAAAGCAGGTCAGATTCCTCATGCAGGATTGAAATAAGGAAGTGTTCCATCAGAACTCCAAAACCCTCAGCCAATGAAACATGCCCTGGTGCAGCCCATCCTAAGCCCTGGCAGCTACGTTTAAGGCAGGAATTTCTGCTGTACTTTACTTCTTGATCTGCTCACCAGGGCCTGAGGAGTTTAAATCCAGGAACATTTTTGTTAACATCAGACATTTAAAAGTGAGCCACCAAAGAGACAGCCACCTCTTCCCCTTCCTCTGGTTTGGCATTTGCAGAACACACCAGTTGTGATGGGTCCCAAAATCTGCCAGTGGCGTCATGCTTGCCCATGCTGAGAGAGGGAACCTACACATCTGTCCTTCCCTAGCAAACAGAAACCAGCACAGACATGTTGGAATGGAGCTGATCCATACAAGTGTCTGGGATGTTCTAACTACAGAAGAGCAGGGGAAAAGCTGCTTGTCCCTAACTTTGTCTGCTCTTCCCTGCAGATGTGGAGCACTGCTGCACCTGAAAAGCCTCCGGAGCCCACACCTGGCTTTGTCTCCGAGAGCAGTTCCAGTGCCCGTGGCTCCTCTTCTGTGCCCACAGGCCACCAGAGCCACTTGGAAAAGCCCCGGGAGAGCACGAGGGCTCCCCCACTGCACCTGCGCTCTGAATCAGTCCCTGCTCCCTCCTCCTACAGCTTCACCCCACCCGTGCCACCTGTGAGGACGCTGGAGAGCAAGATCGCCGCTGCCATGCACTCCAACAACACGGACACCATCAACAACTCCAACTACCACTCCTTCCTGGCCTCCTCCATGCTGGCGTCCTCCGTGGAGGAGGCGCTGCTGCCACCGCCGCCACCACCACCTCCCAAGCACTCGTCCCTGCAGCCAGTGTACGTACCGCACCCTAAGCCAGAGAGCCTTCCCGAGCCCATGGGGCCTGATGGCTACCTGCATGCCAAGCCCCAGTACCGGCCTGAGAGCCTCCCTGCCCACAGCTACCACAGCAAGGCTGAGCAGCACCAGCCCTACCCGCCCCGGCCGGAGCTGCCCGTCTCCGCGGGCACGCGCTACGGCTCCTACGGCACGCAGGGCAAGGGCTCTGCCGCAGTCCTGCACCCCAAGCCCCGTGGCCGCACCGACTTCGTGTCCTCTGTGAGCCCCACGGGGCTGCGGGGCACTGGCTATGCCGAGGAGGCCCCCCCGTACCCCACCATCCGCAGGGTGCAGTCGCTGCACGTGCCCGGCCCGGCTGCCGCCGCCGCCATCCGCTCCGTGCCCATCTCCCGCACGGAGGTGCCCCCAGATGATGAGCCCGTGTACTGCCCACGGCCCCTCTACCAGTACAAGCCGTACCAGCCCCACTCCGACTACCACGTCACGCAGCTCCAGCCTTACTTTGAGAATGGACGTGTCCATTATCGCTACAGTCCCTACTCCAGCTCCTCCAGCTCCCCCTACTACACTGCGGCTGACGGGAGCTTCTATGACCTGGATCCCTACAGCACCGTGCGGGTCCGGCCCTTCCACGGCCTGCCCAGCCGTGAGTTCGGCCCCTACGCGTCCCGGCTGCAGGGCAAGGGCCTGTACCGCTACCCCAGCCTGGCCGCCTACCCCCGAGCGGGGCTCATCAACCACCTGGGCAAAGAGCACAGCTTCGTGAGCCGGGATGTGCCCCCCGCCCCGGACATCAAGCACATGTACATGTCCTGGGATCTGGAGGACATGGAGAAGTACCGCATGCAGTCCATCCGCCGTGAGAGCCGCACGCGCCAGAAGGTCAAGGGGCCCCTCATGTCTCAGTATGACAACGTGGCCCCGCTGCTGCAGGATGAGCTGGGGGGCCTGGACACCATCCACCTTCGCAGCAAGTCGGATCCTGGTAAGAGCGGCCTGCTGACAGTGGCAGAAGGGAAGGAGGGCAGGTACCCAGCCAAGGCGGCCACGCCCGAAGGGGATGAGCGTTACTATGGGCAGCACACGGAGCCTGAGCTGGACAGAGCCCACTATCATGGTGGGGGCTATGGGAACGGACAGCCCGAGAAGCCGTCCCTGCCCCAGAAGCAGAGCAGCATCCGGAACAGGAAGATGCACGAGCCGGGCGGCAGCAGCAGCGAGCACAGGACGCATTTGCAGCAGGAAGCGAACCATAGGCAGCCTCCCGAACCCAAAAACGGGCCCCCCTACCCCGAGTACAGGCCCAAGGGTGGCCCGGAGCCCTCCGAGCCCATGGGCTACCAGCACTCAGGCAGCAAATACATCCCGGCCAGCCAGGAGACCCTGAGGCTGAACCACAAGGAGGGGAGGCAGGCAGAGGACAGGCCAGACCTGGAGAGGCCCCGAGGCAGAGCATCCATGGAGAAGCACTCCAGAGACTGCTACAAGGAGGAGGAACACGCTGCTCCTCCTGTGGTGCCTCCACCCAAACCTGAGCGGAGCCACAGCCTTCGGATGCGGGAGCACCCCGAGCCCATGGAGAGGGACTCTGCCCTGCTGTACCCCTACCAAACCCTGGGCAAGCGCCAAAGCACGATGACTGTGATGTCCCAGTATGATAATCTGGAGGATTACCATACCCTGCCTCAGCACCAAAGAGGGGGCTATGCTGGTGCGGGGGGCTTCGTGCCCCCCAGCTTCCCCCACGTGCACAGCAGAACTTACGCCACGGCGCTGGGGCAGGGAGCCTTCCTCCCCACAGAGCTGTGTCTGCAGAGGCCTGAGACAGAGGTGCATGTCGAGTGAGCTGGGGGGGAACGAGAGATAGAGTCTAAGCAGCCTCTGCTGGACAGTGGACTGTTTTATTTTTTCAGTGATGGAAAAAAACTCCCCAACCCTGCCCCAGTGAGCAAAGCAAACTCCCCTCAGCCCTCCCCCAGCCCCCGTTCACTGTTTTTATGTAGTAGAGCTATAGATTTTCATGTACTCTTGAGCCACCTGGGAGGACAGGGCAGGCTGTTGGCACACAGGTGTTGCCAGAGGCCGGGCAGGGCTGACACATGATGATGTTGGGGCAGGGAGAGAAGGAGTTTTCCCTTCCCAGATGTGACACTGGCTGCTCCTCTCCATGCCCACGCTCCCCTGTATGATGGGCTGTGCCTGCAGTTCCGTCCTGCTGCAAACTGCCCACCCCAGGCTGCCTCCCAGGAAAGGGTCATGGAGGAACTCGGAGTTCAGCCCCTGGGAGCTGCATAGCCAGAGGCAGCTGGGGCAGGGCTCCCCAGGGATCCTCTCCTTGCTGAGGCCCTGCCTCTCCGGTGGGTGTAGTGCACTCACTGCAGCTGCTCTGAGCTGGGTGGGGGCCTGTTAAAGCCCCTGGAATAGGCTCTGAAGCCAGCTCAGAACATGACACACTCCTTACTTTTCTTGCTTATTAACAAGCTGCTTCTGCCTACAAGAAGTCCATTTCCTTCACATTTCTGTGTTGTAAGCAGAGGCCAGCTAGAGGAGGCATGTAGGGCAGGTTTGCATTTCTCACACCAAAAGAAATAAAATTATGCCAAACCCTGCCCCCAGAGCTGGGAACAGCACACCCATTGAATGCCAGTCCTTCCTCTTTGCTGCAAGGCTAGCCGTGGCCCAGATGAGCTCATTCTATCCCGTGGCTGGCAAGACTGTCATCTCACTGCAAAAAATACTAGAAGAATAGATTTAATAGAAGTTTATAGCATTATGTAAGTCAGAGCCCACCTTGCCAGCTGTGTGTGACAAGTTGTCTGCATGAGCAGCTGCTCTGGGCCAGGTCCTGCAGCAATTCCATCAGGGAATGCTCCTGCCGAGCTTAAGCTGGAGGTCTCCAGACTCTGTGCAGCCTCTGAGTTCCATGCTGGGCAGAATCCCTGTGGAGTTGTGGCACACAGAGCAGTGATGTGCAGCTCCCGCAGTACTCAGTGAGTAGGGATAGAAGGCCAGTGCCCTCTAAAATACACCTCTAAAAACAGTGTCCAAGCTGTTGAAAAGCTTTGATATTGTAAAAACAGCCTGGCAGCCCTTCATGCTGCCTCTCAGACTCCCCAGGACTCACACACCCTGTACAAATAAAGCACATCCATTCCATTAGGTAGGGCTTGCAAGCAATACTTGAGATTTAGCAGTTTTTAAATGTCACTGATAAATTCCAAGGCCATTCCTGTTCCATGTGGTTGAAGAACTTCTCTACCTGTTTTGAATCTTTAACGTTTTATGAAAAACCTGGAAGTCCTGCAGTTAGCACACAGCTGCTTAGGTGGGGTTTTTTTGAACAAAAAGTTTAATGGCTATTTTGGGACTTGTAAATCCTAAGGAAAACCTGCTTCTAGTTGCTGACTACACTGTAGCTGTTTGCTTCTTTTAACCTTGGAGCCTTGTCTGGGGCTGTTTCAGTAACTACCTTCTGGTTCTATTTTATTGTGCAATGCTGGTATTTTAAGCATTTTGTTTAGAAGAGTTCTCACACGTTATGGAACAAAATCTGGCAGTAAGAAAAAAGGAAGAAAGGGAAAAAAAAAAAAAAAAAAAGAGAAAAAAGCAGCACTGTGATCCAGGTTTACCACAATCTCCTCATGGGGAATTCCCAGGTAGAGGGGTTGGGGTTTTTGGTGAGGGAATGCTTTTTATATCGTTTTCTTTTAAGGAAAACTGACAGAACTGTACAGAAAGGGGCCACTGGGTGAGCTACCCTGTCTCCACTGGCAGTAATTCCTAGGAAAGGCTGAGCTGTCCCGGTTCCTTGGGAGCCAGGCTGGATTCTCTGTGCTCCCAGCAGAGCTGTGTTGTGCCAGGGCCAGGACCAGCCTCATCCCCTGGTTACCTACCAGGTCTCCAGTTGAAGCAGGGACAAGTGTTTGGTTCAGGCTATTTGGGATTCAGGTAATGAGAGCTGCAGGTCCAACCTCTCTCTCTGTGAAAGCCTTAACTCCCCCCTGCCCCGCAGCCTTCCCCTCCCTCTGCCTGGGCCTTATGTCAGCCAGGACTATCCTGCCACTTCGAGGGGCTGATCCCAGCTCCTACTAATCATAAACGCCTCTGGATTTTCCTGCTCATAGCCACTGTCTCCCTGTAGAGCCCAAGTGCCATCCCCGGACAGCCTCTGCTCAGTGCTGTGCTGCTCTCTCCCTGCATTGTGTGAAGTGCCAGGTGCGAAGCACCCGCTTATCCCATCGGAAACAAACCCTTCAGCACCTTTCCCAAAGGGCTTCTGGAAGTGCACACCCTACCCCGAACCCAGAGGGCTGCTGCAAACAGCCTTCTGGGAATGGGAAGAAGACAGCAGAGCAGTTACTCCCAGCCATCTCCCCTTGGCATGCAGCCACAGCCAGGTGTGCTCCAAGGGTGGAAGCTCTCCAAGAACCCAAACTCATGTCAAGGACTGCTGAGCCGCAGTACAGAATTAAAAAAGGTGAAGGCACCAGCTTTTCCCAGGTAACACAGACCAACACCATTCTTTTATCATTGCTCCTGCCCACAGCTTCAGCAGCATCCCGCATGATCCCGCCCCGCCAAGCCATACAGTGAACTATGCAGTCCTGCTCCTGCTCTGGGCTCAGTCTGCTGGTCCTACAGAGAGGTTTACATCCTCATTCACCTCAAAATTCGTAGGTGAGGTTGGAAAGGGTGCTATGCATCAGAGCGAGGCAGGGAGGTGACACCAGGAGTCTCAGGTGAGCTGGAGGACAGTGACAGCCCAGTCCTGTGACCCTGAGTGGAGAGAGCAGGGGGACAGCAATGCAAATAATCCTCTAATCCAAGTGCAGCTGTGCTCAGGCTCAGTAATGTCCTTGCCTAACCACATCCCCACAAGGTGACAGCAGCTCTGTTCCTCAGCAGTTCCCTCATGGGCACTATCTGCATCTTCAGCTGCCACTCCCTCTGTTCCTGGATGAGGGTCTCCCAGTGCATGCAGGAATGGGGCTCCAGGAGTGTGCTCCAGCTATGGATTTTCACCTCTGCTTTGGAGCAGGACGTGACCCACAGGAGACTTTCCTTGGGAAGGGGTGCGCAGTTGTAGGTGAGTAATGAGGACTTGGCCCCTGTGAAGTCTTAAGCATTAATTTCTGATTTTTGCAGAGTCTTATCAGGTGATATCTATATGCATCTCTGAGAACACCCCCACAACTTTGTGCCTATGTCTTTGCAGTGATCTCCCTCCCCTGCTCACCACTGGGGGGATCAGTAAGGATTGCACAGTGGTAGTAAGTTGCTACACAAAACCAAAACCGACTTGAAAACGTCCTGTTCCTCTTTGACCGCAGAAGGGACAGAACCTCAAGTGTGCTCTGCCATCCCCTGGGCTGACAGGGCATTGACTCGAGTGGTGTGTTAAATGTCAGGAAATCTGGGTGAGAAGTTGTTTTCCTTCTTTCGTTGCAGCGGCTTAGGCACGTTCCTGTTTCCCCAGAGCCCCAGATCCTGTGTGAAAGGCATGGTGTGGTGTGAGCAAACACCACGATTCCTTGTGTGCAGAGTCCTGCCTCGTCCAGCTGGGGGGAGGGAAGGGGGGGAGAAAAGGGTTGGTTTGCCGTTCATTTTCCTGCTGTAGAAGACTTGATTTTTCTTTCCCTGAGCCGCATGAGAGAAACATCCCAGAAAGTCTTGGGTTACCTTTGGAGTTACCTTCACTTTAATTTATAGAGTGTCTTTTTTTGTGAACTGGTGTAAAATGTATATGCCGACAAGCTCATGTATTTTTATGTAAATATTTTTTGTGGTTTCCCTACTTGCCCTTCTCTGTAAATATTTAGAATTCTCATATTCTTCTCACCTTGTATGATGCAGATGTGGTTTTGTTTCTGTTTTTTATTTGTACTGTAATGCAACAATCCAGACTGAGGTGTCTTGTGGTATTTAACAAAAGCAACAGTCCCACTGAGCTCACACTCAGATGTGCAACTTGACAGCATTAATCAAGCCAGGTTAAAAACTACTCAGGTGTGCCTGTGTGTATTTTTTCCTCTGCCTCCTTAATTAAGAGTGTACTTAAAAAACAAAACAGGAAGAGCCAGCTTGGGGTCGTGCCTTGGAGGGAAGGATGCTGGCAGGCAGCTAAGGATGGAGGAGGTGACTTTGAATTCCCATGCCAAGGCTTGGGCTAATCTGTGCCATTCCACCTGTGCCCATCACTGCTTCCTAACAATAAATAAACCTGCCTGGGCCCTTTGAGTGTCCCTTTCCTCTTGCCCAGCATGACAGCACGAGCAGAAACAGCCTGGCCTTGGCACTGAAGGCACAGGGCAGATGAAATCAGGACAAACAGATGGCACAGGCCACCTCCAAGTTGGCTGGGAAGATTCTGGGCACCACAGTAATACTGCTCATAGTTAATTAATAGCAAAATGGTGATTAAAGGAAGCAAATTTCAAACATTTTTAATGCTCTAAAGAAGGAACACTCACAGTCTTCATCCAGTAAACGTTATGAAGTTTAGAACTCCTGCCAGGAATAAAACCATCCTAATCCTTGTCTCCTGGGAGGACAGATGACCCCCACTGTTCATTGGGCAGGGTGACTGCTGCTGTGCAGCCCAGCTCTAGGCAGAGGCTTTGTGTGACTGCAGAGGGGCTGCAATTGGGCTTTGGAAATCTTCACCTCATCTGCTCCCAAATCCTCACTTTCCAGTCCGGATCTGCTTACTAATGCACATTCAAACTCTGCTTCCATCCTTGTCACATCCCACCGGCAACCCCAGCAATCCACCCCTCCTGCCTGAGTCAGAATTCCTGCTCGTCCAGAGCCAGGAGCAGAGACTGCACCACGGGGACCCTCCGTGCTCAGGATCAGTATCCCCCCTCTCATGGGAGCCCAGCAGAGCTGCCCTCGGGGGCCAGCACAGGACCAGGCCGACTTGGCAGAAAAAAAATAAAATTTCCAAGTTCAGTAGACAAGTTGACATCTTATCTGAAGTGTTAGTGGCTGGTCAGCCTGTTCTGTGACACAGCACAGTGCCAAGAAGGGTGGGTAAATCCATCTCAGGGCACTTGGGCTGGGTGGGTAAGGAACAGCAGGAGGATGAACCCCAGGCGTGTTTTCTCAGGGAGCAGCCCCAGAAGTGACATCTCTCCTCCCCAGCTTGGCCTGGCCTGAAGTGCTCCAAAAGCAGCACCAGGGGCATTTCCTTTAATGCCCCCCAGATGCCAGTGAGCCAGTTGTGAGCTCAGGGCTCCACACACCAGGAGAGGGCTCGGGGTGCCCCTGCAGTGCCGGGAGCAGCCAGTTCTCCGGCCATTGCTGTAAGGATAAACAGGGCGGGAACTCCGTCCGTCTCTGACAGCCTGTCCCTAGAGGCTGAGCTTTGTGGGCAGAGCAGGTGGAGGAAAAGGGAGAAGGACGAGTATAAATTGTGCCAAAGTGCTGGTAGATCCCGGCGCATAGAGTCGGTTTTCCGCCCGAGGAGTTTCCAGCAGGCAGCGCTGTTTGATCACCTCTGCCTCTCAAACCCGACCTGGGCGGCCACTGAAAAGGATGATAATGTTCCTTTCTAGCAGCTTCTGCCTCGGCTTTCCAACTTCGTGCATCTAAGGATGGGTTTCCTTTTAATTCTCTCATATTAGAAGAGATCTGCAGAGTGGTCAATACCAGCAGCATCCTGAGGCACATCCTGAGGAGCAGCCCCATGTGAGCGCCCGGCTGCAGCCTCACCCCGAATCCGGAGCATCCCGACCAGGAACTGACCCGAGACCTCGGCAGGGCACTGCTGCTCTCCAGAGCAGCCACTGCCTGTGCAGGGCTCCGTCCCTAAGGAACACAACAATATGTTCACTTCTACACTAAAAGTCATCCAAAACCAGCAACTGACGCTGGAAAAGCTGGGAAGATGCTCGGTCTGTCCTTCCTCTCTCCAGCTGGTGCACGGATGCCCTGCTAAGATTCATTATGAGCTCACAGAGCCAGAAGAGCCCCCAGCACAAGCTCCAAGCCCAGCACCTGCCAGACCAAGGCTTGGACATAGACATCCCCAGCCATGGCACGGCTGAGCCTCCCTTCCCGTTCCCTTCCTCCTTTCCCAAACCCGAGCCTGCATTTGTATTCTCTTTCCCATCACCCAGGGGCTGAGGGGCCACGCAGGGCAGGAGGACACAGGTGACTGCCCCAGATCCCTCTAAACTGGGAGCTGCTGGGTGCCCTTCTCAGCAGGGCTTGACAGAAGTTTGGCAGCATCACAGGGGGAGGGATGCAGGAGGTCACACAAATCCCCTGGATTGGCATTCCTCTCATGAAATGCCTGCCAGCCCCTCCAGAGAGCTGGCATGGAGGGCAAGGACCCTGCCCAGGCACAGCCCAGGAGTGCCACACCAGCCAGCTCTAAGGGAGAATTCATGACGTGGGGCCAAGAGCAGCACCCAAGGCGGATGGGAAAAGCAAACCTTCATGCTCCTCTCATCCTTCCCGGGGACAGCAGGAGCACGCTCTCTGCTCCAGGACTGTCCAGCCTCCTCCAACTTCTCCCTTGGGAAGAGCTGAGAGAACAGGGTCCTGCCCTTTGCTTTGCCTCTGCAAAAGCTTTGAGGCAGTTCTGCATCAGGAACTGTCACCACCACTCGCCTGCCCCTCTGCCATCACTTCAGCAACCTTTCCTGAAGGGTTTTTGTTAATCCTGTGCCATTCAGGTGCCCAGAGGCAGTGGGAGAAGTCAGGGGTGTTGAGAAGGGCTGAGGTGTCCGGATTAAATGTGGGGGCTGTGGGCTCCAGCAGGGCTGCTGAGCACACACAGACCCACTGCACTGTCCTGTGGGGTGACCAAACTACACCCCCACACCTAAAGTCATTAACTCAAGAGGCAGCAAAGCACAAACCAAAGGTGTGGCCTGCAGAAAGCATCCCTGGAATAGGGAATGGGCTGTGCTGGAAAAAGTGGGGGGGCTTGGTGCATTTCACAGGGAAATTAAAGCTGTCTCAACTCCATTCTGTGCATCTTAATCCTTCCAGATTCTTCCCAGTGGGCCAAAGAAAGTCATCAGCCTCAGACAGACACCTTGAGTTCAGACTTCGTGTTTTATGGTCAAACTGTAGGACAGGCTCCTCCAGGATCTGCCTGGAAAGTTCTTCCTGCCCCACGAAGCCTCCTCCAGGCCCTGCCCAGCATCACAGGGGGAGCTTCACTGCTCTGATTCCCTCACAAGGGCCAGAGGAAGATGGATCCCCTCAGAAACATCCTGCATACAGTGTGTGAATTCATAAACTACAGGCAGATGCAGTCAGGAGGTTCCCACCTTTCTGAACAAGGAAAGTTGCCCTTCTAAAAACCAAAGGCTGCAGGGAAGAATGAGATCCTCGTACAGATCTGCTCCTGATGGGGTTGTGCATTTAGAAGGATGCAAGGATTGTAGGTGTGACAGGTGAGAAAGGAGAAACAGGTTACACAGAGGGGGAGGTTTTCAAGTAAAAATGCATTCATCCATTTTTTAAATGGATGCTGGAGAAGAGTATTTGACTCCAGCAAGTGCTGAAACTTTATGCATTATTCAAACTCTGTGAACGTTTGAAGCCTGGAGACCTGGAAACCTTCACTGAGAACAAGTCTCCTGGCACGTTCCCAGGGAGGAAGTGTGGGTGATCCGTGTCATCCTGGCAGCACAGGCAGCTGCAGTGGTTTTCATGGATTGTGGCTCTGCTCTGCACCTCAGCACTTCACAGCAGCTCTGCTCCCCTCCATCCCCAGACTACACCAAAAGCCCCAGTGGGATGCTCTCAGGATACTCCCAGGGAGAAGCTGCTCCTGCTCCACCAGGGCCAAACAGGAGTGATGCAAACACACACGGAAATGCAGCAGGAAGGCAGAGACAGGGATGAAGGAGAACATAGCAAGCCACATTAAACTTTCAAGGGAAAACCAAGTCCCCCCTCCTCCAAATCCACTCTCATCCTCCCAGGCAGCCAATCCCATCCACAGCAATATTCCAGAGAACCTCATTCTGCTGCACTTGGAGCTATAAATTCAAACATCAGAATAAAAAAAGAGGTGCCAGACAGGGCCAGGTTTTCAGACAGGCAGGCAGGCAGCCAGCCAGCAGCACAAACACACTGAGCACGGGCAGACATCTGCCTTGCCCTCTCCTCCTCCCCATCCCTGCTTTTTATTTATTCCCATCTTCTCTTTTTTCTTTTCTTCACATTCCCCCTGGTTGCTGTCTGAGGGGGACCTGCATCACCTCGCCCATGGGGTTTTCCTTTCAAGCCTTTAGTTTCTTTTCTCTGAATCCAGCTCAAGCTTTGGCAGCCTTTCTCCCTTGATCCAGACCCACAAGGGTGGGAACTAGAGCAGGATCTGTCTCATCTTCTATGGCCAAGGACAGCCGGGGAGGGATGGCTGCACAGGAGCAGCAGGGGGTTGGATCCCACCACAAAGGCACACTGTGCTGGCCAGAAACCCCACTGATACGGAGGAAGTGGAATTTCACTGATAATGCAGCAACTTTCCAACTAATCTCAAATACAAAAGGCACGTTCACACACTCCAGAGCAGCCACTAACTGCTGCAGGAGAGCAAGAGACCTGCCTTAAGCATCCTCCCTTTTTCCTTGTGTGAAAGACTCTTGGAAAAGGAGCCAATGTTAAAGTGCCACCACTTTATAAAATACTTTCCTCAATCAACAAAGTAAGTTCAAAAGCAAAGCAAACCCACTGTAACAACACCCCCAATCCACAACTTTTCCCGTTGCACCTCAGGGATGATTTTAAGGTGAATGATGAGGGCAGGCTCAGTGTCCTCACCCACAGCGAGCTCTTCTCCTGGCAGGGAGTAGAGGTTTCCCTCAGGGCTTTTGGAGTCTGGTATCTGCAAGGCAATGGGGAATCATGGAATGGTTTAGGTGGGAACGAGACCTTCAAGCTCATCTAGTACAACTTAACTGGGTGATTTTCACATTAGATTTGAGGGGCACATTAGGGTTTTGCTGGGCCATCAGGAAAATAAGGAAAGGTTCTTCCCAGGAGCCAGAGGGGTTATTGGATGTTGATGAAGCAGCAACTGATGGCGTAAAAGCCCACAGGCCTCTAAGTTAACCACTCTCTTTTCCAGAGCAGGATTTGAGTAATAAAGGGACAGATATGAGACCATGAGAAAAAAAGAATATTTAATGGGGCTGAGCAGGTGAACATGATCCTGCACCCCACAAGAGGTGGGTTGGGAGCCTTGGGAAAGGATAGTGGAGCTGGGCAGATAAAAACCAGCCTAATGCTCAGTCACAAAGGTGCCAACTGAGACTCCTCAGCCATCCCTCTGCTGGAAATTCCTCACTCTTGAGTCCCTCACTTTGCAACCTCAGGAATTCTCCTTCTGTGGATTTGTGTTGTAGATGCCACCTCTGGTCCCTGCTCCTGCACACTCCCATCACATCCTGCCCCCACCTCAGCTCCAGCAGCTGAGTGTCCCTGTTCCTGCTCCCTTTCAGCTCCACTCGAGGGTGAACAATGGAGCAGTGGGGACAAGGAGGGTGCAGAAACACCTGTGTGGAGTCACACCAGGCAGAGAGGAGCTCAGCATCTCAATTAGCAGGAAGCCCTGATGGTCTGTGTCTCAAGCCCCTCATCATGAAAGGGAAAAAGAGAACAAGGAATTAGGTTTACCTTCCTTTTTCCCCCAGCAGATACTGGGGCTTTCTGGGTGTAACATAGACAAACTCGGACCCAGATCATCATGTCCTGCCAGTGCCATGGGCTGGAGCATCCCTGAGCTGGGCAGTGCCTTAGAGATGATCCACCCTCACCTCTGGGAGGCCTTTCTCCCATCAGGACCTCATAACCACAGGTTAATTACTCACTAACAATAAAATCTTGCTCACAGAATCCCTTGTTTATGAGAAGGGGTCCTACAACATGAACCTGGACCTTCAAAGAAATTCTCAGCTCATGACAGGGACACAAATTTGTCTGTCAAACACACCATTCCCTAAAGGATTGGGGAATGGATGATTGCAGGTTGGATGGGTCTTGGAGCAATGTGGGAGTGGCAGGGGGTGGAACTGGATGACCTTTAAGGTCCCTTCCAACCCAAACCACTCTGAGACTCCAGAAGATGGATTTCAAAACACTCCAGTTTCTAATCCCCAGGCCTTGGGAAGCAGGTTTCATCCCTGTTTTACGGAAGGAAAACCAGAGGCTGAGCCCAGTGAATTTAGGGAGTCAAACAGCGCCTGGGATGTGACAATGAGACCCCACAGACACCGGTGTCCTCAGGGGACCCTGCCACAAGTGACTGAGCTGATTTTCCTGGCTTCAGACCCCAGGTTTATTCTCTCCTGGTTTATCCTTGCTCAGTGATGGGAAACAGGTCACACTGCAGACCCTTCCCAGGCTCCTCAGCTCTCAAAGTCCAATTCCCAGGTTCAAATGACAGCAGCATCCAAGCCAGTACCTTCAGGGGTAACTAAGCACCTAATCAATTTTGGGCCTCTACTCACTAGCTGAACATACACATCAGATTTATCCCCCTTATTTCAGCAGACAGAAGAGTAGGATGGAGCTCTGCCAGGAGCTGGGACCCCTGCTCAGACTTTCCCATCCTGCAGATTTGCTTTTGGGCACTCACAGAATTCCCACTGAAGCATCCTGAGCTCAGGAGGGCACTCTGCACTTGAGAAACAGAAATGTCAAAGCAGTTAAGTTTGGAGAGGTTCTTTTTCTCTCTATACATTCAAATTCTGTGAATTTCCTCCAGCGTGCACAAAACATTTTAAAACTCATCTAAGTGTTTTCCCTGAACCATAGTCAGGGCATAAGGCAACATTCCCCTTTCTGCAGAGGAACTCCTGGGATGTGCCTGGAAACCACCCATGTGCCACTGGACACCCCTCAAACAGTGGGGAAAAGCCCAATTACTGCACCCCAAAGCTCTGAACAGGAGTCACAGGGCCCTGTCCATGCTGGGCCTACCTCCAGAGTCCAATTCCTGAGTGTTTCTGCTCTACCTGTGAGAAAAAGCTGTTCCTGCCCTGCTGGTCCTACTCCTCCTCCTGCTCTGCTCTGTCAAGAACGAGGTCAGTGGTGGATGTTTCCTGCAGAGGAAAACCCACGGTGGACATTTCCCAGGATGTAAACCTTGGAGGCAGCCCCGTGTGGACAAGGCAGGAGGCAGACAGGTAACAGCCCACCTCATCTTCCTGGGGCCTCTCAGGCTTCCTTTGGCCTGGCTGCTGTGGTCACAGCAAATCCCCCCAGCCCCTCAGCCACCCCTCTCTGGAATCCTCTTGTCCTGAGCAGGCTCCTGAGACTGTGTCCTGGGGAAATCAATACAATCTCTTCCTTTCAGTGGTCAATCCAAGACTGAAAACTCAAGGAGAATGTGCGAGATAAGGACATTTCTCCCGAGGCCTCTGCAAGCAGCAATAAATCCATCAGCTGCCTCCCAAACTGATTCTCCACAGCCTCTGAGGCCACAGAGTGGGTTCAAGAGCTGTGGCTCATTTCTAGGAAGGCATTTCCACTCCTGTTTCCCACCAAGAGGCTGCTGGGGGCACAAATACCCCAGGCTGGACTGTCTGGTGCCAACAGGACAATCATCTCCCTGGCTGCCGTGAGACAGAGACATTATAGAAAGAGAACAGCCTCATTTCTTAAAACAGAAAAGAGAGAGCAGGAGAGCTGCTGGATGCAACCCCAATGCACACCACTCCACCCCAGTCTAGCTCAACACCACAACAGCCCCAGCTAAGGGAGAGCTGCTCAGGCACCCCCAGAGAAAGGACACAGCTCCTCACACCCATCTCTGCAGGGCCCGGGGCTGACACCGCTGTGGGTCCATCCTCCCCCTTCCCTGGCTCCTCTCCCAGTGCCAGGGGTTGCCTCAGAAACAAGTGCTGGCTCCAGCTTGGACTGGGAATGCAGCAGGCACCTTCTGCAGGGTGAGACAGGGGCTGCTGCAGCAGCTCAGCGGGGCACGCAGATGCTCAGAGCTGAGGGGACACGTGGACCTGCCACCACTGACCCCTCCGCAGGTTCCTGCATCCCACAGAGCATCTGCCCTGTCCCCTCCTTTGTCCCTTTGCACAAAAACGACAGAGAGGGTTCCTAAAACTCACACACCTGAGGATGGCTCAATACTTGAAGCTTAGCTTCCCCTTTGACACCACAGGACATGACTCTGGTCCAGTCTGACACTGGAGTATAAAGGTTCTGTCACCATGGAGAACCCAAAACTCAGAGTGTGAGGGATGGAACGACACACAAGTGCAGAGCAGAGTCCTCTTCCCACCAGCTGAATCTCCCAGCCAGGGGCTCCCTCCCAGCAGGAGCTCACCCCGAACCCAACCAGCCACCCCAGACACCCAGGGCTCAGCTGGCAGAGCTACACCCCAAAAATCCTGTGTAGGTACAGGACTTGCCATAAGCCAGCAGAAACCTGATTATCCAGCATCTGGGCAGGCACACAGTCAATCCTGTGCTGCAGCTTCTGCTTCTAATGTCCTTTCAGGGTGAAAGTTGTCCTGGTGTACAGATACAGTACAGCATCAATGACAACAGTCAAACTGTAACAATAAGTACAGGTCCCCTCCCAGCCAAGAGCACTATCAACCCACACATGCCTCACCTAAACATGTGCAGAGTCCCTTTGGCTCCACAAAAGTAGCAGTAGTCCCTGCTACTTCTAGCAGGGACTTCCACGGTCTTGGGGATTAAAAAAAAAAATCTCTATTTAACTTCAATCAATTAAATATGAGCTGTTTCTGTTTAAATTTTGTGGCATTCTTGTTTTGGTTTTGTATTCCACCTCTCTCCCTGACTCAGGGATGTGACATTTCCATAATACACTGGGTTCCACTGAAACTGAGATAATTCCCTGGCTGTGGCCTTTTGGAAAGCAGGAGTCAGGAGCAGCTTTCCTTCATCTCAGTGTGTGTGCTCTCTCTTCCCTCAGACAACCCCAGAGCCCTGCCAGCCCAGGAGGAAAGGGCAGGAGCTGTGGCAGGCACATGCTGCTGCACTTTCATTATCACAGTCACAACACGCTGCCAAGCTGGGGGAGTATTTTTAGACTGGGAAAGAAAAAAACCCAGGCATTTATCAGAGAATTATTAATACAAAAAGCAACACTAATATTAGCAGTGTTCGCTATTCCCTATACTTAGACAAAATTGGGGTTTTTTTTCCCCCTTCTCCAGCTTTTCTAGACAAGGAAATTGGTGGTTATCCACCACTGAGAGGTCTTGGACAAAGAAACCAAGAGAGGGGACAGGGATGGGGGCCTCCAGGACTTAAGGGGGTACAAGGATATCTAAAAAGGACCACTTTGACTCCTGCCATGGATGGCAAAAGCTGCCACACCCCACAGACTCTCTCAGGGAAATAAGCCTTGGCATGAGCACAGTATGACACACACACTGGATCCACAGACCAAGTTCTCCCATTCTCTGGAATATCCTTGCTTTCAGGAGACTTGCTGACAGGTAGATGATCAAGACAATTCATCTGACTAAGATTTGCATAGATGAACTGGATTAAACTCTTGTGTGGACACAGCTAGAAGCAGGTTTCATTTATTTTAGCTCTGAAGTAAATAATTAAAGGCCACTTTTGTTCTGACCAAGAGCAGCCATGCCAGTGTAGATTAAGTGATCCACCTTCAATCCTTGTCATTAGTTAATCTGGACTAATTTTCACCCAAGCATCCCTGATCAAACAAACTTGAATCAAGACAAAGTCCTCCTGAGCTGACTCCAGCCAGTGCTTTGGAGGCAGCCAAAACAGATCCAACACCAACCAGCAATGGGATCAGGCAAGTTGGGAACCATTTCAACTCCTGCAATGACACTGAACTCCCTCAGTCCTTGGGGGTGAACTGAGGCCAGAGCAGAGCCCAGGTGTGAAACAATCCCAGGATCACGGAGCCCCTGGAGATCCTCTCCAGCCCTGTGCTGTAGCAGGGTTACCCCACGACACAGGAGCCTGGCTGGGGTTTGGACACCTCCAGAGGAGGAGACCCAACAGCACCCTGGGCAGCTGCTCTGGGGCTCTGCCACCTCCCAAGTGTGTCCTCACAGGACACATGGTGCAGTTTTCTTATCGTCCTCACAGCTCTGGATTCCTGCTGGATTCGCTCCCGTGTTTAGTGCCCAGGCAACACTGAGGCTTTCAGCTGGTTTTTCTGCCAGAGCCATTTCTGGCTTGGCTGTGCACAAGGTTATTTAACAGGAGCCCAGGGGAGAAGGGGGAGGGGAGGAGGGATTTCGCTTCTCCAGAGAAAGCTGCTGCTGTCAATGGCAAAATAAAATACCGCAGAGAGAAAGTTCCTGACAAGGCCCTGGAACTGTTGTGGGGATGGAGTCAGAGGCTGACACTGGAGAAGTAAAAGGGCTGGACAGACACTGCAAAGCAGTGAAGAGCAGGGGTGCCCACGAAAGGCTCTATCCTCAAGGCAGGAACAGCAGCTCTTTGTCAGCCTTGGGCTGATCAGAGCAGCTCCAGACAAGGCAGGTGATGGTTTATCCCACTCACGCTCCTACATCCCCATTTTCCACAGCCAAGCTGATTTCCACGGGCCTGCTTTCCATACAGCACTGACAGCAAATACTGAAGATATTACACAACAACCCATTGAGTTGGAATGAGACATTCTGGAGGGGGTTTATCAAGATAAGATAAGCAGTGGCTCAGCTGCAGGGACAGAGACCCATCACAGTATGTGATCTGCTTGGCCCCTTTGAGCTGATTTATATTTGGGGAAGGAACAAGTACAACTATTATAAATATCTGAGACAAATTCTGTCCTCTGCAAGGAAAAACACACCTACAAACACTGGTGGTCACAAGCTTTAAGCTTCAGTGCACTGCCCTGTACCAAAGCCACTCCTTGGCCACACCTTGAGCAGACCCAGGAGCTCATGGGAGGGCATCATTTTGGAGGAGAGAAACCCAAAGGATAATGAAGCTCTGACAAGTTTTATGGAAATAGCAGCCAGGCAGAGGGAGAGAACCCACAGCAGCAGCCCTGTGGCAGGAAAGGCTTCCACAGGAGGCAAAGGGCAGCAAGCTTCAGAGCCCCTGAGACCCTGTCCTGGCGGGAGTTCATTTGTCTGTCACCTCTGAATCCTTACCCAGGGGCTCAGGTTCTAAAGGGCAATGAAGTTTGAACCTACACTGGAAACCTGCAGCTGAGGATCTAGTTCAGCTCTTCAAATATGTTTGCAGTTAAAAGATCTGTTTTTCCCAGCATAAACAAGGCCATGGGTTAAGTGCAGTTGTTCCATCAGAAGCAAGCAGAAATAAAAACAAGGATAAATCAGTATGTGAGCTAAGAGAATAATTACTTTTACCTCTTTCTGTTCAAATGGATTGGAGCAACTGAGAGTTTTCCTGGATCTTTTTATAATGGGAAATTTGCAAGGCTATTCCTGCAAATAATTAGTTATTGATCCCTAAGTTTACTTAGGGAAAAGCTCTCCTAAGTAAGTCAATCTATTATTCAAGCCACATTTGTTTAGGGATTTATGGCACTGGAGCCACATTTTTGGTTTCCTACTGATGAAGCACAACTTCATGTTTCTCCATGAGTGAGGGAGGTGTCTGAAATCCCTTTTTTCAGAATCAATCCTTTTTCCCCCCTTCTTTTTCCAATAAATGCTTTTCTCCAGTATTTGCTTAAAAGGTTTTGAATATTTCTTGGCAAAAAATTATTGTTATTTTATTAATACTCTCAGTGCATTTTCCCAGCATATAGATGTTCTAACTAATAACAACATCATTAAGTGAATCTTTGAATTTCTCCTGATCCTGCAGGGCACACAACTGAGGGCAGAGTTTTCATTTCTGCCCAGCTTCCTGCTTCTTCTCATGACAGAAAAGCTCCAACCATCAAAACACCACCAAACACACTTTTTGTTACAAAACCACACAGATTTCACACAAAAACATTCCACACAATGTTGCCTCAAGTTTGCCTGTTTTTCACTTTTTGCATTTTGTTCTCACGCAGCTTCAAGTAAACTATGTATATTATTAGAATTGTTTTCATTCTTCCTCTCTTGGAGGAGAATGATGATTGATGGTGATGCTCACCAACGAGGTTGAAGAGGTGGCTACCTGTGTAGCCAATCTTGGCCTATCTGTAAATTTGTATATATATGGAGTCAGAAAAATAAAGTAGAAGCTTTCCTGCTTGACCTCCTGCTGGCCTGCGTCGTCCTTTCGTGCTCCTAACAGCAGCCGCAAGTGTGACCCTCCGTCACAAGTGTGACCTCAACAGTAGGAAAGGAATTCAGCCGTCTGTGTCTGAAGTCACAACACAATCTTTTCCCATTGTCAGGACCTGTCATGTGGCTGGGATTCCTCAACCCAGTGTAACTAAAAACTCCATCTGATCTTCTCAAGGGCAGGGGTTTCACTCAGGAACTGCTGAGCCCCCACCATAAACCTGCCCTAGGCCCCTTTTCCAAGAGCTGCGGGAATCAGTAATTTTCTCCTACTCCCATTCTCAAGAAGCATTTATTGCCCTCTGATTTGAGTTCTGGTTGGATTCAACCACCTCCAGAAAAGCAGAGCAGACTTTCACTCTGCAGCAATTAGAGGCAAAACCTGAGCAAATTAACCCTCAAACTTCAACTGCCCTGCTTCATGCTTCCCTGGGCTCTGGCAGAACAGGCTGCCTGTGCCTGATAATAGAGTTTTACCCGGAAAATCCAAGTGCAGGGGGCTGAAGGAGCTTAGTGGAGTGTTCCCCAAATCTGTGTGACACCTGGGAGCGCCCCGGTGCTCGCCCAGGCCAGGCACACACAGGCTGTGGCTTCAAAGCAGAAGCCAAAGAAAGCAGCTGGGATCAACATAATCCCAAATGCCAGAGGGGTCTGGAAAGATCCCATCACACAACCGTGCAATGTCCTCAGCTGGACCCACCAGGATCATCAATCCAGCCCGTCCCTGCACAGACCCCCAACAATCCCACCCAGAGCATCCCTGGCAGTGCTGTCCCAGCTCTCCTGGAGCCTCGGGGCTGTGCCCATTCCCTGGGGAGCCTGGGCAGTGCCACCACCCTCTGGGGGAAGAACTTCTCCCTGAAATCCAACCTAACACAGCAGTCATTACATGTGAACATCTGAACACTGATTTTAGAGGTCTTGCGAAACTCCCTGGTGCAGCTCTCTCCTCTCTGTCTGGACTGTCATGATTTCAAGTGCTACTTGAGCTCCTTCACATTCCATTTCTCTGCTCATCCCCCATCCATTCTGCAGCAGTTCTTCCAATTGTGTGCCACAAAACCCTGTGGAAGTGTTCCTCCATCCTGCCTCACTCACCGAGAGAGATGCTGGTGTGGAATGTACTTTTTCAAATTCTCAGCTCCAGCCCCAGCAGTGTTTGCTGATGCAAATACCCTGAACTGTCCCTAAGCCTTCTCCTTCCCTCCTCCCACAGTTCAGTGCCATTCCCAGCAGCTTTGGAGCTCATTCCTTTCAACAGCCCGTGCAAATCTCTATTACCACACCATGAAAGGCTCACCAAAACCCAGCATTTCCAAGGCAAAGGGAAGAAATTTCTGTTTGGTTTTGGCTGGGTTTTCACTTTGTCAAGGCATGTTGGGAAAGAATAAGAGCTACTCTCAGAAGTAGTGCAAGCTAAAGGGGAAAAGTGCATTTCCATGCCTTTGCATGCCTCAGAGCCCTCTTTGATAGCTCAGGAGGGTATAGGAAAACCTGGCCCTAGGCACAGATTTTAGGTTGGAAGGGACCTCAAAGACAATATCGTTGAAGCCAAAACCTGTTTTTCATTAATTCAAACTGATTTTCACAAGTGATTTATCCTCACAATAGGATGAGCTTAGGAACTAAACCTCAGAGAATGAAAACCACAGAACCTTAACGTACTAATGGGATCATATGAAATTTACATTTACTTTTACATTTAAATTTTACTGATTACTAACATCCTGTAAAGTGTTTTTACACAGTGTAAGTGTCACTAGTGCCATTATAGCTGCCACAAAAAGGCCAGAGGACAGTGACACTCAGGGCTCAAGATTCCCAGGACAATACCCAAACCTGCCAGTTACATCTGCTCTTACAAGAGCAAGGATTGATTTCAGTATCACTGAATGAGAAAAAACAACCTCAAGACTTTGCACAGAGAATTCTGAGTTACCCACTGATTCTCACAGCAGGTTTCAAAAAGCCCAGCAAATCTAAAAGGTCCCCATGACGTTAAGGACTGTCACAACTCCTGTTAATCTGAGCAGGATCATCAACTTGGCTGTCACCAGCACCTAAAGAAGCTCAGATTTAAGGGCTGGAATTCCCTGCCTGGTCAGTCAGTGGCTGCCACAGCCCTTTAGCACTACGTTTTGCACTTCCCATAATCAAAGCCTATCCAGAGGAAACCATGTGTTCAGGTTTTGACTACTCATACTAAGAAACTCTTTAAAAATGAAAAATCGGCAGGCAAAGCATGACTGTGCTGCAAACGTGATGTCAAAGATGAGACCAAATGAGTAAAGAATCCCAGGCTTTGGTTCAGCAGCCTCCTGGACGCTGTTTGAAGAAGTGACACTTCTTCGAACACGCCCTGCTGAAAACCCTGTGAATTAAATGGCTCCTTGCCTTGCAAGGAGGGAGACAGGTGGAGCAGCCACAGGGTTACACTGCTCCTTGCCCCAGATAAGCCTGTCACCAGTGAACCCCTCCTCCCCCTTCTCTTCTTCTCATATTAATGCCCTTCATCATAATAAGGATTCCTCCTCACTGCTGAAACTCAATTTACACTATTTACTTTAATGACCTCATTTGTCATCCTGGCCTGTGCTGCTGCCTCTGGGACCACGGCCCCTTCTGCTGCCAGAAGGTCTCATTTACAGCTTGCTCTTTCATTATTTTTTTTAAAGATTAAATTGCTTCCATTTCAAGGCAAACAATCTGGTATAGCAAGATACATTCATGCATTTGATCAATGGATTTTAGGGTTATGGACATCCCAGTCCCAACTGACTCCTGTCCACTGCATCATCAAGTTATTCCCATCACCTTTGGCTTTGTTATTCCCTTCAATCCTTACAAATGATACTGGTTCAGACATTGGAATATTGCCACAGCATGAAGCTGTGGGAAGAATTTTAACTTGTTTTTTTTGCGGAAGGATAAGAGTGTGATCATTTTCCTCCCCGGTGCATCAGTTCACTTGCCTGTGTAAACCCCATTTTTTATCTCACAGCTTCACTGCTCCAGAGAGGTACATTCCTTCATATTAGATTATATTTCCCTCTCCAATCCTGACATGCTCAGTAAAATTCAATGGTAATGAAGTCATGTAAATAGGTTAGGAAAGAGCACAATACTTCATGTTCCATTATGCTCCATGATGTGTGCAAACAGCATCACCCAGAGTGCTGGGCTGGGCTGGGCTGGGGGAGCCTCCAAAATCCCACACCAAACCCAGCCAGGGAGCAATGCCCCTCAGAGCAGGGCAGCCCGGGCTGGCTGAGAGGTCACTCCTGTCTGGCTGCAGGCTTGCAATAAAACACTCCCAGCCCATTTGCAGCAGCTTTAAAAGGAGATATTAAAGCCATTCACTCCTTCACTATTTGAATATCTTTCTTCCAGATAAATAGAAACCTCTTTTTTTTAACCAAACTAAACAGCAGTGAAACTTCCCTCATAATTAAAACTCTGAGAACTCACAATTATTTCAAAGTTAACAATTTTGTTAACTCATTTTGTTAACTCATTTTGTTCAGCTCCTGTAACTACAGGATTTCCTTCTTGCTTTCTTCCATCCCAAACATTTGTCTTCAGCCCCAATAAACATCACCCAAACCCTCTGCAGTGATTTCCAATATGCTGATGCATTTCTTCAGAAGCCTTTTCAGTGAATAAATTGGTCCCAAACAAATAGTCCTTGTTATTTATACAGACACAGCCTTGCTCAGGCTGTCTCCTAAGTAGACTTCAGCAGGAACATAAGGGATAACATCTTTTCCAGATAAATTTGAGTCTGATATAAGTATTTTCTGCAGAAAAACATGCTTCAGATTTCTCATCAATATTTATACATAAAGCTAAACCAACCTTTTAAAGTTGCTTCTGGATAATATATGATGGTAACTTGACAATAACAGAATTTTCCAGGTTATGTATGATGCATAAAAGCATAGAAATATGACTTGCTCTCAGAGAATCAAGTTTCTGGTGTGTGAGGAGAAGATAGGAGTTATTCCAGCACAGTCTTCCCTGGATTCCCTCTAGTCTTGCCCTGGATCATCACATGCAGATGAGAGCAGCACAAGGCTGAGGGAAAACAAACCAGAACTGACAGCATCACAACAGCAAAAGCATGATCAGTGTGGTCTGAAATAACCTGCCAATACAGGAGTAATAAAACAGCATCAAAGCTCTTGGAAACATCAGGTTTCAAATTTCTACAAATTTCTACAAATATGCAAACATTTTAGAGACTGTGCATTAGAACTCTGGAAAACAGCTTTTATAATATATTTTTTTCAATAATACATTTTTTAAATTTCGTTTTGGACTCTTTTTAACTTAATTTGTACAGGACTTGTGTCATTATCTTACTCTGCTCCCTGCAGCACAGAACTGTGATGCCTGAGCTTGCAAAGGACTCTTTACTGCTTCTGTGGGAGCTTCTTTCCAAGGAAACACCGGGGAATTTAAATTAAGAAATACATTGGTAACCCCATGGAATTTGCAAGTGAAGCAAGGAAGAATTCCAGTTGTTCCTGGTTTACTGGTATGGACAACCACTGAAATAATTCTAGAAGAGCTTTAAACAAAGAGGGAGAGCTTGGAACAGAGGCAGAGCTGTGATCACTGGATCACTGAGGTTAGGAAAGTCCTCCAGGATCATCGTTTCCAGCCTGTGCCAAATGTCCACCTTGTGCCCAGCCCAGAGCACTGAGTGCCAAACCCAGCCCTTCCTTGGACACCTCCATGGATGGGGACTCCAAACCTCCCTGGGCAGCCCTTTCCATGAAGAAATTCCCCCTGATACCCAGAAGGGATGTGCCAGGAAAGCCCATCTCCCACAGCCTGGACCTTGCCGTGGTCTCCACACGAAAGGTGGCATCTTCATCATGGTTACAAACCAGAATTTCCTGGCACTCACTGTCCCAGGAGTTTCTGATCCATTTAACCAGGAAAGACTCTCTGTCTGAGAGGCCTCTCAAGCCTGGCATCTCCCAACACCTTCTCCAACATGCAGAGGAATATTTGTAGTCACAGCAGGTAAATGAGCTGTGGACAGGGAACACAACGAATTTAATGGCATTAATTATTTACACACACATTCAGCAAAGCCATCTTGCTACACAGCAGTCCCAGCAGCAGGGATTATTAATTTATAACCCAACTACAGCTACATTAAACAGAACGAGGCGTCCATAAAACCTTAACTGCGGAGCCACAGGAAATATTGCCCAGCACATCCAGGCAGTACAACAGGGTTCTTCAGCAAAGCCTCAGTTAAAAATCCATCACATCTCTTGGGATATGGTGAAATGTCCACTGGATTCCACTTTGCATCCAGACACAACCTTGTCTGCCTTGTCATCCAAACACCTGAAGCAGGATTTGCCTTTAAGGTTTTAAAATAGCACCAAAATCCTCTCTTTCCAACAGCAGTGCCAACTCCTTTCTTCCCTAAGGAGCAAAATCCTTGGAGAGGTAACAGGGAGCATCCCTCACTCCTGCAATGTCCCCTCTGGACCCCCTCACCTGATGGGACCAGAGGGAAAAAGGGACACCCCAAAGGGAGAGCAGGAGAAGCCTTTGGAGGTGGGACAACACAGGATTTGATGAGAAGCTGCAGAACATGAGGAAGAAAGGGAGGGAGCTGAGAACACCTGGAGCAGAGAGTCCAGGAGAAGGAATGAGGCATGGAGCACAACTGCAGCAGAGTCAGAATGGGGATTGGGGAATTCAGGTAAGGGAAGCTAGGGAAACAGAGTGGTCCAGTTCTACAGAACAAGAAATGCCAATAAATCTGTAAGGAGAAACCTGGTCAGTAATGAGAAGTCTGCAGACTGGGAATGGATAAGGAACTGGGAAGGCTGAGCATGGAAGAACACTAGGAGCTCCACAGCATCATGGGGCAGCTTTAACCAAGCCTTTAACGTTGGGTGTTTATGTGACAGACACCTGCAGCGTGCCCTGCAATCAAATATGGCTTTATAGAAACACAGACTTGTCCCTGGGTTTAACCAGGGGCTCCATATTCCTAAATCCTGCTGCTGTGTTTCACACCTTCTGCAAAGAAATAGAAGCCATCACTCCAAGAATGTTTCCAGTCCACTCTTCATCCCAATGAACACGTTAACAGCTGGACTGTTAAAGCATCCTCAGCTGGTGGCTAAGGCAGCAAATTAATCTCCATACTGTAGGAATTTAGCTCTCCCTCATGGCTGGAAGCCCTCCCTAAAGCACTGTGAGCAACCTGAAAGGATTTCCCAGAGCACAGCCTCCAACCTTGCTGCTAACTCTGCCCAGGATCCCAGGGCAGGGAGGATTGCCTGTTCCTGGTGCCTCTGAGTGCTCCTGGTGTCAGGAGAGGTGTCTCCTGAACACACAAATGGTCTCACTTTGGGGCTGGAGAAAAGGCCCTCAGAGGCACTTCAGTCCTGCTGAGTGCTGGGGAGGGAGCACACGCTCAGTCCAGCACAACAGCTCTTTCTTTGCCTTCCACAGGTGAATTCTTGGCACTTCCAGGATGTCTGTGCTTGACCTGCTTAGGGATCACTGTGAGACTGCAAAGCCAATCCCAAAGCCCACAGCTCCCTGCTCCTGGGCAGGAGAAATGTCTGCTGTGCCAGCACTGAGTGATGGTGTGGGGAACCTCTGTGCTCCTTGCCCTGAACTGGGGTGAGGTTTGGTTTAACAGCTGCAAGTCCCGAACAAGGAGCAGCCAGTGTCACTGCTGTGATGTCTGGGCTGGCCTGGCCTGAGACTTTCAGAGCCCTGCTGAGGTGCAGGGAAGGCTCCTGCCCATGGACCAAGACACATGGAAGTCCCAGAGCCTCCCTGAATAAATTATAGTTGAAAAAACAAAACAGTCACCAAAACAACAAATAAATTATCCATTAGCCGCAAATACTAGAAAGGCAGGAAAGTTAATGATTCCAGCAGGGTGGAAGTTCTTCTGTGTCAGGAGACAGGATTTCAGGCAGCATAAAAAGCAGCTTTGTGCTGAATTTGGGAGGGGAGAGAAGAGAGAATGGTTGCAGGTGTCCAGAGAATCCAGTGGGACAAGCAGGAGGCAAAGCCTTGGAAAGGTGCTGGCCTTGTGGTGCCAAAGGGGAGGAGAGACCCCACAAGCCACTTCAGTGCCAGTCATGCCAAACATAAGAAGAACCCACTCTGGCACCAGCATCTTTCTCCAGAAATGCTGCAGTTTCCAGTGAAATCTTCCTGCCTGTGCAAGCAGGGGATTTGCAAGCCCTGGGAGCTTTGTGCCTTTGTTTCCCCCTCACAGATGGTCACAGAGGGTCAGTGGGCCCTAAGAAGGTCTAAGGGCAAGATGGGCAATACCTCACTGACTCTTTGGGCAGGAGTCTTGTAGCCAATGAGGAATTTCTGCTTTTTGTGCTATCACAGCCTTGTCAGCTGAGGAGGAGGTCAGAGAGCTCAACAGAGGGCTCATAAAAAGTTTTCAGACCCAGCAAGTTTCCATACAAACCTGTTTTTAACATTTATCCCATTACCTGCCTGCTCTGTGCTTCAGTTTCTCCCTCTGTACAAGTGGAAAGTGGCACCAAGCACCCATGGAATACTTTGGAACACAACCCTCTGGAACACCAGCTACAGGCTGTGCTACTGCTGTGACCAAGGAATGCAGCCTTTTTGGGGGCAGGGGCAAAAGGGGCTTTGGCAAGAAGCCCAGGGACAGAGCAGGATGGAACTGAGTTAGACTGTCCACAGTTCAGTGCTCAGCAAAACCAAAGGCACATCTTGGTCATTGTGTGGTGCACTTTTCCTTCACACCAACACCAGCACAGAGCCTCAAGCACAGCAAAAGCACTCAAACAGCCGCTCTGGGTGCACAAGTCGCACCTCAAGAAAGGCACCAGCACTAGGCACCCTAAGGAAAGTAATTACACACAGGGTGAGGCCCTCAGAAAGAAGTCAGCTTGGTTTTTTCCACATGCCTGAGGGCAGCATGCAAACTCCTTCCAGTTTCCTCCCTGCCCACTCCTCCATGGCTGCTGGCTCTTTTTCCTCAGGGAAGAAGGCAGAAGGAAACACGGAACCTGAGCCTGTCCCTCCCAAGCCCAGAGCAGCAGAGAAGTCAAGGAGAAGTCCCCCATGTCCATCAGGAGATTTCAGCCCTTCCAGCCAACCCAGAGCTATTTTCCTCCCAGAGCAAAACCAAGTTCAACCCACACTTTTTATCCCAGCAGAACACAAAAGAGGGACCCCAGTAACCTCTGCTTTTTCAGCAGCTGGAGGGAGTCCTCCTGAGGGCCTGGGGAGGTACCTGGGAGCAAAACCACATTGCTTCCACTTGGCAACTCTAGGTTTTGGGGCTTAGAGCTGAAATCCACCTGAAATAATCCAGTGGGGTTTATGAGGACTTTGGAAAATGTCAACTCAATTCATAGCATCTCAAAACCAAGCAAGCTTTTAGCTCTTTCCACTCTGTCCACAAAAATGCGTGTTGAGAATTCACATTTGCTCTCTTTTTCTTCTATTTTTCCCTTTTGCAGAGTGCCAGGGGAAGAAACAAGCAGATTTTATTTTCAAGTTCTTGTTCAAGACTGTAATGAAAACTCAGGGATTATTTTTTCATGAAAGTGTCCACTTAGGAAAAAGGCAATTCTCTTCTCTTTTGGGAAGAAATGGTTTCATTAAAAAACAATAAAAAGGTAAAATGGTACTTTCTAATGAGAAGCTGGAGTCTCTTCTCAAGTTATTAGGTAGCAGCAAAAGCCACACAAACACACTTTATTATCCTCCCCAGTGTCCACACTTGCAGCAGGGAAAATTCCTGCCAGTATTTTGGATTTACCAGCAGTACTTTAGTTAGGAAAAGATAAAAATCTATCTGGCACACAATCTGTATTTTTGATTTTCAGTCAGGCTTTGGAGGCTTAGCCCAGGCCAAAGCTCAGCTCTCCCTTCTTCAGCAGAGGACGTGAGCTGTGGTCCTGCCTTTGTGGCAGGGCTGTGGAGGGAGGAGTCTGCATGGGGAATACACTCAGCGTTCGTGTCCCAGCAGCTGTCAGAAGGCAGAGGTTTTGTTCAGATGGATGATGGGGGTAAAGCACTCACCATCCCATAGCTCACAGGATTCCCAGGAAGGCTCAGCTGTCACAGCCAGGTCTCAGTGTCCCTGGGGCACAGGGCTGGCAGCAGCAGGACACACAACACAACCCCATGGCTCTGGGAACAAAGAGTTTGGAGTGAGACAGACACACAAATATGATGTGATAACTGAATACCTGTAAGCTTTACTCAGCCATCCCCTCACCCTGCGGTGTGTCAGCACAGGGGCCCTGCTGCTCGGGCAGCTTCAGAACTGCTGCTCTCCCTCCCTGGTGATGGAAGTTCTCCCAGCACCTCATTAGCACCTCTCCCAGTGGCCTGCCCCACATCAAAGGGGTTTCCTGAGGCTTTGACAACCATCCCCGTGCTTCCAGCAGACAGCTGTTGTAAGCTTTTTTGGGGGAGAAATTATTTAAGGCAGCTGAAATAGGATTTACCCATAGGGGAAGAAGCTCCAGTTTCACATCCCACCATGCACAGTGAAGGATGATCCCTAGAGACAGGGGAAGAGGATCCCAGAATCCCAGAGCTGTTTGGGTTGGAAGGGCCCTTAAAGCCCATCTCATTCCACCCCTGCCATGGGCAGGGACACCTCCCACTGTCCCAGGCTGCTCCAAGCCCCAATGTCCAGCCTGGCCTTGGACACTTCGGGGATCCAGGGGCAGCCACAGCTGCTCTGGGACCCCCATCCTGTGCGAGCTCTGGGAGCTCCAGTGCTGCTGCAAGGGTGGAATGCTGCTGTGTGAAGTCATGGAGGCTCAGGCTTGACTGTGGACTGATAACACAATTATTTATCTTGAGTGGATGGAAGTGCAATCAAGGCAGAGCCTTTCAAAGCATCTTGAGACAGGGAAATCTGAGCTCCCAAACCCAAACAGGTCCTGCTAAGGAGTACAAGGCTACTGTGTAGACCTGCCTGCTCTGTGGCAGATTTTCACTGCTATTCATCCTGGAGCAGAAATCTTAAAGGGAATAAATGAGCCCTTATTTTCCAGTACTGAAAATGCCTTTAGGCATCACATCCAGGGTGATTTGCCTTGCTGGAATGTTCTGTGTCTACAGAGGGCCTTGTGACAGTCCCTGTGTGCCCTGGGGAGCCAGGGGATGGGGGCAGACAAGCACATGAAGTGCTGGAGCCTGTGAGCTTGGCCAGCACATCCCAGTCCATCCAAACACCAAAGAGCAGGAACCAGGGAGCTGTGCCCCTCACACACACATGGAATGACTATTCCCATGGAATGCTGCTGTGCAAGGCCAGGAGGGCTGAGCTGCCTCTGTCTGACTGCTGCCAAGCCCTGCTCCAGGCAGCTTTTCAGAGCAAATAATTAAAGATGGGCTCCAAATCCATAAATCAAAGAGAGAAAGACCTTGGATACAGGAACAAAAGGAAGAAAAAAGGACTGAAAAGTCTGCCATATGCTGTACAATGCTCAGACAGCTTCTTTGCAGGCACAATTCTGTTCAGGAATAGACTGCTGAGACTCAGCAAGTTCCTTGGGAACACAGGTGGGGGAGGCTTTGAATCTCTGGGTGCTTTTGTGGCTCTGAGTCCTTTGCTCTGCTCTTAAATCGCAGCCCTTCTTTCCTGCATGGCCTGCCAGGGAAAAGCAGAGGCTGGGAGTTCCCCAGCTGAGCAGAGAGGATGTGACTAGCTATGACAAAATACCACAGGAGAGCAGCAGAGAAATTTTCCTCCACAGCCCATTGTCAGGAGGAGAATGAACCAGGAACAGAACTCCAGCAACGACCCCTCTCGAGCATTAACATTTCATCAGCATCAGTGAAGTCACAGAAGAGCTGAGAGGGAGATTTCCCATTCCACACCGAAGGAGAAACCAAGGCACCAGAGGGGGAAGATCCCAACAAACACCCCCATGGACACTTTCGAGCCAAGCTGTGTTAATTTATGAGTGGCACCTTCCTGGCTGCAGCACAGCCCCATGGCTCCTCTGCTGCTCTCCAGCCCCATGCCCCAGCTGCTGGTGGGTCAGGCTCCAAAGGTGATTCCCAGAGCAAGGAAAGCCCCTTGCTTTGCAGGAAACCTCCAATTTAGTGGGGGTGGCCAGGGCTCCAAACAGCCCCAGAATCATCACTTCTAAACCAGGAGGTCTCTTGCTTTGAGGAGGCCAGACAGATGCTACTGCAAGCTTTAGACCAAATTATCACCCCAAGTTTGTCAGAACTCCTCAGTGAGGATTTTCAGGCTGAAGGGCAGGGTGAGGAAGGTCTGTGGAGTTTTCAAAGCACATGAGGCTTTGGAGAGTAGAGAGTGAGCCTAACTGCCCCAGGAACAGGCTCTGACAGGAGATTTGGAGAGCTCTGCCCTTGGCTGCTGCTGAAAGTGATGCTCACTTTTTTTGTTTTTTTCCCCCAAACCTCTGAACCTGCTCTGTCACACTGCAGATCTGGGAGCCTTTTGTTAACTATTTCCTGCTCTGGTTTCCATGGAAAACAGAAAGTCACATGCATAATCTCCCAAGAGATGACGGAAATGCCTCTGGCCTAATAATCCCACTGCCTTTAACAAATGAAGCCAAAGACAAAAATCATCAACATGCAAACCAGGGATTTCAAGTCCATCTGCTCAAGTGCCCCAAACCCTCAGTATTTTAGAATAATCAAGTGATAAAAAAATCCCAAACTGTTTAGCTGAGTCCACACTGAGGCATTCTTTCCCCTAAAAAGGGCAAAAAGAGGCATTAAGCCTGTATATTGCTAAAGTGTTGGGGGAAGTGTAATATATTGTGTTTTAAAACATTTGATCTTGTTTTTCTGCGGTGACACACTTTTAATCCTCATTATTCCCAGGCTTTGGGACAAGGTCCCATCCGTCACACCAGCACCTGTCTTTACTGAAGTCTCAGCTCATTGCCCCAGGGCTTCTGCTGGCTCCTGGATAACATGATCCACCAGCAGGACACCTGGCAGCACCCTAAGGCCTCTAAGTCAGAAGCTCGGCGCCTGAAGCTGGGCTGAGGTGTCCAGAAGGAGGGGTATCTGATCTCAGCTCTTTGCAGTGCTGTTTGAAGCCTGATTTCAGCACCTTTGAGTCTCCATGAGATCTCAATTGAGCTTCCAAGAGATCTATAAGAAACCCGGGAATTTATCTATCTGCTCACCCAAGAAGGGCAATTCAAACACCAGTGATGTTTGCAAACCAGCACATTTCTTTTCTCTGCAGGCACTCACACCAAGCCTCCTCATTCAGTTGTAGGCTAAAACCAGCTCTTGTTCCAGTGGCTTCAGCTGAGCAGCATTTGCCACATGACATCTAAAGAACAGGGGTCAGCTGAGGTTCAAGGTGGAAGAATGAGGAGGAATATGAAGAAGGAGGAATATGAAGAATGAGGAGGAATATGAAGAAGTTGTGAGCAGCTGAGGGTGAGAGGAGGCCCTTTGAGAGTGAGAGCTCCTGTTAATCCATGCAGCAGCAGAGTGGTGTGTGGGGCTGCTCCAGGGGCAGATTCCATGGAGTCTGTCTGCATCGAAAGTGGAATTCTTAATGAAACAAAAGTGCAGTGCTCTAAATTTAGATGCTCTATGAATGCCTTTAAAAGCCATGGAGTGGCTGAAATCTCACTCAGAGCAGTTGCTCCCATCAGGCCAAACTTGAAATCCTGGAGCCAGTGGGGAAAACCTCACAGGTTTGAGTGGTGAGCTCCCTTTTGCTGTCCCTCCCCATCCTTGGTGGCCTTTCCAGCTGTTGCTGTGTGTTATTAAATGACACAACCCACAGTTGTTAATACTTGTAATTTCATTTTATTCTTTAGCCTTTCCTGCAGCAGAGCAGCAAGGCAAGAGCTGGAGTTGAGTGAGACAGCAAATAAACAGCAGGCCAAAGAGATGCCATGCAAAGAGATACCCATCTTTCAATATCAGATCTGTTACTCTAATACCCTTTGTTTGTGTTGCAAGACAGGTTCTGTCTAGCACTCCAGCTACAGGACATCAGATGGGCCATAAATCATGGAATAATATAGGCAAGAGCCGGGACTTATCTGCTAAATCACTTTCTGCTTGTAATATGCTGCTCTCCGTGGGACAGGGATGGATGAGATCCCAGGATTGAAGGCAGTGCTGTGCTATGACACATGAGGGATGTTCATAGCAAACCCACACTGCAGTTTATTGTTTAGTCAGAAAAAAAATCCCCTTGATTTATAAATATTTCACCTGAGAAACATCCACGCTAAATCCAGCCTCACAGACCAGCTTCGCAGTGCCCACGGATGATGACAAAGGAGTGGCTGGATGGATGCTGGGGACTCCGGAGCTGCAGCTCCTCCATAGTAAAGCCCATGAAAACAAACAGGAGTGCGGCTCAGGCTTTTCCATGGGATCATCGCTAGGTGTTCATCTACCCTGTGTTCCCCATTCCAGCTGAGAGGTGAGGTGATGATCCAGGGTTAAAAACTGCTCTCAGCCCTTCTACAGGATCAGAAGTGCAATCCTTCCAGCACTAAGGAATAAATTACAAGCTCACCTGTCCTGCCCAACTCCCTTCTCTCTTGTAAGGTCAGGAAGCTCAGACTGCTTCGTTAATAAAATAACCCCAGCTCCCATCACTCACTGCCGACTTTATCTGTTCCAGACACCTCTTGCTGCCAACAGCCCCGTTCTATTTTTATGGAGCAAATGCTTTCACGGTTCAGCTTCCCTGTGCTGCCCACTTGATGTGTTGTTCACACCTCGTTTTCTCTTCACACCCCTCAAGGACCTGGCGAATCGGTGTGAAAGGATCCCTCCCCTGGACAGCCCTGTGCCAGGAACGGGAAAACAAATAGGAACCAGAGTTGCTGTCAGCACTTGTGGCTCTAGGGAGGACAGGAGGGAAAAGGGCAAAGGAGGGTATCTTCACTCAGTCCTGTCCTGATTACCCCTTCTTGCCTTGTAACCAGTTTGGACTGGAGGCCATAATGAAGAACATCCTCTCAGCCAGGGCCTGAATTACTGCATCCGAGCTGGATCTTTCCTGCAATTCTCCACGCAGGAGCACGACCTTCCAGCAAGAGTTCCAACACACTCACTGACAAATACCCAACAACTGAAGAAGTTTAGCACTCACAGTCCCAGACAAGTAATTTAATTCTTGAACAAACTTTCCAGATGTGCTAAAAATTCCCTGTGTAATCTCTGGGATCATGGGGGCCAGGCTGGATCAGCTCATCCCAGAGTATTTGGGGTTGCCATGCAGGAAACACATCCTTGTGTTATGGATGAGTAATGCAGCGGTTGGCTCTCACACGGAGGGTTTGGTTTACAATTGCAAAGGTGTTTAAGGTTTGTTCTCACCAGAAGGCCCTATGGGAAAGGCAGAGCTGCAGGCTGGACAGCTGGACGTCATCTGAAGGGGGAGAGGCAGTTAGGAGTGAGGAGAGGGTCAGCTGGAGGGACGCATGGACACGGTGTGAGCAGAAAGGTGGTTGAATTGTAGAACACAGACAGCAGCACTGCAGCTGGGCTGGCCAGTGGGTGCCTGCGTTCTGTTGAGTTCTGTTAGGTCTCAGTTTAGTTTATGTCAGGTAGAGATAAAAGGTATATAAAGGGTGAGATTTCTACAATAACTCTGATCTCCTTTGGCTGCATAAGAGGGTCCCTGTCGCTTTGTTCCCCATTGTTACTGAAGTGAATAGAATTAAGGGACTCCTAGTTGTTCAAGTGTTAGAAGTTTGGTTACTGCTACTTGTTACTGTTGAGTGCACTGGTATCCATAGCAACTTGCATGCCCCTTACCTTCCCTCAAAAGTTTCTATCCCAAACCCCAGTATTGTACACCCCTTGCCCTCTGCCTGCTCCACTTCCTGCGTGCTCCACTCCCTGTTCCCTGCCAGTGCCCGGCCTGCCCATCAAACTGCTGTTGCCACCCTTATGGAAAACCCAAGGACTCCCATGAAGCTCTGCTCCGAGAGGAAGTGGAGTTGCTGGCAAAATGGTCCAAAGCTGCAACCCAACACAAAATCCAAATAAAAGAAAGACACTACAACACTGAAAGGACCCTCAGCTACCTGAGGACTGATTCTGCCTTCTCGCCATGACCACAAGAGAACTGAGCAAAGGTGACAACCCTAGACTAAATGTGCCAAATTGAGTTCCTGAGAACAGCTGTGAGGGTGAATTCCTGGCTTTGCAGGAGCTCTACAGCAAGGAGGGTAGTGGCAGACCCAACATGGACCTCCTCCTTGGCGGAGCAGCAGTGGCGTAAACCATCCCTTGAGCTTCCCCTTCTTAAATAAGGGCATTTAAGGAGTTAATATCATCTTCTGCCCTGGTCATTTCTAACAGTTACACAGGGCTGAATATTGTGGGTGTGTTGAGGGAAGTTTTCTCGCTGTACGGCTCCATTACTGTGGTGTGTTGTGGGCCGTGGAGGGAAGTTTTCTCGCTGTACAGCTCCGTTACTGTGGTGTGTTGTGGGCCGTGGAGGGAAGTTTTCTCGCTGTACAGCTCCGTTACTGTGGTGTGTTGTGGGCCGCCCTCGGCTCTCCCCACAGCCCCTGTCCCCTGTGGCTGCCCAGGGAGGGCCTCGGGCCCTCAGACACTGGAGCAGAGCTGCGCCGGCGCCCTCACGGGGCACTCGGGAGGAGGGAAGGCTGTTCCCAGGGGGCGGGGCATGGCAGCGCCTCACCGCCAATCAAGCTGGAAGAAAGCAGTCTCCACCAATGGACGGCGAAGAAGAGTTGATTGGCAGGTTTGGGCGGGGCCAGGGTTCCCTGAGGCAGCCCCGAAGGTAAGAAAGGCGGAGCGGCCATGTTGTGGGTGAGCACAGGGCGGGTTAGTTCCATGCTCCAGCACTGCTCTTTCTCCTTTTTCAGTCTTTTCTTGTATTTCGTTAAGGTCTAATAAACCTTTGAAATTTTAAAAGTGAGCATCACTTCTCACAAATGGAGACTCGTCTGAGATAAACACCTTGTCTCTGTGGTCCTAGGAGATTTTGAAAGGGAGTGAGTCTCACCATGAGTTTGGTGGCTCAATCGATTCCTCCTGGGACCATCAGTGATCGCAAGTCAAAACTCCAGGGACAGCGGAAGAGACTGAATAATGAGAAAGAAGATGGGGAAGATGAGTGCCATCCTCATATTGTTTTGGCCTGATTATTCATATATCCATAATCCAGGTGTACAAACACCAGCCGTAGGCAAGTAGTACACGTGGTACGTTGGATATTGGATGGTTGGACAGATAGGGCAGGATGTGGAGCAGAAGGGAGGTGGGAGACCCATGGCCAGTAGGACACGAATGAAAGAGGGGTAGAAAAAGTGGTGGTGTGAGGCCACCAGGAGTGGAACTGCCAGGTGCTGGGGACTGGAGACAGCGGCTGCCACTGGGTGCTGCGGAGACTGGGAGGTGCCGAGCGCGGTGGCACCCAGCAGAGGTGTGGAGTTTTACTGGGTTTCCCAAGCGGGGACCACTGACAGGGAGCTGTGTGGGGTGTCCTGAGCAGAGACTACGGGGGCACAGTGTGAGCAGAGGCTGGAAGCACTGGGTGGCAGCCAGCAGGGACTCAGGGGAGCAATTCCCAGTGCTCGCCATCCCAGTGGAGGCAGCATGGAACACAGTTTGTGTTGGGGGCTGCCTAGGGTCAGGGACTGGCTTGGTTGTGTGGGGATGTCTCAGAAACTGCAGAGCTTGCCGACCCAGCGGTGCCAGCGGTGCTAAAACTGCCCACTGCAATGCCTGGGGTTGGGAGCTGGCTTGGCTGTACCAGGGTCTTGGAAACTGCAAGTGAGACCACGCTGGCAGCTTTTGGCAGCTGCCCTGCACTGTGCTGAAAAGCATCAGAGCACCAAAAAGCAGTGGCTTCTATGTGATCCACTGTCATAAAGCCGCATGATCACGGTGGGGAGAGCACGTGGGTGCTGCCCTGTGCTGTGCTGAAAGGTGCTGGGGTGCCAGAAAGTAGTGGCTTCTATGTGATCCACTGGCACAAAGACAGCACACGCATGGCACCACGAGTGGCTCTCAGCAGTTGCTTGCGCTGGTGTGCTGTGGCCGCAGCGGCAAGAGGAGCGGCAGAGCCAGCCCATAGTGCAGGGGCCCCAGATGGCAGGAGGTTGTTTATTTGCTTTTGTATTCTGGGAAGAAGGTAAGGTTCTTTTTCTTTTCTTCTTCCCTTTTTCTTTCCTTTCTATATCTTTCTTCTTTCCTCCTTTTTACTTCTAAGGTGGGCCTTGTTTGGAGGGCCTGTTGCTTGAGATTGGGTTGCTTGAGATTGAGGTTGCTTGAGATGGGACTAGGAACAAGTAGAGAACCCCCAATAAGAGAAGGAAGAAGTGATGATATATTAACAAGTATACCCCTAAACAGCCCCCTGGGAAGTAGACAAACCCCGTGGAGATGTAACCCCAACACCAAGAGGGAAAATAAGGTTATGCAGTATTGTGTGATAAAGTGGACTGAAAGGGAGATTGGGTCCAACCAGGTGTACTGGCTGTGGTGTGAGTCAGAGGAAGAATGGATATGTCAAGTTTTGAACATCCATACAAAAATTAAAGAACAACCCTGGTACAGATCAGGGAGAAGAAGCTTCTCACTGAAAAACCCTTCTAGCTCTAGCCTCTCAGTCCTGAGTCTCAAAAGAAAGCTACTCTGTACTACATGGTCTCCAAACAAAAAATCTTGGATTCAAGAAAAACCCTGGCTTAGGGTATGCTTTATTTTCCTCCTTCTCCTTGCACGTCCTACCTTTTTCTCTTTCTCTGTGAACACTAATTTTAATCAAGTGTAATGCAGAACAATTGTTAACATTAACAAGTGCTACTCCCCTTTCAAGTTGAGAGACGAGCTTGAGCGTCAAAAGCTTAGATATTTTTTAAGCATAACACGGAAGAGCACTAAGATTTGATGCAGTGATTTGCCTTTCCTTCTTTGAGTATGCACTCTCTTTCAAAGTCATCGTCACCCCTGCAGAGAGGCCTAGAGCTTTCCTTACCATGTGTGCCTGATCCCCAAGAAAATGAGCTACCCTCCACAGAAACAGGGACCACAGGTACCCCCCTCTTCACTTAAGGGGCAAGAGGTGCCCACTGACAAAACACAACAGTTCATCTACTGTCATCTATGCTTCCTCTTCTCTTCCTCTTCTAACATAAGGGGTGATGAATACTACTGTGCTATGCAGTAGCAGTGCATCCTCTCCTTCATGCTAGTCAAGCCCCTGGGGAAGACAGGACAACAAAAGGTAGTCAGTTTTGTGCCCTCCTGCCTCTGTGAGATAAGAGGCAGGAGGCAAGAATACAGCTCAGTCTCTCTTTGACCTTTCCTTTGGGGCAGCACTGCCTGTTCCCACCCCAAAGGCACAGAGGTTGAAATATGGCCTAGAGGAGGGTAGCAGGCAGTAGATGTCCAACTACTCTCTTTCCAGAAGGACTCTAGGAAGTGTTGTGCATGTATGTGCCAGTGTGTGTGACTGTGTGGCCGTGTGTGCCGAGATGTGTGAGTTTGCACATGCTGTCCCTGTGTGTGCTGGTGTGCCTGGCTCTGTGTGCACACAGGTGCTGGGGTTTTGTGTGTGTGTCAGTGTGCAAAGCGGTGTGCATGTGTGTTTTCTGGGGTGCCCAGATGGAAGTGTACACCTCCTGCTTTGTAGAGCTACAGGTGTGCTGGAGTGCACAGCACTGTACACAAAGATAATTCTGTAGTTCGGCTCCTGCCAAGGGGAGCTGTTTCTTTTCTGCTCTGCTGGGGCTGGCTGCAGATCCTTTGTGGGATTCCTCTTATAATGTGTGCATGGGTTGTGTACGCTGCTGTGTGCACATGTGTTGAATGACACCCTCTCAGGTGTAAGTTTGCACACAGTTCTGTGCTTGTGAGCGTACACAAACTCTGCATGTGTAAGCATGGTCCTGTGTAAGATATGTGTGTTGGTGTATATAACACTACGCATATCAGTGTGCAAGACTCTGTGTGTGTGCACAAGTGTGTGCTGCTAACAAGTACTGCTGTACACCAGGGCTCTGTGCAAGTGAGCAAGTGCCTGTGTGTGTGCACTAGCTCTCCACATGTACCAAGGGGCACATGTGAGCTGGGCAGGCCCAGAAACATGACTGAGGGCACGGCTCTGGATGCACAGCTCTGTGTGTCCAGCTGCTGTCCCACCTGGGAAGAGCAGAAGTATGTGTATGTGTCTGTGTGTGTGTGTCTGTGTGTGTGCCACTACTGGGCTCTGCTGGCTAAAGTGACCACTGGCTCTTTGTGTGCACTTTGTTCTTGTAGAAAAAAGAATTTGCATTTCCCTTTTGTAGCTGTTGTGGCAAGGAGAGGCTGCCCGCCCTGGGAAGAAGAGGAGGTGTCCTAGGCATGGCCAGTCCCTTTGTCCCTTTCTCTAGGAAAACTGTCCTTCTCAAGATCCCACACCAAGGGAGATACCCCTTTTTGCCTTTTTCAGTAGTTGCCATTCCTGTTGGTCATTTTTCTGTCAAAGTCACCCTCTTCCATCCTGCGTGCAGAACCAAAGATTGGGAAGGACTGTGTGTGTGAAAGCTGGTTGCATTGCTGCAACAAGAAATCAGAGTCTGGAAAAATTCACCTGTTTATTAGATGCTAATAGCTTTCTTTTTCCATGTAAGCTCAACTAAGATAACTGCAGCGTCTCTGCCAGATATAATGGCCAAGAGACACATGCCTGCAATAGTTCATAAGCCAGCATTGCAGTTCTAGCCACGCTGACAAGAAGATGGCCTGAACTCTGCTGCTTCTCCTCTTCAGAATACTCTCTAAGACAGAATTAAGAAGCCCAGTGAAAGAACCCAAAGAATAGACCATAACATCCAGACTGGGTGAGACAAAATTGACTCTTAAGCAGGGACTGAGAGGTAACCTGCAAAGCACCAGGACATCTGAAGAGTAAAGTCAAGCTTTCACCAGCCAGTCTGGGGACTGTTTAAGTTACACTTTGAGCGAGAAATTTGCACCATATCAATTATTGATATAATTGTCCTGTTTTAATGGATATGGATTGTGAGCATCTGTTGAGGGGAAGTACATGGGGAACAGTAGGAGGTGCTAGGGTAGTTCATTTAGGAACTGACAAGTGGCGTAAGACAGGAACTAAGGGGCGAGACTGGGTTGGTCCCTGTGCTCATCGCCAAGATTATATAGCCCTGCTGTGGGCAGAAACCCCACGGGCATGGTGAGGTGGGGGAAAAAAAGTCATACTGAACCTCTATCATTCCTCAGTTGTCTTTTCCCTCCAAAATCCAATATGAGTACAACTGACAGGTAGAATACAACAGAAAGTAGAGGGCAGGACTGAGCTGGCCTCAGTACTCTCCACCAAGATACACCTGCTATGGGTAGCGACCCTATAGGCATGGTAGATGGGAATAAAAGCCATATTGGACCTCTGTGATGCCCTTTTGTCTGCTCCAACCAATTCATGTCACCAATTCCACCAATCATTTTACTTAAGGAAAACCTGAGGTTTTCTTCCTGTTCCCATTGTCCTCACCCACATCAACAGATGCTCCTATGACTCATCCAAAATTAAAATTTGACTCTGGAGAAGTAGGAGTGGATCATTGAAATCGAAAATGAGAATTAATTGCTTGAGCCAAATGACTTATAGAAAAGGAAAAGGGGGGGGGGTCTGTTATAGATGGGTAATGTGATGGTTGGCTCTCACAATTAAGGGCTGAATATTGTGGGTGTGTTGAAGGAAGTTTTCTCGCTGTACAGCTCCGTTACTGTGGTGTGTTGTGGGCCGTCGAGGGAAGTTTTCTCGCTGTACAGCTCCGTTACTGTGGTGTGTTGTGGGCCGTGGAGGGAAGTTTTCTCGCTGTACAGCTCCGTTACTGTGGTGTGTTGTGGGCCGCCCTCGGCTCTCCCCACAGCCCCTGTCCCCTGTGGCTGCCCAGGGAGGGCCTCGGGCCCTCAGACACTGGAGCAGAGCTGCGCCGGCGCCCTCACGGGGCACTCGGGAGGAGGGAAGGCTGTTCCCAGGGGGCGGGGCATGGCAGCGCCTCACCGCCAATCAAGCTGGAAGAAAGCAGTCTCCACCAATGGACGGCGAAGAAGAGTTGATTGGCAGGTTTGGGCGGGGCCAGGGTTCCCTGAGGCAGCCCCGAAGGTAAGAAAGGCGGAGCGGCCATGTTGTGGGTGAGCACAGGGCGGGTTAGTTCCATGCTCCAGCACTGCTCTTTCTCCTTTTTCAGTCTTTTCTTGTATTTCGTTAAGGTCTAATAAACCTTTGAAATTTTAAAAGTGAGCATCACTTCTCACACCTGTCCTTCACCACTTCCTGAGGCTTCAGCAAAATGTGCTCCAAGTGTGGCTACTAAAGCAAGTGTAGTCTTGGAAATATTCCCAAACCATCCATCTCAGTGGCAGTTAGGTAAGAAACATTAATTCCTTGTTACCAGTTCAGAATTTTTCCAGTAACTTTCTACTTAATCTTTGGAATGTGCGCTATTCAAGGAGAGAGGAGCGCAAATTTAACTGGGATGTGAACAAATGCATAAGCCAAATACAATTTGACTTTTAGGAACGGTCCCAGTATTTAAAACCTATCAGTTTTGCCCTCCACCTCAGTTATTAATAGCATAGGTGCAAAAGCAATCAGCCACTTCTCTTGGGATGACCCAAAGCTGCTGGGGCTGTGTGGGGCTCTGGAAGGGTATCTGAGCACCTCCAGCTCAGAACATTTTGTGCAGATGTCCTGCTGAATGCAGCCTGGCTGTGAGTTCCCACTCTAAGAATAAACACTTCCTAAAAATAAACCTGCGCTCTCCTGGCTCTCTTCTTGCCTTTGTTTTCTTTCTCTGTTTGTTTTCTTTCTCTCTTTCCTTCTGCTCACCTATCCAGCAATTTTCTCATCTGGACTTTGTGCAAATATTCCAAAAATCCTCTCTCCAGCCTCCCAGCGCACAAAGAAAATTATAGCACTTTTAAGTTCACTTTCTAAAATCACCAATATGAAAATAAAGCACTTTGGAGCCCAGCCTGTGTTTTACAATCATTTTCAAAGCCTGTATTTCATCCTTACAACCATCAGCAGACTGTGCAAGGAGTGAATCACCAAATTGATTTGGATGAGGAAAAGGCAGCTTTTCCATGTCTGAATTACAGCAGGAAGAATTTAGAACTTATTTTCAACTGAAAAACAAGTGAAATGGTTCAGAGACTACAGGATACTCACAGGCAGGTGATGGACAACTACCACAATAGCACAAAGTTCAACATCATAAAGCCTTTTCCTTGTTGTCACTTCAAGTCGGGTGTCCCTCCATCCCTCAGTCTCCCTAAAAAGAACAGCAATATTGGCACAAAAGGCATGAGAAATTTGTAAGACTTTCATTTTTTTGCACCCCCACTTCCCATTCTTCCTAAAGGAAAGTTACAAGTCCAAGGCAAAATTATCAATCCCCTACATGTCCCAAATGAGGGGGTTTGGTTCTTTCTTCTGTCATGGTGAGCAGGGCCAAAATCTTATTCTGTGACTGAATGACCATTTTGGAAATCCAGCTGGATCTGCCTTAAGGGAACCTGCTTTCCCCAAGCATGGATCTCACTCACAATTATTAAGCTCATTTTGTACTCAGCCTATCGTGTCCCTCATGCAGAGCTACGTCAGTCCAAGTGTTGTCATTCCAGCTTTTCTCTTCTCACAGTCCAGCTCTTCCACATCAGCAGGGATGGGGGACCCCTCCCCAAATGTATTATTTTATTGAATGTTTCCAACCAGGCTGCATTTTTCATGGTCTTTATTTGGATCAATCACGTTAAAAGCTGATGCAACATTATTTAATCTTTGATGGGGAGAATTAAGATACAGGTTTATAAACTTACAGAAAACGACAGACTAGAATTAGATGATCACTTAAGGTATTGAACTTAAGTATTAAACTACTAAGAGAGCTGCTTTTTCAAGCAGGAAATGTTAAATATTCTTGCCTTGTTTTTTCCCCTGGATTCTGGTGGCATGAAAATGGGATTTATTACAACCTGGAATAGTTTTGGGGTAAATTATCCTATTCTTTTCTTCAATGCAAACAGCTGATAGCTGAATATTCAGCACCAAACTGAACTAGGCTGTGTCTGGGAGCGCCCTGTGTAACACACACACACACACACAGAGGAATTTTAAGGCCTTGCACCTGAGGCCGAGTGTGTGCAGCCTGGGTCTGCTCTGGCTTCTGACAGTGCTGGGGGCTGATTTACAGAGCCAGGACAGCTCCTCTGCAGCTGAGGCTTTCCAAACACAGGGCACACTGCTCCCAGCTCCCAAAGGACAGAATTCAACACCAGGTACTCCCAGAGATCATCTCATGGGACAGCCCGGGATGGAGTGGAGCTGTCCACGAGCCAGCACTTTGTCCTGGGGCCCAAGACGGCCAGTGGTAAACCGCGGAGAGCACTGGGAGGAGCACTGCCAGCAGGTCAGGGAGTGATGCTGCCCCTCTGTCCAGCCCTGGGGACACCTCTGCAGTGCTGGGTCTAGCTCTGGGCTCCTCCTGGAGCGGGGCCCGTGGAGGCTGCAGAGCTGAGGAAAAGCCTGGGGCATCTCCGTGCCCAGGAGAGGCTGAGGGAGCTGGGGCTGCTCAGCCTGGAGAGGAGCCCCAGGGAGGGGGGTCTCAGTGTCCCTGGGTGTCCCTGTGTGTGTCCCTGTCTGTCCCTGGATTTCCCTGGGGGTCCCTGGGGGTCCCTGTGTGCAGGGAGGGGCAGAGCAGGGCCCAGGCTCTGCTCCAGGGACCCAGTAGTGGCACCAGAGCCACCAGCAGTGACTGAGCCCAGCAATTCCCCCTGCACAGGAGCACAACTTCTGCCCTGAACAGGCTGCCCAGGGAGGGGCTGGAGTCTCCTCACTGGAGATATTCCAGGACCATTGGAACACAATCCTGTGCCCTGGACTCTGGGATGGCCCTGCTGGGGCAGGGAGCTGGAACCTGGTGACCCTCTGAGGTCCCTTCCAGCTTGATCTGTCCTGGGATTCTGTGCAAATCTGCTCCTCTTGATACAGTCACTTGGTTCAGGGGGCCCACTGCAATTACCATTAAATTGATACCGATTCAATATCAGAAATGAAAAAGCAGCTCTGTAGCCCTTGATCCTGCGCTGTGCTGAGTTCCCACTCTGATAAAAACACCTAGGAACTGCTATTTCCATTGCACCATTCAGTGCCCAAGCAGCACAAACAGCCCTGGGAGTGTGGGGCTGGGATAGGGAACCCCAGCAGCTCTCCAGGAATCCATCCCTTCATTTCTAACGGGGCTGAGCTATTGCTGCCCCAGCCTCCTGAAGATGCACCTTATAAGGAGCTCTGGTGAGGAGGGGGTTAACAAGCAGCCACACACATTTTCCTCCTCTCTAGCTGAGTTCCCCCCGATCAAAGCAACAGCCTGTTTTCCAGCATGGATCTCCTCTTCCCACTCAAGGGGTCACAGATTGCCAGCCTTGTTTTAATGAGCTGTGTCCTGCAAATTTCACAGTCACTTCCAGTCTAATAAGGGAACCCACAGGGGTGGTGTTTTCAATTTGCTCCTCTTTCCTGCCGAGTTTGTGCCATACATCACATGGAGCAGCTCACAGCTGGTGCAAAGAGAAAAGAATTAGTTTGTATTCCCCACGCAGGGGTTTTATAATTCAATATTTATTAAGATTGGGGTCCTCTCATTTGAAAGGCCAAACAGTTTGTTTTACTATGTGTGGGATAGATTACGCTAATATAGTGAACAAGGGCTTCCAAGAACTAATTTAGTGAGGGTGTTGAAAAGCCCTGCACACGACAGAAATATTATGAACAAGTAAGAATCCTTAATATTTTGTCTAGCCAAGCCCTGTGCACACAAATTAAACATAATTGGAAACCCTGATCCAACCATCAGACTAAGGGCTACTTTACAACAGAAATGACACCTAAATGTCTAATTTTAATTTTAAATTCACTCTAGAAAAGCACAGCCTGATTGTTTTCCTCCCTTCCAAAGAAGATTTATGAAAAACAAGCAAATCTAAGCTTTACTTAAATGTATATGAATGAATACAGGTCTCAGCTGAAGCTCATTGCAAAGCAGAACTCCTTGCATATTCATTAATTCTTCCAGACATCTGATATTCCCCTGTACACCCAGTAGCACAATACTATTGCTCAGTAAATAATACCAGAGTCCCATGAGAAATTCAGAGATCCAGTTTCTTTTAATATAAAAGCAGTGTGAAACGCTCCATCCTTTTGGAATATAGACCATATCAATCTTCACATAAAAAACTTTGTATTTAGAGACACAGAATTGGAAAAAACCCTCTAAGACCAACAGCAGCCATCTGGCAACAACAGCCCAGCACTGCCAAGGCCACCAATAAACTATGAGCTCAGGTGCCACAGAACAGGAACTGCACCCTCCACCCCTGCCTTGGGAGCAGTGCTGAACAATCCTTGCAGTGAAGAAAATGTCCCCAGTATCCAATTAAACTTCCCATGGCTCGTGCCCTCTCCTCCTGTCCCTGTTCCCTGGGGCACAGCCCGACTCCCCCGGCTGTCCCCTCCTGGCAGGGAGTCATGTGGAGCCACCAGGTCCCCCCTGAGCCTCCTTTTCCCCAGGCTGAGCCCCTTCCCCAGCCCCCTCAGCCTCTCCTGGAGCTCCAGCCCCTTCCCAGTTTCATTCCCTGTCCTGGAGATGCTCCATCCCTCCACATCCTCCTTGTCAGGAGGAGCCCAGGGCTGGGAGCAGCACTGGAGGTGCCCCAGCAGGGCCAGCACAGGGGGACAGTCCCTGCCCTGGGCCTGTGGCCACACCATGGCTGCTACAGCCCGGGTGCCCTTGGCCTCCTGCCCACCTGGGCTCGTGTCCAGCTGCTGGGACAGCACCCCCAGGGCCTTTCCCAGCTTTCCAGCCCCTGTGCCCCGGCCTGCAGCTCCATGTGGCTGTCGTGACACCAGCCCAGGACCCAGCAGTCTGTCTTGGTGGCCCTGGTGGCCTCAGCCCTTGGATCCCATGGGTGCAGCCCCTGCTGATCCCTGTGCAGAACCCCCACCCAGCTTGGGGTGACCCCTGCACTGAGTGTGGGTGCCCTCCATCCCCTCACCACACCCTTGAGACAGACCCCGACCAGGCCTGGCGCCAGGGCTGAGCCTTGGGGAGCAGCACACTGACTGGCTGGCTCTAACCCATTCCCCCGTCTGCTGGGCCCAGCTTCAGTCAGCTTGTACCTGAGCACACCTGGCCAAGCCACGAGCAGAGGCTTCTCAGGACAGTACTCTGGGAAATGATGGCAGACGCTTCACCAAAGCCCAGGTACAAGGACCCACGGCTTGTCCCTCCCCTAGCAGTGTGTGTTTGCTCTCCTTAGGGTTTCTCCATGGCTCTGAGGGTTTGGCCACCACTGCTCTTGCCTCTGGCAGCAGCTGGGGACTCCTGCAGCCCCCTCTGCTCCCCTGAGGGTCCCTGGTCTGGAGGCCCCCATGCAGCCCCTGGAGGGTTCTGCTTTAGAGCCACTCATCCCAGTTGCCTGCATTTGAGATTCTCCCTCCCAGCATTTGGGAATTAGCTGCTCTATTGAACAGAATTAAAGGATTTAATTTAGTACGATTTGGCATTAGTTCATTCTTCTCTACTGTCCATTAGTGTCAGAACTGAGCTATGGATGCATTCCAATAAATGTTTGTATCAACATTTGTATACAGATTCATGCAGGCTATAAATTCAGCATGAGGCACTTCTCACTGAAACACGCACCATGACTCACCAAAAAGATGGGGAGGATTTCATCTTTTTGAGGGAAGGGTTTTTTAATTAGCCAGTAAAGTTCAGGAAACAACATATCATCGAAAAGTGAACAAAGGCTGCTGTTAATTGGTAGGAACCTCTCAAATGAAGAGCAGCTAATGAAAGTATTTTTAAAATCTGTTTCTCACAAATATTCCTGGTTTCTTCTGCCTAAACTGAGTTAATATGATTATTCAGTTAAACGAGTAGCAACAAGAGATTCTTCAGCAAAGAGTGTGGCAAACATGTTAAGCATGGCTGGAAAACTACAACATGTCTCCATCCTACCCAAATCCCACCACAGACTCCTACTTTCTGCACAAACTGGAATGAGAGCCAGCCACTCCAGAACTGGGAGGTGCAGGGAGGCTTTCCAGTGATCAGTGCTCACCTTCTGGTGTGACAAAAGACTGACCCACACTTAGACCCCTGCAAGTCAGCAGTGAGCCTTGTGTTCTTGTACCCACTTTACAGTTCCCATGGGCTCAAGGAGAAGTTATTAACCTTAAACCCAGGTTTAATCTTCCATGTCCTGCTGGAAAATCTCAGAATGTCAAGGAAAAAATTCTCCCAAGTGGTTCTGGAATTACTTTCTATGACCTGGAGAGCAGAAGAAGAACACAGTGTGGAAAACAAAGAAAACCAGCTTTATCTGACACCACAGTTAATAAAAATTAAATGTCAGACGGGACAAGAAAAAGTGATGTGGTAACATACAGAGGACAGGATCCATGAGAGACTCTGAGTAATGAAAAGGTCAGGGGAGCCTATAAATAAAGCCTGAGGCATGTGAGGTCTGGGGAGGCAGGGAGCTCATCAGAGAGTACAGAAACTTAGGCAATTAATGGATATTTTTAATGTAAATGGAGCAATTACTGTTCCAGGTAAGGAACATGCTCTTTCTCAGAGCATTACAGACGCCCCTGTCCACCACCAAAACTTGGAAAATGCTGTTCATGGTCCCTGTATGGACTGGACAGTGCAGGGACAGCTCAGCCCTGGGGATGAAGAGCCACTTCCACCTCTGTCAGGCTACCTCGTGCAGGTATGTCCCAAATATCACTGGGGATTTAGTTTGTAGACCCCCACCTTCTGAATGGAGAATCCTGAGGGCCTGTATGTTTTGCAGGCAGGAAATGGCCCAGGTTTGCATATTTACATGGTCTGATATTCCCAGGCCGTTCCTCCCCGCTGTTTGAGTCTCCAATTCGGTCCCCTCTATATGGACAGGGTTTTCCTGGTTCTCATCCCCAGCATCCATGCCCATGCTGATGAAGCACAGTCACAGAGATGTTCCACCCTGCACTCGAGGGCTGCACGATGTCCTGTGCCAGTGCCTCACTCCACTGTTGGACAAACCTGGATTAAGAAACAGATCCAGCCTCAAATAAATTGCAGCCATAAAGCCCCAGCTCTAAAAATCAACCCAGTGAAAATTCAGGACATGCTCATGGGCCTTCTTGAACTGGAGCCTAAAAGATCCCACAAAGCCACACGTGTGAGCACTGAATTGTGCGGGGTCAGTGGGAGCCAGGGACAAAGCCAGGGCTCGGAGTCAGCCCCTGGTTATGGTGTCTTCCCCACAGTGTGGAGCAAGGGGCAGCTCTTTGTGCTGGGCTGGCTGCTCAGGGACACCAGCCAGGACCAGTTCCTCACTGGGCTCACGGGGCTGAATTTTGGATGTGTAATGCAGGAGGAGCTGCCCAGCTCAGGCTCTGCAGACACAACCTCAGCAGCTAAGCTCTCACAGCAGCAGATGGGGAGAGGAACCGGGTGGGTGAAGCACAGGGCAATGAACAACCCTGACCCAATAAAACCTGACATCCTGAAATTCAGTGTGGAAGAACACCTCCTCTGTGCTATTGGAAGCCCTGTCCCGGCAGCCCCAGCACTGCTCCCTCTCCACTTCCAAGTGCTGCTTCTGTCCCTTTATCTGCCTTGGCAGCACGGAGAGGCTTTGCCAGGGAAGGACAAACCCCTCCTGGGCTCCCTGGAAGGGTCCAGCAGGCCAAGGCTGTCTCTGCCTGCACCTGGCACTGCCTCCCTTCCCTTCTATTCTGGGAGCAGGGAAGCAGCTGAGCCCTGCTCTGAAGGCGAGGCAGATGGGGCACGGATTCAGTGTGCTCGTGCTGCTCATTTGTTTGGCACAAAAGTGACGGACACGCAATGGAACAACCCAGAACACACACAGGGCTGAGCACCCAGCAGCTTTCACCATCATTAATTTTCCTGTTACTGTGAGTTTTTCTTCTCATTCAGTGGTAAATATGCAGCAATGTGGAGGGTTGGAGTTGTCAGCCTCACTCTGCTCAGGTGCTTTTAGTTCTATTGCTCTGATTTCTTGCAGTGCATTTCTTCCACTTTTGGGTGGTGGGAACTGTTGTGTTCCACTGTTGTGGAACTTCAACTGTTGTGAAACTCAGTGAGCTGCACACCAGGGCATGAGGCACTTCTGAGTACTGGAGTGACAAAAGTGGAATTGTGGAAGCATTTGCTCCTCTTTGGGATGGAAATATGTTTTTTATTAACCTTGGGCTTTATCTGCATTTAGTTTTCATCTCTAAATCACACAGGATATGAGGACCTGAGTAAAATTAAGAAAGAGCAGCTTTTAAGATTACTATTTTTGACATCCATCCCCAAAACATTCATCAACCAGGACAGTGAATTCAGTGGTTCTCAGCCTAACTCATAGCAGCTGTTTGTACACACAATAAAAACACAATTTCTTTCAATCTGATGAAAATCCCATAAAGGAAAACATAATGAAAGAAAGATGGGTCAAAAATATGATGCATTTGCACTCCTAAAATGCAGGCTAGTCTTGCTGAATTTGCACATTGTAGCTGCAAAAGGCATGAAATCCTTAAAATATTCCTGCAATGGTCTTATGCTGAATGAAGAGCTTTATGAATATTTCAATTACAAGATGAAGCTTGAAAGGATAGAGTTGTTTCAATTTTGAATCACCCTTCCTTAAATAACTTGCCCTATTTGGTAGGAAACGAGACTTATTTAAATCTGACACAAACTGGGTAAGGATGGAGCTCCCTGAGCTGGAACCCCCTTGATGCCCCCCTTTGCTGCTTGGAACAGAGCAGCCCCCGAACTCTTGTCACCCCTGGGGCAAACAAGCCTTGTTTGATGGCTCCGGGCCTCCCCTCCTCCTCAGCCACTGTTATTTACAGTATTTGTTAAATGAAAGGTTCAGCTCTTTGCTGTGCAGTGCTACACCTGCCCCTCTTTGCATCAGGAGGTCATCCTGTCCTTTTGGGATTTGAGAGACACCCTGAGAGCAGCAAATCCCATTATCAGCTTGTTTCTATTCCAGGTACAGAAAAGGTCCCTGATTTCCTCCTCTGTCGTACTCAGAGATAGACCATGATGCAAATAACTGTGAGTCAAAGCAGAGCTTTACAACTACTTCTTGCCCTGGTTCTGATATCACTAATCCAACCAAAGTATAGCTCTGATTTTGAAGAGTTACTCTGGTTTTACTGGAGTTAATGTAACCAGGCTGGTCTTCTTTTCCATTCATTCTTTCAGGTCACCCTACTGAACCAAAGTCTGTATTTGCCCCACCTTCAGCTAAACTGGAGCAGTGCTTGCAGTTGAATTGCCTTCAGTGCTTGGTGAATTGCATTCACCCCAACATGTGAAACACAGATTTTAGTGGAACTTTAGATTTCACCTTCTTGGGAAAGCAGTTACATGTTTGTGCTGCCTGGTTCCAGCTCAGCAGGACTGTAAGGAGAACTGGTTTTAGGTTTATCAGTTTTCTGTATGCAGGTGTTCTTTATACGGGTTTTTATATAAGTTATAATGGTCTGTCCCATGTACCCCCATCTTAAACCCTTCTTGGATTCCCCCCGAGTGATTGTCAGGAGTCAATCACAGTTTTGGGTCCTGTCCATCAGTTTACAGCCTCACCCCGATGTCCAGAAGGGTCTAGTGAGGATGTTGAATGATTGGCAGGGCCCTTGGTTCTAACCTCCCTTGATTGATTGATTTGTTCTATTGACTGTCGTTTATGTTCAGGATCACTCCCTTCTCCTTTTGGATTGGTTCCAAGCTGCCCTCTTCCCATGTCTCCACCTCATAACTTAAGGTACTGTAAAGAGAGAAAACTCACTTTTGTGGGCTGTCTCTCTTGGTGTGTACAAGTCCCATGGGCTTAATAAAGCCCAGTTGAATTTCTCACAAGAGTCCTCCCTTATTCCTCGCCACTGTTCACACTTCTGCTGAAGGCAAGAGCCCACAGGATCAGGAATGTGTCCCAGAATACAGACCTGTACTTTTACTGTGGTGTCGGTGCCAGAGTTGCCAGGAACGGGACGTGGGGCCTGAGCCCTGCACTGCTGCAGAGAATAACAAACTTCCTTTAGCAAAGCTGCAGAATTAGATTTTACTTTTCAGCAGAAATTATCCAGCAGCACCAGTTGTTCAGCTTGGACACCCCTGTGTGCATTTTCTTACGCATGACTGTCTAAGGTGCAATTTTCCCTTTCACTCCCTAAAACAGGACTTAAGAACCAAGTTGTGGTCTGATAGTTGTTGGCAAAGCTGAGGAACCCACTGGGCTTCCCTGGAACCTTTTCCCATTTCCCTGCAAGAGAATGATCACCCCAAATGAAATCAGAATTCAGCCCTGACTTCCTCATGGAATAAAATGCCAACATCTGGATTTTGCTGCTCCTCACAGACACCAAAGAGACCAGGCATCTCTGGAAATGAGACCCTGACTGGTGTCACTCCAAGCAGACTCTCAGGAGTTCATCACAGCTTCCCTGGCCTTTCAATGGAACCACTTTGCTGAAATCTTGCCTGGTTTCCCTGTATCTTAATTAAGCATCTTCTCCATCATCCACCACACTGCTGCTTAACACATGCTGGCAACTGGCCCCTCATATATTGTAGGAGATATGGCTGGCAGCAAACAGAGCTTATCACTGGGTATTAATTACTTGAGCATAAATAACATTCCCTCTTCTCTCGGGTACATGATCCACCCTTTCTGATGGAAATATATTCATAGTAACAAGAGAGAGAAAACAATGAGGCGGTAAATTTAAGCCTAAAATGAGTGATGAATCTTGCAATGAGTGAAAATTAAAGGCAGGATAATTAAAATGAAAAATAAAGGTACATTTCTTAGAGGGATATTGATTAACCCCTGCCCAGAACCATCTGCCAAGACAAGGGCTGGGTTTTTCCTCTTTGTCTTCAGATCAGTCTAAGAAATTAACTCCAGTCAAAATGAAAAGTCTTAATATGCATAAATATGGGAATTCATACAGGAGAAAGAAGCACCCAGGGCACAAAGGCCAGGTTGTCCCTCCATGAGCACGAGTGGCACTGCCTAAGGTCAGAACAGCTCAAAGGCTGGGTCTGGGAAAGCAGCTGATAAAATAAGACCACGAGGTGTGCAGGGCTCCTTCCCAATGTATTCCCAAAGCCTCCCACAAAACCCAGCTGGGCACAAAGCCTCTGCTGTGCTATCCCTGCCTGCTCCATTGCCTCCTCCCCTCTCATCTTAGAGAGGTGTCCCCCAGCCTGCCTGCACAGGGAGGAAAATAAAGCACAGCAAATGCAGCTTTTGGCCGCTCCAAAGTCCTCATGGATTGCAGGGCAGGAGCACTCCCTAGAACCCAACTCCTTCCCTGCTCTGCACTGCTGAGGGTGTTTGTGCTGTGCCATGTGGGGTCTGGCTCTGTGCTGTTGGGAAATCTTCTGAAGGTGCAGCTTTGCCTGCTGGGGACACAATGTGCACATTTGTGTGTGTAGAGAGGCACCTGGGCTCCTGTTTAATAAGCCAGCCCTCAGGTGCTGTGTTAAAATGCAGGATTCAGGTGGAGATGTTTGCACACACAACACTGGCAGTTTCTGAGCGCCCTTGTTATACATAAGTGGCTCCCACATGAGTTGTGGATGAATTCTGCTTTGAATTTGGCTTATCAGTGATACATTCATAAAGCAGATGTTTTCCATGTTTTGAATATGTATTTTTAGCTTGTTTACTGGGTCCATTATAGGAATGGTTATTCATGGGTGAATAGCATGCTTACAGGTTATGAATGTTTCTTGTGGAGTATTAGTTAACATTTTTAAAGTACGCTGATGAGTGTAGAATTTATATGGGATATTTACATGGGTAGATGTATCTGTGTGAGTTATTTCAACTCCCATAAGAGATTTGTATTTAAATGTTCATTACAGGAAAGAGTGCATATTTTATGCTTTTGTTCCCATAGTTTATTGTCTTGCACATGCTGGTGAACAGCAGGGAAATTGATCCAGTTGTTGGAGATGACAATTCTGGAAGAGGTGCTTTCCCTCACTTTCAGGAAAATTCGATACTCTCACTAAATTGAAACTTTCAGGAAAAGGTCAACCCTGGGGCCTGCCTGACAGGTTCACAAAGGGTCCCCTAAGCCCCAGAAATGGTGCACAACTTGAAAACATGGTTTGAAAATACAGGAAACACAGGGTGCCCCTAGCCCTGGGGGATTCTCTGCCCTGGATCTGCTCAGCCCAGTGAGGAATGCAGGAAGGTGTTTCTCCCATCCTCCAGAACCAGGGAGTTCCTGGGCTCAGCTCATGCAGACACATTTTGAAGCCACAGTTCAGGAAGTCACTGGGGCATATTTGCAGATTCCAAACAGAACAAGTCTCGTACTACCCCCCACGCCCTGGGATGGATTTGCACCACCCACCCTTCAGCAGATATCCAGCCAGCAACAACCCAGATGCCTTAGATGAAGATACATGAATTCCCAGACTTGACAGCCTTAGGAAGGAGCAGTTTTGTGGGATGAAATCTTGAGGACAATGAGCAGACTAAACAGCATTTGGAATATTTGCAGATGGGCCACCAAGAGCCAGGAAGGAGAAAGGAGCAGAGAGAGGCCAGTGCCATTTTCCAGCCTCTGTCTCTGGCCTCACAGGAGGAACCCACCAAACCTCTCATGTTCAGCTGAGCTCTACAAGGCAGCTCGTTGGGCAGAGATTACATAACATCCCTCCAAAGGCTCAAACTGCCTCTGACTTGCACAGACCCAGTGCAGTTTTACTCTCCATTTCCATCTCTTCCATTAGGAGATCACTTCAACTACAGGGGAAAATCTGAAATCCAGTTTTGATTTTTGACACGTAATTATCTTGCAGAGGTTGGGTGAGAAGGTCTAAGAAAATGAACAAGCATCTTATTTTTCTGTTTTCTTCTCTCTGTTCCTCTGAGGCTCCAGATAGAAAATGAAGAACCTGAGCAGAAAACCAAAAATAAGACCACTGGAAAAGTTCTGCCTACTCTGAGGCTGCAAGATGCTTTCTAAAACTGATGAGCATTTCCAGTGAGGTTCCTTCCCTTGAAATGTGCTGTATAACTGAGAGGTAATTCCTGTACCCTGGAGGCCGAGCTGGCTGCTGGCTCCTAACAGAGTTTAAGTAAAACATAGCCAGGTCATGGTGATTTTTCCACTCCCTCAGAAACCCCCCACAAATTTCTTTCTTACCTACATGATAAGATTACTTCTCTAAATAAATGGTATCTCGGACCCATAGAGATGGTATTCTCCTCCTTGTTTCTAGGTGAATAGGGCCACTGCTTTCTATTTCCAGTTTATCTTGTCTTTGTATTAAAATCAAGAAGCAAAACTGTATTTCAGATCCTGAGTGTGCAGCTCAGTCCAGACAATGTACATTTATTTCCCAGATAAAGATACAGTCCTTTCTCTATGGAAAATAACTCTTGCATATTATGTCTATTTTATTTTATTTTATTTTATTTTATTTTATTTTATTTTATTTTATTAAAGAAGTAATTCTACAGGTAGCCTGTTCTTTCCACCAAAGTTTGAGGAGCAAGGGAAGAGCTTTTCCTCAACAAGGCCTTTTTTTTTTCTGTGTTGTTGAAATTTGTGGAAATCTTTTATCTCACAGACTGCTTTTCTTCATTCCTTTTCTGGATGAGACAACCCTCTTTGGGAAATCTGGTTTTCTGCCTCTTTCTAAAGACCAAAATTATTGGCTTCAGTTGTCTTGGTGTGTTCCCATTAGCTGCAGGAACATCAGCACCTCAACCTTTATTTTAAATATGTTCTTTGCAGAAGAGCAGAGAATTTTGCAAACTGCCTCTTACCCAGCCTCCCTACTCCAGAGCCTCTGAAATTCAGAATATTCCAACCCCCAGGGGACAACATCCTTTGTTTAAAATCATCAATTGGAACTGCAACTGGGACATTCGGGCCAGAAAAAAGCCTTCACTGGGGCAAAATCTAAGCTCTCTGCCCATGGGTAGGCGAGGAAATTGTCAGAGATTCCATGGAAAGAGTTCACAAAATACTTCAGCTGGAAAAAAACAAAACATTGGATAAACATGTTAAACGTCTGCAGGGAAAGGTGCCCTGCTCATATCAGACATTTTGCAGGAAATAAATCCCAGTGGCTGTGATCCTGGAAGAAAACACTAAAATCTGTTTGTAAAATTCATGAAGGCAAAACACTTTACTACATAGAAGAGAGTTTTTTTTTCCTTTTCTTTTAATTTAGCAGGAACAATGTCTACAATACATTGACTCACAAATTAAGTGAAGGTATGAAATCACATTCTTCATACTGAGATGGGAGATTCTGGACTGGTTAAACGCCCTCACAAGAGGGGCAGACTTCTGCACGTCCAATGAACACCTTTTGAAACAACCAGCGGTAGGAATTTCGGTTTTAACAGTGATGAGAAGAGTGGGGCTTGTCCATGGAGATCAAGGTGCTTTGCAGAGGAGAGCAAAGCTCAGAGCCACAGGAAAAGAGAGGGAAACTGAGGCACGGTGCAGTGCAGTGACTCCCAGGATGAGCAGCAGGCAGCAGGGCTCTGGCTGCTCCTGGCTGGCCAGTCCAGTGTCCCAGTGTCCCAGTTGGGTGTGTGGGTGTCTGTGCTCCAGCGGCTCCAGGTTATACAGGCACCTCTTCCTTCCCCTCTCCCGCTGTCCCGTTGGCTCCGCTGAGTCCTGCCGGCTCCTCGCCTTCCTCCTCCTCCTCCTCCTCCCCCCTGGCTGTCCCTGTGTCCTGGCCCAGGATGGGCAGGTGGCCAAGGAGCTGCCCTTCCCGGCGGGACTGGGCCAGCTCCTTGGCACAGCACACGGGTGTGTAGGTCTCATAGGTGCTGTGGAAGCTGTTATAGTCCACCTCATAAAAATCCTTCTCCAGGGTGAGCACTGGGGTGAAGCGGTGTCCCCACAGCACCTCGGTGTCCATGTAGGAGCTGCGAGCCTGGCAAGTCATCCCTGGGTGGAAAGAGAGGGATGTTAGAGGCAAAGCTTCCTTATGTGCTCACCCAACCACGCCTGCCACTTAAAAGCACTTTCGTGTCGTTTCCATACCTGATTGCTCCGGGACACGGAAAAGTCTTGGCTTAATAAACCTCACGAAAGCCTCTATCATGAACAAGATGAGCACCCAAAGGGAAAGGGATGCATTCACCTCCGCATCTTCCACCTCCTCGTGCTTTGGGTTTTGCAGACTGGGGCCTCTAAGCAGCTTCTCTCTGCCTCCCCCTACTCTGCTGAGGTGTTGTTTGTGTGGTTAACACCATCAGGTCCTGGTGGATCCTACTGGAACAACCCACAGCCCTGCAAGTGCTGCCCCAGTCCTGACCCACACAGTCCAGAGCACAAGGAGTCACTGCCCTAGCCTCCTCCAGGGCTGGCCCCATCCCTCCTCCTCTGCAGCAGTGTCTCAATTCCCCCTGCAGCAGTGCCAAAATTCCCCCTGGAGCAGTGCCTCAATTCCTCTGCAGCAGTGCCACAATTCCTGTACAGCAGTGCCACAATTCCTGTGCAGCAGTGCCACAATCCCTGTGCAGCAGTGCCACAATCCCTGTACAGCAATGCCACAATTCCTGTGCAGCAGTGCCACAATTCCTGTACAGCAATGCCACAATTCCTGTGCAGCAGTGCCACAATTCCCGTGCAACAGTGCCACAATTCCCACTGCAGCAGTGCCACAATTCCCACTACACACAGCTGCACACACCTGGATGCTCAGTCTGAAAGGGGAGAGGTTCCCCACCAAGCTAGTTTTTAAATTTCCTAGAAGGGTTCAAGACCTTGTACTTATGGATTGTGGATTGAATGAACAGTGGCTCACAGGGAACTGATACTTGTCAAGCTTCTTCTCGGCCCCATGGATCAGAGTTTAGTTGCCTTGGAAAAGTTTTAATAAGAAGCTTTGCAGAGGAGGGGTAAGCACACCTGTGAGCAAATCATCTTGGAATCACCTTGAAGTGTCAAGGCTGTCTTCTCTTCCAAACATTTGTCTTCTCTTTGTCCTAATTAGCTTTTGATTTCAGAATTAATTTCCAGTGAAATATTAACCTCACAAAGTCCTCCCATTGTTCTTTCGTGGAGGGTGAGGGATTGGCTTGACTGGAATACATTCAAAACATGCACTTGATCCAGTTTCTGGTAATACTTTCAAGTCTAATTCCTGCAGCTCAGAACACAGGGACAGAAATCTAAAGTAATGCATAGGGGGAAAAATCTCCGTGTCAGATGCTTCAGGGAAGAGAATATCACATCTTCTCACTCTGTGAGCCCATAAGTGACTGAAATCTCAGAGCACTCAGAAAACCCCTTTCCTTTAAAAAAAACCCAAAACCCCCTTTGTGAAAAGAGGGATATTTTGTTCTTTTAATTTCTACAGACCATTCAAAGACACCCACACAAGGCAAGTGCTCTTCAAGGCTGAAAGTCTCTTACTGCCTTCCATGGTTTAAAGCTACCAGGCCAGGAGTATTTTGTTCCTTGAAAGGGGAAGAGACAGTGACACACGCAATGCTGAGACATCTGCAGTTCTGTAGCACAGACTGAAAACCCAATCGTTCCCCTCAAGAAGATCTGCAGGAGTGTTTGCTTCTGGGCAGGAACAACAAGTACAGCGTTAGTCACAGTGTTCCAGCGTGCCTGCTTCCTGGGCTAGGAGGAACAGGGAAGTGCAGAGGCTGCCATGAAAAACACAGCCAGGGAATTAAAAACCACCCCGAGTGTTGCTGCCTTAAGGAGAAGCATTGTGAAACTTCAGTGTCTGTTCAGGAAACTCTCCGTTTTGCTTTAAAGAACAGGGTGAGGCCACTCCTGACTTTGGTGGCTCTACAATGTGCAGCATCACCAGCCCTCGGGGTGGAGAGGGTCAGAACTCCTACTCTGTGCCAGCTCCACATTTCCTGCAAGCCCCAGGAGTCCTGCTGATCTCCCAGTCCTGGTACAGGTTTTCCCAGTGGAGCTGTGTCACTGGCACTGATGCTACACTGATCTCCCCAGGCTTTTATTCCTGCTGTTTGGGGGTCAGGGCTGCAGAGCTAATCCCATTTGCTGGTGCTGTCTCATGCCAGGAGGTTGGAAAACAGCAGCTGGCTAAAACAAACCTTTTCCCTTTGCACAGAGCTGGTTTGGCACCAGCAATCCCAAAGGCCTCCAAGTGCCCCCTCCAGAGCCAGCCAGGAGAGAAGCAGGGGAGACCCTGCAGGCTCCACGACGGGTCCTGTGAATGAACCTGGTGATTCTTATCCTTGTTTTCCAAGTGCTGCATCAAGATACCATGAAGGAGTCCCCAGGGCAAAGATGGGGTGCCCTTGTGAAACGTAAGGTCCTGGGTCCCTATAAGGCAATTCCTGCCTTATAATCTGGGCCTGAAATAGCTCCTTCCCTGGGGGAGCACCTGAGTGAACCTGAGCTCCTGAGACACGGTCCCAGTCCTGCTCTAAGTGTTTAATTAGGGCAGGAACAATGGAAAGCTTTCAGCAACCAAACACTGCTGCTGCCAGCTTCCTGCAGGAGCTGCTTTCTGGAACCCCAGGGGGACACTGAGCCAGCACAATAAGACAACTTGTAATTGCTCCATAATCCCATTCAAATATTCCTTTCTAGCACATGTGCAGTGGTGTTTAATTGCGTGGGGACACACTGCCTGGCAACTCCCACATCACCCAGTAAACACCACCATTGTCTCTGCTTCAAATTCCATTAAGTGCCTGCTTTGCAGGCTGCCCTGTGCTCTCCAGCCTGGTTAATTAATGCATCTGTAATGTCCCTAGCTAATTATTGCCTCTGTGACTGTGAAAAGATGACAGAAGAGGTGTGGAAACAATAAACCTTATTTTTATTAAGAGCACATGGATGCAGCCACTTGCCACTGGAACACAACGTGAGCCCTCCATGCTCAGAATATCCCAGTGCCACCTTGCAGTGGGGCACAGAAACCCCCAGACTCAGACCTCTGTGTAGCCTTGAAAAAAATCACCTGTTTAATTGCAGAATTGGGATTTATCTGAGTCTGTGGGATATCTTGGGTATAGGGAATCATTTTCCATATGCGCTCATCCATCAAGTAGAATCAGAGTTCAGAATATCCTGAATTGGAAGGAAATCACAAGGATCACCAAGTGCAGCTCCTGGCTGGAAACAGACCCACATCTGGACACCACACCTGTGACATTACTGCTCTTCTACATCACTCATGGAGCCCTGAAGCACTGACACTTGAGCAGAAGAACTCAAGAGATTCCAGACTCTGAATTTCTTGCAGAATTAACCCTAGTATGTATGGCCCAGATAAAGGCTGTTAATCCTTTCCTTAAAGGGTGTATAACTACACATTTTGGGTTTAAACAGTGCAGATGTAGAGAAGTGGTATTTGGGGGTTTCATTTAAACTTCATGCCAAAAGAATACAGAATCCTAGAATGGTTTGGGTTGGAAGGGACATTAAAACATTGACATCTTCCACTATCCCAGGCTGCTCCAAGCCCCAATGTCCAGCCTGGCCTTGGGCACACCCAGGGATCCAGGGGCAGCCACAGCTGCTCTGGGCACCCTGTGCCAGCCCTGCCCACCCTCCCAGGGAACAATTCCTGCCCAATCTCCCATCCAGCCCTGCCCTCTGTCAGTGGGAAGCCATTCCCTGTGTCCTGTCCCTCCATCCCTTGTCCCCAGTCCCTCTCCAGCTCTCCTGGAGCCCCTTTAGGCCCTGGAAGGGGCTCTGTGCTCTCCCTGGAACCTTCTCTTCTGAACAATCCCAGTTGTCTCAGCCTTGCCTCAAAGAAGAGCTGCTCCATCCCATCATCTTCATGGCCCTCTGTCCTCATTTTCCTTCTTTCAGTCCAAGTAGATGTACTTGAAGTTATAGACACATATTTGTCAACTCTAACATATTTTCTGGGTGGAAAGACTATTAGAAGTTTCATTTTCTCCTAAACAATCTGGTTTAAAAATGAACAAGTATGTTTAATATAAATGTGTGCAATCTGTCTGTTGTGGAAAACATGGAATGATTATAAGAAATCTTCAGATGTCAACTTTTAGTTGCAGCTTTCTCATCTCTTAATGCAGCAGCTCAGCTTCATGGTAGAAAGAAAACTCGATTTTAATAGAAACCAAAGATAAAACTTGTTCAAAGTTAGAGGCAGATGCATCAAGTTTTCAATAAAGATGGAACCAGTTCCAGGATTTATAGATGCTGGAGACCAGGCCACTGTGTCCTGTTTCAAGTTGTGCAATAAACATTTCACAGAGTTTGAATGATAATTTCATTACAGCAGAATGCTAAGAAGTGGATTTTTTTTTCCTGTGTGTTGGAGCCACAGATCAATAACTGAGCTGTGCCTGTTCCTGCTTAAGGCAGCCTGGGATCCTCCCTAAACAGCAGATGAAAAATCCAGAATAGATTGTGCTGTGTATTAAAGCAGGTGTCTCATCACATTTGAGAGCAGAGGAAACGCCGGGGTGTTAAACAAGTGCCAGGGAACTCTCCAATAAGGCCCTTTCCTGTCATAACAGTGAGATATCAAAGAGCTGGGAATGTCTGAGCGTGCTGGCAGGGAGCAGGAGCAGCAGGCTCAGCACGGGGCCAGGGCTGCTCAGGCTGCACTGGAGCAGAGCTCTGGGCTGCCACGTGCTGGGAGAAGGGACCGTGCTCCTGCTGCCCAGATAAAAACGCTCCTCGTTGCCCCAAATCTGCCTCTGCAGCTCTTTGGTTGCACCAAAGGCTCTCTCCAGCTGTTGGAGGATGCTGATTTTTGGCAAACATGCCATCCTGGCCAGGTGACCTCACTGGAGGGTTCATAGGAGAACTCAGGGGGCGCAGAGAGTGCTCTGCCAACCCTGAAATCTCCCCAGGCTTCGGTGGGATCCCATCCCGAGCAGAGGTGAATCTTCCTCCAGTGCTGCTCCATGGCCAGAACCTCCTCAGTGGGCAGAGATATCCCAGCCCCTGGGGCTGTCAAGACAACATTTTTCATCAGGCTAAAATTAACTGTGCTCATTGAAATGCCAGGGAGCTCAGAGATTATCTGCTGGGAAATGTCATGTGGCTGCCTGGGCTGGGCCAGATCTGCTTGGTCCCCTCTGACACGGACACTGCTGGCAGTGATCTCCCTCCTCTGTCCTTGTTCGCCCATTCCTTGTGCCCAGGGTGACTTTTCTCCTTCTCCTGGATGTCCTGAAGCTGTGGAACCCCCAGGAACTGATGGCTTTGCAGGTGCAGTGGGAGTGATGGAAGTTTACGGGTGGCAAGGAAAAGGTATAAAAAAATTAAGTTTTATTGCTGTAATTAAGCAGTTTGTGTCTTTCAATTTGCATTAGCATATGGCAAGTTATAAAAGTTATTAGTTCCTCTGTGTTAATTGGACCAAAGAACACCATAACCTCCAAAAAGTCAATATTCTTCCAACTTGAAAAGGAATATTGGAAGGTAGGAGCATGATCCTCCAGTTATTTGTGCTTGTCTCCTTTAGAGGACATGGCTGGGCTTGATTCACTTTGATATTTATGCCAGAGGAGAGTAATAGGATTTTAATTTATCTGAATGCTCTCCAGGAATGCAAAAGCTCCTAGGTACTGGGAAAAAAATATAATGAAAAGACTTTATGGCATAAAGACCTTGGATTCAATTGCCATGTCTCTACCAGGCACAGCCCGAGCCAAGCTCTCACCAGGTAACTTCCTTAGGGTTTAGTGCCTGCAGAGGCACCTCAGACACCACTGCCAGCCTCTGCCTCCAGAGGACAGTCCAGCTCATGAGCACAATCACCTGAGACATCTCTTCCCTATAATTTTTAGGCAGTTTCTGTAACGTTTCTGCAAGGTCCTCCTTGCAGAAGAAATCTTATTTATATTCAAAATGCAAAACAGCACAAGACAACCCAAACCAAATGATGAATGCCCATTCAGTAATTTCACCCTTCCTTTGTGCTCCCATGAAAATCATGATTTATTTTAGCATACCTTTGTTGTGACTACTCCATTTGGCCCTACAGTTACAGCCAGGAAACTGTACTCTGTCCTCTGCAAAGGTGGATAAATTGAGGTGAAAATTCTGCTGTTTGCCTACACTCCCACAGGGACAGGATGGGTTAATTACTTCTAATCATTAAATCCCTTTTTATCACACTGACTCTAAGCCAGAAAAATATATACCTGTACTTACATAAGAGTTCATTAAAACTTCATTTAGTGACTGGACTAATCAGGCATCTGGAGTATCTCTTATGCCTTATTTAATTGTGCTGGGGAAAAGAGGCAATGAAAACCAGGGAGGACCAGGAGTGGAGTAAGAAGCTCTGCTACCTCCGTGCCCAGGGAGCAGCAGTGCTGGATGCTGTGCCCAGGGAATGAGGGCAGCAGGAAGCTAAGGAAGAAGCAGGATTTGGATAACTGTCAGCAAATAGTGGAGGAAGGGTAAAGCTGGAAAAGAAGATACTCCCTTCAAATTATTCGCCAGGAAGTCTTGTGTGATAATGCAGAGCGTGTCAGCACATGGAGTGATGCCTTACAGACAAAAACAGTATTTAAAAAAATTGGACTTGCTAATGTTCCCTAACTGGATCAGCTAAATCCCTCATCACAGCCCAGCTGACCCGGCACCATGTGGGAGGTGACTGGACCTCCCCTGCTCCTCTCAGCCCCAGCAGCTTTTGAACGCTGGGATCAGTTTGGGATCAGCAGGGGAAGGGCAGGAGCTTTGGCCAGCAGCAGCCAGGAGCTGTCCTGTCACCAGGCTGGCCCTGAGATTTTGGGAAGCACAGAGGCAGGGAAAGCAAAAATGTATTCACTGTGCAAACAGATTTTCCACCTTTGCTTTGTTCCGTGTTATTGCAGGTCAGATTTGGGGCAGCTGATCTTGACAAGAGTCCCTTTCTGATAAGGCAAAGATAATGAATTCCCTGTGCCTAATTCATCAGGGGCCCTGGGAGTGATGCTGCTGCCCCCGAGACACTGAGTGGCCCTGGGAGTCAGAACACTTGTCAGCAACACTGATTTTGTTTTCACAGTGCTTGTTTCACCCAGCAATGACCACAACAGATCTGCCCAGAAACTCACTCTCCCTTTGGCCTCTTCCATCTGCTCGTGGAGCCACAGTGCCTCACGCACCCCAAATACCGATGGCAGAAGCTACAGCTGGCTTTGGCTAGCTCTGTGGGTCAGTCCGTGGAGCAGCCCTGGGTGCCCCAGAGCTCTCGGTGGAATCACACCAGCTTTATTATCTTTTTCAGCCAAATAAACCCACTGCATTTTAGCCTGGCTGGTGAGCTGCTGTGCTACAGTGTGCTGTTACTCAGGCCTTTGAAAAGCCAAGGCAACTTGAAATCTTCGTTTTAAGCCACAGTGTTTCACTTTGTAAAAAACCCCAATGACTTGAAGGGTGTGAAGTCCTCAGAATTTACTCTACACTTTTCATTTGAAGCTATTTACCATCTTTGCCTTGCACTGGGTCAGAATTAAACTTAAATGTCAGTAAATAGAGCTGCTTGTTTGAGAGGAGACAATACATTACATTTGTAATACGTGTGCACCTGGTTAAATCTACTGAAAATGGCTATAAAATCACTGTCCCAAATTATCAGTAAAAAATACCCCCACTTTAAGACATGCTTAAATTTCTGTAGTCATTGATATGTTGCCAATCACCATTCTGACCTGTCTTCCAAAAACCTTGTGGAAAACAGAGCTGTATGTTCTGACCAGTGGTACTTCTGAGCTCTGGGGGTGGATTCTTAATTTTCCGTAGGGGTTGCTAAGGGAACAAATGCTCTGTTGTATTTTACACTGCCCTGAACCTGACCAGGCTGTGACTGTGTCAGGATTCAACAGAAGTCCTGCTGGGAATAAATATCACACCACTCCTGAGAGCAGATGGGCCTTGAGCAGTGCCTGGGCTGGGAAGGACCTGAAGAATTTGCTTGGAGCAGATTTTAAGGTGTGGAGAGAGGGATCAATAACCCCAAACTGCTTTATCAATATTCCCAAGTGTGAGGATGAAGCAGAAAAGCACAAACATTGTCTCTGCAAGCCACTCTTCTTGTGACAAAATATCCCACAGCCCTGGATACCACAGGTCCCTCAGGACCCATCCCAGCCTCCAAATCAGATCCTGGAATCATCCAAGGTCCACTCAGCTCCGAGTTCAGTGCAAAATGCCTCCTCCATCTCCAGTGTGGGACTTCCCAGGCTGCCTTCTGAGCCCAGGATAATTCATTTCCACAGATGTATGCTCCTTAATATCCTCACAGCCTGGCCTGTGCAATCCCTCTGGGAGAGGAGCCCATTTGTAAGGCAATATTATTCCTCTGCCATGCTTTTAATTCCGAGGTTGTTATTGATAATGACTTCCTCTCACACACCCCCAGCAGAGGCTGAGCCTTCCTGCGAGGAAGGCAGAGCAGCAGGGTTCAAAGCATTTATAGTGTCACTGTGTGACCAGGAAAGAGGCTTTGGACAAACAAGGAGCTGAACTCCATGCTCAGATTAGGAGGCTCCAGCCTCTAATAAATGTTTAGGCTGCAGAGTAAGTCACTGTTACAAATCCTTGCCTTTGATAGTCTTTTCCACCCACCCTTTCCTTTGCCACATCTCTGCAATGCTCTGCTGGGGAAGAACATTTCCCTGGAAATGCCAGGTGAATTCCACTTCTGCAGCACATATTCCAGCCCCAATGGAATGTAATTTATCCATCAACTCCCATCAGCTCTGTATGGGAAAGTCAGCTACTGCTGATCACCTAAAGAGAGCCTCTGGGACATTGAATTACCTCTCTAGACAGCTGCCATTGGGAGCAAAGGTTTGGGATGCAGGGATTTGAGAGAATTTTCCTCCTCTGACTGCTGGGAGATTAATGAGCAAATCTCCAGGAGGGGATAACATCAACAGTCAGCAAAGGGTAGCATCTCTCAGACAGGGCGCTGACACCACTGAGCACTTGTAACAAGCTGAAAACCCCTGCTAATGACTCAGAGAGAACCTCATCAAGATGGAAAACAAAATCCAACTACCACGCACAGGAAAACCCTGGGCTTGTAACTAAAATCATGAAACACCAAAGGAGAAAACTGGTATAAAAGCTTTTTTTGCATCTCTGACTTGGTTTGTCCATCTTCAGCCAGCAGTTCTCTCCTCAGAGATGACTGCAGCCCTTTTCCCCTGCAGACCCTTGATTCCATCAAGGCCTTCTGTCCACCCCAGGCTGGAAAACCCTGCCTGGAAGGGACCTGAGCATCTCCGGGGCTTGGACACACTCGCTGTGTCACAAGTGCAGCAGGAAGAGCTGCCAGCTCCTCCCCAAACCTGGAACAAAGGGATTCATGCAAGTGGAAATGACCCATGTTGCCATGACTGCCAGGTGCAGCCACATGCCCAGAGCTCTTGTGGGAAGATACCTTTGTGGGAGATCCCTTTCTTTGTGGGAAGGAGCCTCTGTGCCCATCCCTTCCCTCAGCTGCCTTTCCCACTCCGTTGAAAGCTGAGGCTTACCACTTTCCCAGATTCACTATACACGGACACAGAGTTCTTTTATCCTGCCACAAACACGCTCCTAGGAGGAAACTGGGAATGGGCTGAGGATATCTCCTAATCTCCCATTACCCAGCTTTGTCTGAGCTGTTAAACAGCTGCAGGGCTGCAAGAGTCACAAAAGCAGTTTCTGTATTTTTCCTCTTTTAGCTCTTTCTTGGGAATGTGTGTCCTGCACCACGTGCAAGTCATTCAGCCTCAGCACGTGCTGCTTTATGGGATACAGTGAGACTTGGGCACTTCATAGTCCCCATTAAAATCAACACTACAGCAGTACCTAAAATAGCACAGTTACAGCCAATCTTTAATACGGAGGAGAAAAGGGAAAAGATTTGCACCATGAATTTTGATCACAGGAAAAAGGACCACCAGAGACTTCAAGAAATCCTTTAATGCATTGGTTTTTTTCTCCCCTGGATCAGTTCTAAGTGATTATGGGCAGCTTCAGGGCTAACCCCTTCACCTCAATCCCAGACTTATAAAAGAGGGTGAAACACTACAGCATGAGCAAAAGGCCCTACTTTTCACTGGTTGTCTTAGACACCCCACCTGAGTCAGGCACTGTCCAAGGACAAACCTCACTGTGTTCCCAGTCCAGGTGACATGGACAGTGAAATCCTAATGCCAAACTGCCCACAATGCATTGTGCCCCTTTCCTTCTCAAACCAGTGACTGATTGCTGACAGATCCTTACCTGTGGCTTCCACCATTCCTTCCAGAATGACCACAATCTCAAACTCCTCCTTCTCCAGCTGGGTGCGGGACATCTCCCAGAAGGGGCTTTTCTCATTGATCTCATGTGAGATGATGAGAGGGGACACCAGGAACAACCTGTCGTCTCCAGTGTCAAATCCCACGTTGATGTCTGTTTGATTCAGGGGAATAAACTCTCCTTCTTTGGTCTGTTTGGACTTAATCAGTTTGGCTCGAATGGAAGCCTCGACAATGTGGGAATTGCGGAGGTCCCCGACCCGGAACATGAGGCAGAGCTTCTCATCCCTCATAGAAATGACAGCGTTGTTGGAGAACATGAGGGTCTCCGCCCTCTTCTTTGGTTGGCTGATCTTGACAAACATGCATCCCACCATGAAGGCGTTGACAATGGAGCCCAGGATGGCCTGGACCAGGAGCAGCACGATGCCCTCGGGACATTTCTCTGTGATGACCCTGTGGCCGTACCCGATGGTTGTCTCGGTCTCGATGGAAAACAGGAACGCCGACACAAATCCGCTGAGGTTTTCAACACAGGGGATCCAGTTCTCATCTTCCAGGTGGTCCAGGTCTCCCCGGATGTAGGCGATGAGCCACCAGATGAACCCAAAGAACAGCCAGGTGATGGTGTAGACCATGGTGAAGACCAGCAGGTTGAAGCGCCACTTGAGGTCCACCAGGGTGGTGAAGAGGTCGCTGAGGTACCGGTAGGTCTCCTGGACGTTCCCATGGTGCACGTTGCACTTGCCACTCTTCTCCATGTATCGCTGCCGTGGCTTCTTGCCCTCGGAAGAGATGAGGCGGGTCCTGTCCGTGGCGATGGGGACGTCATCCCGAGCCTGCTTGGGGATCTTCTTCGGCTCCCGGGACGTGACCCCAATGTCCATGTCCTGGTTCATGAAGATCCGGGAATCTCCAGCCATGGCTGGGCTGCACAACAAGGAAAGACAGTTTCACGCAGAAGGCAGAGAGACAAAACCCATTTTGTTTCACCGTCTGGACCATCAGGACATTGTTTTTGGAGGGTTCACACTTCTCCCTCAACAACAACTTGTTAAACACAGCCCTGCAGTGACCTGGAATTTATTAAGACTGATTTATAACACACAGGCCTTTCAAACATCAGCCACTACTGGGGTGATGGGCATGCTGTGGGAGCATGGAAGAGTTAAACCTTGGAACATTTTGGAGGTTTTCTTTTTGTCCTTAGATTTTTTCAGTCACCAAATTTGCTTGAGATCACAACTCAGAACAAAGTAAAGATATATCAACATCTTTTCAGGAGTGACTGGAGCTTTTCCATGCCTCAGGTTTTGGGTGCATATCAAGAAAAAACTTAAAAATTAAGAGAAAATGCTGAACACCACTGTCTACCTAAATCACACATGAGTCTAAATTATGCATGAAGGCTTCCCTTGCAGTCAGCAGAGAAAGGCATCTCTAGGGATAACTCAGATTTCAGGAGTGCTGAATCACCTGGAAGTTTATTCGTGAGCCTGGGCTTTAAACGTGAACTAAACATTTAATTAAGTATCTTGAATCCCAAGTGTCAGGGTGTGATGAATCCAGGCCTGCTGTTAATGAGATCTATCAAAGCTCACCCCTTTGCTCCATTTGACTCCAGACAAAATCTCTGGGCACTTTTAGGAATGCATCAGAGAGCTATTAAAAAGCCCACTGTTGACATTCAGAGTTATGCTTACCAGGACAGAAATAAAGAACATGAGATGAAGGCAGCAATGAGTTCTGCCAGTTATAATGCAACATCCTGTTTACTGAGATTATTAGATACTCCTTTAAAAAATGAGAGTCTTGACTCTGGATGCTAGGCACAGACAAAATCTCTGTCAAAGACTACCTAAGGAGCCTTAGGGATATCAAAGATAGATCAGCAGTATTTTCTATGGCGTTCATTCCCTGCATTGTCCTCTGCAAATCCTATTAAAACCTAACTAAATCTATTACTGCTCCCTCTATCTTTAATCTTCTTATGCTCCTGTGAATGAGAAAAGGTGTAGAGATACAATTAAGAGTATCTTGGGAGAGACAATTTTTAAGACTGAGCAAAGTAGCTTCATCTTTTTGGTATTAAAAAGCACAAAGGGTGGGCGGGAAGGAAGCAGAGGCAGGATGAATAAATGAAGCAACAAATTTTCACTTCCATTTGGCTGCAGCCAAGTCTGGTTAATGGCAGAGAATACCTCATGGCCCTTGTCTAAGTCACCATCAATCACTGCTCCAACGAAGCAGCCAAGCCTGTTCTGGAACCAGCCCCGCTGGCTCTGTTCCGCAGGGAGCCCAGCCATCTGTGCCCAGCACAGCCCAGCGCTGCTCCTGCTGCCACAGCCACCTACTCGGCAGGGCTGGGCCACTGCTGAGCCCTGCAGCCACAGCCAGGGCAGGGAATGGGGATTCGTGGCACTGGGATGGGAAATCAGGGGAGACTGGGTTTGCCACCCACCCTGGACGTGGGGTAGATAATCCCAGTGCTGTGTGTTCCCTTCTCCCAGTGCAAGCAGCCAGCATTTCGAGAGGAGTCACTCCTCCTCTGTTTCTGTCCCTCCTGAGAGCTGGCTCAAGCTGTACTCACACGCATCCTCAGCTGCTGCAATGGAAACCTCCAGACCCCCTGGCCTGGCTTTCTCTGCACTGTGAAGTTCATCTCTTTACATGTGCACAAAGTGCTGCAAGATGCTGAAAATTGACAAGGGCACAGCTTGACTCTCACTTCCCAACATGTGAAAGCACATGGCAGAACAATCACACACTTTCCCCCCCCTCTTTAATAGGGAAAGAAGCCTCCCATTCACTGAGAATCAGGTAGTGAAGAACCTCCTCGCTTCCTTCTTACAAATAATATTCTCAATGTATGTTTGCATTGATTGATTAATCTAAAATTACTCCATTTGGACTAAAAAGCTTGTCATCAATCTAAATGTAAAACCAGGCAAGTGTTGCATGCTTTCAATTTTAAAAGACTAGTTTATAGATAATTTGGTTATAACAGTAAATTTGAAGCTATCACTAGCACCATGAGAGAGAGAACAATCCAGTTCCAGGCTTCAATCTAGAGTGGAAGACTTCAAGTCCTAGATTTACACCAAAGAGACCAAAAGGATCTTAAAACTTACTACAAAGAAGAGAATAAAGGAAAAGCAACCAAAAATCCTAAATCCCTGGAAAGATCACTCTGGCAGAGCAGGTTTGAGGAACTGCCCATTAACGAATGCACAGAGGAACCTTTTTAACTGAAACACTCTCAGGGCTGGCAATATCTCTGGTCGTGCTACTGACCTCCAGCAACAGCTCAGCTGAAACATCTCTGCAAACCTTCAGGAGCACCTTCCAAGTGATCCAGTAAAGCAGAAAAATTCCTGCTGAATAAAAAGCTCACTGACAGCTTCAGTGGCATTACAGTTCCTACCAATATTTCATCTTTAACCCTCCCATTGTAGTATGAGCACGACCTCAGTCTGTGGTTATTGAAAATATTTAAGCATATGAATATTTGCTTCAGAGTCTTTAAACGGAATGCTCCTGGTTAGCAGTTTGAGCAGAGCTTTGGATGGCTGCACACTATCCAGCTTTCTGCTCCAAGTGATTCTAGGGTTTTCTAATTCTGAGTAAAACACTACTTTTCCTTCTGCCTTAATTCCTCAACAGGAAAATTTGTGATATGGATGTGAATAGTCTGTGAGATCCCAGGCATGAGAATTTTCTAGGAAATTTGCTGTCATTCCTTTATGGTTTTAACTGCCCTTGGGAACTTTAGCCCAAAGGACAAGATGCTGAGAAAGGAGCAGTGTAACTGTGTAAGGACCTGGCTAACTCTTCACTGTGTAGTGCACAGCCACTGCTGCCATGCACCATCTCTGCCATACCATGGTGAATATGTTCATGCATCTCCCAGAGATTTCAGCTCCTGTCTGGAAATCCCTGCTCCCTCCAGCGCAGAGAGCCATGAGGTGAAATTGCCTCTTACAGTCACAGGCACTGTTCTGTTTCTTTGGCATTTACCATCTTTGGTTAAATGAGGCCAGGATAATAAAAATGTCACTTCTGTACAAAGCTGCCTTCCTTCAGGACAGGCTACTGCATGAGGAGCTGTGAGTCAGTGCATTATCAGCCTTGTAGAGAGGTTTTTATCAGCCCTGCTGATGTTCAGCTCTGCCCAGATGACACACTCGGGGCAGGTGGTGACATTTAAGGGCTGGGATTTGCTGCACAAGAGTCAGGCTGGGGTTAGGTGAGACTCTTCAGGAGGCAGTGTTTGGCAGAGCAGCTCCCAACCCCTGTCACAGAGCTGATATGCTCCTGGTAGGTCCAGCAATTTGCCAGAGACATTAAGTATAAAACACTTGAAGAAACTTCCTTCCCTGCTGACCAGAGGGCTTTTTCCATCTGAACCATTGCTGATCTGGCTGCGGGAAACACACAAATTTCCATTGGGATGGGATCTCATGCTGGAAAGGACTAAACTGGAGGCAGGTGGAGTTTAAAGACCTGGATTTGTCATCCAGTTTGTGTAAAAGAAGACTTCTTTTTGTTTCTTTTAAACCCGATGCCTGTGTTTTCTCACATTAGGAGAATAATTGAGCAACTGCTCTTTAGCAAACCTCCCACACCTTCCCAGAAGATTTTTTTTTCACTTAACCCTATCTTTTTTTTTTTTTTTTTTTTTTTTTTTTTCAGACAATGAGTCCTGTACTTCTCAACAAGCAACCAAAAATACTGAACAGAGATTACTGAAAAATCCATTGGCCCACACCACATAAAACAGGTTACTGTGCCCAGGTAACATGTGCTCTGGGCCACATAATTCTGCTTTGGGTTACAGTGCTGCAAGGGAATGAAATTCTTAACCATCAGACAGGAGCAACACAGGGAAGTAGGTGCAGGAATAAAGGAAATTAAAGCAGCAGCACCCAAAGAGAATAAAAGCATTGGCTGCTGAATGCTGAGTCTCATGGGAAGACGGAGGAAGGAGAAATCTCAGGAGAAGATGGCCTTTGACAATCTGAAGAAAAATTACTCGAGATAGGCTCTGACTGAGGTGGAACTTTGATCTCCCTGAGAAAGGCATCTTTCCTCTCTCCTTTTATTCCCTGCCCATGTGTGAGTGAGACTGAACAGTAAACTCCACCAGGCTGCCTTTCCACACAGCCCTGTGCATGCCAGCTGAGAAAAGGCAGGTGGCTTTGGGGTAAATCGGGGAATATTCCATCTTTCTGACTTATATAAATAGAGGTTTGGGATTACGGTGGCTGCCTCTTTGGGAAGCACTTGGGGATCCACAGGTAGAGAGAAGGCTGCAGAAGAATTGTGCTCTTGAAAGCCAGGGACAAAGATTCAAAGGTTCAAAAGCTCCCTGACCCCAGTAATTGCCTCTCCAAGTGTCACCTCACTCAGCTTAGAGGTGGGAAGGTACCTCTCATCTCCTCTGTGAGTTTTTGGTAGCAACACTCTCAGCAACACTTTCCTGACACTCAGGATGTGACAGCAGATTCCTCTGAGGCTGGAGGAGACCTCACCTTGCTGCCAGGTCACAAAGCTGGGTGGCTGCTGGTTCACCTGAAGGGTCAGGGTGGCTTTGTGTTTGTCACAGAGCTGTGACACACAGCTCCTGTGTGCCCAGAGTACCCCTGGCTCAGAATGAACACCTTCTGCTGGGGTAGTCTTTTCAAAGAAAATCTCTCTGGCCAGGGAGCCAGTCTGAGCCTGAGGAAGGGTTTATGGACATTTGCAGTTTCCTTTTATCTGTGAGTTACCTCCCAATCCATCCCTCTCCTCTGATATCCTGGGGCCCTTCCACTGTCAATTGTGAGGGAAGAATGTCACTCTCCCACTCTCAGAGTATCCAAGTGCTTCACAGCACTCAACACAGAAATCACGTGCTGTAAAATTTTATCTATATATTTTCCAAGATACCAAGGAAGGGCTCTATTTCCCATATTCCATGATGGGGGAGTCACTCATAAAGACACTCAGTTCTTCTACACTCAATTGGAAGTCTGTGACAGGGCAGGAATTAAATTTAGCTGTTCCAAAATCCTAAATGAGCACCTGGAATCCCTGTAGAACTCTTTCCTCCTTCCCCCACTCCAGCAGCAGGGAATGCAGTCCCTGTCTGCTTCAGGTGTGTCTGAAGATCTCTCTGCAAAGCCTCCACAGCCTGATCTAGCAGAAGAATAACCCAGCAAGATGATTTCCAAAGCCGACAAAGGCAGTTTCTGTCCTCTCAAATAGCTACAGGTTTCAAATAAATTTTTCCCTCAGCTATGGATTGAAGTATAAAACCCCCCCACATGACACAAATGCACATCTGCATTAAGTTTAATGACTCCATTATATTTCAATATAAACTTCTTCTAATAAAAACTCCACAACTTTTAAAGATAGACTCCTTTTGTTTCTTCTACACAGAAAAGATTACAGAAACGCAACTGTGATGAGGAGAGAGACTGGGTGTGGTTTTTTTAACAGAAAAATAAGATGAAAGCTAGAAAATGCTTTTTTGAGGCATCATTCAAGCTTTTACAACTTGTTAGAGCACAAAGACTGGAGAATATGGACTTTCCATGAGATTAGGAATGTCTCCTATGGCACAGTTCCACTGCACAGGAGGGATGGGAGGATTTAATCCACGTAACTCCCAGGCAATTCTCTTGTACTTCATTGCATTAAAGGCCTCGAGCGTGACCAGTCTCTGTGCAAAGGATGCAGCCACAATATTGTTCTCTTAGGTGTTTTCCATGATTTGGAACAGTCAAATGATATTTTCTCTACCAACAACAAGAAAGCCTGGAAATAAATCAATTTGATCCTTCCACCTCCAAGGAAGTGACTGTGCCTGAGGCACTCTGCAGCCTCTCTGTCCCTGGCCTCTCACCCAGCTCTATTTTAGGGACGCCTTATGGTGTCATTGAAAATCTGACCATTGTCTTTCAACAACACAACTGAACAAAGACAGGGACACCCTTGTTCTGATCAGACACTCCTGCTTCTTCTGCTCCTGGCTGTTTACTCTGAAGAGCAAACACTGAATGTTGGGAAAGCAGAATCTCAGCTCTAGGAGAAAATCCTGCCCCAGGAGCAGTAATGTTCCCATTCTCCATTGTTTAGGAATTCACCATCGCAGCAACAGAGAATCACTCTGTAATCTGCAGCTGCTTTAAAAAAATACAATAAAACTGTTGAACAAATTCACACTTCTGCAGTACCTTGCACCCAAAGAGTTCACAGATGGATTTATCAAACACAGGCTCTTTTTGCCCCAAAGCCTTCAGCAGTGCTTGAACCCACTGCAGAAAGGGGTCAGGAGCCACGGAGGGACAAACCGACCTCATACCAAACTGTTGGGCAAGGGCCAGTGCTTGCCCCAAGTGTGCAAGTGTCTCTTCTGACCTCAAACTCAACAGAAAGTGGGTGATTTAAATAGTAGAGTCTGGAGATTTGCCTTGGGATATTACTCCAAAGCTCTGTTTGCCTTTTGTTGTTTTTTTCCACTTTTTTTGCAAATAATAGGGCTGGAACTTTCCAGAGATGGAAAATATTCTGCCATGGGAAACAGAAATGATCCTGATCCTTCATCTCCAACTGAGAGAAGAATAAGAAGGGTAAGAATAGTCAGGCAAAGAACTGAATCCCTGTGAAGTGAAATAAGCCCCCAGCACAAACACTGCCCCATACACTCCCCACCTTCTCGGGGAGACCCTGGTTACTTGGACTGGACAGAGAACCAGTGAGAAAAGCCAGTTTGGTTTCCCCCTGAGCCCCTCTTCCACAAATCCAAGGTCTACTGTAAAGTAAAAGGGTGCAGGAGGAAGGAGCTACTGGCTACAAAAGCCAGAGGTAAGTATTTTGGGACAGGGCCAGTTCCTGCCAGTTTTCGGCTGGTTCCTGAAACTCCCTGTTCAAACCCAAGGAAAAGATGCTGTAAAAAAGTTAACCTGGTGCTCCCAACCACCACGTGCTGGCACAAAGAGAACCCCAGGCACCTTTCTGAGTGATGCAACAGGACATTAAAAAATCAGTCATGCTTTTACCTCCCAGAGCCATAACCCCCGAGGGATTCCCAGTGCGCTGCATTCCCTGTCCCCTCCAAGGGCTGAATTTGCCTCTTCCTCCTCTGGAGATGGCACTGCCAGGGCTCTGTAACTCCAAGCTGACTGGCAAGTATCCTAATTATGAAAGAATTTAATCTTGGACTCCAGATAAGAATTATGGAGTCACTCCACACAATTCAGGGCTGTTCACTGATCAGTCTCCTGGTGCCCTTTGCATTCCAGTGATCTCCAGTAATCCTGTATCTGAGCAGTTCCTATTTTTTAATGTCTTTTCCTGCATCACACCTTTAGATCTGACGGTGCTTTTGCCCAACATCAGCATCCAATCCCCGCCTTCCCAAAGAGTTCCGCGGCAGCCGCGAGTCGGGCAGGAGCACGGCCACAGCCCCCAGCCGGGCAGGTTTGGGCACAGGAGCCTGGCATCCCACAGCCCCGCGTTTGTCCCGCCGGCCTTCTGATCCTTTGCAGCCGGAGAAGGTCTGGAGCGAGCCGGAATAACAAAGGAACGGGTAACTTACTTGCTACGCGCGGCTCGGCATCAGCGCGGCTCCGGGGGGCGGCGGGCCGGGGGCAGCAGCGGGGCGGCACGGGCTGCGGCCGCTCCATGCCATCACCAGGGAGCCGGGATGGTCCTCGGAGCCCCGGGCCGCCTCCCGCCTCCTCGCCGCTGCCCGCCGGCAGCCAACATCGATGTGGCACGGAAGGTGCCCACGCCCCTGTCCCTGCGCGTCCCTGTGCGTTCCCGAGCTCCCCGCTCCGAGCCCTGCCCTCCGCCGCTGCCGGGCCACTTTCGCCTCTCCTTCGCCCGTCTTTCCCCGCTCCTGCCCTCTCCCGTTCCGAGAGATCCCGGCGGTGCCGAGCTTTTGAAGGGCCGGGGCAGAGGCTGCGTGTGACGGCGCCTTATCTCCTCAGTGAGCGCAGGGGCGGGGGGCGAGGGGCGGGAGCGGGCGCTGCCGGGGAGAGGCGGAGAGGAGAATGTCTGCCCGGGGAGCTCGGCACCGGGGCGGCTCGGGGCCGGGCGGAGAGCCCCGACATCCCCGGGAGCCCCGAGCACTCCTGGGCTGGGCGGAGAGCCCCGACATCCCCGGGAGCCCCGAGCTCCCCGGGGCCGGGCAGAGCCCCGAGCTCCCCGGGGCCGGGCAGAGCCCCGAGCTCCCCGGGGATGGGCAGAGAGCCCCGAGCTCCCCGGGGATGGGCAGAGCCCCGAGCTCCCCGGGGATGGGCAGAGCCCCGAGCTCCCCGGGGATGGGCAGAGAGCCCCGAGCTCCCCGGGGATGGGCGGAGAGCCCCGAGCTCCCCGGGGATGGGCAGAGCCCCGAGCTCCCCGGGGATGGGCAGAGAGCCCCGAGCTCCCCGGGGATGGGCGGAGAGCCCCGAGCTCCCCGGGGATGGGCAGAGCCCCGAGCTCCCCGGGGATGGGCGGAGAGCCCCGAGCTCCCCGGGGCCGGGCAGAGCCCCGAGCTCCCCGGGGATGGGCAGAGCCCCGAGCTCCCCGGGGCCGGGCAGAGCCCCGAGCTCCCCGAGCTCCCCGGGGCCGCCGGCGAGGGGCTCCGGGCGGCCCCCCAGCGCTCGGTGGTCCTGCCGGGCTCGGCCCGGGCTGGCAGCCTTCAGGGGCTGCGGCCTCTCGGAACGACACCCACAGAAAGCAGATCCTCAAAACCAGGGGGAAGGAGGAGCGCGGAGGAGCGCGTCTCACACGTGTGACAATGGTCCCGGGCACCGTGGGAACTCCGGCGGGCAGGGACCGAGGGGACAGCGGGGACAAGGGGCACTGGGTTCCCCCGGCACGTCTCCTCCGCCTGTCGCCCAGTCGGCTCTGCCGTGGCGTTTGCTGACGAGTTGTGGGGTTTGCTGGGATCCAGCCGGTCCCCGGGAGTGCTCTCAGAGCCCCTCAGTGCTTTGCCGTATTTTTTTGTCTTCCTCTTTTTTCTTCTACTTTTATTATTTTTCCCCCTTTGTCACTGATAATACCACACTGTCTCCCCAGCTTAGTGAAATATTTCCTTTTCTGAAAAGCAAATGTCAGGCCAGCTGCATCTCTCAGGCAGATCTGCCCGGTGACTGCAGGTTACCCTCAGGCTTTGTTGCCCTGTTCCACAGTCCTGTCCTCCCTAATTCCTTATTCCAGGAGTACACTCATTACAGCCCATCAGAAAAGCTTTCACAGAAGATTTGTCTGGTCAGGAAAAGAGAACTTACCCAAACCAAAGCACTGTTCAGGAATGTGCAGGTATTGCAGGAATCTGTGAACTATTTTTTGTTCTGCTTTGAATGATTTTCAATTTTTTAATTTTTAAAAATTACACTATCATTTTTTTTTTTTTAACAGAGGAAAACGGGAACTAATGGAACTTCATGTAGATCAGAAAACTTGATTCTTAACCAGCTTAAATCTAGGCTACACAACACTTTATTATGGAGACTAGACTGGGAAAATCGAAGACAGACATGCTGAAGAAAGGGAAATACCTACAGGTTTGAATATTATTAATAGTCATATTGCCCAAGGACTGGGAGAAGCCCATCTCTATACACACATTCCTTTTATCAGTGCTCTGGTTCTGGCTCTGGTTCTCTGCTCTGGATGTCCCGTGCAAATGAAACAGGAATCTGGAGCCAGACCAAGGATTTCAGCTATCAAAAATCAGTTTTGCAGATGTAATTTTGCTTTTCCACATGTTAGTTCATATTTGATACTCCAGCACAGAGTGGGCAGCAAGCTCAGGCCAGCCAGCCTGGCTCCTGTTTCCCAGCAGCAGCTCAGGGTGGCCCAGCAAGGCTGCAGCAGCTCAGGACTGAATTCCAATCAGCAGCAGAACCACCTGCAATGAAAGCAAAGGCCATGGTAATGAACTGTTGATCAAACCCGGTGAAATTCCATTAGATCTTCTGCCTGCATATAACTGGCAGGGATGTCTTTTCAGCAGAACTTTACCTTTCAGGGGTATGTCTACGATAAGATTATAAAAGTCCTGTTTGGGGAGTACAGTCACAGTTTGGGTATTTTTCATGAGCATTCAAACTTACTTAAAAAGTACTAAAGAGTAAATTCATGCAGTGGGAGAGTCAGCCCCCCTGAATCACAGCGTTGCCTTTCAGAGCAGGTCCCTGGATGCTGCTTCCCCAGCACTAAGGACAGTGCCACCTTCAGAATGGCATCGGCTTCGTCCTCCATCTCATCTCTGTTAATAAGATTTGGAATGCGGTTTTGTGCCAGGGAATGCAGAAGGATTCTGTGCTGCCCGGCAAGCAGCCCTGGAGGAGCGGAGTCTGTGCAGGGCTCAGGTGGTGGCCAAGGCTGCGGGAACCTCCCTTCTCCATCCCTTCTCCATCCCTTCTCCATCCCTTCTCCATCCCTTCTCCCGCGTGTCCGCGCTGGGAACGCGCGGGTGGCTGCCGGGAGGGCTCAGACAGGTCTCCGCTGCCGTGGGTAGGTGTCGCGGCACGAGTGGCTCCGTGCCTCGTGCATGTGGCTGACCTTTCCCGGCTTGGGCAGATTCCCGGGGCTCCCGGGATTCAGTGGAATTGTGACGGGCACTGCCATCTGCCGGCACCGCGGCCGTCCCTCCAAACCAGCCCCCAACGCCCGGCACAAGCCGGGTTACTGCAGGGTTTAATGGGGCTCTGGCTTTTCCCAGCCCCCAGCGAAAATCCCTGTTTCCCCAGCATTCTGCACTGATCCTCCAGCAGTGAAAAGGTTTCTCCCCTGAGGACGTTTGTTGATGAGCAGGCGGATGATTTGGACCCTTGCCCACCTTTCGGGATTACACAGCACAGTGCCACCCCTCTGTGCAGGTGTCAGCTCGGAGCAAAGCAGAATTCCTGAGCCCGGATCCATCCAGCACATACTGGAAGTGCCTTTCTGTGCCTGTCCCAGGGCCTGACGCACCAAACACCTCAGCTGAGGTCACACCAAGCTGGCCTCTTGAGAAGCACTACTTCAGTCAGCACTAAAGGCCTTTTAGGAGCATTTCTTTAATCACCAGGCAGAAGGCACCTTCCCCCTGGTCCATGTGAGTCCCAGCTTTTGCTTCCCCATCCCTACACTGCGAGCTCTGCTTTGTTTCGTGTATTATTTCAACAGACATCTCCCAATTTGTACTGGTTAAAGACCAGCCAGAACCAAGAGCAGTTTTTCAGCTGCCAGCCAACTCCAGTGACATCACCGTGCCCCTGCTGAGGTGGTGAAAAAGTTGTCAATGGCCTCACAGGTTTGAAATATGTTCCAGACCTGTAGGGATCAGCGGGCTGCAGAAGGGCTGATTTAACACCAAATGGCAGCACAGTTTGGGTATTTTTGGGCTGGGATGGAAACATGGAAAAGCAGAGGGATTGATTTTCCATTCAGGATGGGATTCACCTCAGGCAGTGGCGTTCAGGATGCGCTGGTCTGAGTCTGAACAGCCCTGCTCCTTCCTTTCCAGCTGATGCAGTGAGATTGGTAGGAGCAGGAGGCAGCCAAATTAAACCTTGTGCTGGAATGGGATGAATGATCCAATTCCAGGAGCACTGAGGTACAGATTTCACATCAGTGCAACATCTTGATTTTCCTGGGGGTGCTCATACGCTCAAGCAGCTGTACTGTTCAAAGGACATCCAGAGCTGTGTACAGGGGGGGATTTATGGCAACTGTGGGATGCTCAGCTCCTGGAACTGCAAGCAGAACAGCAAGCTGTGGAAGAACAAGCTTTAATCTCATTTTGGTACAAATAAATTGCTCTCCGAGGATCTTACCTATATCAAAACTTGCCTAAAATGAAGAGTTTGGATTTTTGCCGGTCGCTGTAGAACAGCAGGGCAGCCCCATTTTTGATCTGTCAGGGACGCAATGGGGAGTTACCTGCATTGCCCTGAGGTTTCACGGGATGTCAATGAGCCACCGGCCCTGCTGAGCCCAGACTGCCCCTGCCACTCGCCCCCCGAGGGGACAGTGAGCCCGGTGACGGGGGGTACCTGCTCTGCAGTCAGCGCAGGCTTTGCCTTTGAGAGGAGCGGGAGCGGCGGTGCCTTCAGGGAGCGTTTTAATTCGCTGTGTAATTTGATCTCTGGGATGAGAGATGTCTCTTCCCGTTTGTCAGCCGTGAACCGACCACCCCACTAGAAGAAAACAGAGTTGTAAGAGCTAGAAACAGCTTCTGTGCTGGAAACAGCTCCTCGGATTGCTCATCCGCCTCCAGCCTTCACTGATACCCGCCGGAACGGGAGCTGAGGCTCCTGACGTGACAGTCACCCACTCTGTCTCGACTTCTTTTTTGTGTTTGTGGCTTATCCGGCCCCAAGATGAAAACGGGACTTGGGCAGCAGGCACAGAGGCGGGCGAGGGGAGTCCCTGGGTGAAGTCCCCCGCTCGGCGAGGCGCTGTGAGGAGCCAGCCTGGCTGTGCTTTGATGTGCTAATGGGCATCCCAGGCAAAGGGCGAGTGATGCGCTCCTGTGCCGGCCGCTGCTTCCCCCAGCCACAGCCCCAGCCCTGGGGTCCTCCACCCTCGGCATCGCCCGCGACTGGCTTAGTCCTGCTCGGAGCCAGCTGCTCTGGTAATTAACACTAATGAAGCTCTTGTTTTGCAGGTGCAGCAGCAGCACCTAAGGCTGAAGGGCGCCCAGAGACCGAACTTCCACGGTAGCTGCAGGGCGAGGAGTCCCTGGGAGGGACGTACCGTGAGCTGGGACACGTGTGACATCTCCTCTGTGACACGTCCTCCCCGAATAAAGCAGCATTTCAGAGCCTGGCTTCTCCCTGCCACGAGCTCAGGAACTACAGAATGCACCAGTCAGAGCACACTCTGATGGTGGTAAATTTAGGAGACAAGTTCCTTGTTTGGCTGTCAGAATCAGAAAGGTTTCTGAAAAAGGCAAATGCCTGGGTTCTTTCAGGTGGGGATGTTGTTCCATTAACTCCCTCCTAAAACACACCGCCTTCCCTTTGCAGAGCAGGATGGGATGGGTGGGTAGGGGCTGTAACCTAGAACGTACAGTCCAGTTCTCAAATCAGCCACTAATTAACCCCTTCACTGAAAACCGATCTCACCTCCAGCTTGTGGATCCCCAGCACTGGTGGGAGAGAGACAGGAGACAGAGCCAGCAATTCCTATGAGGATTCTTCCAGGGGATTTATTTGGTTCTGAGAAATTCCACAAATGTCTCTGCACAAGAGTGTCATACACTGGACGTTGCCTTTGGGCACTGGAAGCGGCTCAGCCAAAGCTCTGTGTGCCCCACTCCAGGCCGGGATTTTGTCCCTCTGTGAACCAAAGATCCCCTGGAGAGGGATCAGGGGAACCAAGGATCCCCTGGACATGGATCAGGGCACCGTAACCAGCCTCCTCCTGTGGTCACTGAGCAGAAAGCACAGTCCATGGAGCAAAAGCAGCAAGGAGAGGCCCTGCAGCACCAATTTGTGTAAATGACATGTTTTGATGCTCTTTGCAGTCTGTCCTCAGGAACTAAAAGCACATTGGCCCTTGCAGCTGGTCTCACCTCCCCCTTGCTCCCAGTTCAGCCTTGCCCTGGGACCCCTTAGGTGGGAGAAGGGTAGTGGGAGAGTGCACATAGGAACCAAAATGTCAATTCCTGCTGCCAACAGGAGCACAGAGCGGCTGCTGGGCACAGCATTCCTGGCTGCACTCTCCTTCCCCTGCCCGGGCTGGAAATGCTCTACAGGGGAATTTCCTTCTTCATCCCAATTCCAGCCCTTGGGCTGGCCACTGGATCTCCTCTGCAATTAGGTTTTATTCTTTCACACATATTAGCCTTTCAAGCCAATTTTTGAGATGCATCCACACCTTCAAGGGAGTCTTAGAGGGAAACCAGCCATTCCATTTGTCCCCAAAGTGTCTGTGTCCAGGGAGGAATCCACATGCACTGCTTGGATTCCAGCCCCGTCACTGTAACCATCGCTGTTCATTAGAAAATCCCAGAAACAGTTACACAACTTGGATTTCCACATAGTTTGCTAAAATTAGCAAGATTTTCAGCAGTTTTTCAGTCATTTGCAAGCTTGAGAGAACCATTTCTGGAGTTTTATTTGCAGACCTCGCAGCAGCATTCAATATTTATAAGGAATTCCCTGTCTTGGTAGCAACGACTGACAGTTACAAAAAATAAGTACATTATAAAATGCATTAATATTTTAAGTCTGCCTGAGACTGCTGGAGGAAGATATTGCCAGCTTTTGCCTGACTGGCTGGTATTTAGTTCACACAAGTAACTGACAAAAGGAGACATATCTAGGAGGGAAATGAGAGGCTGTATGAGAAACTGCAAGAGCTACAGTGAAAGATTTGTCTGTGTTTACACAATAAATCAGCAACAGAATGAAGAAAAGAACCATTTTTTCCTGTTTTTGTTCCAGCCACTCATTCAGTGCTGTTACACACTCAGGTTTTTTTTTTTGTTCGGTTCTGAATAAAACCCTTCCTGATCTTCCAAATAAAATGTTGAGGTTGTGCTGAATCCAGATTTTCCCACAAAAATGCAAATAACTCGCATTTAATGATGCAGCTAAGAGAAAAGATAAATCTGGCTGTAATAAAGTGATTTTTCCTGAACCCTCCTGCATGCTGGGTGCAGGCAGTGCTGGCCACGAGCCAGCTGTTTACAGTGCCAGCGTGGCTGTCCCACACTCCTGAGCATCTGCACATTTTGTTCCTGGCATATTTGTGTCTGTGGAGCCAGCTGACCTTGAAACACTCATCAAAGGGAGAAAAATAAAATAAAAAAAAAATCAGCAGCCAGGAGCTACCACCCTCCATATATTCCAGTAATATTCAGAATATTTTTCCTCTGTTCCGTTTGCACAGAAATGACATTCAATAACACCGAAAATGTTCCCTCTGTCCCGAGAGAGGCATGTTCAGAGTGAAACCAGAGGAAATTAAAGACCTCTCCAGCAATCCCCCAGCACGGGTTTATAAACATAAAACTGCAGCAGTGACTGGCTCAAGCACTGAGGACAAAGTGTGCCAAAGCTCTGGGGTGCTCTGGCTCCTGCCTCCAGGAATTTCTGGCTCTGCAGGGGCTGGGAGGCTCCTGTCCCTCGTTACTCCCGCAGGGCAGAGAGGATGGAGCCTCTGCTGTGGGACTCAGGTGCCTCAGAGCCTCTGGCTGTGACAGCAGCGGCTGGCAGCCCCCTGCACACACCCTCCAGTGCTCCAGGCTGGGCTGGAGCGGGGACACCCTTGGGAGCACAAGAGAAGGGCGCTGCACTGTGGGATCTGAATTCCCTGGAAAAAGGAGGGATGCAGGCACTGCTGTTCAGGCCAGACCCTGCCCCTCCCCGGGTGGGACAGCTGGCTCTTCCTACTGGAATTGCAGCTGCAGAATGGCTTTTTATAGAACGATGGAATATCCCAAGTTGGAAGGGACCACCAGGATCATCCAGTCCAGCTCCTGGCCCTGCACAGACACCCAACAATCCCACCCTGGGCATCCCTGGAGCACTGTCCAAAGGCTCCAGGAGCTCTGGCAGCCTCGGGGCCGTGCCCATTCCCTGGGGAGCCTGGGCAGTGCCCAGCACCTTTGGGAATCTTTAATTGGCAGACCTTCCTCAAAGGAGTGAACAGATGAGTTTTGCTGTGATCTGTGTGAAACCTGATGCAGATCAGAGCCAAGGACCTTTCAGTGAGTCCTGGGAATGAGGCTGTGCTGCTGGGAGGCAAAATGGATCCTCTGCAACCTCCACTCCTCCTGCAATTATGTAGGATTCAATGACACTGGAGGGCTCTCTCCCATGCTGTCACTGAGCAGCAACACCTCTCTAAAATTGTGGCAAAACTGTTGGATTCACCGCACAGTGCCTCTGTGGAACTTTCTTTTCTGGCTGAATCTGCCTGGGGCTTCTTCCTGTGCCACTCCACGCACCAACTCCAAATTTTACTGCTGCTTAGTGCTAAAATTGTATGAGAAAAGATGCTTCACCCAGATGGATGAAATTTACTTTCCTTTCTGGTTAGTCATGAATTTCATCCTCTGTTTGATGTATCTGAGCCCAGGATGAAGGAGATCAGTGTAATCTCAGTTTTATAAAACCTTCTCAGCGTGGAACACAACCACAGCCATAACTCAGCCAACTCCAGGGTCCCTCTGCTCCAAGCAGGAACAGACACGAGGAATTATTGACTGGATTTCCCAGGACGTACCAGTGTAAATGAGGCATAGCACCAGAACTGTAGACATGTCAAAAAGCATAAAAATAAGCTTTCCCAGGAAATATGATGCCATATGGACATGGATTTGTTCTGGTGAGGCTTCTTGCAGTTCCCCAGGCGTGTCCATGTCAGAATGTTTCCACGCAGGAGCACTGGGTTATGTCAGCTCAGCACGGGAATTGCCTTGGGCTGTGGTGTTTCCACACTGACAAAACCACTGAACTTGTGGGTTCTGCACTGTCCCATTCATGGAGAATTGATTCATTTGTGCTGATAGTCTGCACACACCTTGTCACCCAGTGAAGTCCCTGAGTTGCCAGAAAGGCTCTGATTGTTACTTTGGATGATTTATCCAAGGCTTATGCAGCCCTCTGAGCCAAGGCCAAGAAATTCCCTGCTGTGCCTGGACCAGATGCTGCTCTCGTCTGAGCTGTGTTAAATCTGAGATAAAAGTGCTAAAGGCAGCAGACAGGGAGTGCTACCACCACCCTTGTTTTGGCTCCCATATGTGTCCACCCCATCCCCGAAACGTCAGCAGGACAAACACATCTGCATGGAAATTCAGCCTCTCTGAGTCCACCATTTGCTGTGCAAAAGGGTTTTGACAAAAGATTGAGGTTTTTGTTTTTTTTTTTAATTGACTGCACTGGCCCTGTTTTGAGGAGCAAGATGGATCTTTGTAGGGCTCAGGCAGGTATGGCATGAAAATGCTAAAATATTTCCTGGCCAAAGCTTCACCTTCCCCCTGCTCCCGTCCACCTTTATTTCATGTTTTCCAGAGGTTTTCCCACCACAGCCGCTCACTGTTGCCTCCAGCATTCCCTGCACAGCCCAGCAGAGGGGAGTGGGCCATCACACTGGTTTTTCCTCTCCTGCCCAGTCTAGGGGTAAGGCCACATGTCTCTAGGACATTATTTAACCACACACCCTATTTGCAAAGAAAGATTAAACTTCTTTTTTTTTTTTCTTCTTTTTTTGGGGGTTAAGCATAACTTTTCTAGTGGAAGGTGCCCCTGTCCATGGCAAGAGTTGGAACCAGATGATCTTTAAGGTCCCTTCCAACCCAAACCATTCCATGATCCTAAGCATGAAGCAGATGTTTTACTGAAATAAGGTCTTTGTCCATAATTTGATGGCAAAGATACACTGATTTTAAATTCTCTACCCGTATGTGAGGCCTAGACAAGCGTTCACAGTTCTAGAGAGTACTGTGCAGAATAAACATGTTTTGGCACATCTACAGAAAAGATTTTGCAGAGTCAAGTTTCACCTCAGTGTGAGCGATGGAGACTTCCCCAAACCCTTGGTACTGGAGCTGGAGAGGTCTGCTTGGGCATAAATCAAGTTCCTCTGCAGAAGGAGTCTCTGTGTGATAAAAGCTTTGTAAAGGGGAGATTCTGGCACAAAGAGACCTCAGGATATGGACACATTGTAAGAGGAAGAGCAGAGGAGTCTCATTTACCCAGCCTGAGAGGCTTTTATCAGGTTGAGTGAGATAAAGACCCAACCTGAGTCAGAGTTGGCTGAATTCCTGCTTCCCACTCCAGCAGGAAGACAGAGGCTCTGAAGCCAGCTGTCTCCTGAGGGAAGCTGTGTGGCATCTAGAGCCACTTGGCCCAAACTGAACTAGTAAGAGCCACTGTCACTGCCCCTGTGACAGTGACCACAGCCTTCTTCTCCAGCCCCCTGCCAGTGCTGATGGACATGGAGCAGGGGGAGCTGATTCCTGAGGCTGCTTTCTCTTGCCTGGGTGGCTCCAGCTCCCTGCCTGTTGCCTGAACCCTCTGGGGTGACTGCCTGGGTGGGCTCACTCATCCAGAAATCGGCCATCCTTTGTTCCTCAGGTGCTGACCATCCAAAGCAAGGCCTGGGCTTTTGCACAGTTCTCTGGGAAATGTGCCCCTGCAAAAGGGGCACTGGGGCATCTGCAGGCATCAGCTGAGGGAAAAAACCTGCTGGATGCTCCATGCTTTTTTCTTCTGATAACAGCAACCACACCCAAGAGACGGTGACTTTCCTGGGAGCAGTGTGGGACTGCCAGCCCCCTCTGCTGCCCTGAGGAGCACGGACAGAGCTGCCCCAGCTCTGCTCTGTTCCCAGGGTAAAGGGCCGGGGAGCTCCTGGGAGGCAGGAATTCAGGGGCTGCAGTGCCCCTTGGCACAGCCTCCATGGAGCACAGCCTTGGCTCCTGGATCCAGCTCTTCCTACAGAGGCTTTGCCTAAATCTCACAGTGCCAGGCTCCACAGGCCTGTGAACTGCCCTCACACACCAACCAGAGAACGCTTTTCCCAGGGAAAGAGCATAGCAAAGAGCACAATACATGTGAAGGGGATGTTATGAAAACCTCACTACGCTGTCGTGTGTCTTTGCAGCCTCTGGGACCTCACTCCTCTCTCGGGAGATGACTAAATAAACAATCATTCCACACAACTTGCTCACTTCCTTACTCTGCCTCTCACCGTGGGCTCCAGCCCAGCCATTATCTGCAGAGGGAATTCAGCAGGGCTGTAATTCCTTCACACAATGTGCTCTCACTTTCTTCATGGCTCCCAGGAGAGATCAGTGCCTGACTTCAGTGAGTCAGGATATCAGACCAGGCTTTCTACCTTGCTTTGCCTGTCTCTGCCCCGCTTTTCCTGCGAAAAATAGAATGGTGACTGATTCCTGCCTCTTTCTTTCCCTCACCTGCCTTTCCAAGGAGAGGTGAGTTTCATTTAATAACGCTGATGGAGCCCTTGGGGAGCTGCAGAGAAGGAGGCTCAGCAGGAAGCACAACACGATGTTGTGCCTCGCAGAAGGATTGTGCTGCACTGTTTCTTTCCAAAGCACCAACTGACACTGTCCAAAGTAAAAGCAGCAATAACAATCAAACCCAAGTACAACCTGAGTTTAACAGTGTGTGAAATGTAGCTGAGGCCTGCCAGGCAGCCTGTGTGGGGAAGAGATGGAATGAATTCCTGAAGGTGGAAGGAAGGGAAAGCTAAAATGGTCAATTGGACATTGACCTTAGAGTGACCTCAGAGACACGACCCAAAGGGGACAATGACCACCACCAGCAGGTTCTGCTGCAGAGGAAATGAGAAGCAGGACAATATCTGGGAACTTCTAAGGAGCAGCAAGATCAACCCACTGGGCTCTCAAGGGACTTTGGGAAGAGCAGTATGAGGAATTGCCTCTGCTAAGCAGAGTGAGGCAGGGTTGTAGGTACACACAACTCTTCCTTTCTTCATCTGGGAATTACAAGGGGTGGAAAAACTGAGGCAGAGAAAACAGATTTACCAGAAGTCTGTATCTGGTTCTCCAGAACCTGTTCTCCAGAACCAGAGATCATATTCCATTCCCAACTGAATTTTGCTGGTGATGTTGGACACAGCCCCTAGAAGACAACTGAAATAAGCCCAATTTGCTCCTTTCCTGTTTGGATAGTCTCCCTCTGGCAGACAGGAGACAGTCCCCATGCCTGGCTGTGCCACTCTGCCCCTTACCCAGCTCCCAGGCTGGCTCAGGCAAGCAGGATGTCACATGCTCCAGAGTAAAACCTGTGTGGAGACACCTCTGTGCTCCCAACAAAGCTGGATCTGACAGCCCAGGGACTCTCCGGGGTTGATGTGAGGACAGCACCTCACAAATGGCAATTTAGGAACAACTCAGGCCCTTGGGAACAACCTAAACTTCCCTAAATACCCTTTTTAGAGCTTCCAGAAGTGTGGTTATTCGGAAATCATTGTGGGAGGAAACATGCAGAGGATGAAATACAGTGTGAGCTCATTTTAAGGCTTCAGAATATTTGATCAATTGCTGCTCAGAAGAAACCTTGGTAGGTTGTGTGTACCTGGGACATCTGTGCTCCTTCTTCTACCCAATTAATTAACTTTGTCACTGAGTTGCAGCTACTAGTTAACACTTTTATTACCATCATGTACACCAGAAGAGTGAGAGCTCAAGTGTCTCGCAGACACCTGATGGCACAGACAAATCCAGCTGAAAATCTGGAAACAAAACTTCAGCAGGTGTTACCTGCTGACCAGATCTTCAGTGACTCCAAACACTTTCCTACATTGAGGGTTCCAAACTTCCGTGTGTCAAGCCTCAAGAAGAAGAAGATCTTTCAGATGCCTCTGAGTCAGGTGCCACTGTTCAGAGCATTCATTCATTTTTTCCACAGATTCCTTTGCTTAGGAGTGCAGGGAAAGTGACAAGGACACGGCTGCCAATGCAGGATTTATCAGTACAAGCCTGATCTTTTCTTCTGTAGGCTCAGCTTCACTCTCTGAAAAAAGGATTCAGTGACTAGAAAAGGGAAGTGACCCTGCTGCTTGTGCAGGGGGGATTGCACACCCTGCACCTGAGGTGCCATGAGCCCCTGATCCCGCTCCCTGCTCCATTCCCTGCTCCGATCCCTGCTCCGATATCCCTGCTCCGATCCCCCTGCCCCATTCCCTGCTCCGATCTCCCTGCTCCGATCTCCCTGCTCCGATCCCTGCTCCGATCTCCCTGCTCCGATCTCCCTGCTCCGATCTCCCTGCTCCGATCCCTGCCCCATTCCCTGCTCCGATCTCCCTGCCCCATTCCCTGCTCCGATCTCCCTGCTCCGATCTCCCTGCTCCGATCCCTGCTCCATTATCCCTGCCCCGATCCCTGCCCCGATCCCTGCTCCATGCCCATCCTGCACTGGCACATTCGCTCTCCGCACCCCCAGCCCGTGCTGAGCTGCTGCTGAGGCCGGGCACGATGGAGAGCGGCGCAGTGCACCCGTTCCCAACATTTCCAGGGGAATAAGGACTCCCTGGCACTCCCTGCTCTGCTGAGCAGCTGAGTTACAAGTCAATACAGGTAAGGAGCTTTGCTCCTTGCAGCAGAAGTCGGGATAATTCCCTCCATCAGCAGAGTTGCATAAGCCCCACTTTCCCCACGTGGCACTGGCAGCGGAGGTGTTGTCCCCTCAGGCCTTGCCAGGGACCTGGGGACATTCCAGATCACGGCTTTTGGAATTCTGTTATGGCAGCTGAGCTGCTCCAGTGTGACAACGTAAAGACAGTGCTAAATTTTCATCCTCAGTTCTCTGAAAATCATAGAAAATGAAGTGTGTGAACGGGTCAGAAATACACAAAGCAACTTGGTTGGTTCAGCCTGGAGAGGAGGAGGCTGAGGGGAGACCTCGGCGTGGTCTTCAGCATCCTCCCGAGGGGCAGTGCAGGGATGGGTTTGGACAACGTTCTCTGGCACAGGGTGGGGTTGTTGGGTTGTTCCTGTGCAGGGCCAGGAGCTGGGCTGGGTGGTCCCTCCTAGCACAGGGTATTCCATGATTCTGTGATTCCATGATAACTCACCAGGACATCTCTTGTGCTGTCGAGTCCGAGGAGGGATTTCCTCTCTCTGAGCCCATGCTCAGTGCCCTGTAAAGCAGAGGGCAGAGAACACAAGGGCCCTGTTGCTGTTTCTGACCTCCAGGAGTCAAATCCAGCTGGTCTCTTCCTTTCTGGGTTCCCACATGTGCTGCCAGCACTGCAAACCAGCATTTAAACAGCCTATGCATTTAAATTTCGTCATTACACTCAGCTGAGGAGGGCAAAGCTTCACCAACCTGCTGCCTCAGAACAGGTGAGGCTGAAGTGATTACAAACCCTTTACTTTCATTCCTAGCAAGGCTTGAAGGTGCTGGGAGGTTTGAGGGGTGTGATTTACTCCATCTGTAAGGCTGTTCTTCCACTGCAGGCACTCCCAGATTTACACTCTCTGCACGCCTGCGTGCCTGGTTTATTTAGGGAAGGCTGGCAGGAAGGCAAGAGGAGCCAAAGGGCCGCTCTCACATTCCCCTGGGCTGTGACAGTGCTGCATCCAGGAGAAGAGAGTTTGAGGGGTCCCGAGGAGCTCAGCCAGCAGAGCAGAGCGAGCCTCAGGCCCCGTCAGTGCCGCTCCAGCACGGGCTGGAACCCGCCCAGCGCCTGCCTCATCCCGGCACATGGAACCATCTCCCCAGGACTGCACAGCTCCAATCCCCCCGTGCTCAGCACACAGTAAATCAGGACTGGGAGGCTGCCAGGATTCCTGCACCGAGGTTAATGAACAAACAACCGCCTGCAGGACTCGCTCGCCTCCTATTTTTAACATCTATATCTTTGATTGCATCTTCGAGAGACCTCTCCATAAATAACCGTTCCCAGAGATAAAAGCATTGGATGTTTCCTTTGACAGAACAGAGATTATCAGCATTTATACAGAAAAACTGCCGGTAGGCAAGCAGGCTCTTGCTTTTTACAGAAAATGTTGCCTTTATTGTGGCAAGCAGAACACTGAAAGACAAGGGAATTTAAATATAGCGAGGGATTTCTGGAAGTGGGAGCCCAGTCATGCCTTGTTTTCCCTATTTCTTTCTGGTGGGAGATGCTCTTATCACACACATTTCCAGGTAAATAATGAAGGAAACTCAGAGAAGTGGGCAACGTTGGAAATTAGGAGAGCTGCCAGCACACCGAATCACTGCTGAAAATGGGATTTAATTGCTTGGTTATGGATGCAATTTTGGGAATATTATCAGAGGTGAATAAAATAAACAGTTTCACAAACACAACCCCTTGGATTTCTGAGAGTGCCTTGGGTGGTTTGGAATGTCCAACATGAGAGACAAAGAGGAGAAATCCTTTTGCACTTTGTGGGAATCCCTGCCATCGAAGGGGGCTCCAAGCACCTTGGAGTCATTTGTCACTTGTGAAAATCTAGGTCATTTACTCCCCTCCTCGTGCTCTGCTTTTTTTCATGCTAAATATAGAATGTATTTTCTGGCTTCTGACTGAATAAAGTTGTTAATTACACTCTTTCCTAAAAACCTGCAATTGAAATTCACTTGGGGAGTCTCTGAAAGCTGGGAAAGGCTATTCTTTTTTACAATATTCTTTTGACATGTCTTAGAGGAAAAAGGAAGAAAGCCCATTTAATTTCTTTTTAAAGCTTTTAATTTCTCAGTTTTCAGGATAATATTTAACAGAAGTAAATCCCTTTAAGGGCTCAGCTATGCTCTTTGAAGCTAGAGGGGAAAATCCCATTGAGTTTCAGTGCAGGAGAACCAGCCAGATGCTTTGGAAAATTATGTTAAACAATCTGCAGTGTGTTAAGTGATGCAAGAAAATTAATTTGTGCCGTCATGAGCTGCCAATAGGTGAAAAAGATGGGAATCCTGAGTGCAGTCAGTAGGGTATAAAAATAACCAGGTTCTTTCAGGGTGTACCTCATCAATCAGCTCCTGGTAAAGGGTCTGGGAAATTCCAGCCTCAGTTCCTGGTGCTGTAAAAGCCCAGAGGTGTTGGTGTAACACACCTGCCTGCCAGGAGTGTCAGGAGCTGGAACAGATGGATTGACATGCTCTGCAGATGAAAAGGGCTGCCTGAGTGTGATCAACTTTGTTATTAATTACGGAGCTATTAAAACGAAGGGGTGTCTAATAACAGAGTTAATTCCTTGTTCCAGTGCTTTTGTCCTTGGAGTGCTGTGGGGCAAACCCTGCCTCCCTGAGCCACAAAGCTCCTCTGGTTCAACTCGGAGCAGGTATAGCTCTGCACAAGTGTTAAAGAACATTTTTTCAGCGTACAAATCTTGTTCCCAAGTTCCACAAGCCTTGGAGGATCGCGTTTCCAGCTGTCCCTGGTGATGGCCAGAGGCACTGGGTGCTTGTTGCTCTATCCCAAGGGAGGAGCAGCTTCTAGGCCGTGGGTTGGTGAGGGAAAAATTCATTTACAGAAAAATTCAATTACAGCCTCCAAAACTCAGGGATACAATGTGCCCCAGCCATCCTCTGCTTATGGATGGCACCTCTACAGAGCAGTGCAGCCTTGGACACCTGTCTGAGAGGGAGGGGATACCTCGTGGGCATGAGGGCAGCCAGAACTGGCATTGTCAGACACCTTGTTTCTGTGTGTCTGCAGGTGAGTGGGATGATCCCAGGCCTCTTGGTCCCTCAGGATGCAGAGGACTGAGAACTACAAAAGACAGACATTTCTTTAAGCTCCAAGGTGACAGCAGTGCAGAGAGAGAGAGAGACAGCAGCCTAGGTGAGGTCACTCCTGCTGCCCCACAGCAGTGGGGTCACTCCTGCAGCCCCACAGCAGGGGGGTCACTCCTGCAGCCTCAGTGAGGTCACTCCTGCAGCCCCGCAGCAGTGGGGTCACTCCTGCAGCCCCACAGCAGGGGGGTCACTCCTGCAGCCTCGGTGAGGTCAGTCGTGCAGCACTCCCTCTGCAAAGGGCTCAGATAGACTCAGGGGTTCAGCTCAGATCTGGGGGATGAGTTAGATCAGGAGTTTGGGCAAGGCCACAGCCAGCTCACGGAGTTCATCCCCATTAGATCAGGCTGCAGAGGGATCTGCAGCATATGGGGAGCATCAAGAGGCACCTGGTTCTCTCCCAAACCATCTCCCCAAGCAAAGAGCCCACAGGTGACCAAGGCACTGGTGCTGTTCCTGTGCTGGGGGGGGTGGGACACAAGACCCAGGTGTTGGTGGAAGCAGCAGTACCATCAGCTCCTGCAGGTAATGCTGCATTACGTTTTAACTCTGGCAGCACAGCTCTTCCATCCATTGCTGACTTTCCATCCATGCTGCAGCCCATTCCCCTGCCTTCCACATGCCCCGTACAGATGAGTCCCAGCATTAATGAGCCATTGCATACAGATGAGCTGGCAGCCAGTCTGAGCTGCCACAGCCACACATAAAAGGCAAGGAGGGCCTTGGGCTCTCTTCCTTTGATGCAGGAGCTGCTGGACCCAAGTTCCGTGGAGGTTCCCTGCTCTGGGGGACACGGGCAGCTCCTCTCCCGTCTCCCTCCTGCAGGCACTTGCACTGGGTAAGACACAAGGTAAGGGGCTCTCTTCTACTGTCTCCCTGCCATATTTCCCTAGAGATTGTCTCTTCTGTCTCCTTGCACAAATTTGCCATGTCAGGACTACAGCAGGGGAACCAAAAAAATCCTTTTGTTTCGTGGAATAGCATTTGTGAATTCTGGTGTGCCTTGTCACTGGCTCACCTCTCCTTGGGCAGTCCTTTGCCAGTTCTCTGCCTCCATTTCTGCTCCCACTAAGCAGCTACTGAAGAGAACACTGCCAAGAAAATCTCTGCATCTGCTGGAGTCACCTCAGACACTGAGTGCAGATGATGGCAATTCGGGGATTGCTCCTCTCTGGGGATGCTGAAAGGATTTCTGACAGCGACATGGGGCTAGAAGGGCTAAACCTCAGCTCTGTGAAAAACTGGGGTGGGATGAGCTGGTACAAGCTCAGAGCATGTTAGATTTGTGGGGGAACTACCAGCATTGCTGTTCAACCCTCTGTTAACAGCAGCCACCTGGTTCTTCAGAGTGACTTAAGTAATGTCAGAGTAACTGAAGGGCTAATTTGGTGTGTGTAAGTGGACAGTTAACGAGCATCAGCTCAGGGTTCCCACAGCCTACCTGAACTAGGAGGTGTTTCAGTTCCCCAGGACCAACAGCTCAGAGCAGAAGTTCCCCCAGCTCAGGAGATGCTCAGAGCTCCAGGGAACAAGGTTCTCAAAACTTCTGAAGTTAAAAAAAGTAACCACCCTTAAATTATCTTCCATTTTGGGCATGACAACATGTAGTGTGTGGTTCACTTCCTTAATCTCACAGTCAATTGCTTTTCTCAATGCCTAGAAACATCAGCAGGGAAAGAGAAAAATCTGCATATGTGTTAGTAATAAATTTAAAAATCAGGGCATACCACTTAAGGGTTGACTTGTCAGAAAATGGTAATTAAAAGTGTTCCAGCTGACAGTGCTGCTTTAATGAATTATTAGTAATGTTCTCAGAGAACATTTGATGAAATACACCATAAGAGCTCTTGCTTAAACAAACCAATTTTCTGCATCATGCAACTTCAGTGCACAAGAGGGGGGAAATCTCCCTTATAGAATTACAAAAATTGCCAGGTAATGGTTTGAATGATCATGAAGGAACAAGTGGCCATTTGTACTTGGCCTGTATGTCCTATACCACACACTTTTTCCATAGGCACTTAGCTGAGAGCTGCCCTTCTTGAATCAAACTCTATCCCGAAAGCCCAAAGAGGTGCAGTATAAGAGCTTCTCACAGTTCCAGGTGTTCTCCATGGGCAGTATTCCTGAGACAGGGACAGAGCTGTGATCCTGATCGCAGCCTGAGCTGCTGGATCCCACCAGGCAGCGCAGAGCACATGAGTGAGGAGCTGCAGGTGGCTGCAGAGGGCATGGAACTCTAGGGCTTTTAGGACTCTAGGACTCTTTGAGTACCTAAATCAATAGTCCAGTGGCTCTTTGTGTCTTTTACTGCTTGGCATCTCCTACAGCTCCTGCAGGAGGTCCTTAATTCCAGAAAGAACCAAGGTTGGCAAGGAGACATTGAGGGGAAGGCATGTGGAGACTTAACACAGCCCTGCTTAGTGGGAGCCATGTGTGGAGTGGGAAAGGAGGAGGACAAAGGGCACTAAGTCTTAATCGTGGATTTGTGTTTGGATGTGAAGGAGATGGTGGTGGGAGGTGGGGAGACAGGTGGGAGTGAGAGGGAAAATCTCTCATTTTCTTGCCATGGGATTCTTGGTGGGTTCCAGCTCCATCCAGATTTGTTGTTTGTCCTTGACAGGAGAAATGTAAAAGTGCAGCTCTGGGAATTCACCTGTCTGGCAGAAGACCTGTGGACCCACCCCTGCCCTGGTGAGCAGTACATCCTGGGGAACTGCAGGGTTCTTTCAGGGGTGGTGGTGGGAAGGACACTGCCCAAGAGGAGTTCAGAGTCCAGAGGGCTGTTGTGGGTTCAGCAGCTCACCTCAGCCCCCTTGTGACCAAGGCACATCCCTAAATTTCTGGATTACAGTAGGAATGAGGGCAGTTTGATTCAGGAATAGCTTCCTATTCCCAGCCAGGAGTGCCTGCTGTGTGTTCCCTGGGCACACAGTCCCAAAGCTGCACCAGCACCACACACCCTGCCTGGACTGCAGCTCAGCCTGCCCGCGAGAAAAGGAGCTTTAGAGCTCAGGTCCAGTGCTCTGGGTGCCCCCAGAGAACTTGAGGAGTCCTGTCCCCAGAGCAGGAGCTGGGAGCAGCACGGGGCTGATGAGGGCACACCTTCCCTGCTGAGCCTCACTCAGGTAAGGCTTTGTTCCCTTCTCGCTTTCACCGCGGTGGTGGTTTGAAATAGCTTGGGGTTTGTTGAGGAGGAAAGCAGAGCTGGGATGTGGGAACCAGCTTCCTCTGCAGCATTCCATGAGAAAGGCAAGGGAATTTCCCTTGGCTCAGGCTTTAATAAACTCTCCCAAGCACTTTCTGTGCTGTGGGCAGAACTGTGCACGGAGGAGCCCAGAGTGGGTAACAACAGCCAGGTGCTGCTTGAAGCCCTTGGAATGCCCATCCCAAAGGGAAAACCAGCCAGTGATACAAGTGACATACACAGAGCTGCTGCCACCCTGTGTGGATGTTTGTTAATATGGAGAGCGGTCCATCTCACTTCCCTTTTTTTGGTTTAAATTTGGGGGCTGTGTCTAATCTTGTCACCCTGGGTGAGAGGATACGCCCTGAAGAGCAGCTCCTTCAGCCCTCGAACATAAACTGCAGCTCTTAAACGAGCTGCCTGGACTCTTCAAACATTTGAAAGGGTAAAGTGAGGTGAGAGTAAATCCTTCGTGGGTTTTGCACCACTTTAGTAGAACTCTGAAAAGCTCAAATAACATCCCGAGTTTTGCTGCATAATTGAATCCTACATGAAGTGGCACAACTGATACAATATTTTTTAAAGCTCATTAATGGCTGAGGTCAGCGCTTCAGTTTTGCAAGTAATTGAGTCCCAGGTTCAACTTAGAACAACTAAGTTGCTCTTAGACTTAGAACAACTAATTTAGCCTCAGGTTCAACTTCTTGACAGAAGAAGAAACTTAAAACAGGAATCTTGGTGCTTAGAACTGATTGTGTAGCTGATGATCCAGGGAAGTTTGATGCAATTCACTTTGAAATGCCAGTTTCTGGGAACTGAGAGGAATTCTGAGGCACCGGAGTTGCTTGAATGAGTTCCCTCAGGTTGGTGGAATGAATCAGCAGCATAGAAAATTCCATCAGGATTTAAGCTCCTAAATGAGTGGGAGGGATGTGAGATGCCTGGACAGGTTAAGCCGTTTTTGCCTGGAAATGAAACAGTGGGATATACGTGAAGGAAGTCCAAGAGGTCAACGTTGCTCTCGCTTTTCTGTCTGCTTCTGTCTGGAACATAAGGACCTCCTGCAGGAACTGCATCAGGTGCTGAACAATAAGAGACAGAAAGGATCACTGGGCACTTGGTGATGGTGTAATTTAAATACAAAGCCTTGCACAGTGTGGGAGCTCATCATAAATCTAAACTTAAGACTTTAATTTGCAAAAGGATCTGCAAATCAGCTTTATATTTGCCCCCCTCCAAAAGCCATTGTGTGTTCCCTCTGTTTCACTCCTTGCTGAGAACATTGAGATAGACACACAGAACTTTTTTCCTTCACAGATAATAAACAGGTGCCTGCCAATATAGAAGTGGGGCATCTCTTATTGAGACTCTCCTAAAATCTGGCTCCATCCCAAGACTGACTACAGCAAGCTGAGGCTGTCACCAGTCCACAGCTCCACACTCAAGAGCTCTCAAAACTTTGCAGTCATTGAATTTATCCACCCAAGCCCCTCATTCCTCTTCCATTTTATGAGCAGATGGGGAAACAGGCACAAAGAGGAGAATATTTGTCCCATAGTACACACACGCAAAAAAAAAAAAAAAAAAAAAAAAAAAAGGAAAGTTGGGAATTCAGTTCAGCTATTTGGACTCTGACTAATGCTTTATCACTTGACTGCACTTCCTAGGTCCTGCAGCCAAAAGCCCTTTGATTAGGACAGATTAGTTTGGGTTTGGGTTAAGACAGAATCTGCTCCCTAAGTTTACTCCTTGCTGTGAAATAGCAAGGAATGAATGTACTGAATGCTGGTATCTGACCTTGGTAATAAGTTGATTTAATTGGATTTGATTTTTCAAATGTAACATCTCAAGTCAGCCATAAACTCTGGAATTAGCATAGCACATCTCAGCACAGGAGAGATTTTCAAGCGGCAGAAGGAGATGAAGTCCGTGCCCAATGAATTTCAAATTACACTGAGGATGAACTCAGCCATATGCATGTCAAACCCAAATTGTGCAGGCTCTGAGTGCAGCAGGCAGCACAGTTATTAATGGCTTACATTTGCTATTAGGAATGCAAAGTAGCTGTTCTGCACCCAGTTTGTTCTGACGTCTCCTCACATCAGTGACCCATGTGACGGGTCAATAATTCACTCCGTGCACTCTGCAAGCCAAGAATGTCTTGCAAGTCAATTACACTCATAGAAATAATTAGAAGCACAAAAGTAACTGTAGGATTGGGATAGAAAAAGCCTTGCTAGTGAAATATGACATATCCCAGGCAAAGCAGAGTGTTCCTGCCTTTAGATCTGCAGCTTGTGCTCCCCAGCACCTTCCAAGGGCACTGAGCATGCCCCTGACAGCAGGAAAGGGAGGAAAAAGGGGCAATTTTCAGTGCCAGTATTTCAGGGAGTAATCAGGTTCCCGTGTAACTAAAAGCTATTTTCTTTCTGCAGGAGATGTATAAAAAAAGTAGGACGTTAGGCAAATAGCTGCCTGCTGACTGATCCTCAAAATTGTTCCTGAAATTTGTTTAGCTCCCATGGTATTAAATTGTAATAAATCCCAGGAACATTTTGACCAATCTGCTGGGCACAAGCAGACTCTAATCCAGATGGACAAAATCTGCTTTATCAGAGCCTGTACCAGGTAAATGCCTTTACCAGCTCTGAGTTCAGCTGGGAAGTTCTGAAGTCAGGCTTCTCACAGCCCGAATCCTGGGCTGAGTGTAAAGGCCCTGGCAGAGGCTGCAGGCTGTGCTCTGCACCCCTGGCATTAGGGCTCTTTTCCACACCGTGGGCTAGGAGCCAGGGGGACTTGAGGGATGGAAATTGCTGAGGTGAGGTTGGAATGAGACTAGATGTTGTTGAAAATCATGTGAATCAGGCCTCAGGAGCCAGGGACAGGTTGAAACCCATCAGTCCCAGTCTGGAGCACACGTGATGGGCAGGAATCTTCCCAGCCATGGTGTCTGATGTGTCATTGTGCAGCCTGGGCTGGTCCAAGGTGGAGCATCCCTCTGCCAGGGAGTTGCTCCACCTCAGGAGAGCAGGACCAGGGAGCCACAGGGGAGCAGGGACAATCAACAGCTAGTGGCTGTGTGCTTCACTGTCAGCTCAGCTTGTCACGGGGCGGACACTTAAAGGAAATTCATAGGGCAGAAAACCTCTATTATCCAAAGGAAAAGTGCATCTCTTCAGGAAGGTGATGAATCCTTTCCCTTTTGAGCAATCCAGTGGTTTCTTTCCTTTCTGGACGCACAGTGAGAATTCAGAGGTTGCATTCTGCCCCCCAAGTGCTCCCATCCCCTGTGGTGCCACTGCTGCCCACCTGCCTTTGACTGCAGGTATCAGGAAGGGCTTTTATGCTTCTGAGGTAAAAGCTGCAGTGCAAAGTGTCTGTTGATGGAGAGCAAGTGTGGAATGACGTTCCTTTCACCACATCTTCTGGGGAAGTGCAGAATGAGAGGCAGGACACAGAGGAACTGAGCACACCATCATGGAGCAGAGGGTGTGTTCACATTCCTGTTGAAGAGAAACTGATCCTGGTACAGAAATTCAGGAAACAAGGACAACTTGACTGCAAAACAAAGCTAAAGCCAAGGAGCAGCAGAGCCAGGAACAGACAGAACAAGAGTAGAAGGACTAAGTAGAAAAGCCCGCTGCAAACGACGTATTTGTGGGATTTACTATGAGAGCACTGTTACTTAATGAAGGGGATGAGGGGTGCTAAGTAATGAGCTGCACAGACCTCAGGCAGCCTTTAATCCCTGGCAAGTGAGGCGGGCAGAGCTGGGAAATGCTTCTCACACAGTTCAGCGATGTAAATGATCCAAGGGAAGAGCTCCACACACACTTTGATCTTGAGAGAAAGCCCTCCTCACTTCGTTCTGTGTTTACATGAAGAAAGGGATAAAATGTAAAAGAACTGCCTTCTGTGGGGAACAAATAGCAATAAACTCTATTTATAGCACACCAGTGCTCTGGAAAGATCTCGGAATCCCTGAGAGCCGTGCCCAGGGATCGCTGCAGTCACTGCTGAAGCAGCTGTAGTGATCCAGCAGGGCAGGGCAGAGAGTGCTGGGCAGTAAAGTAACACCTGCTGAAACCCCGGCCTCGGCCTTAAAATAGCCTCACAGTTGCATGTAAAGTAGAGAAATGATTCTTATTTCCTTTGCAGACAGGGAGCAGGAGTTAGAGATGGAAACATCTGAGCCCACAGGGTCAGGGCCCCAGCTCAACAAGTGCCGTTTCCAGGCCAGTGAATCCTCCCATGAGCCATCTCAGGGGGCTGGGGTGTGCAACCATCACCTATCACATCCTACTGTACATCTCCAAGTGTTCCCTTTCCAATCCTGCTGCCTGGGAGGTGCTCAGGGGCTGGCATTCCCAACGGAATCCTGGCAAAGCAGGGCTTGAGTCTGGCTGCTCCAGCCCCGTGTGACAGCCCTCTCTGCTCTGCTGGGGCTATTGGCACCAGACCAGCACAGGGGCAGTTTGGCTAGTTTAGAAACCAAAGTCACCTTGATAAGCACCAAAGGCTGGGCTGCTGGAATTACAGCCTAAGGTGAGGACAGTGCTCTTCACATTCCATGGAAATATTCCCTGGCTGACTGGGTTTTCCTGGAGCTGTAAGCAGGGAAGGGATGGCAGCAGAGCAGTGATCCCCAGGGTGGCATTCTCACCAGGGCCACCAGCAGCTTTTTGGACTCTGCATCCTAAAAACACAGAGCAGCTCTTTGTGCTGCAGTCCCACACAGGGTCGGGGTTTATTTGCCTTTCCTTTACCCTCCTCAGGCTCACACACAGGAGTATCCCCAGAGCACATCAAATCTGCCCCCAAAGATGCAGTTTGGCCGTGGCTGGGCCAGGCTCTTGGGTGAGTTCTGAGGTCCCCTTTACCGTGTCTCTGCTCCAGAGCTGGAATTTGCTGCTCTCTGAACTACCACGGGGAGAGTTTCTGTCACACAACGTTGGCTCTCTTGTTTCTGTCCTTGTGCAGAGCCCAGGCACGGGAGCTGCAATGCTCCCGAGAACCTCTTCCCAGCCCACTGAGGTCCCCAGTGCCGAGTTCTCTGTCCCCACCCCTAGAGCTGGGGGCTGTCATGGGCAGAACCACGGCAATATCAGCTTAAATTCACTGGCACTTTGGAAAGAAAGCCAAAGAAAGCCACAAACTCTGTACAGGAGCAGAGCTTTATCTGACAAGTCAATGCTGGGTGCTGAGGTATCCTGACAGCAGAGCAGGGTTACATCTGTCAGGGCTCACAGGTGGCTTTGCCTTAGCAAAGTCTGTCCCCTGCTGTGTCCCCAAGCCCAGAACCAGCTGCCTTTGGGCTCCTGCGGTAACCGGGGACTGACACTTGACATTGCCAGCCCGGAGAAACAAAACGGGAGTTAATGATTCAACCCCTTAAATGCCTCAGCAAAGGACACCAAAACGGGGAATGTGCAGAATCGGCTCACATGACTCTGCCCATTTCCCCCGTGGCTTTTCGGGGGTGTTTATGCAGCATTTGCCTTCCAGCCCTCACTGCTGAGGGTTCACTGCATTCAGATAAATTCCACATGTCCAGGTGAGAACCCATTTCCATCTGCCCTTCTCACACATTCACAGGGCAGTGCCTTCGTCTGGCAACCCAGAGCAGAAGTAACCACACAAAACCTGCCTTTTTCCATTAAGAAATTCAGCTAAAAGCAAAAGGCTTTATGTTCAAGGCTTCTCAGCCCATCAAAATCAATTCTCTTAAAGTAGAACACAAATCTAGTACAACAGTGGGGGTGAGCTAAATCTCTAATTTTTTTTTCTTGTGCAAGCACAACATGTCACACACAACTCTACTACAGTGAGAATTATTTGTTTGGAATTTTTTTGCCAAATTAAAAATCCCAATATATATAACTTGCTTGTGAAATTGTCTCTCCTAGACAGCAATTTCCTACTAAACCATGAATATTTTCAGTGGAAACCTATTTGCCTGAAAATAGAAAAAAGTTCTGTTGAGAAATCCTGCTGGAAAGACAGCTCAGCTCCCAGCTCTCTGTTGCCCAGAGGCAGCATCCCAGCGTGGCTGCACCCTGAGCTGGTGCCTGGGAATTCTCTGTCCCAGCAGAAGGTGCAGCGGGAGGTTCAGTCCAAGCCATGGAATTAGCCTGGCACTGCAAAAATCTCCAATAATGATGTTTTCTCTGGTGCCTGTGAAGTGGTTGTTGCTGAATGCTGGCAGATGGTTTTGTGCAGCCAGAGGTGTTTCCAAGTGCCACATTCCCAGGGGCGCCATGGGCCAGGACACGAGGAAATGCTGCTTCTGGTCCCCCACCAAGCCCTTCCCAGTGTTTAACTCTCCCCCAGCAAATGCAGCCCTGGACTAATTTATGTGCAGCACTAATTACAGTATTATTGATTGCTAACAATGACAGTAATGTCTTTATTGCTGTAAATCCTTTATTTATACATCTGAGGTAAATATTTTAGCCTTTGAAGACCCCAAATACCCCTAAGCTTTCAGAAAACAAGATTTGCTTGAGTCCCAGTGCTGTAATGCCTGTTCTTTCATTTATTCACTGGCCTATGTTCCCATGAGGGAATTATTTCTTCCCCTCAGCTTTGTGGGAGGCACTGCAGCCCCTCCTTTCAAACCATGTGTACAGGGCACAACATTCCTGGGTGGAATTAGTGACTGTTATCACAGAAATATGATTGAAAGGTGGCCAAGGGGAACCCAAGTCACACTGGGGCTGCTCAGCAGCAGCACATCCCTTGCCAAACCCTACAAAGCAGTGTGAAGCCCAGTGAGAAGATCTCGTGTAAGGCAGAGGGGCAGAAGCCCTGGCAGGGCAGGGCAGGGCAGGGCAGCACTTCTGAGGTGACTGAGCCCCTTGAGCAGCCAACTGCTCCTGTAGAGCCCCTACATCCCACATGTCACAGCTGGCGTGGTTCAGTTCCTAAAAGCCAGGACATGAGGAGGGGAAGGGAGGGGACAGTGCAAGTCCTGGTTGTGTCCCCGCTGGGCTGGGCCAGTCCTGCTTCATGCGGCTCTGAGACAGGAGGAGGAAACCTCCCCTCTTCTCCCGTCTAAGGGGGCAGTTTGGCACTCCAGGGATTTCTTCACTGGGATGCTCACACAGAGCTGTGCTCACACAGAAATCTGGGACAGGACACGCCTCTTCCAAGGATGTTCCTTTTCCCCAGTGGACCTTCTGGACTGATTCCCACCCCCCAGGCAGGCATCCCTCTGCCTCTCCTGCATGGAAAAGGGCAGCTCGGGCACCTCACAGGAATTCTGTTGAGCAGGAGAGAGAGCAAGGCAGGGAATAAGATCCTTTGGGGTATCCACTTGAAATTCCACTTGGGCTTTAGGCAAACGCAGTCGCTGGGGCTGGAGCTGTGACAAGACTCCAGCTTAGCACTGAGCCGGATGGAAGGATCACATTTCCCACATGGAACTGGCATTTCAGGCAGCACTCCGGAGGCACAGCCACAGTGCTCAGTGCTCCAAGCTGCTGCCAGGGATAAATATTCCAGGGTGGCATTGCCAGGGCCAAGAAGGAACCTTGCCAGTGCCAGCACGTCTGGTCCCTTGACAGATGTGTTCCTCAGGAGGATGCTCAGAGGATGGTTTAAATCAGGTTCTGTACAGACAGACCCCAAAGCACACTGGCTGCTTTAGGGCCCTTAGATTTGCTTCACTTACAGTTGTTTCAGCTTTCTGTGACAGTCCTTGATTCTGATTTTGATACAAGCAACGAGACAGAATGATGCAACTGCTATCCTCTCCCAACAGGCCCAATCCTGCTTCATCCTATCCCATCCCATCCCATCCCATCCCAACAGGGTTATTCCTGCTCTCCCCAGGGCGGCTGACAAAGGGCAAATGAGCTCTCCTCCCCAAAGGGCTTGGTAGTGAAGCAGCCAGCAGATAATACATCATGAGAGTAAGTGTTAGAGTTTGCTATTCTAATAAAAATGGATTTGATAAGGTATTAGGAATTGGATATTTCCCATACTTTATTCAGAGAAAGTTCAACAAAAAGAAAAATACAGAAAAGGACTGAAAGAAGATCAGAATTTTGCAAAGAACTGAACAGGACTGAAAAAAATGATCCTTTAACTCTGTATCCCCTTTCTTTTACCTAAGCTGCTTAGAACTTCCTCTGAATCCCTGACAAAGATGTATTTCTACAGCAGGCTGCAGGCTCAGCGAGCTGCTCTGTCTCCCCCTAATGATCCCTTTGTGCCAGCTTGGCTCCCACACCCACTGCTGCCAGGGAGGGAATGAGTTTGGAGCCTCAGACACCAGAACTTCAGGGAAAAAGCAGGAGATAGAGCCTTGTTCCTGTCAGGCCCCCATCAAACCTTCAACACCTTTTCCGTCCTTCCCCCTCTGATCTCCTCAAGGGCTGCACGTGGCTGGGATTAAAGCCAATTCCCTGGACTGAAATTTACCCAAGGAACAATTGAATGTGGTTATCCCCCACATCCAAAATTTTTCAAAACAGGCCAGTGAAAGGAAGAAAGAGCAAAGAGAAGCACTCAGTAACATTCCTGAGGGAGCAGAGGAACTCCATGTGCTCAGGAGCTGCAGGGGTTGGTGTTATCCACTCGCAGGGCTGCGGAGAACAGGCAGAAATACAGGTGACAGCTCTCAGATATTTGGAGCTTGGAAAGCTGAGAATGGAAACATGAAAGATTCCTCTTCCTCTTGTGATCACTGGGAAATACAAGACTGGGCCAGGAAAGTGGGACCTCCTTGTTTTCACAGCTATCCTGTGTCATGTTCATTCATTTTTTATTGAGGAATGTCCCCCTGTGCAGGAACTGGAGCAGTGCACCCTCTATAAGCATTTCATGCCTGGGGACAGCAGCACCCTCCCCAAATCCCACAGCACAGAATTCCACACTACAGACAGACAGCAGGGCCCTGTTCATTTGGGCCCAACAGGAAACACATCCTGGCAAACATTAGCTAGGATGTAGTCGGCCACCTTTGCTGATTTGAATTAAAAGGCCTTTAATTGCTGTATTATATAACTTGCTTTATGTAATCTTCTCCAGACACTTGGTGCCATACTCACAGCATGCTTATCCAGGAGGGAATGTTTCTCCCGCTGAAGCAAATCAACACATTTCAGCTGTGTGTGAGGACAAGGCATTTGTTGAAAGGAGAATTCCTTTGTCATCCTGCCTGAGGAGAGGTGTAATTCTTCTGCCTCTTTGATCTGCTTGAGGGTAGCTTAAGCAGGGCTTGTAAAGGAGCCTCAGAAGAGGCCATGGACGATTTAAAGAGGCAGGAGAAGAATGGTGGAGCTGGGGACCTGTTTTCAAGGATCCAGGCTGAGCATCTTGCTCACAGCTCTTCTGTGGTTGTTATCTGTTCAATTCCATGTCCAGATCCTCACTCAAATTCCAGGAGATTTCCAGTGGAGGCTGGATGAGAACTGTGATAGTAATTTATCATGATCCCTGCTGGGAGGACATGGGCAGATTAGAAACCAGAATTCCTGCAGATTTCTCCCCTTCACACCTATTCCCTGAAGTTAGAAGCCCCTCTATGCCTAAGGAGCTCATGAGCAGCTCACATTGTACAAGGTGAGGCATCTCAAAATTTCACCCTGCCCTTCTGGTAAAGCTGATGTTCACATTCCTGCAGAAAAGGACAAAATGAACACAAGGGCCAGCTGAAGTTGGGTGCTTTTGCACAGTAAGTCTAAACCCTGGAAAATTTCTTGGAATAATTTGTTACACAGGAATATTTCATTTCTGCTCAAACTATGCATTAGCACGGACATATTAAAAGTGCGTCAGGAAAATAAAACTTGAGAATTGTTCAGGGAAGTGTGACCTCATTCCCCTTTCCTCCAATACAGGCTTAAAGTTTAACCTCTGTCAGCTCCATTTGCAACCAATAAATTCAACAGCAAAAAGGTGAAAAGGCACAGTACAAAGTGACCTTCATTTTTTTCTTTTATTAAGCAGGGGAGGAAGGTGATTCAGTCGTAGTGCAGAAAGAAGGCAGCTGTAGGAGACACAGAAATAAGTTTATTCTTAGGGCTGCTGATACTAACAAGGGCATTAAATAATGGAATTACTTCTGGCTTTACAAAATTCAATTAATTTGTACTTAGACTCTGTCCTTGATAATTTAATATTTTCTCTTTGCTACTGATCGACAAATGTGAAGGTGTTTTCTGATGCCTGTAACTGGGTCCAATGGGAGGATTTCTGCTTTAGCCAGCTGAGACATCAGGCAGCTTCTCTCAGTTAATATTACAGGGTAAAGGGACATTGCCAAACAGCAGTTCTTGACTTCATAAAGCTGTTGGAGTTGCAGGGGGAGTCTCAGAGGGGGCACCTGGTCCTCTCCTGTGTCAGCTGTACAACTGGCACACTCCAATGTTTAAATGGACAAATTTCAGTGTTAAATGAGACCATTTTCACAATAAACCCCCACTAGTGTCTATTGGCTCTCTTGGGATTATCCTCATTTTGGATATATGAAATTAGAGCCTAGGAGAGGTAAACAGCTCTTGCCACAAATACTTAAGCACACGAAATCGAGCAAAATTTGGGCAGTCCACTTGCCATGAATTTGTGCCCAAACATTTTGCTGCTGACCAAAAGGAAGCCTGGGTGGGCTGGTGATAGGAGGAAGGTTTGTGATAAGGGTGTAGCATCTTTAGCTTGCTCTAAAAAAGTCATTCCTAAGGCTTGTTTTACTGTCCCTTCCTCTTGGGAAGGTAAAGTAACAATAGAAACACAAAGCCCTCAACATCTGATTCCAGGTGCACTCACAGGTTTTCCAAAGGAAGCATCCCCGTGGCAGCTGCAGGAACCTCAAACCTGTGTGGCTGGGGATTCTCCTCCTCAGAGAGCAGCAGGCTCAGAACACCCCTATGTCAGCACTGGGAATATTTTCCCCTCAAGTTCTTACGTTGTTCAGAAGCTGCAGCATTTTGCCCCAGGACACATGATCACAGCACACAGCTCGTTCAGCCACTCGGGAAGGATTTTGTTCAACAAAAGCTAAATAAAAAGGCAAACATGGGTTGTGGCCAGGCTCACTGTGCACTCTGGCAACCAAATACTTATTATGCTTCAAGGCTGATAAATTCAGAAATCAATTATTTTGAAGAACTCCTAAGTTTTGGGTCAAAATCAGGCCCTAGGATGGTCTGTGAACATCCCAGGCAGTGTCTGACTCTGCAGTGCATCAGGCTCTCCCCAAACCTGTGTGTCTGAGTAACTCCAAAACTGGGAATTTTTCAGATGTAGGTTGATCCAAATTGCAGTCTGAACACATCTGTAGCAGTTTCTCCATCAATGACTCTTATTCCCTGAGCCTCTTTTTGACAGGGTCAGTCATAAAGGACAAAATAAGAGGGATAGAGAGCTACACTTTCCTTTAAAGGATCAGGTTTCAGGATTCAGAAACCCATTCTTAGTCTTAGCATCACCTTTGTGATGAGTAAATACCCAAATTTTCCTGCTGGAGTTTAATTTTTCTTTTGTTCTCGTTTAATAATCCTATTTGAGATACTTGTGTGACTCCAGGGTCTGAATTCACACCTCCAAACCTCGTCTCTAACCACACTAAAAATAACTGTGTATCTGGCTTAATAATGCCTTCTGCATCTGCTCCCCTTTGTCCCTAAATTTGCTATCCACATTTCATCCAGGGTCTCCTAATGTGACATACACACAAAACTGCATCAACAGACCAGGATTCATCTCCTAAAAGGCAAAAAGGTCTCCAAACCCAGCAGTTTTCCCCACACGTGCTCACGGTGGAGTTATTGCTGCTCACTTACACAGCTGAGCACAGGACAATATTAACACTTGACTGACTCAGAGTTTATTGAGCAAGCCTAAATGATTGTTTTTTGCTGGAATGCTCCTTAGGCAAGGAACTCTGAGTTTCCTCAGCAGCTTACTGGAACTCTTCCCCACCAACTGTGGGAAAAAATTACAAATTATATAACTTCATCCTAAACAAGTGTCTTGAGCATGTGTCAGAGTTTCCCCCCGGCCTGCAGGTGGAGGTTAAACCCCCCTGGTTGTTGTTTCTCGCCCCGCAGAGCCCTGTCAGCAGCAGGGATGTTCAGCTACCTCCGGGAACGCTTCAGCAGCCACCTCCGGGAGCGCAGCCGGCGCCGGGCCAGGCTCGTCTCCAAGGACGGCAGGTGCAACATCGAGTTTGGCAACGTGGAACAGTCCAGGTTTGTCTTCCTGATTGACATATGGACAACCATCCTGGACCTCAGGTGGAGGTACAAGATGACCATCTTCATCTCCGCCTTCCTGGGCAGCTGGTTCCTGTTTGGGCTGCTCTGGTACGTCGTGGCCTACATCCACAAAGACCTGCCCGAGTTCAACCCCTCCATCAACCACACCCCCTGCGTGGAGAACATCAACGGCCTCACCTCAGCCTTCCTCTTCTCCCTGGAGACCCAGGTGACCATCGGGTACGGCTTCAGGTGTGTCACAGAGCAGTGTGCCACTGCCATCTTCCTGCTCATCTTCCAGTCCATCCTGGGTGTCATCATCAATTCCTTCATGTGTGGGGCCATCCTGGCCAAGATCTCCAGGTCCAAAAACCGAGCCAAGACCATCACGTTCAGCAAGAACGCTGTCATCAGCAAGCGTGGGGGGAAGCTCTGCCTCCTGATCCGCGTGGCCAACCTCCGCAAGAGCCTGCTGATCGGGAGCCACATCTACGGGAAGCTGCTGAAGACCACCATCACCCCCGAGGGGGAGACCATCATCCTGGACCAGGTCAACATCGAATTCGTAGTGGACGCTGGCAACGAGAATCTCTTCTTCATCTCGCCCCTCACCATTTACCACATCATAGACAAGAACAGCCCCTTCTTCCACATGGCAGCAGAAACCCTCCTGCAGCAGGACTTTGAGCTGGTGGTGTTTTTGGATGGCACCGTGGAGGCCACCAGTGCCACCTGCCAGGTGAGGACATCCTACATCCCCGAGGAGGTGCTCTGGGGGTACCGCTTCGCTCCCATCGTGTCCAAGACCAAAGAAGGGAAATACAGAGTGGACTTCCAGAACTTCAGCAAGACGGTGGCCGTGGAGACTCCCCACTGCGCCTTCTGCCTCTACAATGAGAAGGAAGCCAAAGCCAAAGAGAAGAAAGGTTACGACAATCCTGGCTTTGTCTTGTCTGAAGTCAATGAAACCAATGACACAAAAATGTAGTGCCAGCTCTTCATGGGACTGAGTTTTCAGAGAGAATTAAGTCTTGAGAGGATTAATAAATAACTCAGTAAAACAAAATAGAAACACATGTTTGGGTTTTCTCTAACCCAACATTTGTTTTCTCAGAAGCCTCCAATCAAAGAGGAGCAGCATACTGGTGATCACTATTTAACTACACTATATATATTTTATAGAATTTATATTTTTATATCTATGGGACATTTAAGGAAGCTGCTATGTTGGAATGTCCAACTCACCGAAGTTTTCAGGGGCACGCAAAGCTGTTAAAAAGCCTGAAAAGATGGAAAAAAATTTTAGGACGTTAAAGATACACAGCTGCTGAAAAGAGAACGTGAAAAGGCGAGATAGCAGGCAAAGCTAAAGAAACCTAAGAGACTTAGGAGCCAAAACATCATAAAAAATTCTGGTTGCCAAAGTCCTCTATGAAAACAGACTCTCTGGCTCTGGAACTTGAGCACCTTTAAAAGTTCTGAAACAGTTCCTTCCCTCTGTCTTTAGGGCTGGTACAGATGCAGCACAGAGCAGTAAGGGATAGGACAAGCTTAGGAAACAGAGAAGACAGAGTTTGGGCCAAGCTGCAGCATCTCCAACTCCAAAATGTGATTTCTCCTGTCTGAAAGCCTTTGACTCCTTTTAGGGGGAAAGAGTCAAATGGAAATGAAAACTGAAAAAGCAAGGAGAAGTAGAGGCCCACTCTGGGACAAAGGAAATTTTGCAGCTTTTTCCCAACTGTCCCAGCCTTCAGCCAGTCTTCACTGCCCCAGGAGCTGCCTGGATGGGGAACAGGGAAACATTTAAAGACAATTCTCCAGAAAGGTGGGGAGGTGGAGAGCACACTGATTCTTCACACCTGGCAGAAAGCACTCCACTGGGAGAAAGGAAATTCCCAGCTCTGGATGTATCCTTCCAAAAAATCCCCAATGCAAACAGAGATTATCTTCCCCTTTGAAGCACAAAGGTATTGTTCAAACAAAAACACAGCCCAGGAGCCTCCTACCAACATTTGGCTTCAGATTTGGTTCCAAAGTCTTTGTCTCCCCACAGTCAAATGTGCATCTCTACAGAAAACAGGTCCTGCCCAGCAGGAGCTGAGTAGTGTTGAACATTTTCTGGGGATGATTTTTGACATAAATACAACAAGAAGTCTCAATACTTTTTTAGTTAAATTTTAGTTTCTCACAGTCAGGTTTTTCCCCTCAGTTCATCCTGTTACTGGGAGTTCTAGTGGCAGACCAAAGAGCTTTTGGGAACTCTTCCCAGTGATGTAACTCAGCTCATCAATTTTCAATGCTGTGGTAAAATGGAAATAGTGTTAAAAGCTGCTGGACTAAGTGGTTTTAAAAGAAGGGGGGAATTCAGAAGGCCAGATGATGACAAGAGAAAGTTATGCTGCAAATGAGCACAGTGTGAGTATGGAAATCAAACTCTGGGAACCAGGAGTTCCAGTTCCAGGAGTTCCCAGTCCCAGTGTAGTGTGAACTCCTTTCTTGGGTCAGAACAAATCACTTTACTCTGTATCTCCAATTTGCCATCCATAACACAGGACATAAACACTGACATTGTACAGAGAGCAATGTTATGAACAATTATGTCACTAAAGCACTTTGAAAACCAGTTCTCAGCTGTGTCAATCTTTCCTTAGTGCACCACTGTCACACCATTCTCCACCTCTGGATGGAAAGGTCAGCACACAAAGTTCTGCTCTCATCACACATTGCAGCTACTGAAAGTGGCTGCTCCAGAACTGTGAATAGAGAAGCAGGAGTATGACCTTTGAGGTAACTCACAGATACTCCCTGACGTTTTAATTGTGCTGGATTGCAACCTTGCAAACCAACAGTGTAAAAAAATACAGTCCCAATCACCACAGCACCTTAGTGTCCCTCATCTAATCAGCTTGGAAGGACAGTTTTGATCTCCCAAAACAAACATCAAGAAATCAGTGGCCATGTACAGAAATCTCAGAGGGAGGCAGGGAAGTGAAATGATGTGTCCCAGACTGGTCTGAACCAAAAGGCTGCTCCATCCTTCCAGAGCTGCTGCTGCATTTCCTCCCAAGTCTTCCTGTACTGTTCCCTGGGTGTAATGTCCCCAGAAAGTGGCACTCTCAGTGCTCAAGGCTTGCAAGCTACACCTCATACCCCTGGGAGAAGAGATCATCAAGATGCCTTTAATAGCAGCAGAAAAAGTGTCTCCCCTGGACAAAAATAGCAAGTCCAAGGGAGCTCCATTTGGAAGGTCAAACCCAGCTGTGTAATGAGGAGTCAGGGAAGATTCCTACTTTAGGTACTGGTTTGGGATGTTAGTGCTAGTGGCAAAAAATCAGTCAAATATTCTGCGGTGCCTGTCCAAGAGGTGGTGCTCACCCTCCAAAGCTTAGAGGGTCTCTAAACGATGCACTTCCAGGTACTGCCCTTGGAAACCCTCCTCAAAATCCTAAATCTCAACATTCCTCCTGACCCAGCGATGGAACCTTTTGCCCTGTCTCTGCAGGGTGGGCATGAGGATGCGTTGTTCCTTTTCTGAAGTGCCACCGCAGCCCAAACAGGAGCTAGCTGATCCCCCTGCAGTGGTTACCTGGTGTTCCTCCTCCTGACCGTCACACCTGCCTTGAAACCTGCAACACAAGGAGGCTGCACCAGGGGAAGGGTTACAGCGAGGAGTATTTTGGTGTTACTGGAAGGGATCCAGGACCAGAGGAAGTTCAAGGGGATGGATGCTGACAGTGCCATGGCTGAGCGATCAGGCTCTCTTAGAGCAGGATCATACTGGGAGCTGCCTGGGGATCCCAGTGTGAGCCTCCTGCTGGTTGTCACCCCGGGAAGCCCTGCCAGCCCCGCAGCAGCAGCAGATAGAGCTGAGGCTGAGCCCAGCAGCAGCACAACAACGAGTGGAATTTCCTCTGGCTGCCCGTGTCCAGCAAAGCTGTTTGTCACCCAGCAGATAAAGGACCAGCCAGGGAGGAGGTTATCGGGGACAGGCCACTCGGGACACACTCCAGAGGAAAACTATTTTGGGGGCTGTCACCCCTGCTGCCATTAAAAGAAACTTCAGTTAAGAGGATGAAAATAAATATAATCTTGCTGAGCAGATGTGGCTGGAGGGAACCACAGAGCTGATACTGGAAGACAAAGGCCGTGTTCTTCACCCTGACAGGGCTTCACTTCTCCAGCCCTGCTCATGCCTGGCAGGTCCCTGCTCTCTGGGGGTGCCCGTCCTGCCTTTGGGCCTTCCCACAAACTGGGACACGCCATGGAGCTGGCAGCCTGCTCCACACTCTGCAAAGGTCTAAGGAGAAAGTCCTGCCCCTCCAGGAGAGCAAATCAGACCATTCCTGCTGGATTAAGGCCTAAAGGATTTTGCTGGGAAAGCCAAGCAGCCAAGCTTGGGAATAATGTGTCTGCAATAAACTTAATTTATCTTCTCGTTTCGCAAACAACATGTTTCTTCTACTGTATTTATTTTAAACATTCATTCAAGCTGTGCATAATATTTCAATCATTTTGAAATAGATTTACCCTCCTGCTGGCAAATGAATAAGGCATCCTGCTGACTGCTGGAGAAAGGGCCATGAATTAAAATAACTGCTTCTGGTAAACTGACATGTGCTGGTTTGCTGTCTGTCTGCACACATCTCTTGGAGGAACTGGTGAAAAGACATCCCTAAATAATAATAACAACAATAGTAATAACCAAAACCCCCTGGCACACTGTTTAGATGCTCCCTCAGACTTGCACTGCTGGATTGTGGCAGACCACTGCTCACAGGCTGCCACTGAATGCCTGGATAGCTCTTGCCTGTGCACAATTCCCTGGAAACTCTGCTGCTCACCCCGAAACGAGTCAGCTGTGAGTACAGACACAAGTGACACGGTGTCCCATCCACTTCCCTTTCCCCAGGCAAACTGAGGTGGTCATACCCTTGGGAGTTCCCCTGGGAACAGCCAGGATTTTCACCTCATTTTTCCCCCCTAAAATCACCTGCCTTGATCCATGGTGGTGGTGCTGGCCCAGCTCCTGCTTCCCACAGGAGCAGGGAGAAAACACAGCACCAGGCCAGGAATGTGAGCAGACAAGGGGAAGCAGAGAGGGAAACTGTGCAAGTTCCTTAACCCTCTGGTGAATTCTCCTGCTGCAGCTCAGGGAACCTCTGTCACCACCATCTCTGGCCCTAAATCACATTTAACCCTGTGACAGCATCACTGGAACAAGTGAGGAAGGCTGAAGCTCTCTCTGTGGCTGCTCCAATACACAGAAGACACTTCCTGAGGCCAAGCTGACATTCCTGTGGTGGAAGCATCAGCCTGGGGACGCTTGCACTTGAACAAACTCACTGCTGCACATAAATTCTGCCTGCTCAGGGGAGGTGGATGAGCGAGGGGAGGCTGGAGATGAGACAGACTCATTTGGAGGCTCCTTTTTTTTCTTATGCTGCTGGCCAAATTTAGGGACAGAAAGCATAAAGCCCTCGCTCCCCTGGGTAACCACATCCCGACCAGCTGTGCAACATCACCACGTTAATCTGTTGTGACAGGGCAGCACGGAGGCAGGTCGGGATGCTGGGGGGCACAGGGATGCTGGGGGGCACAGAGGGGCACAGGGGTGCCGGGGGGCACAGGGATGCTGGGGGGGCACAGGATCTCTGGGGGCACAGGGGTGCCGGGGGGCACAGGGATGCTGGGGGGCACAGGGATGCTGGGGGGCACAGAGGAGCACAGGGGTGCTGGGGGCACAGGGATGCTGGGGGGTACAGAGGGGCACAGGGATGCCGGGGGGCACAGGATCTCTGGGGGCACAGGGGTGCCGGGGGGCACAGGGATGCTGGGGGGCACAGAGGGGCACAGGGATGCTGGGGGGGCACAGGGATGCTGGGGGGCACAGGATCTCTGGGGGCACAGGGGTGCCGGGGGGCACAGGGATGCTGGGGGGCACAGAGGGGCACAGGGATGCTGGGGGGCACAGAGATGCTGGGGGGCACAGAGGGGCACAGGGATGCTGGGGGGCACAGGGATGCTGGGGGGCACAGGGATGCTGGGGGGCACAAAGGGGCACAGGGATGCTGGGGGGCACAGAGGGGCACAGGGATGCTGGGGGGCACAGGGATGCCGGGGGGCACAGGGATGCTGGGGGCACAGGGATGCTGGGGGGCACAGAGGGGCACAGGGATGCTGGGGGGCACAGGGATGCCGGGGGGCACAGGGATGCTGGGGGGCACAAAGGGGCACAGGGATGCTGGGGGGCACAGAGGGGCACAGGGATGCCGGGGGGCACAGGGATGCTGGGGGGCACAGAGGGGCACAGGGATGCTGGGGACCGTCGGGGACGGGAGTGATGCAGTGATCCCCGCGCTGTTTTCCGAGGCGCTGCCACAGGATGGCACCGCTCCCCTGCGCATCGGCCGCTCCGCAGCCCCAGGCTCCGCACGGCGACTGCGGCAGGCTTGAAAAGCCGAGCGAGCATTTATTGGGACTGTTCCGCGTTTTATTACACGAAGTTCAATGTATTTAGTGGCTCGGTTTTGGCACGGGCCGTGCTAGCGGGATATATTTAGCCCCTTCACAGAAGTGTTGGGAATTCTCGGTGCTGAATTCGGAGGAGATGTGAGCGGAGGGCTGGGGGCTGAAAACATCGGCGGCTGCACCCAAAGCAGAGCGGGGGGATCACGAACGGCGAGGCTGCGTCTGGAGAGACCCATCTTCTGTGGGGAGCTCTGCTCTGGAAGGTCAGACCACACACTGCTCCCTGCTTTGTGCCTCAGTCTCCCCAGCTGTTAAACCCCAACAGCACAGTGGTGCTGGGGAAATGCTTGGATTCCATCACCTCAAAGGGCTTTTCCAAACTCACTGATTCCATGATTCTACCACAGCCCATCTCGGGACTGCCCCCAGCCCTCGCTGTGTCAGTTTTGCACCAGTGCCCAAGGTCCCTGTTCAGAAGAAGCTCACTGGAAGTGCTCTTGGTGCTCTTGGAGCCGAGTCCCCCAAGGAGTCACCGTGTCACTGTGGCAGAGCCATCACATCCCTTGGGGTGGTTTTGATAGCCCAGATCACATCCCTTCGTGCTGCTGTGGAGCTCCACAAACACCGCCCTGGAACCAGCCCCCTGCTCGCCTCTATCCCTCACGGAGAAGGATGCTGCTCCTCAAATTCCCACTGCAGGGTTGGGATGCCAGGACCCCTGGGTCTTCAGGCTTTGGAATGTGCTGGCTGAGGATTTCGGGGAGCTACTCAGCTCCCTGTCAGCCTTGAGCCTCCAGAAATGGAGCATTAATGTGAGTTTTAAATCCTCCACGGAAACATCTGCCCCAAGCTGAACCCGCTTTTTAATTTGTTTTACTTTAACACTGCAGTACACTATTATATCAAATATGTGTATATATACACACACAATTGTATCAAATATGTGTGTATATATATAGTGTTCTATGAAATATGCATAAATCTATATGGAATCACAGAATGCTTTGGGTTGGAAGGGACCTTAAAGCTCATCCCATTCCACCCCCTGCCCTGGGCACTAGCCCAGGTTGCTCCAAGCCCTGGCACTGAACACTTCCAGGGATGTGGCAAATGTATAGGTAATAGATGTATATATGTAATATATAGATGGAATATATGTAATAGATGGATGGATAGATAGAGAGATAGATATAGATAGATGATAGATAGATAGATAGATAGATAGATAGATAGATAGATAGATAGATAGATAATGTATGTATGTATGTATGTATGTATTATAGGTGGGTCCTGAGGTAGACAGAAAGCCCAGGGAAGGTGTTCAGGTCTCTCCAGGTGCCCTCTGCCCACACTGCCAGCACAGCCCCCTGCAGCCGCTGCCTGGAGAGCCTGGGAATGCCACCCCCGAGCTCCCAAGGGCTGGGCATGTCCCTGCCAGGCCTCCAGGGCTGCAGGGAGGAGGCTCTGGCGGCCTGAGCACGGCAGCAGGGAGGGACGTGCATCCAGCACTGGGCTTTACAGCTCCGGGACACAGAAACTTCGGGAGAAGCCAAAGCAAGGAACAAGTTTGCAGCGGTTCCTGGAAAAGAAGGAGCCAGCTCTGGTGGTGAAATTGCACCAAACTTCCAGACCGCCAGGCTCCTCATCCTCCTTCTCCACTGCAGCTTCAAATAAGAGCTCTAGGAGTGAATCCTGTTGTGCCTGCCCCTGGTTAGGAGCAGCAAGGTCCCTTCACCTGGGAAACCTCCCTGGCCCAAAGCCCTTCCTGCTGCAGTTATTGATCCGGCTCAGGGATCAATAACTGATAGTTATTGACCAGCTGTGCCCATCCCCTGCCTACACAGGGTGATCCTTGGGGTTCCTTGGGGCAGCTCCCCCCCCTGTGGGTGCAGGGCTGATGGTCTTACTGCTGCCGTGGCCTCAAAACTGCTCTGCCTTTGGTCTTCACATTCAGTGGGTTTGGTATCAGGCTCTGTTTGCTGCTCTTGGAGCCTGAAGAGCTGATTTTTGCCAAGGATCTCTAATTCTATACTGATATATTAGAAGAATCTTAGCTTCATGTGCAGGGATTTCTACCTCTGTAGTGAAAAAAATCATGACACACAAGCTAAATTACGTGTTGTCATTCTCCACACAACCTTAATCAGGGGTCTCTCAATTCTTTTCTGATACAACAGAAAGGTCTGAGCTTTATTTGCAGTGAGCTCTGATTTCACAGATGAAAAAGTTCATGTGTATCTTATGCTGGGTATTGTGCAAAAATATACAAATAAGGTCTTTGAAGTGAATTCATAAACGCCACCCCCTGAGGTGCCCCTGGACTGCAGCTCTAATTAACACCAAATGCAGCCATGCTCGGTTTGATGTGGGAGAACAGACACTGGTAGGCAGCAGGCTGAAGTCTCACCAACTAATTTCACAGAAGTTATTAAAAATACTGGATCAGTGCAGCAAAGCAGCCTGTAAAAACTCTATTATTGTAATAGGATAATGAAGTAAAGCTGTCTGCTTTCATCCAGCATTTACACACTGAGGGTTCTTTCCCTGTGACAGAGTTGGGAAACAGCAGCTGGGTTCATCCCTCCTTTGAGCACAGAGCTTCAGGCCCAGACATTTACTGCCATGGATGTGGATGAAGCATTGCTGGGCAAGTCCAGCCTCACATTAAATATTTACATCAACAGACGTTCTAGAAGATTTCCCCCATAATTAATGCCTCATTTCAGGGGGAGTACACTTGGGCGTGAATATGAGAAATCTATCTTTGTCTTTACTAAGGGAAGGTCTTGGCACAGGGAAATCCCTCTCCCCTGTCCTGGAGTGGGAAATCCCTCTCCTTTGCCACAGGATTCTGTTAGAAATCTGCAGCTGTTTGGAAGTTCATCCTCAGGGCTAAAATACAATTTTTAGGTATATAAAGCAGGAAGGCGCCAGTGTGCACAGGGGGTGGGTTCTGGCATGCTCTCAGGGATTCTGGACAGCAGGAATCTCAGGTGCTAGGCTCTGGAAGGATTTGTCATCCCCTAGTTTACAGCATCTAACAAGTGCTTAAGCTGGGAGCTCCATCTTCCAGTGGGGATAAAAAGGCTGCTTCAGAATCCAGTTCAAAGCAGGTTCTAAACCTGTTGGCTGTAATTAAGCAGGAGGAATTAATACACACAGAGACAGGACCAGCTCAACCAGAGAAAAGCAGCACAGAGATCCAGCCAAGAGAACCAGAACTCTGAGCCTGTAAAGCCATTGCTAATTCTACTCAATGTACAGGCTGCACTCTTTATTTATAGACAGAGGAATGGAGAGTTAGTTCCAGTTTGGCATGTTTGAGCTAGATCCCACTCAGGGTTTGAGGCTGGTGGAACAGAAATCCTGGGGAAATACCAGATCCCTGGAAATCAGCAGCTGAATTCACCCTGATTGCAACAGGAGCTGGGCTCCCTGGGGAGCTCTGAATCCTGAATGTTGATGTAGAGAAGGTTTTCTGCTGCTCCTGTTGACTCCCAGCTCACAGCCATGTGATCCCAGCCATCTGGCTGGTAAACTTTCTGATTTAAGCCTGAAATACTTGAATTCCATCTGCCTTGTCCTCCTGGGAAAAGCAGAAAGTAGCATTAGGGCTGTCAAATTCCTTGTTTGCTTTGTCCCAGTGTGCCCCAGAAACTTGGGATGGGCGGGGAGATCCCTGTTCCCAACCCTGGTGCATCCAACACGGCAAAGTCAGCCTGATTTTGAGGGGCACAAACCTACTCCAATCTCTGTCTCACTACTCTTTTTCTACAGGAGGAATGTTAATTGTTAAGATCTTATGAAAATGCTCTAAGAGGTGCCTGGGAAGTGTCCCAGCAGTGTGAAGCTGTCTGGCACTCTGGGTGGACATGTCCTTCTGCTAAGATCTCTGCATTCCATGGGAATGCCTGGAGTGGGAGGCAAAATCTGTCTAAAGCTAAATATTAGCAAATACTAGAAAAAATTAGTAACTAAAGCTAAATATTGGTGACTACTAGAAAGGACTAATGCCAGCAAGTACCCTGAAGGGAAGGATGAAAAGAGGCAGAGAAAATCTGAGCTGGGATGCTGCTGATCACCTCCCAGGGCTCCTTTAACACACTGGGCAGCCACAATGAGATGCTTCGTAAATTATTGGTGATTTTCAAATGTCTTCTTTTCCCCCTAAAATTCCTGCCGGCCAAATTTTGCTATTAGGGACATCTTTGCACTCTGCTAACCTTCAGAGTCTGCCTTTAGATGCTTTTGTGCAGTATCATCTTCTGATTTGCCTATTGGCAGGCGGGCAGGACAAGGTATTCAAATAAAATACTTGATATTTCCACTGATGCTGCACAGCCAGAATTAATCTCGCTGGTGCTGCAGTGGAAAACAACGGAGATAAGCAACAAACCACTCGCTCTTGTGACTTAATTGAGCAACTCTGGTGGAATCCACAGGGGGAGCAGCTCTGGGGTGCTGGAAGTGGCCTTTTCCCCCAGCCAATCAAGCTTTGTCCTGGCGCTCAGCAACAAAAGGTTGTGTGCAGGAAGGAAGTGCTGTGCTTGTGCAGCCCTGGCTTCCCAAGGCTTTATCAGGTCTGCAGGAACTCCAGATATCTCCCAGGACCACTGTGCAAAACTGCAGGAAGTGCCGCAGCCTGACCTTTACCCACAATCAGAAGATTCCTTGGCAGAGGTTGTTTTTGCAGCCTCCACCTCAGGAATGCTGTGAAGCCCTGGCTCTCCCTGGGGTTTGGGGATAGGTGGGAAACGGGAGCAGGCTGGGCACACACTGACATTCCTGGGGGCCCTGGGGCACCCCAAGAGCCACCTTGACACTTCGGAGCTCTGGCTGCCCTTCCACTTTCTCTGTCTCTCCACGGACAAGAGCCTGGGTTTTAATCCTTTCAACAACCAAATCCAGTCTGATCAACTCCGGCAACAATTTTCTGGAGTGAGTGGTCAATACTACAGGGATCAGGATGGGTGGCCACTACTGTGGAGCTGCTTGCTTTTCCTTTTTAGCTAAATTTAATTTCAAGTGCATGCAAATGTGAGAGGGGAGGGAGAGAGTGGGACAATGTGATGCCTTAGAGAAGAAAGCCACCATTTATTTTGTCACTTTTTTTTTTTACATCATCTTCTTCATACAACTGTTTCATTGTAACGTTAATACACTTAGAAAAACAGCAAACCACCAAGATAGCTTGCAAAATTATATATATATTTTAATATCCAAAAAGTACATTGCATATATATAGTAGCAAAAGCTCCATTTCTGTGGGTAGTTCCTTCATACTTAAATTTTGCGATTATTGCAGAAATGTTGTTTAAAGACACCTCGAAAGCACTAAGACCTAACTGTATTAGCTTGATCTTCTCTTCCCACTTTGTTAAATAATGGCATCAGTGCTTGTGTTTAATGTTCTGAGCAGACTCCAACGCTCTGCTTTCAGACTCCCCTCCTGCAATTGGATGCACATGGACCAAATCCCACCCCCACAGAGTCCCAGGGGTTGGTCTAGACTAGATAGTTGTGATCCTGTTAATTGGCTGCCACTTAATACAAGTCAGCTAATGGGTTGTACATGGAAATCTCGCCCCCCAGACATCTGTTCCAAACCCCAAATGCTTGTGGTTTACCCTCTGTTTATGGCACCAAACCGCCACTTGTGCAGCGTCACATTCACATGTGCAAAGCTGGGGATGGCTGAGACTTCTGGAAGGGGTCGGATTTCCACAGAACCCCCCAGCAGGAGCCATCAAAAAGAGGAGTATTTCGTAGTTTTATCTATGAAGTGGTTAAGATGTTCCCAGAGTTCAGGATTTGGGTGTAAAGCAATCACAGAACATTGCAATGGTTGCCTTGAGATGTCGGTCCTGTTTTCAATCAGCCTCACTGCAAACACGGGAGTAAGTGGAGGTAATTTGCAGACAGCCACAACAGACTAATACAGAAAATCCTCTCCTCTAGACAAACCCAAGGCAATCTGGAATGTTTCTGGCCACTTTGGGGGTCAGTCATGGATCCAATTGCAAGACCAAGCCTTCTCCAACAGATACATTACTCATGTCTTTTTTTTTTTTTTTTTTTTTTAGCAAAAGGTACAAAGCTACAGCCCAAATGTACAGATTGAAAAGATGTACAAATTACATTAAAAAAATAAACAAAAACAACTGAGCTGACAGTAAAAAAAACAAACCTGCATTTGTGACCGAGGTCAACTCGTTTTATTTACTCTGTCTTTTTAAAACTGTGAGATATAGGGAAAAATAACTCTGCATAATTTATACAGTAATTTGCCTTCTGGTTTGTTGACCCTTGTTTTGACGGTCTGACAAACGCACAGCGTTCGCGAATCGGTGCTTCCAGAGCCCCGGGCAGAGCCAGGGACCTGCTGTCGTTTATTCACTTCACTTCTGCTCCCAAGGAGTGTCTGTGCTTGACTTCGTGTTACGCTTGTTCTGGTTCCTGCTGCTTTCTGAGTTCACACACAGTCGAATGAAGTTGTAGTCTAGAAAAGTTCCTTCAATGCCCTTTACTTCTTAAAATATACATGTATATATATATATATATATGAATATATATATATATATATTTAATTTCCAGTTGGGTGAAAATCCTCCTCTGCCTTAGAGCTAAGATTCCAGTTGTGGTGCCCTGCAGCCCAACGTCCTCCACTGAATGGTCAAATGGCCAGTGAGAAAAACCCCATTGTGGTCATCTTTTCCTATGACCCACCACTGGATCTATGCCTTGTCAAAAGCCTTTGAATTCTTCAAAATTCCTCTCATCCAAAAGCTAATAATCATTCCAGGGAATGGTGAACCATCTTCATTGTAACTTTCTAAAGAGGACACAAGCCTTAAACACCAAAGAAAATGCAGAGTACTGGCCCACAGGAGCTTCCATCTCTCAGTTCAAGACACAAGAGGCAAAGTTACAAAAGTAAAAGTTTTGGTCCAAGAATAACAAATATCCAGTTTTAATTCTTCCCCAGAAAGGCCACAATTATCCATTAAGGGTCCCCCCAAAAACCATAAAAATCCCAGAAATAAAGAAAAAGTCCAACCAGACTGCTCAAGGCCACTGGCAGATCAAAGCATTTAGTAATAGCTGCCCAAGTGCGGTGTGACGTGGGCGTTGGGGTGGCGGGGCACGTTGGGGTTGGGATAAATGCTTCCTGCAGGGGAGGTCCAATAGGGAGAGGCCGCTCCAAAGAAGCTGGATGATGTGACAGGCATGGAGGAGGGGTGTGGGGGCACAAAGTTCACCTTCTGCTGGTGGGCATGGTAGGACGGCATGTAGGACAGATCCGACGGGTACTTGTACATGGAGGACTCGGTGGGGTGGGGCTGCAGGGCCTGGGCGATGCCGTGAAAGTCAAATTTGTAGGCATACCTCTTGCCGTGCACTTTGGTCATAATGTTCTTGTCGTAGTAGTATCGCAGCGCCCGGCTCAGCTTGTCGTAATTCATGTTGGGTTTGCTTTTCCTCTCGCCCCAGCGCCGCGCCACCTCGTCAGGGTCCGTCATCTTGAACTCGCCGTTGGTGCCCTCCCAGGTGATGCAGGAGGCGTTGGAGCTGTCCGACAGCAGCTCCAGCAGGAACTGCCACAGCTGGATCTGCCCGCTCCCTGCAGACACGAGCCAAGGGGAAAGGAAATGACTGGAGCCTTCCTGCTCCGCACAGACAAAGGCAGGAAACAGAAGGACTATCTCGATCTCGACTGGGAACTACTCCTTCAGGCCTTGGAAAGGCGGCCCCAGGAGTGGATAAACTGTTCCCAGCAAACAAGTTACTCAGCCCTTTGTTCTGGGCCTGAGGTCACATTACATTTCATAACGGTTGCCTCTGGCCTTAAAATCCTCGGGCTATTCTTATGAGTAGGGTTTTCTGTGAGGACACTGCTCTGCAGAGTTTTCACTCACTGGTTAGCACAGTGTACTTCACCCCTCCACTGCTCACTCTTCGCCCTGGAGATTATTTTGGAATATGCAGCTCTCTTTCCAGTGGGTGATCTGAGTTACACGGGATGATTTGTTACCCAAATGACTCCTGGTTTTACTCAGTGCAGTTGTACAAGTAGTTAATGGTAAGTTCAGAGCCTTACAGGCACCCCATCTGTGTAAGTTTGGTCAGTTCAAGCAGGGCTTGCTCCAGGCTTACTCCCTAAAATCAGGGATTATTTACTGCAGGTGATGTGCTAGGGACAGTTAGACTCTGACTTTCAGAGATGTTTTGTGCCTTTTTTCTTGCAACCCACAGCAGGCAGTGAAAAATTAATCTGCACTGCCAATCTGAGAGACCTGGACTTAAGTCCTCTATAAAACTCTTCTTAGGGAATGCTGGGTTTGGGTCAGAACACTCAGGATGGTGGTTTTGTCCTGACAGAGATGATGTTGCACCACTGTCCTCACATTTCTTTAAGGATTTTGGAAAAAGACCTTGTGAGGTCACAGCTGCTGAGTTCAGTGGCTCTCACAGGTCCCCCCAAGGGTGCAGGGACAGCAGCAACAAGGAAAAAAATCACCTCTTTGATAAGGGGAGTCTGAAATGTAAAATGAACTCACCTGGATTGGCAAGACGGCTGCTGGTGGGCCCCAGGATCTGGTAGGGATCTAAAAATAAAATAAAGTTTTTTAAAAAAATCACCCCCAAAAAATTTAAATGATGTTTCATCAAAAAGAAACTCCAGGTCATTATGTTTTTTCTAGAACCTAAATTTTAATTTTCTTTCTTTACTCTTTCTGCCCCTTCTCCCAGGGCCTGGAAATGCTCCTTCTTTCTTTCTTAGCAAACCTCCAAGTATTTCTGGAATCCAAAATGGCACAGCCACAGTTTCTGGCACTGTTCTCAGATCTGCCTGCTTTTGTAGTCTGGAATCTCCTTGGACATACCCTGCACTCTGTGGCAACCAGAAAACATCAAATGTGGAAAAAACCTGTGGGATAGGAGAACAGTCACAAAGCAGGAGCAAATGCATTTCTGCTTACAAAAAAGACCTCAATGATAAGGAGAGCAGATGAGATTTTCAGATTCACTTGTTAGCAGCTGAGCTTGCTGCCCTGGGAGGGCAGGAAATATTCACCCAAGTCTTCCCTTGTGAAGCAAACACAGCATTAGAGAGATGAGAGTAACAGGATTTTGTTGCTGGCTCCACCAAGGCTGAGTGGTTCTTGAAAACCCCATAAAGCATTTATTAGGAATGAATTCCTTCCCTTTCTGTGGGGCCTCTTCAGCCCTAATCTCTACACTTCTCTGCCTTTCTCTGGTTGTGGTGATGTGGATCTGCAGTTTGCTGGTGGATTGAATCAGTGCCAAGAGAGCCCAGCCCCAGAGCAGAGGGAGGGGCTGGGAAGCAGCAGTGTGGGCAGGGAAGGTGGGAACACAGCAGGGAACACTCTCTGCTCTGCCCACTGGGGCTGCTTCCCTCCTCTGCCTGCTCTGGGAGCCCTGCTGGGAGGGCTGGAGACGCTTCCAGCAGGGAGGGACAACCTGGGATGCTCCATAGGGATAGACACTGCAGGTCCCGGCACAGGGATGTTCTTTTGGCTGGGGAGGGGCAGAGCAGCCACAAAGAACCTGTTGGGAAGAGCTGCTGGCACAGCTCAGGGCCTGTCCTGAGCCTCCCCCTGCCTGTCCCCTGCCTGGGGCTGCTCCACACGGGAATTCTCCCCGGCCGCTCCCAGTCCAAGGGCACAGAATCCATTCTCACCTGGCTGGGGCCGCTGCTGCTCTGTTGTCTTATTCACATTTTGTGTCCCTGTGACAGGAGGGCCTGGAAAGAGAAGGGGTTTATAGGGACAGAGAACAAGTACAAAGTACAAAACACATCCCACAGGAAACACAGCAACTGCAAGGGAAAGGTTTGCTCAGACTAAGAGCTGAGATTTTGGAGATTGCACTATACAATTAAGAGGTGTCCCTGGAAATTTAAATTTTCAGTGTAAAATAAAAATACACCAATAAGGAAAGCATTATATAGATATCTAAAATTTGCTAAATTGGCAGTGAGACAAGGAAAATATGTAGATACTTCATTAATTTTCTTTTATTGCAACTGAACTCCCATTCTAGTTTGCAACCACGTCGTGAACAAAAAATTGGATGCAAGTTCTTTTCTAGGAAAAAAAAAAAGCGGGGGGGGGCGGTTTATCAAACATTTAGTTGAAAATATCATGGCAATTTGTATAAATCCCTTCACCAGGAAGATCTGCTTCTCCTCTTTGTATCATTTCTCACAACAGAAAACTGTGACTCGAAGAGTAATTCTCACATTTGGGGTGGGCACAGCTCAGGAAGCTGCAGAGCAAAGGGAGGGAACTCTGCCAGGTGCTGCCACGTGGATTTACACCAAGAGTACCTCGCTGAGGGTCAGAGGTGCCCACCCTGCACAGGGAGAAGCCCAGCAGTGGGACAGGGGACAGTGGCTCAGAGTCAGCAGGCTGTGCCACCACAACACGGATTTTAGGGACAGAGAATTGGTCTGGGATGTCATCCCCCTCCTGGGAATCCAAGGCACTCTAAATCCAATGAGGACAAGAACTGGGAGTGAGCAGGGCTGGAGCAGAGGGCCCCATCTGCCTGCTGGACTTTGCCTTTCTGGAAAGTTGGCAGAAACTCTCAGAATGTGCCTGGACTGTCTAGATCTGTCCCTAAACCCATCACAGCATGGGACAGGCCTGTGGTTAACAGGGTGTCTGTGCAGAGGATTTGCTCCTGGCCCCTTAACCAAACCCTACAAGTATTACTCTGTCCATAACATCATTCTGCTTCTTATCTGTCCCCAATTTTACCTCTTATCTATCCCCAAATCTTCTGCCCTTCTGACACTCCTAACACAGGCCAGCTGAGCCCGTCTCATTTTAATCTTCCATTGCACAGTTGTGATTCCCACTGGGACAACTTACTTTTGGAGAGGCCAGAATTCCCATTACTGCCCCATCCTCCTCTCCTGACTGCATCATAGGAGGGATCTAATGACAAAAGACAACAGGCACAGAGGGGTTGAAATGAATTTCTACTAGAAAAAAACTTTTAAGTATCTGGCTTTGCTTTGTCGTCCCAGCTGGCTTGGCTGTGTTTTTTTCCTCTCCCACATCTCCAGTGCTCCCCTAACCCCTCACAGAAGTGTAAAAAGGGTGTAAATGCAGCAGTGGGTCTCGTCGGGGGCACAGAAGAGCAATGGGACACATCCTGACCATGAAATGCTGTCATTGCACTCAGTGGAATTCAGTATGACCCATCCCAGCCAAAAGGAGACCCCTTTCTCTTATCTCAAAATTCAGAGGACCACAGGCAGAAGAGGAGGAAGAGCTGAACCCTGTTATTATTTCACAGAAATTAAATGAGGATTTTAAACCTGGGGAGGCTGAGGATTTGAGGTCACAGGAAGGAGGCTGTTTCAAGGAGAGAAAAAAGGGACAAAAGCATCCTCCAGGGACATCCCACGTGCCCCTCTGCCCAGCACCTCCTGCCTGTGGGGCTGGGCAGCTCCCTGAGGATCCATCCCAGGCACTGGCACATTCCTCCAGCGCTGGGAAAGCCGCTGAGGCTTTGAAATTACAGCCTTGAAGTTATTGGCATGGGAAGGAAAACAGAGGGACGGGAGAGGGGAGGGTGGAGGAGCCAGAGGAGGAGGGAAAAGAGGGCAATGGGGGAAAACAGAGCTCGTGTAATCTGCCTGTTTTTATTTTTATTTTACTTGTTTGTTTTTTTCCCTTTTTGCTGAAACCACAAACCCCACTGCAAATAGATCAGACTGGAAAACAAACCACTGTGGTTTCAGCTGGGACAGAGAATGGGATGGGACAGCTCGGGAAGAGGGAGGGGACAGCCTCATGCACGCTGTTCCAGCAGGAAAACCTGTCCCATTAGGGATCCCTGTCCCATTAGAGATTCCTGTCCCCATTAGAGATTCCTGTCCCATTAGGGATCCCTGTCCCATTCTGGATCCCTGTCCCCATTCTGGATCCCTGTCCCCATTAGAGATCCCTGCCCATTAGAGATTCCTGTCCCCATTAGGGATTCCTGTCCCATTAGAGATTCCTGTCCCCATTAGAGATTCCTGTCCCCATTAGAGATCCCTGTCCCATTAGAGATTCCTGTCCCCATTAGAGATCCTTGTCCCATTAGGGATCCCTGTTCCCATTCTGGATCCCTGTCCCCATTCTGGATCCCTGTCCCCATTAGAGATCCCTGCCCATTAGAGATTCCTGTCCCCATTAGGGATTCCTGTCCCATTAGAGATTCCTGTCCCCATTAGAGATCCTTGTCCCATTAGGGATCCCTGTCCCCATTCTGGATCCCTGTCCCATTAGAGATTCCTGTCCCCATTAGAGATCCCTGTCCCATTAGAGATCCCTGTCCCCATTCTGGATCCCTGTCCCCATTCTGGATCCCTGTCCCCACTCCCATGGGGGACTGGGAAGTGCCTTGGTGCTGTCAGGACCGTTCCCCCAGACCCAGTCTCCAGTCCCTGCTCTAAACAAGGCGCTGTTCTCAGGGGGCATTTTCCTGGCTGGAAAACCATCATGTAACCCCGATGTGTCCCAGTGAGGCAGAGCTCTCCCAGTGACCAAAACCAGGAGAGCAGTCCTGGGGCAGTCCCTGCCTTTTCCCATGTCCTCCCTGCAGCCAGGCTCTGCCTTCCATTGCTCCCCTGGGATATTCCTCTGAATTATTAAAGCCAGAGCTAGCAGAGCCATGTTTGGGGAAACGCTTTGAAAAACCCAAGTTCTGCACTGAGAAAAGCAAAACCTTCAGCAATGTCCACAAAGTGAGATGTTAATGTACATTTTGTTTTGTTCAACCAATAAACAGTTCTGTAATGTAACATTAATGGGAATGCCATATGATGATTCTGTCAAAAGAAAGGCAGCAATTCTTTTTCCAACAGAAAAATCCTTTTCAAAATTGGGAAAAGTTTCCTTCCCAAAAAGTAGTAGAACTCACAGAAAATTTTCACTTTTCTCTGACTCTTTTTGGGGCCAGATCATTGACTCAAGGCAGTCAACTGCAACGAAGGAGTTGCTTGATCCAGAGTCATCAACGTGATTTGAGTAAATAAATAGGCCATGACTTGGAGAGATGATCTGCCTCCTCCTTCCCCTCTTCTTCTTCCTCTTCCTCAGGTTTAATCCAGGTTGACTGAGTCTCTTTGCCTCAGTTTTTCTTCTATAAATATGGATTATGGAGCAAAATGTGGGAATGTATAGAGGCAGCCTTGTGCTGTAGGTTGAGATTCAGCCCTGAGCGTGACTTTGCCATAATAAGAAGGGTTAAATATGATATTCACCCATACAGACCCTGCTATTGAAACACTCTGTGCACTCAGCTACTGCAAGTTTCCAACTCTTTCTCTCCCCTTAAAAAAAAGAAAAAAGAGGAAAAAAAAAATCCAAATGCAGGAAGCTATTTTTATTTCACAAAAATCCCTGCAACGTGAAAGAACCACACCAGCCCTCCTGGCTTCCAGGCCCAGGCTCGAAAGCCGAATGTGTTTAAAGCAAAATAGAAAAGGCAGAGCCAGGGAACCCATCCAAAGACTCAGGTTCCTGCAAAAACAGGATCATTCCCAGGACCTGACGCCCAGTGGCTTGAAGAGATCCTACAGAATTCCAGCCAGACTGTGACAGGGAGAGTCTTATCTGTCATTTAAACCATTTGGATTTTACACCAAAACTTGCCATGGGATGGAAATTCAATTAGAAGACTTGGACTGGGGTTCTCTCCTGGTGTAAATCAGCAAATGGCTACAGGGAAGAGGGGGCAAATTTATCCCAGAAAGGATCAGGTCCCCATGTCTGGTTTAGACTTAAAAGGCCCCATGGAACAAGAGCCCTGTGACAAATGTGTGTTCAATACAAAATGGAATTAAAGAGCAGAAATAAATCATAGATGCTTTCAAGAACTGTCATTCTGCAGCTGTCTGGTTTATGTCCAGAAATTCCCCAGCCTGAATGTTCAGTCTATTAGGAGGAAGGTAAAGGATATTAATAATGCTTTGCACTTTCACAGCACCTTTCAACTGAGGATCTCACAGCTTTGCAAACATTCGCACTCACAGCGCGCCTGAGAAGGAGGTTAAATATAATTTTATTTATTTGCAGGCATGAATGCACTTTCTGCAGGCTTTGGCTGCCTTTTCCAGATGCACTGCCTTTCCCAGAAATCAGGCTGTGTGGGGCAGGCTGCAGCACTGGTCTCTGCTCCCCCTGAGCCCTGGGCTCCCCTCTCTCACCCCAAATCTCCTCGGCTTCTCCCTTGCTGCACTCTGTGCCCAGCTCTCTGTGCCCAGTCTGCAGACAGTCCCTCATGGAGCTGTGTCCCCTCCCAGCACCTCTGGGGCATATTTAGTCTGAACAGACTGATAGATATTGCTGGGGCCACATGGACAGACCACACAGACTCCCTTCCCAGGAAACCAGCCTGAATACCCCCAGGTGGATTCCCACACCACGAGCCCAAATCCTTGTCATCCTTCCAGCCTGAGTGCAGCACAGTGAGGAAGGCTTTAGGGAGTCTGTGTTTGAGATATGATGTATTAGGGAGCAAACCCTCTCTGATAAGCTTTAAAAGATTCAAAAAAATAATAAAAAACCACCGGTGTTTTATAAATTTGAGAGTTTGGGACAGAGGGGAGGCAAGGGGGGTTTGGTGAACAATGGGCTCACAGTGCCTGTGCTTCCTGAGCTGCAGGGAAGTGCTGACAGCCCCTGATTCTGCTCCCTCTGGAGGAGCTTGCTCAGTCCGGCCTGAGTCAGGCACCACTTTGTGCTACCAGCCCTGGTGAGGCTTTCCAGGAGAACAACGAGCTTTGGACCTGGAATATCCACATCTTTTAGGCCTTTATTTTTCTAGGATGGATACAGTGGGGGTGGGTCATTCGTGGACTAAATGCTTTATGGGCACTATGGGGGAATCTTATTTGGAATGCCACTCATGCTGGCACTACAGACAAGGCTGGGAAGAATGGAGAGCCCACGAATTTCTGGAGCTGGTACCTTCAAGAAAATTCAGCAACTGGAGGGTGGGAAGGGGCTTTCTTAAGCATGAAGACAGAGTCAGGAAGGGAGAAGGCAGACCCAGGCATCCTGGGGGATCCAGACTTGTGATGTGGCTAAGTGGTCACTTGGTGTCTATTTTGTGGCAACCACTTTATAGGGACAGAGGGAAAGGAGGGTCAGGTACCTGGAAAACCCTGTGGATCTCAGAGCCCACTTCAATTCAAAACCTTCTTCTTCCCATTCTCCTGATTTGCTTCACTGAAATCTCTAAGGCCAAGTCCTGCCTGGAAATAGCTGTGCTCCCAGTCCAGGTGAGACAGGTCATCCCAGAACAGTTCCTCCTGCATTCCAGGTTTGGGCCATGGACTCTCCATGCAGAACACAGACTAGGTTTGGCAAGGAGTCCTTCTGCTTCAGGACCCCGGCCTGGTGGCTGGAATTTAAATTAGCTTGCCTAAATGTGGAAAGCAGACCCAGGTGTCCTGGGAGATGCAGCCTGTGATTAATCCAAGTGGTCCCTTGGAGTCTATTCTGCAGCTGCCACTTTATGGGGAGAGAGGGAGAGGAGGGCACAGGGCCTTTCCTGCCCAGGTGAGGCTGTGAGAGGTGGCACTCGCCCAGTGCCTTGGCAAAGTCCCAGTGTGGGAACAAACCCCAAAGCCCTCTCCTGCTGCAAGCCAAGCTTGTCAGTGAGGTCTGCCCAGGTCTGTGTGTCCAGCCCTCACACTGCCTCCTTCTCCCTCCTGGAGATCCCATCGAGGAGCTGGGGGTAGTATTCAAAGCCACTGGAGACCAGAAACCCAGACTGTGGCTTTCTGCAGAGACCAGGGAGCCAAAACCACTTTGTCCTCCTCCTTAAATGGACTGGTTTAAATGGTAGCAGCAAACATTTAAGCTGTAGAGCCCATAAGGTCCCTCCCTGGCTCCATGGACATGTTCTGAGGGCTGCACACACAGGACACCTCCTCCACACAGAGGACACTGCTGACTGCCCCACACACCCACAGGACATTTCTGACTGTCCTACATAACACAGGACATTTCTGACTGCCCCCCACACACAATGCAAACCTCCTCTCAGCACAAGCTGTGAAGGCTCTGGGCTCTCACCTGTCTGTAGCTGTGGGCAGGGATGGTGGGACAGGGACTGGAGCATGGTCTGAGGACTCCTGTGGCCTTTTCCAGTGGCTCTGCCAACCTCCCATCACGTTTACCCAGCTCCAGGGACGTGTGGTCCAACTGGGCACACTGAGGCCTTAAAACCTCACAGCATCACTCGTTCTGCAAGGAACTGCTTTTCAACTTACTATCTCTGCTAATTAAAACAATGAATTAACACATGGGCACATGTCGTGCTCTTTGTCATTCCTGGCCAGTGTTACTGTGACTGTTCCCATTGTTACATGAGACTTCCCAGTCCTTCAGCACCAAACACTTTTTTTCTCCTTCAGGACACAATATGCTCTTCCTTGAGCTAAGGAACCATCACTCCAGGGGTCAGAAGTGGGAATCAGTAATTCTAAGTCTCTTCACTAAGAGGAAGCAACTCACTGAGTGCAGAATGATTTCAGAGTTACTTCTATTTTACATTATCATGCTATTTGATTATTTCACAATTGAAAAATATCATCAACCTATCTTTTGCATCCACCTGGGTGCACTGTTGGACTCGATGATCTCAGAGGCCTTTCCAACCTGAATGATTCAGTGATTCTCTGATGTCTACATTGCTGTTAACGTGTTACACAGATCCCAAATCCCGGCCTGGAACAACACTGGGTTTTGACCTGAAGTCAACTCTAACCAAGTGAGAAGGGACTGACTGCTGGATTTAGGGGAGAAATCTGCTGCAGAGATGGATGTAAAGAACAGATTTAGCTTGGGGAGTGTCTGAAAGTAGCTGAGAGCCTGATTGTGAGTTGCTGCCTTTATAGAAGTACAGATCAGAGGGATCAAACATTTCTGGTTGAACTCCTGTTCTAAATCAGTGAAGGATTAAAGCCCTGTGGCTGAAGCACACTTATTTCCAGAGTCACATAGTATCTGGATGGTGTAGGAATAGAACAGGGATTCAGTATTCCTGTCTCTGGAAGTGTCCAAGGCCTGTTTGGACAGTGGAAGGTGTCCCTGCCATGGCAGGGGTGGCACTGGATGGGCTTTAAGGTTCTTCCAACCCGACCAGTCCTGGGACTCTGTGATTTCCAGAGGGATATCCTGAGCTGGCCCAGGCAGGGCATGCTCGGGACAAATCACTGTGTTTGAGCCCTGTGCCCTGTCCATGGGCAGAGCTGGGGTGCAGGAAAAGAGCTGCACAGGGCAGCTGAGAGCCCCAGCTCTGCTCCCCGCTCAGGCTCGGAGTCACTCCCTGTTGCTCCCAGCCAGAGGTGACAGACCCCAGCGGTGCCTGGAAAAACATCCCTGAGCCACGCAGCGCTGCCACTTCCTGAGCCTCACCCCGTGCCAGCCTCACAAAGACACTTTACAAGAAAAGGAGGAAGTAATGAGAAGATTTTTTTCCCCTTGTTGTTGCTTTTTTTAATATCAGCAGCAGAAATCCCAATGCACAGTGCACAGAGAGTGAGGAATGTGTCCTGAGAATCCCTCCCGGAGGCAGCTCGGCAAAGCAGCCGCTCTCCAGCCAGCAGGGATGTTCCTGGGCTGCGCTGGGCTGCAGGCACAGCCAGGGCACCAGCGAGCTGCCCTCCTCTGCACACCCACGGAACACCCACAGCCACCCAGGAGTGGGCAGGAACATGCCCACAGCACTGCGTGGGTTTTACCCCCGGCACAGGGCATAAAACCAAACCTTCACGGGCCTGGAGGCTGCTTTTCTTGAAAACACACAAATGCAGAAGTAAAAACAGCCCAAACCTCAAATCTATGGAGAAAAGGGCCACGCACACACGAGAGAAAAGGGAAGACACACATGCACAGCCACGGCAGTTTTACAGCTTTTAAGTCATCATCAGGAAACAAATTAAGTCTTGTTTTAGGAAACAGCCTGAGCACTTGCAAGGCTTTGGGAGGGAGAGCCTGGCACCCCAGCGAAAGTGTGACCGTCCCCCAGCACAGAAACACCCCTTGCACTGCACCCCAGGCACAACAATAATGGCTCTTTTGCTGGGGGAAAAGGAAGGATAATGGTTACTTAGAAAGTGCTCCAGACAAGCTGTCAGGTTGAATTCAGAGAACTGGAGTCTACTCTGGGACAGCGCTGGCTCGGGGTGATCCCTTGTGAGTTGGGTTTCCTGCCTGCTACAGCTTAAAGACAACGATTCTTTGTTTCCAGTTTTTCTGGTGAAAAAACACACGCCTGCCTCTGAAGAGGGTCAGGGAGAAGCAGACAAAACACTAACTCTGGAATTTCAAAGGAAAACAATTAAAAAAAAAAGAAAGTATAAAAAGCAAAATCCGAGCGCGCTGGCTACTGTCTCCCGAACTCATAAATCCCTGCTTGGCCACACAGCCAAAATGAAAGGAGACCTAAAAAGCCTCCCCTTTTTCTGCTGCCGAGCTAAAAATGGGATATTTCATCACCAGGCACACAAATATCATCGTGAAATATTTTAGCAAGTAGAGACAATTAGGAGGGCACAAAGCTGCAGCTGCTTTTCCTCTGCCACAGCTGAAGCTGGAGAGTTTAAAACCTTTGCTGTGAAAAGGGCTCGCACTGACACACTCAGAGGAGAGTTTTGAATGTGCTCAATATATTTCACTACAACCTTTTAGATCTGAAAAATGGCCTTTCCAGGAGAAGGGTTTTATGCAGGAATTTGAGTGTTTTCCTGTGGGAACTGTGCTTATGCAACCACATTCCCTGCAGTCTCTGCCTCTCTCCCCAGTCCCCCAAAATCTGAACCTATTACCCCAAATTGTCACTCGATTCGACAAGTGGGAGAGAAGAGTTTTGAGTAGTTCCTCCCAGTTTAAAGGGAACACAGGTTGCAGCCCTGATGGTGTGAAAAGCAGCTGCACAGACTCATATTTTGTGAGGTACCAGGGGAACTGGAGTGAGAGAGATTTTAATTGATGCTCCAACACCAGGAAACTGTTTCTTAGGGCCTCACAATGAACATTGGTACAAAGCCCCAGGAAATCACTCTGGATTTCAGAGTTCACTGATTTATTTGTCTTCTTAAATTTGCCCACAGCCCCACCAACACACACCTTGTACACAACATCCTCATTGTTCACACAAGGACTTCTATAATGCGAACATAAACTTGGGATAGCCACAGAATAAACCCTTAAAATTCCTCCTCCATCCCTGTTCTTGCACTCACATAGAGAATGTGAATCACTTCTTCCCTCTTTGAAAGGTACCACATTCCATTTTCTTGTGCTCTGGGCTGGATTTCTGAGGCTTTGGGCTGGTCTGTCACTGTTTTCAACCAAATCTGGAAGGCTCAAGAAGGATCCCATCCCTCCCTGCCAGGAGCCAGGTGGGGGTTGGGATTTCTCCCAGGACAACTACAGGACAAGAGGAAGCTCACTCAGGCTGTGCCAGGGGAGGCTCGGTTGGAATTTCTTCATGGAAAGGGCGGCTAAACACTGGAAGGGCTGCCCAGGGATGTCTGGAGTCCTCATCCCTGGAGGTGTCCAAGGAACACGTGGAGGTGGCACTCAGGGCTCTGGGCTGGGTGACAAGTGGCGATTGGTCACAGGTTGGACTCGATGGTCTGGGAGGGCTTTTCCAATTTAAATTATTCTGGGATTCTGAGACTCTATTGCCTTGGGCTGAGCCTGACCTGTGCTGCATGCAGCTTTTGAACCAAGATCCTGGTTGACCTGAAGACAAATAGCCCCAGGAAACCCTTCTGGTTAATTCTGACCTGTGATGCTGAGCCTTCCTTCAGAGGGCTGCCACCTCCCTGCACAAACACCACTTCCCTGGGATCAGCGTTGGAAAGCACCACACATCCCAGCCCAGCCATTCCCACAGGCTGCATGGACACAGGAAACCTCACACAGCCACACCCCAGGGATCTGCCTCACTGGGAGCCCCCAGCCCTGCCCGGGCTTCAGCTCCCGCACAGCATTTCACTTGTGCATTAACCACACGAATTACACAGACCCCAACACACTGAAAACATTAAAACTGGGCTGGAGAGAGGCCAGAGAGCTCAAAGCCCTTTGGGAACATGGCCCTTTGGCCTCCCAATGGTGCTGTATGCGAATACTCTTTCCATTTCCCTATGGAAACTTGCTTAAATGACAGCATTCTGCAGGAGAGCAGTTTAAGGTCTCTCTGGACTGGGGCAGAGCAGTGAGCTCAGATTCCTGTCCCTCTCTCCAGTACCCATAGCAGATCACTCCAAACAGTCCCAGAAAATGACCCAGACCTGCAGTGGAAGGGGACAGAGCTCTTTCCATTCAGCCATGAGAGCAGCCTCGTTTCATTTCCCAGAAAATTGCTCTCCAGCCAAAAAATACTGGTGATTTTCATTAGAACAATTTACTCTTCAGAGGCAGCTGAAGACAATTTGTCCCAGTGACGCTCAGTCCCATCCTTTGGAGTGCTTGTGAGGCTGGAAGGGGGTGAAGCTGAGGCAGCAGGAGTTCTTAGAACAGGCCAAGGGTTCTACCTGTCTGCTGTGAGAACACTCAGCTGCCCCAACTGTGGGACTTACAGGATCTGCTGTAAAGGTTCCCAGGATTTCTGCTGCACAGATCTGCACTTTAGCCCCCCTAAAGCAGAGCTGCAGCTCCTGTTTGCAGAGCTGGCACTGCAGGGAGTGAAAGGGCTGACAACAGAAGGGAAAAAGGGAGTCAAGTCTGCAGCTGCAGCCAGGGCAGCTCTGCCTGCAGAGCCACGGCACCAAACCCAGCCCTGGGATGGCACTAGGACATGAGCCAGGCTCCCTGTGCTCCTGGGGAGGGAGCAGAGCCATGTGCTACATCTGGAACATCTGCAGCTGTCTGTGCTGCAGCTGCACTTTTTTTTTTTTTTTTTTTTTTTTTTTTTTTTTACATGTGGGTTCTTTTTTTCCAGCCGTGGATGGAACATGTTGTGTAAAGTACAGTGTAAACGTATGCAAAGGGCTCCTGTCTCTCCCTGGAATCTGCACAAGCAGGTTATTTGCACTAGTTATGTATAAAAATTACGGGAGGAGTGAAGAAATTGCATTTTTTTCCTATCTTTGGCAAGTTTGGTACTATTTCATCACCTGCTTTTGAATCCTCAAGGGAAAGTGGTTAGAAAAACCCGTCTGTTTTTATTCACAGGCGTAGAGAGGAGAAATATTTACAGGATTGGTAGATTCCAGATGCATTGACATGAAGAAAACTGTTTAATCTTTTGAGAAGTTAGACAATTGTAAAAAACCCCATAATTTTTAACCTGAAATTCCTTTTCCAAAAGAATATAATCTTTTGGAGTGAGAATATCACCTTGAAGTGAGCCCATTGAAAAGGAAACAAAGAAAATCCCATTTCCTAAAAAAAAACAACCCACCAGACTGAGGAATTCCGAGCCCAGTTTTATGAGCATCATGAGTTTCTGCTGTGCTCTTGGATGAGCCATTCATTCTGCTCCCCCAGTTCCTTGTCTGCCAGCCTGTGTGTTCTGTCTCTTCTCCTGACATCTGATCTCAGGGGTAACCTCACTCAGCTGCAGTGGGTTGGAGTGGGGCAGTTTATGCTACACCAACGTAGAAGGAATGATGGAATTTAGCCTTATAGGAAGAAATGGGGGAGGAATACACAAGGTTTCACCATTTCTACGTAGTCCTTAATTTTTATTTGCCTCTCCCCTGAGTGTGTTTGGTCCTTTATTGACACATGATGAAAGTTCCATGTGAAGCTGAGGGCTCCACGCTGACAGCAGTGAACCCAGAGCTCTGTCAGCTGCACTGCAGAGACACTCTCGAGGCCACTAAAAATGCAGGGGGAGGGACACTTTCCCCTCAAATTTCTTCCAGCCTGAGTGACTCAAGGCCCAAGTCACAAAGTGTTCAAAAATTCAGAGGAGTGTGGTTCTACACAGAGACTTTCTCTTTAAGGAAAAAAAAAATCAGACTTTTCTTGGCTTTATTTTTAGCAACTGCCTGGCCTGAGACAAAATGAGCAGAGGTTTGGGTGTAAGGGGAAATGTGAAGTAGCACATGTCCCTACTTCATTCACTCAGGAGCAAGCCCAGCTCAGACAAACTTTAACTAGGGGATTGTTAATGCCAAAGCAGTCAGAGCAAACCTGAGCGGCTCTGTCCCTGTACTGCCCCTGTGTTATCAACTGATGCTGCCTCAGAGGAGAGAACAGTGTGCTAGGGAGCTCGGGTGGGCATTCATGCTGGGCAAAAGGAGCTGCAGGAGGAAGCAGCCCTGATCTCATGTCCAGGTCTGAGGCACTTGGGGATGGAATGCAAGGAGAAAGGAGGGCTCTGAGGGCAGCACAGAAAGGAGGAGTCAGTCCCTCCGTGCAGGAGCTGGTTAAATGTGAGGTCTGTTTGCTGCAGCCCCTCAGTGGAATGGAAGGTTTTGTCTCTCCAGCTGCTGCAATAAAAGACCTTCTGCTTTCCCCACCGTTCTTTTAAATCCAAACTTGTGCCTTGTCCATGAAGCCACGTTCTCCCCAAGAGTGGAGAGGTGTTTGTACCTCACAGCTCATGGGTGACAGTGAGGGGACTGGCACGGGACAGACTGGCTCCAGTCTGCACTGGAGGAGATGGAGAGCAGGAGATTTCTCTGCCTTCAGTCTTGTGGGCAGGAGATTTCACCCCTTCCCAGAAACTTCTCGAAGGAGGAGCTGAACAGAGCACAGGGAACAAACCCAATGCTCCTACAGTAGCACAAAGGGAAAGGAAAACCCCATTTGAGGCTCCTGTCCTTCCACACTGAGTTACAGACTCTACACGGCAGTTACAGAGCACAGAGCAGATTTTGGCTCTTTCACCCTACTTGGCCTTTGCCAATTCAACTGCTCTATGTAGGTGAAGGATGTGCTTCATCCTGTCCCTGCCCACGGCCATGCACTGCAACCAGATAATCCTTAAGGTCCCTTCCAACCCAAACCCTTTGGGATTCTGTGATCACACCCATCACACCAATGCTCACAACTTTATCCTGACTGAGAGTCCAGTTTGTCAATACAGATAAGAACAAGGAGCAGGGCTGCAGTTGCAGAGGAAAATCTGAAACATCTGACTGAAGGACACACAAACAGCTCCAAAGCTGAAGGAGCCTCAAGAAGGTTATTACCTTTAAACTTCAAGGTTTCTAAGCTATGTGATCAGAATTTCTACCAGATAAAAAAGAAATTTGAAACAAAAAAGAAAATCAAGCTATTGCAAAATGAAAATGTCAAAAAGATACATTTGTTCTTCCTTGCAGGTTGAATGAGCTACAGATCCATGGATGGGTTTGGAATACCTGAGCAGCCTTTACAATAGTGAAATGTATTGTGAGAAGATTTTATCCTTTCAACTGTGAATATGGAGTGAAACAGTGTCTCAGGCCTTGTGTCTGCGTGGGATTCCAAACTGTTCACATCAGGAACAGAAAATGCCACCAGTTCACCAGCTCAGCAAAACACAATGTGACAGTGACACATTGGATGCCATGGTGCTGGCTGGACAAGCAGAGATGGCATTTCCAGCCTGGGTGGGGCTGCACAGGGAGAATTATTCCTTTTTAACTGTGCTGTGAAGCAGAGTGGAGCAGAACATTTTCATGCCATAGATATTATTAACAAGGTCTACTTTTAACCCAGTCAAACCCAGGACATTTATATGCAAAACACTGACCTTCTTTGGTGGCAAGACGTGAGGAATCTGTGTGGGATGGAGTGTTGTAGACCAGCAGTGAGCTACCTGCAAGGCAAAGAGAAGGAATTAGAGCAGTCTGGGCACACTGCCACGGGGAACCATGAGGGCAGGTAGGAAATCTTCTTAATGGCATGAAAAAAACTAATTTTGCTGCTAATTAAGCACACATTTTCTGTGATATTAATCTAAAAGCTTGGTAGCTGCAGGTCACACGTGCTGCTGTTTCCTCACTTACAAAAAATAAAAATATTTGTCTCCTTCACTGAGTGCTTTGATGTCCCCCATTGAAAACTGATTTTAAGGAGTGAGGTTGTACAGGTACAGAATCTATCCCAGCCTCCAGACATGCCTGCAGCACAAGCTGCATGACATGATAAGGAAGAAACTTTTCTCTTTCTGTCTGTGACAGAGAAATTTCCTGTTTGAGGAACAGGCAGGAGAAAAGAAAGAAAAGACACAAATTGCACTGTCAGGACCTGGCCATTTTTAGAGTGTCACATGCTGGTTTGGGGCCAGCAGCTGCCCAGCTCTCCCTGGGACTCCAGCAGCCCCGTGCCCGGGGAATGTGGGTGCAGCTCTTGGTTCAGAGAGGCCTTTCCATCCAGCCCCTCGTGACACACAAGTGCAGCACAAAAAGAACCTGTTGGAAGGCTCTGTGCAGTCTGTGGGGGGAAATGTTCCTTTCTGAGCATTTCCCTCTGGTTCTCCTGGAAACGGAGGAGGAGATGCTGGGAGTTCAGGGAAGCCAGCATGAAATACACATTTCACGGCTGTCTGGTTAAGTGTGCTCACACCATCCCCTGGGCTCACCTTTGCTGCAGCTCCTCGGAGCAGCTTGTGCTGGGTCAGTGACACCCCTGACAAGGCAGAGGGTCCTGTTTCTCCCGATGGTGTGCCCGGAGCAGCAGCAATCCTGCCCTGAGAGGGCTTTTACAGCCCTCCAGATCCCCTCAAAAATGGGATCCTGCCCTGAGCTCCATCAGCAGGGCAGGGACACAGGGACACCTGTCTGCAGGTACCACAGCACCAGCCCAGCAGCAGCTCGTGGCTGAGCCCTGCAGTCCCACCCTCCTCGGGCACACATGATCCCAAAGGACCTCAGCTGCCCCTCTCTGTCCTGGGGGCGGAGGTTTAGGCAGTTCTCTGCCAGATTTGAGAGCCATTGCAGGTGCTGGATGCTGCTGGCCTCTGCTGCAGTGATTCCTGTCCTGCCCCAAACACAAAGGCCCAGACTGCACAAGGCCACCGAGGTGTCGGGGACAAAGCTGCTCCCAGCGAGGGGAGGATGGATGGAGCCAGGTGCAAGGCAGGGGATGCTCCCAAAGCCCGGGATGGATGGTGAGCCAGGAGGGAAAGAGTTCAGAGGGATCCCAAGGGCACCTGCCTCTGAAAGCTGCCAATAGCCTAAGGAACTGGTTGGAATATTTGGAGAGATTGGCTGCGGGAGGAATTGAGACAACTCTGTCCACCTAACTCATGTTTTCATCAGGTGGTTCTGGATTTGGCATTTCTTTCTTGAATATCTGTAGGGAAACTCCTGTCCACCACTCTCTCCTTGAAGGTTATTTAAAGAAATCCTGAGTGCAACGCCCAGCCCAGCTTCTCTCTGCCAGACAGGGAAGTGCAGGGGAATTCAGAAACGTGGTTTTCTATGACTAAATGGGCTGCAAATGAATGGCTGGGGCGGTGGGGGTAGGGTGATGAATAGCACTGAGCTAGCAGGGTCAACCTATAGCTACTTTAGGCTAAAAAAGCAGCCCAAGCCACTGGAAAGGACCGGCGCCTCCCCCGGTTTAATTGCTCAAAGTTCTCACCTTTGCCCGTCTGAGGTTTCTGGTGGGAACACCACAGAGAGGGAAATGTGTTTCCTATTAAGGGTTTCAATGGAGGAGGGAAAGGGAGAAAGGCAGAGACCTAGATCGGGACAGAGGAAAGCAGACAGACAGACGCAAGCCAGGCTGCTCCTCCCTCTCTCCTTCGGGGGCAGAGCTTTGGCTGTGATGAATTTTCAATTTTTGTTCCTATTCACCATTGCTGGGTCAGCAACACCATGGATGGACCAGATCTCTCTGGTATGGTTAATGCAGTGAGGGCTGTTCTCCCATAATTAATGTTTAAACATGTTATCTTATGGCATCCCCCCACCTTTCCCTTTCCTTTATTTCCCTTGCATTCATTACAAGAAGATGGAGATGGACTGAAAACCAGGAGAAGTTCTTTTCCCATAAAACCCTTCCCTTCTCACAGGCATCATCCTTCAGAGGGGCAGGAACATCTCGGTTCCACAGTCTCAGGGGCTATTTCATTGGAAGGTCTTTTCCACCCTCACCTTCCCCGGGCCCTGTGGCCCTCCCTGCATGGCTCCTGCTGGAGTCCAGATCCTGCTGCACTTGGCAGGATGCTTTTGTTGGCCATTAACACACCACTCAAAACCACTGAGCAGTTTTCTGCTTTCACCACAGCCTCCTCCTTTCCCTTCAGCCTCTTCTCCTTTGTGCACCCCATGCCCTGGCCCCCACCACCAGGGAGGGAAAGGATGGAGATGGCAGCTCAGTTTTTTTGATCTTCATCCCAAACACAGCATGGATGCCTCCAAAACTCCCTTCCCCCTGCCGAACAGCTGCCTGGAGAGCATTCCCCAGGCAGAATGTGCTTGAGAAAGCTCAGTCTGGAGCCCCAAAGTGTGGGGATGGACAAAAAGAAGGCAAATCAAAGCATGGCTTCACGGTTTTGGAGAGGGTACTAAAAGAAACATGAAAAGAAAGATGATTGTTTGAGGAGGTGGATGGAGAGTTCTCTGGAAAAGCCACTGGGGTGTTTTGGGAGGCTCCAAAGGACAGACAGGACTAGCAGGACTGGGCTCTGCACTCTGAAATCTCCTGAGGATCAGAGACGCTGGAATTCCTGCCAGCTCCAGTGGCTTATGGCAGCAGGAGACAACTGCACCATTCTGATCCAGGCCTAAGCCAAAGACTAAAGGTGCTGGGGAATGAGTTTGAGTTACTCTCGACTGCATCACACAGCTCACCTTGAACCTTCCATTGCTAAACTGAGACTGAGCTTTTGTTGAGGTCATGCAGATGTTGCTGGTTTATTTTTAAGTCTGGACTCCAGATGTGCCAAAATAATGTATTTCATAGACAGCTTTAAGAAAGTTTTCACCCTGATTGGAGTGTAAAATGCTGAAAACCTTTTGAGAAAGATAATTTTCAGGTGGTCTCCTTGTCAGGTGAGCAAACAGCTCAGAAAAATTCGGATCAGCTTTGTTTCTGGAAAACAAACCCCAAGTGGAGGATTCATGAATCATCACATATCCAGCTTAACATCCCAAAGCACAAACACCTTTAGAGAGCCTGGGCGGAGGCAATCCAGCCTGTAGGTCTGCAGTTCCCCCAAATCCTCCTGTGCTTGTGGCCATCACCTATTCCCTGCCCTAAGCAGGAGCAGAACTGAATGTCTGTGGGACAAACACCCTTCCAAAAGGGGAAAACTCGTGAAAATAAAAGCCCATGTCCCCATGGCACTGAGCTCCAGGCTCGGCACTGAACATCCGCTGGAAGCTGCTCTGGAAAAGCCATCAGCTCCTCTGGAAGGCATCACTCCATGAGGGAAACACCCAGCTCTCCCCAGAGCAGCCTGTCCTTGGGCTGGGAACAGCTGCAGGGAAGGAGGAATGCTCTGCCCTGCTCCAGCAGACAGGAGCTGCTCTAATGAGCACAGCACTCACAGCACGTCTGGGCTCAGCACACACAGACTCATCATCCTAAAGCTAGGGATGGACTGGGATTGAATTCCCTGTGAAAAAGGAGTGAGTAATCTGCCTGAATCCATCAAAGTTCCTTGGGTTTTGCACTGGCTTAATAGCACAGAAATAATTTAGGCACTGCCCTGGCAGGACAGGATATTTTGATGATCATTATTGCAGCAGCACTTAAATATTGCAGCTGCACCAGTGCTCCAGTGCTCAGCTCTGGAGCTGTGAGGCACAGTCCCTGCTCCACAGATTCACCATTCCAATGGAGGGGCCCGGTGAGAAGGCAGGATGGCTGGTGCCACCTCACAGGGAGAAAAACCCTAATTTCAGGTATTTAAAGGCAAGCTGTGGCTCAGGGACTGCTTTCCTGAATGTCAGCGTGCCTTGGTGCTTCACTGCTGGATGTGGAGAGCAATGTGACCAGACTTTAGTATCCAAGGGGAGGTGGGATCAAGCAGGAAGTTGCTCCAGAGCAGCAGATGGTAAATGTGGCCACTGAACCCAGGTTTTCGGGCTCATGCCATGAGATCAACAATGCAGCTCCCCAGATACTGTCTTTGAACAGCCAAAACAACGGGACACAAACACTGGGGATGGTCCTGGAGATGTCACCTAGACAATTCCACTCCTCTGCCACGCTTTCTAAATATGTTCTTTGAACCCATACAACTCCATCTCTCTGCCAGTTCTCAAGCCTTATCAATAAGACGATTCAAGTGTTTCACTTGTGTGTTTATCTTGTGGGAATTTAGAAGCCTTTCCGGTTACAAAGTGCCTGATTTCCCCAGCCCCAGTCAGCAGGTTTGGCCAAAGCACTGCTGGCTGCACAAAACTGCCTTCCCATTTCCCAGGAAAGTGTGTCATTCCACAGGCAAACCTTCAAAAGCTTCCTGTGGACCAGCAGCTCTTTGCTGATGAAACAGAATTAAATTTGCCAATGATTTTGGATGGGAAATTATTTTATTGTCCAGTCACGAGGGACAGAAACTGTTCAAATACAGCAGTTTGGTTTTTTTGTTGTGAATCATTTCCTTGGCTGACTTCTCAAAAAATAAAGGTGGGGCTTCCAGAGGCACCCATCTGTGATCTAACTCCTGTGCCACTGGAATCTGTAACACTCCCACTGATTTTAGGCAGAGAGAGATCCACTTTGAAGAAACGACCTAAATTCTGTAACTCTGCTTCTCTGGCCAGAGGAGACATCTTCAGCTGCCATTTCATCACAATTGGATTCTCTAGCGGAGAAAATACACTTTTAACTTTCTCTCCTCCGCTTCCACCTTGATTTATGGCACCTTCTGATTTTTGAGTGCTTAAATAATGATACTCCTATAAAGGCTGTTTCACTTGGAAGAACAGCAGAGCATGTGGGACCCAGCTCCAGTTCTCTGGCTCATCACAGCACCATTACCCTTAGCACACCTAAAGGAAATGCTTTTAGCTCCATTTGTAGGTGAAGAGGAGACATTTGGATGCTGTGGATGTGATCACAATTGCACAGAAGTCCTGGAAAAGCTGAAATCTGAGACTCTCAGCATCAAGTGCATGTGCCATCCCTAAGGTGATCATTCCTGTTTGGGTGCTGGGATAATGCTTTTCCAGACTGCTCACAGCTCCTGGGTTTGGGGCTTAATAAAGCAAAAGGAGAATTGGATCCATCCCATACTCAAGTGTGGGACAGAAAGGAGCAATAAAGAGCTTCCACAACCTTTTTCTCAGAGTCCTGGGTTCATTTGCACATCTGCTCCAGAACATTTATATATGGGGAATCACTCTTAAGGGTTTTCAACTCTCTCCAACAAACCTGGGCCTGCTGGAACACAGGAAATATCCAGCCCTGGCCAGCTGTGGGTCCTGTTTATGGGGAGGGCACAGCCCTCTAACTGTAAAGCTATGAAATCATTTGCCTGAGACAAATCAGTTAATGTCAGGTTTAATCTCCATGGCAAATATGTGGGGTTTTTTATCACATAGCCACAGATGTTGTTATCTGTAAGACTTATCTAATCTCCTTCAGAGCCCTGCTCAGTTCTTCACCTCCCTGATAGCACCAGTAGCTCCATCTGTGTTCATCTGAACTTTCCAACCCAGTTTTGTTCTCTCTGCTTGCCTTTCTCTGATCATTTCCCTCCCCCTTGCTCCAGGAAGAGCCCTGGGAATTCCACACCCGGGGCAGTTTATCCCAGTTGTCAGGATGGGGCTGGGCTGGACCAGGGCAATACTCACTTTCCCTGAGGTAACTGAGGTGAGAGAGCAGAATTTCTGTGTTGTAGGGGGAGATGGTGCGCAGGAAGTCGTCCTTGTTCATTTTGCAGAGCTCTTTGCCATCCATGTTCTGGAAGATGGTGGTGTCGATCTCCATCAAGCCGTACTCCTTGATAGCCCACTCCAGCCACTGGCGCACGTGCTCCTGGGTCCAGAGGGTGGGATCTGGCAGGAGAGAACAGAGGATGGGCACACACACCTCCAGACTCCCTGCAGCCCTGGCAGAGCTTTAGCCATTGTTTCCACCAGCAGATATATTAAATTTACTGATCCGCTTTGCCAGGGTTGAACAAGCACCGTGCTGGAGCAGGGCTCGGGATGGACAATCTGGCCTGGTCACTTCTGCCTCTTCCCCACCTCCTCCTCTGCCCAAAGCTCCCTCCTCTGCTTGGGAGCAGCACTCGTGACATTCGACTCTTCTCTGTCTGCAAAAAGCTTCCCGAAGGAAGCTGATCCCTTTGAGAGGGAGTTCCTGTCCCAGCTGTGGCTCTGCAAGGATAGAACCTTGTCCCAGCTGTGGTTGTCCCAGCTGTGGCTCTGTGCCTCTGTCACTCTCCAGTGACATCAGGGCTGTCCCACCCTGGGCACTGGGGAGCCCCACAGCTGTCATGACAAATCCGGACCATGGAGGTGTTCATGGTTAGCAAAGGGACTCAAAAAAAAAAGTAAAATATAATCAAATCAAATAAAAAACAATAAAATAAAAAAATAAAATAAAATAAAATAAATAAAATAAAATAATATGGTGTTGCTAAAACAGAGCAGCTTGCCCTGGTGTGAGTCAGAGTTATTCACCATGGGGCAGGAACACAATTCTGTCTCCACTCTCCCTGTAAACCCACCCAGCTCTGCATGGGCAGGGTGGATTTGTGCTGTCTGGGCACCCCTGGCTGTCAGCAGAGCTCCAGCTTTGGGATCTTTATTGCTGCTGGTGACGTAAGAGACGCTCTGAGCCTGGCTGGAGCTCAGGCCCCGTGGAGATGAGTGGCTGCATCGGTGGTTAAAAAAAGAAATCAGCCTTTGAATTCTGAAAAGGGCATTAGATCAGAGAGTCCCAGCAAGAGCTGGTGCCACAATACCACTTGACAGAGTCATTTTCAGAGCATATCAACATTTTCAGATGTTTCCTGTGCTGCTGCTCCCCACATATCCCATTTCCAAGTTTGAGCTGCACATTCATGTTCTGCTGCAGCTGGAGAGGATTGCAAAGAAGTTTAAACTTTGGAGATGTCTGTGTGTCATTAACAGCTGGTCTTGCTCTGAGACAAAGCTCAGACACCTCAGATCCCAGGAAGCTGAGAACATGGGCTGGGAGCATGCACAAGGCTGCTCTGGGCAGAACAAGAAATGTCTCTGCCTGGATTTTAGGAGGTATAAAGCAATGCCTCAGCACAGGGCTGGACACTGTGTGCACAAGCTGAGGGCATCTCTGAGCACAAAAAGTCAGGAAGTGCCCACACCTGGCATTCCTGGGCACCTGAGCCCTGGAATAATGGCACTAAACAGGGAACTGAGACCAAGGGAACTAAAATTACAACTGAGAGGTTTCCCCACTGAATCTCCAGAAAACCTCAGCTGCTGAAAGCTGAATTCAGAACAAGGAATTTACAACCCCACACCTTTGCAACTCTGCTCTGGGAAAGACACATGGATTTCCTTCAGGTTTTGGCAATAGCTAATTGAAATTCTGCTTTCCTAAGCACTGGCAAAAGACTGCAAATTTTACAATGCAAGTATTCACGGGAGGATTCTTTTTTTTTTTTTTTTTTTTTAATTGAAAGTCTTATTTGTCTGAGTTTTGAAAACAACCAACATCTAAAGGGCAGAGTGAATTTGTGGCCTCCCTTTAACACTGTAAAAGACAGGGAAGGGTGTCTGAAAATCTGCTTTCTTGAAACATGGCTTAGAGCTCATTATTATACTATTGTAAGCCTAATGTGACATTACTTCTTGCTTATCTTCACCCTAATGCGCTATACAATCTCCATTCTGGATTAAATTAAACTATCCAAATGCCTTTCTTGGATGGCTTGGGCCTCCTCTCCTGCAGCCAGAGATCGGGGATGATATTCATTATTGTCTTCCAAAGTCTGGTAAATCTCTGCTCTTTCACAAGTATCTCAAGGGTTCGATTTGTGGATGGTCATAAGAAGGGGAGAAGTCCTTTTCTCCACTTTCCTTCAAGAGGAGATTCCAAAGCTTCTCTTGCACTGGGGGCACTGAAAGTAATTCCCCCCTGTTTCAACAATGCTCACTTTAGCTCACCCTTGGGGTTTTTTTAAGCATACAGGATAATCCTCTCCCTGGAACATCTTTACTAACACAGGGACTGGTTGGTGCCAGCTTTACCTTTCCAGGCAGGGTGACACTGGACACAATTCTGCTGCTGTGCCCAAACAGCTCAGCCACTCTCTCAAACATCAGCTTGAATGGGGCTTAGAGATTTGCCATCAATCTTTATTGGATTCTCCTCATACATTCAGTTCAGCTTTTCCATTTCATCCTTAAATGGCAAACAAATGCTTGGGAATTGTCATCTGTTCGTGGTCAAGCCACAGTCAGAGAAAGGAGGTCAATTCCACGAGTGCATTTCCCTCTGCCAGGGCTGGGTCTGCTGGGCTGGCTCCAGCCCTCCCTGCCCTGGTGAAAACCATCGGAGCCAGGCTGAGTTCTGGGATGTGCACTGGGCCAGCATTGGCTCCTTTGCTGGAAAATTCCTGGCCCCTGACTGTTATATGGATGTGTTTATAAACTTCACAGGGAAAGAGCTTCCCACTCCACGTTCAGGCTTCAACCCGTTCCCCCTACAGCAGCTCTCACCCCCGAGTGTCCAAACGCATCCCGAGCATCCTGCCAAGCCCAGGCAGCAGATGTGGATACCAAACACAAACAAAGCTGCACAGGAATGTTTCTGTGTGACAATTTTTGGAAGAATAACGCAGTTCCTGCAAATATAATTTTTCTGGGTTTCTACTTCTAACAAAAAAAAAAAAAAAAAAGGGAACTAAATAGCTCATTTTAATTAATCAGTATGACTTGAAAGTGCAGCTGGATCCTGAGAGCACCAGGGAGTATAACTGGGCCCACTTCATTCCTCTTTGATCATCCCCTGCATGTCCAGGAAGCAGATTCTACTCTAGCACATGACAGGAGATGGATTTGGTTCAGCACACCAATGCAACACTTCATTCCAGGAAAAAAAAAAAAAAAAAAGAAAATTAAAAATAAAAGAAAAGAAAAAGCACCAGTTATCAGCTGCTATCCTGATTCAGATCATGTAGTGGCACTGGGAATTCCCACTGGCCAGAAACTCTGACATTTTCCTTATTTTTGTGTGTTTGTAAGAGAGAAAATTCCTCTGTGAGCAGCTAAACAAACTAAGAAGCCCATTCCCAGGCAGAGCAGGGCCAGCTGCCCCAGAGAGCGGCGGGTACCTGCGGGGACGATGACTCTCCTCTCGTTGGTGGTCATGTTGGGGGGAGGCCCGTTCTTCTCATCCATGTAGGTGCTGTAGCTCATGGGGTTGGACTCGGTCCCTGTTCCCACCAGCTTCCCACACTTGCTCACGCTGCAGTCCACGGGGGACTCCCTGGAAGGCAAAGGGAAACTGGGTCACCATCACTGCCCCTTCCTGCAGCACAGGAGGGAGCTGGCTTACACAGGTGGACATGGGCCCGAGGTGGGACATCCAGGGAGCTCCTGTGTCTGGAGAGGCCATTCCTGACATGTTGGGTGTCATAAGGGGTCTGTGGGGCACAAGTCACACAGGGGATCTCTGAGAATGCAACCGGGTGGACAGTCCAAGGGAATGACTTTCAGACAAGGCAATGTGTGCCGTGGCTCTGAAATACTGACACTCCCAAACTGGCTAAGGAGCCAGTGCCCATGACACCAGTCTGTGGGTTATACCCCACTCCCTCATCCTGGCTGCTCAGTGACTTCCTGCAGGCAGGCTGTGTGCTCCTGGGGGCTCCTGTCAGGCTGTTCCATCCTTTATGGTGCTACAACACCGCTCCTGTGCAGTGGAGCCTGGCAGTGGCAGGAGCTCTGCTCTCCTGCCCTGAGGTGTTTCTGCAGAGCTCACAGGGACACAGGAACAGCCCTTTCATGGCATTAACAAAGAACCCAAAGACGCACCCAAAGGGACAGGCTGTCCCCAGAGAACACCCAATGACAGCACAGAGTCTGGTTTATACACGGCTGAACGGGATGGAGCTTATCTGTTCTTGGAGCCTGCCAGAGCTCCAGGAGCACTTGGATAACACTGAGAGACATGGTGGGATTGCTGGGGTGTCCTGTGCAGGGACATGAGCTAGACTCATGATCCTTGTGGGCCCCTTCCAACACAGCCTGTTCAATTATTCTATGTTCAATTATTCAATTATTCTATTATACAATTATTCTATTATTCAATTATTCTATTATTCTCTGATTAATAGTTCACTACGTGGTGGGGAGATCCGGGAATCTTGGATGCCCCAGGCATGCGTCAGGAACCTCAGACCCCAGCACAGGGTGTAAAGGGGCTCTGGCCCAGTTTAACTTCTGAGATGCTGGAGTGATGAAGAAGGGCCATCCAGCAGCTCAGCTGGCGTCATGCTGAGGCCTGGCCTTCTGCAGACCCCTTGGGAAGACTCTGAGAGAGCTGTGAGCCTCCAAAGCCCAGAGAGGGAGCAGGGATGGTGCTTTTCTCCAGCTGCAGGACACAGCTTTAGCCCCAAGCATGCCAGGCACACACAACACATCCCATCTCGAGGGTCTTCCAGGGAAGGGCACATCATTGCCCTCACCTTCCATGGGGAATAAGTGCACAACCTCTGCAAAGAACAAGCCCAGGCATAATCCCAGAGTCATTTCCAGTGCAGTTTAGACCTTGCTTTAATCCCAGAGCCATCCCTCTCCTCTGCCAGAAGCCAAGAGCTTTGAGAGGGAACCATCCCCACAGGTTCAGAATGGTGACAGTGCACAAATCCCACCCTCCGAGCTCAGCTGGCAGGAATCCCACGCAGGACACTAAACAAATTGTCTCTTAACCTGAACTGGGGGGGAGGGAGAAGTGCCTGAAATTCAGTTATCATGGCCGGGAGATAAATGCTCCACCGAGATATTCCAAGGCAGACGGTAATTTTTTCCTCATGTCTGACGAAGGGAATGCTGCTCGAAAATGGAAATAAGATGTATAACTTACACATGTTCGAATTTAAGGGTTTACTATTTCGCCTACTGTTTTTCCAGGCAGGGAACCAAAATCTGCCTTCAGAGAGGCAACTGCTGAAGGCTTAATGTCCCCGAGGCAGCTGGGGAGAAGTTGAGGAGCTTGCAAGGACACGGGGATTTCCCCGTGCTGATTCCCTGTGGGAGTGTTCCTGTCAGGTGTGAAGCTCCTGCAGTGCAGGAAAGAGCCCCGGGGCAGCAGAGAGGAGGTGAATCCTGCTGGGCATGGCCTGGGCTGGGAGGGCTAGGGGAGCATCTGAGATCAGGGTGTGACAGTGTGCTCCAGGTGTGACACGTGCTCCAGGTTGTGACACTGTGCTCCAGGTGTGACAGTGTGATCCAGGGTGTGACACCATGATCCAGATGTAACAGAGTGATCTGGGTGTGACTGTGCTCCAGCGGTTTATTCTGTCCTCCAGCATGTCACATTGTCCTCCAGGGTGTGACAGCGTGATCCAGGTGCGACACTGTGCTCCAAGGAGTCCTACTCTGCTCCAGGGTGTCAGACTGTGCTCCAGGCTGTCACATTGTACTCCAGGGTATGACACTGTGCTCCAGGGTCTCACATTGTTCTCCAGGGTCTCAGAATGTTCTCCAGAGGCTCAGACTGTTGTGCTCAGTGGTCACTGTCCCTGGTGAGTGACAGCCTCCTGTCCTGCCCTGCCTGGGGACCAGAGTCTCTCTCCCATCCTGCTCTGGAGTTAAATTTCCCTGGAAAATTCCCCAGCAGATGGGACAGGCACTATTTATGATCAATAAAATTTATATATTCCACTCATACAGGGGAGGTGTTCCAGCACAGATTAACCTGCAGTGTGGGGTCCAGTTCTGTGGCCCCACAACAAGAATGATGTGGAGCTGCTGGAGCAAATCTAAAGCAGCCCATGGAGATACTCCAAGGCTGGAGCCCCTCTGCTCTGGAGCCAGGCTGGGGAAGCTGGGGGTGCTCACCCTGGAGAGGAGACCACCCTGTTCCCACCAGCTTCAAAAGGGGCTTTTAAAGGGGCTCCAGGAGAGCTGGAGAGGACTGGGGACAAGGGATGGAGGGACAGGACAAGGGAGAATGGTTTCCTACAGCCCCAGGGCAGGGCTGGATGGGATATTGGGCAGGAATTGTTCCCTGGGAGGGTGGGGAGGCCCTGGCCACAGGGTGCCAGAGCAGCTGTGGCTGCCCCTGGCTCTCTGGAAGTGTCCAAGACCAGGCTGGATTGAGGCTTGGAGCAGCCTGGGATAGTGGGAGGTGTCCCTGCCCACAGCAAGGTTCTGGATTTGGACGATGTCTAAAGTCTCTTCCAGCCCAAACCTCTCAGGGATTCTGTGACTCTGTGATATCCAGACTCCTGGATTACAACACCTTCTAAGAGCCTCTCCATATTTCTGCTGGCATGCAATGAACACAGGGACAGCTTGGGAACAACAACAGTGTCAGAGGTGAGCAGGGAGCTGGGAGCTGTGGATGGTGTATTCATGGGATATCTCTCCTTCCTCAGCTCATACATCACTCATAGGCAGGCTGGGATTCATAGAAATACTCCATCATCATCTGAAAGAGTTTGTGCGAGGGCATTGCAGATGCCAGCTCAATCCTGACCTTTCCCAGAGACTCCAGATGTTCCAGTGGCTCTCCATGCTGGATTTGCTCAGTCTCTGGCAGGAAGCACTGTGGATGCACACAGGTAAATGGATACAGGCTGATTTCACAAGCTCTCTGCAGCACAGTCCCTGTGGCAGGGGCAGAGTCCAAGGAACATTAAGCAGAACTCATTCCCACTGTCCAAAGGCTCCTTGTTCCAGCACTCTTTCTGGGGATGCCAAGAGTTTGGTGTTTGGGAAAGTTTTTCCGAGACTGGCCAAATGGACAAGCAGCTCGCCTGGCACTGACCAAGTAAATCCTCTGTGCAGCTCCAGCCTGTGCTCCAGAGGTGTGGAAGAAAGCAATCACTGTCCCAGGGCTCTGTCTAGGAATGACCTATGGCTTCTGCTTGAAAGAGCAAAATAAGGGATTTAAGAATTTCTGAACCTGACTCGGGGGTATATTTCCTCCTTTCTATCCCTCTTTTCCTGTCCTTTCATTCCACCTTCTTCCACCTCTCTTTTCCTTTTAAATTTGTTACTTTTTGGTGTAGAGCTTAGTTTTAATTTGTTGTTGTTGAGTGAAGAAAGCAAGAAGAACAGACAGCTGGGATTCTGCTTGTGGTTCCCTCTGGAAGAGGGAACAGTCAGCTCCTCCAAACTTGCATCTGCCTGTGCTTCAGCCCTGCTCTCAGGAATGCCTCGGGAGGAGGGAAACTCCCACTGAAAGAGGTCAAACTGCCAAAAGGATGGCCAAGTTCAGGTTGTTCGTCCCAGGCAGGTAAAGGCAAACCGGAGGGAGATGCTGGGGCAGAAGGACCGGCAAATCCCACTAGAGGGCTCACACGCTGCTCCGCGGGGAGTTCATCCCTGCACACACCAGACAAAGTCCCTTTGGCTTGCTTTGCTCTGACACAGCCCCCGGGGAATAAACACCTGGGGGGAGAGCCGAACCATGGCGTTATTTTCATGTTCTGAAGCAAGAGCAACATCAAATTACAGAATCTCAGAGGGGTTTGGACTTGAAGAACCCTTCAAGCCCATCCAGTTCCACCCCTGCCATGGACAGAGATACCTCCCCTGTCCCAGGCTGCTCCAAGCCCTGTCCAGCCTGGCCTGGGACACCTCCAGGGATCCAGGGGCAGCCACAGCTCCTCTGGGGTGTCTCTCCAGAAAGGCTCCAAAGCACTTCCAAAGCACTGACTTCATTATTTCAGCTGGACAAAATCCGTGCCACAGCTGGGATTGCTCAGGGAAGTTTGTCCACATCCATCAGCACAGGAGAATTTCCTTTCATATTTGAAGATCAGATACATTTTGTAATAGTTCTTAAAACTGCTCACTGAGTTTGCTGCGAATACAGATCCAGGTTAGCTCAGTCAAGATCTGGAATTCCTGCTGCTTGGTTCATTTGGAATTTATGTAAAATATAAGGAAACTCTATTATTAGTATTGGTTGTAAATTGGGTTAAACTTTACCGAGCATTCCTCTAAAGAATCCTCTTCCTTTATTCAGTAAAATTTCAAATGTGAAAGATTTTTTTGTTTATTTTGTTTTGGTTTTCAAATAGAATTTTTAATGGGTGTTGCTCTGAGTAAGGTGCTGTCTTTGAGGGCAAGGGCAGATTTTGAGGCCATAACCTGCTTCAGGGTCTGATAACAGTAGAGAAGTTCATGAAATTTCTACCTCTGAATCTTGCAATAATACAGAATTTCCATCTTCTCCCCTAAAACACTGATCCCTGCCTGAGCATCCCCTACAGACAGTTAGGATGCACTTATCTAGAAAATTCTTTCCAGTCTGAGGGTAAACCAGGGGATCCAGACATGGGGTAGAAAGCTGGGTGGGCTTTCTGTGTTGTTTAGCACTTGGAGGTCCTTCAAGGACCCTTCTCCTACCCTGCAGAGGACCAAACCAGCTCATCACAGCCTCAGCCTGCTGCTGGTCTCTGAGAGAAAGAGAAAAGCTGGGCACTGTCCCTGCTGTCCCCAGTTCCTGGAGCTGTCCCTGCCAGAGCACACAAACCCCCTCCCGCCCCCGGCAGCGCTGCCAGCCCAGGTGACAGCACAACACTGATCCTGCTGAAGAGGCAGCTGCAACACGGGGACAGGGTACTTGAGGAACAAGAGAGGCAGGGACAGAGGCAGGGGGGCACTGGCTGTTGTTCAGCCTGCAGCTGGGGTTAAGTGGCACTGGCATTGGGGTCGGCATCGGGGTTGGGGTCAGCATTGGGGTCGGCATTGGGGTCGGCATCGGGGTTGGCATCGGGGTCGGCATTGGGATTGGCACTGGGGCTGGCATTGGGGCTGGCATTGGGGTCAGCATTGGGGCTGGCATTGGGATTGGCATTGGGATTGGCATTGGGGCTAGCATTGGGATTGGCATTGGGATTGGCATTGGGGCTAGCATTGGGATTGGCATTGGGGCTGGCATTGGGGCTGGCATTGGGATTGGCATTGGGGCTAGCATTGGGGCTGGCATTGGGGTCAGCATTGGGGCTGGCATTGGGATTGGCATTTGGGCTGGCATTGGGATTGGCATTGGGGCTGGCATTGGCTGCTCACATGTGTGTGGGGTTGGCCAGGCCGCTGATGGGCAGGGCAGTGAGAGATTGGAGTGACCCAGCCCATCCCCATGGACTGGAATGGACATGCAGGGAGGGGAGGAGGGGATAGAAGACTCAGGGGAATGTTCTCCTGTCCTGGATGCCCTGGAGCTCCCATGCTAAAGAGTTGTCTAGCGGCAGGGTGGGAGCTCTGGCAGTGCATGGCCATTCACAGCAGCCTTTTTTTCTTTCCTGACAGAGGGTTACCTCGCTTTAGGGACACTGAGCACACATTTTGTGTCCAAGAACCTCAGAGCCTTGAGCAAGTGTGTAAAGAAGGATTTCCTGTTTGCCCAGAACCAGCACACTCCAAGGGCCTTTTCCATGGCTCCCAGAGCTCCCACAGTTGTTCATGAATCAGTTTGTCCAGGCAGAGCTATTTCCCCTTTTTCTGAGCAGAGGAGGAAGTGGGCACACAGAAATCACCATGGAAGGACAGCCCGGGACGTTTCATTTCAGAGCACACGGAACACTCAGACAATTTGGGTGTGCAAGTACAGACACACTCAGAATGGTACAGAACCTGTGCTTACAGGACCTGCAGAGCACAGATGAGTGTGGTTTATGGCAGCTCAGAGGATGTGGAAGGCTCCTTTTCCCTGCCAGATTTCCCTGGGACAGAGGGGTGGAAAGGGAGGAACCCCTGTGTGTGTGTGGGTGTGGCACTGTGGGTGTGAGCAACTGCAGCCAATCACAGAATCCCAGGATGGTTTGGGTTGGGAGGGACCTTAAAGCTTATTACATCCCCTGCCATGGCCAGGAACACCTCCACTACCCATTCTTGATTTGGGCAGCCTGGGAATGCTGCAAAGACTCCTTCTTCCTTTTCCTAAGAAAACCATCCTCGGTAGCCAAAGGTAACCCCCAGGATTATCAAACCCCAGGTACTTTCAAGATCCATCCATCTCTCTGTGGTATGCTTTTTGAGGACAGCATTCATTTTCCCATGTTTCACCCCAATTCTAAGATTGGGAACACAGTGCAAATACCCACATAGTTTTCATGAAGTCAAGAAGTGCTACTGAGGTACAATCAGGGTGAGATCGAGTTCAGACTGCAAATGATCCCCACGAGAGAGCTACTGCCACAAAGGCCTTTATCTGAGGGTAAAATCAGCATCTACTATACACTCACGAGGAAAAAACAACATGCTGCTGTTTGATGTCTTTAACAGCATCATCTGTCTGTAGAGGGCTGAAAGTGCAAGGCTCTTTCTGTTTCCAGCTCTCTGCTCTGCTGTGTTCTCAGAACCCAGGAAAATGTGCTGCTAAACTCACCTTAAAGTAGAAAAACCCTTGAGAGTTTCACTTGGGAAACACTACAAATGCTAGAGATGTTTGTGACTTTGAAATTCAAATCACATTTAAAATTAATGTGTACTCTAAAAGCTTTTGCTAAAAGCCAAAAAGTGTATCTATATTATATCTGTATTTAAAATTGAAAAAATGTTGAAATGTTTACACTTAAAATTATGTTCAAGAAGGTGAAATTTGTTTCCAGGCCGTGGACTTGTAGCAATGTTTCTAAAAAGGGCTGCCTGGGCTGCTACACCAAAATGTTTTCATGCCATTTGATTTCCCATTGACCAGGGAAATCTTTCACATTTAAGTACAAATGACAGGAGCTGGGCTGTCCTTTGGCTGTGAATTGGGCAGGTTACACCATCTCCAGCCACCCTGTTGGGGTTCACACCCCTTCTCCAATTGCTCCTGAATGCCCTGTGTCATGTCTATCCACTCAGAAGGGATGGGCACAAGGACTTTGGTTTTGTTCCACCTCGGAGATTCCTATAAGGGACCTTAGTCTCCTCCTTCTCCCTTCTCCATCGAAGAACTTTCCATTTCCAGAGGTTTGCTTATGCCCTGGTAGAGCACAAATAAGAAGTGTCCTTCAGTGAAGCCTTGCAGCCCAGCAGTGCAGTTTTCAGTGCTGCACTGGCAGAAACTCCGATTTTTGCTGCATGTTCCCCTCTGTGAGCCCCTGGAGCCATGGCCCATCCATGGGCTGCTGAACTCAGAGGTGAAATGTGGGATTTACAGCAGCATTTGCAGCATGAGCTGTGCCCTGGCAGTCTCATGCCGAGTCTGTGGAGTGTTCATGGAGATGGGGAGGAACACATCCTGCAGAACTGCATGAGCAGGATGCTCAGGCTGCTAAAAACAAGTCACAAAAGAAGGAACTGCAGGAGAGTGGGACATGGTCCTGCACAGAGAAGTTTGCTGATGTGCAGAGCAAGAGAACAAATGGACAGTGTGTGCTTTGCCTTGTTTGGATTCAAGAGTTGGGTTCAATGATCCCTGTGGGTTCCTCCCAACATGGATATTCTGTGATTTAGACTCTGTGAGTGTGGGAAGGCTCTTTCCTTACCTGGATCCGTTCATGTGGTCATACTCCCGTTTGACACTGACCCTCACGGGCTGGTTGATCCACTCCTGCTGGGGGGGCAGGGGGTTGATCTTGTGGGGCTGCCCGAAGTCGGGGCTGCCGGAGGCGGTCATGTCCTTGGGGAGCTGCGCCGCCGCGCCGTACGTGGGGTCAAACAGGGACTGGTCGTCGCTCACCACCGACAGAGCCTCCTGGGGAGAGACACAACCAGCCCTCAGAGCTGTGACTAAAGCAGGAACTGCCCTCTGGTTCTCCCCGAGAGCTGGGGAGCACCTGCAGGGCCCCACAGCTGCCCCACACTGGCTGCCAGTGCTGGGGAACCAGAGCCCCGGGGTCCAGGAACCCCTGTGCAAACCATGGCTTGCTCTGCTCTGCTCTGCTCTTCTGGCTGCAATTTCCACCTGCCAGGGGGAATCAGAGTCTTTGGGGGTCCAGGGCTATGCAAACCAGGGCTTACTCTTCTCTGCTTTGCTGGTTGCTAGCTTTGGGTGGGAGCAGCGTTCAGGTTCACTGGAGCTCTGCAAAGAGTGGAGGAGCTGCTGGGTTCTCAGAAACACGGGGCTGTGTCACCTCAATGCTCGCTGTGAGCAGCTTCAGCCCCAGTCCCAGGGAGTGACCTGCCCACCTACTGCACTGCTGCTCCAAACTCAACTGGTGTGTAGTGGCAACACATCTGCAGTGGTATGTGAAGGTCTCTACATCTCCTTTCTGAGGGTTTGTGTGCTGTTTGTGTTTTGAGGTTGCTGCTGCTGAAGGAGAAGCAGCCAGAGCAGGTCACACTTATGGGTGTTTGTGGTGGGGGAATAAATGCATTACTTTACACTTTTTGTTTATTTTGTGGGAAGTGAAGGGCCGGTGTATTACCCAATTGTGCATTTCTAGAAATGCTTAAAAACAGGAAATTGTTATCCCCCCTTTCTTTTTAAAAAATTTTTCCTCCCCTTGCTGAAACTCCAAATATTGACAAAAAGTTCTGACTATCAATTTCCTTGGATGGATTTGCTCGGGTTTTCCAAGAGAGGAGTGCCAGGCTCCTGATGGCTTTGGCACGACTCTGCCTGACTCGAAGTGCATCTGGCAAGGGCTGCCTGTTCTGGAGGGGGCTCAGTTAACCACACACAACACAGCTGCCTTTATGAGTGGCAGGGTAGAAACCGAAGGAGGAGCCTCCTGCACAGAAAGCAGCTCCTACTTTAATGTGAGCTGCTGGAGCAGACTCCAAAACAAAGCTACAGACTCACCCACTCTGGTGCTCAGAAGCCACCCAGCAGCGGTGTGTGGGCTGCAGAGGGTCACTGAACACCCAGCTGAAACCTGGTGTGTGCACTAACCTGCCATGCTCAACAGTCACAGAGCACAGCCCAAACAGGGGAGCTTCTAAAAATAATACATTATTGCTCTCTCCCCTCCCCCCAGTAGTTGTTTTGGAGGTTTGTTTTTTAAATTCTTCCACGACCGGGGAGGGAAACAGAAATTCCAAAAGCTTAGAGAAGTGCAGCTCCTGGAATGACACAAGGATCTAAGCACAAATCAAATACTACCAGGCCCATGATATCATCACAAAAAATGCCAATAATTCAGAGTCTGCTGGGTAAACACAAAAACCCCCTCAGCCTGAAGTTAACCCACTTAGAGAGAGTCAGACCTACAAAAATCAGCACTTTTCTATCTCTGATCTCAGATCACATAACAAACCCAAACATGCTGAAATGGCCTAGAATTGGAGTGCGCCTAACTAAGTTTGAATTCAAAGGAACCCTCAAACATCTGCATAAATCTTGCTGAGGTTCCAGCATTTCCTGGATTTGTGGTCAACTTCTCACACTGGTTACAGCCACTAAGCAGCAAAGAGGAGGGTTTTACCCCACACTGCCCAGTGGTGGTTGGTGAAAGGAACTCATGCTGTGTTCAACCTTTCCTGCAGCTTTTCCTTGGTGGATTCACAGCCTTTCAGAAACACCCCTCTCTTTTTCAGCTTTAGAGTGGGGCAGGGAGTGGAAGGTGTCCCTGGGAAGGATTGGTGTGAGCTGTGCCAGAACCCCCCCAAAGGGCTGACATTATCTCCAGGCTGCAAACCTCGGCTGTGCAGGAAGGTCCAAGAACAAGAGATGGTTTAAGTCTTAAAAGGGAGCAAGCTTTCCCATCAGAGATCAGGATTTGCTGCTCCTCTGATTCACTGAAGTCAGGATTCACCCAGGCAGGGGCTCTAAAATAACACATTTTCTGCAGGCTTTTCTTTTCTTGCTGTACAAAAAGTGTCAGGTTCCCTACCTGAGGTGGTGGGTGAAGCCCACACTGGGCTGTTGGGCTCACTTAGGGCCCTCTAGACCCAGTCTCAGCTGGGCAGGAGAAGGGAAACGTGAGTACCACTGCAAATTCATCAGATAAAGATTCTGCATGTTTGCTTTTGGAGATTTCCAGTCTAAAAACATACACAAAACTGGGGTTTTTTTGGGGAAACAGTACCTGGGAAAATAACTATAATGACAGTTACCCCAGAAAATCAGTGTGAGAGGTTGCTCACAAGATTTTTACTGGCAATTCAGCAGGACTTTTGCAGGGGTTGGAAGGTTCTTCTGAATTCAAGTTTAGTCAGGCACTTTTAATTCCAGGCTGCTTTTTCTGCCTAAAGCCATTTTTCTTCTGAAGAAAGGTTCTGGTGGTAAAGAAATTGGAAAGCAAGGATCTCTCTGGCTGTCCCAAAGCCCCCCCAAACCTGACAACACTCCACAGAATAACCCCGGAGCAAGATCAATGGCTGTGGCTGCACTAAGTACAACTTCATACGCACAAGCAAGTACACACTGCTCTGTGACACAGAGATGTGGCAGAGAACCTCCTCAGATAAGGATCTTCCTTGAAAGACGAAGTGGCTGCTCAGAGCTGCATGCAACTGATGTTAACTGGGACAGCAACAACCTCCCTGGGGACTGGGACTGAGCTCTGCCTTGTGCTGCAGGAACAGTTTCAGTCCTGGAAACGGGAGGAATAATCCAAACGCTCCAGCTGCTCTTGGCGGCTCCTGGGCCAGGAGCGGTTTGAGCTCACCCCGAGCTGGTGGCAGCACAAAGGCTCAGCCCAGGGGAGCGGAGCAGCCCCGGCAGATGAGCAGAGATAGCGCTGGTGACACCCGCTCGGCTCCAGGAGCGCGGCACCAGCGGGGCCGGTGACATGCAAGGGAAGTGTGGTGGCACCGAGCCAGCCCCGGCGCCGCCAGCTCAGCCCCGTGCCCACGGCTCACGGGGAAAGCGAGGGGCAGGCAGCAGCAGCCTTTGCCGGCCGGGGACACGCTGGGTATCCCGGGGACACGCTGGGTATCCCGGGGACACGCTGGGTGAGGCCGGGGACACGCTGGGTATCCCGGGGACCGGGGCTCGGTGTCCGGGAAGGGCCGGGGCCGCGCCCAGGCTGCGGGAAGGCGGACAGCCCTCACGGCGGGGCTCAGCCCCGGGCACAGCCCTTCGGCAGCGGCTCGGCTGAGGAGGAGAGCAGAGCTCCGGGGAATAGCGAGCGTCTCTGCCCCGCAGTGCGGAGCCACTCAGTGTTTGGAGAGTGGAGAACCGGCTGTCCCAGGTCACACGGGCTGCCCAGACAGGGCCCGGCCCTGGTGCCCCCACGCCGCGGCCTCGGGCCGGCCTGAGGCCGACACAGCGGCTGTGTGTGCCGCTCGGGCATGTATGTTACATTATAGCGCCTCGGGGAATAGGCTGGCCTCAGTTTTTCCAGGTTTTAATCACATTCCTGGCATAAATGTGGCCTTGGCAGCTCGCAGCACGTCCAGCTCCCTGGGCAGCCCAGCAGTGACTGCCGCAGATGAGGCTCCCAGGGGCTGGCACACACTCCTGCATCCCTCCGCAGGAATCCGTGCTGTGGCTCCTGTTTATACGGCAGTTTCCAGTTGTAAGAGTGAATTATCGGGTTGGCCTTTATTTGGGTGAGCCATCCTGAGCCAGGTCCCAGGTGTGAGTGGGACACAGCGGGAGGCAGAGTTTGGCTTTGGCCATGAGGGCAGGAACAGGCAGCCTGAGGTTCTGGGAGGGCTGACAAGCCCCCAGTGCTTCAACCAAGTTTTCCTGATCTCCTTGCAAAGGGAGATGACACACATGCACTTAAGCAGAGTTTTCACTTAGTGACTTGAAGAGGACATTTGAGAAAGGAGAAAGGCCAAGGGAACAAGGGCTGGTGAGGTGAGCAACCAGTGCTGTCACACCAGGTGTCCCCAGAACTGAGGTTATTCTATGTGTGTGCAATGAGATTTCACTGAATATCTCAACTTCTAGCTCTCTACATTCACTTTTCTGGCCATAACCACATTTAAAAGGCATTGCTAAAGATCAAAGTTTCATCCTCTTCCACAGAGGCTGACTTAGAAGAGAAGACAGTGCTGAGTACCTGAAACATTGTGCCGTGGAGAGATGACTCCATCACTACAGGAGTGCCTGTTTTCTTTCCTTTTTTCCCTCCTCCCCAAAATTTCGCCACTCCTGCTCCTGTGAGAAAAATCACTCCTGAAATATTTTGGTAAAGAGAATGCTGCCAACACAGACCTGAAGAGCCCAGACCTAATGATATAAAACACCAAAATCTGAGGTCGGTAGCCTCATACATGGCCCAGAATTTGCACCGAGGAGCAGCCCTGGAGTAGAGATGACTTTGGCACTGCAGTGTTACAAGTCAGCATTTCTGCTGCCAACATCTTATATGAGCACAGAGATAACATCAGACTTACAAGAAAATGAGTCAAATAAGAAATTCAGAAAGGATCAAGGTCTCTGCTGGTCTTGGGGCAGCGCGTTAGGATGCATCAGGCACTGGATTGGCAGACAGAGTGTGCTCCTCCCTGTCCTTGACCTTTGTCATCACCTTTAGGGAGCACTCCCCTCTCCCTGCCTTGCTCCTCCTCTATTGCCCTGCACTGTGCATGCACACTGTGGGGCACTGAGCCCTGGCCAGTGCTGCCTCTGGACACAGACAGGAATCCATTGGACACAGTCTCAGATATCCACTCTTCTCTTGCTCCTAATCTAACCAAGAATTCCCTCTGCAGCTTTTCCAGATCACATTTCCTGAGGTTTGCTCCTGCTATTCCACCTTCCTTACAGGATGTGACAGGGGCAGGGACTCCCCAGAACTCCCCCTAGAAAACTGTAATCATGAACATTTGGTTGCCAACAACCACAATCCAGTCTTGTGCCCTTCCCAATCCATTGAAATCCTGCTTAGGAGCTTTTCCTGGCTGCAGCTAGAGATCCATCACTCCCCCCAGTGAGTCCAGCAGGGTGGGAACTGTCACTTCCAAGGTGCACTGATCCTTTGGGAACCTGTAGCACTGCCCAGTGTCCCCCCTGTGCTGCTCACAGCATTTCCCTGCTGAGCTGGCGGTGCTGGGGCTGGGACATCCCAACTGCTGGAACCTCTGCCCACAGCTGCCCCTGCCCCAGGAGGGATGGCATGAGATGCAGGACGCTGTTACAGAAACATGGGATGGTTTGGGTTGGAAGGGGCCCTAAAGCTCATCCCGTTCCACCTCCTGCCAAGGGCAGGAACACCTTCCCCTATCCCAGGTTGCTCCAAGCCTCTTTCCCTGCTGCAGCAGCACTCAGGGTTAAGAGGGCAGCAAACATTTAACACTGTGTCCAAGTCTGTGCAGATCTGAGGATTTCTGTGGGTATAAGGGAGGGGTTTCATTTAATTATTTTAGGGGATCCCACACTGCAGGTTTTTTGCCTCAGTCTGCACTGGAGACTCGTTCAGAGCCACAGAGCAGGACAGTGACCTGGACAAAGAGCCATGCACTTGGGCCAGGCTGCCTTTTCTTCCCTTTCCTTCCCTTTCCTCCCAGGCTGCTCTGTCCAAGGGTAGTTTGGCAGCCTTGGAATACACCATAATTCCTTCACAATTCAAATGAATGGGAAACCACCACATGGTAACTCATGTTGGGGGAAACAAAGCAGGAGTAAGAGCAGCAGAAACAGCAAAACCACTGAAAAACACCAAAACGACACTGAAATTAGACATCTCAAAATTGGGGCAAAATAATTTGGCAAAACTCCTCATAGGGAAAAAAATACATCTATATCTTTATCTTTTGGGGGTTATTTTTATGTTCACTATTCCCATGAAATTTCATATAAAGTGAGTGAAAGAAGGCTGCTAAAATCAATGCTCTGTTATTTTCATCTTGATATCCCCAAAAGCAGAATCAACAAGGATAAAAATATAAATAATTTTTCTGTACTTCACTTCTCAGAAAAGCACTTCACTTAAGGCACACTTTTATAGGATCTGGACCAATGACATTTTTTCCTCAGTCTAGACTTGACAGTAATGGTTTCAGGGCCTGCTTTGGTTTGTTTCCAGCCAACTGGGAATAACCAGGTGATAGTTTCTCCTTCCCAGCAAGTTGCTGCATTAAGCATACTGATAAGGAGGCTTAAACCAGGCCTGGAACTGTGGGAAAAGCCTCTGTGAGGTCCCAGCATAGGCCCAAGGATGAGGTAGAATCTAAAAAGAACTTGCCCAGATTATCTCTGTGGTCCCTTGACCTCTGGAAGGTAAATGTGGTGAAAGCTGAGACTGAAGGGACCATCCCACCCCCATCATATACATCCTAAAATCCGGGAGCATGCTGCAGCTCTTCCTTTGGAACATGAGCAGCACCAGCTGTGCTTGGAGCAGGGAACAGTCCCGTCAGCCCCCAGCAGCCTCATCCCACCCCTGGGCTGTGGACAGGAATTCTCCAAGCACTCCTGCCTTCCCCAGTGCTTCCCATCCTGCTGGGACTGACACTGGGATGAGGTGTGTGTCCACGGGGACAAGCCACAACTTCTGGCTGCTGTTCCCAGACAATTCCCTGGCTTCTGCTCCCTGCCTGGTTCTGCCAACCAGGACACATGAGAGGACTGAGGGTAGTGCGAAACCTGGGCCAGGTTTCTTATCTTGGCAGGTAATTTCACTGGATCACTAGAAATCTGGTATCTGATAAAAGCCAGGAAATGGCTCTGACTGGGGTGGGCAGTCCTGAGCTGGAGATTTTCCCAGGAGCCTGAACTCACACAGAACACAAAAGGATTCACCTCTATGGATTAATCAGCCTGACCCTGCTCAAGCTGAGAACTTTAGGATCTCACAAGATCTTTTCCAAGCCATGTCATGCTCCCAGAAAATCAACCAGCTTTTGCCAGGTATTAACACTCCCCTCACTCCTGTGCTTCTGTCTCCACTCTTCTGTGCCCAGAGCTTCTCTCCACCAAAGCTGTATCCCCTTCCCACAGAGATGACCCTGTTGGGTGATTGCTTCACAGGGCAGAGCACTCAAATCCACCCAGCTCTAGCTCACCTTCTTTTTCATTTCATTTCTTTTCCCCCTCATGCTTTTAAAATAATTGCCTTGCTCTGAGCAGATGTGTTTGTAAACAGAGACACATGGGCTTAACTGCGAACATGCACCCTTCAGTAAATATTATTGTAGCATTTTTATGGTCTTCTCTGCTGAAGAAACAGGGAGGGAAACTGCAAGATGGTTTCAGAGTCTGGCTTGCTGACAAACCCCAAGAATCCCAGAGCACAAATGCAGAAATGCTGTGCTGACCTCAGCTCCGTCCTGGAGCACCCAGTGCCCGGCCCCTCGCCTTGATGTGCTGCCAGAGGCTCTTCCCAGTGGCAAATATTCCATCAGGACTTTGCAGAGTGACCCAGCACCTTGTGTCAGGAAAGCTGAGCTCACTCCAAGCTGCATCTACCATTGCAGTGCTGTCACCTTGTCCCTCAAAGCAGAGCTTCTGGGGGGTATTTTCACTCGTATCAGAAACTGAGACTGTAACAATCCTGCTGGTTTTGTTTCCAACATGCAGAGATAAATAGAAGCTTTTCAATAGAAATTATTTCCCCTCGAAAGGAAAATAACAAATGGAGAACCCCCAAAATACTGGGGGATTGCCATGAGAGGAGGTTTGTCTCATCTCTGGGCTTACTCTCAGGCTGCCTTGGAAAAGGACAGAAAGTACAGTCAAAAGGACAAAGGAATAAGTGCAAACCACGAGACTTTATCTTTTCTCTTTGGGTTCCTACTGCCAAAGCACTGGAAACTGTAGAAAGAGCGTTCTCCCAGGAATTCAAGAGGTGGGAGGAGGCAGCTTCGGAGGACATATATTTCAGGTAGTGACTCAGGGCTCCAGCAGTGCCCATTCATTATTTTTATTTCACTTTGATACCATTGTCCCCGCTACATTCACAACCCCACCGCCGTATCCTGTTTTGTTCCCTGCCACCATTCCCTGCACAATCGCAGGAAGCCCATCAGGAAACGGCCATCGGGGGCTGTTTTGTTTCCATCCGCAGAGAACAAAACAAGCTCCTTCTGCCCAAGATGACTTATCCCAAACTGAGGAAAAACAACAGCATGAAAGGATCACAGCAGCATCTCCAGGAGCGAGCACAGCCTGCACTGCTCCCCAAGAGCCTGGAGCACCTCAGCAGCTCTTGAGAGAATGCTCAGCCACAGGAAGGCTTAGCTAAAAGGAAATACAAGGAATAATCAATCCATCACTGACATCTACAGTGCATAATGAAGGTCTGGACACTCTGGGAGGGAGACAAAAAAAAGTCCAACACAGTCCTGCAGCTGAATCCTAAACCAGATGTGGCTTAGGTTTTCCAGAGTGAGGGCTGAAGTCTATTTGTGCCTTGAGTCAGGTTTGGGTTAAATTTGAGCTCAGGTCTGTATGCCCAGAACACCCAGAGCACAAACTTGGGTTTTGAGGCCAGAGTTTGGGTTAAATCTGAGCTTGAGGTCCAAGACACCCCGAGCACAAACTCAGGGTGTGATCCCAGAGCAGGTTATTTGGGCTGGGTCAGGGCCTGCATCACACAGAGCGAAGAGATAAGAGAAGGGTGAGGTGGTCCAGGAACCTACTGGTTCACCAAGGAGCACATGCATGCTCCTGATCCATCACCAGGAGCCTGATCTCTGCCTCTTCACCAGACACATGGCTCTGACTGGGATGGACAGGTCCTGAGGGAGAGATCCCCAAAGAGCCTGAAGTCACACAAATCACACAAATCCATTTACAGGTGCTGGGAGCCACAACGCCTTAACCTCCTCTCCAAGATCAAGTTTAAATCTCGTAATTGCCCAGGTTTGTGTTCCCCTGCCCCTGGGCACACTGAGGTACCCTTGTGCAGCCTCCAGCCTCTGCTGGCTCCTGAGCCTGGCAGTGGAGCTGAGGGCTGCCACCCTGCTGGGACAGCACAGATCCATGTTTTCCTTGTGCACTGAGCCCAGCCCCTGTGGCTCCAGTGACGGGATTGTTTCTGCCTACGCCTAGAGCAAAAGCAGAGATTTTGTGAACAAGCCTGCCCGTGACATTCCAAGGAAAACAGCTCGGCAGGATTACACTGAGATACTTTCTTTGTCAGTCTCGATTGAGATATTTGAACAGGAAAACTCAGTTTACACCAGTGGAAGTTCCCAAGGGCTTTTGATGTCTTTACAAAGGAACACTGATGTTTTAACTCTGGTGCAAGAGGAAGGTCCTGGAAGGTCCTGGAAGGCCATCACTCCTACCTCTTGGACAAAAAGGCTGAATCCCATTCTGGCACCTGGGCTGGAACCCAAAGTTAACATTGCCATGTAAAAAGGAGTTAACAAGGTGCTGTTCTTCCTCCTGGTATCAAACACAGCAGAGCAAAGACCACCCCACCAACAGTTCCTGGGAGCTGAAGCAGGGAAAGAGTCTCTGCTGCATTAACGTAGTGAGGCTCTTGCTGACGACAAACGTTCCCACTAAATAAACACATCCAAGGCCTTCTCTGGTGTTACACCTACAAGAACCAGCTTGGATCAGCAAGAACCTACAAAAACCAGGCAGTGAATTCTGGCTCCTGGCTCACCCGAGAGCAGGTGTGAGAATAGGAATGAAAAAGGGTTCTTTTGCAGCTGTATTAATGTCCCCATGCCTCAGTTTCCATGTCTGTGTGATGCTGTCCTCCAAAGAGCTCAGATTTTGTAAAGTTGTCCCCTACCCTTGGAAAAGGAGGCCACAGGACAGTCAAGTGTTATCCCCAGGATAGGACTGATAGACAAAACTGACTTTTCTCTGAGACTCAGAAAAAACCCTCACCAAAATCTCTTATCAGTGACCATTAACAGAGAGGCTGTTGGCTTTATCAGTGTGGTACTGAGAAGGGCTTTGAGCCTGGCTCAGATAAATGAGGTCCCTTGCCACCTTGAGAAGCCCCAGAATCATAGAATGGTCCAAGTCTGTGCCCAGGGATAGTTTTCCATGCCTGGGAGATCTAATGTCTGGTGCAGCAGGGACTGTGGATGAGCCCCTGGCAGGGATTTTGCATGCTCTGCTGCAGGGAGGGCAGGCAAGAGCTGCAGCAGAAGCTCCTGGTGAGTTTGGAAGGGGCTGGGGGCCAGAGCTGCCAGGAGGCAAATCCCAGCCCAGAGCCCACTCAGTGCTGTGGCTTTGGCCAGGTCACTCAGCTCTGCATCCTTCTCCTGGGCTGGAGGTGGGGCTAAAAATGTGTGCCCAAGGGCCAGTTTGGGGCTGATTCTGCAGGTTTCTGTCATCCCCAGGACCTTTGCTCAGACCTCTATGGGCTTCATGTTATCCCTCAGCAGATCCCTACCTCTACAATCAATGTGATGGGTTTGTTCTGGTTTATTTTATAAATTAAATCATTCACTCTGAGTTGATAGCGGAAGTAGGGAGCTGTCAAGTTCTATGACAACAACGATCCCAAAACACAAAGCCACCATCTCAGGGGCGCCCTGCAGACACAGGTGAGGCTGTTCCAGTAATTTTGCAGCATGAGAACCCACACAAAGCACACAAACACAGCTCCAAGTCATTGTGTCAGTGTAACTAAACCAAGACTAAACCTCAGGTCCCCCTGGAGATCTCTCCCCTACAGAGCAGATCTGCCTTTCCCCCGACACTTTGGGGTGTTTTCTGAGCTAACTGCAGCACGTTTTCCTTTAGCTGGAGAGTTTCTTACACTCAGATGATGCTTGGTAACACAAATAAGAAGCAGAACCCTCGGCACATCTCCATGTTCTCAGCACAGCTGATAACACTGCTCTTATCTCCAGCAGGGCAAGTCCCCTGAGCTGTGTTGAAAAGCCCTTTATCAGATGCAATGTAAGGAGAATTCTCTCTGAGATGTAGCTCTGCAGCTTTGGCAGCAAAGTGAGGCTTCTGACTGCACCTCCTCTGGTTTTGTTTAGTGTTGGGGTGAGGGGGCAGGAGAAGGTCCTGTTTGTGGGGGTGGCAAGACAGGGCTGCTCCTTGGTCTTCCTGAAACAACTCCCCATTCCCTGAGCCAGAGGAAAGCCCTGTCAGAAATGGCTTAACGATCTTCTAATATTTCCCTGCAATTAAAGGGCACATCTGTCTTGCAGACCCTGTCCTCCTTTGCTAAAGCACAGACATGAACTAAACAGTCTGTCGTGTCGGGCCCAGGGTAACAAAGGGGCCCATTCATAACACAGCACTTGGCCACTTTGTGTGTGCGAAGTGAAAGAGAGTTTGCATTTGGAGAATAACCTGTGCTGGAGTGACCAAGAGACTTCTACTCTCATAAATCAATCAGCTTTCCCTGCTAATAACCCAGCCTGCCTCCCAGTCCTGCCTGCAATGGGCAGCAGCCGCCCTGCAGAGACCCAGCTCTGCCTGCAGGTCTCAAGGGAGAACCTGCTGGCTGAAAAAACTCGGGAGGATAAAAAATATTGGTATCAACTTAGGTTTTTCGAGGCATGGAGGAGAAGGGGCTATCTCAGTCCAGGGAATTTGGGGGTCACCTCAGTGGCCTGAACTGTGTCAGTCACTGGGTTGGCATTTCGCACTGTCCCTGTGGGTCACAGCCAGGGATGGTGACAGCCAGGGATGGTCACAGCCAGGGATGGTCCTGCTCTTGTGTTGGCAAGAGAAAGGGAGCACAGCAGAGCAAACCAAACCAAACCAACTGCCCCTCAAAGACCCATTTCTCATTTTAGTGAAACTGAGGCCTTAAAACCAAAGAAATTGAGGTACACCTTGGCATAGTCCTAAGCCAAGCCTGTGTTTTGCCCTGACTCAGTGTCAGTCCCTCCAGGTTCTTCCAGATGCATTGTGGAACATTAATTTGTGTAAATGTCTGGGGAATAGGCTCGTACGGGTTGGTTTTTTTTTTTCTCTTTTCTGAGCCTGGCACCTTGGTCATGGGCTGTATCTCTGTCTCTTAGTGCTTTCCCCACACAAACAAATAGAGTTCACACCTCAGCATACCTCATTTCCTCAGCCTTCACGCAACAGGAAATGGTCAGGAAGCGCCCACAAGATGGTCCTGTGGTTTCAGTACTACAGTAACATTTGGGAAATAGGGGCTCATTTACCATCTCGGCAGCAAAGTTGTTTGTTCAGCTCTAGCCAAAGTTTTCTGTGTAAAATGAGGGGAACAAAGGGGGTCAAGGCCATGGGCTATGAGGTGGAAAAGCCTAGAATGTGGTGGGAGATCCTTGTTGTATCCTGAGAAAATTCTGGAGGTTGGGAGAAAATTTTCCATCCTAATGTTGCACAGAATGTCAAAACAATTGTCCAAAGAATTCCACCTTAAATTAACCAAAGGTTTTTTGGATATTCTGAGTGTTTCATTGCAGTTTTAACCTTTTCAGTTTCCTTCAAATACTGCAATCAGTTTCCAGCTAAAGTGGAATTTCAAAGGAAAACCTGAAAAACCTGAGAAGGCACTAAGTAGAGCAGCCTGTCTGAACTCAGCCTTTCCAGGGAACAGGAGGGCTTGGATCTGTTTGCATCTTCCTGAAGAAAAGACACCACATAGGAAAAGGCCAGCCTATCCCACAGGAATCTCTTGAACATGTCCTGGTACAAACACAGTGAATTCTGTCACAGCCTTAGGGGACAGGGCAAAATTAAGGCTCCCCATGCCACCACAGCCAGTGGGAGCTTTGCCTTTGCCTTTGGGGTGATGTGTGATCCAGCCTTCCAACCCTTTGTGTATATATCTGCTTTGTGTGAATGCAAGAATGATTCCAGCTCACACGGGATCTGTCCTGGAAAACTTCCAGTATCCAAGCAATTGGAGTCTGTAGACTTTTAATTATATTTTTAATACTTTATACAAACACCTAAAGAAGCAATTGGATGCTTAGAAATAATTTCAGAAAATCTATTATGTTTTTGGCTCTGGCTGATGCCATTTGACTGCACAGGTACTTCAATATCAATAACATTTGGCATTTGGATATCATGGTGACTCAAACTACATCAGATTCTTTTCTTGGCAGGACAATGGATGTCTCAGAGAGACCAAAGGAAAAGTGGATCCTCCTGGGATACCTGGCACAGACTGGCCTGAGCAGCTCTTGCAAACCTGAGTTTTCTGGGGGTCTGATTTTCCTCCCAGCCCTCAGCACTCAGAGAGCTCAGTGGGGCCCCTTTGAAGGCACAGGTTCTCCCTGCTTGGGAATGTCCCACTGGAACATCCAAGGGAAGAACCAGGAGTGCCTCATGGCAGGTCTGACAGTCACCTTCCTCATCAGCATCCTCTAGGACTGAGAGGATTGAACTGTTGAAATCCTCAACAGTTCAGCTGTGCCTCCCTGGGAGCTGCCCTGCCTCTTCCTGGGGGTCTGAGACGATGATGATGATGATGATGGGATTTCTCTTCCATAGGGACAACAAAAAGATCTCAAACATTGCTTCAGATGATGTTTATGGGGTAGTCAGAAAAAAGAAATCAGTCTCTCACACAGAGCAAAGCTTTGAAAGGACCTGGGGCCTGTTTGGGGACTTGCTGACAAAACACCTGAGGGAGCTACTCCAAAATCGGTGGAAGAGGGAAAATGGGTAAAACACTTCAAAATTAGAATCACAGTGCCACAGAGGGATTTTGTCTGGAAGGTCCTTAAACCCCATCCAGCCCCACCCCTGCCATGGACAGGGACATGTTCCACTATCCCAGGTTGCTCCCAGCCCCATCCAGCCGGGCACTGGACACTTTGGACATCCCCAGGGATGTGGGGAAGAATAGGTTGGAAATAGAAGTCAGCTCCCAGGAGAAGCTGATGGGGCAAAGGCCTCTTTATAATTACACAAATAAATGTAGGTTTGGGGAGGCAGAGGCTGTGAAGATCATGGCCAGATAATTTTATGTATCCTATGCTGATGTAATTGCAGATGTTTTACTCTCCCCTCCTCCTTCTCCAAGTCACCCCAGACAGAACAGGTTTGGGAATGCCAGGGGACCTCAGGGTTAACCAGGGAAACAGTTTTTTCAGTGTCATCGAGGAAAAATATTGGTGGGGATTCTTAAACATGTCAGAATATTGCCTGCTTCTCTCACATGCTAAAGGCCACCTTTAGGGGCAGATTTCACTCCTCTTTTCTCATCTCTGAACAACCTTTTTGTAACACATAGTCACAGGAGGCCCAAAGACATCACACACTGGGGGTCACACAGCACATCTGCAGCAAAATTGGGCTGAGAGCACAAGAATTTGGGTTGTCAGGGCACTGCCACAGATGCTGAGCTACAGTGGAACGTGTAAACAAGGGATTTCCTTCAGGGATGCCTTCGAAGGGGAAAATCTGAATCAGGTAAGCAAATACATTTTATCCTTCTTTTAAATCTTCTCAAATCCTCCTCTCTGCCTTCACTCAGCTCATATAAAATATCATGGAGGCAAACTCTCAATCAGCCAGAGCAGGGAGAGAACATTCTGTCTCTGGTTCATTCATTAGACCTTTTCTCCCCAGCCTTGCCTGCAATTCCCATTTCCTTCTGTGCCTCTCACACCAAACAGCTCCACTGCACACACCCACTCTGCCTCACTGGTTTACAGTCACAGGGAAATTGGTTTACACTGATCTTTTAAAAGAACATTCTGCTTCTGAGCATTTCTGCCTGATTTTGTAGACAGGAGCAAAGGGATCAGTTGGGCCCTGGTTCCTTCCCTTGTGGGGCAGTTTCAGTCTGTCCACGATTTCCTGAAAAATTCCCTTCCCATTTGCTCCTATGAACTGAAGGAACAATTTATAATTTCTGTAGTTTCATGAAGAAGGGATTGACTCTGATTAGAACCAACCACAAAGACAGATCCAAGCTTAATAAGTCTGGACAACGTAAATCTGGGTTTGTTTTTCACTTTGGGAAGGAGATTTTAAAGACTCAAACAGCACAGTATCTTCTTTGGATGTGCCCACATTATCTTTAATGTATGAGCCTAAGTTTTTAGCTGTATTTGGGTAGAAAGCCTAAGCGAAGTATTTATAACCCAGGCTTTTAATTCATTCTGTTTAGCAAAAAGAACATCGCCAACGCTATTAAAAACAAAACAAAAAATGTAGTGGTTTGAATGAAATTGCTGAGCTAAAAATTCTGTAGTTGCAGAAACTTTCTGCAAGTCCAGTTCTCTAAAGACTTAATTCATACATGAGGATCCAGGGCCCTCCCCTCAGTTTGTTTCCTTTCTCCTTGAGGTATTTCTCTGACTAACAAGCAGATGGAAGTGCTTTTGCTTCCATTTTCACTGAAATAATGAATCCACTTACTTAAAACACAAAATTCAGTAAAACAAGCCAGGAGGAGTTTGCATTTCTGCTTCTGTCAATTCAGGTTTTAATGTTCTCCATTTCCTTTGACAGTCAAAATTAAGAATGGGTATAAATTGAAATAACCTGGGATAGAAATGTGGATGACTGTGACAAACTGTGTCATAGGATCCCTGAATAGTTTGAGTTGGGATACCTTAAAAATCATCCCATTCTACTCCATGGGAAGGGACACATCCCTCTATCCTAGGTTACTCCAAGCCCCACCCAGCCTGGCCTGGGACACTTCCAGGGATGTGAAGTGCATATTAAAGTGTAATTAATTTAACTGTAATTAAGTGTATATAGACATTCAAGTCAACTCATCTCAACAGCAGGAGAATTTGCCATTTTGCTGCCCTGAATTCCTTCCAGAAAGAATATTCCTGATTCATTAAGGATGAATGTTCAGCTCAGTGGCACAAACCCCAGAGTGCTTAATTTTAGGCAGAAAAAGCCATTTTCACTGGAGCACAGAGTAGAGGTCATGTGTGTGGCTGTGTGGATTCAGTCACACCCTCAGTCACCCCACACAGACACAAGCCCTGTGCAAGCTGCAGAAAGAACAACAGGAAATGGCTGGGGGTATTTATAGCAGGATTGTGTTTATCCTGAAGTGATGTTCTGCACAGATTATGATGAAGCTTTTCGTGGGAGAGGACACAGCTTGTGTCAGCTGGAGGTTTGCATGCACTTCACCCCATGTGCTCCTGCCAGACTGCCTCATCCCCCTCGGCTTTCCTGCGCCTTTTCCAGCATTGCTGAGCACCAGGAGTCAGTCTCCACCACCAGCGCTAACAGGAGCCCTGTAAGCACCAGGGCTGGCCTCAAACTTGGTTTCTGTAGGTTTGCAAACCCCCTGAGATGGCACGAGAGAAAAACAACCTCTCACACATCACTGTCCTGAGGCACCGAGAAACGCAGGCCCTGCTGCAGCCACACCAAAGTTCTTCTCACATTTTGGGTCCTAATAACAAAGAAACTGATGGCACAAAATGCCTTTTATCAGAGCTCAGCTCTCCAGCACAGCCTCCTTCTTTCCTGCAGTTCTCTTTGGGAAATAAGTTCTGTGTCCTTTATTTGCAAATGGGGTATTGAAACACCTCCCCATTTACCTCTTCTTTTGAGGGGAGGCATCCAGTAAGAAGTAATAATTTTCATGGAAAGATCATCTTCATATCCCCAGCCACACCTTTGCCATCTCTTTCTGATTTGAACACGTAAAGAAATATTTTCTAATCCATTCTCATCACCTAATTTACCCTGAAGAGGCAAAAAATCCCCAGATACGGGAGGTGAAGTAGATCATGCAGCAACTTAATATCTCTGTAGGGTGAAGAGCTCTCCACCCTCCCACAGAGCCTTTGCAAGCACATGCCCATCCCTGTGCTGGGCAGTTTATCTCAGCCGCTGATACGGAATGGGGAAAGCTAAAATAATAACGATAAAAAGTGGATCTCGAGCAGCAAAGAACCTGCTATTACTTCATCTTCAGAACAGTTTTTCCTTATCTGAGTCACATCAACTGAGGTTTGTTCAACTCGTAAGTGCTCGGCTCATTTCTCTGTTTACACCCCATGATATCTGAAAACCTTGATTAAAAGCAATCAGAAAAATCCATCATATGACACTGAGACCGTTTGCAGCCCATGACAGTTATTAGCAAATGTTAACCTTTCCTTTGAGAAAACACAAGGAAATCCTGCTTTAATTTAGGCTTTCAAACATCACCCCCCTCTATCTCCGAACTAAATCAGAGCATCTCCACGAGGCCATTGTTTGCAAATATAATAAGTCCTGGGTTTGCGTGTTTAAAAAACAAACAGCGAGAACAAGCGTCAGGAAGTGCGGGTGAATGGGAGGCGCAGCTCGGGCTGGCCGCATTCATTACTGCAATGGAGCCGATGCCCCGTGAATGCCGGCCGAGGCATTATCGGGGCTATTAGCGCTTCATTAGGGCTGCAGCGGCCACGGGCAGCTCCCGCGCTCATTTGCATCCTACTGGGACAGGTGCTGCTCCAGGTGTCCTATTGTCACCCCCAATGAATGAACATGCTCCGGCGCCCTGCTCCTTTTATCGGCTGTGCGGGAGGGGAGAATAGAGACCCGCCGGGCTGCTGCGGGACACGACAAGGCGCCTGACCTCATCTCCCAGAGAGGCTTCTGCTGGGTTTGCCAGGTTTAATGCGGAGGTGATGAGCTCGTACCTGTCCGAGCTCCCTCCTGGAGCGGGTGGGTGAGGCAGGGTGACGCTGGCCCGGGGCTCCCTCCTCCATCCCAGACATCAGCGCGCCTCCAGGTTTGGGTCTTATTCACATCTCCTTTGTAAAGTCATCCTTGTCCGTCCCTGGTCCCTCAGGTTCTACCTCACCCTCCCTTGCCGGTTCATCGCTCACAGACTAAAATTAGACTCCTAAAGTCATCCTGCTGTTGGTTTTTACACTTTTATTCATGACAGGTGCCGATGATCCTTGGTAGGATGCACACAGCAAGCTTTGAGGGACTTTGCTTTCCAGTCCTGTTGGAAAGCTTTAGTTGACATAATATTAATTGAACGTGGAATTCTATTTATAACTATTCTTTCAAGCTTTATAGATATAATTTCAAGCTCTTTCCAGCAATCTTAAAAAAATCAGTTCTATTAAATGAAAGTTAATATCTAATCCATTTTGAGCATAATTCAGGCTTTCCAGATGACAACCAAATCCCATAAGAGCTGGCAGCAGCACTGCCATGTCACCCAGCATCCTTTTGCCATCTTTCTGCAGCAGCCAGGTGGCCCCAGGCTGTCCCTTTTCTGGCTTCTGTTCTGTGTTCCCTCATTTCCCAGAGCCTCCCTGGCCCTGGGGTGTCCAGGTGCCATCACCTCTGGCTCCTGCCCTCCCATCACACCGAGGGGGTTTGACACTCCCCGGTGACAGGGGAGCAGTGGCTGCAGAGGCCTTGGTGGGTGCTGTCACTGCCTGATGGCTCCCACCAGCCCCTCACAGTCCTCAGTCTCTCCTGGCAAAGGGGGAATGCATTCCAGCCTCATCCCAGGGCTGCCCTCTGCGCCTTTGGGGGTGTGAAGCCCCACTGAATCTGCGGTGTTATTGGCCACAAACACCCACGAATTCCAGGCTGTCCTCGTTTCCTTCACTAAGGTAACAATTGAAGCTCCTGCTCTTTATGTGAGAAGAATATTCCTGAATTTCCTAATACTCCAGAAATTCATCCTGTGCTGCCTCCTCCATTGAGGTACAATCAGGGCCAGGAAATCTGGGCTTTATGGCACCTTCTTCAGCTCTTGCACTAATGAATGTCCTTGACCTAGTGAGATAATAAGCACTTTTCTAAAACACAGTATTTCATGCCCAGAAGAGCAGATGAATGACCTTATCAGGGGACCAGGCCCTCTAGGCTTCAGGTTGCCTGCCTGAAGCACCCTTTTATTTAACCTGGGCATCTTTTAATTTACCTTGTGTATCTTTTTATCTAGGATCTGCATCTTTCTGTTTAGATTGTGCATCTTTTTGCATAACTTGTGCATCTTTTTATATATCTTCAGCACCTTTTCATTTGTCTTCTGCATCTTTTTGTTTAGCCTGTGTATTCTTTGTCCCTGGGTGATGAAGCAACAGCCTCTCACACCTGCACTCCACTCTTGCACTGCCCCCACACCCAACCAAGCCTGCTCAAAAACCAAAACTCATTTCAACTGTGTTTTTTTTCACCCCTTTGTCTTTTAAGAATCAGCTTGCCACAAATGGCACTCGCTAAATGACTGTCCAGGCAGACACAAAGGTGCAGCAGAGGGGGAAAGGCCCCGTCAGGTGCTGCAGAAGAGCCCCTGGTTCTATGGAGCATTGAGAGACAAGAGCTGTTTCTTGTTATTGCAGCCTCTTGGGAAAATTTGCCTGCCATGTACCCGGCTGTGATCTGGAAGCAGATTTGCACCTGTCCCAGCAGCCCAAAATCAAACAATGACAGCGCTGAGAGAGCCAAGGGCACAGGGAAGGGAGCTGTGCTCCTCTGCTGCTCTCAGCTCCTGATCAGCACATCGGCAGGGCTCGGATTGTCTGTGCTTCCCATCACTCACACACCTCTGTGCCTGGGAAAAGCGGCCCGTGGCTGATTGGCCTTTGCACCTCTGACTGGCAGGACTGGAAGGAGAAGTGGTGTCTCTAGGAGTGGGCAGGCAATGCCACCTGCATCCCACAGGACTCTGGGCACTCTGTGGGATGCACTCCTCCCCTCCCTGCTGGGGCTGAAGGGCTGGGGCTGCACAAGCCCAGTACAACGTGTCCCACAAGGCTCCTGTTAATGCATTGCTTTGGTTGTAGGGCTGCAGAGCACAGACTGTTTCTCTCTGTGTTTCACAAGTACCAGAACACTTTATGTTCTATGAATAGTTCTTTCCTAGTTTCAAAAGCTGCAACTCTTGCATCCAGCTGCTTTGAACTGGATTTCAGAGAGATTTTCTGCTGACATTTCAGGCACCTGCACGTCCTTTATCCAAGGCTTACAAAACTCTTTGTGGAGATTTGTCACTTCTCAGCTTTACCTCAGAGGAGCATTTCCCATTATTATTTTATAATTAGGAAAACCAAGAAACTTCTAATGATTGCTCTGGGTTTCTGGGTAAGGAGGAAAAATAAAGCCAAGAAGACTCCACTTGAAGGGGTTGATTCTACCCAAAGTTGAGAGTTTTTTAAGAGGGCCATGTGAGCTGATTGTTATCTGCTGAGCAGAGCAGATACCAGAGGAGAGATCTCTCCTCATTATCTTCTCACTAAATAATAGATGTCTGATTAGGATCTCATATGCTTAGAAAACTTTGTCACAGATAATGGCAGGTTTCTGAACATGTTTCTCATCTAGAAGTATCCTTATCTCCATAACCCTTTAACTGAGTCATAACAGAAGGTGAATATCCAAGGGCAGACCTTGGACAATTCCTGGGGAAACTCCCACCTCTCAGCTCAGGATGAGCAACCCTCATGTTGCGCCTGTGCTTGTGCTGGGCAAATGTACCCTGGGGGATGGCTCCTATTCCAAACAGCTCAAGGAATGGGCAGGCAGGGGATAAACAGGGAATGACCAGGCCTGCCTGAGAGTTCAGGGCTTCCTGAGGTTGTACAAAATGTCACTGGCAGAGCCAGGAATGAACATCAAGTGTCCTGGATCATAAATTCATATTTTGAGACCTTGGCACAGATTGCCCAGAGAAGCTGTGGCTGCCCCATCCCTGGAAGTGTCCAAGGCCAGGCTTGGAGCAACTTTGTCTAGTGGAAGGTATCCCTGCCCACAGCAGGAGGTGGAACAAGGTGATTTTTAAGGTCCCTCCCAACCCGTCCCACACAGTGATTCTGTGATCTGTGAAATCAGCATCGCCTGAGACTGAGCCATGTTACAGCTGTTTGCCTAACTCCACCTCTTTCCCCTGCTGTTTGTACAGGGTGAGAGCACAGCCACCCTCCTTTTTTCCCTGAGCTGATGACACTCCAGAGCAGCCCTTTGTTTACTCAGGGCACTGCCCATCCATTGAGTCCTGTGTGCACAAACCCTGTGTGTGCCCACCTGTATCACACACTGCTGCGTTTGCAGGTACTCCCAACACCCGGGCAGGCTGACAGGAGCCTGGGGAGGCTGTGAGGCACTGATGGAAACATGAGGGGACCACAGACTGGTTCTTGTATGCCACAGGAGAGGCTGTGAAAGCAGCACACACCTTGGGGAGGCTCAGCTCAACCAGAATGGAGCCCTCAGGACCTGAAAACAGCTGAGGTCATGACCCGGCTAAGGAGAGACCTTGGTGGCACTTGGGAGAATGATCTGTCGGGACCTGGAGGGATTTCTCTGCACAGCCAGTTCCCTCTCTGCTCCTTTGCTGCCCCTACCTGTTTCATTCCCATTTCCCCTCTCTGCTGGAGTGCACACACCTTCCACATCCCACATTTCCAAAGGTTTGCCTGGCCACATGAACTCCCCCAGCCTTGCACAGAACTGCACGTGGTGAGCGCAGGGCTGCTCACAAGGTAGAGTTTCTGTGGCTTAGGGTTATGTTAATTAATGAATTCTTTTTTATTTTTGGAAGCCTGCAGCTGTTAGTTTTGAAACAACAGAACCTCACACTGCAGTAGGGTAGGAAATGGATGGATGAAAGAGAGAATCAGAGCAGGGGCCTGAGCCTGTGCTTGCTGCTGAGTTTTAAACCCATCAAGTTTGGCTTGTGCAAGAAGGCAGCTGGTGTTTGGGCCCTGCTGAGACGCTGGCAGTGCTCTGTGTGTGGATCCATGGAGCAGCTCCATAGGCACACACATGGCCTCTGCTGCCTCCTCCTCCTCCAGGGCACTTGCTGCAAGCCCCTGGAAAGCCTGTAGGCCTTCACACCCTGCCTCCTCCTCTGGAGTGGCTTTCATCTGTGGGAAAACATTCCTGCCAGTCTCCAAAGCCACGTTGCAAATATGTGCAGGACCCCAAAGGCTGGGAACTATGCCCATCTCTCAGGACAGGCAGAAGGCTGTGGGATGGGAACAGCCACTGATCTCTCTGTCCATGCCATGGCCCTGCAGGACAGGCTTGCACTGAGATCTCTGCAGCTCCTGAACAGAGCCAAAATCATTCCTGACTTGGGAGAGCATCACTGCAACTGAACCAGAGCAGGCAGGGAGGGAACAGAGGATTTGCTGAGTCCCACAGATGAGAAGCTGAGGTACAGAGAAGCAAAGTGCCTGAGATCCTGCAGTGGCACAACAACTGACTGAGCCAGGCTGGACACTGCTGACACAAAGACTGGAGTCAATTAACAGCACAGATTTTTCTGATTCACCAGAACTTAAAAAAGCCAAAGCACCCCAGTCCCAGGATTGCATCAGGAGGACACTTCCAGCCAAGCCATGGGAACAGCCTGTGCCACTCCAGTGATGCTGAGAAAAGGCAAATTCAGATGGGATCAGGTGCAGGTGAGGGCTAAGGAATAACCAGGAGAAGGAAGGTATGAAAGGATCGTAAGGGTTTTGTTTGTCCCAGCAAAAGCAAGAGGGAGGTACGGCAGTGGTCTGTAAATGCACTGGGGACAGAAGTCCTGGGGAGGGAAAGTGCTGCAGTGGTGCTGGCATGAGAAAGGCATGAATCAGTCATGAGCAAATGCCAGCCCCTAGTCAGAAGAAAGTGTCCAAGCCTCAGAAGGAAGAAGTTACAGAAATCCTGTTCAATGGGGAATGGTGGGGGTGGAAAGAAAATCTTTTCCAGAAACCTTGGAGATTTGGGGAAAGGAATGACAACACGTGGTCCTGTCTGACAGCAGAGCAGAGCCCTAGAACTGCTCCCACTCTGGAGTTCAAATTAAGTGCCTTAACTTGTCTTCACTGTTCAGGAATTTTGAGGAAGACTCTCCTGTTACACACAGCAGAGACCACACTGGTCTCCAGGCACTGCTGCAGCACAAATAATTCCTCACACTAATGACCAACCATAATTACATCCTTCCTGCAGCAGAAATGACATAGGAGAATACCAAAACTGAGGAGCAGGGAGCAAACTGTAAGTTTATTCCATCCATTACTGACCAGCCTGTGTCCTGTGAGGATGAGAGCACGTCTGCTCTTGGACGCCGTGGTGCAAATCCAGAGGGTTTATTGCAAGCGAGTTTGAACTTCAGGGCATTGCTTTCCCTTTCCGAAGGGGGTGAACTCTGTGCCTTTGTCAAAACCTTTGCCTGCTGCTCTGGGAGTGCTGTGCAGGGAAAGCATCCCTGTAGCTGTGAAGCTGGGTTTGGGATGCCCTGTGGAAACCGGCAAAGGGGAGAGACACAACTGAAACGCTGACAGACGGAAAATGTCTCTGGCAGCAAAGAGTTCGGGCTTAAAATGGGATCCACACTTTTCCTGCCACTAAAAGGATCGTATGGGGCTGCATGTCGAGTAAGGGTTTTACACAGCCTTGCACACTCAGATCACACTCCAGAGGATCCAGTCTCATTGCCAAGGGCAGCACAGAGGAAAGGCCTGAAAGGTGCCATGGCAAAGTCCTGTCCTGCATCTTCTCTGTCCAATTCCTGTGTGGGTAAGGACACTTTTCATCCAGGACCTGCCCATGCTCCTGCTCCCCTTTCTGCAGCCCAGACTGCAGGCCAAAACCGTGTCCTGGGAGGTTGTGCAGAGAGGCTGGATGAGGGTGGGCAGGGCAGAAGCTGGACCCAGGCCATTGCATTCCTCCCTTTGCTTTCTGGAGACATCTCAAATTTCCAGCACAATCCAAGTGTCCTGGGCGAATCCACCATCTCTGGCGTAAAATGTGACACACATGAAACTTGCATGCAGACTTGTCTGGCAGAAAAATGGATTCAGAAGTGTGTGTGGTTCAAAGCACCCCAGACCCTGATCAGACATTCTGTGTTCTTTGTCCCCCACCTAGGCTCATTCCTTCTCCTGTCACTGGAGCTGTTTCTTGTTAAAGACAATTTTGGTAAAATTTGCAGGATGATACTGAGAGGTCTGGACTAACAAATCACTCCATCAAGTGCTTATTTTAAAGCCTGGTTGGTTCTAACAAAGTCAGATGTATGAGTTTGGAAATATCAGCAAAATATAAATATTTGTGCTGTGGAAAGATATACATAGGCATATTAGATCTAATTAAGGAAGGCTCTTACAGCTCATGTCATGTGAATTCTGCTTTGGGTTGGGAGTGTCATTGGCAGAAAAATTGTCCCTGAAGGACCTCTGGCTGCCCAGACTGGTCTGGATCCTCAGTGGCCTTGGAGACACCCATGGCAGCTGCTCAAAGCAGCTCTAAGGCTTTTGGGATCAATGGTGAAGGGATCATTTTTCAGCTTCTACTGTATCAATTATTTCTGCCTCTGGTGATTTTTTCAGTGGTAAAACCATGGAAGGCGTTTAAAATCCACCAGTCCCTGGGTAATTTTGACACCAGGAACTTGTGAACAGAAACTTTGCATCTCTGCTCATGCCTTGCTGAGTGACCAAATGCTTCCTGCATTTCATCTCCTGGTTGTTTTTCCTTTTTCCCTTTGCCTGCTTGGATTTTGGGCTCTTATTCCATCTATGTGCCAGGGTTCTCCTTGATGGGAGCCTCTGGGGACAGCTCCCATAATACAAGGAATTAATCCTAGAGCCACAACTTCTGGTTCTAATCAGAAGTCAGTCCTAAAGGCTGAGCTGCAGCACAACCCTCGTGGACAAATCCTCAGAATTTAATAGGGATTAAATCAATGGAGTTTTTATGGAAATTGAATTATACTGCATAGAAATTGTTCCATAAACAGAACACAGCAGAAAAGGCAAAACCTCCTTGATTTTCCCCAGGATTTTACAGTAGGGATATAATTTCTGATGCCTTTTGCTGGACATTCCAAAGTGATTTGATTAAAAATGACATTTTTTTGACTGTAAAGGTACATGAGAACACCTCAAAGCAGCGCATAGAAACCTGCAGAAATGCACTTCTGTAGGGAGGCAATGATGTTAATTCTCTTCCTGGATTAAAGTCATGCAGATCCTGCTGCTTTCTAAGTCTTGGGTGAGCAGGATTCCCTGGAAACTCTGCCTGCCTGTCCTGGATGCAGTGCAGGAATCCTCTGCTGCCTCAGCCTGGTGTAACCAGTGCCTTGCTCTGGCCACCCTTGCACACCACAGACACACATTCAGGCATATCCAGGAGCCAGCCAAGCCCAGAATCTCCAATCCTATTCCATATTCTGCCATTCCTGAGTGCTGATGGTTTGAATAAATGAGCCTTGGGTTTCAGCTGCCTGCTCTGGGCACGCTGAGTTGGCAAATTCCCTTTGCCTCCACACCGGGGTGGCCAAGGGGCTGCACAGCCCAATTTCCCTTCTTTCTAATCCTGCCAAGCTCTCGGGTTTGGATGAGTGGATAAAATCTTAGCATGAGCTCTTCACACTGATTTCAGTGGGAATTTGCAGATATCCCATGTCTACACCTTGGAATCAGGCCCAGCTTTGCCCTGAACTCTGCGCTTACATCAACTCCACACTTTTCCAGTGGATTCTGCTTGTGTTTGAAGGATTTTTATAGGCATCTACTCAGTCCTGCTCTGAGCTCATGTTCCTCTGTCTGAACAGGAAAACGAGGGATTCTTGTCAGTCAAGTGAGCAAGAACTTGGGATTTTTCTGCAGAAAAAGCCTCAGCTCTGAGATATGGGGGTTATAAAGAGATGGAGCATCTCAGCAGAACAGCTGGGGAAAAAAGGGCTTTCTCAAGGAAAAGGATCCTCACTGCAGGGCAGAATTTGGATTTTGCAGCCATAGGCTGTTCCTTGTGTCAATGGCAGGACTGAAGGAGAACTGCAGCCCCTCACAGCTGAGGGAAAACCAGTGCAAGAAGAGGGTAATTGCCCTTCAGTGTGGTGACTTGAAAATACTCCAAATTAAAATATAATATACAGGGCTGCCAGTTCCAGTGTGTGCCGGGGCAGTGACTGTGCATGTGTGACCTTTTGGGGGAGTATATTCACCAGTGGCCCACACATTTCAGGACACAAATTCCCAGGTCCAAGTATCAAAGTTCACAACATCAGCCTGAGCAAATCACTGAGACCTCAACACCTGATATTTGCTTCAGCAGGATATTAAAAATCCCATATCTCCAGTGACACACTAAGCCTTTGGGTGAAGAGTTTCCCTCTCTGCTTTACTATATTTTAGCTACTAAAAGCTGCCAGTGGTGACAGCTCTGGCAGTGGTTTCCTTTCAATAGCACTGAGTTCTTGCCCCTCTGCAGCTGGCAGAGATGAAGAGGGCACTGGAACTCCAGGCAGAGGAAATACAAGGCAAAGGTTGGATGGTAAGAGTGTGTGGAGTCCCAAGGAGATTGGGAACAGGAGCAGCAGAGGAGTTACAGTTTCCTTTGTTCTGTTAAAAGGAAAAAGGAAACACATCAGGAAACCAGACTGTGGAGCACAGGAAGTCTCACTCTGGCTGATAAAAAGGAACTGATGTGAGGTTGGTTCAGATGCAGTTATAAGTCAATCAAGCTTGGAACAACAAGAAGAGATATTCAGAAGCCAGATAGCCAAATTCTGCATTTAGCTGTAAGAAGAGTATTTTAACCTCTCCTAATCTTTTCCTTATCTTCTTTTTTCTTTTAAGAGAAGCTGCTATAAAAAGCCATTCAAATAAGTATTTTCGCATCATGCAGAAGTCGGTTTCCTGAACTCCCCACACCTTCCCCTGACCCCACCATACCTTACTCCAGTTTCTTTCTTTCACTCATCAACCAACTTAAAAAACTGTATTCTTGCTGATTTATGTCTTCCCTTCAGATCAAAACCAGCAGTATTAAGAAGGGCAGGTTTTTTTTTGCTGAATGAGGAATCAGCAGATGAGTAATGAAAGGCTCTTCTGCCTGTTGGGTGATTTTTCACTGCCTCGGGATGACTGACAAGGATGGTAACGTTCAGTTCCTGGGTGTGCAGCTCTGGCAGGCTGGGCTTAAGGCTTTCTAATTTATTTTAATTTTTTTCTGACTCCTTTACAGCCCTGGTGGAGTCCTGGGTTGGTCTATGCTGGAAGAATGAGACGGAGATAAACGCAAAGAGAGCAGCAAGCTTATCCATGGCACTTCCTCTCCTGGGCTGTGTTTCTTACTGGATTTTAGGGAAAAATCAGGAAAAGAAAGAATGCTGGGCCATTGAAGGGTCATTTTCTGTACAGCACCCTGAAGGGAAGCAAAGGCTGGGATTTTTGCACAACCCCTGTGTGATTGAACCTTCTTCCTCTATTTCCCCTGCTCCTTGCCAGGGTGTTATGCCCAAATGTTGCCTTTAGTGCTGTTTAGAGAAGCAAGAGGCTTGTCAGGAGAGGCTGAACCTCCTGCACCCACTGCAGCACATCCCTTTGGGTTGGGGCTCTGCCTGGGGCTGAAGGAAAAGCTTCTGGTGGGGGAGGAGAGGCAGGAGGGAGGCACCGTTTGTGGTAACCTCAGTACCAGAGACAGGTTTCCAGGTGGGTGTTACTGGCGGGGGAGATACGCATCAGTAATTATGTGGCCTGGTAATGAGAGGAAGGAAGAAAACAAGCAGAAAATGCATCAACATCTTGAAGGCTTTGATACCTGGAACTCAGCAGAGCAGGTCAGGCACTGTCCTGTCGCACACGTTGCTGTTCATACAGCTTTAAGGGTGATAAAGGCACACTGACTGCCCAGGTGTCTGAGGTGACACAGCACCCATGATCTGGCTCCAGCTCAGACAAATGAATCCCAAAGGAGGCAGAAATCTACATTTAGGGGGATATTTTAGTCTGTGTTTCAAACCCAGCTATAAATGTGCAGCCACAGTCTGGTCTGAAAACATTTGTTGGCTCAGAAATTGTCCTTGGCCCTCACCTAGGGGCTGTTGTGTGACAGGCTGTGTGTCAATGAGGTGGCCTCAGGCAGTTCCTTTTAGGTCCCAGAGCCTCATGTGCAGGGGCCACCTGTGTTCAGGTGTGCACCAGGGCACAGGAGAGGCACAGGCAGGGAAACAGTCCTGCTGTCCAATTCAGGGAAGACATCTGAAGGGAATTTCACATTTCTCGTGCAAATTGGCTTCAAACCAAGTTGTAGAACTAAACTCAGTATGTTAGACCTGCTTTTTCTAGGGGCACATCCATGCACACCAGGCTTCTGCAGTTTTAGGGCTTCAGCAAATGCACAAATACCTGAAACCCTGAAGGTTCCCTTGGCTCCTTTAATTCTCCTGCTGGTGCACATTTGCACTGAGGTGGGACACAGGGTCCCTCTGTAAGTGCTCAGGTGAACTCAGGCACAAGGAGAGACTTTTGTTTTTCAAGGGCAGCTGATGAGGGGCTATAAAAGAACCTCAAACACTGATGGGTTGTGGAAAAAAAAAAGACTGGGAGATGCTCTGTGCTGAGGCATGTGTCCTAGACCTGACCCTTTGGAGCAGATGGGAGCTGAACTCAAGAGGAAAAGCTCCTGTAAGTCCTGGAAGGGGAGACCTGAAGGAAATAAACTCTGCTGCCTGCAAACCTTGCTCAAAGTGCCCTTCCCCCAGCACATCTCACCTCTCAGGGTGTCATCTAAGAGCTCACTCTCCTGCAGCCTCCCCTGTGCTGCTCCTGATGGTGACACTGCAAGAACCACGTCCCGCACCCCACAGAACTCCCAGTGGAAGAAACGCTGTGAGCAGGGACAGAAACTCATCTCACAGAAGGAATAGGCCGAAATTAAAATCAATAACTAAAATAAAAGCGTGAAATCCTCAAGACATGCATTGCTACTCCTTCGAGTGACCACATCCTGTGAAGGTGAAGAAAAAACTACCCCAGGCTCTCAGCACCTCCTCAAAGCCTTGCAGTGAAACCCCAAGGGCTTCAAATCCAAGCAGTTGCATTGTTTTGTTGGGTAAAGGTTTTCTTCAGAGCAATCGTCATTTTTTGAGCAGAAAAAAATTACACTATAGGCTTGAAAAGGCATTCCCAGTGTTTGCTGGCAAGTGGGAGTCAGCACTGAACACTGAGCTGGCAGCACCCAGCAGGACACTGAGGGCTGGAGGTTCATGCTGAGGCTGGAGATGTCCCTTTGCACACAGATCTCGAAGGGAAAATGAATCAGCAGCAGCAAAATAACCCCATCATAAAATCTTTTGAAATAGTTTTTGATGTTAAAAGGTCATTATGCAATATAAGTATCTTTGAACAGGGATTAGGGTAGGAAGGAATACTGTTGTTCATGCCCTGGAAATTCCAGATGGTTTTGTTCCAAATTGCTTTTGAGGGACAGCAACATGGAAAGTTGCTGTCGCTCAGATCTTTGTGATATATTTATTATTTTTCCAGTGTGGAGATTAGGAGCCTTGCCCCAGGAGTCAACACCCTTTAGCCAGGAAAGGCCATCCCTCAGGGGCCGAAGCCGGGGTGATTAAAAAGAGCCAAACAGACATTAAAATTGCTCAAAAAGGAAACATTTTCTTAGTCTGAGATCCCAATGGCCGAGTTAGAGAGCGAGAGCAAACGCCTCCAGCTCACAAACGACACTGATTGCTCCAAAACCCGGCCCCACCCTTTGCTATGGCAACGCCAACACATGAGTCCTCCATTCAAGGACACGGTTGTCCTCAGCTTGAATAATGCAAAATCCTCACTGAAGGTCCCTCAGAGGGACTCTCTGATGGCCACAACATCAGGATAAATTTGTCTTCATGGAAAGAAGGCAACAGCCACAAAACATGTGCTTTTTTATGAACAGGCAAGCTCTGGCAAGTATATTTGCTTTAGTTATTCTCCACACATAAAGTGGAACTGAAACAATTAAACCAGTTTGAAACCACACCATTTGTTATTGTGAGGAAGGCCATGCATGAGCATCTTGCTGTTGATGAGATGTGCCTTTTTTTGATTTATTGTGAGACAATAAAACCCAAGTCCCCCGAACACAATGCAAGTCAGTCAAAGGGAGGTGTTAACCCAAAGAAGATGGGATTTGAATGTTTAGAGGCGCAATAAAAATGTTGGTGACTATTTAAAATTAGTGCAAACCCAAGAATCTGGAGTTTCACTGGCTCCCATCATCATCTGCCAGTGCTGTTGGTAGATTATGAACAGAAGGTGGAAATAACTCAGAAAGATTTCCTGCACTTCTTCCTCCCCAGAGCTCTTGGAAGCATTGCTCCAGGGGGCACTTCCCTAGACAGCCAGTTCCACTCATGGCAGGTATTACACAGATTATTTACAGAATGCAGCAAAATTCGTCACCAACCTCCTCAGCAGGTGATCTGATTCCCTTCAAGATAAATAATCCTTTGTGAATAATACAAATGTGTTCATTTTTGTGGTGCACTGGCTCAGCACTGTCACCTGTGATGTCAGCTAGTGCATGGTGGGGAACAAAGACTTAAAATCCTCAGCTGGTCCTGCATTTTATGTTTATATCCATGGAATTCTCTGTTTGGGTTGAAGGCCTGAGGACAACTCAATTCTCAATTCTCACTTGCACGCAACTTGTCCACAAGGGATCCATGTCCACAAGGATCATCCCAACCACATTTATTCTCTGACCCTGCCCTGTTTCTCCAGTGTGGCTCTGAGCCCTTGAGACAGCTCAAGGCTCCAGTGGATTTATCCCTTCATCTACTGCTGGGCAGGTGAGCAGTAAATTGCTCCAGGGAGGTAAAACTGGCTGTAAGAGAGTCATCCAGACTCTTTCTGATAAAAAAGATGAAGAGGAAAGTACAAGCCAAATATTGGAGGTTGCAGGCAAAGAGAGAGATTTGCCAAGTAGGCTGGACCCAGACCCCTACATCTGCCAGTCTGCAGGTAAAGGCTTCAGCTCAATCAAAACAATTAGTCTGTGGAATAGTATTGCATAGACTTAAAAAAGTCACCTGTCAAATTTAAATTGCTCAAGAACAAAATCACCTGGAGGGAACAGCTCTGTCCCAAATCTAGCACTTGTCCTCCCCAAGGACAGGAATATTTCTCAGTTCGGGGTGGGAAGCGCCTTTCCCCATGCCGGAACTCAGATTTCATCTGGGCCCGCCCTATGTTCTTGCTGTAGATGATGAAAGAACCTTTCTCGGTGTTTTTCGAGCTCTCCAGTCACTGATGTGCAACCTTCTGCCATATTTTTCCCAACACAAATGCAGAGCTCTGGGATAAACCAATGCCTACATGGGAGAGCAGAGCTGAGGGCACGACTGCTGTTAAATTGCTTTGCACTGGATGTGCCCAGGTTTGTTTTGCTGTGCCCTCAGAGACAGACCCACCCTGCAACACAGGTCAACACAGAGCTCAGCACACCAAAAACATTGCAGCATCTCAAGCCACATCCTCTTGTGCTGCCCATCACCTGTGAGAAGCCAGACAAGGGGGTCTCACCCTTTCCCACAGCAAATCTCTGTGTGGGGGGCTGGCACTCCCTGGAACCCACTGTTTTCTGCCCAGCATGAAAATCTACAGCAAGTCACAGCTAATCCTTGGGGCAGGACAGGAGCACTGATCTCAGTGCCCGGCACACGAAGAGGGTCCATTGTCAGAGGCACAAACAGACCCTGGGACCGGCAAAGTGCTGCTGCTCCTGGAGTGGCTCCGTGCAGGAGCCCAGGAGGAGATCCTGTCTCAGGATCCTGTTTGTCCCAGCCCCGGCAGCGTCAGGATTCCTGGCCTGGCAGGGCAGCAGGGCAGAGGCAGAGCAGCCCGAGGGCAGGCCCAGGCCGGGGCAGTGACCTGGGATGTGGCCGAGTTCCTCCTTCGGCCGCAGCCTCCAACGTGACTGAGCCGAGCGCGGGGTGTCGCAGTTCCTCATCCCCAAACCGCAGCCCGGGGGGAGCAGCTCCGTGCAGCGGGGGAGAGCAGCAGCTCCCGGGGCTCCAGGAGTTACAGGAGTTACAGGAGAGGGGAATGGGCCCTGCTCAGGGGATGGATGGGCAGGAAGGCACATCCATGTGTGCACCCAGCAAGGCACAGATGGGGAATTTCTGCACTTTCACTGCAGAGTATTTAGGGCTCCACAAATCAAAGAAAGTTGTGGTGCATTAAATATATCCTGAATGAGGCCCAGGTTACTTCTGCTACAGATCTGAGGAGGTGGACGGGAAAACCTGTCTTATTCCAGCCATACCTGCCAAATATTGTGCTTTCAACACTCCTGTTTTCTCCCTTCCTTTCTGACATTCATCCTTTCATTCCCTTTCTCTTTCCTCTTTCCATTTTCTCTTCCTGCCCATCTCCTTCCCTTCCCCTTCTCTTAAGACCCTTCCAAAACCATGCACTTGTCACAAGCTGCAATCTAAGGGAGACAGTTTCAGTTCCTGCCCGTTTGCAGCTTCGTTTTACCCAGGTCAGCAAAATAAATTAAAAAAAAAAAATTAAAAGAAGAGAAAAAAAAGCAAAAATAGGAGCACTTCTAAAGACGAGCACGACACCCCACCCAGCCAGGCGATAGGCATCTTTCGAAATCCTCCAACCCAAACACACCCACAGCGTCTCTCGCTTCAAGGCTCTTCTGTTCGAGCTGCTCCTGTTCCGCAGCGCTCCCCCAAGGAGAGCCCGGCAGAACCACACACGGGTGCCCCAAGTCTTGCCCTGGGCTGCCTGGCCTTGGAGGAGCACCTCGGGGAGCTCGGCAGGGCTCGGTTTATCTTTCCAGGGGCTGAAGCAGCGGCCGGCTGGCCAGGAGGGGAACTGCTCCCCCAGCCCCAGCATCGTCCCTGTTGCTCAAGGCCACCAGAAGTTGGTTATGTTGGTGGTTTATTTGCCACACTCTGCTTCCCTTTCCCCCAAGCTAGGGTGATATTTCTCCTCCAGCCCGGGGCTTTTTCCCCGCCAAAAAACCCCAAAAAAGCTACCAGAGGAAACCGGCGACCACCAGAACCAGAGCCCCGCGGCAGGCCCGGGCGGGGGACCGGGGCCGGGACACCCGCACAGCCGGGGACAGCAGCTGCCACTGCCACTGCCCCCGGAGCCGGGCACGGCCCCTGCCCTCCTCGGGCCCCGCTCCGGGCTACGAGCCGGCTGCGAAGCGCCGAGCACCGGGGAGATCGGGAGAGCCCCCGCGGGAGAGCCGAGGAGGAGGAGGAGGAGGAGGAGGAGGAGAGAGCCCGGCCGGAGGCGGCCCCCAGCCCCGCGCCCCTTCCCGGAGCCCCCCGGCCCGAGGGGACCCCAGCCCCTCCCGGCCCCTTACCTTAATAGTGCCGTCCATCGGGAATAACTTCCAGCCGGGACCAGCAATATTCCACACATTGACCCGGTTTAGCCTGCGACTGACGCCTCCTGAAGTTTTTTATCCTTCTCTCTCTTTTAGCTCTTCTCGCTGCCTTCCCAGCGGTTTTGTTGCTCTGTACGTACCCCCTCTCCCCCTCTCTCTCTCCCTCCCTCTCTCTCTCTCGGTCTCTCTCTTTTTTTAACTTTGGTTGTTGCAGCAGAGCGAAAAAGAGACAGTTAACCGGATGAAACGTTTTTTTCTGCTAATTTTGGGAAGTGAAGTCATTGAGGAGGAAACCTTCGTCTCTGCGCTGGTCCTGCCTTCTAGATGAAAATATATATTTTTTACATACAGGATATTTGCTCCATTTAGATAAGAAGGGGCAGAACAATAGCCACCTCTGTCACAGCTCTTGTTTGTCGCTGGGACTGCCCGGCCAGCGCAGACCTTGCCTCGCACCCAGCCCGTGGCAGCCAGCCTCTATAATCCTCCGTTTAGTTTAACGTGGGGTTTTGCTTTTTTTTTTTTTTTTTTTTTTTTTTTTTTTTTTTTTTTTTTTTTTGGCTGGAGCAGCTTTAGCCTGACTCACTGAATTTCCGTCTCTTCCCACAGATTTTTTTATTAATGCGTTTTCCAGTCAACGGGAAAAATTAAAGGGAGAAGACCGTAAACGCAATTCGGTGACGGCAGGCGGAGGGGAGGAAAGAAAAAAAGTCTGGCGATTAAAACGTCTTTAAAGCATATTTCGAGCCCTCTCCTTCACGCCTCCCAGCATAGAGCGTGAGCCCTGGCTCAGCCGTGCCCGGAGAGAGCGGTGAGGGCACTTCTGCAGGACACACACACACACAGACAGACAGACAGAGTGCCCGGCGATGGGACAGAGCCGCCTTCGCCCCCGGCCCTCACTGGCATTCCTCCCGCGGGGTGGGACACGGGGCTCGGCAGGGGAAGCACCGGGACCGATGGTTTTCCAGCCTTCCTTTCAGGTGCTGGGAGCCCTTTCCCAGCCTCCTCTCACAGTGCCAGCTCCTCGCTGAGATGTTAAACCCCCTCAGAGCAGGGGGGAACACGCCCGCCTTGATAAAAATGTCAAAACCTCACAATAATGCTCGGAACAGCGGAATTTAGCGCTCCGGCGCCGGGTCCTGACGGGCGCAGCAGACAAACCCCCTGAGCCAGCAGCCTTGAAACGTCGCTTCAGACCTGGCGAGCCCCTGACGTGCGATTCTCCCTCTCATTCAAAGCGGAGCCAGCGGCAGAGGAGAAAGGCGCGTTTTCCTTTTTCCGGGAAAAGCCGAAGCCTTCCAAAGGAGCCGGGGGAAGGAGACAATACCCGCCTGTCCACGTCCCCCGCTCCCCCCCCCTTGCCAAAATAACCACGGCGGAACACATCAGGCAACAGCCGGGGCGGCCCCTCTGCCCCATTCCCACAGAGCACAGGGGAAAGGAGGGGGAAGGCAAGAAAGAAAAGTGTCAGGGCAGGAGGACACCCTGCCCGGCCGTGCGGAGCGTTACCTTGTCCAGTGCCAGTCGTGTCCAGGCTTTTTGTTTCCCCCTGTCTTTAGTCCAGCCACGGGGAAGGGGATGAGGAGAAGCAAAATTATCTCCGAAGTTATCCTGCCCCTGCCCCTTCCAAAAGGGAAACGCAATAATGCCACCAGTGTTTCTCCCCGGCTGCGGCAGAGATGCTTTATTAAGACTTTATTTCTCCAAGCCCGAAGCGGCCAGGAGAGAGCCACAGATCCCCCTTGCCCCTCCCTCTCCTCCCTCCCCCTCCTCTGAAATCAGCCTCATCAATTCAGCTACAATTTTTCAGTTGGGATGCAGACACGGGGCTGAACGTGACCAGACCCGGAGGTTTTTTGGCTCGCTGCTCGGCAGCGATTGAGGCCGCCTGCAGCCGGGAGGTGAAGGGGGAGCGCAGGGACAGCCCGGCCGCCTCCCCTCGGCCCCGGCCTCTGCCGTGTGCCCCGGGCCCTGCGCCGCGCTCCCCCGAGAGCTGCACATCTGGATGCTGCTAGCGGGGTCAGGTCCCCCCTTGCCTAGGGCCACAAAACTGGAGCTCAATTAAAAGAAATCACGGTTAACCCTTTGCTTTCCTCATCCCTGTTGCTTTTCCCGGCAACACGCCGGTGCCGGCTCCCCTCTCGGCATTCCCACATGGCAGGAGGCTGCAGCCACCAGAAAAGCGAGAGGTTAAAGGGAAGAGTGAAACGCATCCTTCCAAAGCCCAGATGGTTCCCTCTCTAGAAAACGCTCCCCACCAGCCCCGACAAGCAACGCGGGTGGGGGCAAGGGCTGAGGGAGAGGACAGGTTGAGGATCTCAACCGCTAAAAGAAAGGGGAAAAAATCCCCTGGAAGGAGCCTCTGTCCCCCACCGACCTCTCGGGGCACTTTGAGTCGGGGCTGCGGGACCGCCAGTGGGGGACAGCTGGGGATGGGGAGAAAACCGTCTGAAAACGTGCCCAGATCACGGCAGAGGACCTCAACACCCTCAAAACCCCCTGAGCTCAACAGCCTCAAAACCCGCAGAGCCCAGCTCCGGGCTGAAGGGACAAACAAACCCGGCCCCCGCCGCGCGTCCCCGGCGCTCCCAAGGGCGGCGAGATGCCAAACAGACCCCCGCCATCCCACCGGGAGATATTTTAGGAACCCAACTCTGCATTTTACAGCCAGCCGGGCACCGTGACCCGCAGGGGCTTATTTTGCAAGTCTGGGGATGACTCGAACGGAGCCTGCTCAGGTCACTTGTGATGCCGGGTCTGTCACGGATGCTCCGAGCTTTTCCGCCTGTGTTTGCTCTAAAGCAACATTTGGGAGAATCCAGGAGATAAGGGAATGTGCGAAGGTGTTGCACATTCTAAAGACGATCCGAACAATCTGCTATTTTCATCCCAAATAACGAAAAAGAAAAGCTTTGTTTTATTTTTTCTTTCTGTTTTTGTTTTAATTATTTCCCACATCTCCTCCCTCCCCCAAAAAAACAAGCCCTAAACAAACAAACCACGAAAAACCTCAAAACCAACCCCAAAGCCACCTTTGAAGTTATGCCATGCATTTTGGAAAAGGCTGGGATATTCGTAACTGTGTATGCCAAGCTCTGAATCATCCTAGGTGGTTGTGCCGTGACTCTGGGTATTTAACCGTTATTTAACTGAGTATTTAACTGCTATCTAACTGACTTTTAAACTATTCTTCAACTGCACTGAACCAAGAAGAAGGGAGCCGAGACAGGCAGGGGAGAGGCGGGCACGGGGCTGAGCACTTTGCGCCACTCTGGATTGTTACTCTCCCTGTAGATGCACGTGTAAGTACAGCAAAGGAATTAGGGTCTGTTTGAGGTGGTCATCACCAGACATCTGGAAAATCATTTGATCTTGGCAACCACGGGAGATTTCCAGTGCTTACATCGGGATAGGCTGGTAGAAATCAGTTACTCCTCAATTATTATTAGTATCGGTTTTAGTTTTCTCTTTCACTCCGTTAATGAATGGAACGGAATTGTCCAGCCGCGTTTTTAATTAGTTCACTATTAATTGAAGGGATCGGGCTCCTGTGGCCGTGCTCAGGGCTGGGTCCCAGCGGCTGCAGCCCCACACGGACAAGGTGAAAACTCCGCCTTCGCCCCGAGCGAAAGGAATGAGGAGCCACTAGGGGGATGTGGCCTGGAGCTGTTCCGTGTCCGGACCCAAAGGAGTCACCCCTCGGTGTAGCTCGGTGCCAGCCCCTCGCGGAACCCCAAAGATCTGGATTTTCTGGCTGTTACCCACTCGGGAATAGCGGGCATCACCTCATAATTAAAGCCGGTTATTCCCTAAGAATAAACACAGCGCAAACCTTCCCGAGCCCCGCTGCAGGTTGGGAACCGGCCTGTCCGAGGGTGGGAGATGGGATTGGTGTCAGTCACCTTCTCTGGCCCCAAGCCATCAGCTGAGCTCTCCTTGAGCCCAGCCTGGAACGTCGCTGTGAACTAACGCGGTCACAGGAGAGGGGAGCTCAAAAAAATCCCCAGCATCCGTTCGTGGCTAGAAAGTGCCTCATTTCCCACTAAATACGACGAAGTGTCCTCCTTTTTAAAGGACTTCTCAATACACGTGTATTCACACAACTCGCGCTGGGTGCACTGTGTGTGTTATATATCTAATAACACTGCTTTCTAGGCAACATCCATTCTATTCTCACTAGAAGTAGGTACAATTCCCATCAGTCTGAACTTGCAGGGGCCGGGGTTTATCCCGCTCCAGCCTTCACTGGAGGGAAACTCTCCCCCAGCTCCAGTGAACGTTTAAAATCCCCGGCTCCGACTTTCCTCTGGCACCGACCCCATCGCGGGGAGAAAAACGCGACGTTGTTTATTTATTTTCTAAGCCCTCGTTCTTACAAGAAAAAAAAAAAAAAAAAAAAAAAAAAAAAAAAAAAAAAAAAAAAAAGCCCAAACTGCAGCCCCGGGATTTGATCCCCAGAAAAGAATCCCAATTTTAGACCCAACTAATTGGGCAAACGTCCGCTTCTGAGCTGCAGCAATAAAAGGGAATGAGGAGAGTGTTGCAGGCGCAGAACTGAAGGATCGGGTCCCTCCTCCCCACGGGAACAGCCCAGGAGATCTGGGAACCTGAAGCCGGGAAGTTATTCCCGCTAATCGGTACTAAGTAAAACATAATGTCTTAAAAGTGAGACGGAGAAGATGCAGTAGCTTTGAAGCTGCGCCGCAATGAGGGGCGAGCCAGGGGTGTCCTGGCTGCTTTTATTTGAGTTCCGTGTCCCAATAAAACAGCCCCCGCCCGCCCTCCTCCCCCACCCCGCAATTATTGAAAAGCTGAGGCACAAAACCCAAAAATACTGAAGGCCAGAAAAACAGACTGCAGTGCACTAGCTCCGAACGTCTGGCCCCTCGCTTGAGGCCATAATTAATTTGAGATTTATTTTTATTGGAGAACCCAGTCTCGTCTGACCTTAGCCAAACAAGACTTCAGCGAGACCCTTGATGCGCTTGAATGGAACAGAATATTTCTGTCTAACTTCTCTTCAGGCGACCGTGCCTGCTTTGAATTTGTTCCTTAGTCTTCATATATTTGGAGATTTACAGGAAAGATTTAAAGCATTTTTCCCCTTTAACATTCACTCTCTCTTTTCTTCCAGTTTTGCTCCCCTTTCCCTCCACACCTCCTCTCGTCTAAACACGGGGCTGGGAGAGCACAGGAGGGGCTGGAATACAAAATTCCCTGGACCCAGCGTATTGGGAGGGGGGGATTTCTGTAAATTGGGAAAGAATGGAGCCATTAAAAGGTCGCAGAGCTGCGAGGGGGGGCTGGTTGCTGCTGTCTAAAGACGGAGGTCCCTGGAAAAGCTCATCATTTGTGCCCGGTTTATTTTAGAAAGCTCCAACATGCCACAATTCCAGGAGAAAAAGAACTTTTCTCCCACATCCACTTAAATTGAAGCCGTGTCTTGAAGGAACAATGCCAGCCCTTCCCCACGCAGCGCGGGCGCTGAGCACGGGGAAAGGCAGGACACGGCCACATGGAGAGGGATTTCTCTCTTTAGAGAGGTCGGTGCCAACAAGACCTAAATCCTTAAGCACCAAATTGTCTTAAGGCGTTAATCAACGACTTGCTAAAGGCTGACAATTTAGCAGCGTTTGTGGCCGGAGAAATGGGTGTCAGAAAGGGAAAGAAAGAAAACCGATTTGGTGTAAACGTAATTAGTGATGGCCGAGGGCGAGTGACGGAGTTCCCAGCAGCTTGTGCCCCCGAAGCTCCTGCAGTCCCCAGCTCTCTGGAGGTGCCTGTCCCGTCCTCCCGAGCCCGGGGGACAAGGACTGCAACCCTCCGGGACGCCGGCAATGGGCAAAAGGGGAAAAGGAATAAGCCGAAACGGATAAAGAGCGGGAGGATGCACTCAGTAGGAGCATCAGCACCCGGAGTGAGGAAGAAGCAGTCCAGGGAGGCTTTGGTTTTCACTGTCCTGCCGGGGTCAGGTTCTCCAGCTGTTCCCGGGAGCACGGGCCGGTTTCTGCCCGCTCCACCCGCGCATCCCCGAGCACCTGCGGGCTGACCCCTGCCGCCTTCCCCTCGCTCCGTCCCCCGGGCACCGATCCCGCTGCAAACCAAACGAAATCCCGGGATATTCTTTCTTGGAGACCTGTCCTCTGCTCCTCCTCAGCGGGAAAGGGACGTGGCCGTGCCAGGGTTTGGCAGTGCCCGCTCCAAAGAAAACTTCACTGTTTTGTCCTTAAAAAAAAGAATTTACTCCCTGTCTCTCTCTTTAGGGCTTCTGTAAACTTTCCAGACGGAAGGGGAGCAAGAACAAACCCAATATTGTTCCCAGCCACGCAGCCCCTTTTCCCTCCATGAATATCCTCCTTTGTGCTGCACCACAAACCTTATGGCTGCGTTAAAGCCGGGCTTAAAGCGAGACCCCGGCGCCTGCCCAGAGATCGTGTCCCGGAGCAAAAGCCACCCTCGTGCTGCGGCGGCAGGAGCTGGCGAGGGGCAGCGGGGCAGCCCGGGTCACCGCACACACGGCACGGGGCAGGGAAATGCGGGGCTGGTGCCGGGACAGCCGCTGCCACCTCCCGCTCCTCGCCTCCTTCTCCAAGGGACTGCCCTGCAAAGTCTGCCCTAGAGCTGGCGGGGCTGGAGTGGAGACTGCCCCGGGAGGGGAAATGCCAGGAGCAGGAGGGGATCCAGGAGCAGGAAAAGAGATCTAGGGGCAGGAAAAGAGATCCAGGAGCAGGAAAGGAGCTCCAGGAGCAGGAAAAGAGATCCAGGAGCAGGAAAGGAGCTCCAGGAGCAGGAAAAGAGATCTAGGGGCAGGAAAAGAGATCCAGGAGCAGGAAAGGAGCTCCAGGAGAAGGAAAAGAGCTCCACGAGAAGGAAAAGAGCTCCAGGAGCAGGAAAAGAGCTCCAGGAGCAGGAAAGGAGCTCCAGGAGCAGGAAAGGAGCTCCAGGAGCAGGAAAATAGATCCAGGAGCAGGAAAGGAGCTCCAGGAGCAGGAAAGGAGCTCCAGGAGCAGGAAAGGGGAACCAGGAGAAGGAAAGGAGCTCCAGGAGCAGAGAAGGGGATCCTGGAGCAGGGAAGGGAGAGGCTGGCCCCGGCCCCGGGCTGCCCGAGGAGGGCAGGGCACGGGAAGCGAAAGCAGAAGCGCTGAGTGTGCGAGGAGGAGGCGATAAGGAGGGACACGAAGCGTTTGGATGTTGCTCAAGGGCAGAAGAAAAGCGCGGCTGAAGCTCCCGAATTATCCTTGTGCCGCCTTTACACACATCTGAAAGTACAGAGCGGAGGGGCAGGAGGGGAGCGAGGGCTGCTGTGACCTGGAGGAGCTCGTCACAATGGCAATGATTTAAAAAATCAGAACTCAGAGGTCATGTCGCTTTGCTTATCGCCCTAATTCTTTCCATATCCCTCCAGTCAGGATTCCAGTGCTGTCTTTTAATTTCCCAATTATATTCCATGTTTCATTCTCTAAAGTCAAGTCCTCGTGTTTAGATGAGATTAGCACCCTCTGATACACTGTGAGTTATTAAATACTTGCAGATCGGTCAGTCCCTAATGGTCTGGAGAATAGAAATTCTTCAACGGTTGTGTAGAATGAGCCATGAAGCATCAAAATATTTTTTTTATTTCTACAAATCCCTAGCCCTCCATTGAATTAAAACCCCTACAAGAAGTGGGTATGAGAGAGAAGCTTGGGTTCCCCTGTCAGGAGTTCTGTGGGATTGGGTTCCCCTCTCAGGAGTTCTGTGGGATCTGTTATCAGCCCTTTTGATAACCCTTCTGCTCTGTGATGGAAATGGAGGTTACAGCACTGAGAAGCTCCAGTCCAAGAGACTCCACATAAAAATCCTTGTTAAAGCATTTTAGAATGAAATCCTTCTTTGCTTCCTGCAGCTCCCTCACCTCAGTTCACCCCTCATCCTGCATTTGCAAAGCCGTGACAAGAGCCCCGTGGCCTGAAGGTGCTCACAGGATATTTGGTGAATTTGTTCCTCCTGGGAATTCCTGAGGAATACCCTGTGGCTGCCCACTCCGGGCTGCAGCGCAGAGAGATGAGGCATTTTCTGTCCAAGGCACAGAGTAGCCCTGAAGTCAATGCACATTGTCCATCTCTTGGGAAGGATTTGTAGAGAGGATCAATCCCAATCTCCCTTTTTCTGGAAGGGGTGGTGTACACGTCGCACAAAAGTAACAAAGAAAATACTTCTCCCTTCCATGAGACAGCAAATAATGTTTTGTGGAGAAGGAATTGCATGAATAATAATAATAATAACAATAATCACACTAGACAAGGAGAGAGATTGGGACTCAATCATCTCCCAATCTTCTGTTTTGCAATCTTTGTGCTCCCCAGAGCTTTGGAAGCCCTCCCAGGTCAGTGTGGGGCAACAGGAAAAGAAGGAAGGCAGGAGACTGTCAGCGGGACCTTGTTCAGCTGCACTCACTCTGAAGATGGGGAAATGCAGCAGTGGAGAGTGGAGGTGTCCTGCTCCGGAGCGCTGAGATCACCCCTCCAGGGAGTGGATCCATACCCACATTTCCCCCGCCTGGAACATTCAATCCCAGCTCTTCTGTGAAGGAGCCAGACACTGTCAGAACCTCTCTGCTGTTTCTGGATGTGTTTGGGTCACTGGAAGCTGCCACCAAAGTCAGAGGGGCAGAGACTGACCTCACCCGTGTGTTCAAGGTTCAAACTTCCCTGAATTTCACCACGTTCCCACCCTTGTGCACAGCTCTGAATGAGCTGCCCAGGTACCAGTTGGTCCCACCGGGAAGAGCTGCCCAACCCAAACCATTGAGAGTCCATGGCAGACATTTCCTTTGTCTCCAGGAGATTTTGGATCAGACTTCATCAAAATCCTGCTGATTTTTTTAAGCTCAGGAACAATTAATTTCCCCAGTGACTTCGGTGTGGGAGAAGCTCTGCAGACAAAATAACAGAGCCATGCCCAAAATCCCATCAGCTGAGGAGGAAGGGTTGTCTTAGAGGCAGAGTCCAGCATCCCACAGCTCTTCCCTTCCTCCACGCTGTTGAGCCCCACCTGGGGAGCTCTTCCTGGTGGATATGGCACAAACTTCTGGGAAGAGAACTCTGTCCCAGCCTATTGCCAGCAGGACTGCACTTCCTGAGGGGGCTGCCCCAACACAGACAGGGACAGGCTCCCTCAGTCCTGCTGGAATGTTCAGTTATTCAGGCCTGGGTCTGAAACTCCTGCTGGAATGTTCAGGTATTCAGGCCTGGGTCTCAGTTCCACTTGATTCCAAAGGAATTTTGCTCCTAACAGGAGCAGCCCTGCCTCTGCCTCCCAACCCAAGGCAGTGACACGACACCAAGGGATGTCCCAGGGCCTTCATCTCCTCATGGCAAACACAGCACCCCGATGTGGCATTCCCCACATCCCCCGGCTCCAGCTGGCCACAGCCAGCCCCACACTGGGGAGCATCTTCTTTCCCTTGAACTCGGAGGGGATTTGCCCTCCCCAGACTTGAATTTCTGTTGTTTTCCACAATTTCTGTTGTTCCAGAACCTAGTCCAGAGCTATGTGAACTTAATGAGCAAAATTAACTCACCAACATTCCCTGAAACACTGAGATGAGAGTTTGGGGGATTTGGGGGGATGTCAGCCCGATGGGGAATCCTGCCCATTCTTGGTTGGATTTGTTGTAGAAATATGGAGCAGCTGCACAGGCTCACCCAGTGCCACATGACTTGGATCATCCCAAGCTTGCATTTCCCTTGCTGATTGTCCCAACGAGCTGCCCAAACTGAGCCATAACCTCGGATTATTCACAGGAATCATTCCGTGGATCATCCCCAACAATGTGGATGCACATGAAAACCCCATTTGGGGCACAGATCATTGAAAGAGGGAAAGGGGGGGAAAAAAAGAGTGACCAAATTCCTGTAATAAATTATTCATTACAAATTATCCACCCAGCTCTAGTTAACACCCTCCTGTGTTTCTTCACTGACAGGAGAGGCTTGTGGTTTAGATTTTCCCTGAGTGCTGCTGCATGCAGGGTTTGCCTCAAACGTGTAACCCAGATGTCCCAGGCTTGGTTTATTTACATTCTTGGGAGCTGTTGTGAAAAAAAAAAACCCTATATGATGTCAAATATAATATAGAGCTCAGTGAGGTATAAAGGGACAAGACTGTGCCAACCCTGCTTTGGTTTTTGTTTTAATCTTTAAAAATGAAAGAGGCAGAAGTGGCCCATTAAAATACATAGTAAGATCCATTCTTAAAGTTATAAATAAACAAGTAAATAAAGAAATAAATAAATGCAAACAAGTATTTAGAGTGCAAGATCTGGTAATATCAGTTAAAAACCAAAACAACTGAAGTTAATTTCCCACTAAATTGCGTGGAAATATTCAAGAACAGAAAGAACCATCAGGAGCAGAGAAAAAACATGCCAGTGTTACACAGCACTGCCTGGTGTGCCAATGCATTGCCTCAGCAACCGAGAGAGATGTTTGTCTTTAACTCCTTCAATATTTTCCCCCTCTAAATCCGTTTTGAAATGGACCTTTCAGAAACCACACAACTCCACAGATCATCCTGCATGGGGACATCAGGAGCTGGCCCAGCAGAGAAGAGAAATGAGATTTAGCTCTGGTTCAGGACCAGGGGGGGCTGGGAAAGCAGAAAATAGGAAGGAAATCCAAGGAACCACTATGACAGAACTCTGGGATATAACCCGGTAGCACAGCGCCATGGTTGTGTTGGTTCCAGAGCAATAAAGCAGGACCACACTGGAATTTAGGACTGACTATAGGATAACTCAGCAAACCCAGCAGCAATGAAGGATAAAAGACAAGCTCGCTTGGACTCATTGTTTGTCCCCGACGATACAACTTCTGACTCAACCCTGCACATTTCCAAAACAATGAATTTGATATTTCGGTCTGACCCTTCTCCCACTGAGGATCAAGGGACTTTTTTCCTGCTAAATTCGGTGAGAAAGTGAATGAGCTTTTCAACCAATACAAACGAGTGTGAATTTGGGAGGATTGTAATTTTTGACATTACCTGTTTAAAGATGCTGTCATGTCTTACCTTGACGTAAGACGAAGTGTCTGGTACAGTCTGAAACATCCTTACTTGTTTATTAGATATATTTAAAGGTCCTAAATTTGACCTGAAATAAATAATAAAAATACTCCCAGTCATATATATGCAAATAGAAAAATAAAGGAATAAAGCCTGGTTTAAATGATAAGATTGATCATAAAATTTAGAGTGGAATGATCAAGCATTTAAGTTTTACATTTAACATTTTTAAAGGACAGAGAACCACATCAACACAGTAACTAAAATCAACTAAGAGACTCACAGAGCAGGGATTTATTTCTCTTTTTAAAACCAGTTCGCTTTTTCCTTTGGATTCTCCTTCCTCCTCAGGAAAAGAGCCTTCTTCACTTTTGACCAGAGCAGAGGGAAACGTTTGACATTTGATTAACTGAATTTCTTAGCCAACAATTAAAAGCCAGCTGAAATACTCGTGTTTTCATGTCGAGCCTAGTTAACCCCATTGACTCGTACCCCAAGGTTTCCCCTGGCTGAGCGAGGGGCAGTTGCCTTTCCTGGCTCATTGAAACCATCCCGAGCCATTAACCCGCCAGCCCCCGCTGATTTAAGGAACCTTCCTCACTAACAATAATTAAACCATAAATTAAAAATCTATTCCGAAAGGAAGCATCGCTGCAAATATTAAAAGAGCGCTCAGGGTTGTTAATCCCGTTTGTAGTTCGGGTCCTGCTCAGCCTTTCTCTCAGGCTCAAGGCACCCCACCGGATTTTCTGTACTCCTAAGACTTGATGAACTCCTGATGAACGCGGGTTCTGCCTCCAGCCCCCAAAATGGTCCCTACAGAGACGCAGAGGTTAACAACGACGGTGACAAACGCGATGGCGTGTCACAGACCCGCAGCCGCCAAAACATCCCACAGACGGATTTTATGTGTCCTCCCCGATGCTCTCGGGGTGCTCATTCCTTCTGGAAGGCGCGGGACACAATCCGCTCGGTGTGAGAGGTGTGTCACCGAGGATCAGGGGCAGCCTCACAGACACCAGGCTCCGCTCCAGGGCTGTCCCGTGTTCCCGGCTCGGGGGAAGAGGCACACACTGACCCCGGAGCTCCCGGAGCCGAAGGAGGAGAAGGATGCTCCAGGAGCCGCGCACCAGCGGCCCGCAGCCCGGGCTCTTGGCTCGGGGCTTTTTTCCGAGCTCTTGGGGAGAAGCTGTGCGGTGCTGAGTGCGTGTGATCCGAGCCAGCGCCGGGGGTAATTACACAACTGCCTTAATGAAGCTGCCCGGCGCTGAGAGCCCGCAAAGCCCCGAGACACCTCCGTGCTTTGGAGCCAGCGAACCATCCGTGCAGCCAAGGGAAAGGGGGGAAAAACCCCCAAAACCAACCACCAACAACAACAACAAAACCCACAGTCCAACAACTGCAAAATAAAATTCGCTATCTGCACGTAACCCCACTTTAAACTGATTTTTAAAGTATTTATTGCCCGTCCAGCTGGCACGGGAGGGCGAGCGGCTCTAAAGAGGACAATGTGTTTCTGATAAGTACAATTCTTTTTTTTCCTGTCGTCCTCCCTCCTAACACATTCCAGTTTCTTTTGCTTCTGAACTTGCGACGGGGGGTGGGGGCAGGCAGAGTAAAGGGACAAGGTAATTTTGCCTCGCCAGTAAATTTTCTGGGGTCAAGGATTCCCATATTGGTTTCCCCTCCTCTCCTCTTTACCCCTGATTAGCGTCCCCCCTGCCTCCTCTACCTCCCTGCTGTAATTACGCCTGTGCATGTAAATAAATACATCTGCATATTTTGGAGCCAGTTCTCGAGAGTCTGCAGTGGATTATTTATCAATCGTCTCGCCCTGCCAGCGTCAGCCGCGGTATAAAAAGGCCTCTTAAACTACTTTTAGAATCGCTTCTTCTTATTGCTATGATTGAAAGGACTCACCTTTTAGAGCCTTTCCCCTCCGCCAGTGGCAGAGCAGTTTGTAAAGATCCAGGCTGAGACCAAAGCCAAGCTCCCACCAGCTGTGGAGCTCTGCCTTTGCCGCTGCACTTTTGCGGGGAGAAGAGAGATTTAAACTTGTTGGATCCAAAGCAGCGCCGAAGTTAAAATTCCCAGCCCATCCAGACAGGCTGCATCAAGCAGGCATTTCCTCAGGGGGCTTCTGTGCTGCTCGCAGCTCCAGGACGTGCTTTGCTTTCCTTCCCCTTGCTTCTCTGCCCTCTACTTTTCATTTGATTTCCGTTTTCCCCCCTTATCAATATTCCAGCTGTTCGCTCAGATTATTCGTGGCCATGGGACATCCTCACCCCATGAGCCCTCCTGGCGCTATGAGCGACTTTAAACAACACACCAAGAAGAAGAAGAAAAAAAAAGAAAAAAAAAAAAAAAAGAAAAAAAAGAAAAAGGAAAAAAATTCACAACTTAAAAAAAAAAAAAATCCTGCTGAGGAGTCAAGCCGAAAAGAGACGCTGAGTGGAGCTCAAGTGCTACTTTAAATCCCCCCTTTTAAATGAGGAAGTTTCAAATATCCGTTATAGAATCATCGTTCCTTATTTTGAGATTTTCTTTCCTGACTCTTACCTAGAAACGAGTTAACCCGTTTCCCCCTGCAGCAGGACTGACACCATGACGGAGCAGGCTGCAGATGCACACGCCTGGGAAAGCGGGATGGAATCGGCTCCAAACGATTCTTTTGGATAAGGAATTCCGCACTTCTCCCTGCAAGCTGAAACCTCCAGCTCCTTTTAGCTATTTCATAAGAGCCTATCAAACAGTAATGCATTCAGGAGGGAAAAGGAAACACATCTTCAATCCAGGGATGGTTTTTTTTTTCCCATCGGATTCACGTTCCTGGTGCATTTTGTGATCTCAGAAGCCTTCACAGACAATATTTTGCGATAACCTGGGCAAAAGCTTCCCGGGATTTTAATACAACATCAATTTTAAATGCAACTCTCGGAAGGGTTACCATAACTATTTGGAAAATGTTCTTCCATTCTCTATTCTCTTTCTCTCCTTCCCGGCTTTGCCCCAAATTCCAACATATTGAAACATTTTTCTCCTTAATAAGAGGAACATATAAAGTGAAGGGGTGAAAGGGCAACCCGGGAGCCGTGCCTTGAGCTCCGCACACAATTTACTCCCTGGTAGACGAGGCGTTTAGCATTCCTCCCAATTTCCAAGGAAAACAGACTCAGACTCAGACGCAGCGACCGGGGACCTCGCCACTTTTTAATATAGAAATTCTTGGGATTCTTTGTTGTTATTGTAATTGTTGTTGTTTGTGGCGAGAAAAACCCTTTCCTAAGCAAGGTGAGGGGATGGTGATTTGAGGGGGCCGCTTCCTTGGGATGAAAGGAAAAGCAAAGCGACAGGAGGGACTCGGGAAGTGCGCGGGAGAGAAGGGATCGGGAGAACAATCAGGAGAGAAAGGGAATAGGGAAAAATCTCCCAAAAATCAAAAGCAGCCTTGTCGTCATTAAAAGCTTTTTTAAAAAAAATCGCGTGCACGGCGTTAAAAATGCCTTTTCCGAGCTTTAATCTCATTATCCTGCGAGGATGGGAACAGCTCTCTGCAGAGCCCAGCCAGGCGGGGACCGAGCGGGCTCACGTTTCAAAGTCAGCGCTCATTCTTTTCTCACGTTTCCACGTGTGAATTACACCGAGCACGGCCCAGGAGGAGCCCCGAGGGCTCCGCTCCTCTGCTCGCTGACACCTCTGCCCGCTCTGCTGGACCCCGCGAGTGCATCTCTGCCCCGTCCTCTGGTTCCCCATAGCGTTAAACAACCTCCGCCTGCCTCAGGGACCCCCGAGTGCATCAACAACCTGCCCCGAAAGCACCTTCGGCGGTGGGCTGGAACAGGAGGGAGGGATGCAAAGCGCTCCCAAGCTCAGGGGAAATGCCTGCCCTGAATCCCGAGCTGCGTTCGCTGCCCCTTGTAACCAAAGGCCGCAGCCGAGCGGAGAAAGCCATGTGGCCAGTCCCAGCATCCTGGGAGCGTTACTGGCCCGAAAGAGAATTGCTGCCAAATTGGAAACAGCTGCAGCGTCGGAGACTGAAAAAAAAAAAAAGGCAAAAAAACCCCAAGGCCAGCAGCCCCCTGCTCTGCTGGGCAGGGAATTTGCGGGAGTTTTGTGGACACGAACATCTCGGAGGCAGAGCCCGCGTTTCGGGTTATCCTGCCCAAAGCGGGGGGGAGTTGTTCGCAAGCAACATTTCGGCGTCCATGGGCGGCGGTGATGGTTTAAAATGCCCATGAAATCTTCCCTGGGCAGCCGCTGCCGCCCGTGTCCCTGTCTCCTCGAAGGACACGAAGCCAGGAGCCCAGGGCGGTATCCCGGCCAAGGGGGACCTGCCAAGTCCGGCAGCCCAGTGCTGGGACAAACGGCACGGTGGACAAAGCTCCGAGCCCTGCAAAATGGGCTCTTTTCATGTTTTCTATTTATTAGCTACGTTAAGAGAAAACAGACTCGTACGAGTCCCAAATGGAGGCAGGGTATTAAAAGAGGCATGTGAATGCTCCAGCAATTACAGCTGAATTTGATTAAAAACGTCATGAGGGCTGCAAAAGCAGGAGTTACCTGATACACTCACCCCGAGGTTGCTTTAGGATGAATTATAACACAATTCATTTTATTTTAATAGGTCACTATAAGATTAACTGTTTAAGGATGGAGCTGCGCTATAAATGTTTACATCAAACCGGAGAGAAGCAAGCTTTCCTTTCGGCTTGTTTGGAAATAATGTTTATTACATTTTAAAATTCCTCAACATGTTAATTAGGAATAAGGGGAAAGTCTGCGAAGGCAGATGGAGCTGCAGTGCTTGACATGGAACCACACACACACACACACTGCTGTGCTTCAGTTTCTCTTTCCTGCCGGGGAAATGTGGGGTTTTGAACCGGCCACCGCTGTTCCCACATCTATGGGGAAATAATGACAATTTGCTGGTCCCTGCTCCTCTCCCAAGGCTCCACAATTTAATTGCACCTCAGAACCTGGGCCCGTGGGCAAGGAGAACAGCCACAGGAGAGGTGACAGCTCTGTCCCAGTGAGATCGGCCACCACAACACCCAGACCCGGCTGTTCGGGAGGGAAAACCGGGAAAATCCATCAGTGACCAAGGGCAGGACCTCACAGGCAGGAATGAAGGATTCCAAACACCTTCCCCATCCTGCCCCACCGCAGGGACTGCCACTTTGTCCTTTCAGGGGCACTCATATCTCAGAGGTGAGGCCAGGAGCTGGAATAAACCCAGGCTCCTGAAGCCCCCAGAATTCCTGGATTCAGGGAAGAAAAGGTGAAACAAGTGCCATGGAAAGATGTCCATCTGGGTGTGCATTTGCTGTGCTGCTGGGGAGTTTGGGGATGAGCTAAAACCCCTCTGGGCTGCAAATTCTGCCTTTGCCCTGTGCTATCTTTAAGCAGCATCTGACACAAAGGTACTTTTGCATAGTTGGAGCTGCAAGGAGCAGTTAAATTGAATTAAAATTAGCCATATTCCTGAAATTAAATTATTACTCTGAGAGAAAAATCCTCCCTGTTAAAATTTATTTTCATTTTCCATCGATAAGAAGGACAAATTTAGAATTTTAGCATGAAAAATATTTTCTGTCATAAATTTCCAGTGTGAAAAGGTTTCTTTCAGAGAGCTCAGAAAGCCTCATTTCAGCAAGGATCTGCTCCTTCACTTCCACTAATTAATTTAATCGTTAAAGGCACTTTGATGAAGTCCACTGAAAATCAGCAAACCCACTATAAATATTTTTGGGACAAATATTTCAGCTTTGCTAAATTACTTTCTAGCAGAAAAAACACCTTTGAAATAGAATACTCTTCACCCTAATATTATTGATGGATGTGATCAGTGAATTCAAATAAATAATCATAAATTATTGATAAAATCATTATCACAACACAGGGGAAGCTTTAGTTCCAGAGATAAAATGAGGGCATAGGGAAAAGGGGATCGCTGTCATTGCTGAATGCTGTATTATTCCTGAAAAAGGAATGTTAGGTGAAGGTTCATGAATGCCCCAGGAATTTTAATTTCCTTGTTCCCCGTCTGTTTAATGGGAGTGAGAACCTTTCTCTTTTCAATGTCTGGATTTGAGGACATGTCTGGAGTATTTATTTTGAGGAGTGTTTATTGTGAAGTTACAAAAAGCGGGAGTTTGATGTTGTTGTTCAAGTCCTGATCGTCAGAGTTTCCACTCCTCAAGGAAATGATTTACTGTCTGTGGGATGTCGTGGAACTCCCATAAAACCAGTTTGGGTTGGGGACTGGTGTGAGCCTCAATTCCTGTGGGTTTTTACCAGTCCCTAGAGAGATGCTCCTGAGGTCGTGTGGGGTGGAACAGGAGGGTGACAGCGACATTTCCTGGACACAGAAAGCTCCACGGACAAAAGGCAGGAAGAAAAGTTTAGGGATGGGGTGATAAGACCTCAGAACCCATGGCAGTGGGATGGGCAGAGGAGGGACAGGAATCCCGGGGCAGAGGGATCTAATCCTGCAGGGGCAGAGGGAGGACAGGAATTCCTGTGGCAGAGGGATTTAATCCCGTAGTGGCAAAGGTAGAAAAGGAATTTCATCCCTGTGGCAGAGGGATTTAACCCCTGTGAGAGAACTGGGACAGGAATCCCTGTGCAGAGGGGTCTAATCCCGTAGTAGCCAAGGCAAGACAGGAATTTTCTCCCTGTGGCAGAGGCAGGACAGGAATCCCACAAACCCTCACCCCACACAAGCTCTGCCCCTCCTGAGCAGCCCCCAGCAGGAGCCTCCACTCTCCTGGGATCTCTGCGGGACACGTGGCCCTGGACACTCCCCTTTTAGCCCAGGAGTTTTGTGTTCAGCCCCTTCAGCATCCATTCAGCGAGGGCCATGATGTCACCTCTGCGTGGCACCTGCAGGGGCTCACCTGGGTGCCCCAGGTGACAGCACTGCCACCCTCTGAGGGCCCTTCACCACAGACATCTCTGGCCAGCTGATGCTGACTAGAAAAATAGAAGAAAAGAAGGAAAATAAGTTAAAAGTAAACCTCTTCCTCCAGCAGAGTTTTGCCTCTTCAGAAAAGAGAAGTGGCCATGACCCCAAGTTCCCTGCAAGATTTGCTGTTGCTTTGCTTTTTAGTAAATTTTACATGAAGCACCTCTTCTAGAAGAGATAAAAATTTTTTGAGATATAAAACTTGAGGTTGTCCTTTTCTCTGGAAAAGTTTCCCCTCCTTGTACAGCCCAGCTCCACAGCTTGAGGCCTTTGCTTACTCTGGGATTGCCTCTTTGCTCTTTTTTTTTAAGCAAAACCCTAAATTCTGGTCCTGATTCTCCCTTGGAGCGTCCCTGGCCAACCTGGACTTGAGCTCTCCAGCTCAGGAGAGACCAGACAGCCCCTGAAGACTTTTCTGGAGCTCTAAAGGGGCTCCACCTGCTCTGATCTCCACAGAAAAACAGCCAATCGAGAAAATACATCCATTGTTTCTTCCCAGAGATTAATTCCTTGAAAATATCTCACCTTGGGAGATCCACTGTGGATGGTAGAGGAGGAGAGCAGGAGGGAAGGAAGGGAGAAGAAAGGCAGCTCTACCAAAAACATAAACAGCTGGAGGAATGAAAAAGATTAAAATAAACCCCAACCCCAAGGTGAATTAAAGGAAAATAAATGACTAAAGCAGGAGCTTGATGTGATTCCAAGGGTTTGACATGGAAGTGTGTTTCCCATTCCACTCCTCCACTGAGAAGGTTTCTCTTTGAATCAGATGAACCATAAAACAAAGAGGAAATTTAGAACAACCCAGAAAAACGGTGTTTTACAGCCCTTCCCACACAGGGCTTTCCCTTGAAGAGCTCTGATAGCTCAGCTCTTGTCTCCACTCTGTCCCAACAGCTCAGGGGACTCCAGGCAGATTAAAGTGTCCCCATCCCACTGCTGCTGGAGCAGCCTTGCCATGGGAAAGGGCTTTAGGGGGAACAACTGCTCCCAGCTGGAGAGGAGCCACGATTTGGGGAACCTCCCTGGATAATGTTGTGAAGTGAGAGTTTGCTGCATCATGGAACAGCTCCGAGGGAGCGTTGGCAGTGCCAGAGCCTCCCGGGCACCCCGACTGCAACAGGGACAGCAGCACAGGCCAAGGGCAGCTCTGACCTATGATGGGCCAAAGAGACTGTGTGGGACAAGGGAGTGCTGTTCCCTGTGCACAGGAGGAGATAGGAGAAATGCAGATCTCACAGGATGCTTTGGGTTGGAAGGGAACTTCAAGATCACCTCTTTCCAACCCTCTGCTGTGGGCAGGGAACCTTCCACCAGCCTCAGACAGCAAAATACAGAGGGAATGAAACCTGGATTCAAAACATGCCCAGGGAAAGGTGTCAGGGTGAAAGAGCAATCTGTGGAAGGAGGAGGGAAGGCTTGGTTTCCTCCGTGCCAATGATGGAATATCCTGGGAGCCATGGGTGGAGCTGGATGAGCTTTCAGGTCCCTCCAACCCTGAGCAGGATTGTGTGAATGCCTCAGAGGTGCCTGGAGCCCTGTTCAGCCCTCCTGGCCTGGGCACAGCAGCCCTGGCACCGTGGGGCTCACAGCTGGAGCTGGATCCGTGCCGGGGCTGCAGCAACAACGGCAGCAAAACAGAACCTGCTGGAGCAAGGAACCTGCAGCATCCAAACCAGGGGCTGCCAACAGGGAAAAGCCAACAGCAAGCAAACCAAAATGCTGTGGACTCAGAGAGTTCAGTCAGTAAAAGCTGCGCCAGGACAGAGGTGGGTGGCCCAGGGCCCTGCAGCTGGAGGCTGCTGGAGAGCAGTGGCACTCTGCTCTCCATAAGGCTGCCTTACCTCTCAGTAGCTCAGATATGAAGGCTCTGTCGTAAATTACAGAGGTTAAGGTAAAACCAGAGCAGCTGCCCCAAAGAACTGAGTTTGCAGGAGTTTTTCTGCTTAGAAACAACCATCAGAGCATGAAAGCTTCCTCAGTTGGTTTTCCAGAGGAGAGCAGACAACCTCACTTTTCCATTCCACAGCCATGCTTACGACAGTTTTTGGGCTGCCAGAACAATGTAAGCTGCTGTTCTTGGATATAATTAGCCCAGATATTTTTGTGTTTGAAATACATTACAGATGAAGCCCACACGCTTTTCCAGTTACCACCAAACCCCTTGTGCACATGGGGATAACAGGTGATTATAAAAATAACGTGGTGGTTATAAAAATCTCCTGGTGCCCACGTGAGCAGCTCCTGCCTCATGCTGCGGGTTCTGAGCCTCACCGGTGGCACATGGACAAAGACCATTCTTTGGGGCGATTTCAAAGATGATTCTTTGGGCCCCAGGGAGCTTCTAGATTTACACAGTGTGTTATAAACCCCGTGTGTGACCCAGCGAGCCGGGAGCTGCTGCTGGGCCCAGCTCATGCTGCCAATCCTGCAAACCCAAGGGGTTTATTCCAGGGGCCTGCCTATGGGCTGAGGAGCTTAAACTGGGGCTCTTCACTGGAGAACATGCCAAGCGTGTCAAAAGGTCAGGGTTTCCTTTCTCCGTGGCAGGCACGGAGCACTGCAGGCGAGGGCACCCTGCCTGCTGGGGAGCTGCAGTCGTGACAGGAGTCGTGACAGGAGTCGTGACAGGAGTCGTGACACTCAGTCACATCCCCGGGGCTCCGGAGGTGTCCTGTTGCTGGCTCAGCTCTGTTGGCTCTGCTCAGTGCCCAGCCCTGTTTCCTGGCCTTATCTGCCCCAGCAGGTTTCCCCTGCTGCTGTGGCCATGAGCACGGAGTGTCCTGCCCCCCAATCTGGGCTCGCAGCCTGGCGGGAGCAGATAGCCGCAGATAAAGGGCCCGGCCACATTGTCTTTTTCCAGCCTGCACCCGGAGCCCACTCTTAAATCTGAAAATTGTTTGCTTAAGGAAAAGGAAATGTGCCTGTGTGTGCTGGGGGCAGCGGGAGGGGAAAGAGGAAGGGAGCTGGTTCAGAGACCAAACCGGGGCACACGAGAGGGAGGATTGATGGAGATTGATGAGGGAAGTTCAGCGAAGGTCCCCGTGCAACAGGCCCTCGGAGCCCCCGTGCTCCCATTATCCTGCCCTGCTCCCAAACCTCAGGCCATTCCCAGAGGGAGAGGGCATTCCTGCAGCACAGCCCTGCGATCAGCAGCTCCCTCCAGGCTCTCCAAGGCTCAGTCTGCCTGGGGTGACACAGCTCCTGACACCTTGGGGAGGACACCCCATGAGAGGGCTTCTGCCAGCTCCCGTGGTGGGACTTGATTCCTAAGCCAGTTGAAAATTCCAGATTAAACACATTTATACCCAGTCCTCAAACTGGGACAGTAGGACACCTCTATCCCTGCAAGCTGTCCCCCTGTATGGGTGCAAAGTGCTCTATATTCCATGTCCCTGCAGTGCTGTCACTTGTTCTCATCAGCAGAAGGAACTTATTTCATTTTCCAGGTCCAGAGCAAGTCAGGACTCCCTGCAGGATTTGGGGAGCACAGGAGGAGCTCAGGACTCCCTGCAGGGTTTGGGGAGCACAGGAGGAGCTCAGGACTCCCTGCAGGGTTTGGGGAGCACAGGAGGAGCTCAGGACCCACTGTGGACTTTGGGAAGCACAGGAGGAGCTCAGGACTCCCTGCAGGGTTTGGGGAGCACAGGAGGAGCTCAGGACTCCCTGCAGGATTTGGGGAGCACAGGAGGAGCTCAGGATTCTCTGCAGGGTTTGGGAAGCACAGGAGGAGCTCAGGACTCCCTGCAGGATTTGGGGAGCACAGGAGGAGCTCAGGATTCTCTGCAGGGTTTGGGAAGCACAGGAGGAGCTCAGGACTCCCTGCAGGATTTGGGGAGCACAGGAGGAGCTCAGGACTCCCTGCAGGGTTTGGGAAGCACAGGAGGAGCTCAGGACTCCCTGCAGGGTTTGGGGAGCACAGGAGGAGCTCAGGACTCCCTGCAGGATTTGGGGAGCACAGGAGGAGCTCAGGATTCTCTGCAGGATTTGGGAAGCACAGGAGGAGCTCAGGACTCCCTGCAGGATTTGGGGAGCACAGCTGATGCCCGGGAGGCAGAGTGCTCCCTGCTGGCTGCACTGCAGTGCTGGTTGCAGTGCCTCAGGAAAGGCTTTGTCCAGGTGCACTGAGGTGGCTCTGGTTCCACTGCACACCCCAGGGCAGAGCTGGAGCAGCTCCGGGTGTGTGGAACACTCCTGTGCTGGCAGGATGCTCAGGGAGGAGCGGAACCGGGGAGCTCTGTGGCTATAAACCCCTCTATCCAGTGTCCCTGTGTGAGGCAGGGCTGTGGCAGTGTGTGACACACTTCGGCTGTGACACTGCAGCCCACGAGCAGAGATTTCCAGCACAGGTCTGGTCACAGTGACAAGCTCCTGCAGAAGGGAAAGTCAGAGGGAGCACACCCAGCAGCACAGAATGCTTCTCTCTGAGCCGTGCACTTTCCTTTTGATCTCTGAGGTCCGAGACATCCTGGTTTCCAAGGATCAGATAATGGCTCAGGGCCCGAGGCAGCCCCGGTCTGAAGGGAATGATAAAGGCAGTTCGTGAGCCCTGCATGGGAAGGGCTGTGCTAATTTATGGATTGATCTCCTGGTGCTGAAATCAGCAAACCCCACCGTTGTCTCCACTGCGTGCAAGGTTTAGACCTTCTCTGGGGATAGATTTGGAGACACAGATGGAGATGTCTTCCCTGAGAAGCTGGGATACAGCAGGGATGCAACCAGCACAGGGAAACTGAGGGGCTGGTCCTCCTCTTGGGACACACTTAAGATCCAGACAGCTCTAAGGGGCAGGAGTCACCCACATTTTTACACAGTCACATTTTTACACAGCTTTGGCAACAAACATATTGGAAACATCCAGAAACAGGGGGGAATTATCATGGAATCCCAGAGTCCCAGAATGGTTTGGGTTGGGAGAGACCTTTAAAGCCCATCTCATTCCAACCCCTGCCGTGGGCAGGGACACCTTCCACACCTCATCCATTATGGGGCCTAAGAAAGCAAAGAAGAAATTGGGCTGGCCATTGATGCCTTCTTTATCAATGGGCTGGGCATGCCTCATTTGGAAAACTCATTTCCTGGGATCAGAGAGGCTCTGTTGGAGCTCCAGGAGCCAGGAGGGGAATGTGAGCCCCTGACTGAGCTGGTGACCATGCAGCAGCTCCTTGACCTGGAGCAAATTGTGTGCAAAGAAAAGCCTGAACCTCTGGAAGTAAAGAGGTCTCCTGGTGGGAGTGGCAGAACCCTCTGGACACAGGGAATGGCTGTGGGCATGAAGCTCTGATGTGCCTTGTCCCAGGCACTTTTCAGGCTGCTTCACAGGCCTTTTCCTGCAGACTGGAGATGAGAGCAGGGCTCCATTCCCAAATCCCTGAGGGAATAACTGTGCCCAGTGCCATGGCAGCCACAGCTGGGTGCTGCTGGATGTGGGAATGCTGAGGGCAGAGCTGGGAAAGGACAGAGTGAACAGCAGAGCATCTCAGCTTTGTGCTTTCCTAGAGAAACTGGCACAGATCTCCCACAGGGAGTGGCTGGAGCAGCACATGGGGTTATTTTTGGAAGGAAGAGCAGCTCAATCCACGAGGATTCTCTGCTCCATCACCTCCTCACACCATCTCTGTCCTCCCCCAGGAAAATCCCTCAGCTGCTCATGTTTCCACAGTGCCACTGAAGGAGAAGGGCAATGAGAGCAGACGGCAGCTGCAAACTCCCAGCTTTTATGGCTGAGCCATCAAAAAATGGCCTCAAAAATTCCAAGTTGGAACTCTGAAGGTCTGTGGAGCTGCTAAAATACCACTCCTTGTCCCTGGGTGAAGGCAGATGAGGCCTGGCTGGCTTTCCCTGGCTGGACCCTTCGTGGTTTCAGCTCCCGTTCTCCATTTCCTGCTCCCGCTCGGACACTTTGATTCCCGGCGCCGGCCACCCGTGACCACCCAGGGCAATGGCAGCTGGCCCAGGCAGCCAGGGCCCTTCAGGGAACCCCCGGGGGGAGGAACAGAGGCCACGATAACATCGCTTCATTTCAGCCGGAGCCCATTTGTCACCGGCCCGTTCCTGAGTGACCCCTCCGGGAGCAGCGCCTCGGCCACCACTGTCCCCAGCAGCCGAACTCGGGGGTGACCTCAGAGCCACCTCTCCTTGGCTGGATTCCTAGACTTTTCCTGGGGATCAGGACAGTCAGCTCTGCCACAGACACAGGGAGTGGCCCTGTGCCTCAGTTTCCCCATCCCTGTTGGTCAAGACCTTGAGGATACAAAACCACTGGGAACGTGCAGGTGTCCGAGGATCCCGCTGTGGGAAGAGCCCTGGGGAGAGCTCCTCTTCAGCCTGGGACCAGCAGGCTCTCCCCACTTCCCATCCCGTTATCCTCCTCATAAAAACCAACTCCCCTCAGGCCCGTTTCCCAATGTTTGGGGCTGGTTTGCTACTGGAATCCTCAGGCACGAGCAGCAGCCAGATGGCAAAGGCAGCCTGAGCCAGCTTTCCGAGGAGCTTTCCAAAGAGCTCTCCAAGCTCCTGGCTAAGACAAAGACAAAATCGAGGACAAATAAACGGAGACAGAGGAGCAGAACGTCAGTGAGAGCAGAGCCCCAGGAGGGGCCCAGCCTGGAGTCAGGATCAGGGAGGGGGAGGCTGCAGCCCTGCCATGCTCTTTGCCCACCCCAGCTCCCAGAAGAACAGTGTCCTGGGGAAGGATGAACAGCATTGCAGGCCACTGCTTTTTGACTTCTTTCTCTGTTACAGGTGTTCTGTGGACAGCAAAATAAATACAGCCTCTTTTCCTGTGGGATCATATTCCTGGTCCCCTGCTCACCCCCTTCCTTCCGCCCTGTCCTCTGCCACCACCCCGGGCTGGGCTGGCCCTGCTGAGCCAAGCAGAAGGTGTCACGTCAGAGCCCTGCCTGGCTCTCTCCTCCACCCAGCTGCTGATTTTTATAAAATCTGCAGAAATTTAATCATGAGTGGGACATCCAGAATTTGGAGTATGGTTGGAGTTGGTCTGGGAGGTGGAGAGGAGGGGCAGTTAAAGCAGATGGATGAGCAGGGAGATTGCTCCAGGTTCCAGTGTCAGGTGCCCAGCTCAGCTTCCCTGCAGCTCTGAAATGCCTCAAAAATGTCTCTCCGTTTCAGACTTTCTTCCAGTGTTTTCAGACTTGAGGTGTCCTGGTTTGCTAACTGTCAAATGCTTTTTTATTTCCACACTGAGAACCATTTGGTTTCAAAAAGCCCTTTAATTCCATGCCAAACAGCACAACAGCTCAGGATTTAGGTGGTTTGATTCTGTCAAAAATAAACATTTCTATTTTCATGATTCCTTCTCCCCATTATTTTTTAATTTTTTTTTTTACATCTGGAATAGTCCAAGCTTTAAAATCACTGATGAATCAGAAAGTGCATTTCTCACCCTGCTTGGTGGAGTTGTCTGTCCTGGGACACTTGGCCCGTGGCTGTTCCCTGGCCTGCTCCCACTGGGATGTTGTGTTGGCTCCCTGGGACCAGGACACATCCAGGGGTCAGGCACAGGGAACTCTGGGTCTGGAAGCTCAGGGATGGTGACATTTCTGCTGCAAACGCTGAGATGGTGACAGTGCTGCCATAAATACAGAGATTTACCACAGGTACTTTGTTGCTGAGGCATCCCCAGGGTCAGAGGGCTGAGCCTCGGGCAGGGCAGGGCACTGAGGGCACAATGCCCAGGCTCTGTCTGCCTGGGAATTCCGGGATACAGCCCTGATGTCACCCGGGGTGGGCATTGGTGTCCATCAGCAGGAGACTTCTCCCGGGCTGCACCACAGGGATCATCCCTCTCCCAGGCGGATGGGGCTGTGATCATCTCCACACCTCTCTCTTTCCATTCCTCTCCAAAGCCATGCCCCAAGTTTTGTCCTGGAATGAGCCCAGATCCCCTGGGGGTTTGCTGTGGTGTTTATGGAAGGTTCCTGAGCGTGCTCTGAGTGTCTCTTGAGCACCTGAGAAAGGGTTTTCCCAGGGAAGCTTCCATCCCCACAGCTCCTCGCCCCTTCTCTGGGCAAACTGAACCTCCCAAGCCCTGGAGGAGGGTGGATCATTCCTGGTGCTTTTCCTGCTGTGGAGGTCCCAGCCAGACCTTTCCTGCTGTGGGAGGCTTGGCCCGGGCTGAGGCAGGAGTAGGTGCCAGCCCTGCCATGGACACGGTCCTGGGCAGTGACCTGCCTGCTCTGGCTGTGTCTGTGTGTCTGTGGAGGGGCTCCTGACACTCCAAAGTCCTCTGTGCTGTGGCTGCTGGCCCATTTGGAAAGGATCATTCCAGAGCTTGGGTGTCCTCAGTCCCCATCTGCACCAGGAAAACGGGCTTCCAGCTGAGCTGGCCTCAGTGAGTGCACCACTGAAACAGCAATACTTCAGGAAAAAGTGTGTCCTCTTCCCTCTAGGGCTACCTCAAATATAGAAAAATCCAGATTTCCACAGCTCTTTTCAATTTTCCCAACCCACTTATCCACTCTAAGTTCAGATCCTCTGCTCTGAATGAGGATGGTCTCAGATTCAGAGACATTCCTGTCCCTGCACAGGGACACAGCCAGCTTCCCTACAATCAGATTTTTCTTCCTATTGACAGAAATCCACAGTCACCCCGAGCAGGATTCTGTTCTTGGTGATGTGTGGCAATACTGGGAAATGCCTTCAGTGAGGCTGGGAACTGAGGCTGACCCCTTTAGTCAGACTCCTGCTCTCACAGCAGCTTCACAGGAACGTTTCCTGCTGTTGGAGATTATTCACTTCATCCCCAAGCTGCCAAGGAAAGGTGCACACTGTGACGGTTTCCACTGGGCTGGGCAGCATCAGCTGGGCCCTGCTGGAGCTGAGCAGTCCTGGCAGACAAGGACAGGGATGTGAAACTTCCCACTCTGGGCACAGACAGGACAGCAGCACCCAGAGAAAGAAATGTTCTTTGTGCAAAGAAGCCAATTTCTGCACCCTGAGCATCATAACTCTAGTTTGCCTTATTTATTTCCTTCTTATTATTTATTTTACTTTATTTATTACTTATTATTTATTTTACATATAAATTTTTATTATTTATTACTCATTCTTTATTTCACTTCACTCCAGCAGGTTTCAGTGGTGCACAGAGGAGAGTTCTGACCTGGGCAGAGTGGCAGGAATCAGGTTTGCTGGTGCAGAGAAATCTCTCTGCATTTCTGCCTGGGCCTTTTCCAATGGCTGTGGAGGAAGGAGCAGGACAGGCTCCAGAGGGCTGGGGGAAGGCTCAGAGGGGAAACCTCTGTGTTTCAGCAGGAAGCAGCTCTGCTGTCCCCTTCCCACTGCCTGCTGAGGTCACTGTGGGCTGTGTGGGCTCTGTGCTGGGACACTCTGCCCAAATGAGGGATTTTCCTTTGCCTCACCAGGCCCTGGGCTCTCCAGGAGAGCTGCTGGAGAGCCAGAGCCTGTCACCAAAGCAGAGCTCCAACTCTGCCAAGTGATTAATTTCTCCTGACTCCAGACCTTCAGTGTATTTATAGATGTTTCCAGATGTCAACCCCACCGCCGTGGTGGCTGGGAGGTGTGGGTGTCCTGCTGTCCCCTGGCTCTGCTCCAGGGACCCCTGTCCCAGGGCTGGCCTGGGGGTCCCATTCCTGGGCCAGCTGCTCTGAGCAGGGTCACAGGGCTGGGTTTAAATCCCAGCTGCAGGAGAGCTCAGCCCGAGCAAGACCAACCCTCCACTGGGGTGTGAACATCATGCAGGAGGCTGCAGACCCTCCAAAGGCTTTTCCAACACCAAAGATTCCATGAGGCCGTGACCCAGTCCCAGCCTGGCAGCTGTGCTTCCTGGGCTTTCCTTAACCAGGCCCTGACAGGAAAAGTGGGAGCAGGATCAGGCCCCTGAAGTGACCAGGGGTGCTGTGAGCAGGGGCAGGGTTGTGGTCTGCTGTCCTGAGACCTCTCACTGATTGGTGAGGTCAGGCTGGGGAAAAGATGGGAGTTTTCCCATGGATTTACACTGGAGAGCTCAGGGGCTGAGTTTAATCAATGGCTTTGACCCAGTGCAGGGGCTGGGCTGGGGCTGAGAACCAGCCCCATTTCAGTAGGGCTGAGGTCACCCAGGGGACAGCACCGGCCCAGGATGTCCCATGGCGGAGAGAATTGGATCAGGATGTCCCCAGCAGGGGAGGACAGCAGCTCAGAGTGTCCCCACAGGGGATTGCCCCAGCACTGCTGGAACCAGCTTGTTTCCCTTTCTGGGGCTGTGTCCTCCTGCCTCTGGGATGGGGTTGGATTTTTCTGGGGCTGCCAAGGCAGTGTTCCCACAGGCTCTGGGATTCCTCATGGAGTTCACCTGGGCTCAGAGCATCCTGGATCCTCCCAGCAGGACCCAGGGCTTGGCTGCACACTCCTGGGTGGGTGATCCTGGCTGAGGTTTGGGCCAGGAGCCAGCGAGGCCCTGCTGTGCCCTGCTGATGCCCAAATGACATTTCCCTGGGGCAGCAGCACCGAGCACGTGGCCCCTCTGCACTCTGGGATCACCTGCAGGAGGGGAGGAGGACATTTCCTCACCCGCAGGGATGCTGTAAGTCCAGAGCCCATCATATCATGTGCAGCTAGAAGGGGCCCTGAGTCCATCTAGGGCAGCAGGAGGGATGCAGATCCCCACGGAGTGACCCTTTGGAGTATCCCAGTCCCCCTGGGCTCCATGGCCTGCCCACAGGTGCTTTCCCTGCTCACAGAGTTTGGTGTTTGTCCCAGCTGAGCTGTCCCTGTGCCACCAGCCTTTCCTGGGAAGCCCCGCCACGTCACACAGAGTCTGCACCCTGCAGGATCCAAGGATGCTCCTCCTTTCCCTTTTATTTCAGTTATTTGTTGTTGTTGTTTTTGCTTTGCTGGTCTGAGCAGATGTTCTGCACATCTGGCCACAGCATGTTTGTCCTGCAGGCTGGTCTGTGCTGCGTGGTGACGCCACAACAGGGAAAGGAGTGGGGATCTCTGCCACATCTGCTGCACAATCCAGAGCTTTTGGTGCTTTTGCTGCTGCTCAGGGGCACCCTGTGGCTGGGGATGCTGCCAGCAGGTCCCGGTTACACTGGGCAGCCTCCAGGATTCCCGGTGCCAGGCAGCCTGGGCATGGTCCAGAATCATCAGTGGGGTTAGGGCTGAGGTTTGCTCTGTACCGTGACCTGGGGAAAGTGTCTTTCCAACTTGCCACGTACCAAAGCTCTGGTGGGAAGTTTTCCCTAAGCAAAGGTGAGGATTAAATACTCCTTTATTTTCTGAGTGCAAAGATTTCACAGCCTCAACTGCAGAACAGAAATATTATCAGGAAACTACAAATCAATAATTTTTGGTTGTTTAAAAAAAGAGATAAGTTGCTCTGTAACAAGAATAAATTAGGAGCATATGGTAAAACATTTAATTTTCCACTCTGGAGCAGAGAAGTCCATTTAATATGAGCGTGTGTGGAGAAAAGATCCATTTCTGAGCATCCCTGTGTGTCACAGGCCAGCCCAGGCTCTCAGCTCCGGCTGAGGGTTTGAGCTGCCAGCCTGTGGTAAGCAGGAAAGGAATTATTGCACAGCCCTATTTCACAGCTCTCTTTTATGGAGACAGCATTGTCTGGAAGCAGTGTCTGCCTCCCTGAATATTCCCTGATAAAGCTGTGGCTTGCTGCTGCAGAAGTGAAACAGGAAATTTATCCAACACCTCCGTGGAGCTGTGGAAAGCAGCGCACTGGAAGACTGGGAAGCATAAAAATCATGGCAAGGTACAAAAAGTTCTTGGCCTGGGCTCTGGGCTGTGAAAATTGAGTTCTTTGCTGACATCAATCCCGATTTGCTGCAGTGAGGTGAGGAATTTCATGATTGCAAAGGCAAGTTCCCAATGAAATTGTCCTCCCCTGCTGTGGTCTGTGTCATAAAGCTCCAAACCAGCTAGCTGCCCTCAAATCAGGAGGGGATTTGGGGTTTTAGTATGTTATCCATAATTTCCAATTATCTCCCTTATCCCTGTGGGTGGGAAGGGAGATCCATGAACTGAGAAAAAAAGGGGAAGGAGTACATTTATTTATAGAAACAAATACCATAAACCAAAGGTGTTGGTGCTCCCATCTCCACATCTCCAGGGCAATGCCCACAAATGGGATTGGGACTGCTGGATCCTGTTGGAGAGCTGTTGAGGGATGCCATGGGGTGTCCCCCAGCTCACTGCCCCTGTGGATGTGCAGTCAGGGAGCTACAGAGGGGCCCTGGAGCCCCGAGGGTGTCAGCTGCCCTGGGCAGGTCCCTGGGCACTCATCCCCTGCAGAAGGGATGGGCCGGGAGGGTCCACGTGGGTTTGGGATGTTTGGGGGATTAGGGGAATTACCCAAGGCTTGCAGGGGGCCGCTGGCAGACAAGGGAGGGGTCAGCAGGTTATCACTGGGAGGCAGGAGCTGTATTTCTTCCATGTCTTTCCACAGCAGGAAAAAAGCTCATCCGAGTTGGAAAAGCTTCTTCAGCTGCTCCTTGTCAGTGGCACTCTCGGGTTTACGGACATCCAGGAGTTCTGTGCCCCAGGGCAGTGACTCCTGATGGAGAGCTGGACCCACAAAGTCATCCTCCTCCTTCTGGAACCTGCAGGAGGGCTGAGGGTGCAGCAGGTGGGGCAGGACCAGAACTGAAAGAGAGCTGGGAGCTCCCCAGGGCCATCCGGGATAACTGATTTGAGCAAATGGGGAACTGCTTCGTTTGGCTCTCGCTGTTTGGGGAAGTGAGAGGGAAAACTCCTCCTGCAAGCGCCTGTGGATGCTGAGGAAGGCTCCAGAGAAACACGTGCACAGCTCAGGAGGAGGAGGAGGAGGAGGAGGTTCCCTTTGAGCACGGAGAGAGGCAGCCTGAGGAGCCCTCCCCTGCTCCCACAAAGGCCGGGCTGTGCCCCGGGCAGACAAGGCTGGTCACCAGCAGGGAGCTGCACAGTGCTGAGCTGCTCCGCCCGCAGCCCGGACAGCCACACTTCCACTGCCATGGAAATGCTCTCCTCCACCTCCCGGGAAGGTGCTCTCCTCCATTTCCCAGGAAGATGTTTTCCTCCATTTCCCAGGAAGATGTTTTCCTCCATCTCCCTGGGGAGATGTTTTCCTCACCTCCCCTGGAGACGCTTTTTTCCATCTCCCACGGAGGTGCTTTCCTCACCTCCCGCAGAAATGCTTTTCCTCCGCCTCCAGTGAAGAGCCTTCCCTCCACCTCCCACGGAGACGCTTTTCTCCACCTTGTCCCCCCTTGTCCCCCGAGGGGACAGAGGGATCCCGGGGGGCTGGAGGGGCTCAGCGCAGCCCGCGGGTCCTGCCGGAGCTGCGCTCCCTCCGCCCGGCTCCCAGCCCGGGAACCCTCTGAAATGCTGGCATCTTGTGGCAGCTTGGGAAAACAGCATTTCTGCTGAGGCCAAAGCTGCTGCTGTGAGAAATCCCTGGTCGTTTCGGATCCCGATGGGGGTGGGGATGGAATTTGGGTAAGCAAAGAGAGGAATTGGGTGCGTTTGTCCGGGGAGAAGAGGGCATGTGGAAGCCCTGCTCCTCCCACTCCTCTATTCCTGCAGCAGCCCCGTCCCTGTCAGAGGATGTGGTTATCCAACAACAAACTCCCCAGATGGATTTTGGTCCCCATTCCTCCTCCATGCCATATTTTGCCCTGCCTGTGGTCCCTGGGCTGGGAGGCTGTGTCAATCAGCCGAGGAGCTGAGACCACATGAGACATTTTCCCTCATCCTTGGAGATCTCTCTCATCTGATTTTGGAAGATCTGAGGGAGCTGAGATTTGATGGCAGCTCTGTCCCCTGCAGCCAGTATCAGATAGGGGTGAAAAATCTCTGTGGGTTTGGCTCAGATCTTCTTCAACTCCTTTTGCCAGATGGACTCTCAGCCGAGCTCAGCTGCAATGCTGGGAATCCTCATCCAGCAGGGGCACGGTTGTCTAATCCATTGCAACAAGGGAGTTCCCACAGCTGCAGTTTCAGGTGGATTCACCCCGGTGCTCAGTGGGTGCCAAACCCCATCCCTCAGACCCTCCCGGATGCACAATTTCTTATCTCAGAGCATTAAATCACCGAGAGCAGCTCCCTCCCACTCCGTGCTGCTCCTGGCAGGACATGCTCTGGGGTGCTCCAGGAGCTCCTGTGGCCCTCGCTGCTCCGAAAGATGACTTGGGGACCTGGAGCCCTTTAATTAAACAGGAAACATCAAATATTCCAGGGATATAAATAACCCGGGAGAAGCAGGCCACGAGAGCATCTGGTTCTGCAGCTCTCGTATGATGGCACCAGGACAAGAACTGGGACAGATCCCAGCTTTAGTCCGTGGCAGGAACACTTCAGGGGGTCAGCAGGGACCTCAGAGCCTGTCCAAGCACAAGTGCCCTGTCAGCTCCAACAGGAATGCAGGATTACGATGAGCCCAGGGCAGGAGCACGGGGAGGGGACACAGGCCCCCCCCCCCAAGGCAAGTCCCACGTGTCAGCACCTCTCCCAGAGCCTTTCCCTGCTCCCCCTGCTCAGTGTCCTGTCCAGGTGAGCTGAGCCGGGGCCAGGGGCTGTCCCACTCCCCTGCTGAGGGATGTGAACCCAGAAAACCTGGAAAGGATGAGGCAGCCCCAGGTGTCCGTCTGTCCTGACAACCCAGCAGGGCGGGGAGTAGTGGGCTCTTCCCTGCTCCTCCAGGAGGATGGGAAAGAGAATGGATTAATGGCGATTGGGCGAGTTCTGGGGGTGTTTTCTGCAGGACTTCTGCTGGTCTGGCAGCCCACGGGGGCTGGAAGGACCAGGGTGGCTAAAAGCTCCCAGGGACGATTTCTTGTGTGCATTGGCAAAACGCGGCGGGATTTTTTCTGGGAAAAACAACCAGCTTCTAAGGAATGTGCTGAGGGAATGTTTTCACAGCCACAACGGGCTTTGAAAGATGATGCTTGTAGAGAAAAGACCAACCTAAGGTACTGCAACTTTGGAGAGAACACACACACTTGGGGGCAAATCGTTCTGTGAGTGCTCTGTGCTTTATTTGAGGGGGGAGGCAGCCTGGGAGCCATCCTTTACCCAGAGAGTCTTCTGGCATGTAAGCCCAGCTCTAAATCACATCCTCCTTTATTAGAAATAACCATTGGCACAAGCTGCCACGGGAAGTGATGGATTCTCCATCTCTTGAAGTCTTTAAATCAAGACCGGATGCCATTGTGGAAGAGACGAGGAGGCAGGCAGGAACGCTGGGGCTCAGCGCAGGAGCAGTGGGATGGACTCATCTGGCCTGCGTTAGGGGGGAAGTCAGCCTGCATAATCTACGGTCCTCCCTGGCTCAGAGGGCTGGGGAAGTTCAGATCTGCAGCCAAAGGGGGAGGCTCCTCCCGTGCCTTTGACAGAGCAGCGCCCTGGGGTGCGGGAAAGCCTCTGAACTGCCTGGGAGGCTCCCAGGGCCCGCAGATTCAGCCTCGCTGGTACCTGGGGCAGAGTCAGTTCCCAGGAAATGATCTCTGCTCTGCACTTGGTTCGCTCTACCCCCCAAACCCTCCGAATGTTCCAGCTGCCTGCTCCCAGGTTGGGCACTCGATGACCGCCGAAGGTCCTCTGCCATCCATCCCCTTCCCAGCTTTTCAGCACTTGGAGGTGGCTCCCCTCCACCCTCTAATCCCAAGAAAACTCCTAATAATTAAACTCGAGCTAATTATAGCAGCAGGGAAAGCTGGTGCACACTCCCCAGCCTGCAGTACAGTGGCCAAAAGGAGATGAGCTTGGAGAACTTATTTTTGGCTCTTTCCAGCACTCAGAAGATGGATGTGGAAAAGAAGCCAGGAAAGCCAGGAGGGAGGGAATCCACTGAGCTCAAAATGAAGATGAAAAGCTCAGCCCAGGCCTGTGAATAACGTTAACTCCAGGTGCTCCAGGTCTTGCACAGGTGAAGTGAAAAGCACAGAGAACAGAGTTTGGGAGATTTAATCCTTGGACATATGTGCCATGATTTAATAGGAAAGGAGCATCTCACTTGTGACTCCTGTCTCCTTGGAGGAGAAAAGGGAGAGAAAAGGAGCCTTTATTCGGCCCCGACACTGTCTGCACCTGCCAGATCTCGTGATGGAAGGTGGTTTGTGCTGCCTTTGGCTGACCTAGCTCATCCCTCCCTTCCCGGGGAGCAGGGGGCTCCAGCCCCATCCCTCTTTTCCCGGGAGCTCGGGGGGCTCCAGCCTCATCCCGGGAACTCGGGGGGCTCCAGCCCCATCCCGGGAACTCGGGGGGCTCCAGCCTCATCCCGGGAACTCGGGGGGCTCCAGCCCCATCCCGGGAACTCGGGGGGCTCCAGCCCCATCCCGGGAACTCGGGGGGCTCCAGCCTCATCCCGGGAACTCGGGGGCTGCAGCCTCATCCCGGGAGCTCGGGGGCTCCAGCCCCATCCCGGGAGCTCGGGGGCTCCAGCCTCATCCCGGGAGCTCGGGGGCTCCAGCCTCATCCCGGGAACTCAGGAACTCCAGCCCCATCCCGGGAACTCGGGAACTCCAGCCCTGCCTTGCAGTGCTGCCGGACGGCGGCAGGCGGCTTCCGAGGATGCTGCTGACATCGGCACAGGGGAGCGGAGAGTGTCACTTCAGAGAAAAGCAAAATGTGAAGTCTGTGCATACATTTCGTCCTGGAAAAAAGGAAAATACAGCAAAAAAATAACGAGAGATGCTGGAAAATGCTGCAAGCGATGAGGCGCACCTGGAGGGCTCCTGGCTTTGCTGCAGCTCGAGGCTTTTCATGTAGGATTAAGTCTTTAAAATGAAGTCGACAGTTTAAAACTGCCTTAAAGAGCTCAGATCCACCTGAACCTTCCACACAAGCAGCTCCATCAGCGGAGAAATTCCTCCACATTTCCTCCTCTTTTTCATTTAATTTAAACAAAACCATAATGTTGTAAGCCAAGCACTCGTGCTGATGGATGAGAGGCTGGAAGTGGCACTGATGGAATACTGAGAGCATGGGGAAGGGAAAGGGGGTAAAATGTGTTATTTCATAACCTGGGCAGAGAGAGAGGGGGGAAAGAAAGAGAGAAGAGAGAAGAGAGAAGAGAGAAGAGAGAAGAGAGAAGAGAGAAGAGAGAAGAGAGAAGAGAGAAGAGAGAAGAGAGAAGAGAGAAGAGAGAAGAGAGAAGAGAGAAGAGAGAAGAGAGAAGAGAGAAGAGGGAGAAAGGAAGAAAAAGAGAGAGGGAAAAAGAAAGAGAGATAAAGAAAAAGAGACGGAAAGAGGAAAAGAAAGAAAGAGGGAAAGAGAGAAAGAAGGAAAGAAACAAGGAAAGAAGCAAAGAAAGGAGAAAAAAAAAAAAAGAAGAAAGAAAGAGGGAGAAAAACAAAGATTCTGATTTTTAGGTGTAGGAACGAAGGGGCTTTGCTGTAACACCAGTGGCGATTTCATTTGTTCTTGCTTTGAGTTGGAAAACGGGCTTTTAACACAATTCACATCAATGTCAGCGAGGGGTGTGTGTTTGCTGGAGGGGCAGCACTGGCAGCGTCCTGCACTGAGCCTGGGGGTTTGTTGAGCTCAGGGAACTCAGCAGTGACTCTGCCAAGCAATAGGTGACAGTGGACAAATCCTCCCTTTCCTCGTGCTCCAGTTTCCAGCTGAATAACGAGGATTGCAAAAGCCATAAAGGAACCACTGGCTTGTGCTGGGGACGAGAACTGCAGCAGAACTGGGGTTTTGTCCTGTGCTGGCCCCGTGGATCCTGCTGTGCACGGATGCCCTGCATGGACCTGGCCAAGTCATGGATCCCTGGCAGTGTCCCAGGCCAGGCTGAGCAGAGCCTGGAGCACCCTGGGACAGTGGAAGGTGTCCCTGCCCATGGCACGGGTGGCATTGGCTGGGCTTTAGGGTCTCACCCAACACAAACCCCTCTGGACTCCGTGATCCCTCGATGTGCTGGGGTGCTTCAGCACCTGGAGGCGCCTGCCCCCGCACTGCTGGTCTCAGAGCCAGCCTCTTGACCTCTCCTTGCAGCTCAGCTCCCGACATTTGGAAAGTCAATCCCCTCCTTTCCGACGGAGGGGTGAGAGCAGCCCCTGCCCTACAGATGTGCCGCGGAGATAAACAGCCCCAAGGCTCTGAGCTTCTCCAGATGCTGCGAGGGGGGAAAACCAACCCACCAGAGCAGGACCAAACCCCACCCGAGCGCTCCCGACCCCATGCCGGGGAGCGCAAACCTCAGGGCGGCACCTCGGGGATTTTTGCCAAAGCCGGGATCGGCTCGGGCACAATAAATTCGTTCTGTCGGAGGAGTGTGGAGCCACCTTGATCAGCCCCTGGAGCTCAGGGCAGCAGCCTGGGCGAGGATGGCCTTCGGGAGGCGTCCTTGTGCTTCCCGAGCCGCTGGCGGGGCGCGGAGCGAAGCCCCTCTCGGTTTCCAGGGGAGGCGCTGCTCCCCGCCGCCCGCAGCTCGGCAAAGAGCGGCTTCTACTGGGCAACGATAACGGGCTGGGGCCTGCAAGATGCAAACCCAGCTTTTAGGATGGCAAAATGAGAGCAAACTCTGGGCTGCAGAGCTGCCAGCGACCGCAGCGAGGATCTGAGCTCGCTGCCTGTGGGGTAACCCCGAGCCCCGCGGGGTCTGACCTGACACCGGCACCCTAAAAGGATGTTTCTCCTCACTGAGATGGAGGCTGGGGCCATGTCCACGGGGCTCTGGGTGTCTCAGGGTGTGCCAGCAGCGGCTGCCCTCTCCTCACCCACACCGTGGGGGGAATACCTGCCCTGAGTGGAGGCAGGGGAAGTGCGAGTGCCTGGGAACGACTGAAGAGAAAATAAAAATCATTTGGAGACAGTTTAAGGCTCAGACTCAAACCTCCTTATTTCTTTCCCCAGGGCTGCATTTCCTCTTGGCAGCCCCCTCCCCAGCTTGGGAAGCAGCTCTGGCAGTGCTTGGATCCTTGCTTGAGCCTTACAAAATTGCGATGTTTCTGAGCAGGATCACGGAATTCCAGAATGGTTTAGGTCAGAAAGGACTTAAAGCTCATCCAGTGCCACTCCTGCCAGGGGCAGGGACACCTTCCACAATCCCGGGGTGTTCCAAGCCCCGTCCAGCCTGGCCTTGGACACTTGCAGGGATCCAGGGGCAGCCACAGCTGCTCTGGGCACCCTGTGCCAGGGCCTGCCCACTCACCCAATTGGAATTTCCTCCTGATTTCCAAACCGAACCTCCTCTCTGTCAGCTTCAGGACCACTGGGAAAGCACCAGATGGAGCTGAGGGGACACAGCTCTGGCTGAACCCTGCCCTTGATGAGAACAGCGGGATTCTCACCAGTGAGGCAGAGTGAAATCAGGGCCTCAGCGTTGGCTCCTGTTATTAAATTGCTTCTGATTCTCAGCAGTGTCTTAAGGCTTGCCAAGGGCTGTGTCCATCACACAATAAGATAACAGCCATCATAATTAATGAACTCTAATGGGAACACACAGAAACCAGAGCCCAGGTGAATGACAGGGACATGGGAGGCTTTTAACATCCCCAGGACTGACCCTTCACTGCCCTCAAAGCCAAATGCACCATAAGTATTTTCATTAAATCCAGGAATGGTTCGGGTGGGAAGGGACTTTAAATCCCATCTCATTCCACTCCTGCCAGGGGCAGGGACACCTCCCGCTGTCCCAGGCTGCTCCCAGCCCCATCCAGGCCTTCCTTGGACACTGCCAGGGATCCAGAGGCAGCCACAGCTTCTCTGCCAGGGCCTCACCCCCCTCTCACAGGGATCAATTCCTTCCCAATCTCCCATCCAGCGCTGCCCTCTGGCAGGGTGAAGCTATTCCCTGTATCATGTCCCTCCAGCCCCTTGCCCAAATTCCCTCTCCAGGTGTCCTGGAGCCTCTTTAGGCTCTAGAAGGAACTAAAAGGTCTTCCCGGAGCCTTCTCTTCTCCAGACTGAGCAATCCTGTTTCTCTCAGCCCCTCCTTGCAGGAATATAATTTCCACATTCCCCTGCACTGCATCTCCATACAAACACGGCAGCTGAGATTCCCAGGGCTGCCCCACTGGGAGCATCCGTGGATTTGCTGTTCCAGGTTAGCCTGGAGTGGGTCAGATCCTGCTGTGGTGCTGGGTTGTCCTCTCCTTTCCGGCCAACCCCTGGCCTCTGTGTGAGCACGGCCAGGGGATATGGGAGGAGATGGGAGGGTTGGTGGCCCCTGGCACTGGGAGAAAAGGGTCAGTCAGAGCACTGGAAACATCCCCAGTCCACAGTGAGTGTTATTGCAGCCGTGCTGGGTGAGGCCGGGGCTGTGTCCCTGGAGAGGAGTGCTGGCTGCCAGCAAAAATCCTCTTAACAACAACTAATGGCACCTAATTACTCTTTCTTTTGTCTTTTATTTAGCAACGGGGCTCAGCCCAGGAAGGCCCGGCTTCCACTGTCGGAATGTTTTGACTCGGGACTGCAAAGGGCTCATTTCTTGCACAAACATGACCAGAAAAGTCCCCAAGCTCCTCAGGTCCCCTCCTGCCCCCCGTGTATCCCCAGGGTGTCACAAGGACATATCCTGCACCACCAGCGCTCCCCCCACTGCCTTGTGTCTTGCCATGGCCCGAGATGGAAAAATTCTCTGCCCAGGTCCCTTTTTCCCAGAGTTCTGTCCCGTGGAAAAGAGCCCCCAGCTCAGAGGGGTGTGGAGAACTGGTTCTGCTAAGCCAAACCAGCAGCTCCACTCTTGGCTCCTGATCCATCCCTGGGATCCTCTCCCAGCTCCAAGAGCCACAGCACCGGGATTTCCTGACCCAAAGCTCCCTTCTTTGGAAATCCTGGGTGGACTTTTCTTCCTCGAATTTCTTGAGCTGGTTGCTGATGCCATGTCAGCCTTTTATCTCTCCTGGCAGTTTCCAGTGGCATCTGTTTTGTTGTCCTCCTGGGGTGGACAAATGCCCTCGAGGACAGGATACAGCAAGGTCTGGCTCCTGGCTGCTGGCACAGCATCACTGCAGGTCAGGGATGAAGGACTGGGAGCATCTCTGCGGGGGGAGGGGACCACGAGGATCTGTTTAAACTCGGAAAGAGCAGCCTGAGGCTGAGCATCGTGTGGCCAGCACGAGCAGGAATAGGTGTCTGGGGTGGGAAATGGGGTTTTTGGGAAATGGTGAGGGATAACCACAAGCCACTCCATGCCAGAGGAAAAGGCTGCAGGGACTCCCCGTCCCTGGCAGTGTGCATGGAAAAGGGGGCAAGAAGTTCTGCTGCCAGGGACTGGGGGGGGAAGCAACATTTGGGGAGGATGGGAGCAGAATGGGGATGAAAAACGGGCCAAACTCTGCCCTGGAGCTGAGGGCAGGACAGTGACCCCTCCTCTGCCACGGACCAGGGCAGGGCAGCGGCCACACGAGCAGGCAGGAAGAGGCAGCTAAAATAAGCGGAGGGGTGGAAAAGGGAGGAGAGAGTACCAGGGAGATAACAGAAAGGTTAGAGAGGAAAGGCAGAGGAAGTGAGCCGAAAACAGCCGGGATGTCATGGAAAGGTGAAGCCGAGCCTCCCGCCCAGCGCCGTGATCCGCCCAGCCCTGTCGTGATGCTCGGGGCTGCCTCAGACACACCGAGATCTGCCCTCTGGCCTCCGCCTGCCCCCGCCGGCGACCCGGGGGCACCTGGGGACCATCGGCGCCGTGCCCTGGGCTGCCGAGGGCAGGACGCAGGCAGGGGCACCGCCTGTGCCGGCCAGGCTGCTCCTCTCCCGAGGGAATTATTTATTGCCTCCAAAGGACAGCGTGCCACTGGCATTCGGGAATGAATCCCGAATTCATGATTGGCTCCAATCCTTTCTACGTGGGCTGGTTTTTATTTGCAGGGCTCATCCCGGTGTGGGAAGAGAGCCGCCGCAAGCTCTGCCGCTGCTTCCACCCGATCGCGAGCCAGTGAAATGCTCGGGGGGGATTTTGTGTTTGCAGATGCGGAGCAGGCTCAGGGCTCAGTCCACAGGTGCCATTACCTCATGGCTGTGTGCTCGGGTGGGAATAAGCCGGCAGCTTTTGGAGTCAGAGCCCCGCCGGACTTTTCCCTGGCCGCGATCCCGGCGGCAGCACCCCAGAGCCGGGGATGGAGGGGGAGGACGGAGGATGGAGAGTGGATGATGCTCTTTGGCCCCCACACTTTACTCCCATTTCCTGGCTGCCAATCTTGATTTAACTCCTCGGGTTCTGCATCACGACGCGGCCCGGGGGGAGAGGCTCCTGGGCTCGGAGAGGGGCCGGAGCTGCCGCAGCTGGAGGGAAAGGAAGGGGAGAGGAGCGGAGAGATAAACCCCCTCCCCAGCAAGGCTGTGCTGCAGCTGATAAGAGCCTGACGGGCTGTAATGGGAGCCCTGGCTGGCTGCTTCCTCACAAAGTCATGACTCAGGGATAATGTTCACATCCTCCGAACGGCGAGGGAGCTAAAAATACAGCCAGGAAAATGAGAATGAGAATGAGCGAGCATGAATGAGAGCGTGAGTGAGAAATGCACTGGGGAAAAGAGAGAGGAAGCATGAATGAAAGAGCCTGGGAGAGAGAGAGGGAGAGAGTGGAAACAGCCGGAGCCGTCCAAGTTTCCAAGCTGCAAAGCTTTGCCTGCAATCAGCGCTCTGGCAAAGGCAGCCTGCAGGAATGTAAACCCAGCCCGGCAATTCGGCTTTGCAGGCAACGCTCCTGGCATCACCTCCCTGTCACCTGGGGCACGGGACATGGCGCTCCGAGCGCGGGGGACACCCACGGGACCCCTCATGCCACCCATGCCCAGCACCGGGGGGTCCTGCCCACCGGGGTGCACCTGAACATACAAGGACGTGCTTGTCTGTCCATCCACAGATCCAAACTCATTCCAGTGCTCCCACAGCTCCTGAGGACATTCCCTGGGAAGGAAGGATGCACCTCTGCCCTCGGTGTGGCTCCTCACCAGGGTGGGGTGGCCCTGGGGAGCCCCACTGCTGCCCCAGCCCCTTTTCTCCATCAATTGCTGTGGTTTTTCCCAGTATTGCTGTGAGACCCTGTGCGAGCACCTGCACACAGCCCCGAGCTCATTCTCCTGCAAAGACAAACGACTTTGCCCCCCACCGCTGCCCCCTCATCTCACAGATATCCCTTTGGGGCTGAAATGTGTTTCACGGATTTATCCCCGTGCTGCGGTTCCACCACAGCCGCCTGGCATTGGGCTCTTCCCCCCATCCCCTACAGCTCCCTGCTGCAGAGCCAGGGCTGATAAAGGGGCCTTGGAGCAGGTCTTTAGGTCTGGAGACCCCCTTTGTCTGGAGGAGAAGGTGTATTCTAGAGCAGGATGGTAGGAAGTGGTTCTGGGTGTTTGGGAAGTGGCTGAAACACTATTTTCTCTCCGGCTTTGGTGGGATTGAGAGGAATCTTTGGGGGAAAGCAAAGCCCCTTCAACGGAGACTGAGCAGATCAGCTAGAGAGATTTTTCTACCAAAGTACCAGTTCCTGGTGCCTCCTCTCCCTCACCCTCTCGCGGGCTGGGGCAGGAGAGTGGCTACTCCTGCCTGCAGTGCCCGGAGAGGGCTGGCAGGGAACATTCATCCCCGGCACATCCCATCCCTGCACATCCCATCCCGGCACATCCCATCCCGGCACATCCCATCCCGGCACATCCCATCCCGGCACATCCCATCCCCGGCACGCGCCGGAGCCTTGTTCCAATTATTTCCTCCTGGGGATCCGGCTAATCTGCCACAGGCCCTCGCCTGCTGCTTCCCTCTCCTGGGTTTTGTTCTGAGCTTCTTTTGTCCAGGGTTTCCCCAGCCGGGCTGGGCCGGGCCGGGCTGGCAGAGGGGTGCTGGGGGGATGCTGCTGGATGGGGCTGGGAGCAGCGAGTGTGCCCAGGGCTGTGCCAGAGCCATCGGACACACACTGCCCGTGTTTGACACATCCTTGGGAGCAGCTCTGCAGTGTGGTGGGGGTGCTGTGATCAGGAGAATGCCGGGCCAGGGGTAAAAAATGCGGAGCAAGGTTCATGGCTGATGGGGATGTGTTGCCATCCTCTGGTGCTGCTACAGCAGCTTTGTGGCAGAGCCTCTCATGACAAATGTGATGAGAAACCCCAAGGGACAGGAGGGGCTCTGCCACCACCTAATTGGGATTTGCTTGAAAGAATAATAATATTCTAGCCCAACTTGTGCTAAATCCATTTTTAAAAAGCACAATTCTTCCCCCCACCCATCCCGCGGCCCACCCAGGAATAGGGATGCACACTCCTAAGCACCATTTTCCGGGCAATAAATAGAACGGGGTGGCTGGCTCCTGAGCCGTGGGGCTCCTACAGGCAGTGCCTGGCAGCGGGAAGTCGCTCCCGGCCGCTGTCTGGGCGCTGGATGCCCGCGGGTCACGGCGGGACGAGCACGGCCCGGTTAATCCAAGCCCCATCCCAGATGGGAAGCGAGATTAGGTCCTCCTCCGTCATCGCTGCCGGCCCCGCGCTCCTGACAAAGGCCCCGGGGCCGAGCCTGGTGCCGATCCAAGGAGCCAATTTTAGAGCCCGCTCTCCGCAGACAATCTCCGATTGTTTGGGCTGGTTTGAAGCTTTTCCCGGCCGCGCCGTCATCGCATCCTGTGACTTGGCAGGAAAGGCCTCTGTGCGCAGACCCCGCTGCCAAGGAGCCCGCGAGGTGTGACAGCGTGGGCTGCACGTCCCCCCGGGAGCTGCACATCCCTCCTGGGGCTGCACATCCCTCCAGGAGCTGTACATCCCTCCTGGGGCTGCACATCCCTCCTGGGGCTGCACATCCCCCCTGGGGCTGCACATTCCTCCTGGAGCTGCACATTCCTCCTGGAGCTACACATCCCTCCTGGGAGCTGCACATTCCTCCTAGGAGCTGTACATCCCTATGGAGTGCATGTCCCCCGGGGGCTGCATGTCTTCTCAGGGGAGGGGCTCTGTGGTCTACAGGAGAAGGGAAAAGCAGGGAAAAGCAGGGAAGAACGGGTTTCTCCAGGCACGGGATAGCCTGAGACTGGCAGGGGACCAAGCACAGATGTGGCAGCTCAGGGCCACCCACGCCCTTGTCAGGGATGCTGCAGGTGGGTGGAGGTGGCTGCAGCTGTGGGACACCTCGAGGAGCTCAGCTGGACCATGGGATGCTGGAAGGAGCTTTTATCCTGGGCTGAGGGAAAAGCCAGCACAATGGAGCACAAGTCCTCTTTATTTTCCTGCTAGATAACTTTGGTTTTCCTCCTCCACCACCTCCCCGTGCTCCCCCAGCCCCGCTGCACCCCTTCCCCGCCCCCCCTTCACCCAGGCAGATCCAGCCCTGGCCGCGGCTTTCCCCTCTGGCTGTCAGTTCTGCCAGCTCCCTCTCGGAATGGGAAGCAGCCAAAGCAAGCAGAGATACCTGAACCTGCCATCCACCCACTCCTTGTCTGGACTCAAGATGTTTCAAAGCTCCCCCCTTTCTATTTCTATCCTCATTGTCATCCTCCTTTGAGAGGAAGGTCTATTATTCCCCTCCTCCTTTTCTCTCTACAAAAATGGGACATTGTTTCTTCTTTCTTTGATTTAAAAGCCAAAAGCAGTTATAGGAAACTGTTCCGCAGATGTTTTACAGTATGAACCTAGAGAAAAAAAGTTAAAGAAAAAAATAAAAGCTCTCGGATTTTGCTTGAGGAGCTAAATTTAGCCTAATACTTCCTCCCATTCAGGGTTTGTGTTGGCATAGGCAAGGCATAGGTTTGAGCACTTTGATTGTAGTATTTGTTTTATTTCTCTCATTTGCTGCATCCATAAAAAGCTAGAGCTAATGAAGCTCATTGAGGGAGGAGGAGAATCCAGCCTGAGCTGGGTCTCAGCAAGGTCCCTCTCAGCCCACAGGGTGGGATTGAAATAGAATAATTCTTCATCCCATTTCAAGGCTTATCCATGCCCATGGCAGTGCCCAGGGGGGCCGAATGAGATAAAACTCCCAGATGAGGTTGGTGAATTCTCAGGAGGAGATTTACAGGCACTGAAGGAGCCAGTGCTGGAGCCCCGACTGCTCTCGGTGTGCTGGAAATGGCCCTCGCTGATTTCTGGAAAGAGCTTCAATCAGCGCTGCCAGAACTCATCCCATAAACCTTCCCCAGGCCGGGCTCCTGCTGACTTCAAAAGACCCAGGACGGCAGCAGCTGGGTCCTTCTGAACAGGGACAGGGACAATGTCCCCAGCGGGGTGTGCTCCTCCTGCCACCAGGAGCAACACCCGGAGCTGGGCTGTGGCTGGGAAATCCCTGCAGGGCTGGGAAAGGCTGGCCAAAGACAGCATTTCCCCCTGAGAAATCAATTCCCCGGCGTCCATGGGCACCACCATCCCCAGTGCTCACAGGGCCACTTGACAGGGCAGCTCCAGGTGGGAAAAGGGAGAAAAATCACACTTGGATCTCTCCAAGGGACTGAGGGGAAGCTAATGCTGTGTTATCACTGCCTGGTGGATGCTGGAGCAGTTCCCATCTGGGAAAGCCTTTGGAGCAGGAGTGACAGCCCTGTGATGCTGCTCCATGGTTCCTTCCATCACCCTTCCTGTGGGGCAGGCTCCCCTTTCTTCCCCACTCTCAGCCTGAGCCAAAATTTCCATATCCTGCTGCTGGGCATCCAGCCGGAGCTGCCAGCTGTGCCTGGGAATACCCAGGGAAAACCTGGGGAAAAGCTGCAGCTTCCCACAGCTTGGCACTCTGGATATGTGCCCAGGGGTTGGATTTGGGCACACACCCTGAAGATTGGGAAAGATGGATAAAGTTACGGAGTTATGGATCAGGCTGTCCAGAGAATCTGTGAATGTCCCATACCTGGAAGTGTCCAAGGCCAGGCTGGATGGGGCTTGGAGCCACCTGGGATAGTGAAAGGTGTCACGGCCCATGGCAGGGCTGGCACGGGATGGGATTTAAGGTCCTTTCCATCCCAAACCATTCCATGAGCCTATCACTCACCAGCAGAAAAGACCAGGGGTGATTCAAAGCAGAGAAGATTCCTGTTAATGAAGATACAGATCCAGCAATTAGCCCAGAGATCCTCTGCAAACTTCCTTATCCCAGTAGGGAGCCAAAAGGAGTCAAAAGTAAAGTCTGTGCTTGCTCTCTATTGGTAGTTTTCCATCAGGAAAAGGCATGCTGGGATCTTATTTCCAGAGCTGTGAACCCGGAGTGTCTCCCCTGGCATGGGAGGTGGAGGTGGGCAGGGATCAGCACTGGGACATTGAATGTGGCACTGGGCATCCCCGGCAGGGATCGGGCTGTGCACTGGAGTGAGAATCCAGGCTGTGTCTCCAGACATTAATGGCTTATTTGTTGTCTAAGAGGGTGGAAAACCAGAGAAAACCCGAGGTCCAAAGGACCCGTTTGATTCCAATAGGGCACTGTTGGTGCAGCCTGGGCTGGAGAGCCGGGCAATTACCAAGGCAAACTGCCCCAAACCCATGGGCAGGGCTCTGGGGGGCTGGCAGGATAAAGCTCTGATTCATGGACACATCTTTGGCTCCTTTCTTTAGGATCTCTGTATGCTACACACGAAGACAAGCAGGAATGTCATTTTTTCCAGACTGCTTTTTGCATAAATTAGGATTGTTTGCTGTTTATCAGCTCACCCCGCCGTGACCCCTCCCTCCAGCCCCATCCCCGTGCCCTGCTGAAACCCCACGGCCCCAGGCTGGCTCTGGAAGGGGGAAGGCAGGCTGGGGCATTCCCAGCTGCCTTTCTGGGGAGCTGCACTCAGGGTGGGCAGGTTGATGAAGCACCCAGAGCAGGCTGTAGGACAGTGGGAAGGGTTTTCCTCTCCAGGGTGGGTGTGCCTGCCGCTGCCATCCCCGAGGATGGACCCTGGGAGAGGATCGTGCCCTTGGGGCTCTGCAGTGCTGCCTGGGAGACGTGAAGTGCTCCATGAGGCAGCCTGGATCCGGGAAAGCTGCTCGGCCTCGAGAGCGCTGATAAATGGGATGCTGCTGCTTCCCCTCCCACCCACACACTTCCACTTTCACTTCACATGTGGGACCCAGCCCTGCAATTCCCAGCCCGGCCATAAATAACCCCTGCAGCACCAGGCAGCCACGGGGACGGCGTGGATTCAGCCAGAACGTGCCTTATTTATCCCATTTCTTCCTCTGGAGCTCTGGGTGTCCTTCACGGAGGGGATGTCACACCCTGGGGATGTCACCTGTGTCCTGTTATCCTGCCTGAGCTCCCCTGACAATCGACAGAGGACACAAAGGAGAATCTGTCCAAACACCCTCGGTGCAGCTCAGGAATTAAATATGAAAAGATACAGCTGTCCCCAAAGCCTAATCCTTGTCACAGACAAACTTTCCTTGACCTGGAACCGTGTGGAAAATAAACAGAGCGGTAAAGGACATGTTAATAACTCATTTCCACAAAGCCTGGCCTCACTCTTCTGCTACCGGAATTTTTCCCTCTGCTGCTCTCTCCTGCAACAAAAAGTGTTTATTAAGGTACAAATCATTTTGCGTTGGTTTAGGTATGCAAATAATGCATCAAAAACTGTCCAGTTTGTGTTCCACTGGGAACGTCTCACACCTTCCTGGAGAACCAGGATAACATTTCCTTAGCTGAGGGTGTCCCTGCCATTCCTGGGTGGATGGTGAGACCCAGGAGGGCTCAGCTCCCACCTCAGCCTGCTGAGGTCATGGCACCAACCACTGAACCCTCCCTGTCCTTGTGTCTGTCAGCTGATGGAGAACACAAAGGTCACTTTGAGACTGGGAAAAGGCCCCAGGAAAAGGAGAATTTCCCAGGTTTGTCAGCTCCCCATGGAACCCAATCCAGAGAAATCTCTTCATTCCTTTGTCATCCACGTACTTTCTCCTCCTCCTCCCCACACAGTGGCATTTCTGATGGGAAGAGATGTCAGCCATGGAGGGAGAGCTCAGGGATTCAAAGGATGAGCTGAGCTGGGCTGGAATTGAGTCATGAGTCCTGGAAAAAGGAGATGGAGCCTGGGATCACCCCTGGGGATCAGGAGCTGGTTCGTGGGTCCAGCTGAGACCTGTGCTGGCCACTGCTCCCAGGGTGTCCCTGTCCTGGGGGGAGCAGACCCCATGAGGCCTCCAGGACCACCCTGAGTGAGCCACGTGCAAAACCTGAGCTCTGCCTTTGCAGCCCCTCCTCCAGATGCTGCTCCAAGGCCCTGGCTCAGGGAATACGGGATCATTTGTGTTGGAAAGTTCTCTGTGACCATCCAAGTGTTCCCCCAGCACTGCCAAGGATCCATCACTGGGTCTGCCCCAGGTGCCACATCCACTCTGTTAAACCCCTCCAGCGAGGGGGCTCCATCCTTCGGAGCTTTATCACTGCTCAACCCTTTTCCAATATTTTTGGAGTCACTGCTTGCCAGGAAGGAGGAATTCCAAACCCAGGACACCGAAGCCACCAAACTCTGCTGTCCAGGCAGGGCCACCTCCACCACAGACACCTCTGAGGACACAAAGCTTGGAGATGTGCACTGGTGTCCTCAGAGAACCGGCAGCAATAACAAGAATTCCCATTCATTCCCATCCCAGCTCAAGCCTCTCAAGCTGCTGATTATTTTCTGAATGGGTTTTATGTGACATTCTCACTGCAGTACTAATCTCATTTTTTGAACAAGAAGATGCAAAGGGAAGCAGTGAAATGATCTCAATTTTACCCCCTACATTTTTACACAGGCTGGAGAAGTAGCTGACTTTTTTAAAATGTCATGATTTTTTATCAAGGCTTTGAATTCCGCCCTGCCAAAACACAGGGAATATTTTAACAGATAAAAGAAAATAAAAATATCTCTTGGGTTTTTTTTTCACCCCAATGCTAATAGTAAGTTAAGTAATAAAGAGCAAGTGATTAACTGGTTGCTGAATTGGTTTTGAAATCTGGCCAGATGTGTTCGAGCAGGAATTGTTGGCTGATAGCATTTTTATAAATCTGATCTCTATTTATGCGCCTGCCTGGGAAAAGAGCACTTCTGAAATCTGGCTTTATAGTCCTCGATTAAATGATTCTGGATGAGAATTTTAATTTACAGTTTGAAGAGTGTGTGTGTGATGAAATCCTCGCTGGTTTTTTGTCTGAGTGTATCAGACTAATCAAAGATCCTTCTTCCAACCAAGAGGCCGAATTCTTCTTGCAATGGGAGAATTTGTGAGTAGGGACTGATTTCCCAGATAACATTGACAGAAATGAGAATTAATTTACCCTGTTCTTGCAGCTTTCAGGACTTTGATAATGGTGTGACTAGGGCAGGCACCTGCGCAGAGGAGTTTGCAATGAAAATGTTCGCACTGCCCTCTAGAAAATGGATCTGGTTTTGTGCCAACTACGCAAAATCCACAAGTTTGCATCCCAAGGGCGCAGGCTGGAGATGTTCTGCTTGGAACTTCCCCAGAGATGTTTCTAAGCAGCAGAGTTAGAGCTGAGTGGAAACTTCTCACTTCCCCTTCCAGAGTGAAAATATGACCAAATCTCAGAATGCCAGAATGGATTGGGTGGGAAGGGACCTTAAAGCCCCCCAGTGCCACCCCTGCCCTGGCAGGGACATCTCCCACCATCCCAGGATGCTCCAAGCCCCGTCCAGCCTGGCCCTGGACACTTCCAGGGATGGGGCAGCCACAGCTGCTCTGGGTACCCTGTACTGGGGCCTCCCCACTCTCACAGGGAAGAAAATGATGTTGTCAGTGTGATTTTGGGTCTTCTAACCTCCGTACACATCCATGTATTTTTATCCATGTAGATAAAGATGGAATTCTTCCTCACGTCATTTCTCATCCAGTCCTGCCACCTTCAGATATTCCCTGTTTAAAGCCCATTTTTACATGGATCTGGTCTCCCTCAGAAAAGTAGGATAAACCATGGATGGGCCAGTTCATCACAGTTATCTTGGCTGATGTGGAGGAGATCCGTGTGCAGCAGCTCCCAACTGAAAAGAGCATCACGAAACTCAATTTTGGGCCACTTTAAGTATTCAGGATATTCCTGTGCACCCCAAATTTTTCTGTTTTAGTGCATACACTGCACCTCCACATCCAAGGTAACAGACATCCAAGATCTGAGCTCTTGTCTGACTCAAGGGTAGAAAAATCTCCTTCTCCTGCTTTGGAGGGCAGGAATTTTCACCTTGGCTCAGATATTCAGCACCCTTGGGCTCCATACAGGAGGGAATTCATCGGGGTTGGTCCAGACGGATGAGCTCTGGTGCTATCCCTGTTGGCTTTTGTGGCCAGGCAGCTCCAGAGGGGGTCAGCACCTGGATCCCAGATGTGCCCAGCTCTGGGACCACTGAACATCTGGGCACAGTCTGTGAGTCACAGCTGGGTTCTGAGGAGGGGCAGAAGGGAACACTTCCCTGGGCAAACCTGCCATGGATTTCCAGGCACAGGCAGCTCTTGCTCTGGCTGTGTCATCTTCTCCCAGGGCAAACACTGGGAAGGTTCCTCCAACTCAGGAGGAACTCCCTTGCCCTAGGGTAACACCAAAAGCAGAGATTTGGGTGCTCAGGATCATTTTGTTGGTTCCTTTTCTTTTTTCCCAGAGTAAGATGGAGGTGATGATCCATGAAGGGTTCTGGAAGCTCATTACATGCAGCTTCTCCCCTTTAGTGGTTTTTGATGCACAGGCAGGAGCACGGGGATCTCTCCCTGGAGAGGAACCTGGAGGCTGCAAGGGGTAGGTGAACTGGGGGAGCTGACAGACTCAGGACTGGGATGAATTCTGCCCAGATGATTCAGGTTCACTGCCCAGCTCCAGCAGACAAACGAGGACCATCTCTAGTCACAGCCACTCTCACGGTGATGCTGCTCTGAGCTTCCATCCCAAATGGTGACTTTGAGGATTTCCCAGGTTATTGGGAAATAGGCTATTTCTGCCAACACCAATGGGCTGCACCTTTCAACAGGAGCCTGAGTGCCCCCAAATTTAAGCATCCTACGAGTGCAGAACCTGTGAAACATCCCCAAGACATCCCCAATTTGGTGAAACCATCAATAACTGCTGCAGGGAAACATTAAGGGATCGCTTTATTTTTTATGAGCACAGAGCAAACCCAAAGCAGCTGCCATGGAAAGTGCAACGACTTTATGATCAATTCCATGAGCTGCCCGAAATTTAACCCAACTTTTTGTTGCAAGCTGAAGGAACTGGTTTGGGTGACTGATGTGACTGCAGTGAACCTGAAACCAGGCAACCACGTGGAACCTGGTGATCTTCACGGTCCCTTCCCAGCCAAAGCATTCCATGGCTTTGTGATTCCATGTCCCAGCCTCCCAGCTGGCTGTACAGCCACTCCACAGAGCTGGTAATGTCTGGGTTGCTGCATCCCAGCACCCTCCTGAGCAGAGATCCAGGCAAGGACATCTTGCTCGCAGCTGCCAGTGGGGTTATCCCGGGAAGAGTTGCCCAGATAAAAATTGATGGCTGAACACATTCCACTCCTTTGGAGCTCAGATGTGACAGAGCCTTTGTAGCAAAGCCCAGGAGGCTGGAAACTTTCCTGGGGAGATGGAACCCTGTAAATCATTTCCTGTGTTAAAACAGCTACAAGAGGGAGCCGTGCCTGGCGAGTACAGCAGGTAACGGATTTAGGCCACCTGGAGCTGTGTGTTTCTAAATTCAGGGCTAAAGGAGGGATTCATTCATCATTTGGGAGCTCCTGAAGGACCTGGGAATAGTTTTATGTGTATAAATAATGGGGGGTTTTGCTATTTGTCACTTTGTGCATTTTAGCAACCTCCTGGTCTGGGAGAGGGGGACAGGAGGGACTTTTATCCTATGAACTCTTGTTTGGCACATCTTATTTCTCTGGGGAGCATGCCACAGGCAGAAATTATCCACGTGGGAGCAAACACGGTTTTGGTTTGCACTTTGCAAATGTCCACTGTGCTGAGAGTACTCAAAATACCCAGGGCTGTGCTGAGGAAGGAGTCTCCAGGGAATATTCCTCTCCTCACACACTGATCCTTCAGCAGTGACAGCGCTCAGATGTTCAGGCTGCTTCGTTTTTTTTCGTGAGGGTGCTGCTAAATTCCCTGCAAATCACCGCCTCCTGCAGCTGCTCTGCAAACAGGACTCCATGGTGTCAGTGCAGCGAGGCAGCGAGGGTGAGCCCCAGCGCTGGGGGCTCTTTGTTCTGTTACAGTCCGCTGTTGGCATCTCCAGGGGAAATCCCAGCAGCTGCTCCCAGCCTCCCGCTTTGTCCTGGAGCAGGGACCCTCGTGCCTGGGCTTTGGCCCTGGCAGGGCTCGTGGAGACAGCGGGACGGGATCCGCGCTGGAGCCGGCTAGGATTTCCAGCCTGGAGCCCTCTCCTGGAGGAAAAGGCAGCTCTGCTGCCGGGAGAGAGAGAGAGGGAGAGGCGGGCTGAACACGTCCTCCTGCAGCCGGGATTTGGGGGAGCCGCTGGCGTTTCGAGCTCCGTGGCCAGGCTGTGGAAGGGAAGACGGGGTGCTCGGCAAAGGCAACCCCAGACCATGAGCAATCCCATCCCCAGAGCCTCGGGATAATTCACAGGGGCGTTCAAGGAGTGAGATCACTGCAAGCTGTGTTTCTGCCCCACTCCCTGGTCCTGGCCAGCCGGGAGGGTTCTCTGCTCCCCGTCCCCTCTCTGGAGAGACCCCGGACATTTTTAGCACCTGCCTTGGGACTGGGCTTTGGAGAGATGCGGGCTGGGACCATCCAGCCCCGTCTGAGCTGATCCAGAGGCTCCCAGTGCTGCCCCAGCGAATTCCCTCTCCAGTTCCTCACGGAAGGACGCTTCCTTCAGCCTTTAGGGTTTTAAAAGCAAGCCGTGGCTATCAGGGCGTGTTTTCGGTTCCAGAGGTACACGCCAAGAGTTTGCAGGATTTGCAGCAGGTTGGATCTTTCCCAGGGCTGGGGGTAAGGCACGAAACAGAGAAGGGAGCCCTGGAGCCGGCGGTGCCCTGGGACACGTACGGGACCAGGGTCGGTGCCAGGGGCCCTTTAGGAGGGATATCTGCCACGAGGCACCATCTGGGCTGGCATCTGGGGACCAGGGCTGCGACAGCCTCACCTGGCCGTGCTCTGCGAGCCTTAGTGTGCTCCCCGGGCAGGAATAAACTCCGCTCACGGGACTTGGGCGGCTGCGGCAGCAGTGGCTGGGCAGGCTGGAGCCCTGGGTGGATTGACAGGGCACGGCACCCAAAGGCCGCCCCACGGCGGGGCTGGGGGGCGCCGTGCCCCATCCCCACCTCCGAGCGGGGCTGCTGCCTCTCCCCAGCGCCGTGACATCGGCCAGAGGTGGCTCTTTCCTGGCTGCCGGCGTTCGCAGCGCCCTGGGTGCGGGGCTGACCACTCCCCCTCCCTTTGAATAGCAGCCCTGCCTCAAACACTATGGTATTTCCATCCTCCCCGGCTCCAGCGCCGACAGCACCAGGTAACTGGGAGGAGAGCGGACACAAGTGTGGGAAGCCGTGGAGAACATAAAGCTTTTCCCCGGGTCCTTCAGCTGAGCCGTAAGTGGTGTGGGGAGAGGCTCTTGGAACTCTTTCGGGGGTTGGAGGTACCTGTGGACATTTTCAGGACAATCAGATCTGGTTTGGGGTGATTTACTTTGCCTCTCTCCATTTCCAGTTTTACCCAGTAATTGATTTGTGTATTTGCTACCGCAGGATCTTTTGTAAATGTCTCAGATGATGTTTCCCTTTAAAAATGTATGGATATGTATATGTGTGTGTATATATATATATATTTGGTACATAATTTTTATACAGAGATTTAGGACAACATTATTATTTTCCTCATAGAGGTGGAAGGCTGTGCACTGGCATTAGTACAGTGAATTAAATTTGCAGTTCCTTTGCTGTTGTGAACTGTAATTTGGTTTTGGTGTAATTTGATTTGGTTTTGCTGTGAGGGAGGGGAGACTGAAGTGCCTGGGGTCGGACAGACAGACCCGGGGCCGATTCCTGCTTTGCAGGGATGATAGGAAGGATTTGCTGTGAGCCCTCCAGGTGTTTTCCGTGCTGGTGCCATCCCCTCAAGGGCCCTGAGTGCCACAGGTGCCAGCCTTTGCCTTGGGAAGAAGCTGGAGTGTGACAGCTGCAGCGATGCGCTGCCGAGCCGCTGCCATTCCTTGGGAAGAGCAGAATCCTGCCCACCCAGCCCAGGCAGTGGGAATTGTGTGTCCCTGAAGAGTCCAGCCAAGGCCTTCCCCCTTCCCTTTGGTCTGTAAATCATTGCTCTAACACACTCACTTGGTGTCCGAGTCACCATCAACTTCCCATCCTGCGCTGTCAGCTGACAGCTTTGGGGGCTGCGGGCTGGGGCCAGGCCACCCTCCTGCTCCAGCCCATTCCTGCTGCCTCCCCTTCCACTGCGTTTGCACCTTCCCCTGCCTGCCAGGAAAATACTGTTCTGGCAAGCCTGATTTATTGGGGCATTTTCTCCTCGCCCAGGGGCTGGGGGTGTATGGAAGCCCGAGGCGCTTTTTGTCCCCCTGCACTGGGATGTGTGTGTCCATTGTCCTCAGGTTCACCACAGAGCTTTTGGGGGGGTAGAGTGCCCCTCCAGATAACCAACCTCTTACACATCTGGCAAGTTGAGGGGCAAAGACACACATGGTAACCCCACCTTCCCCAGGCGTTTGGAGCCCACGAAGAGTGGGGTTTGGTGAGATTTTCAGAGCGGGTTTGGGCAGGCTGGTGCACTGTCCTGCTGAAGGTCCCTCAGGGATCCCGGGGGACTCCCAGCTGGGCTGTCCATCCCTGCCCAAGCCCCTGTGCCGCGGGAGGTGCTGGGCTCTGTGAGATGGGGAAGGTGTGAGGGCTCAGGTCCCACCCTGGGGCAGGGATCCCGCTCTGAACAGCGCGACACTGACCCCTTTCTGTCCCCTTCAGCTCTGCCCCAGCTGAGGGCCTGGCCCACGGCGTTGTGCTGTGAGTCTACTGCTTCACGGAGGCCAATTCGTGAGTGAAATCACGGCTGACCTGATTAACCCTCCCCTCACATCCTGCTGCAGCCGCCGGTGGCCGCTGTGAGCCGGCCCAGAGCGGGGGGATTTCATGGCCACAGCTCTGGCATCCCACCCAAAGCCTCTCCGGCCTGACCCCTGCTCTCAGCTCGCTGTGCGTCTGCTGAGGCTGCTGAGGGGGCATTATCTTAGCTAATTAGCGGCTGAGTAATCGATGAATGAGCAGAGAGCGGGAGAACGCAGGAAAAAAAGCAGTTTCTTACAGAGCACACAAAGAGCGAGGGCCTTGTGGGGCTGGGCCTAACTTTGACCACCCCGGCGCTCTCCCAGGGCCGCTGTCATCCATTCCAGCCCCAGTGTGTCCAGCCAGAGGGGAAGGCTCCGTAGAGGCCATGGTACGGCCCTGAGGTGTGCCAGGCCCGGGCAGGGAGGAGGCCGCTGGAGCAGGGATGGCTGAGGGCCCTGGCCTGTCCTCCCCGGGCAGCTCCTCACGGGCTCCAGCCCCCGGCCAGGAGCTCCTTGTTCCTGGAACAGCGGCCGGGGCTCACACCCTGGCCTCAGCCCGGGGGCTCACACCCTGGCCTCAGCCCGGGGGCTCACACCCTGGCCTCAGCCCGGGGGCTCACACCCTGGCCTCAGCCCGGGGCTCACACCCTCACCTCGGCCCGGGGCTCACACCCTCACCTCGGCCCAGGGGCTCACACCCTGGCCTCAGCCCGGGGGCTCACACCCTGGCCTCAGCCCCTCACTTCCCCTGCGTGACCCTCTCCCGGCCCTTTCACCTGCAGGAGGATTTACAGCGGTGCAGAAGGGCCGCTGCCGCGCTGTGGTTTACTGCAGCACCTCCTGGCCCGGCAGGAAATCGGGTGTGAACACTCTGAAGTTATAAAATCGTAAGAAATGTGGGATTTAGTGTGGCCTATCTGTTAAAAACCTGAAAGTGTATAAAGCGCTCTCCTGTCCACTGCTCCGCTCCTGCCCTAGGGATGCTCCTTCTGTCCGAGGGGGATGTCAGGGCTGATGAACGGGAGGAGGTTTCTAAGATGCCAACAGACCAACAGCCCCTAATTCCCCCGGGAACGGGGCTGCCCTGGAAAGGGCCCGAATCCCAAGGGTTAAAGCCCGGCGGAAGGATGTCATTTCCACCGGCTCTTTGCGCCACCCTCTCCGAGATGATAAATTATTGCTCGATGCAAAAATGAAGTGGTTATCACTGAGCAGCTCTGGGTCAGGCAGCCCGGGAGGGTGGGGGTGTGGCGGGGGCTGCTGCAGGTTTTTTAAGCCTTGATTCACCTTCTTGAAGCCAGAAATACTTTGGTGGGGTTGCCGATGTTGCCCCATCCTCCTGGCTTCTTGTCAGACCCCATGGAAATGCAATTTTCTCGGTTTATTGGGATGGAGGAAAGCACCCAAAGGGTGTTTGGTGGCTGTCCCAGGTGTGCCACCCTGCAGTGACACCTTCCCTGGGGCTGAGGGATGTGGGATGGAGCCAAGTGTGGTCCTGCAGCTCAGAAACTGGAGAACAGTCTGATCCTCAGGACTGCAGCAGAGCCATGGATGGAACATTAAACTGGAAAAGAGAGATGGGACTTGTCTCTGCCACTGGGAAGTCACTGTGGCATTGCTCCATTTCCTTCTTCCTATCCTTAAAAAACCATAAAACTAAAACATTGCATGAAAATACTCTGAAATGTCTTTATATATCCATCAGAATAAAAGTTCACTATATTCTAATATTCATTTTTAACACCGTCCCAACTTCTGCAGGGGTGTGTGTGTGTTAATCATGAGCACAAACAGCTTTTCCCTTTTTAAACCAAGCTTGGTAATCGACTTAAAATTAAAAAAAAATAAATCTTGTAAAAGAGGAGGAGGGATGGATGTTGAGATGAAATTAAAATTTTAATTTAGTTTAGAAATGACCCAAGAGTGTAATAGCTTTGACTGGTACTTGATCAAGTCCCAGAATAAATGCTGGTTCTCCCACACATGTTTTCACAATAGGACAGGAATAATAAGAACAAACAATAAGGCTGAAGTCAAGCTGTTAAGTCATTAAGGATTTTACCAAATGGTTCGGATTCCCCTCTATTTGCTAGCAGCTCTCAGCAAGCTGTGGCTCTGGATTATCTTGATGTAAATCTGCAGTGATTTCCTCAGTACCAGCCAAATTACCTGCCCAGAGAGCTCCAGTCTGGAATGGAGCTCAGCTGAGCTCCCTGACAGCATCCAGCCGAGGAGAGGAACTCTTTAGGCTCTTATTAGAGGAAGCTGAAGAGAAGCAAAATATCACTCAGCCATCAGGGAAACTTGCTGACAGTGAGAGATGTTTTGGGCTGTGAAGTAGTTTCCTCTGGGAAGTGGTGGAAGTTCTGTTAAAATTAGCCCGGACAAAGCACAGCAGAGCTCCCTCTGTGCTGTCTCTGCCTCCTCTTCCACACTTGCTTTTCCAGAGCACAATTATTCCATGCACAGGATCTGCTCACTTGCCTTTTCCAGCAGGGCTTGTCACCTACTGGGTGCCATCCCTGCTCATGCTGGGGTCTTGGAATGGTCTCTTCTGGGATTCCTTCTTCGGAGATTCCATGATTCCAAGTCCTTTTCACAGCCTCCAGCCTGTGTTTCTCTGTCCTTTAACCATTGTCACCCACAAAACCTGCATCAGATTGGGGAACTGGTTTAATTTGTGTTTAACCAGGACTTCTCTTGAATCCACAGATAGGGGGTTGCAAATTGTTGCTGAGTTTAGTGCTGTGTTTCTGCCTCTCTCTTGTGCTTTTTAACAGCTTAGCTTGGAGGGGAAGAGAAACCAGAAAGCAGACTGGCTCTAAATGTCTTGGAGCTGCTGTCTAGAGATGCTAATTCACCTCTTGCAGGCTGGTGTGGGATTTGCTGGGGCTGCTTAGCAGCTCTGGTTAAATCCTATTGCTATTCCTTGTTGCATGAAGCCTGTCCTGGGTGTCAGGAAGGGTTTGGTGCTGCTGCTGTCAGTGCACACCCGTGGCCTCGAGCAGCAGCGTGCGGTGCCTTGCTGGAAGGTTCAGCCTGAGAAAGATGCAAATGACACCCAGTGAGGCATGAACGCGGCTCTCGAGAGCTGCTGCGAGCGAGGTGCTCGATCAAAGGGGAAAAAACCCCAAACCAAACCCCAGCTGCCACTGCATGAGCTGCAAAGCAGAGAACAGAGCTGCTGCTGGGGCCTGCTGTTTTCTGCTCTTTGGGGCTGTGCTGCCTCACTCTCGGGCACGTGGGTGTCACTGCGGCAGGTGAACAGCACCAGCCCTCTCTGGCTCCATCTCACCCTGGCTGTCTGCCTTTGTTCAGCAGCATCAACCTCTGCTTTAGGGCAAGATCAGCCCGTGTTTACCTGAGATGGTTCCCATGTGCTGAAGGCTGTGGTCAGGGGTGTGATGGGCTGGGATTGAGCACCTTACCCTGCGTTAGGAGATGCCCCTCATGCCAGGGCACTGGAGGCACTGGAGCACTCTGGAAGTGCTCAAGGCCAGGTTGGACAGGGTTTAGAGCACCCTGGTCTCATGGAAGATGTCCCAGGCCATGGCACAGGGTGGAATGGGATAAGTCCCTTGGAACCCAAAGGTTCTGTGCTCGCTCAGGTTGCAGCAATGGGCTCCACGCACCGTCTTTGTCTGGCGCAGCTGCAGCTGCCCCAGCTGCAGGGAGATTTAAGCCAAGGCGTTTTAACGCCTCGGTGGGGTGGGCTGGCAGGGTGTGCACAGATGCCGAGCTCAGTTAAGGCTTCTCAGCCACACTAACTCGCACTCGGTGTGGTTTTGGGTACAAAGAGAAACAAGCTGGTTGTTCTTCCACCACGTAGAAGTAGTTTTCAATCTCGTGAATTAAAAAAGAGAAGTTTGAAAAAAAAAAAGTCTGCTGGTGTTTGAGGCAGAGTTAGTAATAACCAGCAGGAAATGATGATGATAATTTAATACCGTGCACATGCAGGTGTTTTGTGTTGGGCCATTACTCACAGGGTGCAGGGGAGATGCTCTGGGGGTCCCTGTTTGCTGAGGTGCTGAGTGAGACACAGTCAATGCATCCCTGCCCTTCCCCAGGGGTGGGAAACTGCAGAGAGCTCCAGCAGCAGCAAAGCCCCTGGGGAAGGAGCAGAGGGAAGGCAGGGAGAGGATCCCAGGACCTCCAGGAGATGTTCAAGAGTGCAGGTTAGAAATGGGGGCTGGAGGTGACATGGTTGTGATGGTTTTGCTGAGGAGAGCTGAGCACCAAACATGTGGAGCACGAGTCTGATGAAGGAGCTGGGAAAGGGGCTCAGCCTGAAGGAAAGGAGGCTCCGGGGGCCCTTCTGGCTCTGCACAACTCCCTGTAAGGAGGGGCCATCCAGGGGGAGTTCAGTCGGTTCTCCCAGGGAAGAAGTGATAGGAGTAGAGGAAACAGCCTGAGGTTGCAGCAGGGGAGGTTTGGGTTGGATATCAGGAAAATTTCTTCACTCAAAGGTTTGCCAAGCAGTGGCACAGATGCCCAGGGCATGGTGCAGTCACCTTCCCTGGAATTGTTAAAAAAATGTGGGAAGTGGCACTTGGGAGAGTGGTGGGCCTGGCAGTGGCAGGTTAAGGTTTGGGTTGTATGGTTCTGGGATTTTGTTGTAAGATAATACAGCCAGGTGTTTGCAGCTGCAGCAGTCACAGCCCAGGGCTCTGCAGGAGTGCAGAGGTGTTCCCCAGGAGCTGGAGCTGTGTCCTCAGAGAGCTTAAAGCAGCTCCTCTGCATCCCCAGCTGGGAACAGCCATTCCCTTGGCTCCAGGTCCCATCCTGCCTGAGCCAGCTGTGCTGAGCCCAGGCTGTTCCTCTTCCCTCTTTCCTCCCAGCACCTTGGAGTCACATTCCCCAACGCACAGACAGTGCCTTGGCCCTGTGCTTTCCACTGGCATTGCAAGGAGAGAGGGAGAAACATCCACACCTCAGATAACACAGCCTCATTGCAGCTCCTCCAGCGCAGCCACACAAATGGGTTCATTGATGATTAAAAATCTCAGCTAATGAGCAGCTCTGGCAGGATGACTTGCTCAGGGGAGTGAATCCCATGTGAGGAATGCCATGAATTGCATGGCAGAAATTCAGCCAGGGAAGCCTAAGCTCACGTGCAAAAACAGAGGACGTGTCCTGAAAACACCAAAGTTCTTTGTGAGACAGACTGGGCCTGACAAAGCTTTCACAGGAAAGGTGCTGATCTCAAAAAACTGCCTTTTTTTTTTTTTTTCCTCTTTCAAAAGAAAAAAATTGGCAACAATTTCCCACCTATTCTGCACTAAAGGAAATATGATCTCATCTTCCATCAGAGCAGCTCTCTCAGCTTACAGGTGATAATTCATTCCCCATTGTCAGGCTCTCCCCTGGTTACACTCCTGCATCTGAGTGCTGCATTGTTGATACGACCCCTCTAATCACAATATTTCCTATTAACCCAGGTATTTTTCCGCTCAACTTTTCCAGCCTAAACACGTTAAGGTGTCAGTCTGCTCCAAGCTTTATACAGCTGTGCAAAGCATGGATTTAGCTGGTGCTGTCAGTTTTTATGGCATGGATCTTAATGCCCATCTCCATTCCTGCAGGCACCTCCAAGATGATGAGTTATTATATGGACACAACCATCGGCAACACAGCTCCTTATCCTTTGGCTCGGCCTGGAATGATGGTAAGGAATGGACAAGGGGAATGGCCTTGCACTGAATGAGGGTGGGCATAGATGAGATTTTAGTAAGGAATTTGTCCCTGTGAGGGAGGGGAGGCCCTGGCACAGGGTGCCCAGAGAAGCTCTGTCTGCCCCTGGATCCCTGGCAGTGCCCAAGGCCAGGCTGGACAGGGCTTGGAGCAGCCTGGGACAGTGGAAGGTGTCCCTGCCCATGGCAGGGGTTGGAGTGAGACAGTCTTTAGGGTCCCTCCCAATCCAAGTCTTTTCATGACTCTATAAAAGACAGGAATTTGGGCTGATTTCCTACCCCAGCAGTGTTCTCTCAGGTTGCTGTGATTTCTCCAGCCCTGACCCAGCTCGGTGCCATCTCCTAAATACCCAAGGTTTTTGGCAGTTCAGAGCAGTCCTGAATTCCAAGTGTTTACCCAGAGCTTCTCTGACCCTCTGGAGCCTGCAAATCTCCTCTGGAAACGGGATCCTGCATCGGATTTCCTGCGCTTGTGTTAGGAGGATTGTTAGGGAGAGCATTGTGTCGCTGCCTGCTCCCCCTGCTGACCTTCACCTGCGATCAGTGGGAGCAGCACGGAGCAGGGCAGCATTTGGGAAAGGTTCCCGTGGTGTTCTGGAGTTTTGGGACCACTCTGGTGCTCCCTCTCCCGAGCCAGCTCTGTCCTGTTCATAGCAGACTGTGACTGTGTATAATGAAGGTTAGAGTGTCATCCTGGGACAGGTTGGGCAGGGATTTGAGCCTTTTTTTTTTTTTTTTTGGAAAATCAGATCCATATTTAAGGAAATATGATCCATATTTAAATAAATCAGACCTATATTCAAGGAAATCAGAGAATTTTAGAGAGATTACATTTTTAACCATTTTTTCCAAAGAACCGCTGAGTGTTAGAGGTCAGATAAGCTCTGGGCTGACACCTCAGGCTGCACAGAACTTGTGCTAAAACTCAACATTTTCCCCAAATTGGGAAGAAAAGCCCACCCTGAGCCAAGAAATATTCCCAAGGCAGCTCCATAGCTTTCCTTTAAATGGTTCCAAGCAAGCATTTGGCTTTTAAATATTGATTTGCCATCAAGGAAATCTATTCCCCCACAGGGAAATGGTAACAATGATAAAAAATTCAAACATCCTGCATGTATTTATAGATCTGTGCATGGTATTGTCCTCTCCTAGGGAGACAAACAAATGCAATGTATTTATTATATGGTATATATGTATATGTGAGTGTGTCCATGGTAAATATATATATAATATATACACACAGATGCACATAATAAATGTGCTGTGTACATGGATACACACACACTATATACATAAATATACATGTATAAAAATAGGTGTACAGAATAAAATGAAAATTATACCCTGAGATCATTTATTAAAGCTTTGTTCCCAATCTAAACAAATCTGTTTCTAAAGGCCTCTATGTCTGTCTATTAAATATAATTTTTTATAAAATATAAATTTAGCTTCATATACAATAAAAATAAATATGTAATTTATACTGAGTTATGAGATAGGATTACATAGGTGTGGGTGTAGAAATGCTTATATCACGCATATAATCAAACCATCTATATTTTGTGTGTGTTAACACATAATAATACAGTATATTAAGTAATATTTGGGTAATAATACATTATATTATATACATTATATATGCATCTGTACGTTTCATATGAGCTGTATAATTCATATGCCCATGTGTGCATACCACATGTATAAACGTGTTTGTGGACACAACAATAAAACCAGTATAAATATAAATAACCCAAATATAAAGAAAACAATCCCAAATAATATCCCTATAAATAGGAAGAGGAGCATAAATATGACAGCTGGGACCAGGCTCCCCCACAGTGCCTGGGCAGGGCTGTGGTTCTGCACCCCATGATGACCCCCCCACAGTTTGGGGGTGTTGGGGGCCTTCTGCTGCCTAAAAATGACATTCCCAGTCATGGGGAGTGGAACAAATCCCTGCCACAGAGGGTGTCCCCATGGGAGACCCCTCAGGCTGAAATCCTGCCAAGCTCAGCCTCACTCTGACCTTTACTTTTCTCCTCATATTGGTTTAAAAAAGGCCCTTTTTGGCCCCATCCCAACACCCCTCAGTCACAGGGGTTGGGATCTGCCAGGGCAGGACTTGCTGCCTGAGCCCCTGGCCCTTTTGGGGTCCTGATCCCCTGACAGTTCCCCTCTGCTCCTTCCAGAGACAAGCAGTGCCCGGTCCCTGCGAGGATCCCTGGGTGACGTGTGCCTTCCAGGCCTCCTGCTGCCCGCCCCGGCCGTGCTGCCCGCTCTGGGATGAGCCCGCCACGCAGGAGGTGCCCACGGGGCTGGAGCACTACAGCACGGGTAGGACACGGGGCTGGCACGCGAGGACATGACGTGGGGGTGGCACCTTCCCTGTGCTGGGGGGCTCGGAGCAGCCTCAGCTGGAAAAACGAGCCTGAATCCTCACCAGGCTCTGTTGGTTGTGTTCCTGCCCCTGGTGTCCTCCAAGATTTGCTTTCTGCCCCAGTCCTGTCTTCATTTACTGGGGGCTTTGCCCTTAGTGCCTCCCTCAGGCACAGCATCACAAGGTTGGTACCTGCCCTGATGGTGTCAAGGGTGTCCCTTAGTGAAGATTGGTCCAGAAAGCAGAAAAAACCCTTAAATATGGGGTTTCTTTGTATCTATTGTCCTGCTGTTGAAGTGATGCTCAAGGGTGGGAGCTTCCTTCTTCCCTGCCATGGTGTGGGAGAACTCCTCTCCCCTTTCAGCTGGTGATTTCGTTGGTTTTTGAAGTTCTCTGTGCACCTCCCTTGCATGTAGGGGCAGAAGCAGGGGCTCTGGGAGGATCCCATGGGCAGGGTGGACCTACCAAGCTGCAAGTTGCACCCTCTGCATTTGTCCTGGCATTTGCAGGACTGATGCCCTGGCTTCTGCTTAGTGGCTTTGGAAAGTGGTGTCCATGGAGGCTTGAAAGAAAACAGGGATTCCCAAATTTCCATTCCACTCTGGTGGTAACACTGGGTGTCTTGTAACTCAATGCTCTGGACTGGCACAAGGTGCCCAGAGCAGCTGTGGCTGCCCCAGCCCTGGAAGTGTCCAAGGCTGGGACACTTGGAGCAACCTGGGATAGTGGAAAGTCTCACTGCCCATGGCAGGGGGTGGGCTTTATGATCTCTTCCGACCCTGTTTTAGGATTTTATGATTCCTTGGGAGGTTGGTGGCCACCAGAGCTGGAGAGGAGAGGCCACACTGGGCCATCAGCTAAAGCAACTCCGTGCCTGGGTGTAGGGAATGTCTTCCCCACCTGGGCCTAGGGAATGTCTTTCCCTACCTCTGCCTGGCTGGTGTCTCCTCTTACACCTTTACAGTTTGGAAGTTGTTAGAAAAGCAGCAGTGTCTGATTCTTGCCCCAACACATGAATTTTCATGCTAGGCTTGCACTTTGGGCCGTTTCTTGTGATGTGGAAGGTGGGGTGGAATGAGATGAGCTGTAAGGTCCCAAGCCAGACCATCCTGGGATTCCAGGACTCCTGTGTGAGCAGCTGGCTGGGCAGATGTTCCCTGGCCTGGGGTGGGTTAGGAGGGAGCAGCCCGAGGCTCAGGCACCCCCCGGCACAGCCCAGCCACAGAACCAAGAGAAAGAGCTCAAGTTGCACAATGGTGACCTTTGCCAAGGGCCAAGATGAAGTTTATGTTTCACTTCAGTCCCACATAAGCCTATCCTGAAGCACTTAAATCCCATGTAAGCTTTCCCGTGGTATGTGCTGCTCTCCTGTGAGCGGTTCCTGGTTGGTAGTGGTACTCACTGGCCCCTGGGGAGGGAAAGCCCTGGATGTTCAGAGGGTTTCTGCAGCTGAGGAGTTCAGCAGAACCAGTGACTGCTGCGGTCAAATGTACAGTTTGAAATCTCTCCTTGGCAAAGGTTCAGGCATTTGAGTTTTTTTCCTTTCTCCCTTGGTGAGCACTTGAGTGTGAGCAGGAGATGGACACAGAGAGCTGTGCCTGTGGCCAGAGCAAAGCCCCTCTGCTATTCTCAGGCGTCCTTATTCCAGCTATTTGCTCAACTCCTGTGGGTGACCTCTCTCAGCATGATATCAGCTCTGCTCTGGGGAAATCTGCCCTGGCAGTATTTGGATTTGCTCAAACATTTTGCAAGTCTGTGCCTGGAAAGTTTTTTTAGGGATTTTTTTTCCAACCCTCTCCCATTTTCTGTGAAAGTGCTCTCTCCAGGGACCAACATATCTGCAGCCCAGATCTTCCTTACTCCATGATGGCTCTGTGAACTTCTTGTTGCAGAGGCTGGAGCCTGCCTCAGACATTAGTGAAGCCAAGGAAAGAAATCCAAACTGTTGCTGTCTTCTACAGGTTTTGATCCAATTTCTAGTGAGTTGTGATGAGCAGGACAGGCCCCTGGGTCTCTTGTAATACCTAAAAACTACTTTTCAGTTCTTCCTGTTGCAATGCAAGGTGCTCTTTCTCTGATTTGTTTTTTAATGTTGCTGGTTCTTCAGTCTAGAGCAGTTTCTAATTTTAAATGAGAGGAAACTCTTATTTGTATATGGGGCCAGGAACAGCCTTTCATTTCTCCTTTGTGTCTCGGCTGCACATGAAAACCATTTGTCATCTATTCTTCTGCTGCACCAGAGGCTATTTTGGTTTTCATGGTCTTGATGTTGGTGAAAGAAACAAGTCAACAAGGAAAATGCAAGTGTGAATATATCCTCCTGCAATAGAAACCCACAACATTTCTAAGAGTTTGAGGGCTGCTTATGTTTAGGGAAGATGCTTTGCCTTTGAAGTTTGGGCAAGTTTATTTGCATTGTGCTTGAAGCTGATAAGATTATTCTGTGATATGGATAAAGGAAAGCCTGATGTGGATTGAGCTTATAGATAAAGCGAGAAGGGGTGGAGTTTTTGCTTGAAAGGCCAACATTTGAAAATGGAGTGGAGTCAGTTTTATTTGTCAGCTTGTGCCACAATGTGTGCTGCACATGTTGGGCATGTCACTGCCCAGAGATGGCCACAGTGAGGGAAAGGCCCATCCCAGAGGTGACAGAACAAGGCCATCCAGAGGGGAGCTGCTGGCTGCTCATGGACAAGAGCTCTGCTCCTTGCACGGGCGGCGTCAGGACTTCAAAGGCACCTTGGCTGCTCCATCAGCTCCCCAACTGCAAGTGCCCCACGCCTGCCCAAAGCATTGCTGAAAGGATGCTGAAAGCCACACTTAGCACCTTATGGTGAATTCATAAGGAATTAGGATCCTAATGTTTCTCTCTAGGAATACTTTTTGGATTATACAATGTTAGGTGGAAAACTGGAGTGGAAGAACAGATTTGCTAGTGGGATTATCAAATTACTGTGTGGCTCTGGGTAACCTGATCTAGGAGGTGGCATCCTGCCTGTGGCACAAGGGTTGGAATCAGGATGATCTTTAAGGTCCCTTTCCACCCAAACCAGTCCGGGATTCTGTGATTCCATTACAATTTCAGCACGGATGCAGTGCTGGCTGCCTTTAGGAGCCAAGGCCACTTTAACAGCCCCTTCCACTCAGAGTGGGTTTGTTTTCCTTACTGATAGGGGAGATAAACCTGTTGTTAATGGCAAGTGAGGGATGAAACAACTCCGACTCCAGCGGAAGAAGTTTCTACAAGTGTTGTGCTGAATTAGCACTCTTGGACTGAAGGTATTCCCAGCCTTTTGGATATTTCTGGAGCACATGGGGGACTGCTCCTGGCTTCACTGAGAAATTAATCACAGAATCCCAGAGTGGCTTAGGTTGGAAGGAACCTTACAGATCATCTCATTCCACCTCCCTGCCACGGGAGGACAGCTTCCACCAGAGCAGGTTGCTTTGAGCCTGGTCCGGGCTGGCCTTGAACAATTCCAGGGATCTTTTGGACAGCAAAAAGCAGAGCAGGTACTCCATGGGCATCAAGTCCTCACAGCCCGGGCTGCCCTGGTGTTGAGCTGGTTTGGCCAGGAGAGCCAAGCCCTTGCAGTGGAGAACCCCTCGGTGTGCCCCCACACCAGGCGGGGCGGGCGCTCTCCCTGTGCCCCCACGCTGCTGCCCCTGTGTCCCTCCTTCCAGCCCGGCTCCCAGCCCTCCATGGCCCTGCTTTTCCCCACGTGTCCCCCTCCTCTGCCTGCTCTTCTCCCGGTGGAGAACCCCGCAGGAAAAGGTTTTCTGTGGGCGGTTTCTGGGCTGTCTTCCAGGCCCACGCTCAGAGGAAGGGGGCTTGGGGAGGAGGAGAAGGGGGGAAGGTAAAGCTGACCAGGCTCAGCCCGATGGCTTCTCCAGCTGCAGAGCATTTTCCAAGCAAAGCTTTTTCTTTTTTTTTTTTTTAATCTGCCTTTTTTTTTTTTTTTCATGTCCTTTTATCCTATTTTTAACTGCGGCCTCCTTCCTTTTCTCAGCCTCCTCCAACACTTCCCCCTCCCCTGTGCTGTGCTGCCTCCCCCGCATACTCTAGCAGAGATGAATGGGCGCCTTCTCACAGGGCACGCACAGCTGCTGCTCCTGCCTGCAGGATAGCCAGCCCTTCCTTGGGCCAGCCAGGACCAGCCCTGGGCCAGCCAGGATCAGCCCTGAGCCAGCCAGCCCTTCCTTGGGCCAGCCAGGACCAGCCCTGGGCCAGCCAGGATCAGCCCTGGGCCAGCCAGGATCAGCCCTGGGCCAGCGAGAACCAGCCCTGGGCCAGCCAGCCCTTCCCTGGGCCAGCCCTTCCCTGGGCCAGCCAGGACCAGCCCTGGGCTGGCCAGGATCAGCCCTGGAGCAGCCAGTCTCTCCTCACCCTCTTTAACAAATCAGGAGCAGGCAAAGGAAGATGTGCAGGAAGGTGAAGGGAAGCAGGATGGGGGACAGTCACGGTGAGCCCCCATGGGGAGAGATGCGCTGGATGGGAATTCATTCCATGGCTCAGAGAAACCTCTGCACAAAATCCTGCCCCTTCCCAACCTGCTGCAGGATTCCCTGATCCACAGGGGCTGAGTGAGGGTCCTGGGCTCTGTCGTCCCCCTCTGGCAGCTGAGGTGACACGGCCTCTCTGGACCTGGTGCTGTTTAGGGCCCAGCTGGAATGTGGGCCTCTTTTCCTTTTCCTTTCGGGATCTTTGGGTATTCCACTGGCTCCAGTTAAAGGCCAGTCCCAGCTGCTGTGCTGGGACAGTCTGGGCTGTTGAAGGACAGACAAAATTTTCTCTGTTCAGAACACTTTCCAATCTGTTGGTGGAGAGAGGAGATCCCTCCGTGCCTTGGGAATGAATCGCAGGGCTGTGGGATGCCTGAGGTGTGTCTGAGTCTGCTGGGCAGGATGAGCAGTGCCTGCTTTGCTCTGCGGTCAGTGGGGGCTGCTGTGCCTTGTGCCTGTGGATCCTGTTGTTTCCCAGGTGAGGAAAACACACAGGTGTCCCCATGACACTCAGTGGTGCTGGGACCTGCTGCAGCTCAGCTCTTGGAGAGGATTATTTGCACTGAGACAACAGAAAGACAAAAATCCAAGCTTTCACTTTTCCATTTGTTTTCTGCCTGACTCTGGAAAATTCCCTGTGTCGCCTCTCCAAAGCAAAACCCCAGGGAGCTCCCTGTGCCTTGGTCATCAGCAAAGAATGAGCTCAGAGCTCTTTTCCCACTTGGGCTGCAGACTGGAGTCAGCTGGGGATGAGGGATCGTGCTCTGAACAGGGCGTTGGTCCCTGGGAGAGGCTGGGGGAAAGCTGGAGTGTTGGTGTGGGGGGTTTGGGAGAAGCCTGGAGATGTGCTGGGATTCCCAGGTGTAATAGGGGGCCTTGGAGCTCTGCAAGACAGGAAACTCAGGTTTGGGAGCTGCAAAAATGAGCAGCAGCACCAAGAGCTCCAATGTGCCTTGAACAAGGGATAACGGGATGTAGAGCCCAGGAGGAAGGGAAGTGAGTCCAGGGCTGCCGTGGCTGCCTGCAGAAGAGGTCTCATTTTGGGGTGCCCTTGGAGCAGGACTGACCCTTGTATAGGGGTGGAGTGAGCTGCATGTACCTGTTTGGTTTTCCAGAGGAGGAAACCATCCTGCACCACCAAACACTTCAGACAGCCACACAAAGCAAAACTGGGGGGGAGAGGGGGAGTGTGGTGTTTGAGTTTTCTTTAGAAAACTCCTCGGAACCATGACCAGAGGGTTTGGTTCCCCATGGCCAGCTCTTGTAGCAGCACTCAGGAGGATTTGCTGGGCTGGTGAGGAGCAGGGAGGGCAGCAGAAGTGAGGAGAGACATTTGGAACAGGCTTCCCAGAGAAGTGGTGGAATCCCTGTCCCTTGAACTGCTCAAAAAAAGTGTAAATGTGGCACTGGGAGATGCAGTTTAGTGGTGGACCCGGCAGTGCTGGAGGGTTTCTCCAACCTTTAGGATTCTCTCTTTTCTCCCTGGATGGACAGTGGGATGCCAGGAGATCACAGCAGGGCAGGCAGAGGGGCTGTGGGAAGTGGGGAAACCGGGACCCTGCTAACAGCCTGATCCTTTCAGCTTCTGGCTGCTCGGAGCACCTCTCTGTCCCTCCAGATGTTCCTTGTGTTTATGGCTGCTGGAGCAAGAGCCTGAACTCTCTCATTAATGCGTTTCTCTCTCTCTCTCTTCCTCACATCGAAGCCAGAAGTCTCAGCTCCGAGCTGCAGCTGGGAAGGAGCTGGGGTGAGGGGTGGGAGAGGGGAGGGAGGTGTGCGCCAGCCTCCCGTCCCATTCAATCCCCCTCTGCTTCCCTCCCCCCGAATCCTCCCAAAATACACATGCCCTGCAAAAAGAAAAACACTGGCAGATTTTTTATTTCAGAAAGTAAACACTTAGGCCATGGGGGTCTGGAGGTTATGGGAAAAGAGGAAACCATTGGGCTAATCAGGCCGGGACACACTTCCCCTGCTGAAATAAAGCAGAAATCGCTGCCTTGCAGGGCGCTGCTGTGGTTAACCCTGGGGCTGCCAGTGCCATGGAGCGTTTTCCCTCAATCCCTAGGATTTGGTGCCTTGTGGTTCACTCTGGTGCTCCCAGTGCTGAGAGCCAAATTCTGCCCACTCGTTTTCCCTCAGACCCTGGGATTCTGGGGCTCGTGGTTAACCCTGGGGCTGCCAGTGCCATGGGGCTCTGCGAGCTGGACCTTGCCTGCAGGTTTTCCCTCAATCCCTGCATTTTGGTACCTCATGGTTCACCCTGGTGCTGCCAGTGCTGCAGAGCCCTGGGAGCCCAGACCTGCCCACATGTTTTCCCTCAGTCCCAGTTTATGGCCAGGGTGAAGTGTGGGGTAGAAGGGGAGCCAGTACTCCAGAGCAGTCCGGTGGCCCTTTGGGAATGAGCCATTGGGAATTTTTAGTAGGAAATTATTTTTTTTCTTTGGTTTATGAGCCATCCTATAGAATTTCATCGTTATTCTTGCTCGAGAACTCTGCCTGCCGGCTGCAAACCTTTGCAGAGAGGAAATCTCTCTCTGCTTGGATCAGAAGGATTTGGGCAATTTCTGCAGAGCTTTGAAAGGTTTTCAGAAAGCTCCATTTTCCTGTCCTTGCCAGATTTGCATGAGGTGTATAAATGATTAGATTGTGGGTTCTTTGGTCACAAACTCTCCAGGGAGGGATCCTTCCTGCTCTCTTTCAATCCAGTGTCTGTAGAGCACATGGAATGTGGGATCTGGCCAGGAGATGGGAGATCCTTGGTGCTCCCACAGGACAAGGAACAGTCTTAGCCCATGTGTGAGCCCAGGGGCCTTTGTACAGCTTACAAAGAGATCCCAATTATCCTTCTCAGAGCCTGGCCTTGGAGTTCCCAGCTCCTTTCCCCTCCTGAGCTGTGCACTAGGAATGGGTGTCACTCCTGGGTCTCACACCTTTTGCAGCTCTGTGTGTTTTTGGAAGGACTGGATCTCTAAGCAGGAAGGTTTATAAGCAAATATCAGAGTGGCCATTGCTGGGAGCCAGGTCTGCTCCATCATACCAGGACTTGCTGACTCCCTTGGCATCCTGCCAGGCCGGGATTGTCACAGAACCCGGGGAGACTTTGCACCCAGATCCCTGCAGCACCCAGGAACCCCAAACCTTATCCTGATGCCTACACTGCCAGGGTCCCCGAGGGAATTCCCAGCACTCTGAGATGTCCCACAAGCCTTCCCTCTGCCTGGAATCACTACACAGAGCCTGAAAGCAAAAGCCAGCACGGAACAACATCTAGCCAAGGGAAAGTGATCTTTCCATCAGAGCAGAGAGGGTTTTCCCTCAGTCCTGGGAGTGCGAGCAGGGGTGATGAAAGGTGCCGTCACCGGTTCCTTGAGCCATCAGCCCCGCTGTTGCAACATTCCCACCAGGACGCAAACCCCAGATAGCCGCAGTAGGGGAGCTGCAGACCTGCCGGGTCCCACCCTGCTATCTCAAGAATGCATTTAAACAGGAGCTGTTTCTGTAGTCTCTGGAGGTCGGGGCTTCAGATGGAAATCAAGCTCCAGAGACAGTCCCACGGGGCAAATTTCAGGATTTTTGGAGTTGGTGTTCAGCTCAGATAAGCCCTCGAGAGCACAGATACTTTATCTGAGCCTTATCTGAGCTATTTGCATCACTTCAGCCAGAGAAACTGCTGTCAGACGTTTGGGGGAGGAGGGGGGCAATTAGAATGGTCTGTCGGTTCTTTTAATTGTTATTTCCAACACAGAGACACTTGCAGGAGGATGGGACTGCCCTGTGCCCCAGCACAGCGCTGGGAGCTTGTCCAGGGTGGAGAGAGGAAGAGCAGGAAGAAGTACCAGGCTTAGAGAAATAAGGACAGCATTAGGAGAGAGATTCCTTGAAAGCCCTGTAAGGGATTGCATCTCTCTGCTCTCCTTCTAGATGAGATAGAAATCAGCCCGAGCTGCCCCTGCTGTCAATTGGCAATGGAAATGATTCTTCCTTTTCCGAGCAGAGCCAGGGCTGAGCTTTCCAAAGGAACTCTGATCTCCCTGTTTTCCAGAGTCTGCGTTGTCCCTGTGATGTTTCTCACCTGGCCTGGAGCCTCTGGGTAAAATACGGGCTCCCCGGTCTCTTTGCTCTCCCAGATCCCTCCTGATCCCAGCTTTGCAGCAGCCAGCTGTCGGACTACGAGGACCCCGCAGTGCAACCTCCTCTTCCCAGAGGGTGGAGGGTTCATTCACCCAAGCTCCCAGTCCTGGTGACTTCCCAGCACCCATGGTCATGGAATCAGAGAATCCCAGAGTGGTTTGGGCTGGGGAACCTTAAAGCTCATCTTGTTCCCTGCTCAGGGACACCTTCCACTGGATCAGGCTGCTCCAGGTCCTGTCCAGCCTGGATTTTATGGGAGAAGAGTTCTCAGGGATGAGATCTAGGAGACCAGACTGAGTCTTACAGCTGGGGTTTGGAAGACCTTGGCTATATCACTTACCAGAAAGTCTTTAGGCATCTAAACCTTGCTGCCTTCCATTGGAGTGAGATCCCTAAATCCCTGCAGCCGCTCCTGTGAGCCCCTGCACAGCAGTTTCTCACGTTGGAGATGCAGATGATTAATTCAGTGCACATTTTATTGCCATACTTAATTCAGTGAGGTCAGGAGAGTGGCTGAGGATCCCTAGAGAGTGGGGCTGTGCAAGTGCTTCGGATTACACACAAAAAGAGACGACTGAAGTGATCCTTGGCTGCCAGCATCGCCAGCCCTGGAGCTGCCTGCAGCCTCTTCAGCACGTGCTGGAGTTTCCCAGCCCTCCAGATGGACCTTCCCCCGTGGGCCTTGGGATCAATAGGCTTGGAAAAGCTGCAGTGGGTCAACTGTGGGCTGTTTGACCAGAGCTGGAACATGGTTTCTCTCTGTGCAGCTGGTCCTGGGGAGAGACGGGCCTCTGTGGAAGCAGGCAGGGAAAAACCAGGTCCTGTGTGTGCTGGGATGATGGTTTCTCTGGGAGACAGTCATGGCACACTCGCTTGCCTCCTCCAAAACGGCTCCAGTGAGGTGTGGGAACAGCTTGAATGGAGGCTGGACTTTGCACATGGGCTTATTTCCAGCTTTAGGCTCACAAAAGGAGCTTTGCCATTCTCTGGGAGCTGCCTTTGGAGATCTCTTCTCCCCTCTTAGAGACAGGGATTCTCTTTTGTTGTTTTTCCTTCCCCTGTGATGCTGCAAGGGCAGGTTGGGCTGCAAAACTGGGATCCCCACAATCCCTGTCAGGAGGGTGGAGCCCAGTGGGGGTTGGTCTTTTCTCGGGAGTAACAAGGGACTGGACAAAGGAAAAGAGCCTCAAGTTGTGTCAGGGTTTAGTATTTAGGAAAAATGGAGAAAATAAACTGCTCCATCAAAGGGGAGATTTGATTCCTAAGCAGATCGAGCCCAAACTCTTTCTCCTTAACTCAGCAGCAGTTCTTTTTCAGGAGTCAGGAATGTCTTCATCCCAGATCTGTGTGATTCACTCTCCACATCTGAGGTTCAAGTGGGGCCAGGGGGGATCTTGCTTGGTCAAACTGATGTCAGTGTTGAGGTAGAAAAGGAAAAAAAAAAAAAAAAAGAAGAGATGCCACAAGGGAGCCTGTTCATGGAAAAAATTCTAATTTGGTCAGTTCCAGGCATCTTGCAGAAGAGTCTGCGCTTGGGAGATTTCAACCCAGTTTTCCAGACTCCAGAGACAGGACTAATTCTGGAAGGCAGTGATGGAAATAAAGCTGGCATCTTCCCCTGCCCTGGATCAGCTCCTCACCACGAGCAACCTTGGGGTATCTAAGACATCTCCAGAGGTGACCAGACCTGCTCTTCCTCTGCTGTGCATCCAGCCCCTGCCTGACCCCAGGAGAGCAGAGGCCTCCTGCGTCTGGCAGCTCTGGCTGTTTCCATCCAGGCAAACAGCCACTCCATGGAAGCAGGAGCAGTTTTCCTTGCTCTGCAGTAATCAGACTGACAGGATAACGAGGCAGCCCAGTAGCTTTGCTTTGCCTTCCCCTCGTGTCGAGTCCCTGGCTGGGTGTTAGCTCAGTCCCCATATCTTGAGGAAAAACCTCTCTTTTTTTCCACTTTTCTCCTCGTTGCTGCCAAAAGTGACAGATTGTTGGGCGGAAATCATCAATATTTTGTCAAAACCAAATCCAAATATTTCCAGCCAAACCTCAGCATTTTCTGGTGCTGAAGCAAAAACAAATCTCCGTGGGAAATGCCAGCAGGGAAAGCAGATGGAGCAATGGGCTGGAGTGTTCTGCTGCCCTGGCTCTCCGGTTGGGATGTGTGGCTGACGGGCTGTGAGGAGCAGGGTGGTTGAACCCAGGAGCTAAATTTGGGCTGCTCTGTGTTTACTCAGAGCACAGTGGTGTAAACAGCCGTGCTCTGCTGACCTGCATGAGCAGCCTGGCCTGGGCAGTTCATCCCACAGAGTCTGGAGCGCAGCAAGCACCAAAATACCCTCCCTGCTTTCCAGGAGCAGGATGTGCTGCTTCACCCCAGCCACCCTCTGAGCTCAGGGAATGATTTCAGAGCTTTCACCCACCTGCTCCTGCCTGGCTGTGGTCACCCTGCCCTTCTCCCCCTCCATTTGATCCCAGCCCCTGTCTTTAGCACAGTCATACTTCCACAACAATCTCTCTTTCCAAATCCCTGTCCCGGGGCCTCACAGCTCCAATGGCCCTGCATCATGGTGGGAGGACTTTCCCCTCCACAACCACCTGAAGTCAGGGTTTTGGGGCTCTCCCACGCCTGCCAAGAGCACCTCACCCTCACTGGCTGTCGCTACTGCTCCTCACTTCATTAGCACCAGGGATGTTTATAAATGGCAGGATAATATTTTTCGTTTCCAGTTTGGGTTTCCAGGGCAGCCACTTTCTGAAGCACTTAGGAAGTTTAGAGAAGATGAGGTTATATAAACGTTTTTTTCCCCCTGGGCCCTTATTAATCAAGTGGCTGTGGAGCCATTCCCAGAGCTTTGGGATCGAGGGCACTGGCTGGGTGAGGGGAGGCAGCTTTTTCTTGGCTCCTGCCCTTTATTTGGGAGTTTGGGATGAATGGAGCTCTTAGAGCTGGCTGTGGGGTTTGAAGGCTCCTGGAGGGCTGAGGAGGCTGCTCCTGGGTTATGTTAAACTGTGGTCGGGGCTGGATTCTTGGGCCCCTTCTGGGCCTTCCTGTGAGCTGTGGCACATCTTTTAATGATGTTTTTCCTGGCCCTGTGGATGCATCCCTATAAAATTTGGTTATTTGGTGTAAAACCTTTGCATTTCCTGAGTGCAGGGCAAATATTTCAACAACAGTGTGCATCAAGTGATCCGTGTGCTTTTCCAAGGAAACCCTATGGGTGTGCACATGCACTCATTAATAATTCCCCAATACATTCCTAAAGCTTCTCAGCTTTTCCCACCCAAGCTCCACCAGCAGCTGCTCCCCAGAGTGGGTTTGGAAACCAGGAGCCAGCTTTGGTTCACATTAGAATGAAACAAAGCTCTGCCTCCTCCTCTGCCTACGAGGGATGAGGAATGGGGAATTTCTTTTCCTTGAGTGGATGGAGCTCTGCAGCAGCAGGTCCAGCTGCTTCCAGCCTGGAGCCACAGGTCCACAGGAAATCAGTTCATTAATCTCCTGCCCCACCTTCCCAGCCCTCCAGCCAGGTTCTCCCAGTGTGAAAATTATGATTGAAATAGCCCGGGGTGGGAAATGATGATTTAAAGGGGGTAAAAAGGGGATATTTGCAACTTTTGCTGACTGGGGCCTTGACAGAAGGAAACTGAATTTCTTCCGGGTCTCGGGAGCGTGTGAGGAAAGGTGCTGAACATCTGGAGTGATTTAGGAGTCTGGGCTGGAGCTCAGCCTGAGGAACTGGGCTGGGATGGGGAGAAAATCCTCCCGTGGCTTTTGGCTGGAGCTGGTGCAGGTCGGATGTTCAAAAGGTCCACGTGCACCTCCCCCAGGGATGGTCGTGGTGGCCCAGGACATTTCAGGCAGTCCCAAGGTGTTTGATGCATCATCCGAGTGGATTTTCTTCACTTCCCAGAACTACTTTTCAGATTGGAAGGAAACTTCAAGCCCCAGAGGTTATTTTGTTTATCTCACAGAACACAAATCAGCTTCCCAGCTTCCCTTTGGCCTCATCCTCATCCAAAACCTTCCCCTCCCACATAATCCTCCTCGAAGAGGTGAACTAACTGGGTGAAAAGAGCTTGTTAACAAATTACTTTTAATAGGCCTTTTTTTTTCCATTTTGCAATTCCTTCCCATATTAAAAGTGCAAAAATAGAAAGTTTTAGTTCTGGTTGAATGACACAACATTTTCCTTGTTTATTTTCTTTCCACTGCTTTAACCCAACGAGAAGTGTGGGAAAAGGCAAAAAAAAACCCCTACAACAAACTGGTTTGTATCAGCCAGGAACATATTTAGAAAAAATATTTGCATCTGATTTTTTCCTCCAGCCACCAGCAAAGCATGAAAAATAATAAATAAATCATCTTTTTTCAGGGCTTTTGCTGCAGGCAGTTGGGAGGTGGAGAGGGAAGCAGAGTGTGCTGAACCGTCTTGGACGCCAGGATTTCTTTTCAATAGCCTCCTGAAGTTGGGATAAGGGAATGGCTTCAGACTGGAAGAGAGTGGGTCTAATGGGATATTGGGAAGGAGTTAATCCCTGGAGGGTGGGCAGGCCCTGGCACAGAGAAGCTGTGGCTGTGCCATCCCTGGAAGTGTCCAAGGCCAGGCTGGATGGCGCTTGGAGCCCCCTGGGATGGTGTCCCTGGTGTCACTTGGTGTCCCTGGTGTCACTTGGTGTCGCTGCCCATGGCAGGGGTGGCACTGGATGAGCTTTTAAGGTCCCTTAGAGCCCTGAAGTCAGCGTGGCTGTCCCGGGCTGAGCAGGGCCCCTCGGCAGCCGCAGATCCCTGCCCAGCAGCTGGCTGCTCCCATTCACACCCGCGAGGATTTCGGACCTCGGCGGGCTAATCAGGAGACGCTCCCGGGGAGAGAGGCGTGTTATTTAATTAGCTGCACAATGGGCTGGCTGGGAGGCACGTGGTGGCTCTGATGGCAGGAGATAGATGTCCTTTTAGCCGGCCTAATTGTTGGGAAATAGCGGGGGCTTTGTTCAGCCCCAGCGTGGGCTCTGTGATCTCGCAGAGCCCAGGGGCTGCCCGCTTATAATTTTAGACAGATCTATTGAAGGCTGCCCTGCGGCGCGGGGCCGAACAAGCCGGGCATTGTTGCAAAGCCAGGAGCGGCGGCCAAGAAAACCACCCCGAAAAACCCAAACACGTGTAGGGAGGAATATTTCCCTGGCGTTCATTCACTGCCAGGCCAGGTTGCCAAGCGCGGACAATTGCGGGAGAGGAGGTTTCTCCTCTTTGAGACGCATTTGCAGGCGGATCGCTCAGCCCAGGAGCGAGGCCGAGGGTGTCTCTGCTGGCAGAGCCTCTCAGGGGACGGTGGTTCCAAGCCTGTGGGTCTCATCCTGCAATTTCCGTGCTCTGGGCACGTGGGATAATCGTGCCCACCCCAGAATTCTCTCTCTGGACTGACTGTGTGCACCTGTCACCTCGTGGCCTGGGCAGGACAGTGGCTTGGGATGGAGGGACCTTGGCTCTTGGACTTTGGTTGGTTGTGCCTCCCAGGGTGCTGTGGAGCAAGGGATGGAAATCCCAGTTCTCTCTCCTGAGCTCTCCCCTCAAATCTCTCCCTGCTGAGAGCCCATTATGGTCCCCAGGGCCTGAGCTTTTCTTCTGGGACTGCTGAACTCCCAGCTCCTAGGGAAGAGAAAAAGTGTCACTTTAAAAAGGGATGGCGGCACAAAGGTGGAAATATTGACCAGGAATTAAACTTCCATCACTTCAACCCCCCCTGTCCTGGCCCCGGTGTTAACCTGGGTCGCTGCAGCCCTGTGGTGTATTTTCCTGGGCTGATCACTTCCAACTGGCTGCAAGCATGGGATTTTCCCGGTGGCTGCCACTTCTCAGGATGTGGATTCTATACCAGAGCTTGGAGCTGGACTGACCTCCCTTGGGAGATGTTTGTTTGTCTCTTAGACCTTGATAAAGTGAAGTGTGGCTGTCCCTCGGTGTTTGGTGAAGCAGTGGCTGGTGTTTTGGTGGTGATGGGTTTTTGAAAGATGGGAAGGGCAGGTAAGTGTTAGTGATCACAGTCTGGCTGTCAGGAGACCATTTATGAGCAGTGATTCCTTTGCCTCTCCTTCGTAATTCCTCCTCCATGTATCCCAGGGAAGGGAATTTCGAGGGCTACCAGGAATCAGTTCAGTAAGGAGAGCCTGGTGAATGCCGAGAGTGCAGCCACAAGCAGAGCTGTGCTGCTTAAACCTGAGCTGCTTTGTTTGTGCTCTGGGGAGAGAACTGACGCCAGATCTGAGCAAAGCAAGAGATGTCCTGCAGGTGAGATTTGATATGTACTGGCTGCACGTGCTCGGTGTAATTGAGAATAGCGGAGTTCAACAGCAAACCCCTCCAGGATGTGTTTACCAAGAGCTCGGTGCTGTGACTTGAGGGGAGCGGGAAGATGACCGGAGAGCAAACAGTGCTGCAGGGCAGCTTATGAGGATTTTCCATCTAGCTCCTGCTTCCAGCAGGGACACGAGTGAGTGACAGCATCCCTGCCAAGGGAACTCCCGGCAGGATGGCATTGCCGGAGCCCGGAGCAACTCCTCAGCTGCGGGATCAGCGCTGCTGGTGAGCCAGGAGCGGGAGGCACTTGGAGATGCTCAGGCAGCCTGAGGCTGACTCGGGGTCCCCCGGCGTGTGACGGGGCCGTGGCTCCCGCAGCTCTGTGTGCCGAGCCCTGACCCCCGCTGGCCACAAAGCGGCTTTTGTGAGCCCTCCCCGGCGGGACTTAATGAGAGCAGGAGCCGCGGAGGCTCGGAGCCCGGGGCCAGGCGCTCACAGGAGGGCATTGTGGCAGCGATGGCTCGGGGCTGGGCCGGCCCGGGGCGGGACATCCCAACACTCGCTGCTTTTGCTGCCGCCAGCGCCCGGGCTGGGCCGCTTTCAGTGTCTCCAGCCCCGCAGCGAGGGGACCCCGGGGGCCACGGAGCGGCCCCGCTCCGGGCACGGCATCACCTCCGGGAGCCCTGCGCTGGCTCTGGGAGCCGCCCGGCGCCCGCTGCCCGCCCGGGGCGCACGCAGGATGTGCCACTAACGAGTCCTGCTCCCATGCCCAGCCGAAAACGGGAGGCTGGAGTCAGCAGGGCTAATTCAGCCTCCTCCTACCAAAATACTTCAATACTTCCCAGCTATTACGGCGCTTGAAGGAATTTCTCGTATCATTTTAAATTCCAGGAAAGGTATCTCCCAGGGGAACGGCCGTGGCGGCTGCCTGCTCTTTCCTCTCATTGCACAGGGCCGCCTCCACACCCAGGGCCACCTCCCTGCTCTTTCCTTTCTTGGAGTGGTGGCTGCTGCTCCTTCCAACAATGTCCCCGTTACGATAAATCCTTTCATGTGTCCGTTTCTCCCTGGAATTGCGGGACTTTTTTTTTTTTTTTTTTTTCCCCTTTGCTCCTGATTTTTGTCTCATGCCCTCTGGGTATTGTTTACTTGACAAAAACATCAAACCCAATCCCTGACGCTCGTGGTCATTAAAAATCCCATGGCAGTTTTGGGGAAGGCTCCAATTTGGCTAATTACGTTCTGCCATAAATATCCCCCTGCAGTTTTAATTGGATATGGTGTTCTTCATTTCCTGGCCATTACAGCTGGGTGGATGCTCCATGTTATTACGTGGCCGCTGTATTTCACCCCATGTTTTGGTAGCAGCAGTGCTCGGAAAGGCTCCCTCTCCAGACCAGAAGTTACACCTAATTCCTGCTGGAATGAGAATGAGCAAATGTGAGGGAAAGGAGAAGCTGTCCCAGCTCCATGACATCTGAAGGAGAGCCAGCAGCTGCCCCGTGCTGGGACAGGAGTGAATTTGGCTGTGGAGAAGTGAAAGAGCCATCTCAGCCAGAAGAGAGGTCATGGAAGAGCCGTCCTTGCATTCGGAAATCACAGTAAAGGCTCTGCACTCCTGCCACCTTTCCTTAGCGCTAAACGAATAATAATTATTATTGTTCCGTTAACCCAAGGTTAGTCAGTGGCCCCGGGAACAATGGGGGCATTACTGCCCACCCTTTTTTTGTTCCCAGCAGTTGCAAACAGTGGGGCTGCACTGCAGAGGGAGGGCAGATGGTTATCACCCATCTTGGGGCTGCAGGGCCCTTCTCCAGACCATCCTCCCTCCCCGGGCAGAGCCTGAACGGGTACTGACGTTCGGGAACGACACAGTGGAAAACGAGGGGGAGGCTTGGATGGGGAAGAGGAAAGATTTTCTTAAAGCCTCTGAGCAGCAAATAGGAACCAGTTGCTGAGGCGAAGTCATGTTTGGCAGGTCTTGGACTCGGAATGGTCACATCCCAGCTGAAGAAACTAATCAATGGATTCCTTCCATGCCTTCTGCGAACACTGAGCCATTGAGCGGCTCAGCTGGAGCTCAGAGCCAGGGCTTTCATGTTGCAGCTCTGAAGTGAACACAAATTAAAGCGGCTGCTGGGATGGAGTTCGAAGGAGAGATTCAGCTGCCCTGGGAGGAAACCTCTGTCCGCAGCCTCTCTGTTCTCTTCCTCCCCTTTGGGGATTGTTGCCCTAGTGTTACTTTTGGAAGCATTTCCAGTTTCCCTGCATGTAGGGGTTGCCGTGCATTGCACCAGCAAAATGGAACACAGGAGGCGCAAGGGGGTGAGCAAAGTTCAGAGCCCCTCTGCAGCCACCCTGCCCCAAGCTGGGCTCAGTGTCATCGGCTTTGTGGGATCGGGGCTCAGCCGGGATGCCAGGAGCGTGCGGATGTCTCCTAATAAAAACCACACAAGCTGTGAGAAAGGTCTGTATTAGAGCCTCTGTCCCGGTCCAGAAGAGAAAGATTTCCACTACAGGTGCCCTGGAGTTCAGCCAGTCCCCGAGACTGTAACACTGCAGGAGAGGCTGAGCCAAAAGCATCGGCCCAGGGGAGCAAGGCTAAAGCAGAGACACCTCAGGGCACCCGCTGCCTCCTCGGCTGCTGCATCGCAACCTGTGGCAGCTCCCTGCAGGGCCTCTCTGCCCAGGAGAGCTTTGTGCTCTGTGCCACCAGCAGCCTGTCGCAGCCTGTGTTTGGGCGAGTCCCGGTGACCTTGCCGCGCCTCCTCCTCCGTTTCGGTCCGGGGCTTGTGGTTTGCTGCAGCCGCGGCGCTCCGAGCGCCTGAACGATCGGCCCGGGGTCATTTCCATACGGTTGGGACCGCAGGTGCTTTCTGATGGCTCCGTCAGGCAGCTGCACAAACCGGCACCCCCAGCCAGCTCCCTCCTCTCCCTGCCGCCAATCCCAGCCCAGCCGAGGGCAGGAAGGGAACCACTGAGGGCTCTGATAACTGCATCAGGTTTCTCTTCCCAAGCCTGCTCTGGAGGGATCAGAGATCAGACAGAAAGGCAGCTGTTACTCCTGAAACCTCTTTTGATTTTTCAACAAGAAAGGTTCTGCTAATTCTCCTCTCTGTAGTTTCTTCCTTCAATCGTTGCTGTACGGGGAAGAAAGAAACCCAAACCGAGGGCAGGTGCAAGCACACGATCCTGTCTTGGGGAGAGACCACATTTTATCCTTGCAGCCATCCTTTTTCCACCTTCGGATTTCAAGGCTCATTCCTGTGGTAGATTTCAAACCACCAACCCTGTGCTCTGAGCACGGCTCAGGTTCTCCTGAGCCCTCGGGGATCAGTGGAGGGAAGTTTTTCATCACAGCAAATCGCTGGTCCCACTCCACTGCTGCAGGAATAGGTTGCCCAGAACTGAGCTTGCAAGTAAATTGGAAACAAGATTGCTGTAAAATTGAGAATGTGAGAGGTTGTCACTGGGTGAGGAAGATGAACACTGGGCTGGAGCTCCCTGCCCAGCTTTACCAGCTCTGAGCCCTCCTGCTGCTCGGTCTGCCTGCCTTGGCAAAGGCGTGTGCGCAGCCAGAGCCGCCGCTCCTCGTCCCCCCCAGCACCTCGCAGCTTCTTTCAGTTGCACCAACTCTGCTATAAATACGCCCATGGCGGCTGAGAGAGGCCCCGCTGCAGAAGCCAAATAATCTGAGCTGCAGCGTTTGCATCTGCAGTTCACCTTTTGGGCCCTTGGGAGGTTTCAGGGGTGTTTGCAAGTGGGACCCTGCTCCATCCTAAGGGCTGGGCAGTGACTGTGACCCCGGGCAGCTGCTCCTGTGGGCCTGTGTTCACTTGAGCCCATCTTTGATGAGAGCAGCCTGATCTCGGAATCGGAGAATCGGAAGCTGTTAAAGACTTTCAGAGTGACAGAACCACAAGAGCTGATTGCTAATGACTTTTTTTCTCTGTACCGGTAAGCTGACATCTGTGAGTCATACTCTCCTTCTGCTGTGCCGTTTGTGGTCTGAAGTTTGTGCTACTTAAATACAATCAAAGAGATTTCATGTGAAAGCCAATATTCTTCTGTTAACTCCATGCCATGCTGGCATGACATTCATTTTGCATCTTCAAGATGCTTTTTTTCCAGTCAGTTCCCAGCTCTCTTTGGCCTCCCACCTCTTCCAAACAGGCCTGGGAACAACCAGCCCTGGCTGTCACCCACCACAGCACAACGTGCGCTGCTCGGGCTGTGGCCCTGAGTTCGATGGGTGGGAAAGGATCAGGCTGCTCCGGGCAGGATGATGCCAATGTGAAGGGGTACGGAAATGTGAGGAGACGATGTGAGCATGAATGGGTGATGGGAGCGTGAAAGGCAGCGGTTCATGTCGGGACAGGCAGGGTGATGACAACTGGCCTGGTTTTAAGAACCATCGGTTTCGCCAGCGGCTCCAGCCAGGGCTGCCTGCAGCCAGCGCGCTCTAATTCTTATCCCGTCGCGTTCGGAGGCCGGGATGCCGGCAGAGGTCGGGGCCCTGGATGCGCTGCTCCCCCTCCGTCCCCGGACCCCCGCTCTCCCCGGCAGCGCCGGCTCCGCTCCCCGCAGCGCCGGGGGCCGGGGCCGCCTCCGGGGCGGGCCGGGGCGGGTCCCTCCTGCCGCTGTCACCGCTCGGGCCCGGCCCAGCGCCCTCCCCTCGGCTCAGCCCGGCCGGGCGGCGGCGGCCCCAGCGCAGCGGAGAGGGGAGCGCAGCGCAGCCGGGAGCGGAGCGAGGGAGCGCGCAGGGAAGGGAGGAAGGAAGGAAGTAAAGAAGGAAGAAGGAGGAGGAGGAGGAGGAGAAGCAGGAGGAGAAGGAGGAAGAGCAGCGGAGGAGGGAGGCAGCGCCGGCCGCGCTGCCCCGGGCGCCCCGCTCCGCGCTCGGCGGGGCTCAGCCGCCGCCCCCCGCTCCCGGCGCGACGCCCCCGCGGCGCTGCCCCAGCCATGAAGGCGGCTGTGGATCTGACCATCATCAAGACGGAGAAGGTGGACATCGAGCTCTTCCCGTCCCCCGGTGAGCGCCGCGTCCCCCCCGCGCCCCGCTCCGCGCAGCCCCGAGCCCTTCTCCCTGCGAAGGCGGCGGCGGGAGAGGTCTGGCCGCTGGGGAGAGGTCTGGCCGCTGGGGAGGGGTCTGGCCGCTGGGGAGGGGTCACAGAGGTCGCTCTGGGGTGTTTTGGGGCTGTCTTTTGGAAGGGAACACGGAGCGCACCCAAAGTCGCAGCGCAGCGGCGCCGCCCGGGCTCTGCCCGCTGCCGAAGGCGAATTGACTTTTCCGAGCGCTTTTATGACTTTCCATCCCCCTTCTTCTCTTAAAATGCAGCCCGCCGCCCCTCCAGCCTCCTTTCCTCGTGCTCCTGGCATCCTGGCCGGGATGTAGGGGAGCCCGGCCGGCGGGGAGGCAGGAGGGATGCGCTCCCCGGGACTCCACGCCTGTTCCCATCGTTAGCTGGGATGTGCCTTCCCCCCATCCCTCGCTGGAAATGTCTTGTGTGGTCCAAGCGCGCGTGGTATTTGGGAAACACAACTCCAGCGATAACTGCTCTGGATTTAGCACGTTTAATCCAGGAAAACCCGCCGTTTTGATAGTTGGATTTTTTTTTTTCGCCCTTCTGGAGAAATGGGTGGAGGGAGGGTGCAGAGAGCAACACGTTACTGAAGGGAGGCGAGAAGGGGTTTTGTGTGTTGTAGCGGTGCGTTCAGCTGCTGTTGGCTGTGGTTACTGCTCCGAGCCGAGCCCTGACCAGAGTAAGAGCTGCTGTTCACACACTGATGGCGTCTGGCTGCTCGCTGACCCCGGGCGCTCCACTCCTCTCTGCCCTGCCCAGGCGAGGGATAGGATGGAGCTTGAAGGACCCGCAGGAAAATGAAAAAAAACCACAACTTTTTACTCCATAAAATTAGTCATGTTGCTTTATCTCTCCCTGCAATTCCCACTCTGCTAAACTGGGAGTTTGCTGGATTTTGTGCAGCCCTGGTGTGGTGAAGAAAATCGAACTAAAGATTTGAGTTGTACGTTTCTCTGCGGGTTAGGAAGTTTCTAGGAAAGCCAGGAGGGAGGCACAGCTCCTCCAGGCATTAGCAGTTTGGACTGCATATGGAAATAAAATGACAGATGAGGGCCAGAGGGGTATATCAATATCAATAGATGCTGGTGCAGCATCAGCTGGGCTGCAGAGAGCTCCAAAGTCAGCACCCGCCTGGGCACCAGCCATCCATGGGCTACAGAGTGTCCAGTGCAGGACTGAGGTCCCTCCTCCTGCCCTCCCTGGCCGCAGGGAGCACCCTGTGCTGGTCAGAGGGTGCCAGTGCTCCCTGCCTCGGCAGCAGCGCTGAGCCCAGCTCCCAGCTGTGGGCTGGGGAGCACCGGGCTTCAAAATGCCCGAGAGATGCTGAGGATGCACCTAAACAGCTGAAGTGGGAGGCTGGAGTGGAGCGGAGTACCTGTTTGTGCCTATTTCCTAAAACTTTGGTGAAGGCTCATTCCTGCCCTTCAGCCCCTGAGGGCAGCCTGGTTGCTTGGAGGGGAGGAAAATGGGATAGGAATAAACATCTGGACCATCAGGGTGGGATGGGGTTGGCTTTTCACTCCAGACTAAAGTATCTGTTTAAATTTGCACTCTCCTGGTGTGGGTGAGAGGCTTTGTGTGCTCTGGGTGTCTGAGCCCTGGAGCAGTGGAATTCCCTGGTGCCTGAAGGGAGGACTCAGAGTTTCACCCTGCCTTAAGTTCATTTTCTTCTGTCCCTGAAAGCTCTTCTGCAGCTGGTGTCAGCAAACAGTTCTTAGAGCTGACCCGAAGTTTAAACTTGGGCAGGAAGAGCTCTGAGAAACACAGCCCCAAGAGGTAGAAGAGAGCTGCCCCCCCATCGGCCTCAGCTGCAGCCGCTCCTGTGCTGGTGGCTGCGCTCGCTGGGAGCCACAAAGGTCATTGCTGTCAATTAGCTGGCTTAACCTCATTTCCCCTCCAACTCGGAGAGAGTGCTGCAGCTCTCCGGGTTGGTGGGATTGATGGTGAGGGAAGGAGTGTGGATGCTGCTGGGCTGTGTTCCTGGGATCCAGCCATGTGGCAGGGAGGGAACATCACTTCTCTCTGCTCCTGGAGGACTCACCTGCTCCCTGATGGCTCCTTCAGCCATGAATCTGCCACCAAATGTTTCCATTGTCCTTAATCCCAAAACGGGCTGAGAAGGAGTCCAGTGCCTTGTCCCTTCACAAAGCAGCTGTGCTGATGTGACCCATGGGGTTGACCTTGGGCAGGGAGGGTCCCTGCAGCCATAGGGTTTCAGTTGTGCAGGATGTTTGATGTGCCAGGTGCCTGACGTCCCACGAAACTGCACCTCTGTCCTGTCTCACCCTGCTCTGACCCACACCTCTGCCTGCAAAACTCCAGGGAGATTTGTGGTGTGTCCGAAGGGTTTAAAAATAACCTGGAAGGGATGTGGAGTTGTAGAAAGCTTCCAAAGCCAAATCCACCCCCCATCCCTGCTATAAGCAGCAGAAATGTGTGAGATGAGCAGGTCAGAGCCAGAAGCTCATGGAGGTGGGCTCTCCATCATGTTGGTAACATCACTTGTGGTTGTACATACATGGCTGATCCACCAATGGCTTGGTGGGACATCTTCTGAGATAGTAAAACCCCAAACCATGCAAAATTCAACCCTGCGGGGAACTTCACCTGGGGGCTGGTGAGCACTGCCCTCCACAAATCACTTTGTTTCCTGCAGTCTGCCAAGCTGTGTTTGCTGGCCATGGGTAGAGTGGGAAGCGGCTCCCTGGCCCTTGCTGGGAGCTCTGGGGTGGAACTGGGGCTCCCAATGCTCCTTTCTTGCTAAGGAGCTGTGCAGCTGCACCCCCCAGGCACCAGAGCAGGGCTGTATTCCCAGGAGTCGTTCCTGGGTATCCCAGGTGGAGCAGGGATGCCGAGCTCCCCATGCTGCACCCAGCCCTGCTTTTGCCTTCTTTCCCTGGAGGTGTGTTATGGGAGCAGGGATGGATTTGTTCCTGGAAAAAGGATTTGCTCCGTGCACATGCAGCACAGAAATCCAGACTTTTCGGCTTTTCAGCTCTTCCCATGCCTACCCTGAGGACAGCTGGGACACGGACACGTTGTTTCCATTGGCCTGTGCGTGGGTGACATCCCAGGGGTGTGCTTTTATCTGGCAAGAACCTCTCCCTCTGTTTAGGATTTGGGACAACATCAGCTAGAGCTGGAGCAAGATTTTCCCTTCCAAACCTCTGTAAGATTCTGGTTCTCCTGCCGTGGTGGTGCAGGGTACAGGGAAACTCTTACACGGCTTCCATGCTGCTTTTGGATGTCGGACCTGCCTAAATCGTGCTTCTCCCCTTCCCACAGCCAGGTCAGGCTTTGCTTTCACTTTCAGCACAGACAAATAAGGGAGTTTGCATTTAAAGCGAGCCTGGCAAATGCAAAGCTCCTCCACAGAGCCTCGATGCGGGCGTGCAAGTGGCAGAGAAAATCCCTCTTCTTTAGGTTTTAGGAGGAGATCCTTCATTCTGTCCTCTACCTTGTCTAGGGAGGACAAGTTTGCAGCCACCCCTGGCTCCCAGGGGTGCACGGGACGGGGTCACAGCTGGATCCAACGGGGACCGGTTTGCTGAGCTGGTCGGGCTAAAAGTGCTCAGGGACTTGGGCCATTATTGTCATCCAAAAGAAAGATTTGCTCGTGCATTATCGTCGCAGGACTGAGCCCTCCAGCTGCATCAGCTGCTGTGTGACTCAGTTTCCCTGCTGCTGAGCGGCGCTGGCTCCTGCATGGCCACGTTTTCTTTCCATGCGGGATAAAACACAGCAGAGAGCCCCAGCATTTCCCTCTGTGCTCTGGCGTGTCCTCTGTCCCTCCCTCTGCCCCAGTGGCGCTGGGAGAGCGCTCACCCTCCTCCCGGGGACACGCAGGATGCCAGAGCCTGGCGAAAGGAAAGCGATGATTGGTGTTTCTAGGGATGCAGGGAATTGCACCCGGATCCTTTGGAATGCTTTGCTCTGCAGTGCAGCCAAAGTGAGGGCTGGGCTCGGCTGGGGATGCTCTGTGTGGGCTGGAATCATCAGCAGCGAGGCTGAGGCTCAGAAATGGAGGACTTGGGGCAGCTCTCGCATTTTCGGTGCTGATTGCCTGCGGAGGAGGTGAGAACTCAGCTGAAGAAGAGCAATTACCTCTGTATGCGCTGACAAAATGCCCATTACTGTGGTATCCAGCCGGGATCCGGGAATGAGAGGTTCCCAGGAGGGGGGACTGGCTGCACTTGGATGGCACAATCTTCAGCTTTTTTAGTGTCAGCTTCACACCAAAGCTCTGAAAAGGGGTGGAAAGAGGGCAGTTCACGGAGCTGTGCTTCAGGGACACATCCACCAAAGCGCATCCCTGGTTTTTAAGCTGCGTCCAGGGAGGGAGATTTCCAGGGAACAGGAGCAAACCCCCGTTCCTTTCACGTTTCCATCCCGAGCTCCCCGAAGCACGCACCAAGTGTGTAATTACAGTGTCGTTACATGAAGTGGCCCCTAATTTGCCATGTAATTACAGCGTGCCATGCTTTGATGGGCCTTAGAGAATGCAGGGATAACACAGGCTCACGCTGGAATGCTGCACTCCAGCTCTCCAAAGCAGCCGCTGAGACATCCTAAGATTTCCTGCGCTCCCAAATCCAGAGCAGATTGCTGGCAGGCAGGCAGCGGGTGGCTGGGACTGCCGCGGGACTGGGGCACGCTGAGCTTTGCCCCGGCATTATCACAGAATCCCGGAATGGTTTGGGCTGGAATCCCTAAAGATCTCATCATTCCACCAGGGAGACCTCCCAGGAGCCCAGGTTGCTCTCAGCCCCATCCAAGCTGGCCTTGGACACATCCAGGGACGGGGCAGCCACAGCTTCTCTGGGAGCCAGCTCTGGATTTGCTGCTGTGGAAATGCAGTGGCTGCACCTCTGGAATGGGTCCGGCTGTGTGAGGAGCTGAGGGCAGCTGGATCAGGCTTAGGGTGCAGAGGTTGTCCCATAGATTAAACCCTCAGGTGGGTGTAAGATCTGACTGTCAGAGATGTGAACTGGCCGAGCTGTCACCCTAAATGGCTCTTGCCAGTTGTGGCACCAGGATCCGCTGTTGGGATGTTGGGGAAGAAGGGAACAAATCCAAGTAAATTGTCACAGATAAGGCAAGAGAGTCTTTTCCTTTTTTCACTGTCAGCTGGTCCTTGCATGGCACAAGGTGAGGAAATGGCATGATTTAGGACAGCAAGTGTCACTGTTGTCCCTGATCCAAAGGATGGAGCTCTGGCACCCTCCAGGCTGATAAATTTTGCTTGGTGGAGCACTCTGCTGGGTAGGAGTGTGCCAGGACGCTGAGGAGGTGCACAGGGAGAGGATGATCTGCTTCACTTGAGCACTAAAATTCCCCTGGAGCCAGGGCTTGACTGTCCATCCCACCGTGACTGGGGATTCCTGTGGGAATTGGGATATTCCATCGATGCAGGGTTGTGCCTCTGTAGGCCAAGCCCTGACTCCCCAGTTTGGTTTTTTGGCTGGGAGCTCCTGGTGGATCCCAGTGTCTCTCCAGTGCCTCCTGGTGCAGCTCCAAGCCCCATCCCAGCAGCAGCCAGTGGCACTATCTGCAGCTGATCTGAGCAGCACATCTGTCTCACAGCCAAAAATCAGGCCTGCAGCCCTTTTTTGTAACCCCATGCCACAGTTATCCATCTCAGCTCTTTTGTTCCTCTTCCGTGACTAAGCTGCTCGCTGGCTGTGTTTCTTTTTTTTCCTTTCATTGTGTAGTTTATAATCTTCCAACGAGATACAGACAAAAATTTGTTTGCAGCGCTGGCCAAGAAGGCTCTTGTTTCCCTGGCACAGGGCCATGCTTACATCTCCAGTCAAAATACTGCTGGTTAAACAATAAATATTTATTGATTCTCCTATGAGCTCCTACATTTTTCCCAGGTGCGGCGGAATTTGAGGGGGGGAGGCACTTGAGTGCTGCCCATGGCAGAGCTGGGAGATGGCTCTGGAGATAATGGGCCTGGCCCAGATCTCCTCCTGCCAAGGTGACCCTTGGAAAGCTGTGATGGGTCCTGCTGGTCCTCTCATCTCTCCAAACCTTTCCCAGCTTTGGGGGTTTGTGCCCGTCGGCTTCCGTGGCAGTTATGGGAAAATGTGGAAATCTACAGTGGCTTTATTGTGCCTGAACATCTCCTGCAATAGGGGAGGACAGTGTGGCATGGCCACAGAGCTGGAGGCCAAGCGCACAGGGTTGGCAAAAAAAGAAATAAATCAATCCTTGAATCCCAGAATGGGTTGGGTCGGAAGGAACTTTAAAGCTCATCCAGTTCCACTGCCTGTCGTGGGCTGGGACCCCTCACACTGGACCATTGGCTCAGTCCTGTCCAGCCTGGCCTTGGGCACTGCCAGGGTGGTTTCAGTCGGTAATTTAATGCAAAGGCTCACCCACGGTGCCTCAGTGCAGCCACCCCCGGAGCACTGGAGCCATTCACGGGCTGCAATGGTGCCTTGCAGAGCCTGAGCCCTGCACTGCCGTGCTGAGGGGGAGGCAGAGCCCTCGGTGCACTACTCAGAGCTGCTCCAAGGTGCTCCATCCTTCCCCAGAGCGGTGGCTGGCTCAGAGTAGCCCTGGATGGGTCAAACCCTGCTCTCTCATTACCGTCTCTTTCTGAACTGAAACTCTGCTTTTTTATGTTGAGGTTTTTAGGGGTTTTTTTACTCAACTGCCAAAAAATTCAAGACCTGATTAACTCCTCTGTCCCATGAACAGCACCATGGGAGCAATACCCCCCTGCAGGACAAGGCAGGTGACACGTTTTTCCCTGTCCCCTCCCCTGGCTGTGCTGACCTTGCAGTTTCCTGGCTCTCCAGGCCGTGTCCCTCTGTGCAGGGCAGGTGGAGCCGGTGTTTGCAGGAAAGCAGGAAGCTGGTGCAGCACAGCCCCTCAGTCCCACATCTGGTTCCTGGAGCCTGTGGATAAATATAACCTGCCAGAAAAACATCACAAACGCACCGAGAAACAGCAGCTTGCTTTCCCAGAGAGGAAAACCCCCTTGTTTCTGTGGCTCCCTCTGCTTTAGGAATGAGGATTGAAGTCATTGTGACAGCCCCGGTTGTGGATTGGGATGTGCAAAATCCCAGGGCTCTGTCTGGGTCTGAACTGGGCTCTGGGGCTGTAATTCCCATTCATTGATCTCCCAGTTGCTGCTGGGCACAACAGCAATACCTGCTCCAGCAATTCCCTGCTTTCCACCTATTTTCCTCATGTTAAACCTTCCCTACAAAGTCAGAAGGAGCAGACACCTCCAGCTCAGGTAGCTGGGGCAGGAACCCCGGTGTTATTTGGGGTGGAACAAATGTCCTGGGAGGATGTGCAGGGAGCACTGCACTCCTCTGGGCTCTAGCTGTGTGTAGGATATCTTCCCAGTGGATCCCAGGTTTCTGGGATGGCTGTGGGGCTGCAGGCTGCCTCCTCGCCCCAGCTGAGCATCCAGAGCTTTTTAATGAACAAAATGCATTTTCTTACACGGAGGGGATTCTAAATTGGCTCCACATGGATTCTGTAGGTTGTCGCACTTTCCCGGAGGGTGATGGCGTGAGCAGGAATGTAGGATTGATGAAAGAAGCCAGACACTGAGTCAAAAGCTCCCCCTCTCCCCTCGCCATGCCCCCTCTCCCCCCATCTCATCTCAAATACTTGATGTGATTCCAAAGCATTCTTCACATGGCTGGTGGGGAGTGCATGAGAAGCCAGCCCAGGCACTGGGCTTTTCTTTAAAAGCTTTTTTCTAAAACTCTGGGGCCTTTGACCCCAAAAGATGTTGAGAAAAGGCTTGACGAGACCTTGTTTTTAGGGAAACTGAGGCACAGCGCTCCCATTCTGTCACATCAGGGAGGTGGGAGCATCCTCAGTTGGGTGCTCCAGGTCTCCCTCTGCTTGCAGGATCCTCATTCTCTGTGGTGTGTGTTCCAGTGTCCAGCTCCTCCCTGGCTCCTCTGCAGCACCAGGCAGGCCTGGACCCACCCTCCTCCCGGAATTCCCAGTTTGGGGCTGCTGGGTGACTGGGGCAGGCTCAGCACCCCTTGGGAACAAAGTGTCTGGCACAGCAGGATGGGGCTGCTGGCACTGCTCCTCCCTTGGGATGGCCTTGCAGGATAACACTGCTGCCTCAGGGAAGCTGCCACTGCCACCAGCAGACCCCAAAAGCTGGAGCTGGACACTGGGCAGTGCTTTGGGGGTTGTTTTCTACTGTTTTCCCCCCGTTGTCAGCACTTCTTATCAAAATAATCAAACTGTGGGTTTTTGACCCACATGAAAGTATTTTTTAGAGGTGCCTCCGTGTGTTTGTGCAAAGCCACTGAATTTTGGTCACTGCTCTGGAAGCAGAAAAGGGGATTTTTTGTTTTCTTACCTTTTAGTTTTGAGCAATTGTTTACCGAAACCTGAACCCTCTGAAGAAACAACTTGCAAAAGCTGAGTAGTCCTGGCTTTTTCCACTGGAAAATTAAAAGAAGCTGGAGTGGGACACGTGAAATTTGGGTCTTTTTTTTTTTTTTTCCCCTTCTTTTTTTACCCATTATTGTTAGAAGCAGTTTGAAAATGCAATGCCAAGAGCTTTCTCTTTTCAAGTGCTCGAGGCACGTTACCCAAATGCTCCATCCCTCAGACTGCTCCATGAGGTCAGCAAACGCAATTCCTCCTGGTCTGCAGCTGGAAATGAGGAGAAACTCCTTTGCTCAATCCCCGGCATCAGCCGCAGGCAGCAGAGGAGCCCAGCAGGTTGGGAGCGGCACCGCGGTGCCCCGAGCCCGTGGCATTTCCCAACGCCGTCCTTGTGCAGGGCTGCCAGGAAGCGTGGGCTCGGTGCCGAGGTTGTGCCGGGCTCTGGGGAGGCTGGGGAAGTTTCCCTTTCCAGCGGCAGCAGCGGGGTTGCCATGCGGAGCGTCCCGGTAGCCGGGGCCCGGCGGGGCCGCTCCTCACTGGGGCTCTTTCCATCCCTTTAAGCCGCTCCAGATTTGAATTTGGCTCCAAAGGCCGGAACATGAAAGGCCCCGGCCCTGCGCCTGTTTGCCTTCGAGCGGGATGACTCGCTCCAGTCCTGCTTCCAAGCAGGCGAGCCCGGAGCAGCGGGGCCATAGGGATCCTACAGCGTGCCCCGAGTGCCCGGCACAGCGGACCGCGAGGGGACCAGGAGGGGACCAGGAGGGGCTGCTCCGGGCAGTGTCACCCCCGGGCTGCCCCGGGCAGTGTCACCCCCCGGCTGCCCCGGGCAGTGTCACTCCCGGGTGCACCCTTCCTCCCCCTCTGCCCTCTTCAAGGGCTTCTGTCTTCCCGTGGCTGGCTGTCCGTCCGTGCCAGGCACTCACTGAGAACCAAAGCTCGGCTGAAAGCAGTTTAAAAGAATAAAAGAAGAAGGAAAAAGGGGGATAAAACCCCGGAGGAAAAGGAGGAAAGGGAAGGGCAGGGGAGGATGATGCGCCTTTAAGGCGCGTGTGTAACTGCTCGCTAATCTGGTGACTAACTGGCTGCGCGGCTGCCAAGCCGGGATCCATCCCCAGCCCAAGGCTCGGGAGTCATCGGGTCCCCTCCCTGCCCCAGCCCGCGCCCCGCCGGGCGCCGGCCCCCCGCGCTCCCCGTGGCAATTTATTTACTCATCTGGAGGGCACAGCCCCGGCGGTCTCTTGACTCAGCACTCCGGGGCCGATGGGAGCTGCGGGAGCAAATTCCAGGCAAGAAATAATCTCATGACTTGTCTCGGAAAAGATTGCTCGGCAAAGATCCCCTGACGGTCACGGAGCGCTCCGTGCCGGCCCCTCCGGCAGGGCCCGAGCAGGGTCCCGATTGCCCAACCTCGGGCAGCCGGCCAAGGATCCCGGGGGACTCACTGCAGCTTTCTCCCTTGGAAAAACAGGGATGGATTTGGAGCTAGGGGATGGCACGGGGGCCTCGGAGCCCATGCCTGTCCCCTCCGGGACACAGGGAATAGGGAGCTGGAGCTGGCTGGCAGGGGCAGGGAGTCCGGAGCTTGGGGCTGTGTTGGTTTTTGGGGCATTCCTCCTTCACCTCCACTTTCCAGGGAAGGAAGCCTTTCCTTCATCCCCAGGCAATTTTGGTTCCTCCATCTGTGTTTTTGCCCAGGCACTGGCATCACCTCCAGGAGGGCTGGCACCAAGGATGACTTTTGAAGCACATTTATCCTTCGGGGTTTTTTCCCCCTTCCTGTTGGCTCTTTTTCATCCTACATTTCTACATTTCTTTCATCCTGGTCTTTTCCCCCCTCCTCCTCCCCATTCAGAGTAACTGGAATTCCATCCCTGTCTGAGGGCTCTTTGGGAGCTCTGGTCCCATACCCAGTGCCTTCCCATGGGCACTGGGAATGGGGTGGGATTACACCAAATTGGGAATTAAGGATCTTTACAAACCTGCATTTTTCTGGGAGGAAAGCCCCGGGGGTGGGCAGGGCTTTGGGCTGACAGTTCCTGTGCCTCCTCCTCAGCTGGGATCAAGGCTTGGGATCACACAGCTCCTGGGGCCATCCCACCTCCCTGGAAGGGAGCTGCTCCTCTGCACGGTGCCCTCGGAGATGGAGAGGAACCAGCCTTGGGTCACTGAGGAGTCACTCCTGGAGCACCAGGAGCTCTGGGGCAAGCTCCCAAGGGAATCTCACACCCCTCAAACCACACATCCAAGTCACTGCCAAAGCTCCTCCAGCCTTGTTAGGGTTGGTGGAGGATTCCTGGAGTTCCTGGCAAGGGCTCCCAGCTCCCGAGTCCCAAATGCCGCCCCCTCCTCCACTGAGCCTCTCCTGAAGAGCCTCTTGGCGCGAGCAGCCGAATTCAATCAGCCCTTTCACCATCTGCTCCCAGGCACTTCTGCCGGGGAGGGCTCAGGGCCAGGGAGGCTGTAATTCCTTAATAGCTTCCGGATGCTTCGCGGGGTGGATGCGAGGCCTGGGAGTGTCTCAGCCTCTCTCCCCCAGCCCTCGCAGAGGTTTCCAAGCTCAGGCTTCCTCTGGGCAGCTCCGAGCCCCTCCAGCCGCTCGGATTTATCCCTGCCTGCCCTTCACTCTTCCTGGCCGAGGCCAGGAGGTGACATAATCCCATCCTGGACAACACTTGGCTCTGGGATGGGGATGACTGAGGCTGATGGGGCAGCCCAGCTTGTCTTTGGCTGCCTTCCCCAGCTCACTCCCACCTTCATCTTCCCAGGGCTTGGTCTGGCCCAATCCCTGCACTGGTCCATTCCCTGGTGGGAAGTTTCCTAGAAGTAGGAGTTGGAAAAGAAGAACTTCCTGGGGTCGAGTGGGAAACCCCTTGCTCCTGTGCCTGAGGATACTGAAAACCTGGATGTTGCATGGTGTAACACATCTGGGAAAAGCCCAGGAACCCTGTGCTCAGCCTGGGATGGAGAGGATCAATCTTGAAGCTCTCCTGGAAATTCCCCTTTGTTGGTTTTCTTGTCTGCTTAAAAATTAATAAAACCAGGGGAACTGTTCCTGGGAAGACATGAAATGAAATTACTTTGGCACCGCTGTTCCTGAGGCTGGTGTGGGCTGCAGAGCTTTGGTTCCCAGGTTTCTCCCAGGCCCCTTCCTGGCCTCCATCACTGGGAGAGCTGAGCTTGGACAGGGGACAGGGGGTTGAAATGGTGTAGGGCTGGCAGGAGCATCCAGGGATGGCCTTGTCCCTGGTTCCCTCCTGGTCCCAGATGGGAAGCTGACCCTCGTTCTCCTCTCAGCAATCCCTTGGCTTTCACAGCTTCCAGCCCAGCCAGGAAAAGGCTCCAGTCCTGTTGTGGCTGCTGGGATCACCTGCTGCTGTGCAGAGCCTCTCCTGGGGCTGCGGGGATGTGCTGTGTGCTGGACACGAGTGGTGCCCATGGAGGTGTCAGATGGTGGCATCAGCAGAGCCACAGCCCCAAGGAGAGCCGAGGAAGTGGGGCTGGCTCAGGGGGCAGAGCAGAAGGGGCAGCTTTTCCCTGTCCTGTCCACCTGGATCTCCCTCCCCTTCCTCCCGGGGCGATGCTGCTGTGCTGGGAGATGCAGCTTGGGAAGGGGCTTGGAGCATGGGGTGACTGCTCCCTGTGAGCTGCCCTGGGGTGGGTTTCAGCTGCAGGGGGGTGCTGGCTGTATCTGTGTGTATTTGAATGTGTGTTTGAGTGAGCGCTTGTGAGCCCTGGCCAGGGACACCCTCAGAGAGGGTCAAGGCACTTGCGAGGGCAAATCTTCAGGGCAGTAAATCCAGGGATGCAAAGGAGTCAATCCATAAGCACACAGGGGAATTGGAAGCATGTGGATCGTTACCTGCCGTCTCTTGGCAGCTGCCAGCAGAGTTGACTGTTTGCTCTAAAGAGTTATAAATAATTTTGTTGATTAAAATGATTAATTATCTTTGGTCTAATATTATTTAGGCAGAGCAAACAGCGCTGAGATTTACCAGCTGCTCTCTGACCTCCCAACCCTGATCTGTTTGCAGAAAGCCTGTGCAATTATTTGTTTGATTTCAAAGCTAAATATCCTAATCTTCCCTCTCCGCCTTTGGAAACTGCAGCTGGCACCGGCACAGCTCGGGCTGATAAGGGAGGCAGCCCCGAGTCCTCCTGTGCAGTGACACGTCCCCGGGCTCACTGGGGCGGGGGGACACGGACACCTGGCGGTCCCAGGTGAGGGCAGGGGGAGCCCTGGGGCCCCTCCCGTGCCGTGCCCACGCGGGGCCGGGGCGAGGGCCCGCAGCGGTGCGGGAAGGGGCGGCCTCGGGGGGCTGCCCTCCCCTGCGGGCACACCGACCCCCGCCGGCCGCGGGGACGCGATGCGCCGCCACTTGCGGCTGCCATTGAGCAATCCTGGCCGTCTGCTGGCATCGCCCTGCGGGGAAGGGGCGGCCGGGGAGGCTGCGGAGGAGGGGCTGCGGCACGCAGGGATGTGCGGCTGCCGAGCGGAGCGGGGCTCGCCCGGCGCCCGTGGCCCGGGGCAGCGAGCGGGGCGGACCTGGGGCTGCGGGCATCCCTCCTTCGTCACCCTCGGAGCCTGCCCCGGCGCCGCCTTCGTGCTGCCGGCCTCCTGTGGGCATGGTCGGGGCTTCAGGGAGCCGCAGGAGCATCCCTAGGGACCTTCCGCTCAGGAGTGCATGGACACATCGGCGTGCTTCCACGGCAGGTCCAGCTCTGGCGAACATTCCCGGAGGATGAACGGGAGCAGAGCGCTCTCTCTGGTGAGCAGGGCAGAGGCTTTGATGTGGACCGACATATCTGGGGGCTTGAACATCATCCCAGCCTCGGGGCACTGCCACTGTCCCGCCATGTGCTGCCCTCGTGTCTGGTGTGACTCGGCCTGGGGGCAGGCGCTGGGGCCAGGACACAGAGGGATCAGTCTGTGCGGGGAAATCAAGGGAAGGTTGGGGAATTCCTCAGGACAGACAGATTGGAGGTGCTTGGCTGAGCATCTCCGTGTCTAATCCCTTCCCAAGGCAAGGATAATCGAGGCGCCTGTTAGGACCAGTGATTTCCCAGGAGCAGGGACAGCTCTGGAGTCCATCTGCCTCAGAAATGTCTCGTGTCCTGGTGATGGGCAGCACAAATGATGGGGTTTTAAACAGGGCATGGAGTCATTGCACATGGATCATCAGGACTGTGGGACGAAAACATCCCGACTGTGAGGTCATGCCTGGCTGCTCACAAAGTGTGCTGGCACAGTTTGTTCTTCAGGTGTGTTTGAGCCAGCTTAGAGGGTTGGGATCCTTTGTAAGTGATGAAAGAGCTCAGCTTGAGTGAAGGTTCCTTGGCACTAGTCCTGCTGCGAGGGGACAGCCCTGCCAAGAGATCTCAGCCTTCCCTTTTCACACTTCCTATCCTGACAGCATCTTCCCCAGACAATGTTCTGCCAATTATCCTCAACCTGGCCTTGCTACATCCCTGCTCTCCCTTGCTGGGAGACTCTGGTGCGTGGTTTGGCAGCCCCAGCCTGCAGCAGCAGGACCTGAATCAGTTGGACCTCAATCCCATTTGTGTCTGTCCCTATCCCTGGATGATGATGAAGAGGAGGGAGATGAATATCTGCAGAAGAGTCTGAGGGTTTGTTTGGATGGATGGAGAAATGCTCTACCTGAACTGCTCAGGGGGTACCTTGGGAGCACCCCGTGGGTACTTCTGCAATGCAGGAAAAATCCACGACAGGGTTCTGGGATAGGTTCATGCTTCTCTTGGGACAAATCCTCCAGTCCCATCCCTTCTTCATCAAAGAAATGGCAACACTGGCCAGGGACTTGAGGAGAGAACAGCAGAATTCCTGGGTTTCACCTGGCTGGAAGGGAATGTGAGCTCTCAGGGACGGTGGGTGTGGATGAGCTGGAGCACCTTGTCCTCCCTGAGTGCCGGAGGCCAGCGTGGTGAGATTGCTCTGGAAGGCTCCGGCTGGACTCCTGCAGCCCTGGAAGCCTCCGGGGACACGGCAGGGACTGAGCGCTCCTGGCCCAGCCCGGGGACAATGAGCAATTTCAAGCGGCTTCTGGTGGCGGGTGTGAGCCCCGTGAGCACGTCGGGCTCTGTGCCAGCAGCACGGGAATATCCGTCCTCGTTTGCTCGGTGCTGAGCGCTGGGGCTTGGCAGGGTTTTTCCCTTCTTTTCCCAACTGCTGTTGAGCAATCCGAGCTCTGTGGGCTGTGAGGAGCGGGGTTTGGTTGAAGGGACCATCTCCCGGAGGTGGGGCAGTGCCACGGGCATGACCTGGGCGGGCTGGTTTCCAGGCGGGCTGGTTACACTTGACCTGTTTCCAGGCGGGCTGGGTGTCCGGGAGAGGATTCTCCAGGCTCCGGCAGCGCGTGTGTGCCCGCGCCCGGGGATTAGAGCTCTTTAGCGGCGCGTTTAGCAGGGATTAGGGCCATTATCCCGGGGGAAGCGTGGCTCACAGGTTTGCGCCAGCCTGGGAGGGTCCTCCCAGCCCTGCTGAGGAGCGATCCCAGCCTGAAGCGAGGTGCTAATCCTGGCTCCAGCGGGGACGCCGCTCCTGGGCTATTCCATGGGGAGGAGCGAGGGAAGGGCTCCAAGGGCCCGATGGCTGCCAGAGGAGGCAGGAGGGCTTTGGGCAGGTGGAGGCTGCTCCTCGCCGGCTGCAGCCTCCTGGCCTGGCTGTCACCACCCTGGAGCCTGCACAGGGGTTTAATTAACCTGGACTCTGCTCTCAGGCCAGCGGGCTCGGAAAAGGCTGGTGAAGTTTTAGTCCATGATGCTGTTAAATCTAAAGGAATTGCAGAGGCCATTTAGAGCTGATTCAAGGGTGGGAAGGTCTCATGCTGAGCTGCTGCTGGAGCTGGATCGCTCCAGCCTTGTAGCCTCTCATCCTGGAACTCTCGGATGGGTTGGGTTGCAGGGACCTTAAAGCTCATCTCATTCCACAGGCACCTTCACTATCCCGGGTTGCTCCAAGCCCTGTCCAGCCTGGCCTTGTACACTTCCAGGGCTGGGGCAGCCACAGCTTCTCTGGGCAACAGTGATGGAATTTTATTGATGGCCAGTCTTGTTTCTGACTTCTTTGATGGTTCAAATGAGTGCTGTTAAACCATGGTCACGTTCCCCAACCTCAGAGGTGGTGGAATCTCCCCAGTTTGCTCCTTCCAGCAGCTGAAATGGGGAGGATGGAGTGAATCCCCAGCCGAGGGAAGCCCCTGAGCTGCTGAAGGAAGAGGAGCCGTGGGCTCTGGCCCTGCTGAGCTGGGGGAATTTTCCCATAATTGCAGCGAGTGTTGACTCAGGGGCTGTGGTTTAGCTCAGCTTCAGCCCTGGCCTTTCTCTAGCACTTCATTCCCTCTTCTCTGCCACAAAAGCCAAGGATGGAGCGAGTTGCCCACCAGGCTGTTCCCCTGCAAGCTCCTGGGAGTCTCAAGGATGCTGCTTTCCCAGGATTGCCATCCAACACCCACATTACAAAGCAGGGAAAGGGAGGGAGGAGAAGGAGCTGCAGCCTGAGCAGGGTGGGCTGTGACTGATGGTGGCTGCAGAATCCTTTCCCCGACCCTGGTTCCTCACAGCTGCCAATCCCCAGAGCCAAACCCAGCCCTCCCTCACCCGGTGTCTGGCCTGAGGAGCTCACCTCCACACTCTGTGCCCAGTTTTCCTCATGGACATGTCTCTCCCAAGCACCCACCAAGCCAGGGTGTCCATGGGACACAGGGCTGAACCCCAAAACCTGAGGCTGAGCAGAGCATCCCAACTCCTCACCCACAGCTGAACCTTCCCTCTGGTGCTCCAGGTGCTGAGAGCCCAAACCTGGGGCAAAACGCTTTCATCTGCATTTGGGGAGGACAGTGTTCAGGCCCATTTTTTAGGGGAAAAGCTGGCCCCCATGGCACACCACGTCTCCCTAAGAAAACTGCTGAGGGCCGGAAAAAAGCCGGCTTTGTTGGGCTTTCTGCAGCGCTAAGCACTGTGGGCTTTCGGTTTCCTCTCTTGTTTTTCTCTTGAAGCCCAGCTTTCATCTCACAGTATTTATTTTTCACTGCTTGAAGGAGGAAAAAAAGGACTTATTTTTCTTTTTCCTCTTTTCTTTTTTTTTTTTTTTTTTTTTTTTTTTTTTTTCTTAAGAAATATATTTATTTTAAATTAAAATAGCAAATGTCTGCACCTTTTGTGCCATCCTTGCAGAGGGAAGCAGGGCCAGTCTCTGGCAAGTTGCTGCAGGAAGGGGACCCAAATCCCCCCTATCTGCTCCCATCCCATCCTCACAGCCCCAGCAAACACCTCTTGCTGTTCTTATCCCTGCTCCCCATCCAGATTTCTTTCTGGTCCCTTTTTTCCAGCTTTCTGTCCCACTTTCCCTTACCCCCCCTCGAATCTCGCTGCCCTTTGGGCCCGAGGAGCCCTAATTGGAACAGGCCGGCTCCTCTCCTGCTTCCTGCGTGGGAGTGAGAGGCAACGCTTGTGAAAACAGTTCAAAAGTGCACACAAATTTTTGCTTAATCCTGCCTAAATAACAGGGGGCTCAGCCAGGGTTGTTTGCCCGGGTGTCCCTGCTCCAGGGCGGGGGGCACCTGGGAAAGGCAGAGCTGCCCGAGGGGCTGGAGCAGCCTGGGGCTGCTGGAAACACGAGCTGGGGACACGGGGATGTGCTGGGGACGTGCTGGGGACGTGCTGGGGACGTGCTGGGGACGCGGTGCCCGGGTGGCCTGGCTGGGGAGCGTGGGAAGGGTCTCAGCTCCCGGCCCCCTCTGCTCAGCCTCCTCTGATCCTGAGAAAGGTTCGCGGCTGCTGAACCCTCCCAGCTGGGGGACGTGGGGAAATGTGTGCTCCAGCTTCCCCCAGCTCCAGCTCTGCCCTGCTTTGGATCCTGGGGAAAGCTGGGACAGAGGGGGCTCAGGGAGAGGAGCCCAGTGGAAGCCTGGGAAGCCGTAGGCTTGGTGGCCATGGACTCAGTGTGGGCTCATGGGAAGAGGCTGGGAAGGTGAACCCCGTGCAGAACCTCTGGGAAACTCCTGCTCCATCATCATCCAGCAGTGGGGGGACATCCTGGAGCATGGGCAGCTCCAGAAGGATGGGATGGGGGCTCCAGGGGGATCTCAGCTACCCCAGGGCTCAAGGATTGAGGTTTCTGAGGGGCACAGGCACCAATTCACGGAGCCCTTGGATGCACAGTCCCTGCAAATGATCTTGTTTGAAGCCAACATGCAGGTTCCCTAATTTAAACATGGAATCCTGGAATGGTTTGGGTTGGAAGGGACCTTGAAGCCCATCCACTGCCATGGGCAGGGACACCTTCCACTATCCCAGGGTGTTCCAAGCCCTGTCCTGCCTGACCTGGGACACTTCCAGGAATGGAGTAGCCACAGCTTCTCTGGGCACCCTGTGCCAGGGCCTCTCCACCCTCACAGGAAAGAATTTCCTCCTAAAATCTAATCTAAATCTAAGTCTACTCTGTTTCATTTTAAAGCCTTTCCCCCTTGTCCCCGTTCCTCTGCCAAGGCACACAAAGGCCTGGAATCTCCCTGACATCTGTGTGCTCCAGGCCTGGCAAGGGGAGGCTGAGGAGCCCTCGGGTTCCTGCCCTTGGTGTCCATCCATCCATCAGGGCAGGGACAGGAGGTGCTGTGGGGTCAGGTGGCTCCACTCTGACCCTCCTCACATCCATTTCCAGCAGCTACTGGGTGAAACCCCACACAGGGACACACTGGGGCTCCAGTGGAAAACAAAGTGAGTGGCCGAGGGGAGCTTGGAGGAGTCACTGACCCTGAGTGACAACTCGGGTGAAAAATGACTTTGCTCCCATCCTTCTGCTCAGAGCATCCTTTTTTTCCCCCTGTCTGTCATTTATTTTCCTTCTGCAATCAGCTGCAAATGGCTTTGGCGTGCAGAGGAGTTCTGTGCATTTGAAGGTCAAAATCCCTAAAGTTTGTAAATCTGAGTCCTTTAAAAAGATCCGATGTGTGGAAATAGTTTACACATGCAGGGCCTGGTGGGAGCAGACTGGGAATTTGGCTGGGAGATGAACTTGGTGATCTTGGCCTCTTTGCTCCTGGCTTTCTCTCAGGCTCCACATGCCCCTGGCTGGGGGGTCTGGGCAGGTCCCCCTTAGCACAGAACCCATCCAGGACAATGTCAGCGTGTTCTATCCTCTTGTCTCTCTGAAGTCTCATCCCCAGGGATGTCAGGGGGATGAAGGGGCCTGGTTTGGAGAAGCCATGGAGCTCCCAGATCCCTCTTTGCCTTGGAAAGATGCAGCCAGATAAAAGCTGTCCCCATGTGAGGCAAATCCTGCATCTCTGTTCTACAGATGCTGCTGACATAATTCTGCAGAGCGACTGCAACTCCTAGCACTGTTTGAAAATCAAGCCATAACTCGCTGCCTGCTCTCCCAGGAGGGAAATCAAAGGCGGCTCTGTCGGCGCAGGACGAGGACATGGCATCCATGCAGCCGAGTGCACGTGGCAGCCGTGTCAGGGGGCTTTGATGGGCTCGTAAAAACCAGCCAAAAATCCCACTCTGGCCCCTGCTGCTGAGCTTGCGTTTGGGATTAAAGCCCTGGCATTCCTAAACTGGGTTTAGGTGGAGCAGCTGGGCCTGGTGCTGGCTCCCGCCCCAGCCCCTGCACACAGCCCTGTGCTCTGTGGGCAGCACCGAAGGAGAGGTTTGATTGGTGCAAGGTTTGATTAAAATCTTGCAAACAGGTTTCAGATGGCACTGAAAGCTGATACCGGGGCGGCTAAGCTGGACTTGTTGCTTTTGTTCCTGAAATTCTGCTCAACTCTGACCTTTAGGCATCCCAGACTGGAGGCAAATGGCTGGAGGACATGGCCAGGGCTGGGTTTGCCTCCACGGGGAGGAATTTCCCTGCACCCAGCAAAGTTCAGAGAGTTATAGGATATTCCAGGTTGGAAGGGATTCACAGGGATCACTAAGTCAGACTCCTGGCCCTGCACATAAACCACCCAGTTTTCAAATAAATACTGAATTATTTAAATAAATTCAGTACCTCCAAAGCAGAAGAGGCAGAATTTAGGGTAAAAACTACTGTCCATCCACCCCATCTTTATCAAGCCACCCAGCCAAGTCTTGTCCCTGAACACATCTGCAGAGCTTCACACACGTTTGGTTTTCCCTGAGTGAGTTTCCCCCAGCCCTGGGACACTGCTGACCCAGCCAAGGCTTCTGCAGGCTCAGGGCTTTGGGGCTACTTTGTCCTCAGTGGAAATTTGAACAAGTGGCTGCAACCTCACAGGAAAAAAGCAGATGATGTTTCAGTCCTAAATGTGCCGAGCACAACATATTTTGCAGAAGCCTTGAAATGCACATTGGGGTTGATTTGGGTGTTTAAATAGAAACCGTCCTCTGGCATGGCTTTTTCTTATTTGGGAACAGACTGTTTGCTTCCCTGTGACCTCTCCCTGGGAATCACTTTCAAGTCTCCCCTGTTTTGACAGGTTGTTTGTGCAGAGCTCAGCATTCACCTTTCTCAACCGAAATCTTATCCTCTCGCTACTGAAAAATTGATTTGCTGGGTTTGTGCAAAGCCAACCCCACGGATCCTACATGACCAAACAGCAGGATCAGGGATGGGCCTTGGCTATTGCAGAGATAAAAATACCATTTTTCAGCTCTTGGTGTCTGGCCTGAGGAGCTCACCTCCACACAGGTTTTCGTGGATGATTCAGTGTTAAAATTTAGGTTAGAACTGTTTTCTCAGCCTGGCTCTGACTCATCTTCCCAGGGCAGGCAGGAGCTGCTGTTGAGGCAGGCAGAGCGAGCAGATTCCTGGGTGGTCCCTGTGACCACAGAGCACGGAGAGCAGAGCATTCAAATGTAACTTGAGGATGAAGGGAAAGGGGCACTGAGCCACTTTCTCCCAGTGTTATCTCAAGCAGCAGATGGGGGACAGAGATAGTGACATTGGCTGTTCATTTTCTGTGCCCTCTCCAGCCAAATCCAGTAAATAATGAAGTGTAATTTGCCAAATAGCCTTTGGATGTGGGATTTGCTCTCAAAGGGCCTGATCCTGACAGTGTGGAGTCGATCCTGCCAACTGTGGAGGCAATCCTGGATTTGTGTGGTGGGCTGAGGGCAGGAATTGTGTCCTGAGAGACTTGGTGTTGGGAATTTCACTGTTCCTACCTGAGCCAAGAGTCTGCAAATCATTTATTGAGAGCCTTGGGGACTTGGCTGGAGGATGTGCAAAGGGAAGGGGGAATTTTTGGACTGGAGATGGGAGGTGGAAGGGGCAGAAGTGGGGACAGAGAAGTTGCTCTGTTTGGCTTGGCATTGGAATTGCACTGAGAGCATCCAGCGGATGATTTGGGGATGCTTTGCAGCACTGTAACCTTCACCCTGTGCTACAGAGCTGCATGTGGAGGTTTATCCATGGAATCACAGGATTGTTTAGGTTGGAAAAGTCTTCCAAGATCATGGGGTCCAACCATCCCCCAGCACTGCCAGGCCACCACCAACCCATGTCCCCAAGAGCCACATCCACATTTTTTTTAAACATTTCCAGGGGTGATGACTGCACTACTGCCCTGGAATTCTATTGACCCAACCCCAAATCCCCACTTGGAAAAAACCCAGTGTTGGGTTGTTTGGCCTTTAAATGATGCCCATGAATTTGGCTGGGGAGGAGTTGAGTGGAGCAGGAATTCCAGACTGGGGCAGACTGGGAAGCAGCTGGGCTGGCTGTTCCCAGTGGCTGCAGCACTGTTTCCATCCCTGACTCTGTGTATTATCAGGAATATACCAACACTGCCTGGAACAAGGCCTCAGCAGCATTTTGCAGGTGCAAAGGTTTAATAAATCAGGAGCTTAATGAACTTGGAGTGATAGAAAACCACAGTGGCTGGGTTTCTACAAGACACAGAATTCTTTGATTTTCAATGTCTGCATCCAGATATTCATGAGAACACCAAAGACTTTGCCCATAGTGTCATTTTTCCACTGAGTTTTCATGGAAAATTTCTACTAGGCTGCAGAGCTAAACCAACCTCAGGTGGAAGATTTCCATCTCTGCTGACTGACTGCAGTTTTTGGGATGGTGCTTGTTCAAGACTTTCTTTCTCCATCAAAGATGTTTTTTAGGAATACTGAAAGAATGGGAAAAAGAGCCAAACCTCTATTCAGATATTTTGCCTCAAATGATTGCTTTTATTTGTGAGACTCTTTGGCTACAAAGATCCTTCCGAATAAATTAGAAAAAGAGATTTAAAAAAGGAAAGGAAGAGGTTTGGTCCTTGTCAGGATTTAGTCCAGGCCTGGCTCTTGGCTTGGCCCCACTGTCCCATGGGATGGCTGGCGTTGTCCGTGACTCACCCGTCGCTCCGTGCTGTGGATGTGCATGATGTAACTCTGGGCTAATGTGGGATTTTCCAGCTCTTTGTTTCCCTTCCCCCCTCAAATGGGTATTCTGGTATCCTGTCCCAGCCTGCTGTCTGCTCGCTTTTTCATGAAGTCGCAGAATCATGGAATGGTTTGGGATGAAGGGACCATAAAGCCCATCCCATTCCACTTCCTGCCTTGGGCAGAGACACCTTCCACTATCCCAGGTTGTTCTGACCTGGCCTGGGACCCTTCCAGGGAAGGGGCAGCCACATGTCCTCCCGGCAGCCTCTGCCAGGGCCTCCCCACCCTCACAGGGAAGGATTTCCTAGGATAAAGAATTTTCTAGGATTCTTTAATTTTCTCCTTGCCCTTCTTTGGACTGGGGTGGCAGAGTGGTAATTCAGGGGTGCTTTTCTCTCACCTCCTTGCTCACTCTGGTGTGGGACTCTTTGCCTTCCTCAGTGCCTGGAGCTGCTGAGCCATTTCCCAGGCTCCAGACACACCTGGAATGCTGAGGCTGAGCAGGCTGATGTCTGGAAAGGCCTCGATATCATCATCCAGTACATTCCAGAAGTGCAGGGACACCATGTGCACCTGGCTAGCATTCCCTGACATCTTTCCCAGTCCTGTGTCTTCATGGCCCTGTTTCTCTCCTGCTTCTTTCAGACATGGAATGTGCAGATGTGCCTTTATTAACGCCCAGCAGCAAAGAAATGATGTCCCAGGCACTGAAAGCCACGTTCAGCGGCTTTGCCAAGGAGCAGCAGCGGCTGGGAATTCCCAAAGGTAAGACATGGCTTCCTGTGAGCAACCACAGTACCCACAGGGGCTGTGTCTTCCTTCCAGGTTGCCCAGAATTCTCCCTGTCTGCCATCTCCCCTGCTGGTTCTCCTCAGGTGGTGTTGCCTTTCAAATACCACCTGAAGTTTCTTGGAAAAATGTGGGCAAGTCATCTTAGAGAATGACCAAGGACCCTTTACCAGAGGCTGGTGACAGGGAGAAACCAAGACAGTTGGAGAAATGGGTGGGAGAAGGGGGTCAGAGAAGTGATGGGACTTTTAGAAATCCAAAACAAACCCAAAGCTTGTTCCTTGGATGAAATGTGTCCACATTAAGGCTGATCTGGACTAGGCATGGTGCTCCTCACACCCTGATGCCAGTGGGCTGCCAATCTCCATGGATGAGGCTGTGCTAGTGCAGGGCAGCTGGAGCACTGTCTGTGTCCTGTTTTCCTGGGAAAAGTGCCTGTGGATGCTCACTGCTGGATCCCTCTGCAGACCCCCAGCAGTGGACGGAGACGCACGTGCGGGACTGGGTGATGTGGGCCGTGAACGAGTTCAGCCTGAAGGAAGTGGATTTCCAGAAGTTCTGCATGAATGGAGCTGCCCTCTGTGCCCTGGGCAAGGAGTGCTTCCTGGAGCTGGCGCCTGACTTTGTGGGAGACATCCTTTGGGAACATCTGGAGATCCTGCAGAAAGGTGAGTCCTGGAGTCTCCCAGGTGAACAGTTCATGGCATCCTGGCCAGCCTGGTCTTGGGGTTTTCCATAGACCAGGAGGTGTTCACCTTGAGCTTTAATCCCAGGAAAAACACTTTCCAAAGCCCAGCTTTTCAGCAGGATTCCAAATGGGCATCCCAACAGCAGTGGGCAAGGCACATCCTGGCAGTGCCTCAAAGAGTCAGAGTGTTTGTGCTGACTGCTTGGCAGGGATCCCCAGTGGGCAGGGACTCTCTGCCTGCCTGGAATCCATGGTGGGATTTTCCAAAGCACTTTTCCTCAGCCTGTTCAGCTCCTGTTGTGAATTTTACTATTTCCTTCACTAGAACTGGGTACAGGAATACAGCCAAAATCCTACCCATATTTCCCAGTGGCAATTGGAAGCTGTTTTGCTTTGTTCCATATCCTCAAAAAAACGGTCTTTCATGTCCCCCAAACCATCATTTCTGGGAGGAGAAGCCATCCGTGCCATTCCCTGCATGACAGCATCCAAGGGCATTAACTTCCAGCGACTGGGAGCACACACTTTGATTTAGGGTGTTGATTTTTTGTGTCTGGATGCCCAGGAGCACTGGGATGGTTTCTAAGGGGCAGGTGAGGAGCTGAGCATCTCTACCTGAGCCACAAGCAGGAGCTGCAGCACACCTGGACTCTTTTTCCAGCTCCTTTCTCTGCAGAGCTATTTGCTTTCCTGGAATGTCCCCTGTGCTGTCCTACTGACCCTGGTGGCAGGAAGGGGAGGGGGAGCACAGTTATTCCTTCCAGGAAACTGTTGACAAATGGATGTTAATTGCCCATTACTAATTTTACTGCTACCTGTGGTTTGCAGAAGGTAAACATGGCCCTTCCTGGGCTCTGGGCAGCCCAGGCTGTTTTCTTGCTCTTGGGCTCTAAATCTGGTCTGTCCCTTTTGTTTTGCGTATTTTTCATGGAGTGCTTGGATCAACACCAAGCAGTTTAACCAAACAAAGCCAAACCTTGTGGTCAGCCCAATTTCTCTTTGCAGTGAGCCATTGCTTGCACCTTCCCACAGCGCTTCTTCCTTGCTGTCCCTGCCCATGGTTGGGAAAAGGTTGTCTTCAAGGTCCTTTCCAACCCAAACCATCCTAGGATTCAGTAATTCTGTGGTTTTTTGGGCTGTGCCCACTGGAGAGAGTGGGATGAGCTGCAGGTACTGACCGAGGCACCAGGGCTGGGTTTGCACCTCCTTCCTGCAGATTCCCCACACATGGAGCTTGACTTGATTCCATAAATTTATGGCAGAGCAGGAATCATAATTTCCAACAGCACTGACACATGTGGGTATTCAGACACTGCACTGTTGATGGTACAAAGGCCTGAGATAGGGAGGAATTTTTCAAAGAAGCTGAAAATCTTTGTACCTGCTGCAACTCTTCTTCTGAAAGGCTGAAAATGAATAAAGCTGAATTTCTGTGTCTGCAGCCTGTTGGTGTTGCCCTGGGAACCAAGAAATCTCCGTTCCCTGTTTGGTTTCACTTTGCCACTCTTGCACAAGCAGGGCCCGTGCTCCTCTGGGGGGCTCTGAACACATTTCCAGTGAGGTATTTAGTGAGTAACAAAGAGCTTCCAAGAAATAAGCAGCCTCCCCACGCAGGACTGGTTTCTGTTCCCTGTAAGTCCTAGGGCTCATCTCCAGCCCAGAGCTGGGCAGTGCTGGTGTTGTACAGAACAGAGTTGCCACATCCCTGCCCGTGCAGGAGGAGCTGGGGGTCTCCCTCTGCACGTGGATGTGAGGTGGGAAGAGATCCAGGTGTCTCCAGGCTCAGCCAGGGCTCCAACTTGTCTCTCCATCTTCCCCACCATCATCACTGAGGGTGTTGGTGCTGGGAGTGGTTCTTAACCCCAAAGTGCCTCTCACCTGTGCTGCTGGCCCGGGGTCGTGCTGGGACAGGCTGTGACCCTGCTGTCCCCTGTGATCACTGCGTGACTCACATACCACAGCCTGCTCAGGGTTTAAAAACAGCACACGGGCACCTTTTCCCGCATGGATTTAGGTATTTTCAGGCTTATTTTTCCATAATTCTTCCTAAAATAACCTCCTCAGTTACCAGCAGTCAGCAGTGCCCTACACTTGACTCTAAGCACAGCCAAAGGTTCTCCTCTGCTCTGTGGTCACCCCCTGCCCCTTGGCAGCCACTGTGGAGAGAGGAACAGAGCATTTCTCATTAGTCCTCTGTGTTTGCACAACCCCTCCTTTTGTTAGGGAATATTTTCCAGCCTGCAGTCCCCAGGGGAGAGGGCCAAATTTAGGCTCCTCGAAGGCGAACGTGCGTTATCCGTGCTCAGCTTCTCCAGAGCCTCCACAAACAAACCCAGCCCAGAGCTGCCCAGGGCATTGCTTTGGTTCAAGGAAAGAAAATCTCCCACCCCAATATCCCTGCCCAGAATCCCATGCTGGAATGAGCCAGGTGTTCATGGAAAAACTGCTCAGGGTAGGGGCAGGGTGGCTTTTACATGAAAAGCACATTCAGCTCAGCCCAGGAGGAGCAAAGCACTTGCAAAAAGCCACAGGAAGCAGAGAATCCATGCTCTGATGTGCTCCATGCTCTTTCCCAGTGAGTTATGGCCATGGAAAGCTGAAATTTGGCATTTTGACCATATATACACATGGAGGACTCTGCATCAGGAGTGGGGTCAGGGACACTGAGACAAAGCAGTTCGAGCATGGAATGTTCTACCTACATCAGGTGCTGCAGAGGCTGGGAATTCACACGAATTTGGGGTTAGAGGAGCTGGGTTTGGGATGGGTTACTCACTCCCTTATACACACCTACGGCAGTTCTAAAAATAGGGCTTTTCCAGGAAAACAACTATCCTTGTGTGGGGAGTTTTTGCAGGAGGTCACACATGGAAGTGTGCTCAGCAACCCCCAGGAGAGTGAGAGGTGATAAAGCCTGAGGCAAGCAAGGAAATGATGCAACTGGGAGCCTCTTGGAGCCCTTGCCTGAGAAGGTTGTTGCTGTTTGGCTTGGGTTGGTTTTGTTTAAGTCCAGCCATACCTGCAGCAGGAATTCCCCAAGGACCCCATGTGCCCCAGGTTTCGGTGGGATTTCAGCTCTGAATTCATTTGTGTTGCTCAGAATGTCCCAGTTTAACCCAGGGAGGAGATTTTGGGAAGTTCAGGGCTCTCCATGTCACAGCAAGTCTTGCACAGCTCCGTGTGCCTTCAGACTGGTGACATTTCCTTCCTTTCCTCTTTGCAGAAGAGGTGAAACCGTACCCAGCAAATGGAGTGAACACCACATACCCCGAGTCCCGCTACACTTCAGACTACTTCATTAGTAAGTCTCAATTAGCAGTGTCAATTCTCACCATTACCATGTCTGGAAGCACCTTTGAGGAGAGATTTGTCTTCACCACAATAGGACTGCACCATGCAAAGGGTGATGTTGTTTTTTCAGGTGTTTAGGGTTGGTTTGGAAGCCTTCTGTACTTTTTGGTGGCTGCCTTGTGTGCCAAAATCTGATTTTTTCAAGCACTATTTGTTTGAAGTTGTAGCTCAGCAGAGTTTGAAAGCGGCCTCAGCACACCTGAGTATTTGGAATTGTGAAAAACCTGTTAAAAAAGGCAGGGAATGGGTGGGAAGGCTTAATGCTGTATTGCCAGGGAGGAGCCTAGCAAGGAAAGGGATGAGTCTCCACCTGCACTCCTGAACTTCCCATTGCCATTGCTTTGGAGATATTCCTTAAGGGCACTGGAAATCTGGGAGACATTTCAGGAACCAGCAAAAAGCCCAACTGACCTGAAGAGGACAGATTTAGATGAGGTGTGAGGGAGAAATCCTTCGCTGTGAGGGTGTCCAGAGAGGTTGTGGACTCTACATCCCTGGAATTGTCCCAGGCCAGGCTGGACGGGGCTTGGAGCACCCTGGGATAGTGGAAGGTGTCCCTGCTCTTGGCACGGGTGGAACTGGATGAGCTTTAAGTTCCCTTCCAACCCAAAACCTGGGATTCTGGGATTCCATGATTCTGTGGATTGTGATTCCAGGCTCTGGCTGTGGAAGGGACTCACCTTTCCCAATCAGCAAGGAAACATTTTTGCCCTATTGCTCTTTTGCTGAGACTCCACTGTCCAGGATTTTCCAGCTTTTCCCCCTGGCAGCTCCCCTGGGAGGAGTTTGGTGCAATGCACATTGAGGATGGTTGGGGATGTCTTATTTTGCTGCATTTTTTAGACCCCATCTCTGTAGCTTCTGGAACCCTTACCTAAAGCAGTGCCCGAGGGTGGGGGTGGAGGACACTCTGGCTCCTTGGGGCTGGTTTTGGGCAGGGTTTGACTCCTGTTGTGCCCCCAGGTTATGGCATCGAGCACGCCCAGTGCGTGCCCCCCTCCGAGTTCTCCGAGCCCAGCTTCATCACGGAGTCCTACCAGACCCTGCACCCCATCAGCTCGGAGGAGCTGCTGTCCCTCAAGTACGAGAGCGATTACCCCTCGGTGCTGCTGCGGGAGCCGGCGCAGGACTCGCTGCAGACAGACTACTTCTCCATCAAGCAGGAGGTGGTGACGCCCGACAACATGTGCATGGGCCGTGCCAGCAGAGGTAAAGCTGGGCTTAAACCCGGGGCTGCCTTGGATTCCTGCTCTTCTCACCTTCTCTCCCCTGGGAATGGCTCTGGGGACGCCAGGGAGCCGTGCAGTGCTAACGCAGCCCTCTCCCAGCACAGGCTGGATTCCCTGGTGGCTTTGAGTCCTCCCTGCCCTTCTCTCCAGGGAAAACTCCAGGAATGTCTTTCTTTCCTCTCCTCTGCTGCCTATTTTTACATAGTCTTCAGAAATGGCTTTGATGTCAAACCTGAGTGAAATTGAACTGAGCTTTCATGTTATCAGGGAGGACAAACTGCTGGGTGCTTGCAGAAAACCCATTTTTCAGCAGCCCAGGCAAAGCCCCACAAATTCTTCACAAGTTGTCATCAGGAATTGCTATTCAAGGCTCTGAAGAGTTTTGCACTCTGTGATCCAAAGTCTTTATCCATCATGTCCAGGGATTTGATGGCTGCTTGTTTGAAATATTCTGCTGTAGCCAATTCCTGAGCTTTGTTACGAGGTGCACATGTCAGGGGCTGAGGCAGCAGCAGAGCTAAGGACCCCCTGAACGCTCCTCTCCAAAGAGTTACAGGTACAGGATTCCTGTTTGAGGTGGTGGGATTTAAACATCTGAACACTTTGGAGGATCTGAGCCCAAATACCTTCCCCATTAACGTTATGAGGCTGGGAACACGTGGGGCCCACGTGTCTGACTGCTCTGTGATCACATCAGTGATGCCAGGCTGGGGATGTGGCTCTGTCTCTGCTCAAAGCAAAAAGTTTAATCCACATAGCTCAAAGTCCTTCACAAGTAGGTTCATTATCTCTGGATTCCAGGTAGGGAACCTGAGGCACAGGGAAGAGATGTGACCCACCTGCCATCCCCCTGAATGGAATCCAGGTGTCCCCAGGCCCAGAATTCATTACAGTGACATGTTGCTGTGAGCCAGGTTTAATGTGGAGCAGATAAACCCATTTATCCAGAGGGCTGAGGATGAGCTGCCTTCCCAGGAAAGCTGGAGCTGCTTTCCAGGGCTGCAGTGCACGTGCAGCTCATCTGAACTTCCTCACTCTTTTTCCAGGCTGGGAGAGCTAATTGCACGGAAGTTGTTATTTGTGTTATTGCCTCTCCTTCTGTGAGAGGTGACCTGAGCCAGAAGGGCACTAGGGTTTTAATTTTGGGTAAACTTCTCTTTTGGGGGTTGTTTTTCTGCCTAAGTTTCAGCAGTGTCTTTCTCTTTTCTTGACCTTTTCTTTAACACAGGTGATTTCATCATTCTCACAGTGCAATGGCTCAGGAAGGCTTTTGCAACTGTACCTCGAGCCTGTTCTCAGTGGCAAACCTAAAAATGGTTTCAGGGGAGGGAAGAGAGAGCCCTGGCTGCTGCTGGTTGCAGACTTGAGCACTGACTGCAAGAGGCTGTGCTCACACCAGTGCTGCATTTCAGCCATGGAAGGGCTGCTGTGGGACACAAATCCTCCAGGGGCAGGGGAAAGCTTGAATATAGAGCAGAACTTGGTTAATTTATATTTATGTCCCTCTTTACCTTGCACTGTCTTACACTGACACAAAGTCAAGCCCTTCAGCATCATCTCAGGGTGAAGGTTTTCCAGACAGCCGCCTTCTGTGGGGCCTTTAGGAGGAAATTTTGGGGTTCCACGGCAGTTGTTTCTCTCTGCCCTGTCAGTGAGGGTGGCTGGTTGAGAAGTGGAGCTGCCAAACTCAGTTAAGCTTCTCCTGAGTAAGTGCAGGGTGTGATTATTCCAGCTAGGTGGAACTTAGGTGAATTTGCAATGGATTGGCACAAATCACATCGCTGTCAGATCTGAATTCCTTTTCTAAATGAGCCTGTGCTGCAGGACTGCTCAGGGAATTGGTTATGCCAATTAAGGTACACACACAGACCAGCGTTGTGTTCCCCTTAGCAGGATTCAGGGAAGGATTGGAGTGTGAAATCCGCAAAGAGCTAAAAGAAAATAGAAAAAGGTTTGAATTAGGGCTGTCCCAGCTAAGGAAGCCGATGGATCCCAGCTCCCAGTGATTCCAGGCCAGCAATCAGGGCAGGGCCTGCAGTAGTTGAGTCTTTTCACAGCAAGTGCTCTTCAAACTACAACACAACAAATATTTGGGGGCGTGTGCCAGCACCCTTCCACGTTCCCCTTCCCCCGGGATTTGCTCTCTGGGCCCAGGCTGTGGGTAGCTCTGCCAATGGAAATTTCTCCAGGAGCTCTTGCACAATCCCAGCAGCTGTTTTTAGCTGGGTTTGGGAAATTAGTGAACTTGAATGATCCTGTTACGCTCGTAGCTTGTCAGGAAAGATGTTGAGCAATCGGCAGCATAGGGAGATCAGAGGCAGCAATTTCAGTTTGTTCTTTGGGTCCTTTTTTAGCTCTGTTTCAGTACAGAGGCTGCACGGGCTGGCTCTGGGGGTGTAAATCAGCACTGCTGAGGAACTGGCCTCTCATGTTCTGGCTTTGACTAAAAATACCCCAGAGAGTGACTTTGACACAAACCAGCTGTGCTCACCTTACCAGAGCTGGAAAAAGCTCTTGGAGCTCTCAGCCATTGGCTCTCCTCCTCCATCAAACCTGCTCCTGGCTGGAGATTTGGGGCTGGCTGGAACAGATGGCAGCAAAAGGCTGCTGTGTAGTTTGGGAAGAAACATCAAAATTGAAGGAGCTGGGTGTGCCTGGGCAGTGTTTGCATAGGGCTGGCAGATGTAACGGGGGATTTATTGGAGACCTCCAATATCCTTCAGCAGCAAAAGAATCACAGAAATCAAAGAGTCATAGGAAGGTTTGACTTGGGAGGGACCTTAAAGGTGGTTCCACCCCCAGCCATGGGCAGGGACAACTTCCACTGTCCCAGGCTGCTCCAAGGCCCATCCAACCTGTCCTTGGACACTGCCAGGGCTGGGGCAGCCACAGCTGCTCTGGGCACCCTGTGCCAGGGCCTGCCCACCCTCTGAATAAAGAGCTCCTGGAGTGCCCATGTTTAGGCTCCTGAGCTCAGCCATGTATCTAAAGTGAATTATATCTCTAACGTTGCCTTTTGGAAATGAGAGACTATTTCCAGTCTGCCCCAGGCACCAGTCTTGTGTAGAGAGGCCAGAATTAGGATTTTCCCCTGTCTCTCTCGGCCTTGCTCTTCTGCCTGAAGTTTTCCAGGGCTCAGCCCTGCTCTGAATGGCAAAGGTAAAAGTATTGCAGGTCTGGGTTGCATAGGTGAAGCATCCTGTGCTGGCCAGGTGAAACCTCCTGTGCTGGCCAGGCCCATCTCACGTGTTGTGTCCCCTCCAGGTAAGCTGGGAGGCCAGGACTCCTTCGAGAGCATAGAGAGCTACGACAGCTGTGACCGCCTGACGCAGTCCTGGAGCAGCCAGTCCTCCTTCCAGAGCCTGCAGCGCGTCCCCTCCTATGACAGCTTTGACTCCGAGGACTACCCCGCCACCCTGCCCAGCCACAAGCCCAAGGGCACCTTCAAGGACTATGTGCGGGACCGGGCCGACATGAACAAGGACAAGCCTGTCATTCCTGCTGCTGCCCTGGCTGGATACACAGGTACCATCCTGGGAAACCCCTGTGTGCCCCCCAGCCCCTCGGGGAGCACCTCCCCATCCCCAGGGGCAGAGCCTCGGGCCGCTCTGGGCTGCCCCAGCTCGGGGTGGCTGGTGCAGGGGTGTGAGGGAGGGGTTTGGGGGTCTCTGGGGCTGGTGCAGGGGTGTGAGGGAGGGGTTTGGGGGTCTCTGGGGCTGGTGCAGGGGTGTGAGGGAGGGGTTTGGGGGTCTCTGGGGCTGGTGCAGGGGTGTGAGGGAGGGTTTGGGGGTCTCTGGGGTCAGCCCAGGGCTGCATCGCCCTCGAGCGTGGGTATCCCAAACCTCATGGGGGATGTGGCACCTGGCTGAGCACAGGGCACTCAGTGCCTTGCTCTCCACTTGCCCCAGGCTGGCTATGGCAGGAGCTGGGTCTGGTTTGGCTCCTGCACACGAGGTGCTGCTGAGCCCCCAGCCCCTGTGGCGGTGACTGGTGGCATCTTCATTGTGGTTTCTCCCCGGGGCAGGAGCAGCCCCATCCCCAGCACTGCTGTGTGTGGTGGGGATGGATCCTCTCCCCTCTGGCACAGAGGAGGCCCTGCTGTGCTCTGTACCTTGGTGTGAGGCAGGGATGGGGCGCTGCCAGAGCCATCCCAAACATTTTCCATTCCCTGCACTGGGAGAGATGAGAAGGTGATAGGCCACGGAAACTCTGGCTTTTTATGACAGCCCTTCAGCAATCTGGCATCTCCAAGGAGAGAAACTTGGTGGGATGGGACTTCCAGCTAAAGCTGAGCTAATCCTTTCCAGCCCTTCTGTGCCATGGCTTTTCCCATTGCTCTGAGGAAAACTCTGGGGCAGCCTCCTGCCAGCTCCCCTGGCTCTGCACATTCAGATCTGTCCTGCCCCAACTGGCAGCAGCTGGTGGAAAGAGGTTGTGCTGATAAAGATCATCACCAGGTTCAGAGCAGATCCCGAGATGTGACTGTCCCTGGGTCTCCTCCCACACACGGCTCATCTGGGGCTGACACCGAGCCTTTGTGAGGGTGGGGAGAGCTGCACGAGGGAGGAAAGTGGGGAGATAATTTTAGGAGTGTAAAAAAGGAAGTGGTTTGTTGCTATAGCTTTAGTTAGAAAGAGAGCTCAGCCCTTCCTGCTGAATGAGAATCTACCAGATCCATACAAAATATGTGTGCTCTGCATTCCTGAATGGATTTGGGCTAGGGGGTGTGGTGGGGAGGGAGAGGAGGGTCTGTGACCCAGGGCTCATTCTCTGCTGTGCCACAGAAATCAGTGTTCCTGAGAAAAGAGACCACTGAGCACAAGTTGCTCTTTTTATTCCTATTTTTATTCCAATTTTCTCCTGACAATGCCTTTCCTTACAGCACCTGGAAGTGCTTTGGGTATGCAGGAGCCCAGGATGCATTTCAACAGCTGGGGAAACTGAGGCACTGAGGTGCTGGCAAAATCAGGAGCATTCTTTTCCAAGCTGGATATTTCCCTCCACGTTTGCTCCAGTTCATGGAAAAGAGTGTAAAAGAGCCACCCCCGGAGAAAGGCGAGGAGCTGAAGTCAGCAGCTGGGCCCTGTGTTTTTCCAAGGAATATTAGCACCCCAAAGGCTGCCCTTGGAGCAGTGCCTTTGGGAAGGGGAGACTTGGGTTCATGCGATGCCAGAGCACAATTCCAAATGCTTTGCCCTGTGTAACATTTTCCCTCTCCTCACTTCCAATCGCTCTTGGAGCTAGGAAGAGAATCCCTTGGCCCAGGCACTTTGGTGGGATCAATAAGTGAGAACACCTGACTTTTTAAATTTATTTTTGCATTGCTTCATTTAAGAGGCTTTAAATGTGTAGAGGAAAATCCAGAATCACTGGGAAGTGCTTGAGCTGGAGCTCTGTTTGCCTGCTCTGAAGGCTGCTGAGCAATATTCAATACTCTAGCCAGCAGAGCCAGCTTTTGCCATTGGGAAAGGTCCCTGGACAGGTGATCCTGGCAGGCAGTGACTCCAGAGATGTCCTCTGAGCCATTTTAAAGCCCCAGCACTGGGTTTTCCAAGCAGAGGGAGCTGGAGCTGTGTCATTGTGAGAGCAGGTCCTGGGCAGAGCGAGTAGAACGTGTTGGGTTTCAAACTGGAGCAGAACTGAGCACTCTCTACTCTCTGGATTTGTGTCAGTATGAAACACCCTACTCAGGCTGCCCCCTGAGAAGTGCTGGAGGTCTGGCCTGGGCCAGCTGAACTCAGAGTGGGGACTCAGGCAGAGCTCAGGCCTTTTTGTGTATAGCTGTGCTCTACTCTTACTTTACTCAGGGGAGGAAGTTCTATCTGGCAGCCAGAGCAGAGGAACTCAGAGTCTGGGCTCTGCCGGTGGCTCTGCCGAGGAGGTGGAGCCTCCCGAGGAGCAGAGCAGGGCTCTGCCAGCCCAGGAGCCCCAAACCCCAAACCCTGGGGTTCCATTTCCCCCTTGAGGACACACCAAGGTAGCCCCACTAGACCTGGCAGGGTGAAGAGGGACATGCCAGCCCTCATCCCCAGAGCTTTCTGTGCTCTTTGAGAACCCGACAATCTTGTTCAGGTTCTGTTACAGGCCTGTTTCTTTGGTGCCCAGGGAGGTGGCCCCAGCACATCTCTGATGGTATCTGCCCCAGAGGCGCCTTTTGGGGTGAGAAGGTGCATTTTGGCGGAAGCTCCGTTTGCGTTTGATGTGTTCTTCACCCAGCTCGAGCGGCCTTTCAGAGCTGCCTTATCTGCCCCCACATCTTGACCTATTTTAACAAGTTGCCATGGTTGCTCACAGAGAGGTTGATGCAATTTTCTTATCTTTTCTTTGAAGGAGAAATGTAATTGCTCAGGAGTTGGTGAACTTCAGTTTCCATCACTGCAGGGAGGGCCAGCCCTGGACACCTGGGTTTGGAGCTCGCTCAAAGCCTGGCCAGCTTGAATTTTACCTGAGGGAAGGGCTGGAGCTGGGCCAGGGCAGGCTCAGGCTGGAGATCAGGGAAAGGTTCTTCCCCCAGAGGGTGCTGGCACTGCCCAGGCTCCCCAGGGAATGGGCACAGCCCCGAGGCTGCCAGAGCTCCAGGAGCCTTTGGACAGTGCTCCAGGGATGCCCAGGGTGGGATTTGAGGTTTCTCTACAAGGTCAGGAGCTGGACTGGATGATCCTGGTGGGTCCCTCCCAGCTCAGGAGATTTCTGATTCTGAGATTCTACATTAGGCCAGATTTTATTTTCTTTGCCGTGACACAGAGTGCATCCATGAAATCCAGGCAAGGGATGGCTCAGGATGTGTGGTCACTGCTAAACCTCACGCTGGCTCAGCTGAGCTCATTCTAAGCTCCCTGGTTGAGCAGCAGAGCTGTGTTTGGTGTGAGTGGGCAGAGATCTCTCCAATGCCTGCACCCAGCTGGGTTAAAGCAAGCTCAGCTCTGCCTCCACATCCCCTGGGGCTGGATCCTGCAGCCTCTGATGATTCCCATGGCCACCAGCATCCTGCAGGAGCCCTGGCACCACGTGAATAAACTCAGCTGGATCTTTGTGCCCTGTGTTGGTATTTACAGCCCATGCTGCTGCTCCCCTGATGCTGCAGGGCCACAAGAGGCTCAGACTTGCTGGTTCACCATGGCTGTTCAGCACTGAGCTGGTTTTGGGTTCCCTGGAGGAGCTGTGTGGCTTGGCAGCCAAGTTATGGGGTTTGTGTTTTCTCTGTGGTGGGCAGGACCGACACCCCGGGGCTTTCCATCCAAGGTGTTGGTGTTGCCATGGCCTGGAGCTGCTGCTCCACATCACTGAGCACTCAGCAGGGCCATCCCCTCGTGTTCCAGAGGGGAGAGGAGAGGGATGGGAGAGGTGAGATGAGTCCTGATCCTGTAGATGCAAGGCTGGGGTTGTATGGGCACTGCTGCCTATCCTCTGCCCTGGGCCTGCTTAGGGAGGTGCTGAACCTTTTAAAGCTAGTCCCAGCACTTAAAGAGTTAATGCCTCTTCCAGCTGGTGTCATCCCTGACCCAGTGTCCCTCTCAGAGCGATGCCATCCTCATTATCCTGCTGGGCATTAGGAATTCAGGAGGCAGTGCAGGAAGAGCCTCCTTCACAGATGTTATCCCACCCGGAGCCTCTCTCCACGGAGCTGGGCCTGCCCAGGCCAGACCTGGCCCTGACCCTCGCTATCAGCACCCACAGGGCTGTGTCATGGGGCCCGAATGTGCCTCTCAGCCCCGTGCAGTGTGTGAGCTGGCTGTGCTGCACAGCCTGAAGCCTCCCAGCCTCTGTTTGTGAGTGATGCTTATCTGTGACCCAGCAGTGAAAGAACAGCTGCTGTTTTGCAAGAAAGTCCAGGCAGTCTCAAGGAAAGTGGGTCCCTTTCAGGACAGTTCAGGTGCTGCTGCCCCTTCCCCTGGTGCTGTGCTGCTGCTCTGAAGCCTCCTCAGATGAGATTCCCCCTGGGCTGTGGTCATCAGCACCCAAAAATCTGCCAGCAGCAGCCTTGCTGTCCTGTTTCCTGCCACACTCCAGTGGTCTGTCTGTCCTCGCCTTCCCAACCTGTACAGGAGCATTCCTGCAAGCACCAGCATCCTCCAGCCTGCCCTGCTGGAGCAGAGTGTCCATTCGGGCACCTGCAGCCGTGGCATGGGGGTTTGGGAATGCAGGGACTCCTCCCTGTGCACAGCAGCTCCTCTGGCCCTGCAGGGAGCAGGGGATGGTGTCACCCTGCTCCTCCTGGCTCATGCCCCTCGGTGCCCTTGCAGGTGACTTCAGGATGACCACGCAGCAGCTCCTGCCCACCCGTGCCTCAGGCAGGGCGCGATGGGCTCAGTGGCCTTGTGGCCTCCCCAGGGTGGGGACGTGAGGGTGGGGCCAGGCCGCTTCAGTGGCCCCTGCCCCACCTGCCAGACGTGCACACGAGAGCAAACCCGGCCCCACGCACCACTGCCCAACCATGGCAGAGCTCAGCCCTCCCCAGGGCTCCTCCAGCCGCGCTGGGGGTGACGGGGTGGCAGCAGCTCTGGCCGCCTCCTGCAGACACACAGCTGGTGCAGCGGCCACTGTCAGGGGGATGTGCGGCTCATAAAACCCCTGGGGCTTTGCCAGGTGCCTCTGGAGTCAGCCTCTGAGCCCAGGGACAATGCTGTCAGGCCCAGGGTGGGATTTCTGGGCTGTCCCATGCAGGGCCAGGAGTTGGAGTTGATCTGTGTGGGTCTCTTCCCACTCATGAGATTCTGAGATCAGCCCTGGCAACTCCCCGTTCCTGAGAGCAGAGGAGCTACAGCAGGGAAGCAGCTCTGGCCTGGCCTGGCCCCCTGGCCGCTCTGCTGTCTGTAATCTTGGCCGTGTTGCTCCCTAAGGAAGGGCTTCCTGGGTCTTTTCCTGCTTTTTCACACCTGTTCTTTGGAGATGCCTCTGTCCAGTTCCACCACCTTGCAGTGTCTGATGCCTGGGCAGGAGCTGGGGAGGACTTGTGGGGACTGGTCTGACAAGGGACTGATGGGGACACTTTGGGGGATTTGGGGACCGTGGTGCCATCAGAGGGGCTGGGCAGGGTGGGCAGGTGAGTGGGGCAGGAGCTGTTTTGGAGACGTTGCCAGGGCCGATTGTTTTGTGGGGTTGGAACCACAAACCGCAGAGCGCCAGGCAAAGGTGCCTCGCTGGGGGGGGGGGTAGGTGGGGTTTTTTTTCTCTTCTTGTCTCGTTTGAACCAAGGGAAACAAAACAGAGACCGTTGGGAGGGGTGGATGTGTAAAACCGTCCCGAGAGAGGTGCCGGGGCTGGGGCTGCGCCCTCCCCGTGCCGTGCCCGTCTGCCCCAGCTGGGCAGTGCCATGTCACCACGCCACTGGAGCAGCCTCATCCAGCGCAGTTTGGTATCCCAGGGCTTGGGAAGGAGGTGGGGACCTGTCCTGACCAAGGAAGGATGGCACAGGGATGGCGTGGCACCAAACCCTGTGCTCAGGGGACACTATCAGGGCTGGCTGCTGAGGAAGCCCCACTGGGCCAGCAGTTCCCAGTTCCCACAATTCCGGCTGTGAGCTGTCTCAAGAGGAATATTTTCCCCCTGACGCCACAGAATTCCTGTGGTGTGACAGTCCCTGCAGAAGGACCCTGTTCAGTGCCACCAGGGCCAGACAGGGCCCCCATTGTGGGTGCTATTTTTAGCAGCCCTGTGGGTGCAGGAGGTCGTGGCGGGGTGGGAGGACACCCCCTCCCGTCTGAGTCCTCCCCTTGTCTTTTGTGGAGCCAGGGCTGGGTTTGCTCTGGGAAGCCCCTGGCTGTGTGTGGAGGGAGCAGTGACATAAAAGCTGCCTTGTGCCCCTCCACCTCACACTTGGAGCTGCATCCCAATCCAGGCTGCGGGAACAGGTGGTTGTTTTGGGATAACCAAGGCACAGATCCTGTGTGGCCTCGGGACAGCGTGGCTGTATGTGCTCGTACCATGGAGTGATCCCAGCCTGCCATCCTGATGCGGATTTCCAGCCCTGGCTGGGATGAGAGAAAGGCTTGGAGCAGAAGGGATGGAAAATGGGCTCTGCTCCCAGCTCCAGTCAATGAGGAGGTTTGGGGTGCAGGGACAAGCCTGGGAGATTCCTGGTTGCCCTGTGACATTGAGGGGAGTGGCACTGCTGCATGAGCCACCTTGAAATCCTGTGGGAAGCTATTCCCTGCTCCTTGCTGGCTGCAGAGTGGCTCATTTGTGAAGATCTGCCTCCCAGCACTAATTACATCTGCACAGATGATGCCCTGACCTCCAGCACTGCTCCCTGCTCTGTTCTCCTCCCTGCCAGTGCTGATTTGGCGCACAGGCCTGGGCATGTGCTGGGGTTTGGCTCCTGCCACCTCACTGCCATCTCCAGTGTGCCACATCTGCCAGGCTTGGCTGCCTCCCCCTTGGGCAGGGAGGGGGTGTTTACAGGAGCTGGGACATGCCTGGAGCCCTGCATAAACACATTCCTCACATAATTGCCTGTCCAGAGAGAGGAATTGGGGGTTTTACGCCTGTCCTGCAGGCAGCTGGGAATAGACCTTGGGAATCCCTGTTCCAAGGATGACACCACTTCCTTGGAAATCCCAAAATACCCAGCAGAACAGCCCTGGGGGTGGTGGCAGGAGCTCTACCTTGCTTGCTGGAGAGAGGGCACGAATTCCTGGGTTTCCCAACAGCTCTCCCTACCAGCTGGCAACCAAACAGGAATGACACTGGCCATTGGCTCAGCGTTAGTGAGGCTGGAACCTCCAAAGGTCCTGCAGGATGGCCCAGGGGTGTTTTGAGGGCAGTTCCCAGCCCAGGAACCTGGCACCCAGCTGATGAATTTCTGTCCCTCTTATTTTGGGGCAGGAATCAACTAAAAATCCTTATTCTTCCATTGAGCAGGAGAGAAATCAATGGGAGAGTGTGGACCTGGCCTTGGGCTCCTTGGGCTGTGTCTCTGTTAACTTGATTTGGGTGTTGGATGCTCTCTGGCTGTGTACGGGAAGTTGGTGTAAGGTCAGATGGGCCAAGAGAACTCATCCCCTTGGGAATTCACCTGTGGAAGACCTCGGGCAGCTACTAAACCTTTTTCCCAGTGTTTTCTCTGGATTTAGAGCTCACTGCTATAAATAGGCCTGAGCCTGGAGATATGGTGGCACTTCAGGCCAGGCTTTTCACTCTTCCCTTTCAACAAGAGGCGAAGGCGTCATCTGAATTTCCTCCCTCATCTTGGCCTGGATAATTCGGCTCCATCCCTACTGGAGAGCACAGTTGTAGAGTCAACCTCTTGGCAAGCTCCAGAGGAGCGACGGGCTGGAGCCTTTCCCCACTGAGTCCCTTCCCATTTCCAGCAGAATGAGCTGGAGCTCCCTGCCTTGCCCTGCCTGTGGCTGTGATAACCCCCAGGCCTGGCGCCGACAAACCCCTGGAGCGGCTCCACAGGGATAACAGGAGGGAAACAATTTGGGAAGGGCTGATGGGACACGGTGATTCCCGTGTCCTGGAGCCAGTGCTCTCATTTCCTCCTCCCCAGCAGCTTTTGAGTAATTTTATTTATTGTGGAAAAGCGGAGCAGTCCTCCCTTCCCTCCATGGGTTATCCTGCAGCCACAGCTCGGACATTATCCTTTGTCATTCCTGGAAACAGCTCGGGCTCCATCCCTTTTTCTGAGTTCATAACTCATTTTCTCCCTGCTTGAAGCTTTGCTTAGTTCTGTCAGCACTGGGATTACCCCAGTTATTTCAGCCTGTGCAATTCCCTGTGGGATAAATAATTTCCTCTCTTCTCTGGCTGTCTCGTTATAATTATTGTCACTATTAGTGATCTGTTGCAAGCTGGATTTAAACCATGGCAGGGTCTCTCCCAAAACACCTTGCCCACGGCTAAGTGCAATGTTTGGGGCATGGCCACATTTGGAAGCTGTTCATCAAAGAGATTTTAGCTCCAGAGCTTCTCCTCTGCCTTGGATTGCAACACAAGCCCAAGGGAAGAGATAAATATTTCAAAACTTCTCCATGACTTCAGCCAAACCCAGCCTCAGGCTCTTGCTGAGTGCACTGGGACAAATTGGTGATGACTAAAGTGAGTGACTGGAGGGGAGATGGAGACCAGGTGTGGAAGGAGAGGTGGAATGCCCATGGCGTGGGATGTTCCACATCACCTCATGTCTCTCCAGCTGGGTCAGGAGAGCAGCAGCCACAGGGAGCTCCTTATGGATTTGCTGAGGCTGCGCCAAGGTGGTAATGAGGAGATCCTGGGCTGGGAAGCTCTGTGTGCCCCCGCCCTCCCCACGAGCCGGTGGAGCCCATTCCTGTAGCAACACGCCCTGGAAAGAGGCCAAGGAATTCTCGTACCTGGGTCCCCCTTATCTCGATCAGCAGCACGGAGCAAAGAGTCAAGGTCGGGAAGTGGAGTCTGCCGGAGTTCAGCCGTGGCCGGCGGCTCTTTGGCACAGAGGGATTGGTGCTGCTCCGGTGCCAAGGCAGCGGCTCCTCCTGTTTGTGTGCCAGAAAAATAATCCTATTTATGTAACTCCACATGAAGCATTCCAGGGCATGAATATTCAGCTCTTCCTGCAAATAGGAAGCTCTGTTACCTGTAGGGATTAACTCCCAGCTCATCTCCTGCCCTGTGGCTGCTGGTGGCTCTTTTTGACAGGAGAATGCTTTATTTTATTCAGTTAGCATCTTTTGCATGGGGATTTTTACCCCTCTGAGATAGAATGAGCTGTGCTTTTCCTGGCATTAATATCCTGTATTTCCTTTGTCTTTCTAGGCAGCGGACCCATCCAACTGTGGCAATTCCTGCTGGAACTGCTCACTGACAAGTCCTGTCAGTCCTTCATCAGCTGGACAGGCGATGGCTGGGAATTCAAACTTTCAGACCCAGATGAGGTAAAGTGCCCTGGAATTAAGTGCACAACCCAAATTGATCAGAAATACTGGTGTGGATAAGCCTTTCCTCCTCCCTTTGGGCAGCCACTTTTTTCTGGTCTTGGATATGTGGGGAGCCAAGGAATCAGAGTCCAAGGGAAAGTTTGTTGAAAATTGGGATGCAGTCACCCTTTGGAAGCAGGGGTTTGTGCCCAAAGTTGGTGGGAAGTAGCTGAAACACCTTAAGGAGAGGAGCAGTGACAAAGCTCATCAGATAGGCTGGGTACAGGTGAGGGGTGATTGTCCCCTGGTTTGAGGAACAAATGGGATCTTTGTCCCCTTCCCTGACTGGAAAGTGGGGTTGGTCTCTTCTGCTGAGTACTGGTGAAAGAACAAGAGGAAGTGACCTCAAGTTGCACATGGGGAGGTTCAGGTTGGATATTAGGGAACATTTCTTCATGGAAAGGGCTGTCCAGCCCTGGCACAGCTGCCCATGGAGTCTCCACCCTGGAGGGATTTAAAAGCTGTGTGGATGTGGCACTTGGGGACATGGATCAGTGCTGGGGAATGGTTGGACTCCATGATCTTAGAGGGCTTTTCCAACCTAAATAATTCCATGAGTGTCTGGAGCCTGCAAAAGTGCAAAAGTGCTTAGAACTGGCAGAAGGTGGAGGAGAAACCTTGGGAAAGGGCTGAAAGACTTGGGACATGAGGCTATATCTGAGGTAGGACATGAAATTATCTCAAAAAATCCTCATGGAATGCACTGCCACATTCTGCCATTGCACTGAGGTTGGTTTGCCCAAGCATCAATTCCTAATGATGAGGAAGATCCTCCCTGCTTGGAAGGGGACAGGGATGTCCCAACTGATCCAGGCTGACCTTTCCCCCCTGTCCTCGCTCCCTGCAGGTGGCCCGGCGATGGGGCAAGAGGAAAAACAAGCCCAAGATGAACTACGAGAAGCTGAGCCGCGGGCTGCGCTATTACTACGACAAGAACATCATCCACAAGACGGCCGGGAAGCGCTACGTGTACCGCTTCGTGTGCGACCTGCAGAGCCTGCTGGGCTACACCCCCGAGGAGCTGCACGCCATGCTCGACGTCAAACCCGACGCCGACGAGTGACAGGGACACGGGGACGCCGCCGTCCTCCGGGAGAGCCCACGGGACTTGGTTTTGGTGGTTCTTTTTTTACCGATTTTTCGCTGTTCTTCTGCTTGTTTTTGTTCGAGGGCCACGCAAATTCGAGGCTTTGAGGATGTCGGGGGAGAGGGGGGAGGAGGAGGAAAGCTTTTGGGAAGGATGGGCTTTTTGTTGATTTCCTGAAAGCTCCAAGACAGGCTTTTCTGGGGGAAAATTCTGAGTTTTAAGAAAGCCAGAAAAATGTAGCTCACTCAAAAATCCCAACAATCCCCTCCCCACCCTTGGTTGTTTAGAAAGAGATGCAATCGATTGGATCCCTTTGGTTGCTCACACACAAACTGACAGGTCAGAAATGACAATGTTCCTGAGGAGTTGAGGAATTTAAACTTTTTTCTTTTGGAAAACCAAAATGGATGAATATTCTTGCTTTGGGGAGGGGCAATATAGGAAAAAGCCAAGAACTGTTGTTCTTGTTCCATCACCTTTCTGTCCATTGTCTTCTTTTCTATGAGTTGATAAAATTTTTCTTAGGAGGGATCAAAACTTTTTTTTTTTTTAAGTTTTTTTTTAATTAAATTTTGTGCCAGTATTTGTTTTTTGGGTTTTTTTGTTTTTATTTTTGGTTTTGTGGTTTTTTTTTTCTTTTTTTTTTTTTTTTTCTAAATAGTCTTAAGCTCTAAGATGGTCTCAGTATTGCAATATTGTGTGTGTTTGTTTCTGTTCTACCAGCGGAGAGTTTTATCCCAGGGAGGAAAAAGAGGAAAAGAGGAATTAGTTTCTGTAGGCCCCACTGGAGAATTGGAATGCTGGGACTGGGATGGGAAGGAAAATGAACTCCAGAGTGGCTCCTGGAGTTGATGCTGGCTGGGGGTGCCACTCATGTCTCCAGTCCCATATGCTGTGCTGATAATGCTGGTTGAATTCCCTGCTTTTTTTTATGTTTGGCTGCACAAATCCTCTCAAAATGTCTTTTTGTATTTTCCAAATCACTTCTTTTGCTCAAGGAACACTTTGGTGCTTACAGAAAAAAAATTTTGGGAGGGAGAAAGGTGAGAAATTCCCATGTTTACAATGTGGTAAATGGAAAATATGCAAGTTAATTGAGGGGAAAAAATCAGGAAAAGGTTCAAAACCCAAAGGGAAATGTTTTTTCCTTCCTATTTCGAGCAGCTCTGTCTTTATGGCCGTGTGTGGGCACAGCAGAAAGGAAATTGTCCCTGCAAACGGGCTTTTTATGGCTCTTGGGCTGCTCTCCCACCAATCCTGTCAGGGTGTGAGTGACACGGAGCACTGCTGGTGTCACCAGGGATGGCTGTGGGATCAGCGCTGGGGCAGCTGCTCCCTCTGGCCTCCAAACCCTTCCTGCAGCTGCTCTGCTCTGGAGGGGTCACTCCTGCTGTTCCCAGTGCTCCCTGGGATGCTCTGGGCAGACTGAGGACAAGGTCCCACCACTCTCAGGTGTGCTGGGTGGGAGTTGGAGGAGCAGAGGTTGATCCATTTCCTGATACGGTCCCAAAGTCAGATCCCCACAGATTTGGCTGCCTGAGGGAATCTTTCACCCCCCTGGATGTTTGCATTTAAGGGCAGCATTTTGTACTTTACCAAAATTCCTTCTCTGTGTGTGTTTTGTGTGTGTCTTTGGGGCACAGAGTTCATGGCAGAGGCACTGTGGGACAGCTCTGGGAATCAGGAGAGCACAGCCTTTCCAGAGGTACTGTGGAGTGGTTCCTGCCTGATCCCAATGGACGGGGTTACAGGAAAGGAATCTGTGTAAAAGAGCGAGAATATTCAGGCACAAACCCCCACACACACCGGCAGAGCTGGAAGAGAGCCCAATCCCAAAGTGATGCCCAGAGGTGCTGGGCTCTCCTCCTTTCCCTCTGGAGCTGGGGAGACCCAGCACCTCTGTATCCTAAAACTGGTCATCTTAGGGAAAGTCAGCCCCAGAACTGCTGTGTCCTTATAAAAGGTGATGTTGGAGGGGAAATGGGAAGGCCAGGAGGGAGCTCCTGCCAAGGGGGTGGAAGCAGAGGGGGGTCCAGGAAGGGAAGTTGTTACCCTCAGGTGCTGCGGGTTGTCTGAAGGAAAGGTGGGATGGATGGAAAGGAGGGAAGAGGGGATGAAAGGAAGGTGAAGGGAACCCCAAAGGGGGAAAGGAAAGCTGCCCATTGAGAAGTGGACCTTGGGCTCATCTCCTTGGGCAGGCAGGGAGCAGGAGGATGGAGGCAGCCTGGCCAAGCTGGAGGGAGGAAAGGAAAATTGGGATGAATGAGACCCCCAGAAGTGAGGCTCTGGGACAGATCCAGCCTGAGCCATGGCTGGCCAGCTGGACAGGGAGGTGTGAGGACACAGTGCACAGGGAGGAGCCAGTAAAGAGCATCCCAAGAGGTAGGGCTGGATTTCCAGCAATCAGATGGGGTTTTTGGGATGTTCAGAGTTGGCGCCAAGTGCCCAGAGCTTGCCCATCATGAGCCCATTGGAGTCCCCTTCCACACTTACAAAGGACTCCCAAATATCCCAGCTCCTGCCCCTGGCATGGGCCGTGTCCCAGGACATCCCTCCTGCTTTGCTCGGATGCTCCAGCTGAGAAAGAAAAAGAAAGGGATAAATTTTCCCTACAATGGAGGAATTGCAGGTTTGGCTACAACCCCATCCCCCTGCCAGGCTAAGTCCCTCATTCCCTCTGCTTATTCCAGGTTTCCAAGCCGAGCCTGTGTGCTCCCAGAGATTTTGGGGGGTTGGTTAAAGGTTAGGAAGGGTGAGCCATGGGAAGCAGCTCTGGAGTTTTGGATGAAGCCTCTGGTTGGCGTTTTGGATCGTTTCTCCCGGCCTTTCACCCTTCCACCTCACAGCCTGTGAACAGTCCCAGACACATCAGGTCCACCACTTCCTATTTTCCTTTGCTTTTATTCCCGTTCTAGAGGCCATCCCAGAGATGGGTGCTGTTTATACACTGGAAATGTGCAGATTTCTCTTTATTTCTTTTGCTTTGGTTCCTTTTTCCTTCTGCTTTTCATTGCTGGCCTTTGGCGAGGGCTGTGTTGAGCCAGATGAGCTCAACCCAAACCCTCTGAGCTCCTTCAAATCCATGAAAATTTGGTTAATTCCCACCTGCTGGCCCAGAATTTAAGAGGGATGATGGAGATCTGCCAGGGCTGGGACTCCCTCCTGTGCTGCTTCCTCCACACAGGAGCAAATTTCCCCTGGCAGGTTCTGTTGGAAACGGGGTCATTTTGTCTTGGTTTCGAATGCCTCAGGTGCTGTGGGTGAGTTTTTGGGATATTTTCTACGTCCTGCTCATTTCCTGCTGTTTCCATTTGGGTTGGTGTCCCCTTGGCCCTCTGGCACAGCCTGAGCCCTACTTGCAAACAGCTCTGGAGGCCTTGACAGTTGATTTTTGAGAACCCAAAAATAAAGGGAAAAACCGCAACAATGATAAAACCCACACCAATAATGATAAAACCCACACCAATAATGACAAAAACCACAAGCACTTTCCTGCTGCCAGTCCCTCTCCGTCTCCATGTGTGGGATCAGCATAATCTTTGGACACTGGGGGAGAATAACCGAACAGGGCAAAAAAGAATGTAAAATTTCACTTTCTCCTGTCTTCCCAAACCAACCCCGCCTCCAAAAGTGGTCTCAGAAAGCACCAGTAAATCCAGATGCTGCAGAAAACATCTCCACCTTCTGAGTTTTGATTTTTTGGAGGGGTTTTCTCTGAGGTTTTAGGATTCAATTGCTGGTTCTTTGTGAACATTGGGAAACTGGGATGCCTTGGTGTGCTCTGCTCCCTGGTAGGGTCTATGTAACACCCAGGAGCTCTTGTCTACATTCCAAAGAGGTTTAAATAAAGGATAAATCTATGTATACATATATGTTATAATGGAATATCTCCAGGAATTAACTGCCTCAGTAAAAAAAAAAAAAAAATAACAACAAAAAAAGCCAAAAAAAAAGGAAGTCTTTTTTTGTTTTATTTTGGTTTTACACATTTTTTTAAGCTGATAAACTTAGAAGAAGTAAAAAAAAAAAAAAAAAGAGATTGTTATATTGTGCTGTTTGACTATTTTCCAACGTGTATTTTCATATAATTTATATTTTTTAAAAGTGGGGAAAAAAAGTTTAAAAGTGAGATTTAAAAAAAAAAAAAAAAAAACAACAACAAGGAAAAAGCAGGTGCTTTTTTAAAAAAACCTGAGCTGAGGTAGCTTAGAGATGTAGCGATGTGTGTGTGTGTCCGTGTGTTGTGTCTGGTTCCGTTCGTTTTTTTTTAAAGGATTCAAGAAAAAAATAAAATCCCTCCTCCATTGAATTCCCTAGAGAAGGAGGGGACAGGTTTTGTTTTAATTGCTGATGCTGGCACATCATTTTGCTGGAGAGTTTTTTATATACTGTAGCCTTAATTCATATCGTATTTTAAACCATGTGAAATTAAAAGAAGAATAATTCTTAGCTCTCGGTGTCTGTGTGATTATTCCTTGCCTTTCCTCTTTAGATTTGGGACAGAAAGTGGGAGAACAATGCAAAACTGTAGAAATTCCAAAAATTTCTCTATTTTTCCCATTACTGAAATGAGATTTTAAGGGAAAGAAGGGCCTGGCTGACATCACAGCTCATGGTGAGGTGATGCTCCCCGCGGGCTCCCTCTCACTTCGGGATCGTGGATCCACATTCCATGCTTTCCAAACCCTCTTTCATTCCAAGTCCTCACTGGGAGTGTGGGGTATCTGTGGGTCACCAGCCCACACGATCTCTGAGAGGGGCATTTTCCTCAGTAGGACCTCAGGGAATGGGTGTGACCAACTCTCCAGATCCCGGGGCCACCAGCCGGAGGACGTGCTGGGAATTCACTTTCCTCCTGGAGACCTTGGGGAGGAGAAATCCACCTTGGCACTCTCCAAATCCTTCACACTGTGCTTCAGATCCTGGAAAAAACCACGTTTGAATCCATTATGGAATATCTTGGGTTGGAAGGACTCACAATGATTCCAACTCCCGAGCCTGCACAGCAGCTGGGAAGTTTTTCCAGGGCATTTTATGGTGGCTTTGGTGTTCCCTTGTCCTGATCCAGGCAGGAGGAAAGGTGTGCTGTGCCCAGTTGGCTGGGGCTCGATGGGAGCCTGAGCCCCTGAAGCGGTGATTAATGAATCCGGCATCTGGGGGACGTTCATGGAGCAGCAGCTGATGCTTATCCATAAGAGTGTGCGTGATGGGAAGTTCCCAAAGGACACCAGTGACGCCGGACTGACTGAGTCAGCACCAAGTGGATCAGACCCATTGTTCGGGAATGTGACGCTCGAGTTTGCTGGATACCAGAAAAGTGGACGAGTCACGGGGGGGATGCACCGGGCGGATCCAGAAGGAATACTCTCCATTTACAAGTTGTAGCCGTGCAGGGAACAACATCCCGGCATGCTGAAGGATGAGGGTGGAGAATCCCGGTGGTCCTCACGGCAGCCGGGCGTGGTCCCGGGACATCGCTGCATTCCCGAGGCTCGGAGGGGACGGACCCAAAGCGGGGACAGCGCCCAGCCCTCTCCATCCTTTCCCTGGAGCCGCCGAGCTCCGAGCGGGAGCGGGACTCGCCTTTCCCGTCTCCTCTGGAGCGGCCGCGGGCTCTTGATCCTGACGCGGCTTTTTCATCTCAGCGGGAGCCGCCGGGGCTCGTGCTCGGCTGCCCCGGGAAAACAAACATCCAGCGGCTCCTTTCGGCTCCTTCCCGCTCCTTCCCCAGCGCTCCCAAGGGCAGCCGCTGCGGAGACTGGCTGGGGGCGCAGCCGAGCCCCCCAAGGATGAATCCCCCTCGGGGATTTTCCATCCTTGCAGAACCTGTGGATGCCGAAGGTCCCCGCCGCCCGAATCCCTCATTCCCGGGGATTGTAGCTTGTGGAACACTCCGACTAAAAACATCCACAGGTCGGGGCAGCCTCGGCGCACCTGGAGCTCCGCGGGAAGTGACGCCAATTAACGGCCCCGCGTTAATTATTAACCCCATTAACCGCCCTGCTCCCCCAGAGGACGCACCGGGGGGGACACACGGAGCAAATGTGCCCCCTTGATGCTCGTGCCCTGTCCCCACACCTCCTTTTCCCGAGCCACCACCGGCTGCAGTGAGATTTGGGATGGGGACGCGGAGTTTGGGGAGGGAGCTGGAGTTTTCCCATAGAAAAAAAAAAATCACAGCCACACTCTGCTCCCTCAACATCCATCCCCTTTGCAGCATCCTGCAACCAAGCTGTTAATAAAGGAACATGGGAATTTGGAATCACAGAATACAATTATTCAGGCTGCTGCCGGACCATCAAGTCCAACTGTTCTGTAGAATCATGGAATAAATGAGCTTTGTGATAGAATTGAGCTGAGGGATTTGCTGGGAGCGATGTCCTCCCCAGCAAGAAAATCCTGCCTGAGGGGAATGGCACCTGGAGAAGGATTTTCCCGGTGTGCTGGCCCCGGGTGCTGCTGTGTGGCTGCTCAGCTGTGGGATTGAACAGAGCCAGAGCAGGCAGAAGGCTTTTCCTAGACTTCGGCATGTGATTATCCAGGGATGCACACATCCAGCAGCGCAGCGGAGCAGGAGGCAGTGTATCCCGAGGGATACCTGTGGAATGGAGGGGGTTTCTGTGCTCAAAACCAGCTGCAAACTCCGTGAGCTGCAGCTCCGAGTAGAGACCAGCGAGGAAAAGGGATATTTTCAGGTCGATGTCTTCAAATGAGACATTGAAACTGGTGTTTGAGGGGAACTGAGATCGAGACAGGAAGAGGAATTACTGAAGGCTGAAGGCAGGGAAGGGCTCTCTGGAAATCCCTGAGATCCCAGGAAGGTGGAAGGAGGCAGTGAAAGAGAGGGGTGAATTCGTGGGGAGGCAGTAGAGGGAGGCAGAGGGAGAGGTGGGAGGAGGAGGAGGATGCGGCTCTGAGCAGCAGGGGATGAGCTCGGCTCCTTCCTGGGTCATGTCTTCTGCATGATCTTTAAGAGCCCTTCCAAGCCAAACCATTCTGTGATTCCATGTGGGATGTGCACACCCTTCCACACATCCCGCTGGTGGTTCTCGGGCACAGCAAGCACTTTTCCCCACGCAAACGGAGATTTAGGGCTGCTGGGAGGCACCGGGACACTTTTGGTGCCCTCTCCCCGTCCCGGGCTGGCCGTGCCGGGGGTGCTGCCGTGGGATGCCGGGGTTGCCTTTCGGAGTCAGCACTTTCCGCTGTTTGCTTTCCTCCCCCGGCTCCCTCCCGCCGAGCCCCGGCCTCTGAACCTCGTCCAACAGCAACTTTCCGTCTCTTCCAGCGGCCTTTCCCCGCTCCCGGGAGCGCGGCCGTTCCCTGGCCTCGCTTGAAAGCCGCTCCCACAATGAGCCTTTGTGCCAGGCTGCTCCGGAGGGCAGGAATTCGGCACTGCCGGGACACGGGGCCAAACCGCTTCTGGGGCTCAGGGCCTCGTGGGCAGCCCGGGGCCAGGGGTGCTGCCCCAAATTCTGCATCCCTGGGCAAAAGGATGGTTCCCAAGAGACCCTCAGATGCTCCCCAAAATTCTGCATCTCTGGGGTGGGAATGCTTCCCGAGATGCTGCATCCCTGCAGTATGGATGGTCCCCAAGGTGCAGCATCCCTGGCAAGAGGATACTGACCAAGAATCCCTGGCACAGGGATGTTCCCCAGAATTCCACATCCATCAAAGAAGGATGCTTCCTAAAATTTTGCATCCCTGGGGTGAGAATGCTCCCCAAAGCTCTTCATCCCTGGGGTCAGGATACTCCCATGGCTGATACGTCCCTGGGAAAGGATACTCCCCAGAGTTCTGCATCTCAGGGGTAGGGATACGCCTCAAATTTCTGCATCCATCAAAGAAGGATGCTCCCCAAAAACGTCATCTCTGGAGTGAGGATATTCCCTGAGATGCTGCATCCCTGAGTGAGGATGCTCCCCAAAATTCTCTATCCCTGAGGTGGGGATGCTCCCCAGATGTTGCATCCCCCTCCTGCCTTCAGGATCATTTTGGGAAGGGAAGAGGACACTCCCAGCCTGTTCATGCTGAACTGAGTTTATCTTTTCCTTAACACAAGGCTATCTTTCCATGGGTAAACTTTCCAATTTCCCATTCCCTGAGCTTGGCTTGCTCTTCATTAACCCAGGAGAGTCTCTCCCTCCTCCTTCATGCTCATTCCTTAACTCCCTTCCCACATTCCCCTTCTCCTCCCCCCCTCCCACCATCCCAAACACCCCACGAGCTTCTCCCGAGCTCATCCTCGGCATCCTCCATCCCACATCCCCCTGCTCCAGCTCTGGCGCAGTGGAAAAGGCATGGCAGGGACGGTGCCGTGGATTTTCAGCTCTGATTAATGACATTTCCCAGCTGGAAAGCAGGAGGTGAAGCCAGAGCCACGCAAGGCCTTGGCTTGGGGCAGACCACCAACGTGCCCACCACAGACCTCCGGCAAGCCCGCGGCTCCAAGCCCAAATCCAGGCTTGGAGGGAGCTGGGAGCAGGCTGGGAAGGCTGGAGGGGAGAGCAAAGTCTGCTGGGCCCCAACCCTGCCAGAGAAGGGGTTTCTTTTGGACCAGGAAATCATCCTCTCCAAGAAAAAAATAAAACCAAAATTCCCCACATTGAGGTTTTTCTTTGGGTTTTTTATGTTTTCCCCCTTCCCTGTCCTGGCTGCTTCTGCAAAATTCCCAGCTGGTGCTGGCATCGCTGTCCTTGTGTCGGGGGTTCTGCTCCAGGGGGGATAATCCTTTGCTGAAAGAGCCCAGGAAGCTAAGCAAGGGGATCTGGCAGCAGGAAAAGGCTTTGCTTCCTGCCTGAAGGGCAGGAGGGGCTGGCAGGGATCCTCCAAGGGGATGTTTGGGATTTGGAATCTGTGACTGGGGAGCTTTGGGAAGTTTGGCCTCTTTCACCATCTTTGCCTCAGTTTCCCCAAGTGCAATCCCAGATCCCAAAACTTCCCAGCCTGCCTTGAACACACAAACCTTGTGGGAGTGGGACAGGATGGGATGGGACAGGATGGGATGGCTGCTCCTTCCAGCCCCACCATCACTGTGATGTTTAATTTTCCAATCCCCTGAATCCTCAGGCAGGATCAACCCAGCATGGCAGAATTAATCCGTTCCAACATTGCTGCCACCTTTCCCAGGTATTTCCCAGGAAAGTGGGATGAGAGACACTGAGTGATGTTATTTGGCATTTCCCTGGTGACATCACACCCAAAACCTGGGAGCCGGGACCATCCCCGAGGGCATCAGGATCCTGTGGGAAGCCTGATGGGAAGCCCTGCCCAAAGAGCTCAGGGCATTTGCTTCCTGTGAGCAGCTCTTGCAAGTGGTCCTGTGTTCCCAAACACATCCCAAATGCTTTCCTAGGAAAGTGGGGAATACCTGAGACATCAACACAGAGGATTAAAAATTACCTTGGGTCATTTTGGATCTTGATGATGTGCAAAAGCTCTGCAGAGCCTCATCCAGCTGGATTTGTCCTGCTCTTTTGGGGTCAGGGTTCAGGGACACTGGAAAAGTGGTAGGTGACAGTGGCTGCACCTCAGGGCCAGTGAAGGCAGCAGGAGGCACGGTGTCTTCATCCTGTGCCCCAAACCCTGGGACAAGGTGACCCTTTTGGGCCTGGACTGAAGGTGTTCACAGTTCCCTGCTAGTTCCTCTTCCCACACCCCTCCAAGCTCTCCTCAGCACCGCCCAGTCTGGCCAAGTGGAAAGTCCTCCTTGGAGGAGAGCTCCCCATAAATCACTGGGATCTGCATCACCATGCTGGGCTTTCATCACAAAATCCCCCCAAAAAACAGCAAGTGGGGGAAATCTCACTCTCAGCACGAAGCTGGCACATGCCTGGTTTGGCTTTTACCTCCTCCATCAAATCCAGCCCTGGCTCAGCTGCTGGCACAGGGGGAGATGGATGTTTATTTTTCCCTCTCCCCTTTTCAGGATCCTGGGGTTGCTCCTGTGAGGTCTCACTTTCATGGCAGAGCCAATTCCCGATGATAAAAATAGAAGGCAGGGGCTTCCTGCCAGCGAGGGGAAGAGCAAAAAAGGGGGATGAAAAATGCCAAATAAATGAATAAAAGTGAATGAGTGGCATTCACGGAGCTGCAGGAGGATTTGAGGACCCAAGGAACTTCTGGCTGGGTGGGACCAACACAGGCAAAGGGATCAAATGGAGTGATTTTGTCACCATCCTTGGGTGATGCAGGGAAAAACCCCTTTGCTGGTGTGAAGCAATGGATTTATGCCCTTCAACCCTCCAGCACCTTTCCCAGTTGGATTTAGAAATATCTGTCACTGCAGACCTATTTAAAGGCTGTGCCAAACTTGGGTCTGGGATGTGCCAAAGGGTTTGGACCCCATAGTGTCCAGCCTAATGTGTTTCAGTGGGATGCCAGCAGCCTCCCAAAGTCCCCTGGGACCCCCCAGCACCCATGGGCGCCTTTCTAAAGGGTAGGATGAGATGTGTGAGGTTCTGTTTGGTGCTGCCCTGGGACTTGCCAGGTTTTGGGAAGATCTGTCATGGAATCCTTGAGAATTTGGGCTGGAAGGGACCTCAAAGCTCATCCTGTTCCACCCCCTGCCATGGGCAGGGACACCTTCCACTATCCCAGGTTGCTCCAAGCCCCTCCAACCTGGTCTTGGACACTTCCAGGGGTTTAATGTTCTGTGCATCCTTACCTCCCCAGTAAAACAGGCATAATAACCAAAAAAATGTTGCCTGGTCTCATGGCTCTGCCAATGTAAGTCTGATTTTGGGGTGAAAAAGCAGAGAATGTGAACCGGGAGCAGCAGGAGCATCCTGGAGCCGTGACAGTTTTTGGGCTCCAACAGCACCAATATTTACAGCCCAAGTGGAGGAGCTGCAAAATTGGCAGCAGTTCAGGAGAGAGTGAGGAAAATTATTGGAATGAGGCTCTGGGAGCTCCATGTCTCTCCCTGAGTGTCAGAAAGGATTTATCCAAGTCACAGGCTCCCTTCCTCCACAGGGAAGGGAAATTTGGCCATGAAGGGTTGGGAGGCAAAAACTCATCAGTGAACAGAGTAGCAATGAGGAAGGTGTTAATTGGTGAGGTTCATTAAGCTCTGCAAGGGTTTGCTCAGGAATGCTGTGTCTTATACAGAGCCTGGGGCTCTGTTTTGTTCCTCCCAAATATGTTTTATAGCTCAAAGAAATCATTGCTTGCAGCAGGACACAGCAGCTCCTTACAGGGATCCCGGCTGGATGCCAAGGCTGAGGTGCTGACAACAAAGCTGAGATTTTCAAATAAGTTTTGGGAGATTTTCTGCAACTTGAACCTTATTTTGAGCTGGAAATGTACCTCGATGCCAATGGCAAATCCATCCTGGAGTTCTGTGTCAGCTCAGGAGTCCAACATCAGAAGTGGAGCTGATGGAGAGAGTCCAGAGAAGCCCCTGAAGCCCCTCTGCTCTGGAGTCAGGCTGGGGGAGCTGAGGGTGCTCACCTGGAGAGGAGAAGGCCCTAGGGAGACCCCAGAGCTTCTGAAGGGGCTCCAGGAGAGCTGGAGACGGACTGGGACAAGGGGTGGAGGGACAGGACACAGGGAATGGCTTCCCACTGCCAGAGGGCAGGGCTGGATGGGAGATTGGGCAGAAATTGTTCCCTGGGAGGGTGGGCAGGCCCTGGCACAGGGTGCCCAGAGCAGCTGTGGCTGCCCCTGGATCCCTGGAGTGACCAAGGCCAGGCTGGACATTGAGGCTTGGAGCACCTTGGTGTTGGAACCCTGGTCACTGAGAATTTTAGACTTTCTGTTCTGACAGGCACTGACCCCCAGGCAAATACTGCATTTCACCTGAGGCCCTGGAAAAGGCTTCCAAAATTGAGTGACAGCACTGGGATTGTGGGTGTGGAGTTTGGATAGAAGTGTGTGATATCACATGGTGGAAAACTTAAAGAGTTTAAGGGTCTAGAATACAGTAATAGAGATAAAAAGCAAGATGGAGGATTTAGGGTGGAGGCCAGGTCCTTCTTTTTCACCTTCTTCTTCATGGTGGTATTTTGTGATTGGATAGAAAAGTCTGCATTGTGGGTCATGGGGGGTTGGTTATTGGGTTAAAAATAAAAATAATTTAGGTGCAATTTCTTAATTTAACAGTTTATCACTAAAAGACCTTGTAGAGAGAGAGATAGGGGCCTTTTTTAGTTTGTTTTGAAGTGCTGTAGAACTCGTGGCTTGTGAGACTGTAACATAGATAAGAATTTATAAACATCTGAGTCTAAACAAGATATACCATTTCACACATTTAATTCTGACTCTGGCACTATCTTTGGGATAGTGAAAGGTGCCCCACTGGAACGAGCTGAGCTTTAACCTTCCTTCCAACCCAAACCAATCTGATTCCATGATCCCTCCCTAATCCCAGGATTACCACGTTGTAATGTAGGTAAGTATTGTAAGTAGCAAAATGGGATTTTGTGTATTTCCCTTCCCAACAGCCCCGTGCTGCTAATCCCAGGATTAGCAAATAGCAATAGTAGTAATAGCAAAAGGGGATTTTGTGTGTTTCCCTTCCCAACAGCCTCGTGCTGCACCAACTCAACCAAAGCTGGTGCCCATCCCCAAAACCTCCCAACCTGAACCCAAAATTCCCGTCACAACCAGACAGGCCAGGAAGAGCTGGATCCGCCTTTGCCTGGTCACGGTGAATCATCGGTGGTGGGGCTGTGCCAGCTGCTTGCTCAGCCACCAGCAAGGAGGGAAAAACTCCAAACAAACCCAACAACTCAACAAAAATCCATTTGCAATTCCTCTCAGGAAGAGCCACTCTGTGTACGCACAACACTGGCAGGAAAACACGATGCTCTTTCCATAGGAGCATTCCTGATATCAGCCTGGGGATCTGTGCAGTTCTCCGATAAAATTAGCAACGAGGAATGTGCAATTCCTCCTGGGATGGCTTATGGAAATGATAAACAGAAACAGAACAAATTCAGGTTTGGTGTGTGGATTTAGAAATCTCAGCAGCTGCAGTGCTGGATTCCCCCTCTGTGAGCTTTGGGACTGTGGGAGAGGGGGAAACTGGAGCACAGGCTGCTTCCAGAAGTGGTACATTTTAGTGAAATTAGTTTAATAAACAATTTGGGTTGTAATTCAAACTTGTTTAACCACACAAGAAAAGCTGAGAGGAATCACTTGGGGGAAGTTTGTTCGAGCCTTAAACCAGGGGTTTGCATAGATCTGCAACTGGGGCATCCCACCCCTGTGTGGAGATGGGGATGATCCCTTAGAGATAAGGGCTGGATTAGCTCAGGGATCTGGGAACAAGAAAAATCTGAAGGATTTCACCCCAAATCCTGCCTTGGCCAGGACCGAAATGAGGTGACACAGGAGGGACACCAGCACAGAGCAGGTGATCATCCTCCAGAGCTGCTTGTTGGGAGGACCCACATCCCTCCCTCTGGAGAGCACATCCCACCGTCTCCCAGCCCTGCTGACAATTTTCTCAGACATTCCTTCTCAGCCCTAGTGCTCCTCATTTGGGGTTGCTGTGATTCCAGAAATAAACACAGGAGGTTCTGCTGGGGGATAAAAATGCCGTGTGGTTTTCCCTGCCTGACTTCTGTGTGTTCGGCTTCCAGATGCTCCGGAAGGGTCGGCTTTGGGAGAGCAGCAGTGACGTGGCCTGGGAAAAGCAGGGCTGCTTAAAACTGGGCAGTGGAGTCCCCAAATTCCAAGCCTGATGTTAGGAGCTGATGGAGCTGTGAAGAGGAGGAGTGGGCTTGGCAACATGAAGGTGCAATGGGACAGAATTCTGGTGTTCCATGTACTTTCCTTGTGGATGATGAAAGTTTTTTTCTGCAAAGGTGGAATTGTTCCAAAAGCACCAAATCAGGATAAATCACATCCTGAGAGAGATCAGAAATGCTGACAAACATGAGCTCAGTTTTGTCTTCCCTATTTTCCTCACAAAACACCAGGAGTCATTGGAGACAACTCAGTTCCCGTGTGCTTTCCTTGTCCTGGTTTTTGTGGGACCAATCCTGCCCAGGAGCTTCATCTCACCCATATGTAGCCACCAAAACCACTGGAATGGTTTCTGACTCGATCCTGAAGCCCCAGCACTGGGATGGGATGGATCCTGGGGGACTCCAGACGAGGAGTCCCATGGTGTCTTCCTGGGGATGGAATCTCAGCCTCCCACAGATGCCTTTTTGGGGACATCCCTCTGAAAACCAGTCAGGGAGGAGACCAATAGATCTCCTTGGGAAAAGCAAAGCCTGGAGTAGGAAAGCTGGTGACCAATGAATGACAGTCTAGCACAAGGACTCTGAGCTGGGAAGATCCCAGCCTGTGAGTGGGGCTGCCTAACCCAATCCAGATTTCCATAGGAAATAACTCCAGGACACTTCCACCACAAACTATGTACTGCTGCTGCTTGGATGAATTTGTACATCGTCATCCCAGGCTATTTTTTCCCCGTCGTCCTTTCCAAGCATTGTTCCAAGGGTGAGGCTGCTGCTGCAGCCAGCTGGGTGCCCTGGGAAAGAACTTTCCCAGCACTTTCCCTGTCCCCGGGAAGGACACGGCGGGAAGCAGACAAGAGGTCTCACCAAAGGCAGCGGGAAGCACAGGAGGGTGTGGGGTTACTCAGCAGTGTGGTTCCGAGGAGGGAATGCAGCTCTTCATCCCCATCACCAGAGGGACAAAGCTGGGATCCAGCTGGTTGCTCAGGCTCCACACACGGAAGTGTGGGCTGGGCTGGGCTGGGAAGCCAAAGCCTGGTTTGGGAAGACAATGTTCATGTGCTCTCCAGGAATGAGAATGAACATGAGAGACCGTGACCTTCAGCAGGGCTGAACAGGCCTAGGCAACCCCAGCTTGTTCTCTTCCCAGCTGGACACTGGGAGCTGTGGAACATTGTGCCCTGCAGTGTCCTAGCTCTGGCAGCTCCCTGGGGACTTGAGCTGTCACACAAAAGGAAAGCCTGAAAAAATTCTTCCTGGAAAAGTCAATAATCCCTCAAGACAATTTTCCAGGTGAAGAATAGGACTGCCAATAAATTGTTCAGAAAAGGTGTCTGCCTTCCATAGAAATTCTGGGATTGGCATTACAAAAGAGGGGAAGGAATCAGCACTGAAATACAAATTGTGTAGGGGTAAAGGGGGAGAGTTTGGCTTTGAGCTGAAAAAAATCAATTTTCTCAGGGTGGAGAGAAACCAAATGAAATCAGAACATGTTTTGATCAGCTCTCAAAAAAAAAATTCAGGATCTTTTTCTCCCAAAGGCTCCTGGTACTGGAGCCTCTAACCCAAGGAGCTTTGGCAGTGGGGTACAAAGACTTTGGGGGCACCCAGAGGGAGGGAGGGAGGAATGGATGAAGGATGGAGGGATGGATGGATGGATGGAGGGATGGATGGTGGATGCATGGTGGATGGATGGATGGATGGATGGATGGATGGATGGATGGATGGATGGATGGAGGGATGGATGGTGGATGCATGGTGGATGGTGGATGCATGGTGGATGGATGGATGGATGGATGGATGGATGGATGGATGGATGGATGGTGGAGGGATGGATGGATCTATCCCTGGGAAGAGCAAAGTTAATCAGCCAACCTGACAAGGTTTTGTGGTGCAGGGTGTTGCCACTGATGTATCCCAAATAATTTGGTGTCCATCCAAGGCCTTGGAGACACCTGAGAGAGATGGGACAGATGGATCCATCTGTCTGGGTAGAGAGAGGAGATCCAACCAACCTGACCAGGTCTTGATGGAGCGTGGTTAGGCCATCAACACATCTGAAATAATCCATGCACTTCCATGGCCACCTTGTTTTTCTGGACAAGGAGAAATCCTGTTTCCAGGAGCTGCAAATAAGGCAATTCCAGGGATTTAAAGGCATTTGGAATTTTTCCCCACAGGTCCAGGCTGGCTGGGGTGAGGGCAGCAGGAATGAACTCCCTGAGCATCCCTTGGCCCCTCAGAAGCAGCTGCCTTGGCCTGGAGCCTGGGAAAGGATTTATAGGGACAAGAGCAAAGGATAAATTTCACCTCTGGATCGCTGACAGCTGGAGTTACCTGGAAGAGGAAACTTCCTTTTTAATGTGCTGTTATTGGAACATCTGTTGGAGAAGGAGTTTGGGGAGTCTGGGCATTTCCTCCTGGAGCTGATCCAATGAAACCAGCATTGGGAAAACTGTGAGCACAAGCAGGATAACTGTGGGGATGGCTCTACGGTGCCTTTAGCAAGGCTGGTGGAGAGTTTAGCCTTCCCAGGGGAGATTTGGCTTGGACTGGACAGCATTGCTTTCATCCCAGCTTTCCTGATTCCTCCTGAAATCCCCCATCACCCAGGATTTGGAGGCAACCAGCTGTGGTCTTTGGGAAGGAAGGAAAGCAAATAAAAATATAAGGAATACAGAAAAGTTGTATTTAGTGATGCTTTTCCCAGGAAGGGATTGAAGTTAGCTGGGAATCGCTGGGGGGGGAGGAAGAGGCCTGTCCTGGTGGTGGTTCCTGGATGTTTCCAGGACTTAAAAGGCACACAGGGAAAAAGGAAAATGCTCTGACCCTCTTTCCTTTGCCTCTGCCATCAAACCTCTCAACCCCAAGCGTCCTCTTATCTCAGCAGTGGCTTTCCCACAGAACAACCCAAGATCTGAGCATGGAGAAATCCTTGGCAGAGGGCAGGGAAAACTGGGATTTGAGGATGGAGAAATCCTCAGCAGAGAGCATGGAAACTGGGTTTTGAGCACGGAGAAATCCTCAGCAGAGAGCAGGGAAGGCAGGGGGACCCCAGCAGCTCTGGGGTTGCCCTGCCCCGCCTTGCTCCCACCCTCCTGGAGAGCAACTTCCAAACTCCAGCTGGAAACCTGACCCTGGCTGCCCCGCAGGAATGAAGGGGTTCACCAGAGCTGGTACCAAAATTCCCCAAATCCCTGAGCAGCGTGGAAGGCCTGGGATCTGAGCGTGGTCCCTGGCATTAATCACTCTAATAGAAACCAGAGCTGGCTCTGGGCCCGCTGAGTCCATGCAGCCCCTGCCGAGGCGTTGGGAAATTCACAGGCTGAGCAAGGGCAGCTAAAGAAATTCCAGGCAGGGCTTTGACTTTTTTATTTAAATTAAGTGGAATTTCAAAATTGGAAAAACATAAAGGGAGTAAAAATAAAAACAGCAACAGCAAAACCGTCAACGAGCTGCTGGGCTTGAAACTCCCTCCTCTTCCTCTTCTCCCACCCTTTTCCAGCTCCCTGGATTCTGCTTCCCACTCCTACACAAAGTTCAGCTGGGATGGTGGGAGCAGGGAGGAAGGACCATGGGGAAGAGAAAAAAAACAGGTGGGACAGGGTTTGGAGCAACCTGGGATAGGGGAAGGTGTCCCTGCCCATGGCAGGGGGCGGGACTGGAGAAGCTTTAAGGTCCCTTCCAACCCAAACCATTCTGGAATTCCAGCATTCCATGAAAAGCTTCTTCTGATCCAGCTGAGGAGGGGTTCCATAGCCTGGAGATAAAGAGAGGGTGGGTGGTGTCAGAGCCAGACCATCCTACAAGACCTCAGTGAGTCTCGCTGGGATTTATGGTTGGACTTGATGACCTTAGAGGTCTTCTCCAACCAAAGTAATTCCATGATTCTGACTGATTTCAGGTGCTGCTGCTTGACACTCAACATCTCATCCCAAATCTTTGGCCAGAAGAAGCAGAGATGTCACCCAGGGCAACACAATGGGCATAAATCTTTGCTTCTGCCCCTTCTCCATCCCTGGGCATCTCACATTTGCATTTTTCCCACTTCTCCAGCTGTGTCAGATGGGATGAGCTCAGGGAGAGATTGCTGCAAGTGCAGGGATCACAGGAAAATTTTAGAGGGAAGGATACTTAAAGCACTTAATGAGACTTCACTTATCTCCACTCCCCACTCTCTAGGAATTGGTTGGAAGATGATGGGGAGAGAAATCTCTCCAGAATTTTATTGCATTATCACAAAATGTGAAAGGATTTTTTTTCATATCAATATCCAGAATCATTTGGAGTCACTGGGATGTTTTAGAGCATCAGGGCTTGACATTCAGACAAAGAAAATTGCAATCAGGGAAAAAATCCACCCCCAGCTCCCCCATCCTCCCTCCTGCAGTTTTTTCCCACCAGAAGAAAACTTGGATGTTTTATAGAACTGTTTAATAACGTGATGACAATCCCAGCCCCTGCTGCAGCCTCAGGCTGATCCCTGGGGGATGCTGAACTCCAACCAGCTCCAAATGCCCTGGTCCCTCCTCCTGGAGGAGTTTTCCCTCCAGTAGAGTTTTCCATGTGGAGTGGGGGAATTTACTCTTTTTCTTTACATTCCTCCTGCTGAGACATCACACGTGGGGGTGGCACAGGGAAATGTCACTTTAAACATTGGGATTTTTGTTAAGCTCATCTGGGCAGCAAGTTTTAACATGTCCCAAAGATTAACAGGGAAACTGAGGCACACAATGCCTGTATTCCCAGTGATGGCCCTGAGGAAAAAAACAAGAGAAATTCTCCTCTTTTTTAAAAAAAGAGAAATTTGCCTCTCTTTTTTACATTTGTCATCACAGTCTCCTTCCCAAGAATATGACAAAAAGAAGCTGAAAATCCTGTTTAATCAGAGCTTGTTCTTAAAGCTGCCCTGAAAGCACAAGCTTGTGTGTTTGCCTTATCCCAGCATCCCGGAGCCTCTCCAGGGACAGGCCGTGTTTATCTGGGATCTGAGAAGAAAAATGGGGCAAAACCCAACATTTCTGCCCACGCATGGCAGCGTTGAAAGAGATCCTCCATCCCAGATGGATGCAATTAGGGGCAGGCAGCAGAGAAAATATTCCACAGGTGCTGTGGGACCTTTGTGGAAACTTCAGACGCTGTTTTTCCCAATGCTCCCAGTCCCAATGTCCTGAATTATGGCTGTTTTCCCGTGTGTGCAACCCAGCCTGGGGGTTAAGGAAACACTTGGGTAGTGCTGGAGGAGATTTTATCTTTTTTTCCCTTTTTGTCTTCTGTTGTTTTTCCCAATTTTATGCCAAGCTCCATCCCAAAAACATGGTTTTCTCGGATTCTCCCTGATTTCACAGGTTTGATTCCAGATGTGCAGCCAAGTACCTCCCTCTCACTACCTTGAATTCTTGAATTCCTTTCTCTGGCACTTCTCTCTCCTCATAGCTTTAAAATAAGCCCTTTTTTTTTTTTTTTGTCCCAATTGTCCTACATGGATAAAAAAATCTCAAGCTTTTCCAAGGAAAGCATCACAGGGAGGCTCTGATCACTGCCGGCCGTGAGAACTGGGGCTTTTAGGAGGGAGTTTTTGACTTGGTTTGCTTGATTTATTTTTCCTTCAGTGGATGCAAAGTGAGTAGGGCAGCCTTGCTCCATGTGGACAGCATTCCACGTGTCCACGGGCAGCAGCTTTGATTTTGGCCAGGGTTGTGTGAAAACTTGCATGAAATTCCCTGTCTCATTCCCAGGACATAAAGCAAACTCCACTCCTGCTCTGTGCCTCAGTTTCCTCACCTTAAGAATCCTATCAAGAATAACTTTTCAGTGTTGTTTTTTGGGGTTTTTTGGCAGAAGGGATCCCCATGTTATTCGTTTTAGGTCCAAGACTCAGAGCTGAACACCAGTGGAAAGGATGGAGGGATGGGGAACAAAATACCAACAAAAGCGGGGACAGTTTTTTTCACGGCCATGCAAACAGCACAGCAAATTCCCAATTTTTGCAGGGGTGGGAGGAGCCAGTTTTCTGTCCCTCTCTATTTTTAGCAGCTGCTGCCCCCGGGCAGCTCTCCGCAGTCACTCAGCCCCGTGTCCCTTTGAGGACTTTCGGTGACAATGCGTCGTGCCCGGGGTCATTTCCTGCGGGCAGGGCCCCATTGGGAGCTTCTGTTTCCCATCTGCTCCCGCTCCTCCCGTGGCCTTTTGGGTCAGCAGTGCTGCTCCCCTTTCACCCCGGGAGCAGGGACAGGGAGCAGCCTCCCCTCCCATTCCCCCCGGGCTGTCCCAAAGCCCCCACGAGGAGTTTTGGTGTCGAGACGAGCTCCTGGCTCCCACGGGAGGTCACCCACGGGGGCACATTTGGTGACCTTTGACCCATTAATCCCAAAGAAAGCAGCTTTGCCCATCAGTGAGGCATCAGCACTCCAGTGCCTGGCTGAGCCTGATGGCATCCACCTTTCCTCTGGGAATTTGGAGTCCAGCAGCCAAATTATGCTGAGTGTGGAGATGGCGGGCTGCAGCACGAGTTCAGTCACTTACAAACCAACAGAGATTCTCCCCTGCAGCTTCCAGGAGCCTATAGGGAACCCTGTGGATCTTCCCTGGAAAAATGCAGGGTTTGGTTTCCTACTAGAAGTGTTCAGCCTTCCTCTTCTCAATAAAATGGCTCTGGCGGTGAGATGAGGGGATCTGTTCCTCAAAGGAGCAGTGAGCATGGAGGTTCAGCACCAGCAAAGTTCATGGCCCAGGAGCTTTGGGGTTTTTACATTAAACCACACCAAAACGTCAGGAAAATTTCTTCCCCCTTGTTTCAGGGTGTGGACTTCACCTCCTGACTGATTGAGTGTTCCCAGGTCAGGACAATCAGGTCCCTGCGGGCACTTCCAGGCTCAGGCAGGAGGATGGAGCATCCCTGGGAAATCCAGCGTGTGGTTTTAATTTTCCTCCTGCTCCAGAAAGAAAAGGAAGCCCAGAAGATTTACGGGCTCCCTGTTCTTCCTGCAGGTTTATAAATAGCCTTTCTCAGGTGCTGGGCACATGGGGGCTTTGGGGGAACACCAAGAGGGATCAAAAGCAGCATTGGGTCCCTCCTCCTCTTCCCTCTCCACGTGTCTGATCCCTGCTCCCGTCTCCAAAGGGCCACAGCAAGCTCTCTGCTCCAGACTGGAGACTGACCGGGATGATTTCACTGCCTGAAATCCTGAAATCCCAAAACAAGCCCCCTTTGGAGCCCCAGAACTCCCCCTGGCTTTGATGCTTGCCCTGGGAAATTCAGGTTATCTCAACTGCTGTGGGGGAGAGGGAGAAGCTGCAGGAGCCCCAGGAAGGGACCTCACCTCCACGGGGCTCACGCTACTAAAAGGGTCTGTGGGTTGAAGGGAAGCAGCTCTGAGAATTAAAAATAAAGCAAAATATTAGAAAAGAAGTAAACCTGAGGAAGTTGATTCCACATCATCATTGCACAGAAGCGGGTCAATAACTCCATCCATAACTTTGGGTTTTAGCATTAGCTTTCACTTGAAACAAAATTTATAACTTTTACTGAGACATTGTCCCAGTATTTTTTTTAAACTGAAAGTTTTTTAGTTCTAAAAGAAGAGTTTAATTTGACAATGGAAAGTTGAATCTCACTCACAACCCACTGCTCCAGGAGCGGAAAGGGAAGAGCTGGAGAAGGCAGAGGTGGCAGAGAGGGGAAACGGGTATCGAAAAAATGAGGAAAATAATTTCTATGTGTTTGTTCATTCCTCTTTTACCTGAATTTCTGCGTCCTTAGTTACAGCATCCAGCTCCTTTGGGAGGCTGGAAGGCAACACTTGGCTTTTCCAAGGAGCTATTGAAGGAAAGGGAAAAGCAGATTATTCACACCAAGAAGTAAAAGCCTCTAAGGACCCTTTATAAAAAGAAAATAACAACTTCAAACTGCACAGAGCTCAGGTTTTCAGTGACATTTCTAACTGGAGCTCTGGCGTTGAAACACCACCTGATTCCCCCCAGAACTCTCAGGGTCACCAGATCAAACCTGGTGGAGATGTCACCTTTCAGTGAAGCCGCCACCACACAAACGCAACCCATGGGTGGGGACAAAACTCCCCAAAATCCTCTTTGGGAAAAGTTCTGGCAGCCTCTGGAAGGTGTCCTGCCACAGAAAAGCTCACTGATGGTTTTCTGTCAACTTCGTAATGATTTTTAGGGAAAGAGGAATTTTCCCTCAGTATTTTTTAGGGGACGAGGCCTTTTCCCCCAGTGCTTTTCAGGGCAAAGAGAGTTCCCCCCCCGATGCTTTTTAGAGAAAGAGTTTTTCCCCAGTGCTTTTTAGGGAAAAGGGAGTTGTCCCCCAAGGCTGGAGCTGTGATGGGGAATATTTCTCTTTCCCTGCTGCCAGCAATTATCACACGATCCTTATCTCTCACCATTAACGGGACTTGGGAGCAAACACAGCTCGGGGCTAATCCTCGTCCTGCCCTGCAGCACCCAGGGACACCCAGCCCAACCCAAGATAACATTTTCCATGGAGAAACAGCTTCCAGAACGGCTGATGGTAAAATTGTGCCAGGATTAACCTTTCCAGACCCCTCCTGGAGTTTGGAAAGTGGTTGGGTATTTTTTTTCTGGGAGATGTCAGGCCCAGGAATAAATAGATGAGAGAAGTTTTCCAGCACTCGATGATTCAAATCTCCTTCCCTTCCGCTTACAAAGGATTTTTTTTTTTAGATGCCTTTCCTGATTTCAGAGAAGATTCGCAGCAGAGGGGCTGTAAATGGAGGATTAAAACTCTTCGGTAAACAACGCTGCTCCACACACACTGCGAGAAGATTTCCAGGTGATAGAACTCCACCAGCGTCAGCAGGGATGGAAAATCCTCGTCAACAGAATTGCAAAACGAGCAGCTGCCGGTTTAAAGTCACTGTTTTACTACCAAGTGATGAAACGACGGGGTTTTAACTAATGAGTGCGGTTTAAATACGAGTTTAAATCCTTTTTATTTGGAGTCGGAGCCATCCTGGCAGCCCTCTCCCCGACACACGGGGCTGGTTGGGATGGGCAGGGGCACCTCTTGGGCTCAGAGAGGAACGAACCCCAGAGCTGCGGAGAGAACGGGTTCCTGCCCACACCGGCCCCTGCCCACACTGCCCACACTGCCCACACTGCCCACACTGCCCACACTGCCCACACTGCCCACACTGCCCACACCGGGCTCCTGTCCACACTGCCCACACTGTCCACACTGCCCACACTGCCCACACTGCCCACACTGCCCACACCGGCCCCTGCCCACACTGCCCACACTGCCCACACTGCCCACACCGGGGCACCGGGCTCCTGTCCACACTGCCCACACTGCCCACACTGCCCACACCGGGGCCCTGCACACACCGGCCCCTGTCCACACTGCCCACACTGCCCACACTGCCCACACTGCCCACACTGCCCACACCGGGGCACCGGGCTCCTGTCCACACCGGGCTCCTGCCCACACCGGCCCCTGCCCACACCGGGCTCCTGCCCGTCCTCGGGGCCCGGGGCAGCGGCACCGGGGATCGCAGCCCCCGCCGTGCCCACGGCCCTGCCCCAGCGCCGCTGTCTGCCGCCTTCAGCCCACACGTTTCCAGTGATCCCTGGGGATGGCCATTGCCAGCGCTCCGAGTGCCCCGGGAACGGGCAGAGCCCCGAAAGCAGCAGTAGGGCCCCGAAAGCAGCAGTGAAGCCCTGAAAGCAGCGGCAGAGCCCCGAAAGCAGCGGCAGAGCCCCGAAAGCAGCAGCAGAGCCCTGAAAGCAGCGGCAGAGCCCCGAAAGCAGCGGCAGGGCCCCGAAAGCAGCGGCAGAGCCCTGAAAGCAGCAGCAGAGCCCCGAAAGCAGCAGCAGAGCCCCGAAAGCAGCAGCAGAGCCCCGAAAGCAGCAGTGGAGCCCTGAAAGCAGCAGTGGAGCCCTGAAAGCAGCAGCAGAGCCCTGAAAGCAGCAGCGGAGCCCCGAAAGCAGCAGCGGAGCCCCGAAAGCAGCGGCAGAGCCCCGAAAGCAGCGGCAGAGCCCCGAAAGCAGCGGCAGAGCCCCGAAAGCAGCAGCACAGCCCCGAAAGCAGCGGCAGAGCCCCGAAAGCAGCGGCAGAGCCCCGAAAGCAGCAGCACAGCCCGGCTCCCAGCCCCTTGCCCCGAGCCGCTCCTCAGCCGGCGCCGGGCCCGGCTCCTGCCCGCACAGCCCGGGCCCTCACAGCTCCTTTGGGCGGCTCGGCCTCACCCCGAGCAGCTCCCTCGGGCTGGAGCCCTCCGGAGCAGCGGTGCGGGAGCGGGGATTTAACCCGGGCCGTGTCTCTGGTGCCCCGGCAGGGATTAGGCCGGAGCGGAGCTGAGGCCGGCCTGGCAGCGCTGATGGAAAGCAGACGCCGCCCTCGACAGCTCTCGGCCTGCGAGGGAATAGCAGCTCCAGGAGCAGCTCCTGGTGGAGGTTCTCTGCTGGGAGAGCATCCATGGGAGCTGGAGAGGACAGCGGGAAGGCAGAACCCCCAGGAAGCAGAAGGGAGCCAAGGGGGAAAGGGAAATAGAGAGAAAAGGGCGCAGAAGGATGGGGGTGAAGCACCAGGATAAAGCTCCTCCACAAAGGAGGCTGATGGAGCAGCGCTTTCCTTGTTGGAAGCAAAAATTTCCAAAATGTATTGGTGTTTTCTTGTTCTTCCCTGTTTCCCTTCCAAAAAAAAAAGGTGAGTTTCCACCTAACCCCAAAGCCAAACTCCTTCCCCACAAGCACATATGGCAAAACAGGGAGATTTTTTAGGATAATTCTTATTTAACCTGAGCATCGTCTTTGTTTTCATAAGTCAAAAAACAATCTTACAAAAATGTGGTTTAGGTAAATGGATTAAAAAAACAGCCATGGAAAAGGTTGTATATTCTGCATAATTTTCTGTGTTGGCAGTTTTTCCTGTCTTCCAGGATAAACTCAGGACTCAGGGAGCTCCTGCCTATTTCCATCCCCTGGCTGTCTCCAGCCCCGGTGAATGAACACTGATTTATCCCGGCAGGAGACCTGGATTGCAGCCTGGGAATGGGGGATGGAGCAGCTCTGGCCCCGCAAAGGTGAGCAGGGAAAAGCTCAGCTCCTTTTGCTGGCACTCCCACAGCTGCAGTTGTCTCTGCACAAGGTCTGGGTGATCTATTAAACCTCTCAAATCAGGATTTAATTTAGTTTTAATAAGACAGTTTGGGAGATGTTAATTAAATTGAGTTATTAAAGCCACATGGGCTGGACTTGGCTGATACATTTCCGTCTTTATTAAGTCCATTAAAAAATAAGGGAAGATAGAAGGGGGAAAAACCCATTTGGATGTGCAGCAGCACATTCAAAGAGTTTCTTTTTCCTTTGTTGAATTAAACATGTGAAGATGAATAAACACCAAAAACCAGGCAGGTGAGCTTGAATCCTCCCAAGATCAGCAAGGCTTGGCTTAAGGATGGAGCCAAAATGATGAAATCCATTGAACTCAAGTGTCCAACAGATCTCTGCACACTTAATCCCAGAATCTCCTCCAAATTCCATCCCCACTGCTGGATTACCAGTGGGAGTGATGCTGGATCATCACTTCCATCCATCCACACTCCAGCAGGGAAAAACTACAGGAATGCAAGTTTTTGTCATCTTACCTAATCAGATTTTTCCTACCTCTGGCAAAAAATGCTTCTGGGAATGTCTTCAGCTGCAGGAATTGTCAGGGTGATTGTGTTAAGCTGAAGAAAAACTCCCACGTGCCTTAGAAATGACAAATATTTTATTAGCTGGAAGTGTAAGCAGCTCTAATTAGCTAAGCAGGCCTGAGTTAATTGATTTATAAGCTTTAGAGGATGTAATGCACTGGTGAGACAACCCAAAGGGTGCTGGGGAGGAAATCCATCCTGCACTTCTCAAATTGTCCTGTTCTTTATGTCTGGGCTGAGCACAGAGAGCTCCAAGACTGCAGAGGAGGAGGAACCCACCAGGCTTTATCCCAGCTCTCTCCTGCTTTACTCTGGAATTTCTCTGGAATTTTTTTCTTTTCCAGAGCCCCTCTGGCTATTATTTATGGTGTATCAATACTGGCAGCTCCTGTCCTCTCACTGCCATTGACTCCTGGTTGATTTTGGTCCTTCTCCACCCTTTTCTGTTCATTGCATGGATGGAAAAGGATTAACAGCACCAGGGAGAAATCCCGGGCATCTTTATATCCACCAAAGCTGGAAAACACAAGGAAACACTGGAAAACAACCCAAGACCCTCTTCTTTCCATGCCTGTTCCCTAAAAAGAGCTTTGTGCTGGATTTCTGATGGCTCCCAGTGCAGACCCCCTCTGCTGGCCTCTTCTTATGAGGATTAAGCTCTAAAAAGCTGAAATTCTACTAAAAATTGCGTTAATGAAATGTATCCTTTGTGCCATTCTTGTGGTTTTGGTTTGCTTATTCAGGAGATGAGATTTTTGGGAGAAAAAGGCAAAAGCAGGCTCAATTAGAAGCAAAACCAGATAGATTTTATTAATATACAGTAAGAGAAGAAAATAAGAAAAGAAAAAAAATCCACAAATTAATTTCTAAAACCAACCCTTTCTCTCACTACAAACTGTTCATTTTCTGCAAACAATGTAAAGAAGCAAAACTCAAAACTCCAGGTCAGTACCACTTATAAAACAGTCTTTCATTCAGTCTTTGGGAGAGAGAAGTCACTCCTGTGGTTTGGTAACTTTCACACAAAAGCAGCCCGCCCAGAGAACCTGCATTTGTGGAACTTCCCATATCACGTGGCCTTTCCCATGACTACCTATGGGCCATGGATTTCATAAATTAGGGTGGTACCATTTAAAAATGAGCTGTTTCAAAAAATACCAAAGGATCTTTTTCAACTCAGGGAACAGAGATGGTCTTCTCACTTCTTCACTGGCAGAGGAGCTTCTTCTCATCTCTCATGTTCAACCTCTCATGAGGGCAGAAAAATGTTCACTCAGTTCATCACAGATATCTTTGCTCAAATCCCCAAATCAGCTCCCCAATTTATATGGCCCACGATTTAAAAGAATTTCTGGTTACCAAAATCCATAGAAGATTTTCAGCCTAGAACCAAGGCAACTCGTCATCTCTATCATCCTAACACTTAAAATCATTCTTCCTTTACTGACTTTGAGATCTCCATATTGCCCTTTTACATGTCTCTAATTTGGCCTTTTCTTTCATCTCTGAGAAAGGGCAGAGTTTTAAAGTCTCAATCCGTGCCAGGAAAGAGTGAAAGCCTGCCCAGGCCTGCGGTGGCTGGGTGATCTCTGCCAGGGAGCTGCAAATGTTCCAAAGCCATGCCGGTGGGGGAAGGCTGATGGATACCTGGTCTTCCACACCTCCATCTGATGGCCTGAGCTGCTCCAGTTGCTCTGTAAGGCCCAGAATAGACTTGGGGGGAGAGAGATCCCATCCTCTCCCCAGGTCAGGGGTGTCGGCAGCCAGGGGAGTCGGGACACAGTCCTGCCACAACTGGCCCCGATCCCCACCGCAGCCCCAGACACGTGGCCAGCCCTGCGGAACTGCAGCCTGGCCTCCTCTGGGACACCGGCTCTGCAGACCCGGACACCCTGCTGGACTGCAGCTCCAGAGCCCTGGACACCCTGCTGGACTGCAGCCTGGCCTCCTCTGGGACACCAGCTCCACAGACCCGGACACCCTGCTGGACTGCAGCCTGGCCTCCTCTGGGGCAGGGGCTCCGCAGACCCGGACACCCTGCTGGACTGCAGCCTGGCCTCCTCTGGGGCAGGGCTCCAGAGACCCGGACACCCTGTCCGACTGCAGAGACCTGGACACCCTGTCCGACTGCAGCCCGGCCTCCTCTGGGACACCAGCTCCACAGACCCGGACGCCCTGTCCAATGCAGCCCGGCCTCCTCTGCCAGACTGCAGCTCTAGAGTCCTGGACACCCTGCTGGACTGCAGCCTGGCCTCCTCTGGGGCAGGGCTCCAGAGACCCGGCCATCTCCGGCCACCCTGGGGACAGCCAGGGCCTAAGCTGGGCTCCCCTCACCCAGCTCTCGTGTTACATGCTCGCTGAGCAGGAGGGAAAGAGGAAGTCTCCAACTCACCTTCAGCTTTTATATGAGTATTCCCAAAAGTCACTTTCTGTTTTCTGAATGGTCAGAACTGCATGTGAAATCCAAAACCTGCCCCCCCATAGGTCCCTGTCCTCTCCATAGAATTCTAAGGTCCCAGCAGAGAGATACTGTTTCAACCCATGACAGCCATACAGGTGTTCACTTTTCCAGGGTGGAAAAGATCCTTAATCCCAATGGAATTAAGGAAATGGAGGTAGGAATGGGAGAAGCTATCTGTGGATGCTCCTCATGCCTGGTGGCACTGAGACATTGCTGGATATGATGGATGTGTTCCCAAGGACGCTGGATTTAAGCTGAACATCTCCAGAGCCAGCAGCTGCAGGAGCAATTGAATTCCAAAGTCTCAAGCTGGCTTTTTTCCAACCTGCCCAGAGCCACCAAGGGTTGCTGTTGATGTCCCTGTTCCCTGTGGATAATGGGGAGATGCCAGTCCCCTGTGCGTGTCCCCTCCTCCCATCTCAACAATAGTCTGCTTATCTTGATTCCTTACAGCCAGGATGATCCCAAGGGGAATTAAGGGGGAAAGGCTCTGGGCTTGGGGAACTTTCTGAGAGGGCTGGTGAGGAAAGGACTTGCATTTTCCTGGTGTGGGGAAAGGGATGTTGCAACATGAATGGAAATGAGAGGGTTTGAGAAATCTGAGGTTTTATTTGGAATCTCAGAGATTTCCAGGGCACTTGTTTCCTTCCTTACAAGAGGAATGTTTAATTAACAGGAAAAAAAAAGTAATTTTTTTGGGGTTTAGGCCCTAAATGTAAATTTCTGCCCAAACTTCCCCTGCTGTAGGGAGTTCCTGAGTGCCCAGGCTTTGCAGCCTTGTTTGGCATCTTTGGAGTTCTGCAAATCCTCCCCACCCCATTCCAGCCAATACCATGGACCACTTTCCCTCCTCTGACCCTTCTTGCTCTTCCTTCCCACATCCAGGGCACAGGGAGCCTTCACCACCTCTCCTTTGGAGTGAAGTGAAGGATATTTCATGGGAATTCTGGAATGCTGATCTGCCTTTGCTCCAGAGCTGCTTCCAGCTGAGGAAGGGAAGAAAGGATCCTACAGGGGAAAAAATAGATGGGCACTTGTGGGATTTATCCACCAATTTCCCAGCTTTGAAATGTCCACAAATCCATGTTCCCGACTTCTTCCCATCTTTGCTGTTCAAGTCTTCTGTTTGTCTTTATTCCATGTGCTCAGAGCTCTCTCCTCCAATCCCATTCCAAGAAGGAAAACCCATCCTGTAAATGATACATCTTTCCTTATCGTGGGTAAAACTCCTCCCTCAGAAAACTTTTGATTACCCTGGAGAAGCTAATCTCCTCTAAATCCCTTTTCCCATCAAATCCCTGCAGTGATCCTGTTTACCCTGGAACTTCCTCCTGTCTTGGAGGGCAGCAGAGCTGCATTTGGGATCTTTTCACAGAAAGGAAAGTCAAGCCATAAATGATACCTCTTCCTCTACCATGGGTCAAAGAAATCACTGATCCTGGAAATGTTCCATGGAGCCATGTGGAAACATCTATCATGGATTGTCCAGGTGTTTCTTGCCATACCTGTGCTGAAGACACCTTTACAAGACCTGGAGCACAATCTTAGGCATTCATAATTGATGTTTAAAACAATTGGTGTTATTAGGGAGCAGGAATTGATGGGCCAAATGTGGGGAGACTGGGGCTGGACAGATGTTTCTCACAAAGCCTTGGTTCTCTGCTGCACCCAGGAGAAGGTCACAGAGCCAGTGGTGTCACTGAGGAGCCAAAACTCCTGGAAAACCTACTGACATTGCAGAAATACCCCAACCAGCCCATGGCCACTGATTGCCATGGTAGTCTGGATGCTCCACACACAATAAAAGTGTTGATCTAAAAGAGATTCAGGAGGTCAGGCTGGTGTTCAGGTGTCCCTGTGTCCCTTGTGACCCCAGGCTCAGTGTCCCCATGTGCTGAATGGGTGGCACTGCGAGGGCACTGTGTGGCTCTGTGACTCCAGCCTGGCTTTGGGGATGGTTTGGGGCTCAGCCTGTCCTTGTTTCCATGTCCTGCCCAACGAGGGCAGGGAAAAGCTGCTGAGTTTCCAAAAGCAGCTCTGGTTTCCTGGGTCCCAGCAGGGCCAGGGCAGTGCAGGGGAGGGTCTGTGTGCCCTTGGGCAGGTGCTGCTGGGGACTCTGCAGGGCTGGACCTGGACACGGCAGCTCCAAGGGCTTTGGGTGATCCCAGGGGTGTTATGGCCAAGAGCTGAGACTGATTCCTTCCTCCTCTCAGCAAAAGGGAACCTGTGTGCCCCAGTTTGTTCCCCAGGAAGCCCAGCCCCTGCTTGCTTGGTGTGGGGAGGTCGTGGACATGGGACCAGCTCCTCCCAACAATCCAGCAGAGGTTGCAGAGCACTTTGGAACTCCTCCAGCAATTCCACGGATCTTGGAGCCATGTCCCTGTGTCACCTCAATTGCAACCACAGTGACCAGCACCAAGCAAGGTAGATCCCACAATTAGCAATAGCCACAAGATAAAGAAACCAACAAATGTCCAGGCCTCATCTTGGTGGCCATGAGGGAAAGGAACCCACAGCTCATGTGTTTCTTTCTAATGACCTGCATATAATGAAAGGGAAATTCCACTGCCTGTATCTGCCCCTCACCAGGCAGTGAAATAGGAGCTTTCCCTTTCCAATCCCTTTAATTCTTGTTTATTCAGATGTTCCATATGAACCCAGCAGGGCTTGATGGCCACAGAGCAGGGATGCTTTGGGAAGTCTCCCCTGGACATGGAGGAACTGTGGGTTTTTCAATCACACCGTCAATGTGTGACCCTGTCCTGTGTCTGCTTCCCTTTATTAGTTAGGGATGAAGTTATGACCCTGGATCCCTGGCAGTGCCCAAGGCCAGGTTGGATGGGGCTTGGAGCAGCCTGGGATAGTGGAAGGTCCCTGCCCATGGCAGGGGGTGGAACTGGTTGGTCTTTAAGATCCCTTCCAACCCGAACTAGTCATGATTCCATGGATATGTGACTGCAGACTTCAGGTCAAGGTAGAAAATTTATTTTCCTCCAAATAAGGGAAGGAATGTCTGTCTCCTGAGAGCTCATCTGTAGCACCAGAACCATCCACACTGCTGGGCACTTGTGCAGGGGCTCACCCAGGCAAACCCAAAGTGGGAATTAATGCAGAGAAAATACTCGATATAACCCCATGGTGGAATCTCAGCACTCCCAGCAGCCTCCTGGCTGCCATCTGGAAGGGATGTGGGTCTCCAGTTTCACCTCCACCAATTTCCCGGCTCATCTGAGGCACGTTACCAGCACCATCCTGCTTTTTGCCCTGAGAAAATCCACATTTTCCTGCTGGAAGCTCCCCCATCCCACCAGCCCACATTCCTCAATGCACCAGTTCCCTCAAAAGCACTTCCAAGGAGTCCCTTCCCAGCTTTGCTTTGCAGAAGTTTTCAGGGGGCTGGAGGAGATGCAGGGTGGGATTTGTGCTGGCAAAGCTCAGTTTGCAGCTCCTGGAGCAGATCCGGCAGAGTAAGGAAGAATCCCAGCCCTGAGGAGCTCCAGCCCACACTGGCACAGGCCGTGGGTGGGATGTTTGGATCAGGTTCATCAGCTCCACTTCACAGACAGCGACAGCCAGACATGGGCTTTCCATGGAAAATATTTTGCTTCAGAGTTAAAATAAAATTAAAAAGTGAAAACTAAAATCTATTTTTTTTTTTTAATATTTGTTTTTCTTAGGAGTTCTCATTCTGCCAAAACCAACACATCCAAAACCATTCCAGGAGCTGTTTGATCCCATCCCTCCCAGGGATCAGGGAAACCTGTGGAGTGCATGCACCAGCTTCAACTTGGTTTCCATCCTGGTGCCATTCCCAGCAAGGGCAATTCAGATCCTTACATGAGGGCTGGTGTGATCCCACCACATCCTTTACGTGGGATTATTCCTATTATCCATCCCTCTCCCCATAAATAATGGTATCAATGACCTAACAAATTAGACAACACATGAGATTTTATTTTTATATTAAATATTGACTAACAGGAGCTGTATGGAATTTTTTTTTTTTTTCCTGTTCTGGGGGAAAAAAAATCAATGTTTGCAGGCAGCTGCTTTCTCCAGATGTCCCAGTGCCCAGCGAGCTGAGCAAACACTGAACAACCCAAAACAACACTGAAAAACCCCGAAACCTTGGGCTGGGCTCCGAGGTAGGAAACATCTGGAATTCTGTTTGCCTGGCCTGTTAGGGGTAGATAAAGGATAAATGTGGAGTGACAGCCGTGGGCTCTGCACATCTGCCAGGGCTGCAGGTGGGATTTCAGGGGAAATTCTCCCTGGATGGGCTGGGACCAGGAAAAACCCACACAAACCTTACAGCTCCGTGAGTCAGGGCCATTGTTTGCTCGCACGTCCGAGGGGAAAACACGGCTCGAGTTCCTCCAGGGATGGATGGAGGCCGCGGGTGACGTCCCCACCTGGAGCTGAGGCTGAGGGCTGGGGACAGGCAGCAGAGATAATGATTTATCCAGTTTGGATTAATTAATGAATGGGGGTTTCCTGCAGTGCTGGCTCCACCCGGCTCGTGCGAGGGGGAGATTAACGCTGGCAGGGCTCATGTTTGCCTTTGTTCCATTCCCAGGGCAGGCGTTGCTCAGGCTCCAGGGGCTGCCAGGGTGGTGGGTTAGGGTTTGGCCCTGGGGTAACCTCTGCAAACTGTGGGGTCAGTGATGGCTCTGGTCACAAAATACTGGGAAAATGGGGATAAATCCTGCAGAGAGGACGAGGGTGGGGATGGGCCACCCTTCTGCCCACCCTGTTCAGAGCAAACCCAGGGGTTGGTTTGCTTCCTTTTCACAATTTTTCCTGTTTCTGGCATGAGTAAAGCACCGTTTCCCCCTGCCTTGGCTCTCCCTCTGCCGGGACAGCTCTGCAGTGAGGGCTGGGGATCCCTCACACTCATCCACCCGCCCGAGCGAGAGCAACTGGAACTGGGGTCAGGTCTGATATTCTTGCCACACCTTTTCCCATTAAACACTGAGTTCTTTTTTGTCAGCCTGAGCAGAAGCCCTGCAGCAGAGAGGAGCCCAAAGCCCATCCTGTTGTGGCCCAGCTCTGTCACAGGTCACCACGAGCTCTTGGCAGCCTCAGCTCTGCCACTTGCCAGCGCTGATTTACCTCTCCCAACAATAAAAACTATCTGGGAAAAAGGTCTTTGCTGGAATGAACAGTTCTGCACACAGGATCAGCACAGAATGGAGATTTTTTCCACTCGTTAAAATATAAAATTCATCCAAGGCTTGCCTGTCTCAAGGCATGGCCATTGCCTACTGAGCTACAACATTGCCTGCCCTAGGAGACAAAAAAATCCATTTGGGGCCCAAATCTGAGCCTGGATGTGGTTTTGAGGTCACAGAGTGGTTCAGGGAGAGAGAAGAACTTGAGCTTTTATAGCCTGAGCAGTCCCAGGACAAACTCTCCAGCGTTTGAAGCTGGGGCAGTGCCTTGGTCACAATAGCAATAGGGCATTCTAGAGCTCATCCCTGGTTAACCCAACTATTCCCAAACTTCAGGGGCTTTATGGCCTTGCTGGATCCATCCCAAGCCAGCGTGTGTGTCCATGCTGGAAGGAGAAGCAGAATTGTGTGGAGGTCTCCGAGGAGGGGCCGGGACTGGCTCCGCCCGAGCGCTGTAAACAGGAAAGCGCGGAAGCGGAGAGCAGAGCCCGGCTCATCCAGGGCTGAGGCACACAATGCCGGCCCGGAAAGGGGGATTATAAATACCCGGGGTCAGGGCCGGGCTGCGGAACAATGGGCAGTGGGAGGATGGAAAAGGGAGAGAGGACCAGCGCAGGGCCAAGGCCACCCCGCCGGGTGGTGACGCAGCTCAGCCTCTGGGGTCTGGGGACACAGCCGGTGCCTGCAGGGTAATGGGGCTTGTGGGTGATGGTGTTCCCAAACTGGATGATGAGACAGGAAGGACTTATGGATATGATTGTCTGGTAAGCAATACTGGAGATATAAAATCTGTGAGTGAAATGGAAATGAAGGCCAGCTTTGAGATGTAGGCATAGCTACGGATGCCCCTACAGCAAACCACACCATGAACCCCTAGAAAGTCACTGAATCCTGAAATAGTTTGGGTTGGAAGGAGTCTTTGAAGGCTAGGCTCTCTGCAGGGTTGGGTAATTCAGCAGGAGCTGGGAGCTGGGGTTTGGGTTTGGCAATTGCAGCTCCCTGTTGCCAGATTTGAGATTCCTACTCCCCCCAAAAAGAGGTGGATCCATCCATGGATGCAGATTTGTTGTGGAAGGGGCTTGGGGGACCCAGTGCCTGGCTGGGTTTAAATCCCCACTAAGATTTTACTCTGAACATCCCAGCAGGCTGGGGAGGAAGGGTCACACCTCTGCTGCACCCCAAACCTCCCAGCACTTCACAAGGACACCCTAAATTTAGCCAGGATCCCCACCCCGGGAGTGTCCAAGGCCAGGCTTGACCGGGCTTGGAGCAAGCTGGGAGAGGAGAAGGTGTCCCTGCCCATGGTAGGGGCTGGAACAGGATGAGCTTTGAGGTCCCTTCTAGTCCAAACATTCCAGGATTCTCCAGGACCTTAGATCAATGGAAGTTTAAATAGCGGGCTTTGGGAGCTGCTCGTGGATGATGTGGACAATGGAATTTGCTCTTCCCAAACTGAAGATTCCCACCCTGCTCCAGCATCCCATGGGATTATCCGTGCCCGTGCTTCCCGAGGACACGGGAGGCTGCGATCCTCCCCTGCTGCCTCCTGCAGCCCACGGAGCCACCTCTGCTCCGTGCTGCTCCAAAGACGTCAAAGGAAGCGAAATCCCCGGGGAGATAAACCCGAGAGCGGGGGATGCTGCGGCCCGGGCTCGGGGGGAAGGTCAGCGATAGCCCGGCAGCAGCACCTCGATAACCAAAGCCGGGTCAGAGGCAGCAAGAATTCCAGGAAACATCTTGGCTGCTATGGAGCCCGGCGAGAGCAGCGGGATGGCTCCGGAGGGGAGCCCGGCCCCTTCCTGCGCCCGGCCCCGGGATGCTCGGGGAGCTGCTCCGCTGGGAGCTGCCATCGACAGCGGCCGTGCCTGGAATTCCTGCGGGTGCTGGATTTCCCACCCCAGAGAGGCACTTTGGGAATGGGAATTCCTGCGTGTGCTGGATTTCCCACCCCAGAATGACACCATCCCCTAGGGCTCGCACTCCTACTGAAAAGTCTCTTTAACCACGGGCTGTGACGTGGTTGGAGCACTGCTGGAAGCATCACCGAGATCTCCATGAATTTGTCCCTGTGAGTCCCCAAATTTAGGTCAGAAACAGGGTTGTGGGTTGCTCTGCTCTCTGGATTTACCCTCCCCCATCTCCTCCCATAAATATCCCATTTCCCATCTCGAATCCTTAATGGTGTCCCCGAGGAGCCGCCTGAGCTCTTAGCGTGTCCCCAGGGAATGCTCAGGGATGGTTCGGGAGGGGCAGAGGCTGCTGGAGGCACAGATATCAATCGGGAATGGCAGATAATGGCTGGGAGAATACCTCCCGACATCCCCTGCTCGGAAATATCCCTGTTCCCGGGCCTGGAACACCTCCACATCACTCCTGGGGGCCTTTCTCTCCCTATTTGCTGAGCTGAAACCCAGATATCCAAGAGAAAAATGGCAGGAAAAGCTGTTCCCTTCCTCATTCCATGGAAAAAAAGAGTTAAAAAAATTCCAGGAGAACTGATTATCACTGCTCAGCCCCAGCCACCAGGAGGGTCCTGCAGCCCCCAGGAATTATCCATGGCAGGAGGATCATCGTGAGCTGAATTCCAGCCTGGGGAGGGGAATGACATCCATGCAAGTTATATTGATCCCAAATAACTCTAAATAACCTTAAACAGGAACAAATGTGCCCAAGATACAGATTATAAATAAAAGAATGATATTGGCAGCTGCAAACAGGGGCTGAAATGTGTGAGATTTGCTGTTGCAGGAGTCTTGGAGGAGCCTCTATATAACGATCCTCCCAAATAACTGCTGGGAACTTTATTTGGTTTTTAATTTAGTTTTTGGAAGGGATCGAGTGATGCACAAGCAATTTTAAGGGCACTGGATATTATGCTAAGCACAACAAGGAGAGCACCAGCATCACTTAAAGCACCTTCTGGGCCCCCTAGCGGTGCTGGCTGTGCGGAGGGTCAGCTCTGCTTCCCAAAACAACACCAAAAATCCCACTTTTAACACTTTGCCTGCTATCTTTCCTCAAATAAGGAGAAAAAAGCCAAATGTCTCCTTTCCCCTTCTTTTCTCAAATACCTATGGGAGGAGCTGTGAATCCGACGGGCTGGGATCTTTCTCCTGCACTTTTTGAACCAAAACCAAGGAGTAAAACCCATTTTAAAATTGAAAAGAAACCATTTGGAAACTCTGAAGGGGGAGAGGTGCAGTGGGAGGGGAAACTGGGCTATGTAGGATCAGCCTCTTTTCCCAACCTTTACTTTTCCCACTTTCCACTTCAAAGGAAAATTATGTTCCCAGGAGCTCTGGAAGCTCTAAGAGATGAGGGATTTATGAGTTTCTTTCCAAGCCATGTTTCTAAAATAAACAAAGGTTGAGTTTGGCTGCAAGGGGCAAAATATTTGAGTTTTGTTTCCTGCTTGGAAGCCACAACCAGTTTAACAAAGGGGAGAATGGGGAAAGGTGACTTGGAAAACACATTCCTTAGGGATTTGGGAGTTAAATATATGACAGATATTAAGTATATGAGATGTATAAAATATATGATAGAGATTAAATATCTATATAAAACTGAGATATAAATAGATAATAAAGTATTCCCCACTCTGGTCATAATATCCTATCTCAGTTTTTCATGAGAATCATCCAGTTTAGTTAAGGATGGCATTTTCCCCCCAAAATAGCTGATTCTAGAGGTTGCAGACCAGAGGCAGAATTTTTAGTGTGGGCTGGATAAGAATTTGGGGTGACTTTCTGTGCCTGTTCCCTTCTGGCATTTCCACAGCCTTGGGCAGGGGCTAGGAGAAGAAGATGCAGGGAGAATTTGTTGGATATCCAAGGGAATAACTCTAATGGAGATCTACATTCCATCCTCAGAGAGGCTTCCCAAAAAGTCCTTTGTGACACACGGAATTACCAGCCCCAAACCCCTCTCCCGTCCTTTTCACACCCTCTCTGGTGTGGAGGGGTTGGGGATGAGCACATGGCACGAGCTGGGTCAGTCGTCAGCAGCTTCCCTAGGTCTGGAGAGACAGGACCCAGGGAATGGCTCCCACTGCCAGAGGGCAGGGCTGGATGGGAGATTGGGCAGGAATTGTTCCCTGGGAGGGTGGTCAGGCCCTGGCACAGGGTGCCCAGAGCAGCTGTGGCTGCCCCTGGATCCCTGGCAGTGTCTGAGGCCAGGCTGGACAGGGTTTGGAGCTCCCTGGGACAGTGGGAAGCGTCCCTGCCCATGGCAGGGGTGGAATGGGATGAACTTTGAGGTTCTTTCCAACCCAAACCATCCTGGAATTCTGTGATTCTGTTTACTTGAGTCAAAGCCTCCCTGTTTCCCTGCTGGATAGGGAAGGACTCAAGGCTCCCTCTCATTCTGGGACAGGGCTGTGGGCTGAGATCCCAGGCTGGAGAAGCTTTCCAAAGCCAAGTCTGTCCTTGGATTGTTCTGGGAGATATTTAAGCTGCAGGGTTGAGGCATTTGGAAAGGTTTGGGTTCAGAATGTATTTTTCCAAGGGGTGCACAGCAATGCCATGATCCAAAGGGGTCTGCACAGGGAATCCCCAATTCAGCACCCCCTTGCTGAGCCCCAGTCTGCCCTTTGGAATGTCCTGAGCATCCTTCCCTGGAATACTCCAGGAGCAGTTTCTGAACAACCTGACCCGACTGAAGGCGTCCCAGCTCAGGATTTCATGTTTGCTTCCAGCCCAGAGGATCCTGTTGTTCCAGGACTCTGTGGCTGTGCAGGCAGGTGGGTGGTGCTGCTCCATTTCCAAGGGAATTCCCAGGATGGCAGGAGCTGGGGATGCAGCAAAGGACTCCCAGATTTTTATGGCTTTTCCCTTTTCTGGAGGAGAAGGCAGGAGGTGGGGAAGGTGGGTCCAGGAGACAAGAGCCTGGGAAGCAGAAGCCGGAGTAGGAGGGGGATTGCCAACAGCTCACTTTTTGGGATAAAGCATTACTGTGTCCTGCTGCCTGGAACTGGGGGCCGAGTCAGAATTCCAGGGCTGAGTGTGAGGGTGGAGCTGCTGTCCTGCACCTCTTCCCCTCATCTGGGAATTTGGGAAGGTCCCAGGTGGGATCTAATCCCCCCCAGGGAGCCTGGGATTCCTGCTGGGATATGAGGGACAGCAAGAAACTCAGAAGTTTGGTAAACATGGAAAAAAAAGAAGATGGATTTTTCCATTTTCAGGTGAATTCTCCCCATCTGCCCAGACACCTGGACACAGCTGGGTGGTGGGGCAGAGGCTGACATGAAAACAAACAAGATTTGTTTCCCCTTTTCCCCCCGTTTTTCCAAGGAAATGCTGCTCAGCTCAGCTGTGCCTCCGGCCATCATGTCCATTGGAGCCGTGGCTTTTTTTGGGAAAAGTGTCCAAATCCAGGATCTCTGGGGGGGCAAAGGTGCTCCCAATCTCACCTGTTTCATTTTTTAAATTATTCAAGAGTTTCTTTAAGGAGGTGACCCTCAGAAATGGGGTATTTGGAGAAATATTTATATAGATAAGATTACTTATTTATTATTTATTGTTTATTGATTATTACTTATTTAAATAGATATTGATTCAGCAGATATTTACATACATAAAGATACCCTTATTAAAGAAAAGTTACAGTTATTTCATATTATTTTATAATTTTTATGCATTATGGTCTATATTATTTACAAGTATTTAATATATACAATACATAGAATGAATATTATACATAATATACAGAATATCTTTCTATAAATGAGGATTTGGCAGGGTTTTCCCTATCTCTCCATCATTCCAGAGGGATGATGGTGGTCCCTTCCCAGGGCTCTGGGGGCACAGGGAGGGAGCAGCCGTGCTGTTATTTTTGGATTGCATTACACAGCTCCCAGATGGAAAACCTCCCTCCCCGGGGGCAATAAAATGGATTAAAAAAGAGGCAAAAAAAAAACCTAAAAAGGAAAGGTCTTGACCCCATCAGCAAAGCAGGAACAGCATTTCTTGGGGAGAAAATCCTTTTACGAGGTGGGGAAGAGGAAATTTGGAGCGGGGGGATGGAGTGAGAGGGAAAACGGGGATCAAATGTACCAATGCCATTCATTTGGAGCCTGTGGAATTTTACAGGAGCGTGAGGAGGGGATATAATTCCACCAGGCTTCATTAATGAACCACTTTTCTGTGTGAAAACGGGCAAAGAGGGAATCCAGGCAAAGTCCTTGGGCCCGGGATGCTCCAGCCCTTCCCTGCTTGGAAAACTGGAAAGGTGGGGGCTTTTTGCTTTTTTGTTGGTATTTGAGTGGAATTTGGCCCAAAAATCTCCTTCTGAGACCTTTAAAATATTTCCTCGTGGAGGTGAAGGACTTGTGGCCAATCACAATAAAAATGAATGGATCTGTGGAAAAAAGGGATTTCACAAAAATACAAATTGTCACTGGGGGTGGATGCTCCCTTCCCAGCTGTCTCATAAAAACAAAGCTGGAAATTTTGAATTTTTCTGATTCTGGAGGTTCCTAAAGAAGCACCTGGATTCAGAGGGAAAGGGAGTGGCAAGGAAGGGGAGAATTTATTTTCTTCTGAAATTTCTGCTGCTCCCAGCCATTCTCTAAATTTCAACAAGTGGCAGAAGGGACCTGCTGAGGAAACCTAAAAATATCACTTATTAAACAGATACTTTAGGATTTATTTATTCAGCATTTATCAGGATATTTGAACAGGCAGAGCAACTTCTCCTCTTAATGAGCAAAACACGGCTTTGCAGGGAAAATCTCCTTTGCCTCCAGAAAAGGGGGAATCTGTCCAAACAAGGGGTTGATTTTTGGAGCTTAACTTGACCTTTCCAGTACAATTCCCTCCCCTGATCCAGCAGTCCAAGTTTCCCTGGACACAGGATTATTTTCTTACTGGTTTATCACCAGCCCCTGGTTTATTCCACCAAGAAATGTGCTCCAAAAACCCGCCAATATATGTGGAATGTTTGAGCTGGCCAGGATTTCTCAAGTCCTGTGCTGTGCTGCAGTTTCCCTCTTTTTCCAAGCAGGGATTTTCTTTGCCACCTTCCTCTGAAGAAATGATGCAATTCAGGCTTTGACCCACAAAGAGATTAAAATCATCCAAAAGAAAATTTATTTGAGCCTTTGGGCCTGGATTTGTGGAGTTTTCATCTCCAACCTCAGCCCCTTCCAGTGGATTTGCAGAGATCTGTGAGTTTTTATGGGAAGATCATGGAATCACAGAATCCTTTAGGTTGGAAAAGACCTCGAAGAGCATCAAGTCCAACCAATAGGATGCATCAAAGAGCAAATCTGAATGAAGGACTTGGAGCTCATAAATCACTTTCTCCTCCAGCTGCATCATCCCAGAGGTTTCTCCACCCTCAGGAGCTGGAGGAGGAGCACCAACTCAGGTTCCTCCATCCCCTCCCTCTGTACTGACTCCTGGGGTTCCAGCTCCTGAGGTCCCAGCTCCTGGAATGAGAGAAAAAGAGGGAACAGGGAGAGGGAAGGACTCAGTAGCACGAAGCTGCTCAGGTCAAGCAGCATCTGGAGCTGTGTTTAAGTCCAGATTGGAGTAAATTTTTACCAAAGCCTGGTTAAACCCAGACTTTCATCAGTGCAAATTGAAACTTTGCTGCATCTTCAGGAGCCAATAAAGGACCCACATTTCAGATCATATTTATATCACATTTTGCATCTTCAGGAGCCAATGATGACCCACATTTCAGATCATATTTTGTATCTTCAGGAGTCAACAACGGCCCCACGTTTCAGATCATGTTTGTGTCACATTTCACTCATCACAGGGTGCTCGGTTGCCATGCAACCTTTATCTTGATCTCGAGAGTTTCACTTAGCTCCTGGGCAAAGCAGCTGCAAACCAAACCCCAAAAAACTCAAGAAACCACCTTTGTGCCTTTAAAGCAGGAGCTGTAACCGAGCTGACCCGCAGGCAGAAGTGAGAGGGGAGCTCTTGTCACATCCACCCCAAACTGGTGTCACCCAGAGCTCCGAGTCACTGCTGTTTGCTCGGGGGTTTGGGTGCCCCTGGCAACAGCCAGAGCTCAGCACGGCAGGACCCACAGAAATCTCTCCTCTGCATCTGCAGCGTTTGCTTTTTGGGGAGGTGCAACAGAGAGAGCGAGAGAGAGAGAGAAAGAGAGAGGTTTGGAACTGCTCACGGTGCATCTCACCCAAAACCTCCCAGGCCCCTCTGAAAATGGAGCCAAATGTGGCCCAAAATGTGGAGCCTTTGTTGGCTCCTGAAGATGTGAAATATGATATAAATATAACACAAAGTGTTGTTTCTTTATTGGCTCCTCGAGCTACAAAATCTGATCCAAAATGTGGGTCATTATTGACTCCTGAAGATGCAAAATATGATACAAATGTGATGTGAAATGTGGGGCCTTTATTGGCTCTTGAAAACACAAAATATTATATGAATATGATATCAATATATGGGTCCTTTATTGACTCTTGAAGATAGAAAATATGATATAAAATGTGGTTCATTTATTGACTTCTGGAGATGCAAAATATGATACAAATATGATATAAATATGATATGAAATTTGTGTCCTTTATTGGCTCCTGAAGATATGAGACATGATATGAATATAACACAAAATGTGGGGCCTTTATTGACTCCTGAAAATGCAGCAAAGTTCAATTTGCAGTAATAAAAGTCTGGTTTTAACCAGACTTAGTCTGTTAAAAGTTTGCTCCAATCTGGACCTCAAACCAGCTCCAGATGCTCCTTGACCTGAGCAGCTTTGTGCAGCTGAGCCCTTCCTTTCCCCTCTTTTCCTCTTTTTCTCTCATTTTTCCCTGTTACCAACCCCCTCCAGGTGCCTTTGGGGTGGCAGGTCCCTATTTCAGCCCCAGGGCACCCCACAGCTCTTAGGGCGTGGGGGTTTCAGGAGCACCACCCAAAATCTCCTGGGCCGGGGCACTGAGCCCTCTGTTCCACCCTGCCCCCTTCCCTGCTGGGATCTGGGATGGGAGCTGCACCTGGGTGAGGCTCTGAAATCACCTGGAATCCTGGAATTATGGCATCCCAGAGTGCTTAGGGCTGCAGAGGGACATTAAAGCTCATCCTGTTCCACTCCTGCCAATAGCAGGGCAAAATTCTACTATCCTGAGTTGCTCCAAGGCCCATCCAGCCTGGCCTGGGACACCTCCAGATCCATCCAACCTCTACCAGTGCCTCACCCCCCTCATCCCATGGAACCCCCAATGCTTTGAACACCATTGTCTTTCTAATATCTATGTTTGATTATTTTATTTCTGTCCCTATGGTGAGCAAATTCCTTTTTTTTTTTTTTTTTTTTTTTTTATTCTCCCCTATTTTGCAAATATTTTCCCAGGGCCCTCATTCCAAACCATGGAAGGGCAGAAGGAGCTGGAGGGAACTGTGGGAAAGGGACATGGAAATAGGAAAGTTTCAGTGCCCTCTGAGAGGATTTTTGCTTCTCTGGCCTTTTCCCACCCTGCACAGCAAAACTAAATTCACACCTTCACAGAGAACCTCCTTAATTAGGGAGAAAAATCCTCGGGAAGGGCGTCCAGGGCTGGGAAAGGTGGGGAGAAGAGGAGCTTGAAGGTGACACTGCTCCTGATAATTCCCTCATGGGCCCCTGGGACTCCAATGGGGTGGGCTCTTCTCCTGTGGGAATATCCATGTGAACCCTTTCCCTGCTACTGCTCAGGTTCCCTGGTTCCCACTGGGCTGCTCACAAAATTCCCTTTGCTTCAGCAGATGCCAAAACCCCTTTGCAGATCCACCCTGGGGAGTGTCAGGATCCACAGCTCCAGCTTTGAGTTTCCTTCCACGCTTTATTCTGGTTGAAGGAATTTTCACCCCCCTGAGTGTGGCCCGTACCTACAAATATTCACCAAGGAATATTCCCTGGAAAATGAAGGGGTTTGGCCAAAGACATTTCTGGGGAAAATCCAACAATTCCCCTTTGTCTCTGCAAGGTGATGGATTATAGATGGACCTGCAGGGGGTTGTGAGTGACACCAGCCCCTCCCAGCTCTGCTGGGCTGCTGCTCCCGGGGGATCTGTGTGTCCTGGCAGGATGGGGATGGACAATGACCACCTCTGAGCCAGGGTCTGCAGGACCAGGATGGCAAATCCCTTCCCTGCAGCCACTGCTGGAGGCCCCACGGGGGCTGGGCTCCTGTTTATTGGCAGGGTCCTGACCTTGGCCCGTTTATTTTCCCGCCGGGATCTGGGCATGGAAAGGGGATTTGTAACGTGACACTCACAATAACACAGCCGGGACAGGGCTCCCACATGGCACAGCTGCTTCCCGGGACGGACACTGCGGCCACGGGAGGTGCTGATCGGGACAAGAGGGGGATTCTCCTGCAGTTTGGCTTCCAAGCTCCTCTTCTGCTGGATTTTAAAAGAGAGGAAGCTCCTGGACACCAGGGATGGGATGGTGATGGGAGGTGGCTGCTCCGTGCTGAGCCACATCAAACAATCAGTGACAAAAAGGAGCTTCCCAGAGGGTTTCCCTCGGCTTGGTGGGAGACTTTGGGTGGGTTTTCATCTCCAAACACTTTGTTCTTCCCTCCCTATGGACTGGGAGATAAAAGAGGGGGAAAACGAGAAGAAATGACCAAACCATGGGAATGCTGCACATGGAGAACCCGGCCCAGTGCTGGGTTTGCATCCCTGCTCCAGGCCTGAGGACTCAAGGTGGAGAAAGCAAATCCTGGGGATGCCAGAGGGAAAGGAGAGGGATGGAAAGGGGCTGGAACACGTCCCCACGCCACGGACCCAGCTCTGTTTATCACTGCAGCAATCCTGGGACATCCCGTACCTCAGGCAGCATTTCCTCACCTGTCAGGATGGAAACCTGGATCAAAGGTTCTCATCCCATTTCCACCCATTCCAGATCCCCAGTCCAGCCAAACCCTTCCAGGCCTCAGTTTCCCCATGTGTGTGGATCCCATCATCTCCCTGACATTATTCCCTCATCTTAAATATTGCAGAGAAGATTCTGAACCATGGAAAACACAATGGATGGTTTTCCTGCACTTTTCCTGCTCCAGTTTAAAACTGAAGCCTTTTCATGTGCACTGAGTCCAGCTCATCCCACCCCGCTTTTCCCTGCTCCAGTTTGGAGAGGATCTCAGAGTTCCTGACCCTCTGGGGATGGGCAGGGATTTTCCAAGCCCTTGAGGTGCACAAGGTGAGGTTTTTGGGATGGAATGAAGTCTGGAAACCTCCTCAATTAAAATCAAAAGAAGTTGATGTTCATCTGGAGCTTTTGGGAGAAATGTGAGAAGTGGGAGACACAGGAGCAGCTCAGGGGACCTGACATGGGTGGGAACATCCAGCAAGGTGACAGATATGGAGAAAACTCCCACGGCTTTTATAGTTCATCCCAGGATGAGCTGGAATGAAGCCTGAGGGGGTTTGCTTAGATTTGAATCCCAACTAAGAGGTGCTTCCTAAATGCAGCCCTTCCACACCCCAGATTTGCAGGGGGCTGTAATTCCTGCAGGGATGGCCCACAGCCCCATCCCCAGGGGGTTGGGGTCATGGATACCCCCAGATTCCCACCCTGCTTCTCCCACACTCCCTCTCCTGGCACCCTCCAGGGCAAAAGGGACAGAGCTGCTTCTTCCTTTGGGATTTGGCTCAGGGCCCCTCCTCCTGTTCCTCCAGCCTGGCTCCCCTCTTTGGGAAGCTTTGGGATGCTGAATGTGGGAAACCTGAAGCCCAAGGGATGAAGAGCCTTAGGGAGAGGGAAACTCTGGCTCTCCTGGCTCACAGGATCCCAGGAAGATGTTTCCAGGTGACCCAGGAGGTTAAATTCCAGTGGATCAGGAATCTGGTGTGGAACACGGATTTTCTGGGAAGCACCTCTTTTGTTCTTGCCCATCTCCACCAGCCTGTAAACAAATTCTGTAAGAAACTAAATACCCACTTGGATAACTCCTTAAAATTACGGGGAGGCTGAGTTTTCCCTGGAGTTTTCTGTCCAGATCAGGACACCTGCATGGCCCAGCCCTCACTGCTTTTAAGGCATCTTAAAGAAGAAAAAAAGGGCCATTTCCACCATCCTGTGCTGGATTTTCTTCTTTCCCAGGATTGTTTCTTATTAAATTAAAAAACCCCAAACACCCTCCAGTAAAGATGCATTCCTTAGATCCAGTGTTTACCACTGATCCTAATTTAGGAGCCCCAGGAATAAGGAATAAGGCTGCAGCTCTTAGAAGAGGCTGCATAAAAAGATGCTTTGTGCATTTTTTAAATGAAACCTTTAAAAACTGGAAAAAAACCATTTTTCCCTAAAAATTCAGAACCAAAGAGATCACAGATGATTTTTCAGACCCTGCTGATGGATTTCTGTGCTCCTCTCGGGAAATTCTGAACAAAGGAACATAATTCATCCAGGGAAGAAAGGGCAACTGTGAAAGGAGAAAACCACTGGAAAATTTTAATTTCCAGGGCTTTGGACCCCCCCCTCCCCATGTCTCTATTTCTTACAATTCCTAGGAAATTCCATTTGTCCCCAAAAATGTCTAGGGATGCATTTCCATGTGCTGGCAATCCTACAGACACAGAGCCTCTGATGCCCAGCAGAAGCAGCAGCTCAGTAGCACCCAAAATTCCCTGGTGAAGACAGAGCTGGGAATGTTTGTAAGGACAGGAGTTTTTTACACAGATAATGGGATTTCTGTGGGATCTGAGGGAGAGCAGGGCTGACTGAGGGATTGCAGGGGAGGAAGGGGATTTGCTGTGGGTCTGCAAGGCATCAGAGGGATACAGAGAGGGCTCTGGGCGTGATGGATGTTTGGGGCTGGATCCAGGGTGATGGATGGAAGTGGCCCTGGAGGCTGGGAATGCTTTGGGAGTGTTTTCATCCTAACCCCTGCACTCTCCATAACCCAGGAATGAGCTCCTGTTCCCCTCTGGACAGGGAGATCCAGGGAAGCACCAGGGAAGAGGAGGTGGGAGTTCCCCTCCCTCTGCAATAACAAGGTGGAGAGGACCCTCCATTAATTCCCAAAAAAAGATATATTAGTGGATCCCACTGCCTATCTCCTTCCCAGACCTTCCTCTCACCTCCTCCAGGATATTTTTATTGGTCACAAAGTGAGGCAGAAAAAGCCCAATTCTGTCACTTCCTATTATTCCCAAATAAAAACCAAATGTTGGGCCCGGAGTTCAGATCAGGGGAAAATCCACAAATCTCTTGGCCGTCTGGGATCTTTTGTTTATCGCTGCTCTTAATCCCATTTTTTGGGTCTCCCGGGCTCAGGGAAGATAAATGAGGTGCGTCAGGAGCTCACCTGATTAACTTGGCCCATTCAGTGGGGTTATTCTTCTCCAAGGCTGGGCTGGAAAGGGAACAGCAGGAATTTGGGAGTGCAGAGTCCCAGTCCTAGGAAGGCAAAAGAAAAGGGTTTGAGGATTGGTCTTTTTTCTTCCCAGGACACTCTGCAGGGAGAATGTCAGCAGAAAAACTCTGGATAAAGTATTTTTTCCCTGGATTTTCACTGCAGGTCACATTTGGCCTTATGCTGCCACCTCCCTCATCCCCCAAACCAGCAGCTTTTCCCAAGAATGTCTGTGGAATCTGTGCTGTGGGCAGAGATCACCCATTGCAATGCCATATCCACCCTATTTCCTCTGCTTTTTCTGAGCTCAGATGGAAAAAGAGGGATTTTTGCTGTGCTTTATGGGATGGGAAGGGGGTTCTCTGGGTAGGAGCTAGAGAGATGGAGACCTGGCATTGCTGGCAAAATCTCAAAACTAACCCCAAAATCCTCTCCTGTGGGTCCAAACAGAGCTATTGGGGATCACATGGGGACTGCTTCCCATCCCAGCCAAAGAAATCCCCACATTTTCCCCGGGACTGAGGCAGCCAGGACTTTTCCTTGTATTTTCTCCATGTGGAAGCCGAGGCTGGCTGAGGCAGGCGGAGGATGCTGTGTCCGTGTCTCGCTCCTGCTGCGGGATCCGAGTGAGGGATGGGGAGAAAACGGGAAGGCAGCCCTGGGATCTGTCAAACCTGCCATGAGCTGGGGCTCGGGAAGGAGTGTGGATTAACTCTGCTTCCCGGCTGGAACGAGCTCTGCCTCCCTCAGACGTGTTTTTGGGCATCCCTGCAGAAAGATGCAACAAACCCCACCCTGCTGGAGGCTTAATCCCAAATTTTCTCCCCCGGCCCTGAGGCATCTCTCTTTCTGCACATGATCGGCGTTAATCACTTTATCTCCCCAGGTCCCTGGAAAGGGCTCCCTCCCTTCCCATCTGCTTGGGGTTAGGGTCCTGTCTGCTGGGAGGGCTCTGGGATCCCATCGACACCTGTGTCCCATCCTGCGTCTGCCCTGCGCCGGGAGAACCGGGATTTCAGCCCAAACCCAGCTCTGGGACAGCCAGGTTAAACATTCCCACTCCAGCAGGAGTTTCCCTTTCTTTAACAGCAAGCCAAGTCTTGGTAGTCCAGGTAAGAAAGGCAGAGTTGAGATTCAAAAAAAAAAAAAAGAAAAAAAATCAGCTTTTTTCCAGCATTGATCCTTGGGCTTTGTGGTGGATGAGTGATGCTCATGTCTGTGCAGGATTTGTGCCTTTGGAGTTCCTTTGGGACAATCCCACATTAAAGGCACAAATTGATTTAATCCCTGCTCCGTGTCCCAACAGTCCTTCAAGCTCACCCCATCCTCAGTGTGGAGCTGAGACCTGGCAAAAGCACCATCCCAGCTCCTCCCTGGAAATCCTTTCCAGGCCTGGCACAAGAGGGAGACAAAAAACCAACAGCAGCAACAGATTTGGGTTGGACACTTGGTTTGGGAGGGGAAAAAAGGGAAAATATTGCATTTCTGTGATGAGAAGCACCAGGTTTTAGCTCTTCTTGTATTGGGGGTTGAGTAGTGAAATGGATCCAATCAATGTTCATTTTCCACTGATGGATTAAAGTGGAATTTTGTCTCTTGGTGAATTAAATCCCTTTTCTGAGCAGCCCAGGAATCTGATCCAACAGGCAGAGCTGCAAAAGGCAGGCAGCTGTGCCACGGTTGCATTTCTGGATCCTGTCCTGCATCCCAGGATTTTAGGAGCCCAAACCCGGACCAGATTCTGCCTCATTCCAGCAGCAGCACATCCAAAAGCACCGTGATCCGTGTCCCTCCTTGATCCCATCTCTCTCGAGCCCTGAAAGCTGGAGAGAGCACGGGAGAGCCTTTAAAGCACTCAAGATGGACTCAAAGTGTGGCTGCAACGAGCTGTGAAATCTCTGGGCAGAGCCAGGGCTGGGAAAAAGCTAGGGAAAATCTCTTCCAGAGGTTCTGAAGGGCCAAAACCTGAATTTCATGGCAAGAAAAGAGCAGAGAGTAATTCCACTGTGGGAAAACTCTTTCTTTCCCCCTCCACAAGTGGAATTAAGCTCCGGAGGAAACTTCTGGAGGGGCTGATTGCTAAAATTAGCTTGGAGAAAGTTTGGGAGATGGAGGAGGGAGAAGCATCCACGCTGCTGGAAGAGGCTGAGCTGCCCTTGGGCTTTGTGTGCAGGGTCCAAGCAGGGCTTGAGCCACTTGGGCTGGCAAATTTGGCTTTTTTTGCCTCAAAATTGAAATGCTGGCAGACACCCTGCCTGTGATCCGGCTGGGAAAATTACTGTGGATATGAAACACTGCCCTTGGTTTCAACTTGCTGACACTGTGAAGATGGTTTTAATTAAAATTCGTTAACAGCAACCTGTTCCTGAAAATGAGCGTGGCTAACCCAATTATGGAGCCGGTTCCTTGGAGATGCTGCTCTTCCCAGAAGCCCAGCCTGGGCACGGGTGTAAATCCTCACTCTGCTCCTATTTCCAGCTTACAGAGGGGGAGAATCCTGCAAGGAAAGAGGACACTTTGGGGTGTTCCATGACTTTGGAGAGCTGGAGCACAGGGAAAGAGGATTCTGTCACATAGCAAGAACGATCCTCTCCATAGGACCCCTTCTCCTGGGAGATGTGTTCTCTGTGCAGAGCAGTGATTTGACCTCTGCTGCAGTTTGAGGGGTGAAATGGATATTTTAGGATAAAACATCAGCTTGTCTCTTGGGCATGAGCTTTAGTCTTGAGCTCAGCTCTGGGGTATGGAATTCCCTCTGTACAAATCTTTCCTCTGGGGCAGGGGCAGGGGCAGGCAGGAACATCACAACCACCTCGGGGAATGGGAAACACCACTGAGCTGGACAAACAGCTCAGCAAAGTGTTGGCTGCACCCACAGGTGAGCAGGTCCCGAGAGCTGGCTCTGGGGGGCCGAGCCTCCTCAGCATCCTCAGTGTCCTCAGTGTTCTCAGCGTCTTCAGCATCCTCAGCATCCTCAGCGTCCTCAGTGTCCTCAGTGTCCTCAGTGTCCTCAGTATCCTCAGCATCCTCAGCATCCCCACTGCCGGTTCTTTGGACGCCCCATTCCTCCCTGCCCCGGAGCTCTGGGCAAGGAGCAGGAATTATGAATGGTCCCTTCCCCCGCCGCTCCATCCCTCGCCGGCAGCTGGTTCCCATTAGCAGGAGGCTGACAAGGTGCAGGAGCCTCCTTGGCAGGGAGCTGTGACGAGAGGCAGAGGCCGGGTGTCTGTGATGGTTTTCCGGGGCTGTTATCGCCCGGCGCGGCCCCTGTGTCTGCGCCCATGGCACATGGATTTGGGGCATTCCCGAACGTCTCCTCTGGCCTCGGCCCCGTGCTGAGCCTTTCACCTGTCTGCAGGAAACACAGCCCTGCTGCAGCCGGCCTGGATAAACCTCCAGCCCTTTATCTGGCGGCAGCAGAACCAACCCAGCTGTGTGCTGGAGGAATAATCTCCGCAGGCCTTCCTCCAGCGCGGCGTTTCTTGTCGTGCCAAGGTCCCTGCCCTTCCCCTCGGCACGGCGTTCATTCCCTCCCACAACCAGGGCTGCAGGCACGACAGGAGCTGCCCTGCTTTCGGTGGGATGGTTTGTGCCAACAGGGCACCCATTCATGCAGGAGCTCAGCCAAGGCTGAAGGATTAAATGTATTTATTCAATAAAGCAAATAAATAGCCGCCCGAACTACTGAGTGTCCACAGCTTCTCCTGCGCCTCCCCGGATGAAAGCAGCTACACGGCCACAAACACGACCAGCCCTTCCATGCCCCCAGACAAATTAATCAGCTCCTGCCCAGGCAGACACATTAAACATCATTTCCCAGCTCTGCCCAGGCGCTGCGAGACGTGCTGGAGGCTGCGGAGGAGAAGGAATCACCGCAGCTCTGGGGCAGCAAAAGCCATTTGTCTTGCCTCTTTTCCGAGCAGCCCGCGCCGAGCTGTTGCTTCGCCTTAGCCGGGTTTGTGGGATGAGGTCATCCCGTGGCACGGCTCCGGGATGGGTCACATTTGGGGATCGTGAGTCACAAATGGGATCGTCCTCCCCGGCCTGGCTCGGCAGGAGCTGCAGCCTCCCCTTCCCCCTCCAGCTGAGATCTCGGCGCTTTGGTCTCCCTAGAAACTCCTTTGGTTTTTCCCAGCTCGGCTTATCCATTTCAATTGTCCTTCATTAGGCAGTAATTAGGTAATTACTGCCCCTTTAACTCCAGCCCAGGCAGCTGCCGGCACTGCACACTCCTGTCTCCAGTGTCATTAGCGAGGAGATGCCATCCTTCTCCATCCTTCCCCATCCTTCTCCATCCTTCTCCATCCTTCCGTCCTTCCCCATCATTCCATCCTTCTCCACCATTCCATCCTTCTCCATCATTCCATCCTTCCCCATCATTCCATCCTTCCCCGTCATTCCATCCCTCTCCGTCATTCCATCCTTCTCCAGATGCCATCCATCCTTCTCCAGCATCTCTCCAGCTCTGGCCACCCTGCCAAGACACTGCTCCCTCTTCCAGCACCTGACCTGACGAGGAAGGGGCAGAATTTTGGGAGCAGAGAAGTTGCTGATCTCAGTAATGGAGGGAATAAAGCCACAGAACCTGAGAATCCCAGAAGGGCTTGGATTGGAAGGATCCTTAAAGCCCATCTCATTCCATGGGCAGGGACACCTTCCACTATCCCAGGTTTCGTCAAGCCCCATCCAACCTGCCTTGGACACTTCCAGGGATCCGGGGGCAGCCACAGCTTCTCTAGAGAACCTGTGCCAGGGCCTCCCCACCCTGTCCTGCTCCCCACCAGCCACACACACTCGTCTCCATTTAAATCCATTTGCATTTTTCCAATCAAACCCACTGGTCCTGTCGTGTTTAACATCAGTCACACCCCACTGCCACACTCCTGATGTCTTCCAGGGCCAGGCAACACCTGCAAGAGTGAGGAAAGCTCCTGCAACAAGCTCTCAGCTAATTTTTTTCCAAATTTCCTTCATTTTTCCTGGCAATCCTGCCTCAATTTTCATGGATGCTCCTCTGGAGCCTTTCTGGGAGCAGATGCTCCAGGGTATCCTCCATAGCAGCACCAATTCCTGGTCTGCTGGAGCCAAAAGCATCTTCTCCCACCTCTCACCCCAAAACCTTCCTGGAGCCCAGCAGTGAGAAGAACAGGATTTGGGAGCCAATCACCTCTTTGAGACGACTTTAAGGAAAACAGCAGGTTAAATTCCTGCCTGGAAGGACCAAGTCCAAGGGCCTCCTGTGAACAGGGTCTTTGGCCCTGAACCCTCTCTGTGTGGCTGCTGTGACCCAACACTGTCCTGGGGTTTTCACACAGGGCTTTGTCCAGTGCTGGGTTTAGCTCTGGGGTCAGGGGTGGATTTGAGCCCCGGTGTTTGTTATCAGTTTATCAATAAACAGGGAGAGTTAACCATGTATCTTGGGTTGCAATGTGTAACTTAAAGCATGCATTCTATTCCCAATCTGTCGAAATCAATTGAAAAAGTGTTATTTCTTTTAACTCTGGGGGAGGAGGGGGTGGGTGCCTTCTGTTAAACCAGCTGGGGCCGTGTTCTTTATCCCTTCCAGGCCCCATCCTCCCCCCAGGGGTATCTGCTGTTCATGGGCCAGCCAGGCTCACTGCAGGGCTCAGACAATTCCAGCAGCCCACTGGGACAGGCTCCACCCAGGGGGAGGAGCCCAGCATTCCCCCCTGGATCAGCCCTGGAATTCAGAACACCAGCACAGCCTGTCTGCACTGGATTCCCAGAGGGAGACCAGACCCAGCTCAGCACCACTGGACCCTTCTCCAGGATCATCTCCGCTCCAGCAGAACCACAGCTGGCACTGCAGGAGGATTTATTTGGACTGCTCCCAACACTCTGACCAACAGGGGTCAGGTTACCGAGGTACCGACTCTGTCAGTGTTTCTTGAATTTTTTTGTTGGTTGTTTGCTTTACTACACTTGTATTTTTTAATATTCCTAATAAAGAACTGTTATTCCTGTTCCAAAATCTTTGTCTGAAGGCCCTTTATTGCAATATTATAATAATTTGGAGGGAGGGAGTTGACATTCTCCATTCCAAGGGAAGCTCCAGCTTTTTCCCTGGCAGACACCTGTCTTTCCAAACCAGGACACCATTTTATAATGGGGTGAGCTTCTCCATCTCCCCCACAGTGCAGTAGGAATGGTGGTTTGAGTGTTTGGGCTCTGGCCAGAGGCAGATAGATGGAAAATCCCAGGTGGCAAGTGAAATGCTGTGCTGCCCTCAGCCTGTCCCTGCATCATGTGCAGGGGCACACAGAGGGTTGGGAACTCCTTCACCCTTAAAACTTCCCAAAGCCTGGAAAGCATCACTCTGTCTGGATCCAGAGTGGTTCTGAAGATGGACATGTGTAGGAACTCACTCTGGAAGGTGTTTGTCCTGCTTGGGATGTTAGCACCAGCACCAGTCGATGCTCCAGCAGAGGATTAGAGCCAAATTCAGTGCCCTCTATATTCTGTACATCTATTTTGGTGGGTTTTTTTTCAAAGACCACCACTTTTTCCCAAAGCAGGACCAATTCCCAGTGCTCCCTTTGCAGTGGCATCATCCCAATAATCCCCTCATGGATCAGCAATGTGCTGACCCTCCCTGATTCCATGGGGCTGGAGGATGTGCAGGGCTCCCAGGATGATGAAAGATTTGGTTTTTAGGGAAAAACTCCACGATTCCATGAACAGTTTGACTGCAGAGGTGGTCTTAGGTAGGAAAAGCACTTCAGGATGAGAAGAGTGATGGAAGTGTCAAACATTATCCTAAAGAGCTCTGTGAAAACTCCTGGATGTTTTAGGAGCGCTGCCAGGTGAGGAGCTGAACAAACCCAAGCTCTTCCAGAAGATTTATTTTTGGCAGTCTAGCGTTGTTTAAAGAGCAGATCGTGGGGCTGAGAGCACACAGCCCTGCCTCCCATCCCCTCACATCAGGGGTAAAGCTGGGACCCCCCAAAAGGCAACAGGAGGAAATCTGGGATCGCTCCAGGACATTCCTGGGCACAAGCACAGCAGGTCTGGCACTGCCCAGGACTTGCAGCTCCAAGGCCTGGAGATGCTCTGGAGAGGCTCAGGAGCCCCTAGCCTGCTTGTGGCTCCTTGGGCCACCTCATAAAGTGGTGGGGACAGGACAGGGAATGGGTCCCCATGGACAGAGGGCAGGGATAGATGGGATTTTGGGAAAGAATTCTTTCCTGTGAGGATGGGGAGGGGCTGGGATGGAACTCCCAGAGAAGCTGTGGCTGCCCCATCCATGGGAGTGTCCAAGGCCAGGTGGGACGGGGCTTGGAGCAGCCCTGGGATACTGGAAGGTCCCTCCCTGTCCATGGCAGGGGTAGGACTGGCTGAGATTTATGGTCTCTTCCCACCCAAACCACGCTGGGACTCTGTGATTCCATGGTCTCCTGGCACTTAGGTGCAGAGGTGGAGCTTGGGAGGTCTCAGAGGACACAGAATCCACTGAGCCAGGCTGGGGTTGTTGTGCCTGCAGAGCTCCCTCCTGTCACTGAGTGATCCCAGTCAGGACACCATAAACCTGGGATTGCACATCTCATCAGCGGGATCACAGGGAGAGCAGGAAATGAGCCAAGTTAATCAAATTAGATGAAAGACAAGTCTGAAAATCCCATCTGGGGAGCAATTTTATTGGTGTTTTGCACTCCTGTGGAATATTTCTGATGGGCAGTGCTGGAACACTGATCCACCCCAGCAGTGCCAACTGGACTCTGCATGGTCTGAGGGAAGGGGGTGGAGGACAACATCAATTCCAGCACCACAGTCCTGTTAATCTGAGCTGTACAAGAAAAAATCAAGGCATTTCTCACTGCAGTGTTCTCCCACTGCTGAAATTCCAGTGAAGCTGCTCTTTTCCTCACAGATCAAGGAGAAGATTTTGGTCTCCTATCACAGCCCTCGTCCTGCTGTTGCTCTTTGCTCGTATCCAGAACAATGATGAGGAGCCAAATCCTTCCTCTCTCTGCTCTGGGTGACAGAAATACAAATGGAACAAGCAGGACACATCTTCCTGTCTTGATCTCACATTTGGTCAATTCCTCCTGCCTTTCTCTGGATCTCCTTGACAGAAGGAATGAATCTTTCCTTACATTCCTTCTGATATAGATATTCTGACTTCTCCTGCAAGTCCCCACAGAACCCTGGCCATAACAGAGAGGAGGAATGCAAAGAACTGTGGATGGATCCCATTAATCCCAGAACTTCCAGACCACCCAACTATACAGAAACCAGATGGGGAGCCTCATCCAGTCAATGGTGATTTCACCTTTCCCACTCTCTCTGTGGTCCTGCTGTCCCCACACCAGGCTCATTGGTGCTCCCTGGGCTTTGACAGGGCTGGGATCTCATGGAGACATCCCAGAGCTTTGCCCTGCAATGCCCAGGGCATGTTTAGAGGCCTTTGGAGGGGCCATCTCAACCCAGAACCTGCTCTTCTGACATTTGGAGCGTGGGGTGATTGTCCTGCCAAGGACCAGATGAGACCCAGCCAAGGTTTGAAGCCAGGTTGGAATGTGTTGGTCCCACAAGGAGGTGATGGGGTGAAGCCCAGGCTGGGATGAGTTAATTCTGTCTCTGAGAAAAGAAAAGACAAAAGCCTTGGAATATCTGTGCCTGAGTGTAAACCAGACTGGCTTTCCCATTCCTGTACTGGAGGTTGTCAAAGCCAGGCTGAGAGAGGGGAGATCTCCTGGGATGGCTTCATTAATGCACCCAGCTTCATGTGATGAGATCCAGGCATCCAGAGCCTCAGGTCCATTTTCAGTGGTGACAGTGGCTTGGGTTCAGTGGCTTGGGTTTCCTCCTGCTGCAATCTCCCCACAGCTTCAACACCTGGGAGGGGCAGGGCTCAAGGAGCAGCTCTGAGGTTCTCTGCAGGATCCAGACACTGACATTGGAAAACACCCAGGACTTTCCAAAGCATTTTCCACCACCCAGATCCCCCCAGCTCCTCTCCTGTCACCATGAACACCCCACCCTCTCTTCAGGGGGACCTGAGCTGCTGGAGCCCTGTTTCCCTCTGGGTGCAAAGAGAGGAGAGAGTTTGACTTGCAAATCTTGTTTCAGTTCCTTGTTGAGAGTTGAGCATCTCAGCAGTGCTGTTTCACTGATGTTTCTCCAGCATCCTCCATCCCCTTGTGCCCAAAGAGGTGCCATGGGGGTTTGGGGATGCAGCAGAGACACCTGGATTGCAATGGCATGGATAGATCCACTTCAGTGACCTTGATCTCCAAATATCCATGGCAAACATTCCCATTCTCGGCACTCCACAGCTCAATCTCAACATATTCCCCTTTAATGAGCTTTTTTAGGAGAAAAATCCACACCCACCTTCAGGACTGAGTAACCTGGACGGGTTTTTCAAAACTTTTTACATGTGGCATCTTTTTGTATAAAAAAATACCCCAACCTCTGTCAGAAAGTGGCAGTTTTGTCACAACTGAAACCATTTGCAGGAAAGGGCTCTCAGACGAGTTTCCTGTTTCAAAAAGAAAACAAAAAAACGCTCTTTGAATGTCCTGAAATTGTCAAAAACATCCTGTTTTGACATTCAAAGAAAATTTGTCTTCTGGCTGGCAACAAGTTTGTTAAAGAATAAGGATTTTGAGAAAGAATGGGAGGAGAAAAAAAAAAAAAAAACACTACCCCAACCCAAAGTTTGCTTCAAGGATCTGGATGAGCCCAGTTCCAAGTCTGGGGGTTTGGATTTATGGGCTTTGAAATAGAGTTGCTGGCTTTGGGAGGCAACCAGGTGTTTGGTGGCTCAAAATACGGGAAAAAAATTCCAGCGCGGTTGGGTCACGTGTGAGGTTGACCATTGATACTTCAGAAATCCAAGTTAATGTGGGAAAAATCCAATAATAACATCATCTACTCCCTGCAGGTCCTGCTGAGCAGTGGGAGCCTGCTTTATCCTTGGAAAGCAATGGAATACTGATTTTAAGGCAACAGGAAAGAGCAGGTTTTGAGGGGCTGAACGTGGGGCTGTCCAAGCTCCCAGTGCTTCTCCCTGGAAGTGTTTCTGGGATGCTCCTGCCCCAGGGTGCCTTTGGATCACTGGGAACCCGCCAAAATCTTCCACCCACTTCAAATCTGGGTGCTCCCAGCTCCCATTCCAAGCCTGGATGTCAGGGATGTGATCCCAAGGCAGCTGAGCCCGAGGTGTTTGCAGCCATCCCTGGATTTTGGGCCAAGGCACAGGAGTGAAAGCAGCAGAAAGGAGCCAAGGGAAGTTCAGGCCAGGTCAGAGCAAAGGGATTTTGTGCCAAATTATTTATTTTCAGAAGAAGCAAATGGTTCGTTTGACATTCAAGAGGAGTTTTTTGGGTGAGGAGTAAACCCTGCTGTGCTGGCTGCTTTTAAGGTTAAAATATCTGTAAAAAAAAATTTTTTAAACCCTACACCAAACATTCTTCTGGGCAATGACAAGAAGGAGTAAGGTTTTTCTGGACAATTTTTTGCCAAATTTATTCAAAATTTTAGGTTCAATCCAAGCTAATAAGCAATTTTCTTCTTGCACCTCCTCCAAATCTGCCATATTTTAGCAAATTTGAGCACAGCAAACATTCAGATTTGAGATTATCCCCATATCACCAGCCCTGAGAGGTTTTAAATGTCTTTGTGGCTCTTAGGGATTCTTGGTAGAAAATAGGATGCAAAGAGTTGCTGGATTTCATGATTTATAGGCCCTGACACTCTAAATTCATTAGGCACCAGTGGACAAAATGCAAATCCAGGAGCAGGGAGGGAGAACACAGCACTAAGTGGATTCCAGATGATGGATATTCAAGTTCCCACGTGATGAAAGAGCCAAGCTATGGAAGGTGTCTGCAGTCACAAACCAAAGTCTATTAAAGCTCCTTGTTCTGGGAGTATTGAGCAAAGCTCAGGAGAAAAATTGGATAAAATAAATGCTTTTGATTTCCTAATGTGTTTTGAGCTCAGGCCAAGGGCTCAGCTGGTTTTCCTGGGAATTACACTCAGCAGTGTGCAGGGAAACAGCTCTTGAGGCTGGAACAATCTCTGGAGCTGCTGAAATGCATCCCAGCTGGGGGATGTCACCCTGGCCTCAGCAAAACCTCCCTTCTCTGCAGATGGAAACGGGATCAGCCTGGGACTGCCCCACATCCAGCACCAGCCCTAGAACTGTGGGGTTGGTGCTGCTTAAAGCCAGAAGTCCCCTCTGCAGGAGAGGTGCTGCTACAGCTTGTAAGGGCTGAGCAACCTGGGAGCATCTCCTGGAAATGACAGGAGAGGACCAGGAGATGCTGTGGAACAACCCTGCAGGGTTTGCTGGAAAATGGGCCCACAGCAGCTGAGTTTGGGCACCCTGGGGATGAGATTTGGTATCTGTGCCCCTTGGGGTGCCAGTCCTGTGCAGTGGGCTCAGCAGTATTGCACCTCATGTCTCACTTCTTCCACGTTTTCCTCTGGAAGCTTTGTTCTTCCCTCTCATTTTTTTTCCCCTACTTTTTTTCTCCCCTACTTTTCCCCTTTTGCCAACATTTCCTGCTTGTAAATGAGAGCAAGAAGGAGTTTTTGGGGGGAGCAGGGATCATATGGACATTTTTGGGCTCTGATAGAGGCTGGAGGTGCTGGCAGTTCTGTCAAAGCCCGGGTGATGGCTTTGTGATGTGGGCTCTGGAATGTCCCATCTGGGAGGGAGCTGGGGCCAAGCTCACCCACTCACATATTTTTCCAGGGATGTGTTCCTGCACATATGTTCAGGGACAGGAGAAACCTGTTAAAGAGATAACCCCAGCACATCCCAGCTCCATCCTCCTCCCAGGCCAGCTCTGGATCCTTCTGCTGCTCCCAGCTCTGGCCATGGACAGGAGCAGCTCTGCCAGGAGAGGAGAAGGAAAGCTCTCCCTGGAGCCCAGCCTGGGACAGCACCACGCCAGAGCCCTGGTGCAGTGGGTGACAGGAGGCTCCACTCTGGCAGCAGCAGGTTGGTAAGGGCTGGGAATGCCATCCCCGTGCTGATTCTTGGCACTGGGGGCTGGATTCTGCCCTCCTGCATGGAATTTGTGGGATTTGTCCCCCTATCCTTGAGGAAATGCCATCTGAGGTAGAGGAGAGGCTGGAAAGGGCTCACAGCAGTGCCCCATTCTGCTTTGCAGGGGGAAAAATGGTCCTTTGGTGGGCTCAGGGACATGAGGTGAGGCTGAATAACAAAGATTATATTAATTATCTATTAATTATTTATGAATTATCTCTTAGCCCAGAATCTCCCAGGTCTGGATTAAAATCTCCTCACCAGAAATCCTGGGCAAACAAGAACAAGAAGCAACACAATTCCCTCAAAGCCTTGGAAACTCCTCCATTTCCTTCAGATCCTCAGCTGAGATGGAGAAATCCCAATTTCCAGCAGCCTTTTGCCCCTCCATCCCTCAGTTTGTCAGTGTAGGGAATACCTGAGGACAAGTATTCCTGATATAGGGAATACCTGAGTATTCCTGGGTAGGGAATACCTGAGGACATGGGAACAGCCTGGAATATTTACCCAAGAGATTAAATAGTGTTCAGGGTGTTCTGAAAGCATCTGCTGGGGCATTGGGGATCCCCATGGAAGGAACAGCCCAGGCAGGGCCGATACCTCAGAATTTGTGGCAAAGACCTGCCATGGATATTTCCTTCCTTGCACATGGCTAATTCCTATGGATATTTTCTCCTTTGCACACCTTTTGTGCCTGGTTTTGCATGCTTGTCTACCACCCCTGCGTGACCCAGGTGGTCTTTTCTGACAGATTTTGAGTTGGGGAGCGTTGGGAGTTTTAGGTTCAGAGTTAAAGCCTTCAGGAGACCCAAAACTTGGAGCTGAGTTGAGTTGGGTTGAGCTGAGTGCTCAGCGAGGCAGGGAAGATCTCAGGAATGCTTCAGCACATGGATCACACTGGGGCCTTCATCCTCCTCCCAACCCTGTGCAGTTTGAGGTGGTGGCACTGCTTTGGTCCTGTGCCGGAGGAATCACTCCATGGCCTCAAAGCAGGACATGGGAATGGCTTGGAAATGGCCTTCAGGTGGCTTTGAGGGGATGCAAGTTCTCCCTGCTGGATTGCCCAGATGGAGCTGGGCTTGGTGAGGGCTTTTATCAGCTCTCCTCATCCCAGGGCCTGGCTGCCAGACTGCTCCAGGGTCAGGGAATTAGAGATGGATGTTCAAGGAGGATCATTTCCTTCCTTCACTCTGCTATTATGGAAAAATGTTCCCATTGACCCATTTCATTTTCCACCAGGGATAGCCTGGCTGGCCTGGAGCTGGCAGCGACCTCCCCTCAGTGTGCCAAGACTCTCTCGCACACAGGCAATAAAATAAATCACTGGAGGTACTCACGGTACAACTCATTCTCCCTCACACCTCAGCACCAGGAGCCTGAAGCCAAAATCCTGGCCGTGGGAGGCTCAGGCACAGGCTGTGTGTGGGATTTTGCCTCCAAGGGGAGGAGCTTTAAACCCCTTGCTACAACCTCCCTGTGCTCCTCCCTTGCTTTTAATTGATGGTAAATTACCCTGAGCTGAGCGTGCAAACAGAGTCTGGGGAATGGGAAGGTGACGTTGCATGTGGGAGGTTGCTGAGGAAAGAGGCTTGGAAAATGTCCCCAGGACTACATTCCAAGTGACCAGCTTCAGGGATGCATTTGCACTTCAGGCCAAGCCTAAAGAGGATAACACCAGGCACATACCCAGGCCTGGCTTCTCCCTCTCACCATGAGTATCCCTCAGGGAGCCTTCTCAACGTACTCAGCCAAATTCTGCTGGTGGGAGTCCAAACAAGAGCCTTTCCAGAGTTACAAACCCTGGGCTTGTCGATGATGATGAGGGCAGAGGTTTCCAAGTGCTCCTGGTGCTCAGGAGTCCCCCCTCCACCCAGGAACACCCAGGAGGGTCAGGGCAGAGACAGTGAGAGAGCAGAGCTGGTCCCTTCCCAAAGCCAGTTCAGATCCCATTTATTGGCTCCCATTCACTGGGAGTTGGGTTGGAAAGCAGCAGCCAGGGCTGGTTTGCTCTTTGCTTGCTCTGAGCACTCCCACCCTGCAGCCTGTCCTGCTGCTCCTGAGGGATGCTCTTGGCTGCTCAGGCTCACAAACCCAGCTCAGGAGTTAAACTGAGGGTGCCACTGACAGGTCACCTCAGAGAATGTTCTTAGGGACTTCCATCAATGGGCAGAGGAGCAAATTCCTCGTGGGCTCCCAGGACTTGCTGCCCTGGCATTATGTGGCTGCAGTGGAAAATGACTCCCAGTTTTCCTGAAATCATGTCTTTGGTCCTGATGGCTCAGAGGACACAACCAGACAGGGGCTGTGTTGGAGTGCTGAGTGCCATCCTTCCTGCTGTGGGCAAACCCAGCATGGAAAAAACTGACCCTGGTCCACACAGCTGGCTCTGGAAGCTCCTGATTTCCACATCAGCACCACATACTCTCCAAGTTTTCCACCACAGCACATTTGAGCTTCTCTCCTTCACCCACCAGAAGGTCCCTGCCCCCTGCACTAACCCAGCTCACCATGACCCATCCACCTTTGCACTTCAAATATCTCCTTGGCTGGCTCCATCAGTCCTGACGTCATAGAACACCATGTAAAACACCCAGCCTCAGATACTTCTGCAAGAGGAGCAAGAGCATCCATTAATGAAATGCTCTCCAGGCTTTTCCAGCAGCATCCAGAGGAGTTAGCCGGACATTTCCACACCTTGTGCTGCACAGGGGAGGGTTTCCTTGGAGCCAGGCAGTGTCCTTGGATATGCAGATGTTCTGGAGCTCTCTGCTGTGCTAATTAACAGCTCTGGAATTTGTTCCCTTCCCCACCTTTCCATGCTGGCCTCTCCAGGTTCCCTGTGTGTGCCTGGAAGATGCGCAGGGCTGTGCCTGGGCAGGCTTTGATGTCTGCAGAGTTTGCCGTCATCTGTTTTCTGATCAGCTCATCCTCCATGCTCGGGGGGACTGCACTCAGAGATGCTCCTGCCTGATCCTCATTTCTGCTGGCTTTGTGCCACATCTGGGAATTCCCCACATGCACAGGAGGGCAGGACACTGTTAATTGGACAGCACACGTTGTATTAATTATTGATGGTTAATAACAACCTCCTGCCCCCAATATTTATAGAATAATAAAAGCTGTTCAGGACACTGCCCTCACATCTGCTGCAACTGGCAAACACATTTTCCCTTTCCTCCCTTTCCCAAGCATGCTGATGGCTTTCAGATTTCCAGGGGGACAACGGGAGATCTCTGGCTCATGGACACATTGCTGGTGGCTCTGGAGTGAAGGGGGAGTTGGGATTTGCACTTCAAACAGGCCTGAACTCCTCTATTCCTCCCCTTGCCCATGGCAAGCTCTGGGATGAAAAGCTGGGATTTTGGTGTTTTCCTGACTCAGCTGTTTACAAACGGTGCAACTCCACTTTGGAAACTTTCCCCTGTGATGTTGCAAAAAACCAAAAGCCTCCCTGTATCCCTGTACCCATCGGTACTGCTAATGCCCATGAGAAGGATGCTGAGCACCAGCTCTGCAGGGGCTGGGAATGGGTGGTTTGGGTCTGTGCAGAATCGTGGAACCCTGGAATGGTTTGGGTTGGAAGGGACCTTAAAGCTCCTCCCATTCCACCCCGGCCATGGGCAGGGACACCTTCCTCTGTCCCAGGCTGCTCCAAGCCCTGTCCAGCCTGGCCTTGGGCACTGCCAGGGATCCAGGGGCAGCCACAGCTGCTCTGGGCACCCTGTGCCAGGGTCTCCCCACCCTCACAGAGAACAATTCCTGCCCAATCTCCCATCCAGCCCTGCCCTCTGGCAGTGGGAAGCCATTCCCTGTGTCCTGTCCCTCCATCCCTTGTCCCCAGTCCCTCTCCAGCTCTCCTGGAGCCCCTTTAGGCCCTGGCAGGGCTCTGAGCTCTCCCTGGAGCTTCTCCTCTCCAGGTGAGCACCCCCAGCTCTCCCAGCCTGGCTCCAGAGCAGAGGGGCTCCAATATAGGCAGAAAATGCCCTTCCCATCTGTAACGAAGACTTGGGAGGAGAAGTGTTTCCAGGAGGGGCTAAAAGGGCGAGTTTCATTGTTTAGGAGGGAATTTCTTTCTTGTCAGGAGCTCTGCTGTAACTTCTGAGGGCTTGGAAGTAGAATTTTGGGTGCTCCAGGGAACAGCAAGGCTGATGGTGCTCTGAGATCTCCAGGGGATATTCTCAAGCAGGACCTGAAGGACTCTGCCCTGCCAAAGGGTGGGAACAGAGCCAAGACAGTCTACTGAGCTCAGGCATCTCTCCTGCTCCAAAAGAGGGGCTGGAGAAGGACCTGTCATGGAAGAACTCCATCTTCCCCCTCCTGTTCTGGAAATCAACTGTTGCAGAGCTAGGTGGGCTCCTGGAGTGGATTCCTGGCTGGAAAACCTTAAATCAATGTTGAGGCACTTCCCACGTGCCCAGCACTCTACTCTTCTCCTGGGCTGGGCTCTAAAGCTCTTGGCAAATCCCAAAGGAGTCAGCATTTCTGTGCCAACAGCAGGCTGGGGAAAGGTGCTCTAGGGATGCTGAGGTGGTGTCCTTACCATAAATGAGTAGGGACCACGTATGGGAAGGTCAGCACAGGGAATGGAATATCGGGTGTAATACTACAGAAAATCTGGAGCACTTTTGGCCCGAGGTCGATGTGATCCTGCAGAAATCCCAAGGAAATGGCAGTTCCTGGGGGAGTGCCTTCCCCTAGTCTTGATGGATCAGAGAGCCTGAGCTGCCGAGCTCCAGGCCCAGGCTCCCAAATAACCCCAAAGCAATGGAGTGCAATGGGGCAAGTAGAGGATCCCAGAAACACAGAACATCCTGAGATGGGTCCACAGGGATCATGGAATCTCACTCGTGTCCCTGCACAGACCCCCCCAACAATCCCACCCTGGGAATCCCTGGAGCGCTGTCCAAAGGCTCCTGGAGCTCTGGCAGCCTCGGGGCCGTGCCCATTCCCTGGGGAGCCTGGGCAGTGCCCAGCACCCTCTGGGGGAAGAACCTTCTCCCAAAATCCAGCCTTTGACTTTCCTGTAGCTCTGAGGGACTTAGTTGTCTAAAGGGTTGCTCTTCTCTAAAGCTTTTGGGAAAAACCTGCCATGGGATTTGGTTTTGTATTTGTAGGGGCAGCACAGAATAAGTTAAGGATGGAGAATCCATAAAGAGGCATCAAAACTCATTTCCCAGGAGATTGTCCAAGCTGCTCCACACACATCCCTGGGGGATGATCCTGGTGCTCTTCCCCTCTCCCCTCCCTCTCCCAACAGCTGTTCCCTGGGGTGGAGCCCTGGGCTGTGTCAGTGACACCATCCCGCAGGAATTGCAGGCGACGGCGGAACTGAGGGTGCCCCTCGCCATCATCCTGGGCACGGGGCCAGGGTCCCCTCCAGGCCATCAATGCCTCTCTGTCTTGCTGCCAGTCGGGAGGGGATGATGTCACTCTGTCACCAAAGCAGGAGCCACGGGAAAGCGGCGTGTTTCCATGATCCCCTTGTCTGTCAGTGGAAATCCGTCTGTTCCCTGCAAAACATTTTCCATGGCCCTTCAGAGGGTCCCACTGCTGGAGGAGTGGCCAGGAGCAGCCTCTCTGTTGGTGCCTGCAAGCACAAAGGACACTGAGATGGAACAATTCCGTGCACTGGGGTGGGAAACAGCTCCCAGTGAAGCCCTGGGATCAGTTTTGGATTATCGAAGAGCCACGGAATAGGCTGGGTTTGAAGGGACCTTTAAAAGTCTTCTAGTCCAACCCCTTGTAGCCAACAGGGTTTTGCTTGAAGCCTTGAGTGATCCCTTGGGAAAAGTGTAGGAAACATTTCCATTGCAAAGGGAAGTGTCCAGATACAGAAAAAGGTCTCTGGAAATGTAGCCCAGCCCAGCCGGTGGTGCCAGAGGCTGTGTGAGGACCCTCCTGTGCTTTGTCCTCTGAGAACTCCACGGCAGGAAGCTCTTGAGCCTGAAGCCCACGATGGTATCAGTGTGGAAGGAGGTGCTCAGATCCTTGACCACGTTTCCCAGAGAAGCTGTGGCTGCTCCATCCCTGGAAATGTCCAAGGCCAGGTTGGATGGGGCTTGGAGCAACCTGGGATAGTGGAAGATGTCCCTGTCCCTGGAATGCAGAGGTCTTTAAGGTCCCTTCCATCCCAAAGCATTCCAGGATTCAGTGCTGGTCTCCCACGTTTGTGACCCTAGTGAGCAGCAGGATGAGGCTCGTGTGGGGCATCACGGAGCACTTTCCCCCAACCCTGGACCTTCTGGGCTTTTCCTGTCTAAATTTCCCTTTCATCTGCTGCCCTCCCCAGTGCCTTTCCCACACACACACTTGTCACCACCCCTTCTCCCAGCTCGGAGACATCTGCTCTGCCTGTGTCCTCTGGAAATGCCGAGGGGAGGGAGAGCTCCTTGGGAGAAATGTCATAGTCCTCGCTGCCTTGAAACAATAACTTCTGGAAACATCTGAAATGCACATAATTCTCCTTTTTAAGGGCTCTATCAGAGCAGCTCCCAAATGCTTGGCTCGGGCTTCAAAGTTGGCGTTTAGCTATAAATAAATAGCTTTTCATTAAAAAAAAAATAAAGGAGTGAAATTAGCCAAAAAAACTTCGACAAGCAGAAGCTTAACCAATGCCAGATAATGGGGCAATATGGATTTTTATTTTTATCCACATGGGTCCATGTGCTCTTTATCTCCCACTGTAATTTATCCTTATAAATGAGGCTCATGATATTAAAATAACATTATAGCCTTTACCTACCACAGTGAACGGCAGCCGAGCCTCATCAAGGGCTGTGAGATCCTCAGATGAAAGGGACAAGGACCTTGACCTATTGCTGATCGTTAAATACGTGCCAGGGCTTTGCTGAGCAGGGAGAATGGATTTAAAGATGAACCTTAATTGGTCCTTAATTGGCAGATTTGTCCCTAATTGGCAGATTTGTACCCATTAGGCTGATGCTGGGGAAGGAGTCCACAGTTCCTGCTAACGTCTGTCCTGGAGCCAAGTTTATCATTCCAGGACAACCTTTTAGGTCTCTTTTTCTTCTCGAAGTGTGTCCCTTTTGCTTCTCCCTACCCCAAGGGCTCCTCAGGATTCCTCCACCTTCTCCTGTGTGCTTTAATGATGCCCATCCAGGATCCTCAATAACCACAGGAGAAAAAATTTGTCAAGTACCTGCCATCCCTAAATGATGATCCAAAAACTCTGTGCTTGGGAATTGCCCTCCCATCCAAGAGACATCCCCAGGGTCCAGGAGAGCCCTCCTGGAAGCAGGAATTCCAGAGATTTCAGCAGAAATCTCTTGGATTTGGGTCTCTGTTCAGAAGCCAATGCTGCTGGGTCAAAAAAAAATAGCACAAGGGGTACAAATCAACCCTCCAGAGCTACAACCTGAATTATCTGCCACTGGAATTTTCCTCCCTGTCTCTCTGGATCTTGGGGGCTGCGTTTTCCTTGTGTTCAAGGGGTTTCTTGACTCATTGTCTTCTTCTCTGTGTGTGGCACCAGCAGCATTTGGGCTTTTTCTCTGTACACCCACTGAATGTGCTGCTGCTTTCTCCAAATCTCCTCCAACTTGAACATCCCCCAAGATCTTTGAAGCACAGGAGTTCTCATTTCCAACTATTTCTGACACAGACGTGTTGATTCACAATTTCACCCTTTCTGATGCCTTTGTGCAAAATGCACCTCTGATAACTGTTATCCATCATCAGCGAGAATTCAGAATACAATCTAGAATGGATTTTTCATTGATGGATTTAAACTGCTAGACCCTGTTGATTGCAGCAGAGAAAATGCACCTTTTGCTGGAAATGCACATTCTCAAGGACATGCCCAACCCCAGGAGACCTCACACTTTTCCCTCTCCATCTGTCATTGCTACACAGAGCTCTGCGAGCCTCCCGTTTCCAGCACAGCTTCTGATCTCTTCCAAACTTTTGAGAGCCAGAGGTGTTTTAACCCTGTCCAGATGCCCATGTGAAATGCATCCACCACTTTCTCCCAAGGTGGCTCCTAAGGAAAGGTATCAGCAACTCCTAACTTCAAACACAGCGTGGGATATTCATATCCAAAGCAGAAGGTGTGAATGATGTTTTCTGGAAGATGGGTTCTCCAAACCTGCTTTACCTAAAATAGGTGCCCCTCTTTACCTTTCTTCCTCTTATTCCCCAAACTTTCAAGAATTTTAGTGCAGCAAAAGCTAAGCAAGGACTCTGTGGTGTCTCGAAGTGGCATCAAATGGTTCTTCAGAGAAGAGCTTCAGAGGATTGATCAAAAGTGTCTCCAGACAGGGGATTTCCAGTGACTCATCTGTGTCAGAAACGCTGAAGACACTGAGGAAAGCGGAGCCTGAGTGTGCAGGGCTGGGTTTTACCTGCAGCCACCTCTTTATCACACAGGCCTGGCCGCCAGGGTACAGTTTTTTTGTTTTTCTGTGAATAAAAGTGGGTTTTCATCAAGCTTACCACAGATGTGGCTGTGAAAGCCCCGGCTGCTACGCAACACACCCGACCAAAAGTGACTCCTGATGTTCCAGAACTCTGAGCTTGCCCCCTCTGTAAACCTCTGCATCCTGTACACCCCAAAGGAGAAAAGAACTGGGTCAAGATGGGCCAGGAAATAATCTGCATTTTCTGATGGGCACAGCCAGCAGTTTTCACCTTCGCTTTGCCCCTCAGGCCTCCCGTTCCACAAAGCAATCGTGTTTTCTTTACCAGGAAAAGCCAGTTCTCTCATTTAATTGAATTAGAACTGCCTTTGACCGTGGCCTTCAGACCTGGAAGTTGAGGGCCACATGCTGGGGGTGCTCCCCTGGCTCCTCAGGGACTCGGGACAGACACAAGATTAGCGGCTGAGAAAGCGACATCCATCCGGAGTGTACCGAGATAAGAGATAAAACCGCGCCTGCCCCGGGTCTGTGCCGCGCCGCCGGCGCTGATAACCGGCCGTGCGCACGGCAGTCTGCCAGCGCCACCTCTCGGTGCGGGCCTCGGGAACGGGCATCCCACCGCCTCGGGAACGGGCATCCCACCGCCTCGGGAACGGGCACCGCCTCGGGAATGTCCATCCCACCGCCTCGGGAACGGGCATCCCACCGCCTCGGGAATGGGCACCGCCTCGGGAACGGGCACCGCCTCGGGAATGTCCATCCCACCGCCTCGGGAACGGGCATCCCACCGCCTCGGGAACGGGCATCCCACCGCCTTGGGAATGGGCACCGCCTCGGGAACGGGCATCCCACCGCCTCGGGAACGGGCATCCCACCGCCTCGGGAATGGGCACCGCCTCGGGAACGGGCATCCCACCGCCTCGGGAACGGGCATCCCACCGCCTCGGGAATGGGCACCGCCTCGGGAATGTCCATCCCACCGCCTTGGGAATGGGCACTGCCTCGGGAATGGGCACTGCCTCGGGAATGGGCATGCCACCACCTCGGGAATATCCATCCCACTGCCTTGGGAATGTCCATCCCACCGCCTTGGGAATGGGTATCCCACTACTTTGGGAATCTCCAATCTCACTGCCTTGGGAATGTCCATCTCACCCCTTTGGGAATCTCCACTCCACCGCCTTGGGAATGGGTATCCCACTGCCTTGGACATTTCCATCCCAACACCACGAGAATCTTCATCCAACTTCGGTGGGCATCTTCATCCCACTTCCATGAGTATCCCCATGTCACCACCAGGGGCATTTCCATCCCAAAGCCTTGGACATCTCCATCCCACTGCTATAGACATGTCCATCCCAACACCCCAACACCTTCACCATCCCAGAGCCATGGGAATTTCCATCCCAACACCCAACACCTCCATCCCACTGCCTTGGACATCTCCATCCCAGTATCAGGGCATCTCCATCCCACTGCAATGAGTGTCTCCATCCCATCACCATGGACATCTCCATTCCAGCACCATGAGCATTCCAACCTCACCGCCATGGGCGTTTCCACCCCACCACTCTGGCAATTGCATCCCATCACAATGGTCAATCTCTATCCCATCACAATGGTCAATCTCTATTCCACCACAATGGTCACCTCTAGCCCACCACTCTGGCATCTGCATCCCACCACAATGGTCATCTGTATCCCACCACAACGGCCAGTCTCTATCCCACCACCACAATGGTCATCTCTATCCCACCACAATGGTCAATCTCTATCCCACCTCCTTGGGAATCTCCCTTCCACTGCCTTGGGCATCCCAATCCTGCTGTGTCTGTGTCCCTCCACCATGAACATCCCAATCCCACCACCACAGACATCCCAAGCCCACTGCTGGGAACATCCCACCCCTGCAGGGATGCTTCCCACCTCCCTCCTCAGTGCTGTTTTCCCGGCGGGTTCAGGCTCGGGGTAGGATAACAATACCTGAGGTCTGCAAAGCATTAACGGAGGATCCTGTCAGCTCCATGAGCTCATCGCGGGAGCAGCCAGACACATTTGTTACCGGGAGAAATTCCTGCTGCCTTGACCTGCTCCAAACCTGCTCCGTCCTTATTGGTGTCTCTCAGCACCTTCCGGATTCATTTGGAATCTCTGTCTAATTCTTCTCCTTGACCACCTTCTCCCCACATCCTCAGCTGCTGCTGTAGGACCTGGCATGTCAGGGAGAAAGGGAATTTTTTCCCTAAACAGTCTGTTCTCTCTTGATTCCACAACATTATGAAATAATAGTAGTTTCCAAGAATATTTATTCTCCTTGTCATCTCCATCACACCACCACGTGGAGATTTTGGCAAAAAAAATTGGAGATTTATGGGGTTTTGCTTGTTTCTTTGAAGGAAAATATCCAATGAAAGCTGAGGCCAAGCTGCCGTAGGAAACCAGGAAGGTCTTGGCACAGTGAGGCTCTGCCTGGCAGCCCTGGGATACGGGCAGAGCTGTTTTCCTGGGAAAACTGAGCAAAATCCCTCTGGTGAAGGGATCCCAAAACACAGCCAAGCTGGATCTTTTGCTGCCATTGAATTTGTGAGCTCGTGAACTTCTGCTGCCCACCTGGGGATGTTCCCTCTGCGTGCTCTGGGGACTCCCTACAGGATTTGGGAGAGGAAGACTCTTGACTCCCTGTAGACACTGGGAAAGGAATAAAAATTGGGATCCCTCCACTGGGAAATGAATAAAAATTGGGATCCTTCCAAATTTTTGAAAATAAAGATCTTGGACTACAACGATGGCCTGATATGGAGGAAGGATGCAAAAATTACTGGGTGATGTGGAACCATGGAGAAAAATAACTGGAAAGCAAACCATGGAATAAACCTGTCAAGCTGTGCTGAAAGAGGGAAACTTCTCACTTTACTGTGTAAGTGTTAACTAAGTGTTATCCTTAAGAAACTTGCCCAGGTCTGTGGGCCACAACTGATAGGGAAAAGTGCTTTTTCCATCCATGGAATCCAGGAAACACAGTCCTAAAACAACAGACACCAGCAAGTGCTCAGAGATTCACAAAATCCTGAAGATGGCTTTGGGAATGGGTCAGATTTTGAGTCACCCCTGTCTTTTTGGAGACTTCTTTTCTCCCTTGCCCTTTTCCCTTCCTTCATTCTTGCCTTCTGCATTTTTCTTCTCCAAGGACTGAGCAAAAGGAGGGAAGGGGCAGGGGCTGGTGGGAGTCAGGAGGTGAATTTTCTAATGGATTTGGCTGATGGGTAAGGTAGCTTGGAGGATCCCTCGATGGCAATTTAATGGCAATTCCAAAAGTCAATTAAAGCATTTTCCAGCTCTTTCACCCATGACTCTTTGAAGTGCTTTTCTGAATTCAGGGTGCTCTGGTTTGGCTTTCATGGCAGTAACTAAATCCAGGGAGAGACTCTGGAAATCCAGGCTGTGCTCACTGATGTCCACTTTGGGATCACTCTGCCTCACCTGGAACCTTTGCAAAACAACCAAATAAATAAAATTCACAGAAAATAACGATAAAGAACAAAGGAGAAAGTTTCTTTTACCACAGTCCCTTCCCTGGTGGGATTTAAAGGATGGGATTCGTTTCAGCAGAACTGGAGATGTTGACATTTCCTTGAAGATGCCCAAGGAGGGGAGGAGAAGGCATCTGCCTCATGGCTCTCCAGCTTCTCCAATCTGCCACCAAATGAACCTCCATTTGGGATCTCTCAGAGCTTGTGGAGGGATGTGGGAAAAGGCTTTGGGATCAGGAGCTGAGCCTTCAGCAGTTTCACCTTCCCAGGGGAAGTTGGGACTCCCTCAGTCTGAGTGAAGCTCCAGCTGCTCCATGGGCTGGTTGGAAAAGTTGTGGAACTCTCAAAACTGGGACTGGGATGAGTCAATTCCCCAAAATACTTACTGGGTTTGGGGTTTCCTCTTTGGGCTGGGAAATGAGCTATAAACACCCCCACGTGTGTGCACACCAGGAATTCATTAATATACATAGATATGTGTGTATATATCCATATCACATCTGTGTGTGCAATTCCTGGTTCTGGAACTGCACCTGAAGAGAGATCCTACTCATCACCATCCCCCAAAATAGTCCATCTCTCCCCAGATGAGGAAAAGGAGACACAGATGCAGGAGCCGTTGTCTGCAGCCCGGGATGGAGCAAGGGTAGATCCTGATGAACTTGGAGATCAAAGCTGCCTCCCGAGACCCTGAATGGGTCCACTGGTGTGGAAAATCCACCTGTGTAGGGCAGCTCCTGCCTTGCTCCCCTGAGAAGCCTCATGGAGCACCCTGAGCTCTCCCCGTCCTGGTGTTCTCCAGGTGCCTCTGGATTTCAAAGGGAGGTTATGACTTTACATGCATCACTTTAATCCACATCTGACCTCCAGATAGGAATCAGCAGGCTTTGGAATACAAAGAATTACAACTCTCCTGGGATTTTAGCTCTTTTTCTATGAAAAACCCTTGCCAAAATGATTCTCTGGCAGAGAGTGAACTCCTGTGCATAACACATGTTTGGTGTGAAAGGATTTTTGGCAAGTCAGGGTGGATTTGGAAGCCTGTGCTCGCCTTCATTCTTTCCTCGTGGAAAGAGGAACAGGTCCAAGCCTGAGCTCTTGAGCAGCTGCCTTTGGAGTTACAGCAGGGAATGTTTTTGACAGGGAGAAGCCATCTGGGTTAAGGGATCCAGAGGGCTGCAGACAGCAGAATGAAGGGAAAAGGGTTCAGAGCAGGGACCTGGGCTGGGGTAAAGTAACACCTGAGCACAGTGTGAGATCCTGCAGCTCCCAAGAGACCTCACAGTTATCCATGAAGAACAGAAGATATTCAACACGGTGGAGAAAGCTGGGGAGTGGAGAGAGCATCCCACCAGGAATAAAGCCTGGGTTAAAAGCAAAAAGCAAGAGTTCATTTGAGGATGCTCCTAAAGCAGTATGTTGTATTTTGGATTCCTAAACCTGCAGAATTTTGCAAGATGGGATTGGATAACACCACATTTTATGAGGATTTTGTGTCATCTTGCCCTGGAGCCCAAGGCCTGAGCCCAGGAATGCTCTCTGGCCAGCACCTCATGATTTGCTGAGATCATGAGGGGTGCTGGGATCCTCAGGAGCTCAGCTGTGCAGCTCCCATGAATCCTCCTGAATACAGCAAATAAAAAAAAATAAAAAAAAAAAATTAATTAATTGAAAGATAAATGACTGAGCTGCCTGGAACCAGCTGCAGACACAGTGCTGGCTTCCAAAGTCAGCACTTTCCCCAGCCTTTACTTCAGGCTATTTTTATTTTGTGATGGCACAAATCAAGCCTTTTGTTTTTTCCTGGTCACGAAGACAACGTGAATGGATGGGGCGAGGTCCAAGAAAGTGAGAGAAAGAAATCATGGAAGGAAAAACCCCCTTGAAGAGCAGAGGAGCTGCAGGAGCTGAGCTCAGCACTGACCTGGAGCACGTAGCTCACCCTTCTTTTGCCTAATTTAGACCCAGCGTAGGTGGATCGGGGGGAATATTTGGGTCCCTAATTAAGAGTAATGATGTGAAAGGAAGTGCAGGCATAGTGAAAATGGATCAGAAAAGAATTAATTCATTAATAGGGGTGTTCACAGCACAGGCTTGATGCTATTTTAGTTCCTCCCTGGGCTGGAACGAGGCCAGGGTAACTCAATGGGATGTGCTGGGCAGGGAGCAGACAGTCCCAGTGCACCTCCAGTGCTGATGTCACTGCTCTGGTTGCATTCCCAAGTCACTTTTCCATGTGGATTCAGTTCAACTTCCTGTCCTCAGGCCCTCCAGTGAGCACTGGTAGCACAAAAATCCCCTTCTTATAGAGAATCCTGGTTCAGAAATGGGGGAAAGGCCAGTCTTGGGACGATTCATCAGCCACAGGTTGGGGTGTGTTGGCAGGGTGCTGGGGATCCATGCAGGAATAAATCCTGGAGAATCGCCACTCCTAAAGCAATTCTTGATTTGCTCGCTATTCCTCACTGAGCTGACCTCAGTGCACAGATAATCCTGCAGGACTCTGGAGGTTTCCAGCCTGTGCATTCCCGTGTAATCGGCTTTGGCATCTCCAATGGGTTTTTTTCCTCTTGGCTTCTCCTTGGGCTCGGGCAGAACAGGGTCAGAGCAGTCTTGGAGCAGAGGGATGCAGACACCCCTCACTTCAGAGCACAGAATTATATCAGCAGTGGCCAGAGGTCACATCCTGCTGTCTTCTGGAGGATAACTCCGTTTCCCTGGATCTGCAGAGCCCTGGCTCTCCCTGTTCCCCGCAGCAGCGAGGCTGCACGGAGCAACATCTTGGATTAGTTACGAGCTCCTCAGATGAGCTCCAACTCATATTTCATCTGCTTCCCCCCAGCCCGGAGATCCGAGCCTGTCACACTCACTGGAGGCTGCAGCCCCCACATGTTTTATTCATTTTCTGTCCTCTGCTCCTCACCAAGCACCTGCAACACATTTCAGCCGGGCTGGGATCAGCGGGGCTTCATTAGCCTGACACTTTCTCCCTGCTTGGATGATGGAGCTGCATTTTATCCCTGCACTTCCAGCCTGGAGCACTGCCTGCAGATCAGCACCTTGGAAGACAGCAGGCTCCCAAAAGCTCAGGAGTGAGGTGGGGAGGGGAGGACTGAGGAGGTTGCAGAGCCCAGATCCCTGTGAGCTGAAGAACACAGACTTGTTTTAACCTTGGAGGACCCAGAGGAAAGCAGAGTCCTGGTTTACCCACGTGGGAATGAAGCTTTTCCACAGCCTCCAACAGGGATTCCCCAAGCTATAGGGAACAAACAGCCTCTCTATGATCTTGATTTGACCAGGAGTTGATATTGGAGCAGAGGTTCAAAGCTCTTTGCCCACTGCAGCCCCAGCCTCTCCCTCCTCTCGACTCTTCTCTTCTGTGCAATGAATATTCATTGGATGCAGAACAGGAAAGCTTCACCAGGAGAGGCAGGGAAGTTGTTTCCCCTGCAAAGCTCAGCAGCTCAGCCTTGGAAATGAGGGAGAAGTAAGTCCCTCCTTGCTCTGAATCAGGCACAGCTGAGGTTGAAGTGTTACTTGCCAAGCTTCAATAACTGAGAAAAGCCAGGACCTCTTGGGAAGACCGGGATTCTTGGACCACTAGTGCCTAAAGGGTTCTATGATTATCACATTGATTTTTGGCCATTTTGTCCCCTCCTTAGCAGCTCACTTAGACCCCACATCTGTCCTGCCAGCCTTCCCTGGGGCCTGAGCTGCTGCCAGCAATTCCCAAATCCTCCCAGGGTTTTATTCCTCTCCACGATCACATTCAATGCTGTGCTACTCCTTCCTCGCTGCCCCTGTGCCCCAGGAGCCTTCCTGACGTTGTTTTCCTTTTCATTATCCACAAACATCTTTTCCTCCAAGTCTTTCATCACTTGTCTTCCATTTCTTCCTGATATTCCTGACACGTGCCATAAAAATGCTGGTTACATATTCATGAGGAGAGGCTGCTCTGGGATCAGGGAGATGCTGCCGATGAGATGTCTTGCAATGTAATTAAAAGATATCACCAAGAATGTTGTGAGGAGCTCTTTAAGGGGGGCCTGGGAGATGCAAAATCTGATTTCTAAAGCTCTCCCTATTTAAGGTGACAGCAGTTCCTTGTTAAACAGCAGGAAAAGGCGGCCCCAGGAGAGAAGAGTCGATGGCAAAGCAGAGCCGGGGATTTATTCAGTGCTAGTGCAGAAGCGAGCTTGGAAATATTAAAATGTCACTTTCTTTTGGAGGTAAAAGCTGAATTAATCCCAAGAATTACAATATTCCACAGGTTAAGGGCTTTATCTTGGCAATAGGACTGAGGGATGCAGGGGTTTGTGTCCCCAGCTCAGGAGCTTCCAAGGATTTTCCATGAAGGACCATTTCCTTCACCATTTTCAGCCCTCTGTGACTTTTACATGTGATTCCTGCTCCTTGCTGGGGAAGTTAAGAATGGAAGGAGAGAAAACTCTGGAATAATCTCTTTGGATATCAGTCCCACCAATTATTTAGCATCTGAGCACAGCCAGCTCTGGAGAGAAGATACTGCTGACACAAAATCCCATTTCCTGCTCCCTTTCCAGGCAGGAAAGGGGCATTCCAGAGAAAAAGCTCCACTTTGGCATTGTCCAACAGTGCCTTAATGTCTTTCCTAAGGCTGCCAGGAAAAATCAATGGTGATCTGTTGGCTGAGGAAAGCAGGGCACAGATTTATCCATGCCAGGGATTTATCCATGGCAAGGATTTATCCATGCCAGGGATTTATCCATGGCAAGCTTTATCTGTGCTCTGGCACAGAGGAATGATGGAAGACCTAAAGTTTTTCCTCTCTGCTTTGGTCAACCACCATCCCAAATTCCAAAGTCATGGTAAGAGAAGGGCAGGGGATGAGCTGATCCCGTCCCTTTTCCAGCTGGGATGGCCCAGCGCAGGTTTGGGTGGGAAGAGGTGGATTTTCAAGGCGGAGAGAAGTGGGGAGAGCCTTTCTCCCATCCCCTCCATGCCCCTCTCCTCAGGCACGTGCCCGTGGCCCCGAGGCGTCCCCATGGTGTGGCTCCAGCGGCGTTGGCCCGGCTCGAGGTCCCCAAGGACACGGCTCCATCCGCCCTGAGCCCCGGCCGCTCCCGGCCCTTTCCTGCCATTGTCCCGCTGATGAAATCCCCGAAAAGGCCTTTCCCCGCCTGTCCCCGCACTCTTCCCCAAAGCCATGGGCAGGACAGCACCAGGAGCAGCCGGGGACAGAGAATCCCTGCGGCACCAACCCCCACTGGCCACAGCGGGATTTGCTTTCCCCATTCAACACCTCGGTTGTCAGCGACCTTTCTTCCTCAGGGTGTTTTTCTTCCTTTTTGTCTTTCTATTTATTTTATTCTATTTTTTCTCCCCATTTCCCCCCAATCTTCTTTCTATTTTTTTCTATCTTTTGTTTTCCTCCCTGTTTTCCTACTTTTTTCTATTTTCTTTTTCTCTTTTTATCTTTTATCTCTCCATTTTCTTTCCACTTTTCTATTTATATTTTCTATTTTTCTTTTTTCCTTTTTCTGTCCATTTTTATTCCTATTTTCCTTCTATTTTTCCTTTCTGCTTTTCCCTTTCCTCTTCTTTTTTTCTCCCTTTCCTTTTTCTTCAATATATTCTTTCTTTTCTATTTCTATTTTTTCTTTCTGTTCTTCCCTTCCAATATTTTAACTTCCATCTATTTTTTTTCTTTTTACTTTCTTTTTTTCTATGTTATCTTGGGGTTGTTTTATTTTGTTTGTATTTTTAATCCCCCTGGATTTTTTTCCTCTCCCACTGTCCCCTCTTATTTTTCCCCTATAAAAAGTGATCCCACTTTTCACAGGCCCCCTGGGAACCCTTTGCCCTGCAGGGCCCTTTGATGGGGATGGTGCTGCAGGTTTATGGTGACTTGGAGAGGGGATTTTACATCCATTAAGATTTTCCTCTGGAAAACACCTTCCAGAAAAAAGGGCTGGGAACTTATTGTGGGTTATATCAGTGGGATGGGGAAACAGAGTTTTGTTTTCCGAGGCTTTGGGGTCACACAGGCAGAGGGATGAGGAGTTTATTTATAGGATTTTTTTCCCCATTGGCGTTGGATAGGATGATGTAATGGCATTTCCAGAGATACATAAATTTTTAAAAAAATCACTTTTCACCCTAAAACAGGAGGCAGGTGAAGATTGCTTTCCCTGTTCCTCCTGAGATGGATCTCCTGTGCCACGCCACAATCCAGGGAGGGGCAATTTCCCTTCAGAGACGATGGAAAACAAACCCCAAATTCAAAACTGTCCCACTCCAGGACCCCCAGAATCCATTTTAGAACTGTTTCTTCCACCCTCTGTGCAGCAGGTCAAGGTGCTGGAAAGTTTTCATTCCCAGAGCCTGGAGCTGGGATGTGGAACAGAAAAATGTCCCAATGCCAAGGGTCTGTCCCTGGTGTCACCTGGCCCGTGACCATCAGCAGGGATGAGCTCTTGGGTGTCCTGGAGCAAAGGGATCGGGGCTGGCCCTGCCATTCCTCCCCACATCACTCCCAAAATCCCCAGATGTCCCCACACATGGCAGTGGGAGGAGTTTTAGCTTGGACAAGATAAATTAGGATGGGGAGATGGACCCCTGTTATGTCCTCATTGAGCTGAGGAGCCAAAACTTCCTTCTCTTCCCTGTTCCTGCCTCGCCATCCCCTTGTCCTTCTGAGGGACACCAAACCTCTCCAGCCCCATCCTGCCCCTCCATCTGGGCAGCATCCCAAATTCCTCCATGGGTCCTGCTGATCTCCACAGGGGACTTGGAGTATCCCCACCTCAGGGAATCATTTATCCCCCCAAAAAAAGCCTTGCAGAAAAACCTAGATGCATTCCTGGATGTTCTTCCAAGGGGCTCTGGAGCATCAACCCAACTGGGAATTAATCTTCCAGCCCCATGGGAAAACCCAGCATTTGTTGCAGCCTTGTACTGGGGACAGGGAAAAAGAAAAAAACCAAAGCTGCTTTTTGTGAAGGAAAGGGTCATTTTTTCCTTTGGAATCACCAAATTGCTTCTGATGGAGGTGGCCTTCAGGGCTGCTGTGTGCAGTGTGTGGTGAGCAGGGCATGGAGAGCATCTTCCTCAAGAAACTCCAATTTCTCCTTGCCCTTCTTCCCAAAATGGCCAAGTTTTGCCTTCTCCAGTACCTGTCCAAATCCATGGGAATTCTACAACCAGGGAAAATTCCTTTCTCACAAGACAAAGCATCCAACGCCCCCCCTCTGGCTGCCACATTAACCCCAGTGCCCAATGAGCCCATCTCTCCCCCAGCCCCTGGGTAAATCCCAACCTCCAATACTCCCTGGAGCCCTTCCAGGGCTGGACAGCCCTCCCCACGTTCATTTTTCCAAGGGGTAAGCTGATATTCCTGCAGCAAACGCACATCTGCAGGGAAAAGGCCAGGAGTGTGGGTGAGTTATGGTCCCGTAGCACCGATCACTTGAGCCCTAATGCTACAAGCACCTTCAGCTTTTCCTGACTGAAGCTCCTGCTAATTGCTTCCATATGATTCCTTTCCCTTTATTTCTTTATTTATCCCTATCACTCCGTTGTTTGTCCTGCCACGTTTGATGTTTCACAAAAAAAAAAAAAAAAAAAAAAAAGAAAAGAAAAGAAAGAAAATGAGAAGGGAAATGAGTTTATTTCCTAATAATTGCTGATATTATTTAATAATTATTTTATTTGAGCAGGGTTGATGCTCATTCACTGATGGGGTTTTTGCATGGAGTTGTTCTCACATGGATAGGGGCTGCTCTCAACCCTAAGCCAAGGGAAATACAGGAAAGTCCATGGAATCCTTGAATAGTTTGGGTTGGAAGGAACCTCATAAACCATGTTGTTCCAACCTGACTTGAGGGACACCTTCCACTATCCCAGGCTGCTCCAAGCCCTGTCCAGCCTGGTCTTGGGCACTGCCAGGGATCCAGGGGCAGCCACAGCTGCTCTGGGCACCCTGTGCCAGGGTCTCCCCACCCTGCCAGGGAACGATTCCTGCCCAATCTCCCATCCAGCCCTGCCCTCTGGCAGTGGGAAGCCATTCCCTGTGTCCTGTCCCTCCATCCCTTGTCCCCAGTCCCTCTGCAGCTCTCCTGGAGCCCCTTTAGGCCCTGGCAGGGCTCTGAGCTCTCCCTGGGGCTTCTCCTCTCCAGGTGAGCACCCCCACCTCTCCCAACCTGCTCCAGCCCTTAGAGCATCTCCATGGCCTCCTCTGGACTCTCTCCAGCAGCTCCACATCCTCCTGATGTTGGGTTCCCCTGAACTGGAGGCAGCTCTGCAGGTGGGGTCTCACCTGAGCAGAGTTGAGGGGGATAAATTCAGGAGTTTTCCCCAAAAAATCCATGGACTGAAGTCTCACCCTCCTGCCCAGCCCCATCCCTTTGGCAGAACCTCTCTTTAGCCCCTTTTGGTGCCTTCCAGCTCAGTTTTCCCTCACTCAAAGTTGTCTCTTTTCCTCCCAAGGTAATTCCATGCTCTTCATCTGCCGCTGCAGCTCCAGCTGGGCTGTTCCTTTCTCCAGGGGTCCTGCATGTACCCAGGCAACTGGAAACAGGGAAAAAATACCCCAATGAGAGGGAAAAGTAGCACCTTGGGGGAGGAAAGCTTGTGGATCATGTGAAGAAAGAGGAAGACAGATCCCTGGAGGATTTGTAGCCATTTCTGATCCACAAAGGCATCTCCAAACCCACAATGATTCCCATGTGTATGGGCAGGATCATGGTGCCAGCCACTGGTATTTCCCCTCTCAACATCCAAATATGATTCATTGTGGCCTCAGACCTGGGTAAAATCCCTGGGAAATCAAACTTGGGCATCTCAGCCTGAACCTTGGCACCCTCAAACCATCTGAACACCAATGCAAACCCCACCAAAGAGACAATTTTGCATCCAGGGTTTCCCACATCCAGCCGTGTGTGTCCCAGCAGAGCTTTGACTCCACCCTTCTGTCTTTTCAAACAGCAGGATATGAATGAAAATTCCCCCAGATTTCCCTTTTTGAAGGATTTTTTCTTTCTGGGAATGCAGGAGAGTGAAGCTGTGCTGGTCCTTGCAGCTTTCCCCCGCAGAGGTGGAGGGAACTCGGAGCTGGGGGTGGCTCTTGGGAACTCTGTGTACTACCCAGCTGTAAAATGGGGATATCACCTTACAAATAAGTGAAAAAAAAAAAAAAAAAAAAAAAAAAAAGAAAGGGTTTTTAAGGCAAACAGGGCCTCGTTAAGGTTTCTGGAGAGGTCTGAGTTCAACAGCTCGAGGGGGAGGGAGGAGGGCAGAGCAGAGCCCTGAAATAAAGCAGGAGTGCTGGGTGAGGGATCTCGGATTTCCAGCAGGGGCATTTTACAGCCAGGGCTCAGGGCTTTCCACTAGAGCCCCAGAGCAGCCAAATTAATCAGGCTAATGAAGAACCCCGGGCTGCTGGAGGCTTTGGCTGTGCATCACCCCTTAATTAGGGCTAAATCCCTGATTCTGGGCATGCAGAGGTGCAGCTCCTCCGTCTGGGACATGATTAACCTCAGTGCTGGTGTGAGGAGAACAAAACACAGCCCAGAGGATGGGATGAGGGGGTTTGGCTCTGGCTGGAGTTCAGCTCAGGTCAGGCTGCACTGGGGATGGGCTGGGTCTGATATTCAGCCCTGCCAAGCACAGCCAGGACAGGTAATTTGGCTGCTGGGAGATGCCCAGGGATGCTGGAATCACCAACATCTGCAGTTGATAAACTGGCTGTTAACAGCAAAAGGGGATTGATTGATCCTAAACCACACAAAATCTGGATGAATTCATTAATTGTGAGCCTTTGTTGTGTCAAAGTGCTTTCCCCTGGGTGAGAGGGCGCCTGTGTAACCCGGGGAAATGCTGATCTTTGAAAGGGGAAGTACAAAAGGCATTTGGGAATTGAGGCAGGGAATTTATCATGGTTTAGTATAAACCAAAGCCGTTCCATCATGAAATGTATTTGGCCACCAGGGCTGGTTTTTCACCCACCTGTGCCTGTGTCACTTTGAGCTGCAGTTCTGTCCCCAAGGCTGGCTCAGTGGGGATGTCTCTATAGATAACTCTTTATTTATACATATTCATTATATATAATTCTATATTCATGTGACTGCATTTGTATCTATTTATGTCCCCACCAGTGTGCAAAATACTCACATTTTAATGCAGGAGGACACACAGGAATGATTTTTTTTCTCTAGAGGGAACTTCATGTGACCCAAGGGAAGGAGTTACCTGAAGCCAGAAAGAGAACTGCCCTTCCCAAAGTTCCCTCTCTGATCCAAGACTGGATTGGGACCAGCTGCATCCCCGGGCTCCTCCTCTCCCTCAGAGGAAGCTGAGAGCTGCCCTTGGTTTAGACCAGGTTCTCTGCTGGCCTAAGCATCGAAGGCTGCATTGCAGAACTTAGTTGGACTTCATAATTAGCCAGGAGGAAGTTTACCCCGACCAGTCAACCTCAGCAGAGAGGGAATTCATTAAACATCTCTGCTTTGCCAAGCACAAGGCTGATTTTGCAAGTCAAAGAAGATTTTTGTTTTTAATTGCATTTTCTTTAGTGGTTTTGCCAGGAAAAAAACCCCATGTGTGTCCTTTCCAGCAGAGACAGGCACTCGGCCTTCCCAGATTTTGCTTCTTGGCTCTAAATCCGGGAGATTTACTGATTCCCATGTGACACGATGACATCCAGAGCAGGGAATGGGGAAGCTGGGGCTGGTTCTGAGCCTTGCTGCCTGAGGAGGTTTGCAGGGAAAGGCAGAACCCCCTGTCTGCAGAGCAAACAGAGAGTGGGATTGGTTTGGCTCTCTCCTGGTCCCCCAAACGGACTCCAGATCCCTTTCCCAGGAAGGCTTGGCACAGGTGGTTGGCACCAGGGGCTGTAAGGCCTGAACTGCCATTTCCCAGCAGGTCAGCAGTGTCCTGTTCTGGGCGCTGCTTTCTCACCGCCCTCATCCCAAATGTTCTCTCGGGAGCTGGTTTATCCTATCCTGGAACAATTTGGGATGGGAGGGACCCTAAAGCCCATCCCATTCCACCCCCTGCCATGGGCAGGGACACCTTCCACTTGGGATGCTCCAAACCCCATCCAACCGGGCCTTGGACACTCCCGTGGAGCTCCATTCCATGTCCCAGGGGCTGGAGCTGGGTGTGTGTCCTCTTCTCTTGCTTCTGCACCCTGATTATTCCCAGCCAGCTCTGCCTAAATTTCCACAGCAGCTGAATAAAGCCAACCCCACCATCATCATCCTCGCAGAGCTGAGGGGCTGCAGAAGTTCACTGGCCCTGAAGTTCCACCAAGAAATTCCTTTGGCTCCAGGGCTGCCCTGTGTGCCAGGAGCTGCAGGCCAAGGGCTGCCTCCTCCTCTGCAGGGATTTTCTCCATCCAAGAGCCTCTGGAAATCCAGCTCCTTGGAGAAATCCAGGCAACAAGCTGGTCCAAAGGTAACAACACCTTCCTGACTGATGGCTTGGCCCTACCTGACACTGGGGCTTCACCAGGTGGGTCTGTAGGGCTTTCAGAGCCAGCAGGATCCCCCTTTCCTCCTGGATGCGCCACTTGGTGCTTCCAGTTCCAGCTCTAGGAATAAACCCAACCAGAGGCTGGGAAAAATTCATTTCATGTTCTTTCACTTCACTCTGCTGCATTTCCTCTCCAGATCAATTTTCTTGGCAGGGTCTAAAGCTGGTGGTGGCTTCCTCAGGTGTTTTTTTCAACAGGGAGCAAAGTTATCTTGAAAAATCCAAACATCTCAGGCTCTCATGGACACCCTGGGGCAGAGGAGGCCTGGAGCCTTGGCCTCAGGACTTCCATTAAATCTTGTCCTTGGGGTCTGACCTCGGTGCAGGGGACATTTTTCAGCCCCTCCATCCCTTTTGGGAAGCACCATGGGGGATAAATAATGTTCTGCTGGACAGGAGATGGGCTCAGGTCACCCTGCAGGACCTTTAGGGATATGATTCCTCAGGCAGCTCTGGCTGGAGCTGAGCCAAAGTCAACAAGAGGAGCCCATCCCACCCTCAGTGTGGGATTTCCCCAGGCACAGGAGACTTTGGAGCACACCCAGGGGTTCTGGGAGCTGAGGTCACACCAGAGGACCTCAGTACCCAGGGGCCAAAGTGAGCTAAGGGGACAACAGAGTCTCCTTTGGTGATGAGCCTCATCTTTGGGTCATCACTCCTTCAACCAGATGTTAAGAGAGTCCTCTTGTAAACACCTCAAAATCTCTATTCCTGGAGAAAAACCCAGCTGAATATTCCCATTTTGTTGTGTTTTCACATAGGGAAGGAGAAGTGTGAGAGTTGCAGATAGGCTCTGGCTGGGAGCATCAGGACTGGGGTTCTCACAGCAGGAGACAACCCCAGACCTCTCAACTGAGCCCAGCAGGGAAATAAAACCCACTTCTAATATTTCCTTAACCCTCTTCCCTTTTGCCTTTTTTTTCCCTTGGAAAAATAAAAGAGATGCATCAGTTCCCAGGGTAAATCTGGAGCCCTCCAGCCCCGGAGCAGTGGGAGCTCAGCCCTGCCCAAAGCTGCCCCAAATGGGATTTATTTTTAATGGATTTCCAATGCCAGCTGTTATCCATGCAGGCTGAGGAGCCAGCATGCCTCTTCATGCCTTCATCCCATTTCCTGCAATTCCCAAGCCTTATTTTCCAGATGGAGAAACTGAGGCACCGAGCTTGAGCTATTTCCAGGTCTATACAGAGGTCGGGCCTCTGATGGGGCCTGTTGGGCTTTCCTGATGAAGATCTGCATTAATTTAGACATTTAATACTTGAGTCGGATGGCAAGTGGTCCCATTCCCTCATCCCAGCTTCCTGGGAGAGCCAGCACAGGTCTCACCATCAGCATCACATGGGCTGCACAATCCTGGGGCTTTGGAATGCTCTCCTTGGAGAAAAACAGCTCCTACCTGCTCATGGGAACGCTGGGAAGTCTTCATTTTCAATGCAGAAAGGAAATAAAACTAGAAAATTATGTCCTGGAAAATAGCCATGGCTGACCCATCTTGCTCTGGGACAAGGGTGTGATGGAACACCTGCCTTGGGACACCTGCCTTGGAACATCTGCCTTGGAATATCTGCCTTGGAATATCTGCCTTAGAATATGTGCCTTGGGACACCTGCATTGGAATATCTGCCTTTATTTGATGGGATTGGAATGAGTCTGTTTATACAGGGATGCACAAACTTGATGTGGGGATGAGGGAAAGTCTTGGATGGTTTAATTCCCTGCACTTCAGGATTTGTCCAAGGGGGAACCCAGAAAACTCCCCTCTGCCCCAGGACAAAGAAAAGAGCCAGAATGTATTCAAAATCTTGACACAAACAAAAACTTGGCCAAATCAATGCCAAACCAGGATTAAAAAATTATAATATGAAATAATTTACTGAGTGTGGCTGTGCTGTACCAGATCCCAAATGTGGGGTTTGGCTGTAGGGTTTTTTCACGGGAATTTGGATGGATATTTCATTCCCTTTGGAATGTAACTGAGATGACTTTGTTTCACTTATCAGGCATGCCAGTAGCAAAAGGGTTTAGGAGTTTGGAGCAGCTGGATTAATCTTATTCCTGAACCCCACACATTAAACCCCCACAAAAGCCAATTTCCATTTTCAGAGTTGAAGGGGATGCGAAAAAGAAGAGGAAAACAAGAATTTGGCTCTTGAGGCTCGCTCCTGGCATCTCCAAGGAGAGGGATTTGGGATGGAGAGGGATTGGGGATGAGGTTCTCCATCCGAAGGGCTGCACTGCCATCTCCAGGTCTGCCTGCACGGCCACAGCTACAGCTCCAACCCCGTCCCCATCACTGTGGAATTATCCAGCTGTGCTGGCTGGATTTTAGTGCTAAGAAAAGCAGTCAAATATTTCTGTTGAACAGTGTTTTAACAATAATTTAACTTAAAATCTCACTCACCTTCTTTTCCCTCTAAGAATTTATCACTGGGAAAATCTCCAGCCTTTTGGGCATTTTGCTCCAGCACAGGTGTGGGTGCTGACAGAGAGGGTGGATGCAAGGATCCTCCATCAAGTTGCTCCCAGCCCTTTCTGAATCCTCCAAATCTTAGGAAAAAACATCATTTTCTAGGAAAATTGCAATTTTTTTCTGATTTCCATTTTTTTTCCCCTGCAAGCAGAAAGTCCCTGGTGGGGGCTGTGTGTTGTTCTCCTCTGGTGCCGTGACCTCCAATTCCAGGTGTCCTCCAGTGTCGTCCACCCTGCTCCACTCCATCCAGGCGACCACCTCTCCTCCAAAAGGGTCTGGAAGCGGCCCCCAAAGCCTTGGAGCATCCAGGCACGGCCAGGGCTGCAGCATCCCGGGATACCCATGAGATGGCACTGGAGCTGCAGCCTTTGGTGCCGGGAAAAAATCCACTCGAGGGATTTGGTCCCCAAAATCTCCTATGCTCCAATATCTGACACAGGTCTGGGGTTTTTTGTCTTCCTGGGAGCCCAAGTGAGGAGTGGAGCAGCTCCTGAAGGCAGAGGATGTTGGAAATCCCAGGAATTGAGGCACAGGGAATGCAGCAGGTCAGAGCCGCCGGAGAGTCCTTTGCACACTTGGTTTATTCCTGGCCACAGGTTGGGGTTAGGGTTAGAACTGCCAGGCTGAGCCAGGACACCCCAAAGTGCCCCAAAAAGGAGCTGAGTGCACAGCTGTGGTGCTTTCACCTTCACCAATTTCTGTTTCCCAAAATTAGTGCAGTGGTTTGAGTGCTGGCTAAACTAGCACAGCCGGGCAGGGGCTGGTGGGGGGATTTGGGCTGCTAAATTGTGAATTAATGCCTATGTTAGTGCCTTTCATCCCATTCCAGGGCCTCTCTGTTCCCAGCAGGTGTCCAAGCATTTATTCCTGCCTGGTTCCACTCCCCAGCCTCCTGCTGTGGACACAGCTGGGATCCCAGGGATGTCCCAAAATGCTGCCCAGCCCTGCTGGCACCTTGGACTCTCCGGAGCTTTTCAGCTTGGTCCCTGGGGCAGGATGTGAGATGGTGCCGTGACCCTACAGACTGTGGTGTGAACATCCCGTCCCTCGGGGTGGCTTTGGGGTTCACCCTCTTCTGAGGCAAATCCTTGGAGATGGAGAGGTTGGATCATCTCACCAGATGTCAGGAGAGCACAGATTTTAGAAGGATGGACAGGTCAGCACAGACACCTGGGAATGGCTCTTTGTAAAGTCAGGAGTTTCAGATTCTTAAAACCACCCCATAACCCCCTCCAAAGTTCATTTAGTCCTGCTGGGGCTGGGGCCAAGGCCATGGAGGGGTGACACCCATGTCCCACTGTCGTGACACAGTCCCTTGGGCTGTGCTCCAGGTTCATTTGTGCTTCCCACAGCATCAAATCCCAGAACTGGGATGGAAGGGACCTCAAGGCTCTTCCTGGTCCAGCCCATAACAGGGGCACTCTCTGCTACCCTGATGTGCTCCAAGCCCCATCCAACCCGGCCTTGGACACTTCCAGGGATGGGGCAGCCACAGCTTCTCTGGATAACTGGGGCCAGAGCCTCCCCACCCTATATCCATGGGATTATTTCCCTCAAAATGTACCCCAGGGACTTCTGGGAAGAGATTTGGCACCCCAGGGTATGACATTTACCACGCCCTGAGTCCCACCCCAGCTCACATTTCCCAGTTCCGTCACCTCCCCATGTCTAATCCGAAGGTTGTTGCTCATGGATCCTGGGAATCTGGCTCTTGGGGTCAAGGAGAAGCTTTCCCAGGTGTTCTGGAGTACTTGGCACAGGGATCACTGTGGAAATGCCTCTCCCCAAAGCCAGAGATTCCCGTATCCTGACATTCCCTGCTCTGCATCCCTGCAGACACTCAGACACGGAGCAGTAATGGAATTAACGGACATTTTCCCACTGGAACTAAACAAATAATGGAAAAACCCCAATACTGGCACTGAAACACACATACTGACATCACATTCCCTGGAAAACCCCAGCAGGGAACACCCCCAGCAGGAGCCCCTTAGGGACAGACCCCACGAGACACTCCCTGCTCTGCACTCAACAGCTCCAAGGTTTCCCACTCACTGCCATATTCCCAAGGGAAAACGAACGGAATTCTGGCCAGGCCCCTCCTCTGGGCCCTGTCTGCATCCCAATGCAAAGAAACTGAAATAAAGACGTGAAATGCAAACAGTAGTGAGGGATTTTTTTTCCCCCAAATCCTCTTTTCATCCCTGTGTTTGACTCCTGGAATTTTTCCAGGCTGTCTGTTCCACCTGGGGCATAAATATACAGAAAAAATATATTAAAGAAATGCACAGAATCAATACATGTAATAAATTCATAATAACACAGATAGTAAATACATACAATAAATACATATAACAAACACATTATAACACATACAATAAATACATATAATAGATATAATACAGATAACAAATGCATATAATAAACACATATATTACATCTAGAATGAATATAATAAAATAAAAAATCTACAATAAATATAAAACCTAAATATAATTTATTTCATTTATCATATTTGTAGTATATGTATTTTATATAGGTATTATATGAATTTAAAATAATTTAGTTATTATATTAACTAAATAATAATTTATTATATTTATTATTATAATAATAACCATTATAGTTAATCATATTAATCATTATTCTTACAAATAGATAAAAAGTTAATAGAATGAATTCACATAATACATATAATACATATAATAAATACATATAATACAGATAGTAAATGCATATAATAAATACATAATAATACATATGATAAATATATCATGGAGATATTTGCAGCATAAATACATCACAGTTTTCACTGTGCATACAGACATTATATATTTTTATAAATATATATTTTATAGGAAGAAAGATACATCCAGGCTGCTCCACGAATGGAAACACATCAAGCTCTATCTTGCAGATAATGATTTCTATTCTTATTTTTCTTTATCAAGCTCAGGGAAAACAATTAAAACTTCTCCCAAATAATAATGATAAAAACAAAAAACCCAAACAACAAACCCTGCAAGAAATCTGAGCCCACATTTAATCTTGCAGTCTTCAAAAGTTTCTTGGAAAGCTTAATTAAATGGGAATTCATCTGTGCATTGGCTCTGCCTTGTAAAGCCTGATAATGCCGGAATCTTAATTAAAAAAACGAATGCAGCTTTTGGTTTTTATTCTGCCACTTCAAGGGGAAAAAGCGCCAGGCAGGGCTGTCAATAGAGCTCACATTGATTTTGTTGTGCTTAAACTCCCACTGTCACTTCCAGGGTTTGTATTAAAATTATTCCCAATTTATTTACTTTGTGGGTCTAAAGGGGAAGAGGAAACAGGGCAGGAGAAGTTTTAGTGCCTGGAAAGGTTTCATCCCAAAAGTTTAATCCCAAAGCTGTAACCCTGGGCTCAGCATCTCCCATGGTGAGGGATATTGGATCCTGCAGTTCCTGACTCCATTTGCAGTTCCTGATAACCTTCAAAAAGCACTCCAGGACAGGGATGGGCTCCTTCCCCTTCAAATCAGGTTATTTTTATGGAAAATTGGAGATTCATGTTCTCCTGACCACTGGAGACGTTCCTGTTGGATCTAGCACAGGCTTTTTCCCTCTCCTTCCCATCAGCAGCATTTCCCAGCACTTATTCCCAAATTCCCCCAGCGTTGATGGACCCTGGAAACTGCCCCAGGACTTCCTGCCCTGTTCTCTCCAAGCCCCAGTTCAGCCCCTTTCCCACCCCATTCTGGGGACAACCTGCCAGGAAACCAGGAATAAAAACCCACCCCAAGCCCGAGAAGCTCCTTCCAGAGCATGACCTGGGAAAGAAGTCCTTGGGACAATGCACTGCTGCCCAAAAATGCCAGAAAAAGGCCAATTTTCCTAAAGCTCCTACTGTGCTCCAGCCCCCGAGGAAGTTCTGGAGAGTCTTAAGTGGATTTGGTGGGTTTAGATAACACCGAGGTAACAACAACAGGGCTTTAAGGCTTCCAAGGAAGAAAAATGTTGACAGGGAGAAAATCAACCTTGTCCTGGAGATATTTTCCCATCTCAACATCCTCTGGGATGTTGCATTGCTGCATTGCTGCTGGGAGATGGGGTTTTTTTGGGAAAAGCCTCATTCGGATGTTTTTCTTCCACCTTTGTGCCGCATTCCGATGGGGAATATGGAAAAGTTGTGCTGACTTTGCTGCTGGATTCGGTCTCCTTCCAGCTCCAGACAGTGATATAAGGATCTCTTTAATGCTAATTAATGCGACGACACAAGGAATTAATTCTGTATTAGGCAAAGCTGTTAATTATCCCCAAATAAAACAAAGGAAAAAAGGGAATCAATGCGGGGAGAAATGACAACCGATCCCTGGCTTCCCTCTCCGCATCCTTCTCCATACCCTGGCCTGGGAAAAGCAGCTTCAGGAACATCTTCTGGGCAGCCCTGAGGGCTTCAGGTTTGGGAAGAGGAGGGATTCTTCCCTGCCCTTGGAGGGAGCTCCAGGTGCTTGGCCAAGGATGAATGGCATCATCTGCCTTTTATCCACAGGGAAAATGGCAGCAGGGTTTTCCCAGGGATGTTTTTCTCCTCCCAAGGAGGAGGTGGGATTCAGGCTTGGATCAACAAACAACATTGACAAATACAAGCCCAAAGCCATGATGGGGAGTTCAGGGCTGGAAATTCCCACCATCCGAGATGCCCATTGCTGTGAGATTCCCATTGCTTTGGAATTCCCATTGCTTTGGAATTCCCATTGCTGTGAGGTTCCCATTGCTGTGAGGTTCCCATTGTTCTGAGATTCCCATTGCTTTGGAATTCCCATTCCTTTAAGATTCCCATTGCAAAAGGGAGCCCATCCGAGGGGGTTACAAAAGCACAGTCTCCCTTCCCTGTTCCTCAGTTTCCCATGGGATGCAGGTCAATCACAATCCTGGGATCCCTCTTTAGCTTCCTAAAATACTGATTAAATACCATCAAAGGAGCTGTTGTGTCTGAAATGCCCCTGCCAGGACTGTGGTCCATAGGACACTGAATTTGCTTTAGAGAGGAGAAGCAATTCCTGTTTTTTTAAACTCTGTTTCCCCTTTATCCCTTGATATTGATTCAGGAATAATGAGACTATGGAGATTTAAAGGTGGATTTTCCTCCCTTTTGTTGCTAAACTGAACAGGAATAAAAGATAAAAAAATTTCCAGGTGTTTGGGATTTGGTGGCTGCTGGGATCTGTGGATGTGCACACCCTCATGACTTGCACAGCCATGTTATCCCAAAATTTGGCACAGGGTAGGGATATGAATAACAAAGCCCTTGATGCTCCAGCCTGGGTTTCTCTCCAGTGGGACAGTTTACATTTTTCAGCTCTCCCTCTTTATGGATTAACCTCATCCAGGTTCTTTCACCTGCCTCATGCCCAGGGAAAAGATCAAAGTGAGCAGTTTCCTCCTGGAACATGGGCTTGGATGGATGGCTGTGCTCCAGGAGCCCTGGAATGGGAGAGGAGAGGAGAGGAGAGGAGAGGAGAGGAGAGGAGAGGAGAGGAGAGGAGAGGAGAGGAGAGGAGAGGAGAGGAGAGGAGAGGAGAGGAGAGGAGAGGAGAGGAGAGGAGAGGAGAGGAGAGGAGAGGAGAGGAGAGGAGAGGAGAGGAGAGGAGAGGAGAGGAGAGGAGAGGAGAGGAGAGGAGAGGAGAGGAGAGGAGAGGAGAGGAGAGGAGAGGAGAGGAGCAGCATTCCTCTGCCAGCCTGGATGGACCTGGCCCATCCCCTTTTCCTCCCTGGGACTGCCTCCAAACACTTGAGGATCAAACCACAGGACAAGTAAAGTGCTCATGGTCGTTCAAATATTCAGGCTTGCTAATAACAGCAAAAATCTGAGGCTGGGACACCCCTTGGACATTTTTCCTGCTTTGCCTGATGCCAAAGGTTGGAAAAGGATGTTCTGCACCTTCCGTTGGGGTGGGATTTAAGTAAACCCACCCCCATCAGGATGGGTTTTAAGCAAAATTGGGTCCTAACCCTACCTGGATCTACCTGGAAGGTGCAGAGCAGCTCTGGGCTCATTCTGCTGCCCTGCAGCCCAAATCAGTGTCCAGGAGGAGATTGTAGGGTTTCATGGGGGGACAAGGAGAAGATGGATCCTATCCCCATCCAGGATCCCAGCAGGACACAGGGAGCACCACCAGCCAAAAGCAGTGGCAATGGGCAGGTTAATGCTGTCCTTAACCCCTCCATCCCACCTAAAAAAAGAGTAAAAAACAAGGATGCAACCAGCTTGTAGGAGGTCAGCTCAACTCCTAAGCTTCTCCAGGCTGCTTTTCCCTCCTCTCCCCTTTTCCCAGCGTGTCTCCCCAGAGATTAGAGCCCTTTAATAATGTCCTGCCCTGTCTGTTTGCTGCAGGAACCGGATGAGCCTCCCTCTCCCTTCTCCCCTTTCAATGCCATTAAGAACATCCCTTGCTGGCTTTTCTCCCACAAAAGGGGCTTTGGAAAAACCATCTCATGGCTTATTTCTCTTAACTTGTTTTTGCTTCCCCTCTGCCCATGAGGGTGGCTGAGGAATGAAATCCTGCTCTGCTCCCAGGGAGGAAAATCTGGGGGGTTTGGGTGCTTTGGGTGGAAGTTGGTGGCTCTGAGGTCAGCAGGATTTGGGGGTGGAGCAGGAAGGGGCTCTGGGCTCTCAGTTTGGATAAGCAGCTTTGGGGAGTCTTAGAGCAGGGAAAATGAAACAGGCCCAAGCTCCTGGGCTTGGAATTAGAAGGGGATAGCAAGGGATGGAGGCAAGGAGGGAATAATGCTCCTGATTCTGTCTGGGTAGGGATAAGTGCATCAATAATGCTCCTTTTGGCCAAAATATGCAGTGAAATCATGGATAATCCACAAACAAGGAGCTGGGCAGGACAAGCATCCCCCGCCTTGTCCTTACAGCTCTTCAACCCTCCCTCAAAGCAAGCAGCCTTGAAAGGGTTAAAGAGCACCGCTGCCAAATTGGCATTAAACTGTGCTAATGTGGGCTAAGTGATGGTTCAGGGGAACAGAGAGGAGAAAAATGATGTGCCATGTATTTATAAATAATAAAGGGTAATTTATTAATAATCTGGAATTGAACAAAGAGTCTATGAAGCTCAATTAATTATTACTTGTGAAATGCTTCAGAGATTACTGGATAAAAGCTGCTACAGAAGTGAAAGGTGTTGTGAGGGAAATGGATCAACATCCAGCAGGAAAAAACCCCTGGCACGCCATCCCAGGGAGCTGGCAGGATGTGCTGCCAACCCAGGGAATGTTTAAATCCCCAGGGATGGAGGGTTTGGATTCAGGACTGGAATTGTTTCCTCCCAGCACCACGTGCATGGGGGCAGGGAAGGCATCACCCCACTCCTTAGGAAGGGCAGCTGGTGGGGAGGGATGAGCCCTTGGCAGGGGGATGGTGTGGGATCCAGCTCCTGCTGGGAACAGGCAGCAGGATGAGTGCTGGGTTCATGCTTCAGCTCTGGAGCTTGGATGAAATTGAAACCATCACTAAAATTATTCATGTTTTTAGTGAAATGAGAAAAAATTGGAAAATTACCAGTTCCCAGCCTCCTTCTCCCCCTTTTTGCTCCTAAAACGAAGAGGAAGAGAAAACTTTCTTGAATGTTCAAAGCCTGCAAGAGAAGAGAACAAAAAATTACCACCTTTTTCTCCCAACAGCACACTCAGCACTGGTCTCTGTCTGGAGATGATTTCTGGGGAAAATCATCTCTGAGAGCCCAAAAATACTCTCCTGCCCCAATTAGTTCCCTCTTAAGGCTCTAGTTTTATGTCCACCCAGAAGAAAACACAACGCCAGACAATTAGCAGGACATTCAATCCATTTCATCCAGCCTTGAGGGAGTTCATGTCATGAACACCCCTCACAAAGAACCTCATGGATGAGACTGAGCCGACCTTCTCCTCCCGTGGGACCTTGTGGGGTCCTTCACCAGCCACCAACTGTTGGAACCCTGGAGGCTGAAAATTTCAGGCTTTCTGTGCTAAAAGGTGATGACCCTCAAGCCAGCACCACATTTCATCTGAGGCCTTGGAACAGGCTTCTGAAATTGAGTGATGGCATTGGGGTTGTGGCTGTATAATTTGAATAAGATTGTGTGATCTTACAGGGTGAAAAACTTAGATTTAAGATTTTACTATATAGTAATACATGAGTCAAGATGGAGGATTTGGGGTGTTGTCTGTGCCCTTCCTCTTCACCTTCTTCCTCCTTCTTCTTCATGGGTTTGGGTGGTTTTCTGTAGTTGGTTGATGGAGTCGGCATTGCAGATTTTGAGTAGTTAGTTACTGGGTTTAAAATGAAAAAAATTTAGATGGCATTTTATAATTGGACAGGTCGTCCTTGAAAAGGCCTGGTAGAGATAGAGAAGCACTCCATTTTACCTCATTTCTGTAACTTGGAGCTCATGGCTGTAAATAGATAAATAATAAACATCCAAGTCCCAACATGAACTTCAGCTCCGTGTATTAATCCCAATCCTGGCAGGGAAAGAGCAGCCAGAACCATCACAGCCAACAGCTTCTGGATGTGCCCTCCTGGCCTGGAGAGGGGCTGCCAGGCTGTTCCAGGGACCCCTCATCCCCCTGGGCCTCCGACCCCTATAACTGCACCTTGCAGTCGGGTTTGAAAATGTGCCTGGGGTTTTATTTAGGCCTGTGCAGTTTAAGCCTGGCCTAAGTTTTGGCTGGGACACAGTTCATTGGGCCCTGCATGAAAATTTGTGGGAAAACTGAATAACTGAGTTTAAAAATGCCAGAATTATCCCAAAGTGATCCTGTAGGTCGTCCCTAGACTGGGGGAAAGCAGAAACATGGTGACCCAGCAGCTTAAGGGCTGAACGTGGTTTCTGTTCCAAACACAGGCAGTCCTGAGCTGTCCATTCTTCCCAAAAAATCCCAAAGATTCCACCCTCTGGCTCTGTGCTGATTCTCCATCTTCCCTGTGCTCTGCAGGATCTTTATTTTGCACCTTCTAATTTCTGTTTTTATTAAAACTTTAAAGCATTGGCCATTTCCCTCTCTCCAGCAGCCTCCTCTGGGAATATCCTCTGGAGAAATGCACAGAGCCATTGTTGGATACAGCACAAGCAACAATTGTTATTTGTTATGACTTTGGAATCATCCAGAGCTTAACAGGGAAGGCTTGGTGGAGCTGGGAGGAGCAGAAAGATCTCTGCCCCCTGGGAGAAGCTTTGATATGTGCCAGGGAAGGTTTCTCCAGGCTCTGAGGAGCAGGAGAGAGGTGATGCTCTGAAACCTCTGAAAACTCCAGGTCCTTTGCCTACAGAAGCCCCCAGTTCATAATCATTGACCAAAACCTTGGGGTTTTACACCAAAAAAATCCCCACTGGCAGCTGCATCAGGCAATGAAGGGTTGGTTGGCTGTCACATCTCTGCTACTTTTGTGCTCTTGCTGTTTGCCAGAGAAGGAGCTGTGGACGGGATCTGTCTTCTCCCTAACCTTGATTTCTGGAGTAAAATAAGTCTGGGCTTTACAATAACCAGAGTTTGAAATGCAGGAAAATCTGTGGAAGTTAATGAAGGCCTTGCAATCAACTGCTGGCAGAAATCCCATTATTGCACGGGGACAGTGACAATACCGAAAAGTGTTGAAGGGAGGAAAATAAACACAGTGACTCCCCCTCCCCACATTCCTGGGAGAAAAGGGCAGTTTGGCAAAGGCATCACGTTTCTATCTCCCACCATTCCCGTTATCCCATATTCAAACAAAAAAGCAACTGGAGGAGAGGTTTGCAAGTGATTTAATGCCAGTGTCCATTCAAATGTGAAGTATCCAGGTTGGAGTTTGTCTGTTTTTAAACTCCTGGATTTTCTCCATGTTTCTCCATTTCTCCCATGCTCATCAATGGCTCTGTGACTTCTCCTTCAAGCCTGAACTATCCTGAAGTGTTGAGAAACACCCTGGTCTTTGGCTCCTTTGATTTCCCCCCCCCCTTTTAAATGCTTTTTAAAGTGCCACTGTGTTCTTTTGGAGTCAGATTAACCACGCAATAAATTTGCATAATGTGGATCCATAATGTTTAATCAAAGCCTCTCTGGAAAGCTGTTATTGTCCAGGAGCTCCCATAAATCCTCACAATCACCTCCATGTTAAAGACTAAAGCTGCCCGGGGTATATTGGGCACTAATCACTTGCAACATTGAGTTGAAAGGAAATTATCCTTTTCCTTTCCCTTCCCATTCCGTGTGGAAACCTCAACGTCTTCAAGCCCCACGTGCAGACATTTCTAGCACTGGACAGGAGCAGGTCACTCCCAGCTTTCTAAACCTTTCTGGGAGTGTCAGGATTAAGTTTGGACTGCCCCAAATTTCTTCTCCAGCATCCCAAGGTTGGGTTATTCATCCCCATCAGGATGAGCAAGCAGAGGAGGAGCATTCCAGCACGCCAGGAAGAGATGGAGAGCCGTGTGTCAAAATCGTTTGCACTTGGAAAATTATAAGACTCAATTAAGTCCTGAGTTTCTCTTTTTTTCAAGCTTTTAATTTCCTTTATATGAGTCAGGCAATAGGGCATGACGGGAGGCTGGAGAGTCAGGGTGAGCCTGGAGAGCTGACCCAAACCCTTCCCAAAGGGATGTGGCCAGGAAAATCCCACCCTGGGGCTGCAGGGTTGGGGAAACACAGGGATTCTCTTTTAGGGAAATACAGGGAGGAGCAGAGGGGGAATTGCCCCACTGATCCCATCTGTGTGATGTCTTGTCCTGACAGCCCTGATGGGCATGCAAAGACTTTCCCAGATGGAATACCCTTGTGCACTGTCACCACTGTTTATCTGCCAGTGCTGTTCTCAGCCTCTGGGGCTGTCCCCCAGCTCCACACTGGGAACTCTCTGGAGATCCTTGGTGAACGTCCTCAGTAAAGTCCACAGTGTCACTTGGCTGCCAGCACAGTGGGGAAAGGGCTCCAAGTGACTCCAGGTTAAAGTGGGGAATTGCCTTTGGATGGATCCAAGAGTGGAATGGGAGTAAAATGGAGATGAAAGGCACAGGTGGTTCTGGAGCTGAAGAGTTTTCCTGCCTTTCAAATGTTTTGAATAAAAAGTGTTCAAGAAGACCCAACCCAGGGTGTTTCCTAATTCGTGTAGGATACCCAGCGATGGGATGAGCTGAGCTGGTCCTTGTGAGCACATTCACCATTCCAGGATGGTTACAAAGAATGGCAACTTGCAGGAGGTGACATCCCCAAGCCTCTTAGGAGCCTAATTCTATAACAACATTAATTCAACATAAAGCCTTCATGAATAGGGATCGGGCTAATGCCGGGTTTGGATGTTAGGCAGCTTAGTCTTGCCCATCTTCATTTAACTGAGTGCCTGGTTCTGAAAGGCAGCACAGTTCCAGCTTATTTCAGGAATTTCCATGGGAAGAAAAACAAACCCTTTTTAGAGATTTCTCCCCTCTTGCTGCTGGGGTTAATTGTCCATCCTAAACCAGACTAACTTTTTATTTTATTTGGCTTTAGGCTCAAGCCCAAAGGTTGATCATTCAATAAAATGTGAAGAAGAAAATATTCCTTGTTGCCCCCAGCTGTAATCCAAGAAGGATTTGAGCTGAAAGAGCAGTAGAACAGCAAATTCAGAGGTTTTGGGGTTGCTGCTGCTCCACACATCAAACACAGCTCGTTTAGGATCATGACTTGGTAAAAACAGCTCTCTGCCCTTTTATTTGAGGGGATGGGAATTCTCCCATCCTTCTCCTCTGGTGCAAACAAGGCTTGGAACAAACCCTTGAGCACATGAACATCTTCCTGTATCAGGAGTTCATCAGACAGCAGGATCCCTTTGAGACAGCCCCAGACCTGACTGAGCAATCCCTGCTCTCCACAGGAGCACATTTCCATCCCCCATTCCCAGCAAACAGCCACGTGGATCCCTCTGCTTTGGGACCCTCTCAGGAAACCACCTCAGCTGAAGAGCCACCACCAGGCACAGAAGGTCAAACACTGCCAAAATGGAATTAAATAACAAACCTAATCTGAGAGTGCTGTCCCACATTATTCCCTTTAGCATTTAGGACAATTTTGAAAACAAAATCCAGATCAATTCTGTAGGCTGAGGATGAAAACCCTCAAAATATCCTGGGTCTGTTTTGCTTTCACTGTTTAGAGATTGGCAAGTTTCCTCTTTCACTGCCCTCCCATTGGAGGCACACCTGGATTGAGCATTCCTCAGGCTGCTGCAGCAGCACAAACCTGGGAGAGTAAGGAAGGGAATGAAAAGCACTTGCCTCACCTTGAAACCACCTTTCCTGCCTCACCCCAATCCAAAGAGTTTGTTCTGTTTGGCCCCTTCCCTTTCTTTGGCTTTTCAATTCTTTGGGCTTGAATTCGCTTTGTGGGGTCTCAATCTCTGTCTTTGGAAGCCACAAGTGCATTGCTCAGAGAGGTTCACACTTTTTTCTCTTCCCTATGAATGGTTTCCCACCTCCCAGCCCAGGTGGGGAGTAATTCCAGCCTGAGCTCTGGATGAGCACCCATCAACTGTGAGATGCTGCTTATCCCACCTGGGGTATCTTTAAAGCTGCTTTCTCCCACCAAAGGAAAGAGCTGCCACTTCTCATGTTTGGTTTTCTCCCTTTTCCCTCAAAATCAGGGTAACACTGAAAATTGTTTGGTTTATTTTTCTCCTGAAATAAACTTCAAGAAGTTCTCCTTGAGCATAGAATTCCAGAAGGATATAGAATCCCAGAATGGTTTGAGTTGGAAGGACCCTTAAAACCAATCCAGTCCCACCCCTGCCAGGGGCAGGGACACCTTCCACTATCCCAGGGTGCTCCAAGCTCCATCCAGCCTGGCCTTGGGCACTCCCAGGGATCCAGGGGCAGCCACAGCTGCTCTGGACACCCTGTGCCAGGGTCTCCCCACCCTCCCAGGGAACAATTCCTGCCCAGTATCCCATCCAACCCTGCCCTCTGGCAGTGGGAAGCCATTCCCTGTGTCCTGTCCCTCCATCCCTTGTCCCCAGCCCCTCTCCTGGAGCCCCTTTAGGCCCTGGCAGGGCTCTGAGCTCTCCCTGGAGCTTCTCCTCTCCAGGTGAGCACCCCCAGCTATCCCAGCCTGTCCCCATAGGACAAGTTTTACCCCAAAGTCAGTCCAACCTCCCGGTCCCTGCATGAAGACCAGGATGGACAAACCCCTTGGATCAGATTCCAGTGCCCCTAGTGCCGCGGGCAGCAGCTGGAGGCATTTCAAGGTTGCCTCAATGTAAGCAGGAGCATATTTTAGCACAGAGTTTCCAAGTGACCTCAAGTGCTGCCTTAATTACAGATGCAGGGAAATAATTCCGAGTGGGGAGGCAGGAGCAGGAGAAGATGAACAGGCAGTGATAAGGCTCTACCTCAAACACAGATAACTGCAGAGATTATCCCAGCAGCCTGGCTGGGTCTCAGCACTGGAGTCAAATAGATGGCTGAATGCTGGCCCCCAACTAAAAAAATGGTATTTAAAGATTTAAATCTTGAAAGACCTCATTTCCCAGCCGGCCTCCTAATGGAATTCCTGTTAGTTTGGGGAGGAGATCCTGCACATAGCACAGCTCATCCTTCACCACAGCATTAATGTACAGCTCTGCAATGCATCCAGAGCCTTTGGATAATGGGCCTGCGATGGAATGATCAGGAGTGGGGCCAATTTCTCTCCATAAACAGAAGCATTTTAGAAGATGGAAAGCAAAGGTCTTCCCTGCTGCCCTTTGGATCTTCAGGGCTTTTCAGCTTGTCCCTCTCCTGCCAGGATTGCTGCTCCTGATCCTGTGTCCATCTCTCTGGAAGGCACTGTGTTCCCTTTCTTCTGCAACACCATTTTTGGGTAGTTTTTGGTGACTCTTCTGCTTAAGGCTTGGGATGTGTCTTCCCTCCTCCCTCCCTATACCAGGTGACAGTCAGGAGGGTCTGGAGCACCAGAGAACCCCCAGAAAGCTTAATCTTGTGAAAGAAAAATGCCTTTATTTTCTAGACTGTCTTTTAAAATGAAGAGTTCCTGGAAGCCTGATTTGCAAACCCATCCAAAATTCACTATCTGACCATCCACGGTGCCTCTGGCCTCCGTCTGATTAGGAGGCAATGATTCAATTTAGTAATATCTAATTCCTGGTGCAATATCAATAAGGGAATCTGCCAGTCAGCGGAGCGGTTCCGAGCGCTGGGAGCGGGAACAGCCCCGACAGCGGCGATGGGAAAGGCACAGGAGCTGATGGCATCGGCTCTGACACCCTGTGAGAGAGAGCACAGCCCGCAGCCAGCGCTGGGGGGGCTCTGCTGGAAACATCCAAAAGCTTTCTGTGGTGTAATTTAGGGATTTTTAAGCAAATTAGGTCCAAAAACTCCCTGACCTGAGGGTGACTCTCAACCTGCGCTCCTCAGCCAAAAATGTGCAGATTTACTAAATCCATCCCTTTCCCATCAAAGACCTGAGTTCATGTCCTGCTTTTTCCTTGATCCTCCTTGGCATCTCCCTCTAAACCTGAGCCAGGGAGCTTGGCCAAGGTCAGGGAAGAGGATTTGGGGCATATTTTTGGGAGGCACCACCTTTCTCTTATCGACATTTCTCTTATTCCTCTTAACTTGTGACAAGAGAGGAATAGAGCTTCATGAGCTCGAACTTAGTAAGATTTCCTCCACACCTTATCCAGCATCCCCAGAGATTGGAAGGATTTAAAGGTACCTGAGTTATGACTGATGAATGGACTTGGATAAAGAGACCCTCTTCATTTCAAGCAGAAGAAATCCAATATTCCCAGAGGCAAAAGGCTTACTGAGTTTGATGGATCTAGTTGGATCTGGTGGAGCAAATCCCAGGAGCCTAAAGGTTTAAATGCCTTACAAGTTTAAATATTAAAAAGCACAGATTTATTACACAGAGTGACCTTTAAAACTTGTCTCATTAAACTACATCTCCTGGCCCTTCTGGGCCTCGGTGCCTGTGAAGACAAGGCTGGGAAGTTCAAAGCAATGAGCAAAAATGGTTAAAAATGTCACCATTTTATGGACTATTCTGTAAAGCTTAACTTGAAAAGGGGGAAAAAAAATCCCCAGAGTGTCTTAATGTCCCCATGGGCTTCTCCACTGCCTGGAATATTTTCTGTCTGTGTTATTTTTTTTTTCTTCATGGAACACCCACAATGAAACCATGCAAAAAACGCGGACAATTTTACACTGTCCCCATTCCTGGAGAATCCCAGCCTGGGGATGTTTTGGGGCACGCAGCATCCCTCCAAAGCCAGTCTAAATCCCAAGATGCCGTTGTGTCCATCAGAAATAAAAGTCTAAACAGATTAAAATGCCTAAATTGCTTCTCTCTGGGCGTGGAGAGGAACACGGACACGATGGAGGCCGGATCCCTCTCCGGGCGCTGCGTGTGCATCCCTAACGCGAAGCGAAGGGCGCCATCCAATTAGGGACACGCTGGGAGAGGGATGGAATCAGCCACATGGAGGGACGGGATGGCTCCTGCCCCTTCCCATCCCTCCCTGCCCAAATCCCGCTGAATTATGCATGCTGTCTGCTCGGATTAGGCCGACATCGCAGCCCCTCCGCCAGGAGAGGCGGGAGGAGAGCGGCCGAGTGATGCGGGATGGCAGGAGCGAGCTGCGGGAAAACCCCCGGGACACCAAAACCTCCCGAAGAGTTTTTTTAGGAGGAGTTTCACAGCGCATTTTGTTCCCCCTGCTGACCTCCCAAACTTCCCGGCTTCACAGAAGGCTTTCAGAATGCAGGATTTGTGCGAGATCCCAAATGGAGGCTGTTCCAAGCCCATCAGGGAGGTTCAGGCAATCCAGCGGCCAGAATGGGCTGCTCCAACTTATTTCCAATTCTTTTCCCACCTTTTTATGGGATATTTTCTCTAGGACCAAGGTCTCTGTCCTGACCACAGGGCAGGAACCCACGCTCGCACTGCCATTTGTGCCAAGTGGACTCGAGCCCTCAAAAAGGAGAAATTTGCTTCTTTAAGAGGAGCTTGACACAAATTTACAGTGATGGGGCCATTTGGGCACTTAACGAGTGAAAAATCTCTTCCAATGTCGTCTTCTGCTCTGATAACATCAAAAAAAAGAATGAATTTTATCACCCTTCAGATCTTCCATTAAGTGTGGGATTGAGTTATGCCATTTGATATTAACACACATTTTTAACACCCGGTGTCATGTAAGTGCCTGTTTCTAAATGAAGCTTTTTGGAGTTTCACAAATCTCTGATTTCCCTGTTTCTCGCCCTGATTGGAGCAAAAGCACAGATTTGAGAGGTTGGAATTTCAGACACTCTGTTTACGGCTGATTTTAAGGAATAGTTTGCAATGCAGATGGAGCAGGGGTTGGGAGGGGGGAGGATGTTTACTTGCTCTTCTCCTCAGGCCCAGGTAAGTCTGTCACTCTCACTAATTAATCTACAATTAAAAAAAGAGTTTGCACCAAATTTGCCAAGTGCATCTTCATTTTTATTTCCTCACCTGCACCCCCAAAAAAATAATAATCAGGAGCGTAATAAAATAATGTGATAACTTCCTCCAATGCAATTTGCTGCTCTTCCCTGGAAAATCAATCTAATTATAGCGCCAGGATTAAATGAATGTCACAATCACTGCCGAGGCACCTGAGACTCAATGATTTTGAGCACAGGCGGTTCATTTTTGCTGCAGGAAAGGGACCAGTCCCAGCCTGCTTTTGTGACTTGTAATTTGTGCTCCTAAAATCCTGGAAAAATGGGATTTAAGCCCCGACTGAGGGGGTTGTGTCCAGAGCACATCAAGAGGAATGTCCATTGGGAATTCTGAGCAAAAACTCGATGGTTTGGAAGTTTTGATCCTTTTCATGGCTGAGCTTGCAACTGGAAAGCAGAGTTCGATGAGTCCATACAATCATGGAATGTCCTGAGTGGGAAAGGACCCGTCAGGATCATCCAGTCCCAACTCCTGGACACCCCAGCAATCCCACCTTGCGCATCTCTGGCAGGGCTGTCCAAAGGCTCCTGGAGCTCTGGCAGCCTCGGGGCCGTGCCCATTCCCTGGGGAGCCTGGGCAGTGCCAGCACCCTCTGAAATCCACCTGAACCTCCTGTGGCACATCTCCAGCTGTTCTCCTGGGTCAAACTCCCTCTAGTTTGGAAGAGAAGATGGAGAAGGGGGATAAAACCCAATCCAAAAGACCCAACCAAAGAGATTGAAATTGTCAAAGTATTCATGAAAGGAAATCTTGTTCCCCAAATCCTATTTATCCCAAGAGCCACAGAATTCCCTTTGGCATCTCTCCAGGTGGTTCCATGGGTGATTAGGTGTTGGAAAATCTTCATGAGGATGACACCACTGAAAAACCTGATGATATTCCAAATGACTTCCATTAACATCATGGATCATATGGACAGTGATATTCCATTTCCCCATGGGCCAAGGCATCCCTGTTAATCAGAGCTGAGCATCAACCCCGGGATGTTCCCTGAAAAGTAATACCCGCAGGGATGCTGGGCAGGTACCAGTGACTAATTCCAGGTGATTCCCACCCCTGGAGAAAACACACAGCACAAACAGCTCCATCCCCACCTTTCCCTGCCCCTGGGTTTTCCTGAGGGCATGGGAGGGGAATGTTAAGGTATTTTTCTCCCCTGGCATCTGTCTGTGGGGGTTTTTGGGATGTTATTCCTGCAAAGGGAAGTTTGCAGGACAGGGGAGGGGACAGAGGACAGGGTAGGGTGGGTGAGGGGATATAACCAGGTATGGGGGGGAAAAAGCCATAGATCCTTTTCTAGCCCCACACTGACATTTTTAGACATGTAGAGAATTTCAGCTCCAGGATATTGCTGGAGAGTGGAGAGGGGAGTTGGGATTGATGCAGCTGTCCCCAAAATCATCACCAGATGCCAAAATCTGAATTATCCTCAAGGTGTCCCTTGTGTTGGGATCTTGTGGTGTCACATTACAGGTGAGTGTGGATTCTCCAGGGTCTGATAAGGGTTGAGCTCATTAAAGACAGATTACATCACATTATCCCCTGAAATCAGTAGGATGTTTTGGGCAAACCTGGAGAAAAGTGTGTTCAGCAGTGAGGCTGCACAAAACAACCTCTGGAAATGTTTTTCCAGGAAACACCCCACTCTCCACACATCAGCAGCTGCTGAAAACCTCTGGCTTTCACTGAAACTGAAGCAGGTGTTTTGCTCAATCTGGAATTCTTTCATATTTCCTTGAGGTCAGGGACCTGGATTCAGGGGGGCTTGAAGGGACTTGTGCAATCTGGTGCGATTTTTGAGAGAGATTCTTTCCACCACTTACACTGAATATTTCACCAGCTTTCTCCAGAGGGAGCAGCGAGAGCCTCCAGACACCTGTAGGAATTATTTGAGGTCTCAGCCAGCTCTCTACTGAGGCAGGAAGGCAGGAGCAGCCTGGCTGAATGCCACACCAACATTCTGGGGTGGAGCTTTTGAGTTTTCTCACTCCACACTGATTTGTCAAATCCTTTTTAAAGCCACTTAACCTTTGTGGGGACATTTCCCGCAGAACATCTCACTCTGCTGCAGGCACAGCCTGTGGGGTTTTAAGCTCTTAAATTAATTCAGCTTCTTTTTGTGGCCCTGTTTGTGGGAAGGGCTGCCCAGCCTGATTTTTTCTGAGCTCCCTCTCAGACTTTACCAAGTAATGAATTGCAGCCACACAAAGAGTGGAGAGGGAAGTTAATCGGGCAGGAAGGACACAAGGCCCTGTTCTGAGGAAGACCTTGACACCTGAAACAGGTGATTTATGACCCCTCCAAAACTGTCCCTGTGTGTAATAAACCCCACACAGCCCCAGCTGGACTGATTTGTATTTCAGCCACTTGAGTAACGTGGAGTTTCCAATTCCCTGGGCAGGGAATTGCAGGTGCTGGTCCTTCAAGTTTCCCCTTTTTCTAGCTAAAGGTAGATCAGTCAGATTTTTTCCAGATTGTTCCTAAAAGGTTGGTTTGTGGAGGTTGTGTACCAAGAGCTGCAGCCTAAATTTTATCAATTCCCCCTTAGAGCACCTCACCCAAGTGCTGGGGGATTCCTGGGGGCTGACAAAATGTTCCAGTCCTGCTGGAGATATCCCACAGGTTAAAAAGATCAGGAATAAGGGAAAAAAAAAAAAAAAAAAAAAAAAAAAACAAAAAAAAACAAAAAAAAAACAAACAAAAAAAAAAAAAAAACCAAAAAACCCCCATGCCTGGGTGTTCTGAATCCATCCTTCTTCCCTTCTGTACCCATCTCCTCTCTCACCTCTGTGTCCCCTTGGCCATATCTGGACATGCGTGATGATTTTCCCCCTTTTCCCCTCTTTTCCCCTCTTTTTGTCCCTCCACCAGCCTGTGATGGATTCCCTGCTTTCCATTTGTAGCTATGGAAACCATTGATTGCTGCTAATGAAGCCTCCCCACCCTCCCAGACTGGTTTGCAATGCCAGGGCTCCGTGTTGGATGCACTGGGACATTTCCAGCAGGATCCCCCCGGGTTTGCAGTGAGGGCTCTTGTGCAGACTCAGTCCCTCTGGTCCATGCACACCCCCAGTGCTGGATGCCCAGGGCTCTCCAGCAGCTTTCCAGGTCCCCAGGTATTTGCTGAGATGATGGAAATCAGGATGATTTCCACCAGAGCCTTCCAGCTTTTGGCAGCAGGGTGCTTCCTGCAAGGACTGGGGCAAATCCTGCCTGGTTTGGGGACTCTCTCAGCCAGAAAAATTGATGCACCTCAACAAACACCCACTTAGGGACCAATTAATCCCCAGGAAAAGCCCACTCCGCTTGGATGGGAATTCTGGGCATGGATTCTGGGCACCTCCATCTCAGCTCCTTCAGGATATTTCCACCTCTGTGGTTTTCCACAAAAGCTCCTTCCAAGCCTCAGCTCCCACCTCCCTTCTCTCCCTAGCCTTGCCTCCACCAGGCCACTCCAGTCTGCAGCTGCTCGCTAGATTTTTAGTGATTCTTCTTTATATTTAAAGCAATTTTGAAAAAAAAAATTAAAAATAAAAAAAAAAGAAGAAGCAAAAAGTTTATGGCAAATTACGCTGCTTTGTAATTAGAGCCAGTGATTAGAAAATCTTTCGCTTCGTGATGGAGTTTTCCTTTAAAGAGAAAAAAAAAGGAAAAAAAAAAAAAACCAAAAAAGGGAATAGAAAAAGGCCGCCAAAAGAGCTCAAAGACTGGAATTAACCAGATTATATCTCATTACTTCCAAATGGAAAGGAAAGTTACAGCCTATTAGAGCAGTTGCATCTGCAGCTGGGCAGGAAGGGAAGCAAATTCCCTCCATGGAAGCAGGCTCGGGCATGGCACTGGGTTGCAATTCGCTTTGGGGGCTGATATTTTTCCAGCTTTTTCACTCTTGGAAGGGAATCAATGACTTTTTATTCATTTATCTCTCTTTTATTCTCCTGGGGAAAGGACACCCTGGTTCCAGCCCCTTTAAAGGCCACAGCTAATTAAGCAGCACATCCTCAGCCTGAGCATCTCTTCTCAACAGCGTCGTTCCTGGGTGCTATTCCTGCATCCTGGGGAGGAACAGGAAGAATTTGGGCATCTAAATGGTAGGGGTTTAACTGTCCTAAGGTGTGTTTGGTGAATTCCAGAGGGATGCAGGCAAGGGGGCTCCTGTGCACCAACGTGGATCCAGGGCTGGTTGGATGCTGCCATCCCCCCCATGCCAGCAGGAGTCCATCCTGACCTCATCAGCAGCTCATCCCAATGCCAGGGGAGGGCTCCAGTGTTTGCTTTATCCTGGGAGAAGTTGTGGAAGCACAAAAAAAAGGGTTCAGCAAAAAGAGAGAGGGTTTTGTTCCTCTGCTGCTGCTCGAGCAGCACTTCAGCACACAAAGGCTTTGGGGGCTTTCATTTCCCAACTGCATCTCAGGGAAGGCTTCTCATTACATGGGAAGGCTCCCAGGAGATTTCTCCTGATGGAAAAGGGTTTTGGTTGAGGGAAGGAGCAGCAGAACTCCTTGGAGGAGGGGCTGTGCAGCAGAGACCCAACACAATCATTACACGTGGGAGAGGTTGGATGAGGCTTGGAACAACCTGGGACAGGGAAGGGGGAAGGTGTCCCTGGTGGTGGAACGGGACAAGATTTAAAGTCCCTCCCAATGCAATCTGGGATTCTGGGGTTCTATGGACTCACGTTGTGGTATTCCAGCTGTGAAATCACACACGGAGTGCCAGGACTTCTTTATCTCCAGGTTTTGGGGAGTTTTCAGCAGGAAATTTACTTTTGGGGTGAAACCTGAGCCTTCTCTTTGCTCTTATCCCAAAAGCATCAGGAGGGAGCTGGGCTGGCACACGTGGAGCTCTCTCCTCCCCAAACCAAGGCTTGGTACCTCAGCATCCTCTGGGTCTTGCAGTCCTTGGAGAGAGGACAATGCTGAACTCTTGGAATGATGCACAGCTCCCACCCTGCTCTGACCTTGCCGGAAGCAATTCCGAGCTGCAGACAAATTCAGGCCGACAGGGAAACTCATTTAATTGGAGCTCAGTGTCTTTATTGGCACCATCTTCTCCTCCTTTTTTCTCCTCCTAAGGAATTCTTTCATTAGCAAACAACAAAATTATTTGGGTGCCTGACATCTCCCGAGTGGTGGTGGATTGCAGCCAGCATTAGCTGGGAGGTTTATCCCAGCCCGTAATAGGCTGGAAGAGGGATGGATGCATTTTGCCTAAACCAGGGGAGCTGATTGGGACCTCAAAATCTGATTCATCTTCAGAGCAGGACACCCTTCAGGGACTGGGAAGAGGAGTTCCAGCCAAGGTCGTGCCAGTGGGCTGTGCAGGAGAGCTGCAGGCTGGGAGACCAGGGGAGAAAACAGCCTGGGATGCCCAGGGATGCTTGGAGGGGATTTCTCTCCCCCAGGTAGGAGGACCTCCTGTCAGGGTGCTCCAGGTCAACCCATGACCCTGTAACAACCAATTCAGCTATTTTTAGTGTCGGGAGAAGAGGCTGGAAGCCTGGAATGATGTTTGGGAAGTGAAGGAGTCACTTGGAGCTGCCTTGGAAGAGATGCAAAGGCTCTGCTTTTAAAGGTGTGACAGAGGAAATGGAACTGCTGAGGATCTTGATGGGTCACAGCAGACGGGTTTTTCCATGGTTTTTAGTGTCATAGGGATCCATGGAGCCTCCTATCTCCTCTTGGGATAACTCAGCCATTGAACTCCGCTGGAGCGAGAGAAGCAAATTTCAGCTGCTTCCAAAGCTCTGCCACAAAGGGGGAAAACAGCCCCAGTCAGCATTCAAAGGTCCTAAAGCCCAGCCCTGAATTTGCCATCGAATTCTTTCCTTCCCTGGGAATGCTGCAGTGAGGCAGGTGAGGGAAAACTCTATGTCCAGAGCCCAGCTTTGGGCAGCAGGGCAGAACAAGCCCTCCACCCAAGGCACCCAAGCCCAGTTCTGCTCTCCAGAGGACAATTTTGCCAGCTCAGGTGTGAGCTGTCGCTGTGACAGCCTCCCGTGGCTCCTGCTGCCTCATGATTGAAGCTTCCACTAACTTACATTTCCATTTTATTTTATTTTCCTGGAGGTTTTCCCCTTTTGTTTTGCTTGAAGCTTTGCTCACCCTAATTTGATTGATTTTTTTTTCCCTTGAGCTCGGTCACCACTTCTCAGGTTAAAAGTAGTTGATGAGTTCTGGGGAGTTGCTGCAGCCCCCTCTGCTCCCAGCCAGGCTAAAATGGGATGCCCTGAATAATTCTCCCCAGTCTTTGTTTTCTGGGAATTCACTCCAATAACTCCCTCCTGGTGTGTATTTCCAGGATGTTTTTCCCCATGGCTGGTGGTCAGCTCTGGAGATGATTCATTTCCCAGGATGAAAACGTGCTTGGCAAAGCACAGAGGGCTGTCTCTAAGTCCTCTTACCTGCAAGAGTTGTCTGGGAACAACAACAACAAAAGATCAAAGAAAATGAAACCCTTTTTCCTGCCTTTAGGAGGATTTTTTGCTCCAGCTCTTGGGTTTTCCCAAGTGGGGACAAGTGGCCTTCAATCTCTGCCTGCTCATTTTTCTGTGCTTGTTTTCCCTTGGATTTCTTGCTGGGGTCACTCCACTCTTCACAGGACTCTGCTCATCACACTGTGGTGGGAATATTGGTCTGGAATTGCAATTGCCAGACACAATGGTTAAAGAGTGGAAAAAACTTCGGGAAAAAACGAAACTGGGCTCGCTGCTGGATCCTGGATGGGAAAATCATGGTTGTGATCCAATAGATCCCATGGTGCAGATCCCTCAAAGCAGGAAGAAACTTTAGATTTGGAAAGGGGGCCAAATCCCTCCTGTTTTCAGTAGGAAAAGATGGAATTGGTCAATTGATAAGTTGTGATTGTTAGTCACAATAACTTTGAAAGCTTTGTGAGGGTTGGAGGGGGGCAATTAGGTCCTGTATAGTCCTGAGTGGTTCATTTTTCCACAAACCTCCTGGAACTGTCTGTTCCAGGGATAATAAAACTCCCTCAGTTACCTGGGTTTCCATCTTAATTCACTCTGGACGGGCACTGAAACTTCCTCCTGCTTGTGCAGACCCTGCTCAGAGCAGCAGATAATGGACCTGGGAGTTAAAACTGGTGACAAAATAATGTGCAGATCATGATCAAGTCCTTCCTCTGGGAATGTAAACTGAGGTTTTCCTGGAGTTCTGGTTTCCCCCACGAGCAGAAATTTCCAGCCAGGCTTTGGATCAGTCAGAGAGGGTGTGTGGGAAGGGAGGAAAGCAGTTAGTGGGATTAGATAAGGACAAACAGTTTTGGAGGAACTGGGATGTGGAGGCAACCACTGGCAGATCTGGGCTCTCCTCTGCCTGTGGGACTTTTCTGGGGAGACAGAACTGATTTTTTTTTTTTTTTGTGCTGAAAACCAGGAATTTACCATTCATGGGGGTCTACTTCATTTACCCATGTGATAAGAGCAAAACTCAACACCCCCAGGCTCCATCATCCAGCCCAATCTCCCAACCATCACCATTCCATGTTTTCTCCCTACCCCGCTCCAAAAATCACCTCAGTATCCCAGCAAGGATCCAAACCCTTCATGAATGGCTGGAGGCTCATCTGAAGCTGCAGAGTGAGATGGAAGAGCTGTGTTCTTCCATCTTCAGCACCTTCTGCTTCCCACTGCCGAAGGAAATGGAAGGGTTTTCCAGAGTGCAGGAACAGCAGTGTATGCTAAAAGTTCATTATGTGGTCTTCTCTTTTTGGGGTGATTTTGAGCTGTTTGAGTCGGGAGATGAATCTCTGTGTTTTAAAGGATAAAGCTCTCAACAGAAGAGTGGGATTTGGGGTTATGGTGCTCCTGATGAGGGTCATTACAGTCATTTTTAATAAAGATTTATTTCTAAGAGAAATAGCACTTATAAAACTTAAATGAATCCACAGAGCTGCTGGGAAAGGGACAGGTTCTTTGCCAATTATTTTTCTTCAAAAACACTTCAAAGATAAAAAAAAAAAAAAAAAAAAAAAAAGAAAAATAAAAGAAGAAGTAGAAGAATCTCCCCTCCATTCATGTATTTATGAATTAATAAAAGCAAGAGAGAAGGAAGCAGTTGAAATGCACAGATTTGGAAATCCAGGGGGATTTGGGGATAATGGAACCTGACCTTCTGCCTCCTGAGGGTTGGGTTCCAGGGAGGGACTTTACCAGAGCTGAGGAGCTCTGGGCAGCAGCCCAAGTGTTCCCCAAAGGGATTCTTCACACACACAGACCTGGACACCCCCATGTGCCACTCCTCAGCCCAAAAATCCTTCTTTGGGGTTTTTTCATCCCTCTATTGTATTTTTTTTTTATTTTACTCAAATCAAAGCTGAAGAGAATGGCAAACTTCTGTTTTTTTTCTACGTAACTCTTCTACAATTTGGTCTAGAAAAGTTTTTGTGCTTTAAATTCTCGATGTTCATTAAAACTCCATGTTCAGACAATAAAAAACGCTGTCACGCTGAGCTCCAAAGCAGCAGGGGGAGGTTTTCCCTGTGTCTGGGGCATCTCCTACAGCAGGTGTCTCTTTTTACTCATCTGGATTCTCCAAGGAATTGGGTCTCACCCATGTTGGGAGCAGGATGTGAGGGCTTTGCCCTGTGCAAAAGTCTTGTTCCCAGGTTTGTTCCATACAGCTGCACTTTGCAGCTCAAGAAAATCCCATAACCCTCTTCTAAGATTATTTATGGTGTTGAGGATCTCCCTGAAATGTGAAAAAATGCCACAAATAAACAGAGTTTGCACCTAGTTTATCTCATAAATTAAATCACTTCAGGACTTTGCTGAGACAAATCAGTCTGTGGAACTTACAAGAAAATAATTAGGAATATTCAATTTATTTTAAACACTTTTTTTTAAAAGCAGAGAGTTTTAAGGGATAAAAATCCATATTCTGCAGGTTTTAATGCTGGGGGCTCTGGGCTTTTGCCATATCAAATTTCCATTCCATCAGCTGAAGGAGCTGTCTTTTTTTGAGCTGAGGCACAGGTGGATGCTCTTTGCATGGAATGCTTTCCTGATCCATTATCTGCATCCTGACCTCCACAAAGGTGCTGAGGAGACCGGGGTACCTCACCAAATTTGGGCCAGAAAGTCTCATAGGAGGTTCTTACAATGCAAGAATTAGAATTAGAATTAGAATTAGAATTAGAATTAGAATTCCAAGATGTTTTTCCAGCTTGGAACCCACACCTGCAAACCCTTTCCATGGTCACCAAGACCCAGGTTAATCCAGGACGTATTCCCCTGGGATGTCAGGCCCCCACAAGCCCTGAAGGGAGCTCAGTACCTTGGGCCACTCATTTGCTTTCAATTTTAAGGTAAAGGGAGAAATTTTAATGAAAAGGGACAAGGGGAGGCAGCAATTGTTACCTGGGCCTGAACCACTCGTGTCTCCAACAGGAGATTTCAATCCCAGTTAATTCCCACTCCCCCTTCTCAGTGGCTTTCCTCCTCTTCCATGGATAACTGATTCTCACCAAACCCCTCTTTATTCTCCAAGCAGGATCCATTTCCCACTGCCTTTTTTAGACCAGAAGGGCAAGGGAAATAATAAGCACTCATGGCACTGTGTTCAAGTTAAGGACCGTGATTATCCTTTTGGAGTGCCGGAGTCAGTATTTTCATGACACCAGAGGTTTATTTTAAGTGCATCTCTTTTAAGGGCAGAAATAGGTGTTTATGCTTGGAGGAGGTGAAAACAAAGCATCCAGGGCTGCTTAATCTCCCTGGAAATGCTGGGCTGTGAACTTGTGTGGGCATCCAATTTAAAGCCATCAAGTCCTACCCATAGGAGCATCACTCTTAAAACTGAGATTAAAGAACAGCCCAAGATTAGTCAAATAATGGTCAAAATTATTCAAGCTGGTTTCATAATACCTGATTATTTCATGAGGCCTGATTTAGTTTGTTAGAATTGGGCTGGGCAGACCTACTCTGGCTTCAGCACCAGCTTGCGGCTGCAAAATCCTGTGAAAAAAAGTGCCAGTAGGAAGGATATTTCTAAATAAATAACTTGGCTTCTCAAAGTGACTTTGGAAAGATGGATGGAGATCACAGGATTCTTGCTCTAATCAGATTTGGTCTGGGCACCAAGCAGGGCACCAGAAATGGGTGGCTGAGGGGCAGATACAGCTCGTTCAGGGCTCAAAAACAAGTTGTTCATGCTCACAGGTCACTTATGGATCTCACCTCCTCCAGGACCTTTTCCTGCATCTTCATCCTCCGCCTCTCCCGGGGGGCAGAGAGCAGAACCACTTGAACCTTCTGGCAGCGGCTCATCTCCTCCTGCTGCCATTAAAATGTCAATATCTGAAGCCCTCTGCTTGATGACACTGCGAGGTCCCAGTGCCACCCAGGCTGGATCAACACCTGCCAATCCCACCCCGCCGGGGCGGGAACCTGGCCGGGCTGCACCGAGGCGCCGCAATGAGAATAAATTGCCTTGTCAAAGAGGAGGGCAGCTCTGCTCTTAATGGAAATAATGGTAGATTACACGGGCTTTTGTCACACAATATAATCAAAGACAGGATCAAAGGGAGGGAATACAGCAAATGGTTAGCAGGCAAGACATGCTAATGAGATAAAACGCTCGCCTTGCCACCTCTCCAAGCTTCAATCGAAGGATAATTGATACTAAATAATGTAATTTTGAGCTGTGGTGAAATGCACTTAAAACCAGCAGACAAGGCTGTGAAAATGTTTTAGTTTTCTGTTACTTTGCTGTCATTTCTAGCACTTTTTTTTCCAACGGCTGTGTGGCTGCTGATTGCGTGTGTGGGAGCTGTTTAAAAAGAGAATAGGGGGGAAAAGCAAATTTTGGTGAAATATTAGTGCATTTTCACCACTTTATCCCCACCCCGGGCCTGGGGCGGGAACAGGTCACACCTGCTGGGCTGGGTTTGGGTGTGGACAGTGGGGACAGTGGCAGTGGCCTGAGAGAGCCTGGCATGAGAGCCCTGGCATGGCAGTGCCACCTCCGCTGGCACCAGGCAGCAGCAAATTTTGGCTGCTGTTCCCACCTGCCACTGGAAATGCAACTGGAAACTGCCATGATTTAACTGGGAACCAATGCAGTTTGAAGGGTTTGCCAGCAGTAACACAGTGAAGTGCAAAGGCTCAGCGTGGGGCGGTGTCCAGAGATGGGATTTTATCCCCTGGAGCCATGTTGGCTGATGCTCCACTGCATCTCAGGCAGCTCTGTGCAGCCCCAGGAATTCCTGATCATCTGAAACACTTCTTCCCCTGGAAAACTGCTGCACTGCCTGCTTTGTGGGAAAATAAAAATGCCAGGTTAGACAGAGTTTAAATATTTCCAAATGCTTTCCCATAGCCTATGTGTTAGGGCAAACCTAACCCCTGGTGCTGGTGGATTTTAGACCTTGCTGTCCATGCTGGGTTTAGCAGCTCAGTGGAGGCACAGAATTCCCCTCCTCCTTTGCAGGACTCCTCCATGTTTTGTTTCCCAGCTCACTGTGGGGCATGAAAGATTCACAGGCATCAGTGAAGTACCAGCTCCAAGGGCCCTTCAATCACCACCCAACACACCCAGCTGGCAGCAGCGGCTCTCCCGAGAGCATCCCGAGGCTGGAGCAGATGGGGAGATGTTCTAAAGTAATTCCCTGAGATCCAAAGGCAAGGAGCAGTGCAGGAAGCTGGATATGGCCTGGGGACAGCAGAACAAGAGGCCAGGCTTGAGGCAGAGCTGATCCAAGGAGACATTTATATCCAGCCTGGAAGATCCCACGTGTGGAAAACTCACGCAGGAATCTCAGGCTTTTAGCAATGACTTCACATCCCAAAATACGAGCATTACAAGAGGGAAAAGCTGTAAATGACAAAATAGGGAGCTGTAATCCTGTGAGAAGGATCTCTGGAACTGGAGGGGAAATCTTATTCCCTGCTCCCAGTTAACAACCACCAGTCCCCATCCGGCTTTCCTGGGTGTATCCATATTTTTAACATGTTCCAATTGCAGCAAGGATCTGGGAGGAGGAAGATCCACGAGTTCTTTGCTGAGTGTGGGTGGAGGAGAGGTTTTCTGGGGTCCAATAACAGCTGATCCATTCAAGAGCATTCCTTGCTCTTCCAAGGGTGGGAAGAGCTCTGTGAAAAATGCAAAGAACGACAACTTAAAAATGAAAATCACTTTGGTAGTTACAGATTTGATTTTTTTTTCCTACTTAGAAGCTCCTTGTGGCAAAATTAATCAAATCAGGACATTCCCCAGAAACTTTTGGTGTTGTTTATTTATTGCACGAGTTTGGCTGAGCAGCTTCCCTGCAGAAAGAAAACTGTTTGTGTCAAGGAAAATAAATAATGAAAAATAAAGGATCTCTCCTCCTGCATTTCCAACCCCCTCTTTGCTGACGGATGCCGCAGGCAATTACTGAGGATAAATTAAGACTAATTATGCCAGTTCTCTTCTGAAGAACCTTGGAAGCACTTCTTCACTTCAGGATGCCCCGCAGGGTTCAACAGCACAGGAGAGTACATGAGATCCAGGTTCATGAAAGGTATGGTCATGGATTGAGGAGATGAAGGAGGAATAATCCACGGATCCAGCCCAGCTGGACTCTCAGAAACACCAGCAAAGCCTGAATCTGAGTGCACTCAGATACAGCCACCAGCCCTTTGTCATTTGAAGTTTTCTGACCCCAACGTGCTGAATTTCTCTCCCAAGAAGCATTAAAATACCCATTTTCCCTCTTTCCCAGCTCATTGGTGACCATTGCTCCTCTCCTTGTCTCTCTCTCCCCTGGTTCTGCACAAACCAGTCATTGCCTTTCATGGCCCCTTTTCCCTCTGGCCCAAGGTTTCGGATACATCTTGTGTCCCATGAGCTGGAAAACCTTCAGCTCATCCACTTGGATACAGCTGACGGCAGAGGCTGGCACAGGCTGCGAAGCCAGCTGCTGCTGCTGGGGTAGGAGCTGTTCAGATCCAGCCCGGAAGATCCCACACGTGGAAAAACTCACTCAGGAATCTCAAATGGGCCCTAAACAACCTGTCTTCTGCAGCTTCTCAACATCTCCCCTGGAGTTTTGGGGGAAAGGTCAATGAGCAGAGCTTGTTGAAAGGAATGGAACGGAACGGAACGGAACGGAACGGAACGGGAACGGAACGGAATGGAATGGAATGGAATGGAACGAACACCTTTTAAAATCTGGTCTGGTTTTAAGCATTTCATGAGTCAGGTGAGAATGTTTTCACACTGAAGCCATAAAATCATTGAGTTGAAGAAGGGCTTGTGTTGGAAGGGACCTTAAAGCCCATCCAGTCCCGTCCTCCATCACCTTCCACTATCACAGGTTGCTCAAAGCCCCATTCAGCCTGGCCCTAGGCACTTCCAAGGGGCAGCCACAGCTTCTCTGGACACCCCGTGGTGCCCACAGTGGGGATTTTCTTCCTTATATCTCACAGCATTCCAATGGTTCATGTACCTCCCAAGCCTACTGGGATGTAAAGGAAACAGAGAAAAGTGGGATTTGGGATAGGACGAGCTCTTGCTCTTGACCTGAGCACGGTCACCTTTAGGCAAGTCAGTGTTAAAATTCCTCTTTTCTGGATAACCCTCTCTATAGCTGCCTTCATCCTCTCCAGTAAAAAAAACAAGGAAGACAAAACACCACAGAGGCAAATCTAGTGAGGTTCTTACACCCTGCTTGGACAATCAGTTTGACGTGTTGGTGCAAATGTGTTCTGGGAGAGGACAAACATCCTGTCCCTTGAGATGCTTTGGCCAAGGCTTTGCAGCCCCTGAAGTGTCTGTACTGCCCAGAACAGAAGGATTCATTCCCTGGACATCTGATTGTATGGTTGTGGTTGTTATGGGGATGCTGAAGTGGTTTCTGACAATATCAGAAGAGATCCAAGTGGTTTGTTCCATTTATAGCCTCATGCATGCAGATGGTGGGAGCAGTTCAGAATGCTCAAGTGAGATCCACCACCAGCCACGTGCTGAGTGTCTCAGCTGTCCTGCTGAGAGGACCTGACCACTTCCAACAGCCTTTTCCCACTCTGCTGAGGGTGAGAGGATCTCAGAACCTGGCATTCCTTTTCTAGAGGGGAAAAAAAAGCAGGGAAAAATGGTTCAGCTCAGGCCAGAACAAAGAGAAGTTGTCTCTTCCTGATTTTCCAGTAAATCTGGGGTTAAAGGGTGAAACCTTTATAAAAATTTTTCCTCTGCTCCAATTTCCATCTATTCCGAAGTGAGGTAATAAACCAAACAGGCAGAAGCCACATTTTAATGGCGTAAAAACGTGTTCCTTTGATGTCTTCCTTGCACTGTTTTTGTCCATAAGGTGAGGTGGAATTCAGGATGAGTCAGGGTTTGGAATACCCAAGAGGGCATTTCCAAGTAGATCTACTCCTGTCTGGAAGGTAAAAACACCCAGGTCTCATTCTCAATGCTTTTATTGGCTTTTATGAGTGGAGATGAGAGCTGGAGGACAACAAAGGCTGCCTGGGCTCTGCTGAGCTGAGGGAGAGAAGCCGAGGTGACAATTTTATATAACTCGCCTGTGGTCAGGAGCGGAGCCGCCGCCAGACTCTGGCTGGGCAAGGTATATTTAGAAATGAGTTAAATAGAGCGTTCAGCCACCTGGGACGGGAGCAGCGGCTCCAAGTGCTGCTGGAATCACACACATGGTCTTTCCACAGCCATCATTCCCTGTGGCTCCCCGGGTGGAAAAGAGATGGAGACACCAGGGTGTCCTTGCTCCTTGTCTACTCTCCAGGCTCTTCTCAATGCCTCATCCCACTTTATCCTCACATGAAGCAAAGCCTGAACCTCCTGGTTTGAGTTTTGACATTGAGGAACTTTCTTTGTAGCGTGAAGAGTCCTGCAGGAAATGTTTTCAACCCGTGGGAGTGGAAGAAGGAGATTAAACATAAAAGAAAGATAAGTTCGGCATCTCAGAGCAGCGATACCTGCGCTCAGCCAGTGCCTAATGAAGGGATTTGTGCAGAGCCTCCCCGGAGAGGGGCTGAACACTGCTGCTCTTCCAGCCCAACCTGGAGCCAGCAGCTTTGAACAGCAGCTTTATTCCCTGGAAAGAGGGAAGCAAGAGGTTGATGCTGTGAAGTAGGGGTTGGGAAAGATCCTGGAGTCAGGGATGACTCCGTGCTGCTGAAGAGTTCTCCTTTCTTTCCCTTGGTTGGAAAGGGATGGTCCATAAGCTACACTCATGTGTTGTTCTCCAGGGCATTTCTTTCCTGCTTTTTTGCCCTTTTTTGTGTACGTTTGGAGGTTTCTGGAAGAGCTTGTGTTTATTGATCCAGCTCCTCCCAGCTCCTTTCTCCAGCCCTCCACTAAATATTGGCTTACACTTTCTGAAGGTCTCCCTCAAGGTTTCTTGCTTATGGAAGCCAAATGATCACAACTGAGGCTGTTGGACTTGAGACCACATTTGATATTTCATATTTTATTTAGTGCAAAGCAGCTCTATTTTCCAGAAACTTTCTTTTCACAATTGTTTTCCTCTGGCCCGTGGAGTGGGGATGAAAAAGAAGGCACTTGAATATCCTTTGATGCCTTCAGTGATCAGTGTATTTTAGGGTTTCTTTCATTTCTTTACAAACAAATGGAAGAGAGATGGAATTTTCTGGGTTTTCCCTTTAAAGCAAAAAAGGTCACATTAATTAACCATCCTCATTCTGACAGCAATGCTAAGGACTGAGTGAAGAATTTCTCCTGTTCCTGCCTTGTGTGGGAGTTTGGATGATAAGGCTACTCCAAAGCACATAATCCCATCATTGTAATGTCTTTGGACTGTCATGTAAACTCAATAACGTGTCACTCTCTTCCTTTTTCTATTATTAAATTAAATTAGTGGAGTTTGAAAAGGGAAAGTGGGAATTAACTCCTTAAATTGTGAATTCTAATAAGAGGCATTCAGAAAAAGGGCCCATGGAAGTTTTCCCTGCCCTCTAAAACAAAGTGCTGAGTGATACCTAAAACAAATCTTCATCAGCAGGAAAAGCCACAGCTTCCTTTGTGTCTCTAATCCCTTTTTGTTCTGCTCATTTGGGGAAAGCGTTAATTTGAAAAACACCTGCCCTCATTCAGAAAGGAATGAACTGGCATAATAAATTCCACTCCCTTGTCATTCATTGAACTGGGAGCTCTCTGAGATTTTTTTTTCTCCTTCCAACTGTTATAAAATAGACCAAAAGAGGGCTATTTTAGATCAATAATCTTTTTTCCCCCCTCTCCCTTGATATTCCAGGTCAGCTGGCAAATGGAGAATTGTTCTTTGCACAGTTCTAAAGCGCTCCCGTTATCACCCATCAGAGACGGCCACTTGCCCCAGATAAGGGAGCCCTGTCTGAGCCAATGGGCAATAAAGGGAATTGCCTTTGGAATGAGCAGCTGTCAGCTCTGCCCTTGACAGTACCTTCTTCCCTGCTGCATACCCGTCCTGCCTTTGGATGCTTTGGCACAGGGAATGAGCAGCCCTCGGTCCCTCCCGGTTCCGCTCATTCCTGTTTGCTGTGCTCCCTTCCAGCCAAGCTGCTCCTGCCGCGCTGCTCTGTGTCAGAAATCCATTAAGGAACTTTGCATTTTGATGGGAGACGTGGAAGTGCCATCTGCTACCCAAGGGCTGCGCTTCCTGCGCTGCGCAAACCCTGCCCAATCCTGCCCGTGTCACCGGGAGCGCTCCAGCCGCCCCTCACATTCCCATCATTAGCAAATTAAGAGACACTTCCTGCTGATGATTTCCTCATCAAAAGGCTGCGCTAGGACAAAAATCCCCCTGTTCCTGGACCAGGATGCAATTTAGCCATAGCACTGATCTTTGCTGGGCTGAGACGGGTGTTCTTCCACAGCTGGTGTTGTTCTCCATGGCCATATTCTTAATGCTGGGAAAGGCATTTCCTTATCAAACAGCTTCATTTAAGTCTAATTAGAGAGAGGCTCATGGGTGACTCTGGAATATCCTCCCTCCGGCGGCGCTCCCTGGAGCACCCTGGGACATGTGCTTGAGGAAATCTGACTGCAGGAAAAGCGCTCAGCTCCAGCAGGGAAAGAACCACTTTATTTGGGCATTAAATGCAGCCAGGCAGTGATTTCCATGCTGATGGAGAGCATTGGATACCATAAGGAATAGCACTGGAGTCATGATGGGCTTCCCGTGGAGCAGGATATGGCTTGGGGTAATGGCACCAGCATCTGCCTCCTCAGAAAGATCCAAGATCCCAGCAGTGCCAGAATGTGGGGAGGAGAGGAGGGGAGCAGTTCAGAGCAGGGGTTTGATGGTCTGGACGAGGATTTGAAGGCCTCCTGCTGCCTTCTCAAGGTGCAAGAAGCTGGTACAGTGCAAGGAGAGGATTTTCTGAAGAGTGGGATTTCAAAGACTTCAAGCACCGGCACAGGTTTCTCAGGGAAGCATGGGAGTCCCCCCTCCCGGGAAGGATCTAGAAGATGTGCAGATGTGGCAGCTGGGGACAAGGTTAGTGGTGGCCCTTTCAGTTCTGGGGTGACAGCTGGACTCAATGATCTCTGAGAGCTTTTCCAACCTGAACAATTCCATGATCCCATGACCCTTTTTGTTTGCTGTGCTGCTGTTCTTCTGGGTAACAGAGAGAAAAAGGTGCGGTGGTTGTGGTGTCTCGGGAACCTCTTCCCACTTGCCTGGCCAGCCCTGACACCGGCCACAGGAAAGGTATGGTTCAATATCCCGAGATACCACCCCAGTCCCGTGGGCTCTTTGTCCTGCAGAAGCACGGGCAGAGATGAGGAGTAAAGCAAGGAGGCTGTCAAGGTTTCAGCTGCTGGAGTTTATTAGTGCCCCACAACAGAACACCTCACCGGCAGGGAGCCTGCCTCAGCAGAGCACAGACTGCCCCAGTGCAACAGCTAAACACAGCGGAGGAGAAAGGGGAGGAGTCGAGCAAGGGGCCAATCAGATAAAGGTAGGGAGTGGCTCTGAATATGAAAGACAGACAGGGGAACCAATCAAGGAGGGAACAGCCGGGATCCTGCCCAATCACTTCATGACCTCACTGGAACTTTCTAGACCCAGGGTGAGGCCTGGAAGTGATAGACAGGCCCCAGGGGTTACATAATGGGTGACTGACAGATAACTGCAACTGGGGTGAGCCATAGGGAACAAACTCAGGGGGGGTACACAGAACAAACCATTGAATGCATATAACAATATAAAAATAAAACCATGAATACAAACATTAAACTGATAAAACTAAAACACACCACTACAAAAAGGGACTTTTAGGTAGGGAAAACAGTGGCCTCAAAATGCCCCTGTTTGCTGGAAAGGAACCACATGGGTCATTGAAGTCCAGATCCTGTCTATGTCCAGGATAATCCCAAAAATCCCACCCTGTGCCTCAGAGTATTGTCCGTACATTAGGTTTAGACAACCTTCTTTTGGACTCCCAAGGACAGCAAAGATGGAGGAAGGGCTCAATGGAACTGGCCACAAAGTCCCACCCCAGCCTCCCTTCCCTGCTTCTCTGGAGTTGGATTGTCTTTCCCAGCTCGATCCCTGTCCATCGCTCCTGTGCTCTTCTGCACCAGGGTATTGCTGCAGACAGATTGCAGAAGGTTTGAGACAAGAGGAGTTGCAGTTACTTATTTGTATCCTTTTCTTCCCCAAAATGGACTGAATAATGACTTCTGTGAGTGCCATGACAAGTGGGAACAAAACTCCCTCGTGCCAGCTGGGAATGCCACTCACATTGGTGGCTTTAGATCAAGACAAGAGTTTATCCCCCTCAAATCCCATACAAAATACCCAGGATTTCAATCATCTGTCTCCTTGGAGACTCTGATTTCATATGGTGGAGGTTTCTGGGATGGGTCCATGCCAGATCCCAGCACATCCTGGGGACCAATGGGATGTGATGCTCCATTCCTACCCCTGTGCAGATCTTGGCAGGGACTGTCATTGTCCTATCAATGTTATTGGAGACGGCAGAATAAGAGAAGAGTTTGTTACGAGAAAATGACCAGGAATGAGAGTCAGGTTTCCCGAAAACCTGTGACTACTGTTTCCAGTCCTGTCACGAAGCCAGGACTTGGAGACTCTGCACAAACCATTCACAGCTTCATTTGAGAGTCTCATTTTCTTGTATTGACCCAGAAGGGTTTGGGAGCTCGGTGAAATCAGTGCTTTTCTGTCAATTGATTCAGCCTCAAAGAAGCTGCCACTTCCAGCATTCCCCAGCACACACAGAAATCCTAAATATTGCTGCTTCAAAGGTTTGGGGGTTTGAAATCCATTTGGATTATTTAGCAGAAGCAAAAGGCTTGCCTGAGTGTGAAGAGACCGGGCAGAGATCACAGAGCCCAGGCCAGATAGACACAGGGTTTGTCCCTGGAGTCACAGCTGAGGTCAAGACAACCTTGGCCCCCTCCAGAACTCAATTAGCAAAACCAAAAGTGAAATAAGAGGTAGGAGAATAAACCCTGACCCTACTCCCAGCATCAGGCTGTGGGTTATCAGGGGCACAGCTGGGCACAGGACAATCCCAGTACATCACAGTGTGTGCCTGTCAGATCCAGACTGCTCTGCCTCTGAGGACTCCAGTCCACTTAGTTGTTACTGGGTTTTTATCCCAGGCGATGCCCACAAAACCTCCCTCAGGGGCCTCACTGTGCTGTGAATCCATTGGACACTCATAGCTATTCCCAATGCTCCTGCCCTGAAGCAGAGAGGAGGGAATTGGGATCCAAAACACCCTGGGCAGAGACTCAGGGAGTTCAACCCGAATTTCCCCCATCCCTGGCACCATCTGCCTGGCAAATGCCACGGGGCAAGCACGGCCAGAGGAGCCAATCCCTGCTGATCCCTCTGGAGGGATGATGAGCTTCAATCCCTGAGCTTCTGCAGAGGAAAATGTCTCTCCAAGGCTCTTTAAAATCCCAAACGTTTCTTCACCCTGGTGGGTTGCAGGCAGAGCCCTCCTTTGGCAGAGCTGTCTCCCATCCATGCTCCCGCTGCCTTCCCCCGCTCCCGGCTACCGATCCCTGCCTCCTCCAGCGATGATTTCCCGAGGTCATCGGATCAAGAGAAAGCAATTTGGAATAAATTGTGGTCACTTCAGACTTTTGCATTAAACTCTGAACTTCGGGAGCTTCTCTGCACTGGAACTGTCAGCGATGGGCATCCCGAGGGGGTTTGTGTTTATTTATATCCAAAGCCCTTCCTTGCGGAGTAACCTGCAGGGGCTGAGGAGATGAGGGGGAAGGAGGGAGAGAGGGGGAAGCATGGAATGTGTCTTTGGCCTTTCTTTCCTCTCTAAAAACCCAAAGGCAGCTCCAATCTTAATGACCTCAGTTTGTGCAAGAGGCCAGGAGAATGTCAGTGCAGGGTCAAATTCAGCAAAAACGACCCTTAAAGGGGATTTTTCTGCCTCTGAACTCCTAACTGAGGTTTGGGCCCTGTGCTATAGCAGGAGGGCAGGGCCTTTGCCCTCCTTGCAGGGAAGGGAACATGGGTAAACCCTCCAAGGACCCCTGAAACCAACAGATAAAGGAGAAAACACAATAAGACTCCAAACATCATCTGCTTTCAGCAGCTTTTGTTATTGGGAGTGGAAGAGAAGAGGCTGAAAATTGTTATTTAGCGATATTTCATTTCAGCATCTTCTGGAATACATTTTAAACTCTGTTAAAAATCACTTTTCTGGTACAAAAAGCTGAAAAGTCATGGAATCATGGGAAGGTTGGGCTGGAAGGGATCTCAGAAATCTTGTAGATCCAAGCCCCTGCCATGGGCGGGGCTAAATGTCACACCTTAGTCGCTCTTTTTCCCTGATTTGCAATACCTTGGATCACTCCTCAGTGAATCTCCCTCCAAGTTCTGTGAACTTTAAATATTCATGGAAGAAGGAGTTTATTTTTGACACCTCTCACCCCGGTGGCTGCTGGCACCGCAGTGTCCTCGCCCTCCTGGGGGTGTGTCTGGGTCGAAGGAATGATGGAAATTAGAGTCCAGCTCCATGACAAGCACATCTGCTGGCGTTGGGCTGACCTACATGAGGTGAAATGAGATGTGCTGGGCTCCATCCAGCTCCTGGAGCAGGCATGGTGCCCCATTGCCAGCAGAAAGGAGCACTGTCCAACTGGAGCAGTGGAAAATCCCACTGGGACAGGCACGACAGGCACCTATATCTGAATTCAAGCCCATTTTGCCCATGTGTTTGAAAACCCACAGAAAATGAAAATAAAACATAGACAGAAGATTTATTCCCATTCACCTGAGTCCAGGTGCCGTTTCTTACAGGAAAACTCCAAATAGACGCGATCTGGTTGTATCTGATCCATGGTTTACACCCCTACTAAAATTTGAAGACCTACAGATGCACTTCTCCTTCCTCGTATTCCCAACCCATGCCTATTAGAGCAGATGGAAAGTTTACCCTTCCCAATCTCGTGCTATCTCTGCATGTAAATGAAGAAATTTGAGCTTAAAACCTGTCAAGCCAACACCTTCCCCCAGGATTCAATTGACTTTGAAATTGTTCGCTTCAAAAAACACCCAAACAAACAGGGAAAGATCCCAAAAGGAAGAGAATTAATAAGGGCAATGTTTTCTAATATGCACACTAAACAAATCCTTCAATCTAAATGAAATCTATATTGCAGGCATTTGCTGGTTTTGAGCTGAGGCTGGGCTGCTCTGGCTCCACATCCATCCAAATTTCATGCTTCCCTTTGAACCTGGCTTATCAGAAGTGGTGCCTTTCTTTTCCCTGCCTTCCGGAGGGTTTCAGAATTCAAGTCAGAGCAGGAGCCTACACAGAAAGGAAGAAATTAATTGTCCTGTGTCCTTGTTCCTCTCACGTGTGTTTTGGTCAGTATGGCCAGGATTTGAGTATCACCCTCAGCAGGAACCCACCCTGCAGAAATCCCACTCTTTTCCCTCATCCAGGGGAAGAAATCCTGGATTTGTGTGTTTTGAAGATCACTATCAGACGAATCTAATCTTGCACTCCCATGGCTGCCAGGGATTTATTCCCATACCTGTGAAATTTGCATCTATGACAACAGGTTTCCATCAATTTGGGGCATTTCATCTCTCTCCACAAGGAACCTGATCACACATTCCACAGAGACAAGGTGCCCACAGCACTCATTTTCTAAGGAATGTGTACTTTTACCTCTTCCAGTGCAATAAATCAAGGTCATTCCTACTCAAAACAGGTTTTGTTTTCTCTGTAGGCAGTGCAGGATATCCACACATCCTGACTATCCTGCACAGCATCCCCAGTCTTCCAGAGAGGGAATTAGGAGTAAATTCCTGACCTGTTTGGTTCTTTCTGGGACACTTTTTGCACCAGCCACTGCCTTGCTGTGTTGAGCAAACCAAACCTGAGATATTTTTCCAGTGGTTTTGTTTGTCTTCATCTTCTTGCCATAAAATGCAGCACTTTGGATCAGCTATTTGGAGATTTGGCTCAAATGAGCACCAAAATTTCACTGTTTTCTGATTCCTGGTGGTGTTTGGAGAAGGCTGTTCAGAGAGGGTGTAGATGTCCCATCCCTGGAAGAGTTCAAGGCCAGGCTGGATGCAGTTTGGAGCCATGCAGGACAGTGGAAGGTTCCCATGGCAAGGAGTGGAACATGAGCTCTAAGGTCCATTCCCATCCAGACCATTCCATAATTCTGTGACTGACTAGAGTTTGGGATTACTGTGGCAGCATCACAGGCAGGGAAACTGCCACAATCCATGAAGGGCCTTCCAGCCTACCCCAGACTTTGTCGAAAATTGCCCAAACCTCTTCCCAAATCCAGTGGGAAGCCAGCAGATATGGGCACCCTGCAAACCACCATGAGCAGGAATGAGGGGGGAAAACCCTGCTGAATCCCTGCTGGAGCAGAGCAGGAAAACACAGAGAGGACAATTTTTACGTCCATTATCCATGGCTGGCAGGTTCTGTGCATCGCCCGTGTCCTGCAGACACGTCCAGGAATTCCAGCTGGAGCAGAGGAGCAGATGGCAGCAGTTGTTCCATTGGCTGCCCCTGCAAACGAGACCCTTCCCTTCCCTTCCCTTCCCTTCCTTCCCTTCCCTTCCCTTCCCTTCCCTTCCCTTCCCTTCCCTTCCCTTCCCTTCCCTTCCCTTCCCTTCCCTTCCCTTCCCTTCCCTTCCCTTCCCTTCCTTCCCTTCCCTTCCCTTCCCTTCCCTTCCCTTCCCTTCCCTTCCTTCCCTTCCCTTCCCTTCCCTTCCCTTCCCTTCCCTTCCCTTCCCTTCCCTTCCCTTCCCTTCCCTTCCCTTCCCTTCCCTTCCCTTCCCTTCCCTTCCCTTCCCTTCCCTTCCCTTCCCTTCCTGCAGCCACTTCCAAGAGCTCTTGCAGCTCCAGGAGGAGCTGGAAGCTGGCTGCTCTGTCCCCATGCCATGATGGACATGGATTTAGGGATCAGCCTTGGGGAAGATCAGTAGAGCCACGTTGGAGGGGCTGGATGCTGTGGGAGGAAAGGATTGGAGGGGTGGAAGGAGAGGTGCCATGAAGACCTGGACACAAACCCCTCTCCCATAAAAATATAGAGGACAGAGGGAAATTCCCAGCAGTTTTCAATCCTCCTCTCCTTTGCACCAAAGGGAATTTGGTGGATCTGAGACTGTTAATTCTCCAACAGGCTGATTTTGCTCATCCCAGAGGTCTTGGCTTCCCCACGTAATAAAAAATCAAGATCCCAAACCATCACTGGTTATTCCTGCAGATATTTCCATGCACACCCTGGCCCTGCTGAAGCTGGGTTTGTTATCAGTGTAATAGGGCCAAGACTTCAATTCATCCTGGCAATAAACTGCAGAAATATTGGTGCTCCTGCCTTTTCTAATCTAATAATATTTTTTCCTTCCAGAGGAGGCCATTCCCTAGCCCTGAGATAGTCTCCGGGCCCAGCATGTGGAATTACAGATACTGCCAGTGCCTATTAACTGTACAAATCTTTGCATTGATAAATGAGGGAGAGATTTATGTCTTGAAATGAGAAATTCTATCCCCAACAACAAAATTGAGCCAGTGGATCAATCCCGATCAGAGTCTGTCGAGGAAGTGACTGCAGCAATTGCCATTAACTGTTGTCTCTGGCGTTCCAGCAGCCTGCCAGGAGTGCTGGGCCACAGGGATGGAGCTTCTCCCTGGCCCTTGGGGGACTTCTGGCCATGGCCAAGCCACTCTGGCAAATTACTGGGGAATATTTACGGAGTTTTCTTGGTGGTGCGTTCTGGCACCTTGAAGGAGATGAATCAAAAATCTCCTCCCAGGGCTAAATGTGCTTTAAGAGCAGCCTCTCCTTGCATATCAATTGCCTAATAAGCTCCAAACTGGATTTGCTCAGATTAATTCCCATACACTTAATTTACTTGCTTCTTCTTATCCAGCAGCCTCCCATCCCCAGGCAGGATTCCTGTAAGTGTGACCACTCCTGGGGGCACCATCCTGCCACATCCTCCCCAACCCCAAAATGAAAACCCTGAGGGCTTCAACCCCAACATAACTCTCAACCTAAATGTCCATCGGGTGTTTTCAAAAGAGCTTTGCTGCTATTATTTGCATATTTTATCTCAGAGCCCAGTTCTTGGGATGCCCCTGGGTAACCTGTACAAGCTGGCAGGGGCTGGGGATGTCTTGTAGTCTGAGCTCTTGTCCTCAAGCCATCAAATCCACCTAAACTATTCCTGACAGCTGCTTGTCCAAACTCCTGGATGGAGCCAACGTCCTCCCCAGGTGACTGTTCCCACATCAAAGCCGAGCTCTGCAGGTCCTCTCTTCCTAATGTGCCCTGGAGGAAATTCCGAGACATCACTAAAACTTTGTAGGTGTTTAATCTTCATTAAGGAGCAGTCCCAAACTGCTGCCTGGGTAAAAGTTGGGTCTCCAGATCCAGCTCTGCAGGTCCCAGGAGGTTTGAGATGTTCTGCAAAGCCCTATCGCCCCCAGGCACTGTCTAGGGCAAAAACTCTGTTTTTGTTAAAGAAGAAATCCATTTTTAGGTCTAAATGTTGCAGAAAAAAAAGGGCTGGAAAGTTCTACCTGATTCCTAAACGCTCATCAGAATGAAAATTAACCCAATCCTGCAATTCTCTGTTCAGTGTTTGTCAGCCAACACTGGGGCATTTCCCAGGGAGAAACAAAGATCCTGAGCAAGCATCCCTTGGCCAGGGATTTTTTGAGGAAACTCAAAAAAATTAGAAACTCCTTGAATTTTCCTGGGGATTTTCAAGTAACCCAGCAGGACTAAGAGAATCCTCTGGAGCAAACAAGAAGGATTTGCCCTCTCCTTCAGCTCTCACTGGACAGGTTTGCTCCATTTTGCAAAACCAAATCTTCTCTGCCACAAAATGAAAGAGAATTGTACCTCTGGAGGCTGGAAGGGCTCCAGAGAAGAGCTGTGCCATGGGGGAAGCTTTGTGAGCTGCCTGACGTGGGATGAGGCTTAGGGAAGGGAGCAGGGACAGCCCCGGGCTGGAGATTGCTCATTCCTGCTCCAGGCTCTGGCTATAAATAAAGACCAGGATCTAAGACAAATAAAAAAAGGAAGAATGACTGGGTTTATTCTGCTTCATCAATGACAAGACTGCTTTAAAGAGACACAAAAACAACACAGAAACAACAAGGCTAGTTTCCTAGAAATGAAGGCTGAGCTAAATACAAAACAGGGTTTGCCCAAATTGTCTCTTTTCTGGCCATTTCCAAGGAGAATTGCTGGGCTTCAGTGTGAAATACAGAGAAAGAGGAGGGAATGAATGGTGTCAGAGGTGTTATGACCTCTCTGGGGCCTCACCAGGATTTCCTCTCCTGGGCAGTCTGTTCCCAGCTGAGCCCTGCCACGGGGCAGAGGGCTTGGATATGGCCCAGGCAGGATGGGCTCTGAGATGTTTTGGTCTTCCGAAATTCTTTTCCCCAGGAGTTTTCTGTAAACAAGAGACAGGTTTTTGTAAACTGCACCTTTGTTATTCATTCCTTTTCCTAGGAGAGACTTTTTCTTGATGTCCCTCTGGTGTGGCCAATGTGAGTGAGGAGGTTTGTCTTCTTGTCACCAATCGAACTGGTCAGTGTAGAATAGTATAAAAGGGAGACACATCCCAAAAACAGAGGAGTCCTTTTCAGCCTTCTGAAGTCGGAGTCTGTGTCACTGTGGTGTACAACAGCACCACATGTGCTTTAAAGGGGTTTCTCAGGAAAGGTCTGAGTGTTTATTTTCAAAGGATTTCCAAGCAAAGTTTCACTGCAGCCTCAGAGATGGGGTGACTGTGGGACTTTATAAGGGACGTTCACCCTTCCTATCATGCAAGGCCTCTGTCCCCTTTGGCTCTCAGCTTCTCCTTTCCCCTGCATCCATTGATGGTCCCATTCCTTCCTCCTACCACTCCGTATCATGGAATCAGGCTGGAAAAAACCTTAAAGCTCATCCAATCCAACTGTTCCCCCGCAGCTGCCAAGGCCACCCCTGACCCACGTCCCCAAGGGCCACATCCACACAGCTTTTGAGTCCCTCCAGAGACTCAAAAGAGTCCATCCAGCCCTGCCCTGTGCTGCTGCTGCACATCTGGCAGCTCCCAAAGCCCTTGCCTTTGTGCTGCAGGACCAGCCCAGCCTGGCAGGGGCTGCTGCCACCCTGCAGCAACCTTGAAACCCCTTTGGTGGCCACAGCATCTGTCACTGCAGATGCCAGCAGGGATGTTCCCTGCAGCGCTGGGGACCGGCAGGTGGGATGAGCATCCAAGGATGCAGGAGGCCCCATCTGCATCCAGGAGCATCCCTGAAGGTCAGACACAGAGAGGGGACCTGGGAGTATCACCTGGCTCTGGTCACCGAGGAGGGCACAGCGAACAGACATCTCATCACTACTTTCTGAATGAGGAAAGCGAATGGAGCCCAAATTCTCCTTTTCTTTATCCAGAGGGGCTGATGTGTGAGCATTTCCATTCACAGCAAAAGCCCAGCAACTGCTGCTCTCCTCATTCAGGGAGCTGCTGCTGCAGTTTTGCAGATCTTTGAATGTGTTACTTGTAAATTCTTGTACCTTTCTGCGAAAAAGTGCTTCATCCTTTCTTATCACAAGGTGAAGGTGTTTTTCTCCTCTAACAGAAGCTGAAGGATTCTCATATTTTGTTGCACTAGCTGGACAATAGGGAGAGAAAGGACATTTTATGTTCCAGGTAAATGTCCAAGAAAAATCAAAAGATTCCAATAAAAGAAAATTCAGCCAGCTCAGCTTGTCTCTCCCTGCTGTAAAGAGACGAGGTTCAGCGAAGGTGAAGCAACTTATTTTGCTCCTGGTTTTAAAAATAACTGTCTCAACATAAGCAAATCAGCCGTGAGAATCCTTAATTGTTTGGTGCTGTCAGTAACGAACCCAGCCCCTTTTCATTTGCCACTGCCTGTGGGGAGGACACAAAAATATGGGGGCTTTCACCCTCACCCCTTTTTTGGCCTAGTTTTGCCTGGTTTGGTTAATTTAGGGGGTGAAGGGTTCATTAAGAGGTGCTGCTGAACCAGTGCTGGTTTTGCAAAGGGTGTGAGCACAACCAGCTTGTGATGAGCCTTGTCACCAGCCAAAAATAGGGACACAAGCTGGAACTAAAGGAGCTGCAGCTTCAGTGATGGGGCTGTGGGCAGGAGGTGGGATGTGGAGAGGGGTGTCAGCCCAGCCTGAGGAGGCATCACCCCACTTGGAACACCCAGAGTGGGACACACGGGATCTACCCATGGCCCCAGGCCCGGCTGGCACCTCCTCACCTCACCTGACAGAGGAGGCTGTCACCCCTGCCTGCTGCCTGGAGGTGACACTGGCTGCTGTTTGCCCAGCAGGGAATCCTCCCCCAGCTTCTTTCTCACCTCTCTGTGTGTGGTTGGAGTTTTTCTCTCATTCCCCTGGGGATGTCAGCGTTAACAAGTCGATGTGAGCAGGAAATCAGTGCCTTTATCCTGGATGCATCTCCAGGCACAGCTCCCAAGGCTCAGGCACTGAAAACACTCTGGGCACCTGTCAGAGCTCCCTTTGCCCTCAGCATTAAAGAGTCACTTTTCCCACAGCTCTCTCTAAGTCAAGTGTCCCATAACTTGTAGTGGTTGTGGCTCTGATCTACTTGAGGGTCTTTTCACCCCAAACTATTCCCAAATTCTACAACAGCCTTCAAGGCCAAGTTCTGCACCGTGGCATGTTTGCATGTGGCTCAAATTCACAGCTTTGTGCTGATGAGGGGCATTGGAGCCAGAAGATTTCCGTCTTGCTGAATTCCTCAGTTTGAAATGAAGTAAAATATTCTGGATGAGATAAATGTCACTCCAGCAGTGGTGGATGGACAGACACTGTCCTGCCTCCACAGGCATTTCTCCTCGTCTTCTCACAGCCCCTCTCACCCCATACACATTTGTAAAGTGAGCTGAAAACAGTTTCAATGAATCAGACTCCATGAATAATGGACTGGAATAGCCTCGGTGCAGCCAAGCGTGTTCCATGCCATCAATATGATAAATGCAGGTACAGTTGTTTTAATTGTCGAGATCGTGTTGGAGTGCAAACACATCTGTGCTTCGCCTGGGGGGACATTAATGTTGTCCTGATCCTGACAAACCCTTTCATTCACACACCAGCATCCCACTGCCTGGAGCTGGAGAGCTGGGAATAGCCAGAATGTGTTTGGAATAGCCAGAATGTGTTTGGAATAGCCAGAATGGATTGGGAACAGTCAGGATGGGTTGGGTCCAGCAAAGGGTGAAGGCATGGACATCTTAGCTCCCTGCTGTTCCAGGGAAATTGGGAGCTGGGCACTGCCTCATGTCCAAACCCTTTTATTGGTGATCCCAAAGCCCAGGAGAGCTCAGAGCTGGTGTGAGGTATAGCACAGAGTGTGGGGTTTGTCCAGAAATGTAGTTTGAAGGGTGTCTCTTGTATCCTGAACATCACCTCAAAGATCTTGGCTTGGCCTTCCCATTCCTGCTGGAGTGGCACAGGGAAGTTCATCTCCAGCAGAGGTGGGAAGGGGCTTGGAAAAACCTGGGACAGTAGAAGGTGTCCCGGGCCAAGGCCGGGGAAAGAGATTGACTTTAAGGTCCCTTCCAACCCAAACCATTCTGGGAATCTGGGGTTCTGGGATATGGTGACATCAGCTCTGTGCTTTGGACCAACAACAGCCCTGTGGGGAAAAGGGTCACACTGGACATGGCAGCTCCACTTCCATCCCAGAATATTACAGCTCGGTTCCCACTCTGGAACTGCACAGCTCCATTCCCACTCTGGAATGTGACAGTTCCATTCCCACTCTGGAATTACACAGCTCCATTCCCACTCTGGAATGTGACAGTTCCATTCCCACTCTGGAACTGCACAGCTCCATTCCCACTCTGGAATTGCTCAGCTCCATTCCCACTCTGGAATTGCACAGCTCCATTCTCATGCTGCTGTGTTTTGCCATCCTGCGGCCGCCGCGGGCTCGGGCCAGAGGCAGCAGTAAAATATCTCCATAATAAACGGAACCATTTGGCTCTTGGAGTTGGTGCCAGCTTTTATAACAATTTCCATCTTAAGCTGGCTCAATCCATATTTAATGAAATCTTCTATAAACCCTTTAACAGCCCTCAATTCATTTCAAGTGGTAAATGAGTCAGCACTTCGAAATGATGAGCAGGATTCAGACTCTGCTGCCGTTACTTAAGGAGAAGAAGTGATTCTTTTTAAATGCTTTTTCTCCTAAATAACGTTTCCTTTTCATTTTTTTCTCTCTCTTTTTATTTTTTTTTTTGGTTGCTGCTGTGATGCTCCTCGATAGAGGTGAGGGCAGGCACAGGGGCACAAATGCTCCAGGTCTGGCCCCATTCCTCTGGTCCCTGCAGACAGACCTGACCAGCCCAGACTGATTTATCTGACTGTCCCTTATCCAATCTCTTGCCTGGGTCAGCTCCAAACAGGATTCGTCTCTCCCTGCCTCACTTTCACATTTACTTCATGCTACCAACCTCCTGCCAAACATTTTGGAGAGCTCTGGAGGGCCATCCCAGCTCTCTGTGCAGCCTGAATTCCTCCAGCATGGAATTTGGAAGCATTCCGGAGGGAGCTATCACATCCACCAAGCACAGCCCACCTGAGGAGCAATCATCTGCCCTGCTATTCCCATTTTCCCTTCGAATCAGACGGCAAAATCCCCTAAAGAGCCGGAGTCTCAGGGAAAGGCATATACCAGCTGTGTAATCACCACTCCACGGTACCTGCTCATTTGAATAATGAAATGGCATCTTTGTTAAAGGCGAGGAGACTTCCAAGCTGTCTTGTTCTGCAGCTCACCTATAAAAGCCAAGCAAGCTTTGCAAAACATTTCAATTCTCCTGATCACTGTAATTACTGGCCAGGATCCAGCTCTGCTCTCTGCTCGGCTTCGCCAGCAGGTTACACACAAGGGCTGTGGGCACAGGCTCTGAAACAAAGTGAATCATGGCTCAGTTCATTTTTGAAAATGCCTTTATTTTGCGTGATATTGATTTTTTTTTCTCTTACTCCGCAGCACGCAAAGCAAGCCCTGCCTGTGTGGGGATGTGTCAGCACCTTTCTGGTTGGGGTGAGCTGAGGCTGAAGATGTGTTTCACTGGCTGTAGCATAAAACGGAGTCAGGAATCTCCACAGGGCCTTTAAATATTGCCTTTAAGTGGCACTGTGTAGGTGCTGGTGGCACTAACACTGTCCCGAGACTGTCATGGCTCTGCTGTGGGGGTTGAGTCACCTCAGACATTTCCATGGCAGGTTTTCCAGCACCCCCCTGGCTCCAGTCATTGAGTATTTCCAATTGACTCTGCATTTCAATGGCCTGAATCCTGCTGAACTCAGAGCAGATGCGAGGCAGTCTCCTTTATTCTCCTTTATTCTGGCACCACTGGGAGCCAGCGACCCGGGAGCAGATTTCTGGGCAGGTATGGGCAGGGTCTGTGCTTGGGAGGTTGTGTAGGCAGGTGAAGTGGCCACATTAGGCCTGGCTTGGAAAAGCTGAAACGAGGGGACAGTTTGAGCCCTGATATCTGCTCATCCCGATTGCCAGGGGAGGTGTAGAGCTGTCTGAGAGGTCAGCGCTCTGTGGGACAGCTGAAATCACTGAATCATTTGGCTGGAAAAGCTCTCTGACATCATTGAGTCCAAGGGCTTACCTAAAACTGTCAAGTCCACCACCAGCCCGTGTCCCCAAGTGCCACATCCACGCAGCTTTTAAATCCAGCCAGAGATGGGGAATCCACAACTGCCCTGGGCAGCTGTGCCAGGGCTGGACAGCCTTTTCCATGAAGAAATTTTCCTTAATAAATAAATTTTTCCAATAAACCTCCCCTGGCACAACTTGAGGCTGTTTCCCCTTGTCCTGTCCCTTGTCCTTCTCCAGGAGCGGAGCCTGCCAGAAGGTTCCCCCTGAGCCTCCTTTTCTCCAGGCTGAGCCCTTTTCCCAGCTCCCTCAGCAGCTCCTGGGACTCCAGACCCTTCCTCAGCTCCATTCCTTTCTCTGGATATGCTCCAGCAGCACAATGTCCTTCTTGGGCTGGAAAAGAAAATAAAATCCACTTGCTGCCCTCACTGTTTGAAGCATTTTCCTGCAGGAACATCTGGAAGGAGCGATTTCCAGTCGGGCTGACGATGGGGTGTGCCCAGCCCCAGGTGAGATTGTCCCTGACACCCACAGGACACTTTTAATATCAGCTGTAGGAAAAGGCTGGGGTGGCCCTGGAACAGCTGCTACAAAGGAAAACCTCACTGTCCTTGAGAAGGGAGAGCAGTCCTGGGAGGGGGAAGGATCAGAGCCGGGCTCCTCCAGCCTTCCCAGGGACCCGGCTGCTCTCTATAAATATGTCAGGGAAGAGAAACAAAGGGAGGAAATAATGGCTGAAGTTAAAGGCCACGATTGAACAGCAGCTAAATTTAGACTGTGAGACAAAGGAAAGGGTCTAAAAGGCAAAGCAGTTTGGTTCAGAACCAGCTGAACTCCTTGGAAGACTAAACTTGATCTGTTGGAGAATGGAATGAGGCCAGACACATCCTGGTGGTTCTTCCCACAGCTCCTGGTCAAGGCCAAGCCCTGGGAGATGACCAGGAGCCACTGGAGCCCCAACACATCGCAGAGCGGCCCAAGCAGGGGAACACCCCAAACCCAGCAGAGAATCTTCCAATCCAGATTGCCATGTCGTTCCAAGGTAATTTCTCTGCAGCTGTTCCAGGAGTGCCTCTGCTAATGAGAGAGGGAGATGTTAGCACAAGGGCTGGGTTTAAATTGTTAATCCCGCCCCAAATCCATCAGTGAAGAGCACAGCTGCCAAAACCAGTTGACTCCCAGCTGATCCCATGCATCTTTCATGTGACAGCAGTGGCGGCCACCGTGCTGGGACGGGACCTGTCATGGTTTGGAGCCTGTGGGAGCACCAGGGAGGGCTTTGTTAAACAAAAGCCATCGCAAGCTGTTCCCTTCTACACACATCACCCAGCCTAAATGGCACTTAATGGAATAATGAACCACGGGGAGACACAGACAAGGAAACGTCATTAAATCTGCTTAAAAATGGATCAAATGCTGAATCAATTCCCATTAGTGAACACACGGATATTTCACATATCCTTAGGAGTTTTATCAGGCATTCATGCAGAATCTGAGGTAATGATGGAGATTTCCCCCCAAACTGCTTTCTTTCTAATAAAAACGAGCAGGACCAAGGAGCCAGGACTTTATTCTCTCACGCCTCTTTTTTTTTAAAGCATTTTATGAAATATTTAAGCAATGCCTTTTGCTTCTCATGGTCATGCCCTTATTGTGTCAAGTCAAATTAGTTAAGTATAAAAATGAGAGTAAACAAAGGTGACAGATAAATGAAACACATGGTTCCCAAAGTGTCAGAGGTCCCCTCTGTGTGGTCAATCCAGAGGTTCCTCGATGGGCTCTTTGTGCACAGCCCTGTGAGAAGTTGAGAGGAAGAAGCTACAAGCTTCAAACCAAGTTCCTCAAAGCACCAGATGTGTTCCCTCCCTCCCTCCCTCCCTCCCCCTTCTTTTCCTCTCTCCCTCTCATCCACACTCTCCAATACCATTTAAACACTAAGTGTGCACTGAGAAGAGCCAAGAAAACAGTGGAAAACAAATTACCTTGAATATTCCTCTTTAATAATATTTGGACAACAGCAGCATGTCGAAGTTCCTGCAGGATCCGGGACTCCTGGGAAGAGCTGGAAGAGCACAGCACAATCAGGATCCAAGTTTGGAGCATGAGCAGTTTCTCCCAGAAAGGTGCAAAGGCTGGAAGAGATAAGGTAGCAGGAGCACTGGAGAGTTTGGACTGGAAATCCATGGCTGTAAGGACCAGATATCCCAGTTTGTGCCATGCCCAGCACTTTCCTCCCATGAGCTCAGCAAATATATTTAATTCCTTAAACCCAAAGTCTACGTGAAGTTTTAATGCATTTTTCCCCTGATTTGTGGCCCCAGTGTGGGACATGCCAATCTCCTGAGAGAGTCTGAACAAGCTTTTAACAAAAGGTGTCTGAGACAGAAAAAAAACAAAAAGTGGGGACGTGCAGACAGATGGAAGAGCACGGAGTCACACGGAGGCAATATTGGCCAGCATGTTCACCAGGAGTCAAGGATGACAGCCAGGGAGCCTCCAGCTGCTGGGCTGGTGTCAGGAGTTTAATAATAATCCCAGGCTTGTTTTACATAACCTGGCTGTGTGCATAATTCATGGATGTAATGAGCTGATTATTAGCAGCAGTCTCAGCTCACCTCCGAGCTGCGTGTGGTCGGAGCGGGATCCGGCAGAGCAGAGCCATTACGGAGGCATCTGAAAGAGGATAATTTATTCTAATTCTAAAGACAGCTGCAGCTTGACCCTTTTGTGCTCACTCACCTTGAACAGAGCCAGCTGAGCTCTGCCGGCATGAATTTTCCCAGAAAACAAACTTTTCCTCCAGATCTTCCCTGCCAGGGATCTTTCAAAACTCCTCCTTGATCACAAAATTCCCAGTTTGTGGTGGGCCAGTTGGGTTTTAGCAGAGGTGCTCTATTGCTTTGAATCCAAGCTTGGTTTGATTTGGACCCCAAATTTGCAAATGAAGGGTCCTGGCTTTGGAAAATCCAAGGGCAGCACTTGGAATGAAGGAAAATTGTTGGTCTGTGGGCAGGCAAAGTGGGGGAAGCTCCAGAGAGCCAAAGGATCTTCAGCAAAGCTGTCCCAAGAGCTGAATGTGAATCAGAAATGTTCAGGTACAAATTAAACAGGAGGGGAATTAAACCTCAGCTTGGCCAATTGCAAAAGGCGGTGAAGTCTTCAGCACTGCAAGGTGCTGAATCCAGGCACCCACTTTTCCTAAAAGTTGCTTTTTTGGGAAGTTTGAGCAACAATCAACAGAGCTTTTGGAAGTCCAGCTGGATGATTTTGTTCCCTTCGAGCTTTAAAATTGACTTTCAGACTACTTTCTTGTGTATTTATGGTGCAGAAACATCAAAAGGCCACAGCTTGACCAGTGGGAATTGTGTGACTGGGAATTGTAGATTCCATAATCACATTTCGGACTCCAACTGATCCTCAGACCATGAAAAAATTTGCAAAAATTTTCAAACAAGGAATATGGTGGGGACTTCTCCAATCTGTTTGCAGGCAATTTGCAAACAAAAACCCTTGGCAGCGCTGGCTGGATATGGAATTCATGCTGGGATTTGTGTGCCAGGCTCTAATCTCTCTCAGCTTCCCTACTCCATGTTCAACAATTTGGGAAAAGAACAGCTGGTTTGCCTCATGTTCCACATGTACTGGAAGAGGTTGGCCAGAGAATCTGTGGCTGCCCCATCCCTGGAAGTGTTCAAAGCCAGGCTGGACAAGGTTTGGAGCCACCTGGGATAGTGGAAGGTGTCTCTGCACACTTACACCCCTAAATCCCCAAATTCCTTTCCTATTTGTCTTTTGGATCCGTATCAGTGCTTTAGTATTGCTCAGGATGTGTGGGAAGAGGGCACATTGGGGAAATCAGGACAAATCTGCCTCGTCTCAAAATATTTGGAGAAAAAATCATGCCTGAAGATTCGATTTGTCTTCCATCAAGCCAAAGCTGATTACAGCATCCCAGGGTTGTTCTCACACAGGAGGATTTGGAGCCTGGTGCTTGCAATTCTGGCCTGTTTCTTCTTCCTTGGGAATGTCCTTGAAAAAATCAGGACCAATCTTATAAAGTCTGGCTAGAGCTGCTTGAAGAAAAGTGAATTTTCCTCATTTTTCAGTTGGAAAACACATTCCTGAAGAAAAGGAAGGAGGGAGAGAGGCAAAGTGCCTTTTTTTAACCCAGCCACTTCTTCTTCCTGACACAGGCAGAGTATGATTGATATAAAGAGATCCAGCACTGATTTTAAGACATCAGGTAATGGAGAGCTCCCCTAGCTCCTGGTAAGACTTCACTCAACTCCTCATTTGATTCCTGTGTATCTATTTTTCTTCTTCCTGCAAATGGGGACAATTACATTCCCTATTTCTTGCTGAGTTGTTGTGAGTCTGCAGTTATTAAGGTCTGTAAAACATCTCTGAGCCATTAGGGGATTCTGCTTTCCTACCACCCTGCTCTTACAGCAAATGGTGTTGACTCCGAAATCTCCTTTGCATTTAGGGGAAAACAAGGATGTCCAGACACAGAGGAGCAGCCTGGCGTGTCAGGATTTTATGTACTATTCTATAAATCCTTCCTTTTACCACAGGCTATTTCATGAGACAATCCCTAACTTGGGGTTTTCAGAGGGAAAACACACTTTTGCAGCTGCAGATATGGTGGGGTTCTCTTCTAGGGAGTCAGAAATAATGGAATTATCCTGAGCTGGAAGTGACCAACAAGGATCTCCTGGCCCTGCACAGACACCAAACAATCCCACCCTGGGCATCCCTGGAGTGGTGTTTAAAGGCTCCTGGAGCTCTGGCAGCCCCAGGGCCGTGCCCATTCCCTGGGGAGCCTGGGCAGTGCCTGAACCCTCTGGGGGAAGGACCTTTTCCTGATCAAACCTAAACCTCCCCTGGCACAGACAGGTCCTGTCCCTGTCATGGAGCAGAGATCAGAGCTGCCCCTCCAATTCCCTCAGGAGGAACTCTTGGACTTCAATGATGTTGGACTTCAAAGGACCATGTGAGGTGGAAAGTGATCTCTACCTTCATTTTTACCTGGAAAACAGCAGCCAGGAGACCCCTATTCTCCCATCCCAGCTCCAGCTCCATCACATTCCCATCTTCGTCGAATGTGTAATTAAATCCATCAATCCAGGGAAGGTAAATCCACTGATGAATCTCAGCCTGTTCACAAACCCCATCAGGCTGACCCAAAATTCCACATCCCCCTCCAAAAAAGACAGTTTGATAGTGAAATAAATCCCTGGGGGCAAGTTGGCTGCTCCAAAGTTTGCCAGGGAAATCCTGGGATGATGCAATTTGTCTGTCAAACGAGAGCAAAAAGGAATAAATATCCTGGGAGCGGAAACATTTATCCTTTCAAAAAGTGACACTGGAGAAGTGATTTATCCATGCGTGGGTGCAGCTGGGATGGAGGTGAGATAATCCTGAGAAATACCTTTAAAAGAAAAAAGAAAAAAAATACAAATAAAGCATCCCACTTTCCCTTCTGAGCTATCGCTCCATAATTGTGGGACTCTGGGAATCTTCCATGATAAAGCTTGCAGCTCCCTGTCAGGAAATATTGATAAACAAAGGGAAAAGAAGGTGAATTATCCCAAAATATCTCCCAGGGTACTTCCTTGTGGTGCTAGGGATTGTTCTTCTGAAGCTCTGGGTCAACCCGACTTGGGCAACTCCTTGGAAAAGTTTGGAAGCCCCAGAAAATCAAAGGGAAATGTTTTTTTCAAAATACATTTCAACCCTAAACACAAAAGGGAAGTTTCCCTTCAGCTCCAGGGGTTTCCAGGGGTCTGATGGACATCAGTGATTCCAGAATCCCTGTGACTCAGTTTCCCTCTTGGTAAATGCAGATTTTAGAGCTTTTTAAAGAAAATTTTTTAAAAATTGCTCATTTTTAGGAGAGGTGAAAGGGGGGCATGGCACAGGTGATGTAAGGCCTCAAGCAGGGCCAGGGCAGAGCCCCTCATTACCCTTCCCTGGGATTTAGATTCTCCACGTGTTTAATTATGCATCATTCCTGTTCTCATTAGATCTTCAAACAGCCTCGAAAATCTCCTCATTCAGGGCTTATTTTGTCCTCGTTAAATTTTGATCTCAGCTAAAGGAGGAAGAGAATGGCAATAAGCCCTGCACAGGAACACAGGGATGGAAGGGTGGCAGGAAAGATGGAAGGCTGGGACAATGGAAGGATGAAAGAATGGAAGGATGGAAGAAAGGATGAGACGATGGCAGGATGGGAGGAAGGGAGAAAGGATGGAAGTGTGGAAGGGTGGAATAGTGGAAGGAAAGATGAGAGAATGGGAGGAAGGATGGAAGGAAGGATGGGAGGGTGGGAGGAAGGATGGAAGGCTCTCTAGAGCTGCTGTCCATCAGAGCCCCTGACTGTGCAGATCCCCCTCTTTGGCTTCGTGGCCAAACCATGATTTTTTTAGTCCATTTGGGTAGCCAAGATCCATGAAAACAGCATTTCCAAGCCATAGGCCAGCACCTCTGGGTATAAAACGCTTGGGCTGGACTTTGAAGGAGAAAGGGGTTTTTTTGGTTATAGACATTTTTATTATCCCCGTCATCCTTTGAGCCTCGTGCCCCTGCTGAATGCTCATATCTCCCTGTAATTTCTGCACTTTTGGGGCTTGGCTGAACCAATTCGAGTGGTTTGAAGACTCTTTGCTCACGAGCTGCTCTTCCCCTCTCTCCCCAAATCCCCTCCCCAGTGAGTGGTAAGGCAATGGGAACCACACGTTTGTGATTGATTGTCTAAAACACAAAGGAAAACCCAAAAACAACCATTTCAGGAAATATTTCAACCCCAAACACATCAAGAATTTTTCCCTCCATCCTTGCCCAGCTCAGTGCCTTCTCCTTGCACTCTTCACCTTTTCTCCTTAAATAGAAGATTGAGTCTCCCTATCACTAAATTCATAACTGTTTGCCTGGAATTTCTCCCTAGGGAACGTTATTAACAGCAACTTAGTGGCTGATGGATGGCGGCGTTGCCCAGGCTCTGTTTTGCATCCAGGCAGCCGAAGATCCATCACCGAAATTCACGTGGGCAGGCGTGGATTAAATAAACACCCCGAGAAATATTTATTGCAGAGGGGAAATTGGACTGGAGCCTTGTACAGATGTGTATTTATAGTGATTTAATAATCAATTATCGCACTGGCACTCAATACCCGCCTGATTAAATCTTCGCAGGGAGGCGTCTCAAGAACTTTCGCTTAAAAAGGTGATTTTAATTCTATTCTGTAATTGCTTTTTAGGCTCTTTGCTGGCTGCCCAGGAGCTGTAGGTACAGGAATGGACTGTGGTGAGGAGCTTTGTGGTTGGGTGTTAATGGAGCCATGAATTGATTTTATTTTCTGCTCTTTATTCCCTCCTCTCTGCCCTCCCCCAAACTTTTACATTTTTTTCCCCTGATAAGGGATAATTCATTCCATGATTGCAGATAGATCACAGTAAACTCAGTGTAATGGAGCAGTAATTACCTAAAAAGTGATGGATTTGGGGGGATTTGGGAGGCTAAGCGATCCAACAGGTACTGTACAAAGTAGGAGCAACTATTTTGATGCTGATCAATGAAATGCAAATTCTCCACTGATTCCTCTTAGAACCAGCAGCCAGTTTAACCTTTCAGAGGCACTCGGAGCTCCCCAGGTCTCCCTCGCAGTGAATTCTGTGTATTTTATTAACACCTCTGGAAACAGACCCAGCTGTGAGAGTAACTCGGCAAACACTGGGTTGATATTCCTGAGGATCTGCAAACCCAGCATTCCCAGGACATCCTGTAACCTGTTCCTTGGGCTCCTCTTTCCCAGGGAGATCTGAACAAGGCAAGGGTCAGGTCTCTGGGCGTCTCTTGCGTTGTAAAGCGGCACAGAAGGGCCTTTGTGGGGAGCAGTTTGCTAAGTTAAGGTGTGGAGAAATGGGGTTCCCATGTTCCTGCTCCGTGCAGCATCCCTGTGCACCCCGGGGCAGAGGAAAGCAGCCCTGTGGTCCCCCAAACTCCAGGATGCAAAATCCCAGCAGGTACCCGGCGGGTGAGTGCGTTTGGGAGAAGCCACTAGTGGGAGCCGTGACCCCATAGAACCCCACAGAGCCCCACAGAACCCCCACAGAACCCAAAACCACCAGAAAACCGCCACAGAACCCTACAGAGCCCCCACAGAACCCCCACAGAACCCCACAGAATCCTACAGAACCCCACAGAACCCCATAAACCCCAGAGAATCCCCACAGAACCTGCACAGAACCCCCCAGCACCCTATAGAACCCCACAGAACCTCCACAGAACCCCATAGAACCCCTAGAACCCCCACGGGCCCGGCAGGGAACAGCCCCAGGCCCTGGGCTCGCTCCTCCCTCATTGTCTGGGAATCAGGGAAATCCAGAACGGTTTGGGTTCTTAAAAACAGCATTTTACAATCCATCTCCTCCCATGGCAGGGACACCTTCTCCTGTCCCAGGCTGCTCCCAGCCCTGTCCAGCCCAGCCTTGGGCAATTCCAGGGATCCAGGGGCAGCCACAGCTGCTCTGGGCATCCTGTGCCAGGGCATCACCAACCTCCCAGGGTGTTGGGGGTTAGGTTTTGTTCCTTTTTATTCTAAAGAATTTTTTCCCCATAAGTTACCAAGGAGACTAAATGTCATATTTAAGACTATTTAACAAAACAAAGGGATAGGAGGGGTGGGGGGTGGCGGGGGGGATAACACGAGTTTTGGGGCAGTTTGTCACTCTGGTTTTTGGCGTTTGGGGAGAAAACACAGTTGGGTTGGTGCTTCTGCTAGAAGAGTTCACTCTCTCTGGAAGGGTCCAGTCCTGGGAAATGTGCCATCATCTGCTTGCCCTGGAATTCTGAGCTCCTCTGCCGCCCTGCGAGAGCTGGGCCAGCCCTGCTCTGCTGTCGTGGTTCTGTCAGCGCTGCTCCTCTTGCTACAGAGAGACCCTGCACACCCTGCCCTGCTGGGGACACCCTGCTCCTGCTGGGACACCCTGCTCCTGCTGGGACACCCTGCCCTGCTGGGACACCCTGCCCTGCTGGGGACACTCTGCCCCGCTGGGGACACTCTGCCCCTGCCCTGCTGGGACACCCTGCCCCTGCCCTGCTGGGGACACCCTGCTCCTGCTGGGACACCCTGCCCTGCTGGGACACCCTGCCCCTGCCCTGCTGGGGACACCCTGCCCTGCTGGGACACCCTGCCCTGCTGGGGACACCCTGCTCCTGCTGGGACACCCTGCTCCTGCTGGGACACCCTGCCCTGCTGGGACACCCTGCCCCTGCCCTGCTGGGACACCCTGCCATCCCAGCTACCAGCCTGAGACTTTTCCACTGTTCCCAGCTTGGTGCTCTGAGGATCCTGCAGAGGCACCGAGACCAAACTGCCCCGGGTTTTTGTGAAGCAAAGTCCTCGAAGTTCTTGGTACTGTTTTTGTTATCAATGCTGTAGTTGGTTTTTGTTTGTTTGATACATACCAGTAAAGAACTGCTATTTCTATTTCCAAAATCTTTTGCCTAAAAGCTTTTAACTGAAAAAAATTATAATTGGAAAAAGGGTGGTGGTTTACATTCTCCATTCCAAGGGAAGCTCCAGCTTTCCCTGGCAGATACCTGTCTTCCCAAACTAAGACACAGGGAACAATTCCTGCCCAATCTCCCATCCAGCCCTGCCCTCTGGCAATGGGAAGCCATTCCCTGTGTCCTGTCCCTCCATCCCTTGTCCCCAGTCCCTCTCCAGCTCTCCTGGAGCCCCTTTAGGCCCTGGCAGGGCTCTGAGCTCTCCCTGGAGCTTCTCCTCTCCAGGTGAGCACCCCCAGCTCTCCCAGCCTGGCTCCAGAGGGGCTCCAGCCTTTGCAGGATTTCCATCTTTCCCATTGCTCCTGGCTGGCCTCTGCCTGCATTCAACGTTGGGCTTCCTGGGAGGAGAAAGGGAGGAGTAGGGAGGTGCTGGGGGGATGGAGAGGTCCCCTCTGCCCTTCCCACCCTGATGGAGACCCCAGGGCATCAACTGGGAGCATATTCCCCACCAGTCCCTGGGATAAGGACAAAGTTTGCTCCTCCTGCTGCGTTGTTTGAGACATAGAGGAAGATGCAGGACACAGCCAAGCCTGGGAATTGATTCACTTCTGGGATGGAGGGAGCTTTCAGGAGCGTCTCTGGAAGGTTTTATCCAATCCTGGCCTTTATGGCCTTGCCTGAGCTCCCCCCATTCTCCTCCTCTCGTTCTCCAGACCAAAAGTCTTTTCCTATTGCTGCTCCTCTTGGGAATGGGCTCTTTGCCTGGCAAAGCTCCTTTTATGGTGTATTTGGGGGGTTCTGGCTGCCCAAACACCCAGCAGCTGTCCCATCCCAGGGCTGCAGCACAACAAACTTGCTGGGATGAGGAGCAGGAAAATCTGGGATGCCTCCACCTCCAGCCCAGTGGGTCTAAAGCACGGATGAAGAAGCAGCTCCACGTTGTTTGTTCAGACTTTACTGAGTGGCCTTGAGGAGGAAATGAGATCTTATTAGGGACTCTAATAATGCTCCAGATCATCCTCCGTACGGAGCAGATCCGAAGGATTAGCAAAACAAATGAAGTAATGGCTTTTCTGTGAAATTAAAATTTCGTAAGATAATCCAAAGAGGAAATAGAAAATTTATTTCAATTATGCATTAAACTTTCTCAGCTCGTTTTGGGTCAGGGTTTGAACACCAGGGAAAATTTACAGCAGCACTGGGGCAGAAGGAGCTGAAATCCTTGAGCCTGCTCTGGGCTGGAGCCATCATGGTGCTGGATTCCTGAGCACCCTAGTGTGTTCCCAGACACGCCCGGCAGCCCCAAACCTGCCTTTTCCCAATTAAAGTCCGGGCTGTGGAGCACGGACACGCTGCACGGCTGAGTTATTTGTCCTCAGCAAGAACTGCAGGAAAAATTGAAATTCCTGGCAGTGCTCTGAGCTCAGGACTCCTGGACAGAGAAGCTCTTAACAGATGGACCATCCCTTTTCGTCACTGATCACAGAGCAGAGCAGTGTCAGGAGGGTCTGGGGCTTAAATTGGGACTGAGCATCTCTTCTGAGTTGATTTTAAATGCTGAGCCCATGGCAGTGATTCCAGCCCTGCTGGGGTGACTGGGGACAAAACCACCCAGGCAGGGGCAGTTTGTGTTTTACACAAGATGTTTTTATTAAAACAGAATTCAATCAACAGCTTGGATTGTCCTCAGATGGAGGACGAGGATGTGTCACTCCATGGTGGCCCTGAGCAGCTGAGCCAGGCATGTCTCCATCACCAAATCCACAAGAAATTACATCCCAGAGCTCCATCCCGACGGGATGCTGCTCTAAAATGGGGGGAAGTGAGGTGTGGGAGGGGACACTTGTGACAAGAGGCACACTTGCTGTCACCAAACAGTGCCATAAAAGCCCTGCTGAGGGAGAAGCCTCCAGAAGAGATTTCATCCCACATCCTCACAGCTCCCAGGGCCTACTCACACCCAGGAAGGAAAACTGGGTAAATAAATCAGAAAATAAATTGCAATTCCGGCTCATTTCTTCTTCCTTGGCAATGTCCTGGAAAAAATCAGGACCAATCTCATAAATCTCAATCAAATAAAGCTGGTAATTCATTAGGAACCACAATCCAGGGAATGTCACGGCTGGTGACACCACAGCTTGGATTGGGAGCCTCCAAAGTGAGGAAATGAGAGTTAAAGGCATTTCCTTGGCTTTGTGAGCTGCCTCAGACAGGGCTCTTATCTTAATTGATACAGTCCCAGGCTTTCTCTGCACGCCTCCGACAACAAGTGTGGCTCTTTGTCCTCTCCAGTTATTAAAGACTCCGCTCTGGATCACGGGGATAACTGACAGGCTCACTGAGGAAGTGGCTCTCAAGGCAAAGCCCAAAAAATCTCCTTTTCTCCCTCTTCTCAAGGCAGGAGACATTCCAGGATGTTGTGGTTTGAAAACAAACCGAGTGAGAGGCTCCAAGTCAGAAATACAATTTAATGAGAAGAAAAGGGAAAATAAAATAAAATAAAATAAAATAAAATAAAATAAAATAAAATAAAATAAAATAAAATAAAATAAATGCAGTAATACAAAAAAGACCACCGAAAGAGTCAGAATACAACCTGAGGAGGGTGATGGAAGCAGTCCAGACAGGGTGGTCTTCCTGAAGCAGTGATCCCATAAAAAGATCTGGTAGCTCCAGTCCTCTGGGAATCCAGTGAGATGAGGGCTGCTTCTACTGTCCCAAATCCCAGTTTATATCCAGGTGAGAATGCTTGGCTCCTCCCCGTGGGCGGAGCATCTCCCAGTGGGATGATGAGTCATCCAGGAGGTCCTTGATGGCCCATTAAAGAGAGATAACACCCGGAGGGAGTTATCTGTGAGTCATGCAAAAGGCATTGATGGGCCATTGACTGAAGATGGTGATAGAATACACCCTAAACTACAACCCAGGACACTGGGTCACAGAATACACAGAGTTGGCTGGGACCCACCAGGACTGAGTCCCGCCCCCAGCCCTGCACAGGACACCCCGAGAGTGACCATGCGCCCAGGAACATTGTCCAGGTCTCCGGAATTCTGTCAGGCTTGGGACTGTGACCACTTCCCTGGGATTCAATCCTTCTGTCATTGTTTGAACACTTTGCTTTTGTCCTCTGGGGCAGAGGGTGGGATCCCAGCCTGCCCCAGCCTGCGTGTTGAGGAAGAAATCTGAAAGCCAGGCAGTTTCCCAGCCCAGATGGGAAGGTGTCCCGGCCATCTGGAGGCAGGTGGCTGTGAGCAGGGAGCATATGAAGCTCACTAAAGCTTTGTGTGAAATATCTTGATTTCAGCTTTTGTTTTTTCCTCCCTGGGGAGAGAAAAGCTCCACACAACCAGTGTCATACTGGGAGATACCCAGGAGCTGGGGACACACTCCTGGAAGGAGGATGGAGGGGGGATCAGGATATGGTGCCAAAGGGATTAGCCTTCCATAGGGGCTGGATATGGGCATTGTTCACCTTAATTTAGCCACTCATTCTTAACCTGCCTTGCAGTGTGTTCCTCTCCTGCAGGAAGCACAGACAAATCCCCCTGGACAGATCATTCCCCACCAAAATATTAAATTTCCAACACTTTCTCCACCAACATAATTTTTATTTTTCCCAAAGCTTTCCATGCCTCTGAGAATAAAATAAATCCCTTCTTTATTTATATTTTTTCTATATATATTTCCAGGGATGTGCTGACTCCAAATCTGCTGATTAAGGTGGTGTTTCCCCACCAAAGGGCATTTTCCAGCAGCTTTGGGAGGACAAGTGTATCCCTGTATGTGGAACAACGGAAAAGGAATTCCTTCCCAGTGTTTGGTGACACCCAGGAGCTGCTGTGGCTCAAACAGCACAAGGTGAAGATGCTGAGTCAAGGAGGAGGATGTGGGAGCTTTGCTTCTGCAGCATCCAGATCCCACAGGATCCCCCAGAAGCAGGCAATGGGCCCAGGGTTATCAGGACATACCCAGGGATAATAAAAAAACCATGTGGGATTGAAATAAAATAAAATAAAATAAAATAAAAATAAAATCAAACAACAACAACAACAAATAAAATAAAATAAAATAAAATAAAATAAAATAAAATATAGTAGGATTTTTATTAGCCAGGATCTGAGCATGGGGCATCCAGTGGAGAAATCTGTCTGGGATGTGGAATGGGGAATGGCATTGGCAGCATTTACTGGAACTACATCCCAAAATATTCCCATTACTCCCTAATGTGCCACGTCAGCACCTGGCATGGAAAACAGTCCCTGTTGATTCCTTCAGACTCCAGCAGATCCATAATGGGAAACAAATTGCGTGTGACTCCCAGGGTGGATGATGGCAATGGGCAATTGTGCTAACGGGCCTCAGTCAGGAATTCCATAAATCCATAAATACCCAGAGAGTCGATTCTCCGGAGCGTTCCTCCAGAGCTGGCTGAGACTGACAGCTGTCACTGGAGCTGACATCCCTGGGATGAGATGGAGAAGGGCAGCCCATGGATGTTGCACGTCTAAGGGAGCAAAAATCACTGTAAGGAACGGGCACCCCTGGAGCAGCCTGGGAAGGGAAACAATTCCCCATGGATATTTATATTCTAGGAGGTTTGCAAGTCTTCTAAATTCTGCCAGAAGGAGAAAAAAACCCACTAAACTTAAAAACCTGCTACAAATGGGGCATGTCAGAGTTATTCCAAGAGCAGTCTGGCTCTTCCCTACACGTTTCTATTTCTGATGGCACAAACAGTGGCTCAGGTCGTCTGTGAGGTGTCAGGAGTGATCCATGAGTTTGAGAAGTCCTTACATATCTCCAGCTCCTTTGGTGGGTGGTTTTCATTCCCACCTCCTCCCCGACCCCTCTGCAATTTCTCTTTCCAAGCTTATTCCTGCCAAAGCCACCAACTCTGCTTTTCAATAAAAGCTGGGACTCCTGAGTGACTCCCCCATCAAGGGATTTAAGGCAAACCCCACCACTTTTCACATTACTTTGAGCACCAGCAGTGGCTCAGCTCAGGGCTTTTCCTACCTGAAGTTGATGACAGGGAAAACTGGAGAGCTGGAAATGAGAAAGGCTGGGATGAACTTTTCCCAGCAGTAAAAGGAAAAGTGGGTTGTTGTTATGCATGTCCTGGAGTCCCAGCAAGTGCTGCTGAGTGGAGCTGTGCATCCACCGGAGCCACCCAGGAACCCATTGCTGCATCCAGAGAAAAATACATGGGCTGTGGTATGTTCCCAGCTGGAAAAGTTTTAGCTCCAGAAATCCCTGGCATTGCTGCAGGTTTGGGGGTGGCTCCTCCTCCTTCAATCCTCCCTTCCATGGGATGGTATTCACAGCTCCTGCCTCCTGGACCACCATCACCTTTTCAGGGAAACAGGGATTTAGGATCATCCTGCAGTGGTGCTCTTCATGTTTATACACCAACGTTTGCAACTCCAGCTCTCTCCAAAAAATATCCATAGCACCAAATCCAGATTTACTCCTCCTTCTCATAAGTGCTGTGGATCTGGGCAGATTTCAGCCTCACATTTTCTTCTGGAGAGGAGGGATTTTTTGGCAGTTTCTGGATGTTGTGAACAAGATTATGCCTCATTTTGGATAAACTCCTTTTTTGGCCATGGCAGCCCCTCTCCCTGCAGAGCAATGGGAATATTTGGGAATATTTGCACTGACACAGTGCAGCCATTTGAATTCACGTGGAGGCCGAGGTTTTCCAGAGAAGTTTAATTTCAATTAGTGGCCAAGATTGCTCTTTCTCATCTGCTGCCTCTGTAATCCTCCCCTTCAATTAAAATGGAGTTTATGCAATGTTAAATTAGAAAAAATCACCAACAATTCCACGGAATGGCAGCCTGTGCTTGAGCCCAAGTTGCTGCACATTCCTTTTGGGAATAAAACTGGGATGTGGGGGGGTTCACTCATCCCCTTTTTCTTTTCTTTTCTTTTCTTTTCTTTTCTTTTCTTTTCTTTCTTTTCTTTTCTTTTCTTTTCTTTTCTTTTCTTTTCTTTTCTTTTCTTTTCTTTTCTTTTCTTTTCTTTTCTTTTCTTTTCTTTTCTTTTCTTTTCTTTTCTTTTCTTTTCTTTTCTTTCTTTTCTTTTCTTTTCTTTTCTTTTCTTTTCCATCCCCTTTTTCTTTCACCTCCCCACACCTTTGGTTCCAAACACACAAGGCTTAATTGAGTTATCCCAGCTCTTCTCCCCATTCCAGCAGGGTGGGTGTCTCCTGAGGTTTTGAACCAGAACAGATTTCCTCTTTCCCAGGCACAACGTCCCTGGGGTGAAGCTGTGCAGTAAATTAGGAATTAACATCTGTAGTATCCACCACGCCAATCACGGCCCCACAACTGCCTCTGATGCCTCCCCTGAAGGATCCCTGTTGTGTGTTTAATAAAACAACCAAACCGGGGCTCAAATTTCCTTGCTCCTATGAAAAATTCATTGCTGCAGTTCCCGGGAAGTGTTGGTCCATGGGATTGCTGCGAGGGAAAAGCCTGAGCCCACGGAGCTCCTGCAGCTCTGTGGTGTTGAGTGGCTCCTGTCCCAGTGAGTCCCTAAAAATGGACATCAGGCACACAGGGAGGAAATTAAGGCAGGGAAGCAGATGCAGACAGAGAATTTGGGGTGAAATTTGGCTTAGTGATTTGGGCTGGGAAAGTCAAAAGGGCCCTTTCTGCCAGGAAAAACTCCATTTTCGATGGATTTTCTGCTTCCAAGGGGCACAGGAGGAGCTCAGAGCCAGGTCGTCGTGTGCTGGAGCAGGAGGGAGAAGTCCATCAGGGAAAGGAGCTTCCCTCTTTGCAGCATCACGCTGGTGCACATTGACTTTAAATATTGCCCAATTCCAGAGGCAGCAGCACCAACCCTCCCAAACTCCTGGGCAACTCCAAATGGTGATTTCCAGCTCAGCTGCTCAAATATGCACCCGAAAATGCAGCATCAATTGTGGTTTGGATTGTAAAAATTGCAGCTCCTGCTGTGCTGCTTGGTGACATAAATCAGCCAGTGCTGGGGCAGAATCCCAACACTCTATTCCAGCACGGAGCTGGCATGGAGCAGCTGAGGGAAGGATTTATCTCCAGACCCAATGCTGTTCCCAGGAGAGCAGCACGAGCAATTCTGCATGGCAAACATTCCTGGGCTGTGGGATACAGGGAGACACACACCTTGCTCCCTCCTGACAAACTCTCTGGGAGAGGCTGATGGGGAGCAAGTTTTCCACCTGAGTTTGTGGTGCTGATGGAGAAACCAAAGTGCTCAGGTCCAAAGGCTGGTGTGGCAGCAGGACTGGCAGGAATCTGAAATGGAGGGAAGATCCAAAGGAAAGTATTGTTTCAATTTGTATTTCTTACAGAGCTTTATTTCCCAGGTGGGGCTTACAGGTTCAGTATCATGACATCCAAATTTTGGTGGGCGAAACTGAGGCACGGGAAGGAAACATTCCATTGCAAGCTCAGGATGAGCTGGATCCACCAGGACCATCCAGTCCAACCCCTGGCCCTGCACAGACACCCAACAATCCCACCCTGGGCATCCCTGGAGCGCTGTCCAAACACTCCTGGAGCTCTGGCAGCCTCGGGGCCGTGCCCATTCCCTGGGGAGCCTGGGCAGTGCCAGCACCCTCTGGGGGAAGAGCCTTTCCCTAAATCCATCCTGAGCCTGCCCTGGATGTGGATGAGCCTCCAGGAGACGCTGCACAGAGCTCATCCCTCCCAGTCTGGGGTTCTATCATCCCTTTCACCTCTTTAAATCACTTCCTATGGCAGCATCTGCCTTTGGATGGGCTGGAGCTGCCCTGAGCCCATCGCTGAAGCTGGCAGCTCCCAAGAATACAGAAATCCCTGGATGCTTTACAAAAAGGCACTGGACTCTTTGAAATCCCCCTCTTCTGTCTGATATGGAAGGGAATCAGAATTGAAGGGAAATCTGAAGTGAAGGAGAAGATTCTCAGGAAAACTCCACTTCCATTTGTTCCTATTAAGGAGTTTTATCTCAGGGCTGGGTTTGCAGGTGGAGCAATGAGCTCCACTTTTTGCAGGGAAAACTGAGGCACAGGAAGGGAATGGCCCCCAGCAAACTCAGGGTGACTTTGGATGTGGATGGGCATCCAGCAGGTGATTCCAGGAGCTTTATCCCTCCCCTTTTGCCCACCTGGTAATTGTCCATCTGGCTTTATCATCCCTTTCAGCTCTTTAAACTCTTCTCATCCCCCTCTTTGAAGCACTTTATCCCTGGATGGGATGAAGCCACCCTGAGATCCATCCTAGCGTCTGGCAGCTCCCAAAGGACACAGAAATCCCTCTGTGCCCCACAAAAAACCACTGGGCTCTTTGAAATCCCCCTCTGCCATCCTGGGAGCTGAGCAGCCAGCTGGCAAGTTGGGAGGAGAGCTATGGTTAATAGTAATTAGAGATGTTAATAATTGAACAGATGATGAACCAGGGCAGATTAAAGCAGAGATCTGCTGAGGGGGTTTAGATGCATGAGTCCAATTAAAAAGAACAAGAGGAATTAGACAAAATTGAGGCTGAGTTCCCAAATCCCTTAAGCCTTGGCAGGAGACAGGGATGGGGTTTGTCCATTCTCTGCTCCATCCTGGGGCTGGGTTGGGCCCCTCCAGGTCTTAATTTGGTCATCGTGGTGCTCATCCGAGGGCAGAGCTCAGCAGTGCCATGGAGCAGCAGGACGGGCCGTGATTCCCAATGTTCCCACAGATCTGGGGGATGTCCCCAGCTCCAAGGGTGTTCATTGTCTCAGCATGTGCAGCCAGTGGAGTCACCTGCTGCTCCTGCCAAGAGCAGCTCCATGAAACCTCCCTGGGGTCAGCATCTCCGCAGCCCCTTCTTCCCAACCAGCCGTTATCTTCCCAGAGCTGCTTCCTCGGGCGTTGCAAATGCCACGGTGCCTTTCTCCCCAAATTCTCCACAGGGGAAAATGGGCATTTAATTTCCAAACAAACCCCTTGGACTTTTTTTTTTCTTTTTTTCCCCTGCTGCTCCCCAAGTGGTTGTAATAATAATAATTAATCATAAGCAGAGCTGACTCCTCTGAATGGGACAATAGTGACACTGGTTGGCAGCTCTATCGTCCTTCCCAGACAGCGACTCATTAATCCTGGCACAGCAGGAGTTGTTTTTAACACCCCAGTTGTCATGAGCAGGGCAACACCCTTGGGATCACTCCTGTCTTTCTGGCCCAAAAAAGTGATGGTCTGGGTTTGGGGCTGGTGGGAGATGCCTGGAGCACCCCACGGGGCTAGCATGGATTGGATGTATTTAAAATAAAATAAAACACAACCTCCAGACTGGAAAAGAGAGGGGAGCAGGAGGCTTGGAGCACAACACCCCAAATTTTTAGGGAGGCCCTTCCCACCATGGAGCTGCTCCTTTAAAAATTAATAGTTTATTCCACTTTTCCCCCTCTTCCCTCTAATTGACTGGTTCAGGGTTTATTTTTCCTCTCTCAAGTAGAACAATGGGAGGGTTTTGAAGCTGGCGATGCAATAACGCCGGAATCTTCACTTTCCCCGTTATGATTCCTCATTAGAAAGTTATTTCCCCACGATTTGAAATATAAATGATGCCTTTGATGTCTGCCTCTTTAAAATGGCTCTTTCTAATTTCCTTATTTTAATTTTTTTTTTGCCCAAAAAGATGCTTTCCCTCCCCCTTTTCCCCTCCCCAACCCTCAGCACCGCTTAACTCACCCCCAGTGCTCCGATGCGCCGCTGTAAACACGGCTTGGGCAGAATAAATAAACTGCCTGGAATTGCAAGATTTTGCTTTGAACAAATGGGATAATTGGGGCAGCTGGAAAAAAAAAAAAAAGGGAAAAAAGAAAAAAGAAACAGCCTTGGATGCGATTTCTTTTATTATATTTTTTAAAGGAGGGGGAAATAAAGGCTGAGCCTTCCTGCTTTGGCGCGTGGAGCTCTGAGTGGTGTGAGCCCAGCTGGGCGGGCGGTGCAGCCACCACTTGTGTCCCCACCACCATCTCCAGCTCCTCCTGCCCTTCCCCTCCCCACTTCTGCTGGTGGGGCGGGACACGGGCTGCAGTGTGCTGGTGGAGGCTCCAGATAAGGCCCTGCCAATTTTGCTGGGAGTTAATTAAAGCCGCTGCTCCTCACACTGGGGCAGTGCCAGCTCCTGCTGTCAAATATTCCCCTTTCCTTGAGCACTGTCCCTAGGGCAGCAGGGACAGAGGGAAGGAGGGATGTAATGTACAGGGAAAGCCTCTTCCCACCATCATCCCTGGGTGGATGAGCATCTCACATCCCATAAAGATTTCCCTGGCAAAGCCGGTGTGTGCCCACGAGTGCCAGGCTCTGCCTGCCTGATGCTGGTGATAAAACCCTGATGCTGGAATTTAATTAAAAACCATTCTTTCCCTGGCATGGCAGGATCCCACCCTCTGCTTCCAGATGGATCCACGGGAGCGGGTTCAGTGGGGTGTGGGATATCTGGAACGGTGACTCATGGAGTGTGGGACAGAGGGGGAACTGTGGGAGCACATCAGGGACAGGGGAGAGGAAAAGTGATGCCAGCCCAGGTTGGCAGCATCCCTCGGGATTCTGGGAGATGGGACATGCTTCCTGAGCAGCAGGGCCGGGCTGCTGCCAAGGCAGAGAAGTCAAGGGGAAAGCCACTGTATTATTTTTTATTTCTTTGGTTTAACCTTTCCCTCTCCAGATCCTCCAGCTGAATTTCCAGGGGTGAAATGTCCCATTGGTGCTGAGCACCCCAGGAGTGCAGGGGAAGCTTGGGGTTGTCCCAGCTGCACAATCCTGCCCTAGATTTATCCAAGGGTTGCTGGAAAGAAGCATCTAACTGAAAAATTATCAAGCTGGTGTATCCCTCTGCCCTGTAGCATCCCAAAAATCATGGCTGGTCGGGATTCCAGTTGTGTCTACCATGGAAAGGGAGCAGTGCCTGGAAGAACAGGTTGGCAAAAAGGGACCTTGGAAGCAGAGAACATCTCTGGAAACACCCAAAAACTCATGGGAACCCCCAAATAAATGCATTAAATCCACCAAAAAAACTCATGGAAACCCTCAACTCCAGGGCAATTTTGCCCCATCTTGTGCAAACCTGTCCCAGCTGACAAGGACTGAACACCCCCCTAAGTCACTGGATGGTGAGGGACATCCAGGATAACTTCCCTGGCCTCGTGGCCCATGGATACCTGGACAAGCTGCAAATGAAGATGGGAACAGACAGGACTGCATTTCACATCTACATCAGGCTTGTTTTTACCAGCCCTGAGAGCTGGACAATGATTATTTGATAAAAATAGGATATTAAAGAGAGAATCAGGCTCAGATGAAAAATTCAAGAGCGACTCCGATTTAAGTCTTCATCTCCCAGCGATGTCCAGAGGATGGATGTCTGCAGGAAAAGGACAAACTGCGCATTAGAGAGAGAGCCAGATGATAAAAACCTTCACTTAAAATATACATTTCTGCCTCACGTTATTAATAACATGCGAGATTAATATTTTAAATGGGATGAATTTTAAAAAATGTCATTTCCAAGCCATATTGGAAGTTTTTTTGCTGAGATTATGGAATGAGGGGAGGACCCCCCCCCTGTATTCATTGCAAGAGTGTGATGTATATTTTATAGATGTTAAATATAAATATCATACTCCATCCCCTCCTCATCCTCTCCACGTTTTCCTGTGTCTGTTTGCACTTTGGAGACAACACTGACCCAGCTACTTTCAAATGAGGCTTAGGGATTTGGGCTAGGGAACGCAAAAGGGCCCTTTCTGCCAGGAAAAATTCCATCTTCAGTGGATTTTCCACTTCCAAAGGACACAGGAGCAGCTCAGAGCCAGGTCCTCGTGTGCTGGAGCAGGAGGGAGAAGTCCATAACTCACTGCCGGGCCCGGGATGCATAATTTATCCCCAGCAATTCCCATCAATTGGTTATTAAAAGTGCCCTCCCTGGATTAAGCACGAACAAGTGAAGGGATAAATCTTGTTCCCAAGGTAACTAACTTCCAGTTATGCTCCACAGGGAAAACTTTGCTTAGTTTGCCCATTTTGCAGTCAAACAGGAGCGTTTTGGTGCAAAGCAGGGCAGCATTCCCATCTGTAACCTCCGTGAAGGTCCCTGATCCTCACGGGCTCTCCAATGATCATGGGAGTGTGGAAATAATAATATCTCTAAAAATAAAGTGGAGCTGGATCCGTTGGCATCCAGGGCATCGTTTTTGTGGAGCTCAAAGAGTCATTTCCCTGGATGGCCCCTGGATGAGGCACAAAGAGCATCCTGGCATCACTGAGCCAAACAAAATGGAAATAATTAGGGAGAAAAGATAATTTCCTGGAGCAAAGCACCCTCCAAGCTGCCATTCCCCCGCTGCTAAGTGCCGAGGATTGGAGCCCAGGGTCTCATTGAGATAAGGACCATGAGCTGCTGGGGCAGGAGGAAAGATTGGGGAGAATAAAACTGGGAAATATTCACTTCTGGAAGCTGCAGTCCTGGGAGATGGCTTTGTTGAGGAAAAGGTGCCTTGGACGACAGGGATGGAAATGGGAGGTTGACTTCTCTCCCTCCCCTCTCTGGGTGATTTTGTGCCAGAAGTTTGGGGGTTTTATCCTTCCTGATGTGACTGTTTGGACAAGATCCACCTTCTCTTGCCCAGGAATGCTCTTTACCCTGTAAGGTCCAGGTGTGCTGGTGCTCTTGGCTGGGTTTTTGGAAGGTGACATGGAGGGAAGAGGTCAAATCGACTCCTCTTTATTTACAGCAGTAAATAAAAAACTATAAATGTCCGTGGTAAATAATAAATATAAGTAAAAATCCCAGAGCAGCTGATCTTGCTGCATCCCAACTCCACTGTTTCCTCGTGGAAAGCCACATCCAACATCCCCGGGTGTCAAAGCTTTGGGTTCCCTGATCCTTGCTTCACATGGGGTTTGTTTCCTTGAGAGATTGTGGAATGTTCTTCCTATTTTCAGGCATTCTTTCCTGTTTTTAAACATTCCATCTTATTTTCAGTCTTTTTACTCAGCAATTTTTCTCCTTCTGTTCCCTGCTGGTCAGTAACACCCCCAGGTATCAGCACAACCTGGAGCTCTCCACATCCCCCATTGCTTCACTTCTCCTTTTTGGCATCATGTGAGAATTGAGAAAAACTTGTCCTGATACTGGAACCATAATAATGATCCCTCTGAAAAAAAGAAAACAATTAAAGGTGAAAAATTAAAGGTGAAAAAAAGGCAACAAATCTGATAAAATGGGAGTATTAGGTGCACACAGGTCCAAACAGTGAAAGAATAATTTAGTCCTTTCTTTCCCGAGGGAGAAATTATTTGGGCATAGAGGAAGAGGAGTGGCTCCGGACACATCAAGGTCTGAGTGGGGATGTTTAAATAATTCAGGCAGAGGAGTGAATAAAAAGCAAGAGGTTGGCCAAGGCAGGGATCAGCTCAGGAGCAGGCAGGTGATGGCCAAAGCAGAGGGAATCTGGGCTGGATCCCATGTCTGGGAGGGAGCAGCGGGGACCCTGCGCGGCTGCCGGGGCTCTCCCGCACCTCCGAGGAGCAGCATCAATAGATGGCACTCCAGAACTGCTCCTTCCTCCTGTCACACTGTGGGGACGCCGGAGAGGTGATGGATCAGCTGGGGAACAGCTTTGGGAGCTCCAATGTTCTCCCAGCCCTTCTCGCCTGGCTTGGGAAGGCAAAGCCATGAGCTCGGGGTATTCCAGGACTCCAGGCACGACAGGGAGTGTTTCAAAGAGAGTAAAAGGTTTCCCAAGGACACACGTCCGTGCTGGTGTCGGGACAGTCCCGCGTTCCCATCTGCCGTGCTCCCGGTGCAAGGGCAAAAAAACAGCGAGAGAGGGAGGGCAAAACCCCTCCAACCTCCCCCAGCAAATTGCTTTTATTTAACAGCCTCGGTCAGCCTCAAGTAGGTCACAAGGCTGTGTGTGTATCTTCAGAATAAAGTCTTTAATCGGCTGATGGATATGAAAAAATAAATTACAGTGGCAAAATGTAATAAACGTTAAAGGGAAAATGATGAGAGTAATATAAGTACATTGATTTAACTAGGATGATATAGAGGAATTGTCTGCTTTATAGGTCTTTAGATGTCTATTAGCAGCTCTGTATTAAGGAATAGGGCTGTTCTCTTGATATACTTAAGAGCTGTCAGTAATTCCTATTTCACACTCCACTGCTTCAATTCAGAGAGCTCCGTGCAGCCCCAGCGACCCCATCCCGGGCTCGCTGGAGGGTGACCGCCTGCCGAAGGTTTCCTTTGCAGCCTCTGGATTATTCCGAGCCCGAGGAGGAGCCGCTCGCCTGAATGACGCCTTCCCTGAGCCCGGCTCTTCCTCCCCTGCCAGAAAACCGGGCTTGGTTTGGGGGAAAAAAACCCCAAAGCTTCACTCTGCAGGATCCAAGGTGTGCTATCCCTGTGTTTGGGATCATACCTGCATTTCATTTTAATTTTTTACATCTGTCTCCATGTGCTTATTTTAACCCCAGGGGTGGGAAATGCGGAAAATCCATCCTGCTTTTCCTGTTGTCCACTTCCTTCTGCTGTCAAGTGTTTCAGCCCAGCTCCCAGGCCAGCCTTAACGAAAACACAGAAATATTCTCTGAAAGCAAAGAGGGAGACAGGGAGTCAGGAGCAAATTCACCCTCTGGGTGTGCCCGACCCTTTGGGCTGGTCTTTGACCACAGCAGCAGAGACTTTGTCTCTCCTTCACCTGAAAGGACACTTTAAAGATGAAAAATATATTTTTATTTAAGAAAAATAAAACCTGGCTGAATTTTCTGTATGAAAGAGGCAACTCCTGGCCAGGACCTCACAGATATTTGATGTTTTTCCTTTTCCTTTTGCTCCTGAGAGCCCCCAAAGGGAGGAGCAGCCTCCATCCTGGAGACACCAGAAAATTCATCCATCCCACATGGAAATATCCAACGTTGTGTCTTAATGTGAGAAAAAGGCGGATTAGCACAGGTTTTTCCCATTTCCCACCACAGAGAAATAAAAGCCCTCCTAAATTAGACCTGCAGGGTCTGTGTCCCTGCTCAGGAGAGGCTGGGATGCAGCTGGTGGCAGTAGCTTGGAAAGGATGAGCAGTCCAGTGCCACCAGCCATTTTCCCTCTGTTTTCTGCCCTTCCCCCCAAAAAAGAGATGGTTTCTTAAAATTGAAATTTTCAAAGGGAAAAAGCAAAAGGATGGGAGCGCTGAGAGGTTTGCAGACACCCAACACAGCCTGGGGAGGAAAAAGTAGATTTTTTGGGAATGTTGCATCTTCATCCTGCCTGAAAGAAGGGAAAGCCAAAGCTTTTACAAAATCACAGCAAAAAAAAGGTGCAACAAATGTTTTTTTCTCCAGGGTTTGTAGCTGTAGATGCCATGTGGTTCTTACCAGCCTCGGGATGCTCCCGGTGGAATGTGTTTCCATGATGTCCTAGGGAGAAAAGCCAATGTTGTGATAGAGCCCATTCCAGCTGGAAACAGCAGGGTTCAGCCCTCTGAGGATGGAGCAGGAGGGGTAGGACAGAGTTCAACTCCAACATCCAAATAAAACCCTGATAAAAAAAGAGATAGGATGGGTTTGATCCCAAACTGCTCTTCCTGCTTCTTAGCAGGAGAGAAACATTTTGGAAAGTATCAGAAACATGATAGAAAGTTGTTTTCCTTGATATTTCATAACATTTTCCCCTGCAGCATTTTGGTCGCTTTCTCTTTCTTTATTTTTTATGGCTTACAAGTAAAAGAGGTTATTATCGAAAATCTGTTTTTCAGGAACAGGAAAATCAATAAAAATATATCAGTTCATGCCTTTGTTAAAGAACCAGGAAAGGTCCCCCTGTGCAAGAAATAAACCCAAAATGTCTTGTTTGGGTTAGAAAGGGAACTTTTAACGCCTCATTACGGGAGAGGAATCCTGCACTTAACACCGAGGTTTTACATAGAGTTTGTAAAAATCCCAGTGCCACCGTGAGCGATTCCTAAACCAAATAAAAGAGGGCAGAGATCATCGAAGAACTGGTTTGCAATGATTGATTCGGCCAATTCCAGCCCTAACCGAATTTCTGAGGCTTCAATAATCTCTTTAACATCGTCAGGTCGGGCTCTGCACGCTGCCGCTGGTCCCACGCCGTTCCCTTCCCTCTCTCCATGAACCACCCAAAGCCAGGGATGCAGTGGAATTCATCTGGCACTTCCCTCGGAGTCTCCTGCCCTCCAAGAGTGGCTGTTTCACCTTTGGGAAGGACTCCAGAGAGCCGGCAGTGTTCTGCATCCCGGCTGGATCCCTGGGAGCTGTTACAGGGATGCAGAGCTGCACTTAGGCTCTGTAAATCAGCAGCTTTTAACCCCCCTGAGCACAAACACAGGGAATTTTCCCTATCCCTCAGTCCAAGCCATAGAGCTGAAGGACAAAGGTGACTTCTGTATTTTTAATTTATTAATCTCAGCTGCTCTTTGCTTTGCCTCCATGGGGATTTTCACCTCTATTTTCTTTTTTTTTTTTTCTTTTTTTCATTTTTTTTTCCCCTGGCCATATTCCAGCCGATGCAGGATGTGTTTGATATTGCTGTTCCCATATCAAAGCGCTCAACGTGCACAGATTTCAGTGAATTGTGAAGGAAAGCAGGGGATGCTTTTATCTCTGTGCCTCCTCCCAGGATCGCCCGGAGCCCAGACTCCCCTCTGTCTGAGCCCCGTGATCCAGCTGTGCCCCAAAGCCTCTGCCAGCCCAGGGAGGGGCTGCTGGGCTGGGGAAAGCCCCACACCTCTGGGGCTGGGAACAAGCCTTTGCTCCAGCACGGATTTCTGGACAACCTTCCAAAGGGCAGCAGGCTCGAGCTGTGGTACGGATCCAAGGAGGAGGTGGAAAGCTCCTGGTGCTCCCTCCTCACTCCTGACACTTCCATCTCACCCCTGGGACTTCCAGCTTTACATCTCTTTCCAGATGCTGGCATGTCCCTCCTGGAAGTTCCATCTTCTCCCTGGTGTCCCTCTCATTTCACCTCTGCTGTTTGCATCTCTCTTTGTGTTTCCATCTCATCCCTGGAGCTTGGACCTCAGCATTCCTGTTTCCATTTCACCATTGTCATTTGCACCTCTCCATTCCTGTTTGCATCCCTCCATTCCTATTTCCATCTGCCCATTCCTGTTTCCACTTCATCATTGCCTTTTGCACCTCCCCATTCCTTTTCTCCCCTCCCTCCTGGTACTCCCATCTCCATCCTGATTCCTCCATCTCCCTCCCGGTATTTGCATCCCACCCCTGGCACTTCCACCCCACACTTCACAATTCCATCTCCCCTGGTTCCTGTACCTCCCTCCTGGCACTGGCATTTTGCCCCTCTCCTGGTGGCCATGGTGGGTTCATCAGGCAGACATGACCAAGCCCCTGAGCCCAGATTCCACCACTCACCAGGTGGAAAACTCCAGGAGTTTGTATCCTCCCCACAGGAAGGAGCTTGAACATGGGATCCTTTTGGTTTTGTCCACCTTGGGTTCCATCAGGGACCATGCACTGAAGAGCTGGAAGAGGCTTCGATGTGCCAGGCACTGCAGGGGTGGGAACAGGCAGGATTCATCCCAGCACAGCAGGATGGAGGAAGAGGACAGCAGGGAAGAGGTGCAAAATCACCCCGCTTCAAGGAATGACTTTTAGGTGAACATCCAGAACATGGACGGGTTTGCTTCACTAAAATGAAAACTCTCTTGCCTGCCGTGATACGGATTAACCCCACAGAGGAGACTGGGAATGCTGAAGATTTGCTCCCCAAGTGCTCTGAATCCTAAAGAGGGGGTGGCTTGGGCCACCCCAAACCCCTCACTCAGTGTCCCCTCACCTGCAGGGCAGCTCCTCTGCATTCTCCTCGTAGCTCTAACAATGCCATAACACAGCATTTCTATATAATAACATTTATTGCTGCAGCCACCGAGAAAGAGCATTTCGGAGTGCTCTAGGAGCCAAATGTGCACAGCACAGATTTGTCTCCATAAGGGTCTTTCCAAGAGTGCTGCAGGAGGCAAAACTGAGGAATTAGGAACAAAACAAAACAAAACAGAACAAAACAAAGCAAAAACAAAAACAAAAACACAAAACAAAACCAAAAAAAACACCAAGAAGAAAAAGAAACCCTTCCACTGTCACCAAAGATCGAGGTGGAACGTCACATCTTGAGGACAAAATACGCAAACTCTGGAGAGGAAAGGCTTCATGTAGTGGAAATATCCATAGGCACAAAGGAATCCATTAGCATCCAGCTGTTCTTGTGGAATATTTGTCAAAGTTAAGGTTGCCTTCAAATAAAAACTTAACTATCACACCAAAAGTGATGCTTCATGTCCAAAAACTTCTGGTCCAGGATGAAATTGCTGGGATTTGGGGCTGGACACATGCCCAGGAATTGCTCAGAGCTGGAAATGGAGCCTGTTTTTCCCAGCTAACCAAAGACAAAACTCCACAACTCTGCTCTGTGCCCGTGTGCCCATCACCACCATTAAAGGGTATCCAGAGGGTGAGGAAAGCTCTCTGTGTCAATCCCGGTGGAACCAGCCTGGCCCACCCCAGCAGCATCATAAGGTCACAGCCAGGCATGGAGAGACACAGTCCTGCTGTCACCTCTCATCAGCCCTCGCTCCCCAAATGCCCTTTAATTAAGGGTTGTTAAAGACTTTCACTGCTTGGAGCCGATCCCAAGCCCGGGTTTGTGTCTGCAGCAGAGAAATGGGCAGGGATCTGTGCAGTGAGGAGAAGGAATGAGTGGTTAAAAGTGATGCTGCATTAATGGACATTAATGGACATAAAAATGAAAATAACCCGCTCAGGCTCTCTCATCAGCTCCGTGTCCTTCTGGCTCTGCCGGCCTTTGGATAAATAAAATATGAGGCTCTGCCCTGCACACGGAGCTGGGAGAGGCAGAAGCACCACTGGGGGCACTGCCCAGCCCTTCCCTTCCCTTAGCTCAGCTAATCCCAGATACTGACAAATCCACTGGTTATTGTTCATAACGAGTGATGCCTGTTAATGGCAGGGGCTGTGTCTTCCTGCATTTCCTCGGTGTCAGGAGACAGCTCACAGCTCTCCGTGGGACAGGGACACTCCTGGTCCTGCTGTTGAGGACATCTCCAGGCTGCCTGGTCCCCATGTGCACCTTCGGGTGTTGTGTCATTGAAGTTGTGGATGCTCCATCCCTGGAAGTATCCAAGGCCAAGCTGGATGGAGCTGTGAGTAAGGTGGGATAGAGGAAGGTGTCCCTGCCCAGGGCAGGGGGTGAAACCGAGTGGCCTTTAAGGTCCCTTCCAACGCAGGCCATTCCATGATTCTATAATCCTATAGTTCTATGATTCTGTAATTCTTTTATGACTCCGTGACTCCTTGATTGGTTCCATGACTCCACGATTGGTTCCATGACTCCATGATTGGTTCCATGACACTATGATTTCATGAGTCTATAATTCTGTGTTTTTATGATTCCATGACTCCATGGATTCCGTGTATGACTCCATGATTCCACGACTGGATGGCTCCATGATTCTACAGGCCAAGCTACTGTAAAGCTGTCATGGAGGTGGCCAGAGCCCTTGGGAAATTGGGATCATCCTTCTCCATGCCCAAGAAATTCCAGCTGCAATAGGACAAAGTCCTGGTGGTGGCTTTGCAGCTCAGGGAAGGAGAAGTGACCTCATGAGAGGAGAAGGAGAAGAGGGAAGGGATGTCTCCTTGCAGGGCATTTTGCCCTCTAAGGAGCTGCCTGGAATAAAATCCCTGGACATCTCAATGCCTCTGGCTGGGAAAGGAGATGTGGGACCAACCTCTTCATTCCAGGCTTTAATCCCTGGGGCCCAATTCCAACCTCATTTCCAGAGACACAAACCAGTCCCAAAAACATCTTTCCTGAGGAAAGGAGTGCAGAAGGTGCTCCAGAGGCTGTGTGGAGAGGAAGGCAGCACTGCAAGCTCTGGCTTCATTGGACATGGGAGTCTCCCCTCCAGAAGAAGGTGAGAGCTCTGGGGAGCTCCTGGAGTGGTTCAGACAACCATAAATCCCCAAATCTGGGGACTCTGTGCTGAGCAGTGACAGCAACTCATGGCTGACTGTCTCCAGAGGCACTTTGGGGCTGGGGGCATTGGCAGGGGTGGAAATATTCCCATCCAGGAGCTCCATGGGCTGGCCAGGCAGCAGCCAGGGGCCACCTGCCTGCAGCAGCTGGAATATGGAGTGAGCTGGAGCGAGAGCCGTGCGTGCAGAGGAACATCTCATCCCTGGAACTGCCAGGCTGCTCACAGAACAGATGGCTCCAGGTTAAATGTGAATTGCAAACCTAAAAAATAAAAATGGTGTTTGTGCCCTTCCTGGCACCTTTATGATATATAAAGATACAGCAAGTGGTTTTATTTCCTTCGGAGGAAATGTGGTTGGGTTTTTTATTCTTTTATTGGGTTTGAGGATTTTTTTTTTTTTTTTGTCTTGCATTAGGGAAACCAAGGCAGGGTTTTCCTGCTGGGAGCTGGGGGAGCTCAGCTGGATTTGGGGGGTATTTCAGCTCTGGGAAGGGGCAAAGCTTAGGAAAATGATAAAGCCGTAATGCAATAAATTGCATGAAACATGGAAATAATACAAGTTCTCCCTGCAGAAGACCAAAGGAGGGGTGGGAGGGTGTAACAAGCTCAGACTGGGACTGGAGCAGGGAAAAGCCATTGGCACCTCCAAGAGAATTCCCAAAGTCAGTTTGTCAGGCAAAGGGTGAAGGGCCCTCTCCTCCTTCAGCTGGGTGTCACCATGGAGTTAAGGCACAGCACAAAAATTACCTCTCTCAGCCATGGAGTTTGTTCCTGGCTCAGATTTATTCTCCTGGAATGGAATTAGCCAAGAAGTGGTTTGGAACCGCTATGTTTTACTTCGGGTTGGCTTGGAATGAGGCAACAGAGAGGTAAAAGCACTCCTTCAGCCCCACTTCCCCTTCCTCAGGGCAGGTTTATTCCCTGTGACAATCCCTCTGCCTTATCCCAACAACAGCTTTAAACACAGGTGGGACAATTAAATGGAAAAATAAGATTGTGGTTATTCCATAATCTTTCATTAATGCAACACTCGCTATTCAGACAGAGACAAAAGAGGCTGTGTGTCTTTTTTGGAAAATAAATCTCCCACTGCTTATTTTTTTCCCCCCATGTAGCGAGAAAAAATATATTATTCATATGGAGACAAGGACCAGCTGAAGGACTTGCAGCTGAGGCTGTGGCTGGAGCAGCAGGAATTGTGCCTGGCAGGTTTGGAGCTGGGGACACTGTGAGAGAAAATCAGCATCGGGGTAAGCAGGGAGAAAAAACCCATCACGGCTCACCCACGTGGCAATTTCCTCCTGCAGCCAGGGAAACGGAGCCTTTGGGCTTGGCTTTGTCAATTAATTCAACTTCTGGTTCACCTTTTGGAAAGAAGGAAAAGGGGGGAAAAAGCTTTTCAGAGCTTTCAAAAATAGTGCAGCAAAATGTTTTGGCATTTGTGAAACAAAGCCTTTCACTTCAGAGGTACCAGCATGAGCAGCTCAGCGTTTTTCAAAGGTTTGCTGCTCTTTAATTCTTTTTTAACCTGAAATTATTCATCTCATTAACATAATCCTGAATTCACACTGCTCTGGTCCTCCTCAAACATCATTTCCAGCAGATGCACAAATTGATCACAAAACCCCCTTCAGTGTGGATTGACCCCGAGGCCCTGGTTTTTCCCAGATTCCCACCTTATTCCTAATTCTCCCATCAGGAAATCCACCTGTGACCTGGTGGTGAGAACTGCACCTCCGTGACAAACCCACCTGGGGTTCCCCACATGCCCAGGAGGGTTTGCAGCAGCCCCCAGCAGGTTCCAGCTGTGGGGAGGGTGGGACTGGGCTGGGGATACACCCTAGGTCACTGAGCAGCAGCAGAGCTGTGGGTGAGGGGGGTTGGTTTGTGGGGATAAATTCAGAGCAAATTCTGCTGGAGTTATGCAACATAAAGACAAAGTGTGCTTGCTTCTGTCACAGATATAAATACCTACAGGTATATATAAATATGTACATATACTATATAAATATGTAATGCACATATAGAATATAAATATATATCAATATTAGATATAAATATAGTATTATATATATTATATACAATATATAAATATGTCATCTATAAACATATAATACATATAATGCATATAATATATAAATCTGTAAATCTCCATTTGGGAGCATCCTCATTGCTTTCTGTTCATTCCCATCAACTTTGTATCCCCCAGGTCCCTCCATGGCCCAGAGGAACGTTTGTGGCCGCAGCTGAGTGTGCTCCTTCAGACAACACATCCCCATCTCCTTGCTTCTGGATATACCTGTGGGAAGAGGAGCCTGGGTTTAGAAAATGGGAGGTCTCCATAAATCTTCATTTTGGGTGTGTGGTTTTGGGCATGCACATCCCCAAATGCAGGACTTCAACAAAATGCTTCAGGCAGGGAGGGTCTGGGGGATTTCTTTCCTCTCCAGTCGGTCACAGCCATTTTGTTGTCAGCATAATTCCATGGATTTCATCAGAAATGTGTTGAACAGACAACACATTTCTCCCTAAGTGGTGGAGACACTGATTGTGGAGGGATTTAAATGACATATAGATGTGGTACTTGAGGACTTGGGTCAGCTGTTTAACCTCCCTTGGGAGTGGAGGGTTTAAATGTTGGACTTGGTGATCCTGGAGATCTTTTCCAGCCTAACCAATTCTGCGATGCTATGAAAAAGCCTTCCCAGGGAGGGCAGTGCCAAAGGACTGATGCAAACTGGCTGCCACCGGAGCTGGAATTGGCACAGGGTGCTGCTCATCCCTGCCTGGAGCTGTGGGGATTTGCAGTGGGATAGGCAGCTCACAGGGAAGGCCTTTTAGGATGTGAGTTCTTCCTAAAAAGCACAATGGGTCTCTCCTGGGTTCTTTAGGACCCCCTGCTCCGGGTGCTGGCACCTGAACTGTTGTGGAGGAGGGAAGCTCCGAGTCCGTGCCTGTTCTGGAAGGTGCTGAACATCTCTTTAGCTCAAGGGCTGGATCCTCATTTCCACTCCAGCCTCTCCAGGCTGCAAATGCAGCTCCCAGAGCCCTTTAATGTTCAGAGCAGCTCAAGTGTAAATGAGAATCAGGCCCTCCAGTGCCATCTCTTTTCTTCCAAAGAGGAAAAATCTCCTTGACTACAGGGAGTGAAGTGGGTCAGGACGGTTTGGCGTTGACTTAAACCTCTCCAGTGCTGTGCTGGGTTATGGCTGCCCTTCACTGGAGAGCCGGAATGTTTAAGCTACTTTTGGAGGCAAGAAGAGTTTGCAAACCCAGGCTCGGCATCTGTGCGAGAGAGAAGATGCTCTCCCCATCACACCAGCATCAGGCAGAAGGGTTTTCCCAGATTCCATGGGAGCAGAGGTCTCTGAGGAGGAGCAGAAAAGCAGGCAATGGTCAAGGACAAGGAGCTCTTGTGGCCTTCCCTGCCAGAGCAGTGACATTGCCCAGGCGTGCCCGGCGCTGCCGTTCTGCTGCACTGATCTCCTGCATTTTGTGCTCCATTGCTCTACGAGAGGACACGGTGTTTGGAGTGTGGAGACATCAATCTGGGCAGTGGCTGGGGCTCCTGCTGTCAGGGACTGAAAGGTTCTGCAGTGGAGAGGCAGCGGGATTCATCCACAGAGTAAATACCTGGGGATGGTGTTAATTAGTGCAAAAGGAGGGGGAGGGAGGTGATTTGGCTGGGATACACAAAAGGATGTTCATCTGCCAGGGTAATGAGGCTGGACCAAGTTAATATCTGGGGCTGGAATGTGTTCAGATGAGGACGTGTCAATGCCTGGGAATGAGGATTTTGGAGATGTGGCTGTAAAAGCTATCCAGGATGTTCAGAAACCCAGGATAAGGTCACTGTGACCCTACTGATGATGGTATTGAGGACACCCTCTTACACAGAGGGTGCCAGCCATGTCCCTTCCCCATGTCCCAGCACTGCCACAGCCCCTGGATGACTCCAACCCCTTGACCTGGAGCTGGGAAACCAAGGTAACCTGTACCCACCATCCCCACTCCCAAGGCAGCCTGGAGCCCCTGTCCCACTCCTCTCCAGCTCCCACCCTCCCATTCTGAGAGAGCCATGGGATGGGATGGGCTGAGTTGCATTTACTGATTCATCACCTCTCCAGCGACGTCAAAGAGCCCTCTCAGGAGTTTTCTTGGCACTTCATCAGAGAAGAGCTTGGCTGTGGCGTCTGAAGGACTTCTCAGGTGAGGCACATCCTCCCCAGAATAAAATCCCAGTTAATGCACAGGTGTGGAAAGGACAAGATTCCTTTTGGCACCACATCTCCCAGCAGCTGATTGCAGCCTCTTCCCAGGAGGGATGCAGGGACAGGGAATGCCTGTGCTTTGCTGCACAACCTATTTACTGTCTCTTCACCACTCCCACGTCACTGGAGCCTCCAGCCTCCTGCAGGGTGAGATGGGGTCCTCCCCACCACAGGGACCCTGCAGGGATAAGTTAAGGGACTTGGCAGGGGTTGCCATGGATCTCGCTTTGATTTCCCAACAGAAATCACCCTAACAACTGACTTCAATCATCACAGGAGAGATCCAGCATCCTTATCCTCCCTTTACACTGAGGAGAATGTGCCAGGGGAATCTGAAATTCAGATTCCTCCCATTTGAATGGTATCTGTCCCTATCACTTGTGTAACAGCAGCTTCCAGAGGCTGTGGAAGTGACTCCCCATGTGCTGGATGCTGCCCACATCCAGCCCTTCCGTTGTTATCATCGCTATTGTTATGGAATAAATAATTCCTTAAGCTTCCCTCTTTCACTGCAAATTGTCCATGAAACGCTTGCAATCTCTGCAGAGAGACACCTGGCTTGACAGCCTAAATCAGATCAGTAATCAAATCCTGATCCCAGCCCCTGCTACCTGCTCTGAGTTATTGGGACCACAAGGTGTTGGAAAAAAATCAACAATCTCTGCAGCAATAAAAAATAAAGGAATATGGAGGAAAGGTTTCTTCCACTTAGAGCTGAGCTGGAAAGATCTGGATCGCTCTCATATTTGTCATTTACTCTTTATTTCTAGATGTTTGAGCTCTGGGTCTCAGCAGACCTCAGAGTCCTGACCTGCACCAGCCAGACCAAGGAAACCCAGCGGTGACCAAGACAAAATAGATACAGAGCACAGAGAGCAGGGCCAGCAGGGATGGAACAGAATGTCAGCTCTTTAGGCTACTCCTAATCCTGGAAAAAAAGCTATATTGTGCAAACCCCACAATGTTTTAATGGCTTGCAAAACTTGTCCTGAATAAATTCCTACAATTCCCTAACTGGGTATGGCTTGGATGCTCCATTTGGTGCCTTGCTTGGGGCATCAAGGAGCCAAAATCTGTCCTCAGTGATCTATTGTCAATGATTTTTGGGGTTTTTGAAATTTAGCACCTCTTGTCCATATATGATGATGAAAGCTTTGCCCCCTGTACCCAGCACAGCTGGAATGTCGTGGATGAAGGACCCCAGGGATCAGAGCAGCCACAGCTGGATCTGTACCCAGCCTCTGCCTCTGCAATTGGTCTCCTCATAGAGACAGACAAAGCTGGAGGCTCCAAACTGCACTCGCACCTCCTTCTAGGTTTTTTTGGCTCAAAATATCCCTGCCTGGAGAAATCAGATGTTGTTCCACAGGCTGAGGATGGGGAGAGAACAGTGGTCCCTTCCAACCCAAACTTTGTTGCACCCTTGATACCCCTCTTTAATTATTCAGTTGCACCGGAAAACGAATTTTTCTTCATTTTCAAGTGGCGCTCCAAGGCTTTGTTTGTAAGATGGGCTTTTTCTGCTGTGTTTGTCCCATTCCCCCAGTGCTTTGCTTGGCAGAGCAGCCAGAGCTGCCTGGGCTTGCAGCCTCCACCTTCCCACTGCTCAAAAAAAAGCAGCCCCAGCTCCAGAGAAAGCAAATGGGAGGCTGGAATTTATTTTCTACCCATTTAATCAAGCGCCAGGGAAGGAGTTGGATGTGCTGGCCCCCGATTTCACATTTGTTTCTCTGCCTGACTGAGCACTAAAGCCTCAGCAAAGGCTTAGAGAAGTCCTTTCACCACAACAAAAACGTGGCTCAGAAGTGGTGGAGGGAGATCAAGCACCCAATTTCTTCTCTCTGGAGAACCAAAGTCACTCATGGAGAGGTTTGATCCCTGCTCTGGAGGAGATATTTCCACCTGCTGGATCCATGCTGCCTCCCACTGCCTTCCCCACTGCAGCACTTCCCTGAGGATTGTGGCTAAATGGGATTTCAACTCCCCCATCCTTATCGCAGCCTGCTGACAGCTGACCAAGCCTCGGGCTGATTCTTTCTCACTCTTGAAAAGCCATGTTCACATTTATATATCTCCTTTTTCCCAGCCGCTGTGGCACTGCCTTGATCCTCTCCTATTTGCACTTGCTCATTCTTCCCGGTTTTCTGCCTCGCTTGGCGAGGGCCAGGAATGTTTTAAACACTGCTTCAAACATTGCAATGGTGTTTCACAGGGATAACCCTCCCAGGTATTGCCTGGATCTCGCCCAAGGCTGGCAGGAGGAGCATTTGACAGCCCCAGGGTGGGGGCACGGCCACTCTGAATTTGTAGGAGGGAATTTACAGCGACACAGGGAGGAGATTACATCCCAACAGTGGGATAAGGTCTATAAAAGGAGAAACTCTTGACTTGCCCCATGCAGCACTTACCCAGCTGCAAAAAAATCCTCTCTTTTCTTCTCTCTGCTAGTAATTAAATCACTGGATTCATGTCCCAAATCCTGGGCTTGGGAAGGCTCAGCCTGTGTCCTGTGAGGGGTTGGGGTGCCAGGGAATTTTGGGATGCTCAGACATCAGAGGGTTGCTCTGTGTTCTGATCCTGTGTGTTCATCCCTCCTCCAGCCTCTTTAATTTTCCTTTGCTCCCAGTCATGGAGTGTTTAAATGCCTTTAATGTGACAAAACTGGGGTACACGGCAGGAATTGGGGTCCCAGTGTTGTCCACTTGGAGCTCCAGGTTTCTATTCCAAGGTCCTGGAGCAACATGGTGAGGGGGAATGGCTTCCAACTGCAAGAGAGTAGGTTTGGATGGGATACTGGGGAAGAATCATTCCCAGGTGCCCAGGAAAGCTGAGGCTGCCCCATCCCTGGGAGGGATCCAGGGCCTTCCATGGGTGGTGGTTTCATCCTTCCATAGGAATCTCTTTGCTCCTCCCCCTCCAGCTCCTTCTCAGTTTGGGTGAGTACAGGTACAGACAGAGATGCCATGGATACAGTGGATACGGATATGGATGTGGATATGGTGGATATGGACATGGATATTGTGAATATGGATACATATATGGATATGGACATGGACATGGACATGGACGTGGATGTGGATGTGGATATGGATATGGTAGATATGGATATGGTGGATATGAATATGGTGCATATGGATTTGGATATGGATATGGATATGGACATGTGTCAGAGACTGTCCAAGGATGTGATGTGCCTCATGACCGTCTTCAATGACTGAGGATTGAGACCCCAGACTCTGAAAGGAGCCCTGGCCTGGCTGAGGTGGAACGTTTGCCAAGTCTTGGAGGACTGGTCTGCATCTCCATGAGAACGGAGTGCAAGAACAATGGAACTGATCACAGTGGACTGAGCCAAGGCTGCTTGTCCAAACTGGTCTGTCCATACCAGAGTACGGCACGTACGGTGTGCAGCTTGTCCCTGAGCACCCAACCTCGACACAGGTGGCTCCCGCTCTGGCTCTCTGCCCCTCATTTTGCCTCAGCACAGGTGGCTCCCGCTTTGGCTTTGTGCCACTCGCTTTGGTCCCCGCCTTGACCAACTATAAAACCCTGGAGACCCCTGCTCACCTTCGTGATCACCCCACTGGAGAAGATCGTGTCTATGGGCATCTTGGCCTCGAGGACTCGTCCCTCCACGTTGGTAGCTATAATCCCCTTCCCCTCTTTCTCTGTCTTTTCCTACTATTCTTTATTTCTCTCCCCACTATCACATTTGTTGGCACTAAATAAAGGTGCATTTTTGATTGAGTAATCTGAGTTGTCCCCCGCTGTGTCTTTTGCTCTCTGAGATCCTTAAAACAGACCATCAGGTTTCCTGCATATATTTGCAGACCCTGATGTAGGGACATCCATGTACAGCAAGGAGAAGGAACTCTGCAGACCTGAGATATTCTAAAAACATGTGGTTTTATTGCAAGGATAAAGAGGGCTGCTTTCAGCCACCAGCCTCGGCTGGAGGGAAGCCCAAAGAGAGAGGGAGAGAGAGAGGGGGGATGAGGTGAGGGAGGTAAGAAGATTGCCAGGGTCAGGGCGGGAGGAGAGAGGGAGGTAGAAGAAGAAGAATGAGGACCTTGTTACAACACATTATATCTCCTTTTGTGATGAATATTCTAATTTACAGTGACCAAACGGTGCAAGATACAAAACCTACAAACTTTGCATGCAGCCTATGAGAACTGCTAAATTACCAAATAATCCTGTATTCTAAACTCTAAAGACTACTCTTCTTATGTACTTTTTCCTTGATGCCTTGGCAGGGAGGAGATGGACTGCATTCTTGGGTCCTTTTGTTTTCTGTCCTTCAACCTACCTCCAGTTAATCACCGTCTTCCTGCCTGCCATGCCTACATCTCAAAGCTGGCCTTCATTTCTATTTCACTCACAGGTTTTACATCTCCAGTGTTTCTTACCAGACAATCATACCCATAAGCCCTTCCTGTCCCATCTTTCCCAACATCCTGACACATGGACATGGACATGGATATGGATATGGATATGGATATGGATACGGACACGGACACAGACATGGATACAGACACGGACATGGATGTGGACATGGACATGGACATGGATATATGTGCTAAGGGCATAGATATAAACATAGATGTTAGGGATATGGATGATGTGGATATGGATATAATGACAAATACAGGTCAGATACAGGTACAGATACAGCTAGGGGTATGGATTTCATGGATAGAGATACAGATTATATGGATATAAATTATATGGATATGGTTATCAGTTATATGGATATGGATGGAAATGACATGGGTACAGCAACAGATGCAGATACAGGTACAAAAAGTGATATGGATATAGATGATAAGAAAATAGATACTGATATTAAAAAAATTAAACGGTCACAGACATGGACATGGACACAGACATGGACACAGACATGGATGTGCATGCTGAGGATATGGATATAGACATATATTTCATGGATATGGATATATAGACAGATATAGGTGTAGCTACAGGTGCAGACTCTGGATATAGACACAGGCTGGATGAATATGGATGTAAATTATACGGATATGGATACAAATTATATGGATATGGATATGGATATGGATATGGATATGAATGGTATGAAAATAGCTACAGATGCAGATGAAGATACAAATATAGATGATACAGATACAAGTATAGATAAAGATAAGATAAAGATAAGATAGAGATAAAGACAGGTACAGATATAGATACTAGAGCAAGGTATAGATATATAGATATGGTTATGGATATAGATATAAATCCAGGCACGATGCCATGAGAAAAGGATGTTATTTTGGGCCACTCAGCCCCTGCTCATGGGGAGAAAGCCTCACCCCAAGCCAAGAAATGAAGGAGGGAAGAGGAGGGAAGTGGATCTGTCCCACTGGAAGCTCCTGCAAAAGCCTGTGCTGGGACAAAAGGCATTCGTTACATTAATTGGTGCTGGAGATAGTGCCGAACAAATGAAAGTTATTAAAGGATGGGAGATGGATGGAGCTCAAGGCATCCGTTTGTTTTGCCAGCGCCAAATTCATTTCCAGAAAAAGCCCTTATCAATTCCCAGGGAATAGTTTGCCCTGTCAGTGCCGAGCGGGTGTTAATGTTCTTTACGGCCCCGTTCGAGCTGCTGCAGTGACACCAATCTAAATAAGGGAGGAAGGAAGGCTTAATCAGCCTGTCACTGACCAGTTATTAACATTTGAGAACAAGGGCATTAAAGGAGAAAATTCTGAGAGGTCAATTTGTACTTGAGGAGAGGAGCCGAAAAGATAAGGAGGACAGCAGCCACATCCTCCAGGCAGCGGTCACGGCGCCGGCCATGAGAGTGGGATGGACCCGGCTGCCACGGGGACACCCAGGAGGCACAGAGGACACGGGGATGGCCCAGCTCAGGACTCACACTGAGGGTGCCCCCAGTGAGGGTTTCCAGCTGCCACCCAGCTCCCCCCATGCCCTTGGCAGAGGTCTCCCCCTCCCTTTCTGACTCCGGTCCCTGTGCCCCAGAGCGGCTGCGATTGCTCTGACAGCCCCGTGGGATGAAAGCTGTGTGCTTAGATATGGTTTATCCCTTCCAACCCCTGATGATAATCCGGGATTAGTCTTCCCTGGATATGATTATGTTTTGCCCACTCTCTTTGAAACGACTCCGTTCTGGCCCTTTTTGCTGCTGCTTGTCCCACCAACCCTCAGGAAAACGAATTGCCAGGTTCTGACAAAGCCCTGCTCACAGCCAAGTCCCCCCAGGATCCCAAAAGGCCTGACATGTGTGTCCCTCACAGGCTGCACAGCATCTCATCCCTGCTCCAGAGCTCAGCATCCTCCTCCTCCAAACACCCATCACCCTCATGTCCCCATGCAGACCATGCAGGAACCTGGTGTAAAATCCATATATTCACCTTCCATAACACAAAACGTCCTCTGGTGCCTCTGGACCTCACTTCCCCAGGCAGCTGGATCTGTGGAGAAACATCACCGGCTCTGCTGGGGAGCATGGAGCCAACTGGGAAGGCAGGGCTGCTGCTCCATGTTGGATTTATTCTCTCGCTGTGTCGCTGGGCCATCAAAGGAACTGTGTGGGAACTCTCTGGCTGTTTGCAGGAGCAGCAGCAGAGCCAGCAGCTATCCCTCAAACCATTTCTCCAGGGGGAAGGTAAAGGGAGCAAAATAAAAATCCAAAATAAAAAAAAAAAAGGAAAATCAAATTTGCATCAGAGGAGTCAGGAGAGAGACTTTCTAATGTGGTTGTTTATTTTAAGAGAGAAGATGGGGTGGGATGGGATGGGATGGGATGGGATGGGATGGGATGGGATGGGATGGGATGGGATGGGATGGAATATGTTGGATTGGGTTGGGCTGGGTCAGAAGGGCCCTTCAAAAATCATCCACTCCACTCCCTCTGCAATGAGCAGGGACGTTCCTTTTGTTTTGTTTTCAAGCTCAGTGTTTACAAGGAACCTGATTTCCAGGGACTTTGGAAGGCCTCAGGATGCTGCTTAGGATGGCATTGCCTCTGGTGGGTAACATAAATCCTACCACAACAACCACTGGAAGGGACTCCTGGCTGGGAGGAGATTTGGGATGCAGCGTTTCCATTGTGGAGCTGCCTTCAGCGCCCAGCTGTGTTACACAAACCAGTTCTTGCCATTCACAGGCCTCCATCCGTGTCATTTGGGGGCTCCAAAGGTGCAGGGATGCACCCAGGATCAGGCTGTGGATGAGAAACAGCCGGCATATTCCAGCCTTTGGGACAGTACCTTGTCCTCTTCATTTATCCCCCTTTTTCTTCTTCCCAATGGGGTCCACACAGCCAGGACCTGCTGGAAGGTTTCACTGTGTTTCACACTCTTTTGCCAGGATATCCCTCTTTCCCCCTTCTCCCCTTATCCCAGATGCCCAGCCCATAATAACTGACCCAGCACCACTAATAAAGGGAAAATCATTAAATCTGAGGAGGTGCAAAGGACAGTTGTTAATTTTGATGGAAATTTTTGCTGGGGAGCATCCAACCCCTCCAATCCTATGCTTGGCACAGCCCTGACATCCCTGGATGGGGTTTGGGGACCAAATGAGGATGTTTAGTCCTTAACATCTCACAGGAGGGGGGGAAAAAATAACACCGAGCCTCCAGTCCTGGTCCTCATTTCTCTGATGGCCCCTCTTGGAAGATTTGAATCCATGAAAGATGGTTTTAATACCCGCTGTGCCGCAGGGAGATTTGTTTGGTGACAGCTCGTGTTAAAGTCAGCCAAGCCCAATCCACCCGCTAAATAAACAACACCAAAACTTGGGCTCCCCTCGCCGTGCTGGGGGGAGATGGATGGGTTTTATTATTGCCATTATGTCAATTATTATTATTATTATTTATTGGGCAAATGGAAGGCAAAGCAATTCCTTCTGCCCGTCCCAAGGCCCAACTGGCAGGGCTGGCTCGGGATGATGGAGGAGCAGCACAATAACAGCAAATTATAAATCATCGCCTTTTGTTTGTGGCTGAGCGCTGCGAGTCAGCGTCGGTGGATGCACCCTCCATCCACTTCCCAAAAAACGGGGAGTGTGTGTCCCTCATGGAGGAAAAGTGGCCCGGCACTGATCCCAAGCCCAGCAGGGAGGCTGTGGCCATCACACCCCAGCTGCCCTCAGCACACGTGGGGTGAAGGGAGCGGGTTTGCCTGTGATGAGGCGGCCCCAACAGCCACTCAAAGTGTGGAATTTGGCTTCCCTTTCCTCATTAGAGCTGATTACACTAATTGACATGTTTGTTTACAGTGGGATATATTTTGTTGTCCTTTTCCTTCCCCAGCTTTGTTATTTGTTGGAGCTAGAACAATGTAGCTGTTGCCAGAGTTGGAAAAAGAGCAGATCTCCAGGGAATGGCCACCTCCTCCTGCAAGGCAGGGCTGGGACGAGTGAGACTTTTATACCACAGACCCTTGAGTCCAAACCCTTTTATACCAAACACACCTGAACCTTTTCAGCCCAGAACTTCTTTTCCAAAGTGCTCTGAGCCTGTTTAAAAGGATTAACTGCCTCTTAGTTACCCAGCCATGACTTTCCATGAGGAAATCTCCTTGCACTCCATATTCCCCCATGGAATTTCATGTCTTGTTCTCACCCCACCATTAGATGTGGCCAGCCTTTACAAAGCAAAGATGCAGGGATGCTGGAAGCTGAAGGAATATGGGATATGGCACCCAAATGTGGGATATGGTACCCAGAGCAGCCCAGAAATGCTTTTCCCGTCCCTTTGGTTCAGGCTCCTCTGTGCTGGAACCACAGCTGCTGAACAGCTCAGGTTTTCAGCCTCTGCAGCACTGAGACACGGGCGTTCACACACTTTGATCCTGAAAACTGAAATAAATGATCCCCTTGGACGGAACAGGGACGTGGCAGTGGAGTCCATTTGGAAGCTCAGCCGGAGGGAGCGTGAAGTGCCCCCAGCCCGCCGGGGCGCGTCGGGAACAGCCACATTAGCGCCTCAATCAGCATTAAATTCCCGATCAGCCTGGCTGCGTTCTGAACATCTCCCATCTAAAGGTCGGGCAGATCATCTGCTGTGGAGGCACGGAGAGGGAGCAGCGGAGGAGCGGCGCCGGCACAGAGAGGACGAGGGACGCTGTGCCGGCTGCAGAGCGCCTCGGCTCTGTGTCGGGGGCTTCTTCTTGGTGCTCTCTGAGCTCAGGGCTTGAAAGGGGCAAGAAAACTCCTGAGACATCCCCAATTCCAACACATTCAGAGTTTTCTTAAAAAAAAAAAAAAGAAAAATCTAAGAGGGTGATGCCACAGGAGCATGGCACTGTCAGGAGCAAAAAAGTATGATTGAAGTGGAATCTCTTATCTGTACATCTTAGAGGGGAAATTTAAGGCAAAATGGAGCTTGAGTCAAAAGCTGAAACGTGAAACCATCCAGCAGAAAAGGAGCAGGAACACAACCCTGCTTCAGCCAGACTCCCTTCAGCCTTCCTCCTCCTCCCCCGGAACATCTCGCCCCACACCCTGAGAGAGAGAGGCTCCCTGCGTCAGACACCGCAAGCCAGGCCCTCACACCCCACGGCCCAGCAGCCAGCACCCTGCCGCCCGTCCCCTCCTGTCCCGCGGCGCGGCTGCCCAAGTGCCGGCAGCTGATCCCAGCCGCATCCCGGCTCCTGCCGGGGGATGCGATAACGCGCGCCCCGTTCACAGATTAGTCCCATCGCGCCGCCGGCAGCCGGGGAAACCATCAGCGAGGCACTTACGGAATTAGGAGCCAGCATTTAATCGCTTTGCTGGTGGCTGAGTGTTATTACATTCCCCTGAGTTCAGCAACTTCATAGCCCGGCTCTTTTTTTTTTTTTTTTTTTTTTTTTTTTTTTTTTTTTTTTTTTTCCCTCTGTAAAGCTCAGAGCAAAGCTCGGAGCTTTGGTTGGGGTGGTTGGATCCAGCACTGCCTCATCCGTACTCCATCCCCGTGCTCCCAAGAAAGGCCAAGGCCGGGCAGCTTCATTTGGAAACCAGAGGAGGAAAAGCAGAGCAGGAGCGCAGACTAGAAGAATATTAATATTTAATCACAGCAGGGCAGAGGTCGCCCAGGCAATCACTGTTAAATGTTATTGAAACAAAACATTCATATTCCCACCGTAGGGAGAGTTCAGGAGAGCTGACTTTCTCTGGTCTGCTCTCAGGACTGACGCCAGGAGTAAATCCAGGAGTAAATCCTCCCGGGAGAACTTTTCCCCATGGAGGGGTAGGATCTCTGAATAAAAGCAGGGATTCTAAGCTGCCTTTTGCAGGAGCCAGTTCTGCATCAGGGATGGCTTTGAGGACTCCCAGATTTCCAGCAAGAAACTACAAATACACTGAGGAAAAAGGGACGGGCCCAGAGAATCTCAGAATCTCAGACTGGTTGGGGTTGGAAGGGACCTTAAAGCTCATCCAGTCCCACTCCCTGCCATGGCAGGGACACCTTCCACTATCCCAAGTGGCTCTAAATCCCATCCAGCCTGGCCTTGAATCAGAACCAGAATCATTCGGTTGGAAGAGACCTCCAGGATCATCAAGTCCAACCCAACCTCAACCTCAACTAAACCCTGGCCCCGAGTGCCACATCCAGTCTTTTCTTAAACACTTCCAGAGATGGGGATCCACCACCTCCCCGGGCACACCATTCCAATAGTTTATTACCCTTTCTGTAAAAATATTTTTCCTGATATCCAGCCTATATTTCCCTTGGCGCAGCTTGAGATGTGTCTTCTCATCCTGTCAGTCTTGGACACTCCCAGGGACTCAGAGTCTCAGGACCTGCACATTTCTATACCAGGTTCTCCCAGGGGGTTGTTGCACCCTGGCGATGTACAGAGGCACAGCGTTCATCCCACTTCCCTCATCCATGCTCTGATGTCCATCTCTTCTTCTGGCTCACCACAGCTCCCTGACAGGAGAGGGCAGCCAGGGTTGGGCTCTGCTCTCAGGGAGCAAAGGACAGGACAAGAGCAAAGAGCCTCGAGTTGCTCCAGGGGAGGTTTATGTTGGATATTAAGGAAAATTTCTTCATGGAAAGGATTGCAACTCCCCAGGGCAGAGGTGGAGTGACCACCCCTGGAGGGATTTAAAAGCCATGTGCACAGGGTTAGTGGTTAGGGAATCATAGGACTTGATGATTTTTGAGGGCTCTTTCAACCTAAATTATTCTATTATTCTGTTTTATGATCCATGAATCAAGATGGGCTTTCTCCACCCAGCTCTGCTGCAAATACCCTCCACCTTCTCTCCGCACTGTCTCCCTATTCATTATAAGATTATCTTTAAAAAAATAATAAAATTAATTCATGAAGGTATCGATGGCTTTGCTGGTATTTCACTCCCTCACTGATTTTCATTGGCAACCTGCCCTCTCCTCCAGAACCTTGGGAAGCCCCATGGAAAGTTTTGGAAGGAGTTTCCAGGGTGGCATCCCAGCCCACAGTTGGGCACCGTGTCCCCAAACCCCTCTGCTCGGAATCCAGGAGGGGTCAAGCCTGGGGCAGCAGCTCCTCAGCACCTGCTCTGACAGGTCTTTAGCACGCTTGGTGTCTCACTTCCCTCAAAGCGGGATTTCTTCCCCGAGAATTAATTCCCGTTTTTTGCCCACACACAAATCATTAGCCAGGCTCTCCAAAGTGCTAACGCTTCCTGTCACCTTCTGCTGCTCTGATTCCTCCGAGCTGCTGCAATCAAGCCCATGAAAAGCCAATCAATTAAGGCCCAAAGTATCAAGAGCTCATGAGCGGCAGTGAAGAACCCAACACATCATTAGGGAGCCTGTGAAATTCCTGCCTGGAGAGCAGATGTGTGGGAAGCAAAGCACGCTGCAGGCCAAGGTCCTTTTCCTTCCCCACGGCCTCCACCCCGGAGCCCCCACCTGTGTCAAACCATCCGTGTTTTCCCCAGAGCTTCAGGAGAGGACACATCTCTCTGCTGGCATCAGGTGGGGGTTGGATCTTCCATTACCGACACCTTGAGGGGCTGGACGTGCCCCAGATGATTCCACAACTCCCATTGTTTGTGGGTTCTTCTCCTCTGTAAAGGACTGAAGAGGGTTTTCTTTCCCCTTCACAATGGAATCCCCCCAAATACTACAAAACACCCCCCACACCAAAAATACAGCCCATCCAAACAGCTCCAGTCTGAGCCAACATCTTCCCCTAAAGTTAAACATAAGCATCTGCATCAAAACACCAAATCCAGAGCTTGCCTGCCCTCAGATTTTAGAACAGAACTCTTGTCTCCATGGAAACACACACTTTTGATTTTTTTTTCCTTTTTTTTTTTTTTTTTCCCAGTTCAGAAAGCGGAGCATCAAGCCGTGGAGCAATCCAAGGGCTGAGGTGGATGTGTGGAAGTGTCTGGTTCAGCCCTGGCATTGCAGGAGGGATGCACCTCATTTTTCTGGAGCAGAGCTCTTCCCATCAGATCCATCTACGAGCTCTTTGGAAACAGAAAGTTTGGTTAAGGCAAAATTTGTTTTTTTTCCATACTAAATTGGATGTGGGGTCACAGAGAACAGGAATCACAGCTGGGCAATCCCATGTCAGCATGAGGTAAGCCTGGATTACACCTCTGGGCCTCCAGACTGACCCCATTCTGGGGTTTTGCTCAAATTCCCTCAGGGAGAGGCCGGATTCCCACCTGAGGGTGGGAATCAGGACCCTGGTGAAGGTTCCTTTGTGCCCTCAGAGCTGCTCGTCAAGCAAATCTCCCTTGGGCTTGGGCAGAGCTGAAAACATCAGGAATGAAGCAACAGGGATGAAGACTATATTCCCCCTTTCAAAATATTTTTAGTTTCCAGAGCCAGATATCTTTCCGAAGGGCAAAATCCAAATTTTACTTCCAAAGTACATCAGATGCTGGAGCAAGGAGGTGACAGATGAGCCATGGCTGGTCTCACTCAGCACCCTCCAGTGCCCTTCCTCAAGGTCATCCAGCTCATCCAGTGCCTCACATCTCCCTCCAAGCATTTGGCACTTGAGAAAAGACTCCCAGATTTTCATCTGATGATGGAAAATAACATTTTTAGTGGTAACTGTGCTAATGGGGCTGCACCTCTTCAGATGAGACCCAGATTTACAGCTTCTGTGCATCCTCCAGGTCTCCATCATTAAGGATGATCCAGTGTCTGGCATCCTTTGGGGCTTTATCTGGTGCTCTCAGCCAGAAATTTCTATCCATAACACACCCAAGATGCTTTGTCCCATCAGGAACCTGGTTTTGAGGCATTATCATTTAAATTATCCCCATATCTGAGGAGGCTACTCACTGGTAGAGATTGTGACCTTTGTGATACTATAGGAGAGTTTCTGCCAGCAGCTGTTCCAACATCTGGAACATCTGGAGCTCTCAAGCATGCTCAGCTTCCTGATGCTCTGCTTGGTTTGGAGCAGATGACTTTAATAAACACTCACAAACATCTGGTCCCCAAAGCCCCTGATATTTCAGAGGCTGAAAGCTGCTCTATATTAATACCATTATCAATAAGTCTGGAATATAGCTGGGCTTCCTAATTACTCCTGATGACCTCCCAAATGACAGGAGTGAAGTTTAAGGTCAGCCACAGGAAAAAAAAAAAAAAAAAATGAACAGCAGCTTTTGCCTCTTAGGGGACAGATGGAAACCACAAAATGGTCTCAGACTTTCCCCAGCACCCTGTGTCACACCGAGCTCTGCTCCACCTGCACAAAGTGTTCTGGAGAGTCTCCTCCTCCCGCTGATTTAAGAAGTTTGCCATGGCCCTTTCCTGGCAAGGGATATTTACAGGTGAAAATGCAGGGGGGTGTTTAGGTAAGTGGTATTTATAAGTACATCTGCAGGGAAATGTTTACAGGCAAGGTACTCACGAGTAATTATAGATCAATACTTCAAAGCAGAGTAAATAGAGAGGTAAAGGACCTCTGCTGGTGTGCCACAAATAAATATTTAGATATAACAGATGCACATAAGTATGTGCAGACTACATGGGCGAGATAAAGCTTGGGATTTAGCTGGAGCCCTTTTCCCGGGAGGCGAGGCTGGGCCATTAGCAGTACATCCATAACTCAGCCCCGCCGAGCGCTATCGCATCAGCCCCGCGCTCCATCAAACCCGGCGGCCACAACAGCTCCAGCAGACAGCCCAGTGGAGCGCTGAAGGACAAAGAAGTCTCCTTCTGCTGTTTAAGGAGGCCTGATGTCTCCCCATCCCACACCCCGGCCCAAAACCTGGAGCCATGTGTCAGGGTCCGCAAACGTATGCGGGAGACCTGATGGTTCGTTTTAGGATCTCAGAGAGCAAAAGACACAGCGGGGGACAACTCAGTTTATACAACAAAAATGCACCTTTATTTAGTGCCACCAAAATGCGATAGTGGGGAGAGAAAATAGAGAATAGTAAGAAAAAATAGAAGAGGGGAAAGGGGATTATAGCTACCAATGTGGAGGGACGAGTCCTCGAGGCCGAGATGCCCATAGACACGAACTTCTCCAGTGGGGTGTACACGAAGGTGATCAGGGGTCTCCAGGGTTTTATAGGTTGGTCAAGGCGGGGACCAAAGCGAGTGGCACAAAGCCAAAGCGGGAGCCACCTGTGTCGAGGTTGTGTGCTCAGGGACAAGCTGCACACCGTATGTGCCGTGCTCTGGTATGGACAGACCAGTTTGGGCAAGTAGCCTTGGCTCAGTGCACTGTGACCAGTTCCATTGTTCTTGCACTCCGTTCTCATGGAGATGCATACCAGTCCTCTGAGACTTGGCAAACGTTCTGCCTCAGCCAGGCCAGGGCTCCTTTCAGAGTCTGGGGTCTCTGTCCTCAGTCATTGGAGACGGTCGTGAGGCATATCACATCCTTGGACAGACTCTGACACCATGTTATTCATTTCCAGCTCCCTCTGGCCCGGCGGATCCAAACCTCCCTTGACACTGACGCGTCAGTTTGTGTTTGACAAAGTTCAGCCAAGCAACAAGCAGCCTGCAAGGCCCTGAGATCCCACTGAAATCCCCATCCAATTTATCAAGTCAAAAAATTCAGCCAGGTGGGAGCTAAGTGGGATGAAGCTGTGATCAAGGCGAGAGATTAGGGCAGAGCTGGTTACACAAATGGTGGCTCTGGCTGGGAGGGGGAGCAGCAGGGCCAAGGGGAGCTCCTCCAGAGCTGGGCAGAGCTGCAGATAAGGGGCCCGTGTTGGTAAATAAAACTGCTGGGGAATCGCGTGTCTGATCAGTGTCCGCTCCCATCAGGCTGCCGGGAGCTGGCAGCTTTATTTCCAGCCTTTTCCCCGCGAATACTAAGGGCGTTTGGAAAGGCAAGAACAAAGGTACAACTTTATTTGAGAGCAAAACAAAAGCAAACAAATGCATACCCAGAAGACTGAGCGTTGAAAGGGAGCAGGAGACGGCTCAGGCAGCATCTGAGGCGGCCCTTGGACACCTCATGACTGTTAAAAAGTTTCCTGAGGAGCAAAGGCTTTTTGTTGGTTGGTTTGTTTGTTTGTTCGCAGGGAGAAAACAAAGTGGAAGGATTGCTGATGCCTTTGGTGGTAAATAAAGACAAATATCTCTCGATGGTGGAGATTGCCGGTGTGGAAAAAGCTCTGCTTGCATCGTTTTGGGAAGAGGCTGAGCAATGCTTTCAGGGTTCTCAGGCTGATTTTTCAAAGACCAGCTCCTGCACCCCAAAGCCCGGGGGCATGTACACCCCTGCAGCTCTTGGGAAGCTGGATACTGGCACGTGTCCTCTTGAGAGACATCCCTTCTTGTTCCACAGATGTCAAGAGCCCTGGAGAACCCTCCTCTCCTGATGCTTTCACAGCCTCAATATTTTGGGGAAAATTGCAGTTTCTCACTTAACTTTGCTCCGTGGCTGCCTTTAAACTATTTGTTCCCATTCTGCCTTTTTCTGAGGGCTTAAAGAGCCCTTTAGTATCTGGTATTTTCTCCCTGTGAAGCTACTTAGACATGGTAATCAAGTCACCTCTCTGTCTCCTTTTTAATAAATTAAGCAGATGGAGCACTTTAAAGCATTTTTTTTGGCCAGCCCTTGAATTATTTTTCGTGGCTCTTTCTCAGCCCTGCCTTTACTGGCAGAGCTCAACGAGGGCACAGCCAGCACCTCTGCCCATCCCCATCCTGCTCCCCAGATATCCAGGTCGGGAGGCTGTGCTCTGCCTCCGGGAGGTTTTATGGTTTCAAAACTCTTGCCAGTCAGATCCTTCAGACAATCCAGCTCATTAAATGGAAAGAAAGACTTTAAATTTACAGCCTCCATCAATGTATAAAGCCCTCGGCTTCCCGACGGCCGCTGCCTGGCCGGCATTATAACGTAATAGTCTTTTCCTTTATTTTAAAAGCAAGAGATAATAATTAAAGATTGGATTATGAGCTAGCCCAGCATCACAGAAAAGACACAACTTTATCTTATTACACAGCATCAAAATTAATTAGAAGCGCGTTAATCTCTAATCTAGGAAAATGTTGCGGGATCTCTGGCCTCAATATCACATCTACCATCCAGTGCCTGACAGCCTGGCCCCTTTGAAAGGCTCCCTGCATCATCGCTGCAAAGAAACCTTTGCAAAACTCGTGTAATCAATGTTGCTTTGATAGCCAGAGCTTGCAGACACTCCTGCTGCTGCCTTTGTGCTTGGCTCGGTGCTCCCAGGGACTGGGAGTGAGTCAGGTCCCACTCCTGCCCCGCTGGCAAGTCAGCACTGAAAACATTTCAGAGCACAGGGAAGGGGCCTAAACCAGCGCTGACCACTCGATGCCTTTGGGCAGAGCTCAGCAAGGTGAGGATCCAGGCAGGCTGCAGCTCTTTTCTGGTGCTTTGCTCATTTCTGCTTCTGCAGGGCCAAAGTGGCTTTGACACAGCACTGAAGGTGCTGCCAACTTCATCCCATGTTGGTCACAATCTGGGGACTCCACTGAAGCTCCAGACCTTAGGTTGATTTGATTTTCAGCCCCATCTCTTGGTTATCACCATCACCCAGCATGTGTTACAGTGAGGATGGGGAGGCTGTGGCACAGGGTGCCCGGAGCAGCTGTGGCTGCTCCATCCCTGGAATGTCCAAGGCCAGGCTGGATGGGGCTTAGAGCAGCCTGGGACAGTGGAAGGTGTCCCTGCCCATGGCAGGTGTGGAACCGGATGAGCTGTAAGGTCCCTTCCAACCCAAACCATTCTGGGCAGGAGATCTCACCCATGAGTGAGAGCTGCACCCCCCAAATGCCAGGTGTGAGTCCATGTTCCACCTCTCCAGGTGTGCTGAAGCACGGATATATCACTTGATGCCATCATGGGTCATCAGACATGATGATCCTTGTGGGTCCCTTCCAGCTCCAGATATTCTCCAGTTCCATGACCGAGGGATGACTGAGGGCCACAGGGCTGCATTTAATTCCACAGGGAGTTCTCAGAGCTGCAGAGACATCAGAGTGTCACACAGAGCGGCAAATCAAAGACAGCAGCAACACCACAGTTTTAGCAACAATTATTTCTAAAGAAACGCTTGATTTGAGCAGCCTGGAAAACTTGCAGTGGGCACAAGAGGGCTTGGGGTTTGTGGGACTTCTGTTGTTAAGGAAGACCCACTGGGAGCTGGAAAAAGACTTGTGACAAGGGATGGAGGGACAGGACACAGGGAATGGCTCCCACTGCCAGAGGGCAGGGCTGGATGGGAGATTGGGCAGGAATTGTTCCCTTGAGGGTGGGGAGACCCTGGCACAGACAAGCTGTAGCTGCTCCTGGATCCCTGGGAGTGTCCAAGGCCAGGCTGGATAGAGCCCTGGTCTATAGGAGGTGTCCCTGCCCATGGCAGGGGCTGGACCTGGTGATCTTTGAGGTTCCTTCCCACCCAAACCTTCTGTGATCAAATGATCCTGGGAAGGACCTGGGCCTCAGTTGCTCTGAGCAAAGCTGTGCCCCAAACTCCCCATTTCAGGCCTCAAACTTCCCTTACAAAAATGAATTCCTTTTGGGATCACAACCTATAAAATCCTGTATGGCTCTTGGGAGAGCTCTTGGGACCCACCCATCAATATTTGTATTCCTCACAATAACCTGGAAGAAGCAGGGGACTGGCTCAACACCTTCTATGCAAAAAAAGAAAAGAAGCATTGTGACAACAGCATTTTCTTCCCTGATCTAAATATTTACATTACTGAAGTGGAAAGGGGCTGGAGAGAAAGCAGCCTGGGAAGGCAGATCCCTGGGAGATGGGCTGGGAGCTGTTATTCAGCAAAGAGAAGTGCAAGGTAATGCGATGTGGGGAGACCACTTAAACTGTTCCTGCACTCCAGTGGTTTGTGAATTAATTGTAGCCTGGCAGGAAAACACCCAGGCATCCTGCGGAATAACCTGATGGAAGGAGCTGCTGGTAGCCAAGCAGCAATTAGGAGGGGAAACAAGTCATTAAGCTGCATTAAGCCAGGCATGGGAGGTTTTAATGCAAGGCTAATGCCCAGCTGAGTAAATTTGTGAAGGATTGACTCTTTCCCTGTTCATCTTTGGAACAGCGTGTCCCAGGACACCAGAGCACTGTGCTCCCCTTTGTGCTGAGGCAGGACTGCCTCTTGTCTGATGCACAAAGTTTCAATACCTGCCAAAAAGATGGGAATAAATCCAAGGTCCTGCAGGCTCATTGCTGCCATCGAGACAGATGAGGCTGCTCGGAGCTGGGCACATCAGCTCCTGGAACTTTATGGAGTCAGCGAGACTCCCTGCACCTCCCCGAGCTGAGGGACGGGGATGGGAGATTGAAAAGACTTAAATTTGTGTCTGCAATTTGGGTTTCGCATTCCCTAAACCACAGGGATCAATTTGTTCTATCTCAGGGAGATCAGAGGGAATGGCCACACATAAATACAGATGAGAGCCTGCACATGGCTCCGGGTCCCTCCCTGCTTTAAACTCCCTGTCAGCCTCCTCCTGGTCCCAATTCTTGCTCCACGTTGGGTTTAGAGCATAAATATCTATTTATAAAGTGCAGGACACCCTCCTGCCAGATGTGGAGATCCCCTGTGGGTGTCACCTGCTGCCACCTGACCTTCACAGAAGAGGAAACTGCAGCTTCACATTGCTCATCCTCCAACCTCGGTGCTGTCACAGCCTGCAGCAGGTTTGGACCCAGTTTCCATCCTTCAGGGTGCCAGAGACTGCCCTGGGATCCACTGAGGGGGACTGAGTGCTGAAGAGCTGGAAAATCCTTGTGAAGGGTGGGAAAAAGTTGTGGAGAATGATGGTGCTACTTCTGCACAGCACCCCCAAGAGCTCCCTCAAAGGGGATTGCTGGACTCAAGGTGAGAAAATCCCTCTTGATTCCCTCCAGCATCCCTCAGGGCAGTTATTCATCCCACCCTGCCCCATCAACATCCCCTCCTGTCTCATCTCATTTCATCTCTTCCCAATTCATCTCATCCTGTCCCACTCCAGACTTCCAGTCCCATCCCATCCCACCCTCATGCCATCCCTTCCTATCCTGTCCTGTTGTCCTGTCCTATCCTATCCTATCCCATCCCACCCCATCTCACCTCACCCCTTCCTCACTCTCCTGCTCCCTCAATCCCTAAAGGCCCATTTTTTTCCTGGCCAAGGATGGTTCTGATTTCCCGAAGGCAGAGGGCAGCACCCTCCTCATTTCCTTGGAGCAAACAGGCAAGGATGGAAATGCAATGGAGCAAGGCAGGGCTGGTGGCAGGAGAAGGGCAGGAACTGCAGCTCAGGGCCCCCCACAGTACGTCCAGCCCTGAGGGCAGTGGGATCCAGCCTCCCATTCCCACTGTATCCAGAGCAGATCCATAGCAGAGGAGCAGGACCCCAGTTTGCCAACGGAGCCTGGAAAAGCTGAAAGTGACCAAAATATTGACCAGGATGCTCACAGAGCACTGAAACTGCGGCTTTATGGATTCCAGTGCTGCAAATCCCAGCCCTCCCTGGCTGGAAATGCAATAATAATCAGGGAACTGCTGCTCCTCCCCTTAGGATTTTGGTCTGTTTAATGAATCTCTGTGTATGAGGGTGTTCACACACCTCTCCCTCCAATCGCTCTTCAATCACCCTGAATCCAGCAGCAACAGAGCCTCCAAAGTGTCCTGCTGGGATGGGACGGGCTGGATTCAGTCTGGGACGGGCTGGATTCAGTGTGGGATGGGCTGGACTCCATCCAGGATGGACCATTCCCGGTCACCCTCTCACTCCCGGCCCTGATGTAAAGTCTCTCTTCAAACCTGTCCCTGTCAAAAAGTGTAAGAAGTGACCAAAACACAGCAGGAGCTTTTCCTCCATGGGATCACGTCTGTAAATCCCTCTTCATTCGCACCCTGCTGCAGCATCTCCAGGCCAGTGGGTCCAGGATGGGCCAGGAGCTGCAGCAGTTTGGATGGAGGCACATTTTGGGTGGCATTAACTCTCCCAAGATCAAAAGGAACCTCTCCATGGATTTGTCACTAAACCCAGCAGCTCCAACAGCAAAGCTCAGACCCAGCCAGCAGCTGTTGGGTGGAGTTTACTGGATTTCAGGTCACTTTGGGCTCACGAGTGTCCACTCAGCCAGAGGAGAGCCGAAGCCTCCCTCGTGTGTCCCAGCTCCATCCCTGCTCCATCCCTGCTGCATTTCCTTCCCAACAGCAAACCAGACCTGGTGTGACTGAGGGTCTGCTCCCTGCAGAGCTTTGCCAGCTCCTGCCACATGGAAGTTTGGCCTCTGTCAGATTTAATACCTTATGTCCAATGGATTTTAGGTTTAATTATTACTACCAATGAAACCCCCCCCAAAAAAAGTTACTCATTTCACACAAAGAAGACTGATCTGATTTGTAATTTTTTTGATTAGCAGATTTTTTTTCTTTAAAAGACAATTAAACCTCTGGAGGAAAGGGAAAAGTGTTTAAAATCCAAATAAACAGGCTTTCTGTCAAAAATTACAGCTTCCAAAGGGGGCAAAGAGCCCAGGATCCATCTGCTGAGGGGCCTTGTCAGCAGCCCTCCCTAGTAAGGGATCTCTGAGAAAAGCTAAGCTTAATTAGAGCCTTACATGTTGTTTTCCCCCTTGCACAGATGTTTTCTCCATCGTTCACTCCTTGTTTTATCCCTAAGTCCAGTGGAAAAATGATGTAAAGCTCCTCTCTGCTTTGGGTGCACGTAATGAGTGCTGCAGACGTTTGGGATGAAGTTGCCCAAGGCAAGAGATGATGCTTTGGCTGCTCCAGCAAATTTCTCACCACCCTCCTAAGGTCCATTTTGGGTTTTACAACCTCCAAACTGCACCTTTTGGAGTGAAGGTTGAGCCTCCATGGCAGTACCAGAGGGTGGAAAGCAGGAGGGGGGGAATGGAGAGGGATTTACAGTGGTGATCCCATGGAGGAAAATCTCCTGCTGGGTTCTGGTGACTTCTTACTCTGCAGAGAGGTTTGGAGAGGGACTTTTGGTAAGGACCTGGAGGGATGGGATGCGGGGGAATCACCTTTAGCTGAAGAAGGGCAGGGATGGGTGGGATACTGGGAGGGAATTGTTCCCTGGGAGGGTGGGCAGGCCCTGGCACAGGGTGCCCAGAGCAGCTGTGGCTGCCCCTGGATCCCTGGAAGTGTCCAACAACAGGTTGGACACTGGAGCTTGGAGCATCCTGGGATAGTGGAAGGTGTCCCTGCCCATGACACAGAGATAGAATTAGATGAGCTTTAAATTCCCTTCCAACTGAAACTATTCTGGATTCCAATTAAAAAAGGCAAGGAATGAAAAACATTTGCAGTTTGGATGTGCTTGGGAGAGACGAGTTTGTCTTTATTGGCTGCACTCATTAAAGATCCTGGTGAGAGGAGAAATCCTGACATGAGTGATTGGAAACACAGGTGATGGAAGACCAAAAGGAAAAGGGGTTTTTTTTTCCCTCCTCTCCCCTGCTGAAGACAGCAGGAATTGGGGAAGGATTGACTTAGCTCTATCCATCAGGAAAAGACTTTCCATCAAAAAGTGAGCAAGAAAAATTGCACCTGGGAGAAAACAAGAATCCTGCAAGGAGAGCAACAAACTCTCCTCAGAGGTCAACAAAGTCCTTTTGGGAAGGACTCAGCAGGGCAGGAGACCTGGGCAAGGCCTCGAGGAAGGCAAAAAGAACTTAAAAGTTAAAAAAGGACATGAAACAGGTGGGGGGAGACGGAAGGAAAGAGGTCCCCCGGAGCATTTTGGGGAAGAGAGATGTTCTCATGCAGGATGAAAGGAGAGGATGTCAGAGTGGTGCCAGAGGCGAGGCCGGGCTTGGAATTGGGAGAGATGTCTGGCTCAGAGGCTCTTTGAAGATTTTCTGGTCTCTTCCAGCTTCAGAAATGTTGCTGTCGGCTCAGTGGGTCTGCCTCTGCCCTGGGAATAACCACCTTGGGAGACTGCAAGGGAAATAGCCTCACTTTAGCTCAAAGCTGAGGTCCCACCACCTGGTTTTGATCAGTCCTTCCTGAGATGCCCCACAAAGGGTGGAGGAGCTGGAAGGGTTTGGGGTGAGGGAAGCTGTGCCATGGCAGAAACCCCTGCAAAGAGCTGACACGGCCCAGCAGAGATGGAAAGGCAGAGCTCTCCCAGGATCCCAGAGGAGACTTGCAGAATTTGTTGCCAGCCAGAAAAGCAGAGCAAAGTTGATGGAGTGAGGCTGAATTTGAAGGCAAGGACATGCCCTGCAAGGACAGTGAGATTTGTTACCAGCCCTTTCCATCACTCTCCTATTCTATTCTGTCTTTCCTCTGGATTAATCAATTCCTGGGATTAATTGGCTCTGCTCCCACCCAGATGCACGGCGGGGAAGACACTCAGAGGCTCCCCTGGAATGACACAGCCCAACCACATCCAGCCCCAACATTTCACCCTGCTCAGGTCCTGCTACAATTCCCACAGAACATTTGCATTATGCAAATTTGGCATATGCAGATCAGCCCTTCCGAAAATAATGTGCAATCAGGCAATTAACAAGAGCCTTGTCTTTAGCTCACAGGTAGGCTCAGTTCCTGAGACTCTTCATTCTGGATTGGCTCTGCAACCTTAATAATGGCATTTTTTCATTCCCTGGCAGCCTTTTTGGGATGGATTTTCACTTTCTTTTCCTGCCCCGAGCCCTCTCTGCCACCCATGGCTGGTGGAAGGAAGGGTGACAGGGGAATGCTTTTCTCACAGCAGAGACTACAGCCATAAATTCCACTTATATCCAGTAAAATACAGGCATCCAATTAAACCCATAATCCTATAAACCTGCCAGCAATCAAGCACACTTTTAAAAATCAAGCCCGACAGATACTTTAAATCAATATATCCAAGTAACAACTCACAGCCTGTAGGATCATCCAACAGTGCGTCCTCACTAAAAGAATAAATTTTCCAGCCTGTGCGTTGGTTTTATGGCTTTTTTCTCCCTTTTAACTTCTCCAGAGGAGATTCCTGAATGATGAGTGATGGTTGAGGGCTGGAGAGAATCAGGAGGAGTTTGGGACACTGCACCCCATAAGACACGACCCCCCCTCGGCTCCTTTTGACTGGAGATGTTGGGGGGACCGAGGGTTTGCAATAGAATCTTATTATCCAAGTTTTCTTTCCAGACAGAGAGAGGGAAAAAAAAAAAAAAAAAAAAAAAAAAAAAAAAAAAAAAAAAAGGAGGATTTAATTTATGAGCAGCTTTCCGATAACAGCTATGGGCTCTGCCAAATTCCAGAATCTTTTCCACCAGGTGAGGTACAAAGTGTTTGGCACTGGGAAGGGACAGGGCAGGTGATGGATGCTGAGGAGCATCATTGCCACTCATCATCCCAGAGAAGAGAGGAGTCACTGGGTTTGTGGCCATCCATCAGGTCCCCATGGATAAATCGTTGTGTTCCTTCTCTTTCTAGGGAGTTTTCACCCCAAAGATGTCCAGATTCCTGCCCCCTGATGGAGGCATTTCCCTGGGGCTCTGCAAGCCTTGAGAGGAGTGTGGGAAAGTCCTGGAATTAGAGAAACACAGAATCACAGGACTTGGCAGTGGGAAAGAGAAAGGTTTTAGTGACAAATCCGGGCCTTTGGGCTGCCACCACCAAATCAACGTGGTTCAACAAACCCTGCAACAGCTCCAGGGTCCACTCCCAGCCCATCCACAGCTCCAGCTTTTTGGGAAGAAGAAGCAGTTTTAGCTGGGACGGTGCTCCAAGAGCCTCTTTGGCTTTGATGCACTTTGAATTGAACTTGCTCAAAAGAACTTGGAAATGATGGTTTCACCTTCACTCCTGAGGTCACCTGGGCGAGGCTGGCAGGCAGCAACAGGAAGCAGGGAGGGCAGGAGGATGGGACTCAGATGGATTTTCACACCTCTCATACTCCTGGGAGCTCCACCTGATCCAGGTCACATCCACCAACAGCTTTCCAGGAAGAACAGCCTATTTTCTGGGAGCTAAACCCCGAGTGCAGCAGCAGGGAAGTGTCTGAAGCACATTTCAGAGTGCTCTAAACAGTTTTATAGGGGCTGTTTTCTTTGTGTCCCCTTCCTTGTTAAACCAGGTACTTCCAGGGTTGGACTCTGAATGCAATAAACACACAGAGCTGTAAAGAATCTCTTAGGCTGCCCTGGAATAGCGTTTTCAGAGCTCACAAAGTGTCTGGTGAGGCTCACAGGCTGCCAGGAGAGCGCTGCTCACCCAGACGAGGGAGCAGCACGTGCCCAGTGGACAGCACAGTCTTCCTTTTTCTGTAAGTCCTTTACGGCGATAAACCGTAAACTTGAAATTAATGATCACTTCATGGGGAGAAAATGCAGCCATTGACCTGGGACTGAACCTCAGCCATTCCAGGCGCAGCATTTGCTGCTGTTGAAATGTTCATTTCCAGGAATGGAATGGAACCTTGATCTTCCGAATACAAAACTTTCCTGATGCCACTGAGCTGTTTCCTCGCATTCTCAAAAGTTCATTTTTTATGGAGTGTCCAACAGGTTTTCACTCATTTATGACCAAAAGACAGACAAAAAAAAATTCAATTGGAAATATCCCATGTGGATACAGCTCAAAATATGATTAAGTTGGTGAAATAATGATCCAAGTGACAACCATTGTGAGAATCCTGGGATCTGAATCCCAACACCCGCGATCCCAGTATCTCTCTGCTTATAGAAACAAAAAAACTCCATTTTCTCTTCTCACAGGCTATTTGCACCTGGTCAAAGCATCAGCCCAGTGCAGAGGGAAATTATTCACATATTTATCCCAGATCCCAGGTGAGAGTGGCCAAATCCCACCCTTCATCCACCCCTATAAAACACCACATTCACAACAGGCACCATGACGATGATCCACCTCATCTACTGTTTAATTGACTGCAGGCCTGGAGTTAACAGGGAAAAAAACCATAAAACTGTTATTTCAGGAGCCCTGTCTCCTCTCTTGGATAATAGGATTAGACAAAAATGTTTTAAATCAAAATCCCAAAGCTTGGTGCTGGTTTTCAAATGAGGCTGAGGCTTTCTGGTGAGGCGCTTTTTTTGATCTTTCTGCTGAATGGTGACTCTGAGTCAGAGTCCCGAAGTTCTTTGGGAGTTTTAGGCAGCTTGGAGCCAGATTGTTTGGAAAAAGTGGGGTCTTGGCGTCAGAAAAATCCATGGTTCTCAATCACAGGAGCCAGAAAAAGCATCCCAGGGGCTGGAGAGGGTTTGAGCACAGCAGGGCTGGGGACAGCTCTGAGCTGCTCCCATCAGTCCCAAGGGATGCACCTGGCAAAAGGAAAGGATGCTGAAAAATTGACCAGAGTGCAGAGAAAGGCCCAGAAATAACCCGAGGGCCAGGAAAAATGCCTTACAGTGGGAGACTCAAAGAGCTTCACCTCTTTATCTTATCAGGAAGAAGAATGAGAGTGATTTGATTACAGCACACGAGCACCTTCTCGGGGAGAAAACACCAGGCATGGCCAAACCTCTTTAATCCATCAGCCAAAGGCAGGACCAGAAGTAAAAGCTGGAAGCAGAAGCCAAATCCATTCGAACTAAAAATTAGACAGTGGATTTTTATTTTGTTTTAATTTTTTTCCCCCATCAGCAAGATGGATTCCCCATTAAAACAAATCACCTGTGAAACAGCAGCTCCTGCTCAGACATGGCCCGGTGGGGAGCAGCTCAGGCAGAACATTGGGGTTTGTCCCAGTGGATTTGGGGTCTCAAATTCTCTGCCGGGCAGGGGAGGGCTGCAGATCTCCCCAGGCCCTTCCCATCTCCTCCAGCCGTGGATCTCTGTGCTAGACAGCAAAGTTTGCCACTTCCCAGCCCCTCACTCTCCTCGCAACCCACAGATGCATCTGATCCACACTGCAAGATAATGATAGAAAATTACAGTGTAATAAGATAATGGGATTTATTTATAGAATTTGCTTTCCAATCACGCCCACATGATCTATGTATCCCCACACACTCACACACACACACAGGCACTTTCCATGTGTGTGTATTTGCATAAGTGCTCGGCTTTGTGGAAGCAAAATGCCACCTGGGGGATGTCTCAAATGGTTAGATCCCAGCGAGAAGGGTGCTGGCACATCACAAATAGTCCCCTCATCATCATAACAATGACACCATATTTCCATCACACTTTCCTCTCAAAGCACTTGACAAAAAAAAAAAAAAAAAAAAAAAAAAAAAAAAAAAAAGAGAGAGAGAGAACAAAAATATAAAATAAATGTAAACTGCTACCCAAAGCCCGGTGTGCAGAGAGGAGAATTGAAATGCAATGACAGCCTCAACTGGAGACAAATCCCGTCTCCAATAGAAACAAGCCAAGGGAAATTTAAGGAGGCAGCTCATAATTAGCTGGGGATGGTCAGCACAGCAGGGCTCTTAATGAGCTTTCTCCCCACAGGGCTGTGTCAGGTTTGAGCACACGGAGGTGCAGCAGGTCAGGGGGCTCCAAATCCCAGCCCAGAGGGAAGCAGCCCAGCAAACCCAAACTGAAGGGGATGAAACACCACAGTAACTGAGCTGAGGATGTGGTGGCTCTGCCACCTCTGCCTGGAGCTTCTCAGCCCACAACCTGGTTTTACCACTCAAACCCAACTATGGAGCTATTAAAGCTTTGGGATTCATGTCCTGGGAGGTTTTGTCCTCCTGCCCTGAGGTCACTGGGTTTTATTATTGCATTTTAAATCCCACTGCAGTCTGCATCCCTAAATCCAGCTACAGGGAGAGGACAGAAGCTGTTAAAAAAGGTGAATAGGCCAATTGCTCCCTGCAAAATAATCTTGTGGCCTAAGAAAGCCTCAGCCATGGACATGGGGATGTCTGCAGGGAAACTGATGGCAGAGTTGATGAATCTCACAAAATTATGGAGTGGTTTGGGTGGGAAGGACCTTACAGCTCATTCTGTTCCATCCCCTGCCATGGACAGGGACACCTTCCTCCATCCCAGGTTGCTCCAAGCTCCATCCACCCTGTCCCTGGACATTTCCAGGGATGAGGAGTCCACAACCTCTCTGGACAGCTGCACTCCTCCAGGCTGCTCCTGCTCTGACCATCCCCATCACGGGCTCACTGTGCTGGAGCCACTGTCAGCCAGGACACACTCAGTACCAGCTTTTGGGGTAAAACGTCAGCGTTTTTTAAAGAAAAGATAATTTCAGCACCTTCAGACTTAGCAGCAAACACCTTTTTCCCAAATAGCTCACTAAGAGCACACCAGGATTGTACTTGCCCATCCACAGGGTCTGATTAACCAGGGGCAGGAGAGGGGGCAGACAGCAGGTAAAGATCCCTGCTCAGGATTTCGTGTTCAGGATCCCTGCTCAGATTCCCTGTCCAGCGTCCCTGCTCAGGATCCCATCCCAGCACCCAGCCCTGTGGCAGACACGTCTCTCTCTCTCCTCAGCTGCAGAGAGGTGCAATTATTTTCCAAGGGCTGCTGAGCATCTCCACCGAGCCGGCTTCTCTGGGGAAGATCAAAGCCAACCTCTGATCAGGAGAGCTGAGCAAGATCCCTGCACGGGGAGGGAGAACAGGGAGGAGAGGAAAAACATAAAGAACTGGGAGATGGCTGGCAGCAAGGGGAAGTTTTCCATTAGTGGGGTTGGATAAACCCTAAACAAACCCCTCTGGAGTTAATGCTCACCTCTAAGGACCCGGCCCAGGCGTGGCTGGGCTGGGACAGCCCCAGTGGCTTTGGGTGGGACACGGAGGGCTGGGCACTGTCCTGCAGCATCCACAGCCCACCTCAGCTCGGCTCTGCCGGGGAGAGGGGGCAACCAAGCCTTCAAGGCATTTTTTTGGAAATGCAAAGGACCAAGAGGACCCAGATCATCTTTTATAGATGCTGTTGCCTCTGGCAGAAAAGCCGAAGCAAATTCCAGCACTTCACTCCTCCTTTGATTTCGGAGCTTTCAACCAGGGGGAAGGGAAAGCCCCCCACATGCCAGACCCCAACCCTGCCGGCTCCTGTGGGTGCTCCAGGATGTCCCAGCACCTCATTCCCTCCTCCAAGCCCCAGCAGCAGAAATCTCATCAACAACACCCAGCTGGGGGCTCTTTCCCTGGGGAAGGGAGGGGAGAAGGTGAAGAGCTGGTTCCCTCTCGCTTCAAATGTAGTTGTGCTCTATATTCAAATGGCAGTTTAATGAGCCTTTCCCTATTTCGAGCAACTTTATCACATCATTAAAGCGCAGAAATGAATAATACATCTAGCGGGGGGTTCTGCTGAACTCCAGACCTGCTGCAGCTTCAAACGGAGGCACAGGAGAGGAGCTGGAGGACGGTGCTCTGCTGGGAGAGGCTGCAGTGATCCTGGCTCAGGTGTGCCAAACCACACCCAAGGACACCTGAGCACCAAACTCCTGCCATGTCACCTCAGCCATGGGTGCTTGTACCCAAACTGTCCCTTCTCCTTTCCTCTCTGGCCTGAAGAAATAAGGAATAATGCTTTAAAATTGTTTTAACATGGCTTTTAATTATTGCTTCCAGCAAACTGCCCAGGGGGTAAAGAGCTGCTTCCACACCAAGCTCCATGTGTGAGCCCATCCCCAGCCTGTCTCCATCTCTTCCCATCCTCAAAAATGAGGCAAAATGGGTAAAAAGGCCTGACCCAGGTCACGCCAGACCTCACAGTGCGCTGGGTGAGGTCTTGGCCAAATGATCCCCTTGCCAAAGTGGAATGTTCATGGATGGATGGGCAGGGGAAGGTTTGCTGTTCCTGGAGGCAGGATCTGTGCCCAAGCATCCCTGGCTGTGCTGCAGCCCAAGGTGGCCTCAACACAGGCTCAGCACCCCAAGGAAAGAAAAAATTCTCATTTATTAAGCTGAAAGCTCATTTAAAACAGGAGAAGAATTAAAAAAAAAAAAAAAAATAAACCCAAGAGGCCAAAACAAACCTCAGCTCAGGATGCGAAGTATATTCTCTCCAGGGGAAAACTAAGAAATTAATGCTGGGAAAATTCAATGGTTTTATGGTGTATGGCTTTTTTTTTTTTATAAATTATCCTCATCAAAACTAATCCTTGTGCATTTTTTGGCCCATTGTTTGTGGCCATTGATTTGTTTTTCTCTTATTCTTTCTGACTGTTGTATTTTGGATGGTGCTTACTGATGTGAAAAAAAGCCATCTTGTGTTGCTGATAAGGCTGGAGATAACTGCAGAGGTCAAGGAACAGCTGGGGAAAGAGAAAAGAGGAGCGGAAAAAGTTTCAGCATCTCCAGCTCCATCCTCACTCCCCCCAAAACCTGCAGAAAAATCACATCCAGTGGCCCAGAATGGTAAATGAGATGGATTTTCCCCAGGGTCAGCCCAGAGGAAGAAAGGAAGGAAACAATTTAACTGTATTTCCTCATTATCTGATCTCAGTCGCTTTAATTTGTGCTCTCTTTGAGGCTTCTCCTTTTTTCCTTTTCTCATGTGTTCATCTCCTCCTGTCAGGAGTGCTGAGCTGAGTAATGGATGACATTGCAAGAAAATGGGAGGGTTTTGCCCAGCCCAAAAACCACTTCCAAGGTCGCACGTGACAGAGGCAGACGCTGCTTTCAAGGTGAGGCAGAAAGGAGGAGAAAAACCCTTCTCTTATCAGATCTTAATAAAATAAATTTGCCACTGTATTTCCATCATGAGCCCCGAACAGCCTCATCCTTTTCCATTTCTTCTCCTTCGAGGATGGCAAAGCCAGTGCTGAGCAACCACCCAAGGGCAAGGAAAAGTAATTGCTGGGTAAGAGAGATCAGACTTTAAGAAGAGAGAATCACAGAATAATGGAAAGATCTGGGGTGAAAGGGAGCTTAAAGCTCCTCTCCTGCCATGGGTAGGGACATTTTCCACTGTCCCAGGGTCCTCCAAGCTCCCTCCAGTCAGGCCTTGAACACTGCCAGGGATCCAGGGGCAGCCACAGCTTCTCTGGGCACCCTGTGCCAGGGCCTGCCCACCCTCACAGGAAACAATTCCTTCCCACTATCCAGTCTAAATCTCTCCTGTTCTAGTTTAAAACCCTTCCCCTTGCCCTTTCCAGGGGAGAGGTTGAAGGGAATTGTGTTGAAGCCCCAGGAATGCAGAGGGCACATGGGCTGAAAACAGAAGCAGTGACTCTGGAGAGGTGGAGGAAGGCTCCTCACTTGGTTTGAGGGTTATTTTTTTTTTATAGCATTTCAAAGAAGCAATTTGATAAAATGGCTATTAATTATGCCTGTCTTTGTTTGAGCAATTAAGGGGCTGTTTCACTTCTGGGAGAGCCCAAACGGAGCCTAAATGAGGTCAAAGCAAAGCAAAGCCACCTCAAGCTTAATTACAAAAGCAGTTTGCTGCTCTGAGTTTGGCCTCTGGAGCTGGGTTTAGTTCCAAGACCAAGGGAGAGGTCTCTGCCTCCCAAACCACTCGGGGCAGCAGGGATGAGCACGTTAACAAACCTTTCAGTGGCAGAAACAAGGGGACGGCAGCAGCTGCCCAGGAGGAATCTCAGCCCCACGAAGCCTCAATGCCGGCGTGGAGACAACCTTACGGTGCCAATCCAGAGTGAAACGGAGCCCTGCAGCTCTAATTAAAAGGGCTGCTGTAGCTAATGATCTGCCCAGTGCTAATTAACTTCCAAACGTGGCGGCTCCATTCACTTTGTGCTCTGCTGCTGGGTTTGCTGTTGTTCTCCAGGCTCCTCCTTGGGTCGGCGTTTTCTCTGAGCCATCCCCGAGAAGTTCTCCTAAGCACGGACAATGAAATCCTTGCAAAGCTCTGAGGTCTCTCCTCCTCCTTCTCCACTCTCCTTTCACTTAATTCCATTTTTTCTTCTCTAATTTGCCCAATTCTGCTTCCAGAAATTGGTGACTTATAATAGAAGTGTCTTCTCAGCCATATTTATAGCACGGCGCCAGCGTGAGACTCACAGAAGGTTCAGGTAGGGAAATTCAGATTTAGCTCAGGGAGGCTGCGAGGATGCAGCCATGTCTTTGGGAGAGGATTTTCCCCAATTATCCCCCCAATCTGAACCTCTCACATGCTGCTTTGGTGGGGTGATTTGGATGTGGGATGGGACATGGGCTTTGCACCCTGGCTTTGTGTTGAAAATCAGGTTCCACATCGGAGTCAGGTGGAGAAACCATCAGATTTAAGTGTCAGATTTGGGGTTGCTTTTTATGTGATTGGTGTCATGGGTGAGGGGCTTTTGCATAAGGAAGAAATCGGTTCCCCAACCCAAAAGCCTGACCTGTGGGGTCGTTCCCTATACCCATGCCATCATCCAACCCCGCTGTGCTCCTGAGCGGCAGCGCTGCGGCAGCGTGACTGGCAGCCAGCCTTTGCCATCTGCTCCGGCCCCTCATTACGGATTCACAACAAACAGACGCCGCAATTCCATCCCCACCAACATCTCGTGGATCATATGCGGTGGGAACACGGGCATATGCTCCCTGCCCAATAAATCCCACGCCAGAGCTGGGCCTGCTCCCGGAGAAGAACCGGGGGGAGCGATGAGGTGCTCTCCTTGCCTACGCTCGGGAGCGACAGGGAAGGCGTGGAACAGGAATCTTGCTCTGCCACAGGGGAAGGGAAGTAAAGGGTGCTGAGGGAGTGTTGGGACCCTGGGCACAGAGAATTTTAGGCTTGGAGGACGCTTGGAGGTGCTTTGAGCTTTACAAGGGGCTGAACCCTTTTATTGAGTAATTCCCAAAATGCACGGACTGGGTTCAGTGCACCAAACCTGGCGCAGAGGTTCAGAGGAGCACCCCAAGGCTGACACGAGGTCTCTACATCCCCCCATTGAAGGGGCCCCTCTGTGCAAGCCCTGCTGGTGGCCCCAGTGACTGAAGTGATGACAGCTGCTCTCAGGAGCTGAATCGCTGCTTGGAAAGAAGTGGCTCAGAGAGAGGACAGACAGGATAACAGTCCCTGACTCCTCAGCTGCTCCTCAGGCAGACAGTGCTGGCACCAACAGCTCCACTGCTCCACTGTGGAAACGTGCTTGAGCGACAGAACATCAGCCCTGTCCCTTCAAACCCCTCCAAATCCAGCAAAAACTGTCAGGGGTGAGGCAAAAATCGTCCTTGGAGCCTGGAAGGGCATCTATTAAATCTGCAATCTCCAGCTTTTGGAAGAAGCCACTTGCTGTTGTCTCACAGTGCTCAGTAAATTCTTAAGACACAGAGAAATCCACTTTTTTCCCCATATTTTCCCTTCCAGACCTACTCCTGCTCTCTGTAAAATTGAAGCTCTCCCTACCTCCTCCTTCCCCTTCCCTCTGATGTTCAGGAAGGGGAGACACCCTCACACCACAAGCAGCAGCACGTCCATAAATATCCCCTTCTCTTTCCCCAAATTTCCATCTCATCGCTCCCATGGCTTTGTCGTAGCAATAAATTGGGAGTGCAACATCTGCACATCAGCTGCTTCCAAGCTTTTGATAAAGCAGGCATCTGATACCTTGTTATTTCAGTTCCCTTCTTCCCCAAAAAATGGATGTGCCACAAGGTTGCCAGGCCAGAGGGAAGCAATGGAAAGCTCTGAGTTGTTAATTTTCATTTAGAAGTTTAAATTATCCCATCCCTGGAAGATGTTCTTGGGGTGAATCCAAACCAAAGGCTTTGCTGGGGGTTCTGTTTAGTCAGCAGCTCAATGGAAGGAGAAACATCTGCTCCAGCCAGGCTGGAAAGATGCTGGGTATCCCAAGCCAACAGATAAAAACATTGGCATTTCAGGAAGAGATTTCCTTCTTTCCTGAAGGTGAAACTGTGGAAAAATGAATATGGTTGGTCAAGCCCAACCTCAGTATCTATGGAAATAGGGAGAAGCTGAGTTTTATACTAATGAAGGCAGAAAGCTTTAGGATCGAAATAAAAGGGAAGCCTTGAAAAAAGCCCCCCGAGGGTTGGGAGGCATTAACAGGGAGCTGGAATTGTTGGGGAAGAGTGTAAGGAAAGCACTGGGGTCTTCTCAGGTGTGGGGGTTTGCAATTCCAGGCTGGGAAGAGCTTCCATGGAGGATAAGGAAGATGCCTTAGTTCCCATGCCCCCATTGCCTCTGCCCCAGACCAGCTCCATCCAAGGGAAGCACATTCACCATCTGCAAGGGACATTCAGGAAGGTTTGAGAAATGCCAGCAGGAGGGTGGAGGATGCAGTTTGTGCTGAGGGGATGGAGAGTCCATCCAGATGTAGCCAGAGGGAGAGGTTGGGAACTGCATTCCCATTGCTCCACCTGGAATAGGAGATGCTGATGGGAAACAACGGGATGAAGCATTGCCCTCCTCCAGGCACGAGACTTGGGAATCCAGGGAGGATTTTGTTTTCATTCCCACCCCCTCAGTGCTTGCCAGGGAGAGAGGAAAGGCACTTTTTAGGGTGTTACACCACACCTCATGTCCCAGTGACCAGGGGAATGGATGGACCTGGCGTGACTGGTTGGGCAACAGAGGGTGGGGAGCAACAGGAGTCCTGTGGATTCTGCTCCCCAGAATCCCCAGTCAATAAATTAATACAAAATGCTGGAATCAGGTGACCCCAGGGAGCTTTTCCCACACACATTTTTCCTCGGGGGTTTCATCCTCCTTTGGTGCCAGTGATTGAAACTTTGGATCCCAACCCAAAGCTGGAAAGTCTCACTGAAAATCCCCCAGGGGCCACACACAGGGAGGAGAAAAATTCACTTTTCAGCAAGAATTTGTTGAAATAACTTGTTTGATTTTTTTTTTAATCTTTACACTATCTCAGTGAAAAAAAAACCCATATATTTTGTAAAAAATGAAAACTATTTTCTATTAAGTTTGCTTTATGAAAAATCAGTTGGGTTTTTTTCCTAGTAAAAAGCCCTTGTTTTTCCACTGTTAAATTAAATCCTCTACCAGGAAAGGTTTTGCATCCCTGTGAAACGTGGGCATTAGCACCATTATTTTTCCCTACAGAAGTGGAAACTGAGGCAAGGGGATGTTTCTCCACCAACCTCTCAGAGGCTGAGGAGCCTGTGCTGCACCAAGAACCAGCAGAGTGAGAAGCACGTGATGCCCAAGAGGTATCAAAGTAATCCAAAATTCTCCTTTTTTGGGAAATAACGTCTGTGTGGCACCAAGGGGAGCCATGGATATATGGATTAAACCCTGGAAAATATTGTGCCAATGAACTGGCCACATCCTGGAGATCAGGGTCAAAATAGGGGCAAGACTCCCAACCCCTTCCCACCCTCTTTTCCTCTCCCTTTCCACATCCCTCAGCCCTCAGCAAACACCACAGTTAAACCTTGCCCAGGGAAACAGCTGAAGAAAGAAAAACAAAGTCACTGGACTCCGAGACAGATCATGGAAAGAGAGGAGATAAATCCTGAGAGTGCAGCTGGCACAGGGAGGAGAAGACAAATACTGAAATAAATATGAAAAGAAGACAAGTTTGGGCTACAGGGAGCGTGTGAGCCAGAGAGAGAGAGAGAGGAAATGGCACTAAAATAGACGAGCTTTCCTGGAGACAAAGGTAAAATTGGGAAAAATGAGATCTAAACCAAAGGGGGATAAATCATGAGGGCAGCAATGTCTGAAAATTATTGGGAATGAAACCTTCCCAGCAAGTGAGACATCCCCTGCAAGACAGATCTGCTGTGAGCAGCAAACACAGCTCTGGTGACAAAGCCAAAACTGGAGGGGAATAGACAAACTGGGGGGGTGACCCTGACTTGGCTGCTTCTCCTGAGGGATTTCTGCAGCTACGTTCCCAGGTTTGGGCTTCAGGAAGCTCCTCCTGAGAAGCTTTAGCAGCACCTCCCCAAAAAAAGAAAAATCTGGGAGAAAAACAAAACAGGGAACAGGTGTTCTTGCACAGGGAGAAGTGTTCCCTAAACATCAGAAACTCTTCAAAAATAAAGCACAAAAAAGTGGCAAAAGTGTTCTGAGGCTGCTGCTCCCTCCTCTAGGGTACGGTTCAAGCATGAGACCATAGAATCATATTATTTATGATGTATTATATATCATAATATATATATGTCAGTGATTTTCTAGGTTGGAAAAGACCCTTAAAATCAACCAATGATTCCAAAAGTCCAACCATTCCCCCAGCACTGCCAAGACCACCACTAAACCATGTCCCTAAATGCCACATCCACACTGTTTTTAAATCCCTGGTTGGGAGATGCATCCAATCCTTTTTGCTGAAGGCTTTTAGCAGAAATACTGCATTCTACAGCTTCCTCTCCCCTGCACCCCCCCAAAAAAACCCTCAGTTGTTAAACATCCCCCAAAGCCATTAAATCCCCCCCAGACACCAGGAGTGTGAGGAGGAGCTGGGGGGGAACTCTTCAGCCCTGTGACTTCGGAAGACCAGCAGCTTTTTTCCGCTCAGGCTCCTCTCCTGCTCCTTGTCTGGATGACACCTCACGGATAAATAACAGCAGTGATCCTAAATCGAGATCACAACATGCTTTACACTTCTGCCTTGCACTTGGAGCAAAGAAAGCTCTCTCCAGGCTGCAGGAAGACAGCATGGGAATTTTTTTTCCCTCTGTGCCAGGCAAAGCTGTGACATTAAGCCTACGGCGTGTTACAGGCTGGGTTGGCTTTTTTTTTTTTTTTTTTCTCCACATCTCCCCCACTTTGCTTTGGCACAGCAAACGAGTTTTCAGCTGGGAAGAGCATGTGGCACGCTAGACACACCCCCAAATTTCCACCAGGAAAGCAGAAATCTGTACACCAACACAAGGAAGCTTAGCAGGTCTCTTTTATTAGAGGGGGGAGAAGTATTAAAAATCCATGGTTTCAACAGAGAAAACGCTCTTTTCTCACAAAAACAACAACTTGCTGCTTGCTCATAAACCTATTACAACATCTTGACCCATTTGACACCAGTTTGTGGCCAGCATGAGGCTCTTGGTGTGGGCTTCTGGTGGAATTATGGAAATTCATGGGATTTTGAGGGTGGATTTGAAGCTGACCTGGAAGGGGGCAGCAGGATTCCTTTAGGGAGAGGTTGTTGCACCCAGAGACTTGGGGACTAGCTCACGGTTGGTGATCCCTCCCCAGGCAGCTCAACACCATGGTTTCCTCAACCATCACCATTTTTCCTGGGGAGTTTCCTCCCAAGCTGCGCACAGACAGGAAAATACATGAACCAAAAGAAAGAGGAGACACAAAAGCTGGTGTCAAAGCTCTGCTCAAGTCTCCATCCAGCACGTCCCACTGACGTGTCCTTGTGTTTGTGGATCCCACACCTGCTTCCAGCTTTTTATGGCCACGTTCCCTCTGCACTCGCTGCTCTCCCGGCCTTTCCCCTCTCCTCGTCTCTCTGATTTATATAATTTGAAGTCCTGCATGGGAGCTGATATTATGACACGTCCAGACTTCAAAATAAACCTCCCTCTTGATACTGGGTTATTTTATTGGGTGCATCAAGGCTGAAAACAACCTCATTCATCTTAAGAAATGTATTTTCCCATTTGCTGTATAAATACATACATGTTTCCCTGCATTATTCACCTGGGCACGGCAGATAGATGAGCAGCAACAAAGGCACCACATTTTTATTTCTCATTCTGTAACAGAAAAGGCACCAGGGAGCTCTGTGGAAGGAGCTCGGCGGTGCGGAAAAATCAGCTGGGGCAAAGGGTGGCGAGAAAATTGAACACAGAAGAGATATCCCAAAATAGTCCAGGGATGGGGACAAGGTCTGGTCTTCAGGGTCCTTGTCCAGGTCAGAGAGACAGTCTGGAAACACAGGAATTAGAGGTGAAGAAAAAGCCAAAGAGCAGATGAAAAATAAGACAAGGAGGCCAGAAAAAATCAGCAAAGAAGAAGAAGGAGGGATAACAAGAGAGGGGAAAAAATGAATAATTGAAAGTCTGTAATAAACACGGTGTAGAGACAGAAAAAATGTCCGTGTGAAAATGTAATTACTGCCTGTATCAATAACATCAGCACTGCACCCGCTGCGCCGGGGCTGGGACCAAAACAAGCCATAAGTCTTGGGAATGCTTGGTTCAGATGTGCCATAGAAATCATCCGTGTCCAGGTCCAGCACCTTCACTCCCCCACACCTCCGTGGGGATTCCAGGAAATGAAAAAGAGGAAACAGCCTTTCTTCAGACCAGGCTCCTACAGGACCCTGAAGGGTTTTAGCAGCAGTTCCACTGGTCCTGTAGAGACCAGGTTAGGTCTGTGCCAACAGCCCCAGTGGCCAGCAGAGCTGGTGGCCAATGGCCTGAACAGTAAACAGCCCCGATGGCCAACAGAATAATGGCCAACAGACTCAGTGGCCAACAGCCCTGATGGATAAAAGACCCAATGGCCAACAGCCCTGATGGCATATTGGCCCTGATGGTGTGTTTACGTGATGGCAAATAGTCCCAATGACCAACAGCCCCAATGGCCAACAGATTTAATGAAGAACAGACCCAATGATAAGTAGCCCCGATGACCAACAGTCCCCATGGCCAATAGACTCAATGGCCAACAGACCCAATGGCCAACAGCCTGAGTGACCAACAGTCAACAGTCCCCAAAGCCAACCACCCCAATAGCCAACAACAGCTCTGGTAACTAGAAACACCAATGACCAGCAGAGCAGTGATCAACAAGTCACGGTTTGCCAAGTCAGCCTGGGAATGCTCTTGGTCAGAACTCATGGATTTCTAGTCCTGCCTTGCTCTCATGAAGCAAAGAATGCAGGAAGAGTTAAACCCCTACTTCCCTTCCTTTGGAGCCCAGGATGACTCGGAGCCTACAGCTGCTATTTTTAAATCACTGCTGGGGATACGCTGTGGATTTCTCTTAATTGGACATCACTGCTGACTGTAATGAGTCCAAAATAAGACTCTCTTTCTCTTCATTAACATCCTGCATGAATTTGGAGGTTGATTTCTTTGCACCAACAATTTTCACTCCCCAGCGGTGGCAGTGCTACAATGGGATACTGGATTCTTAAACTCATGATTCCAAGTAACGGGATACAAAATCAAATTCTTTATACCAAGAAACTGTGACCTGCACTGCCTCAGCCTTGTGCAGCCTGAGGACCTCCCTGACCCTGCAAATTCATCACTTACCCACAGGTGTCCTGGGCTAGTCCTGCTTTATCCTCACACAGACTCAACTGGGAGCAAACCTGAGCAGGAGTGTCCGTGCTGCTCTGCCCTCTCCTCGCACACCACAGCCTGTGCCAGTGCTGCTCCTTCCCCACACCCCCGCCCCTCCTGTGCCCAGAAGTGCCGATAAACCCACCCGAGATGCAGATTTAATGTTATCAGGAGATGCAGGGCATGTTTAGCAGGAACTTGAAGGATCATAGCAAGAGGCCTGGATGTAATCCAGGCTGCAGCAGATAAGGAACTGAAAAGCCGCTTCTGCTTCTGCCTCTTTTCCTTTTTCTTTTTTTCTCTTTTCTTTTCTTTCCTCTTTTTTTTTCTTCAGTGGTTCAAGATTGCAAAGAGGCTGAGAAAGAAGAAAGGGAGACACGGGGCCCGAGCGATAACGGGTGATGGACGTGACGCCATCTCCTGCCCGAGAGTACCAGAGATTGCAAAGCATTGAGAAATCAAACTGACAAGTGGGAACACAGCCTCAGCATAAGAAACGGCAGCTTGTTCCGAGCTCCTGCAGGCCTGGAGAGCTTTTCACTTCTCCTGACGATGGATTAAGTGGATGTTGGTGATAGATAATTTTGAACTCCTTCTGCAGTGTATTCTGGCTTGTCATATCCTGGGGGAGGCCTGAAGCCACAGAGACGGCACCCGGTGTGAGGCTCTGGAAAGTCTCTGAAACTCTGAAAAACCAGCCATGAAACTCCTCAAACCTGGCAGAGGGAGTGGGAAAAGCCAAACCTTGCAAGGCTGGTGACACCAGGGAGCCTTTCATACCTGGCCAGCCTCAACTGTGGCTTCCCCATGCCATGGATGGGTGAGGAACCAGGCCAGAATTTCAGCTGATTTGGCTGCAAAGACTTTAACCTTGGCTGAAAAATGGCTCAAATTCAGCAGATTCCCCAAGAACCCAGGAGATGGGAACTTTGTCACCCTTGGAATAGCAATTTCTAGCACGTTTGGGAAGAGAAGTGATCCTGAACCCCAAGTTGCTCAGCCATGAGTAGCACTGGAGTTTGAACTACAGCCAAGAAGTGCTCCCTCTCTGCTGCACCCATCTTGGCTCACTCTGCCCGAGTTTCCCTCCCATCTCAAGGAAAAAATCACTCTATATCCTGCAGGAATGGAGAGGCAAAAACTGAATTTCAGGAGGAGAAGAGAGAGGTAAATCCCAGTATCAGCACACATTAAAAAAAAAGAGAGAAGGAACCTCCCAGCATGAGGCAGGTGTAATGCTGCCCTGGGGGAAAAACATCCTAATGACAAAAAACACAGAAATGCAATCCTCTTTCCTAATTATTTTGCAGTCCCATGTGTGCAGCACCAGCTCAGATCCAATCCTTGCTCCCAGGAATTTTTTATAAGGCTTTCCTACCTCCCCTTTCCCCCCATCACTCTGCCCCCCACGGGCTGAGCTCCATCCTGTTGATGAGCGCGGCAGAAGGAGCTGCTCCGAAGGGCAGGGGATGCTCGATGTGCAGATCAGAGCTGGAGGCTCCTTTGAAATTCCCCAGGGCAAAGGAGCGGGGCTGGAACAAGATGCCCCAGCTGAGCCCCTTCCACTTAAAATTGGCTGGGAAATCTGGCAGCTTTGATGAAAAATGCCTTCCCTTGCCTTTGATGCTCCTGTCCAAACAGCGTGAGGAACCAGGCTGATAGCACAGCTCTCACCCGAGGTGGAGGCAAAGAAAAACATGCCCGGATGGATATTCTGTCCTCTGCTGAACTGGGAGTGAGGAGAGGGAACGTGGAAGTTTTAATTTATAGGTTCTGAGGCAGCCAATGCTGGGAAGTGTCTATAACCCAAGTGAGAAATAGAGATTGAAATGTGAGAGCCTCGTCAGTGTAAGTAGCAATTGCTCATCCAGGCACAAACTTAATATTCCTGGGCCAGAAAACCAGGATTGAGGAGAAAATAAAAACATATACAGAGTGATCCCTACTCACATCCATAAATGCATAATTTATATCAAACCCTTGAGACTTTAGAGCACCAACGTGTTTTGGGGGGTTATGCTGAGTGTGAGCTTTGGGATTAGCTGTTTTCTGCCCATTTTCATGGAGTAACAGAACACTTTTGATTGGAAGGGACTTTAAATCGCATTTTGTTCTGCCCTCCAGCTGTGGGCAGGGACACCTTCCACTACAGCAGCCCAAGCTGGGTGTGAGCACTTCTCTCCACTTGTGAAAAAAAAAAAAAGGTTTAAATCCCATCAGGATAGAGTTGAAACATCTTTGAATTCTGACTGATCACGAGATCTCCATATGGGATGCAGAATCATCCCATCCCTGGCTGTGCCACCCAGTCAGACACAGGTCTGCCTGCGATACTGATCTCCAATAAACCCCTGAGCACTGGGAGAGATCCAGAAAGCCGAAAAAAACGAGTGTTGTGCCAATATGTGGGAAGGATAAACAAGATGACCTGTGTAATTACAGCCCTGTCAGCCTGACATTGATTTTGGGTGAAATAATGGGATGTCGGCTACGGGACTTGTTTAATAAGGAATTAAAGGGAATAACATAAAAGATGACAATCAACAAGGATTTATGGAAAATAAATCTTGCCCAGCTAAGTTGATATCTTTTTTTGATGAGGTTATAAATTTGGGCTGATAAAGGTGACGCTGTCAGCACAACGTACTCGAGCTCCGGCAAGGTTGGGTCCTGCGTGTTATCTTGATTAAGAAACTGGGAGGGCAGGAAATCACCCCGGCAGAAATTAGATGGATTAAAAACTGCCTGGTTGACAACTTCCAAAAGGCACCTCTTGGAGTGGGAATCAACAGAGTCTTGTGCTCCTGCTGCGTGCCAGGGCCGGCTGGCTCCAGCTGACATTTCTATCAATGACCTGGAAGAAAACATCCCATCACCCCTGATAGAGTCTGCAGCTGACACCGAGATCAGGGCAGTGGCAGGGGAGGGAGAGGAAAGAGCATCGATTCCAGAGGCATCTTAATAAAGAGATTCAGCAGCTCTGGAGAAGGGAGAGGCTTCCCCTGGCAGCAGGGATGGGAGAGGAGCTGATGGGCAGCTGGGCAAGGATGGGAGCAAGATAACAGAATAGAACCATGGAATCCTAGAATGCTTTGGGTTGGAAGGGACCTTAGAGATCATCCCATCCCACCCCCTCATGGAGAAATTCTTTCTCAATCTCCCATCCAGCCCTGCCCTCTGGCAGTGGGAAGCCATTCCCTGTGTCCTGTCCCTCCATCCCTTGTCCCCAGTCCCTCTCCAGCTCTCCTGGAGCCCCTTTAGGCCCTGGCAGGGCTCTGAGCTCTCCCTGGGGCTTCTCCTCTCCAGGTGAGCACCCCCAGCTCTCCCAGCCTGGCTCCAGAGCAGAGGGGCTCCAGCCCTTGGAGCATCTCCATGCTTTTCAGGAAGAAAACCCTCTTTTCAGAGAGAAAACCCTCTTTTCAGAGAAAAAACTCTATTTTCAAGGAGAAAACCCTATTTTCAATCTTTTTTGTGTGAAAAGGTAGCAACTCCAGGGTATTTGGGAGCACAGCTGCTTTGGTTCTCCCCTGCAAAAGCCATACAACACCCTGCCCCACTCCCACTCTGCCCTTCTCCCTCAACTTCAGCTCATTCCTCACGCATTTTGCAGGATTTCAAGGAATTGCAGCTCTTAGATGCTATTGCAAATCCCACGAGGCACCTGGCTGAACCTTTAGGCTTCCAACTATATTAAAAACGTGTCCTGAAGTGACTTTCCTGAGCCAAGCACAGCGGGACTGGCTCTGCATCGGGAAGGCTTTAGGCAACGTGCATCCAATTCAGTGCTCCCTCCTTGCTCTCCATCCCACTCACTTTTTTCCAGGATTGTGTCTTTCCTTGGGGAAAAAAGCCTTCTTGTAAGCCCCAGGTACCAGGGCTGCTGTGGTTTTGAAGCTGCCTCATGTGATTTCTCCCAACAGCCAGCACATGACACTTCAGGGCTCTCCACAGTGAGCACTTTATTGCTTCCAGAGTGGGTTTTTTTCTCTGCTCCAGCAATCCAGTGCCCGAGAATAATGGACAGATTTCAACCAAAGGAATTTAATTCTGCTCCTACTCCTTTCAGATCAGAGCCTGTGTCAGCGGGGTGCTCCTACAACAAGAGACTATTACAGCTTATCCAACACTTGGCAAGTTCTCCATCTGGAGAGCTGGTCTGGACTCAGCGATTGTTGCTCCATGGCGCATCTTAATGGAGAGCCAGAGCTGTGCCTGGCACCTGGAGGAGAAAGTCTGAAAGTCTTTGGTACCAAAACAACTTGGAAAAACTTTGTGGAGGTCTGGGGCCAGTTTGAATTGGAAAACCCACGTCAGGTCTGATGGTTTGGAATTACTGAGGTGAGGGAATCCTTTTCATCCAGCTGTTCCCATCCATGAGAAAAAGCCAGAGGCACTTGCACAAGAGGTGAATGAATTCCCAAGTCCATGGAGCATCATCAGACATTGCACCAGACCCACATTCAGACAAAAACCTCTCCCTTTTCTTTTTTTCCTATTTTTTTTCACTTCAGGAAAGCTCTGAGAACAAACTGCCCTTCAGACCAAAGTCCCACCTGACACCAGCTCACAGCAGCCCTCAAATCCAACCCCCCACACCTTTTTCCCTTTAACTATTGTTTGTATTTCCCTGCTGTGGCCAGGCAGAAGGGAATGAAAGCCAGGAATCTTATTTGCTGGGCTCTTGACTTGCCCAAACTGCACATCTTCCCTTCCTCTGCCCTGAGCAAGCATCCAGCTCTCTTTGACTGCAGTAAAAGCTCCTCGGGCCCGGCCGGAGAGGTAACCTGAGGATGCTCAGAGTGTCACTGCAGATGACACATGCCTCTCTCTCAGGATGTGGGATAATGAGCTTCTCTGTGGTCTCCCAAGGCAGGAATGTACTTATGGCACAAGGAGAGATTTATGGAGTTTTTCTTTAAAATCTGTCAGCTAATAATAGCCGTGGCTGGGCTGGGGTGAGCTGGGCTGGCACACAGGTATAAATCAGGGGTGCTCCTGAGCCCTGCCTGCATTTCCTCCTGTTTGGACACCGAGGAGATCACATCCTGAGCAAACCTGTGCCCTGAAGAGAGGAGAATAAGAAATGTCCCAGCCAGGTGACCAAAACACTCTCTTATATATCCCAGTGCTGCCCTTGTGCTTCACTGCCACAGCATCCAGCCCCAAACCAACAGGATTTTCCTACAGACCTGGTGTTGTCTCCCAAGGCAGGGATAGCCTGGGAAGAAGATGTTGTCCATGCTTGGAATTATTCATTTTCCCCCTACCAAGTGACCCGTACTTCTTGTCCTCCACCAGAGAGAGAAGTCGATGAAATGTTTCCTGTTGTCCCCTGGAATCTCACAGCCTTGAACAGCACCAATGCCCTAAAGAGAATTTTTTTTCCAAACAGAATAAATGCACAGTGTTTATTTCCTTTTGTCAGTGGGGATCTGAATAAAATAGCTAACAGGTTCCAGAGGGCTGTACCCTGTTAATTCCACTCATGATAAACGTCTTTAAAATGTCACTGGTGCCTGGAGCACTGGTGAGTTTCCATGTTTGCTGATTTGTGGACCATGGGCCAGGCTCCCAGTGGAGCCCATTAGGTGGCCCAGAGACAGGCCCTGGCTGCAGAACCATGATGTGCATCCACGCCAGACACAGCTCAAAAGCATTTCTGAGCAATCCCAGGCACTTCCCAGCTCCCACAGCTCGGCTGAGGGAGGGGAACAGGTTTGTCAGCAGCTCCTGCATTTTCTCTTCATGCTGCCCTGGGGAAGAGAAGGGGCAGACACTGCTCTGTTTCCTCTGGTGTGCAGTGACAGGACCTGAGGGAATGGCCTGGAGTTGTGTTGAGTGGGAGGTTATTTTGGAAATCAGGAAAAGGTTCTTCCCCCAGAGGGGGTGAGGCACCAGGCCCCCAGGGAATGGGCACAGCCCTCGAGGCTGCCGGAGCTCCAGGACACCACTCCCAGGGATGCACAGGGTAGGATTGCTGGAGTGTCCTGGGCAGGGTCAGGAGCTGGACTGGATGATCCTAGTGGATCTCTTCCAGCTCAGGATATTCCATGATTCTGTGACTATTTTAGTGTGGAAGACAAGGTCATGTTTTCCTCTGGGACCAGGCTGGGAGAGCTAGGGGTGCTCACCTGGAGAGGAGAAGCTCCAGGGAGAACTCAGAGCCCTGCCAGGGCCTAAAGGGGCTCCAGGAGAGCTGGAGAGGGACTGGGGACAAGGGATGGAGGGACAGGACACAGGGAATGGCTTCCCACTGTCAGAGGGCAGGGCTGTATGGGAGATTGGGAGGAAATTATTCCCTGTGAGGGTGGGCAGGCTGTGAGCTGTGGCTGTCCCTGGATCCCTGGCAGTGTCCAAAGCCAGGTTGGACACTGGAGCCTGGAGCAACCTGGGACAGTGGGAGGTGTCCTTGTCATTGCAGGGGATTGGAATTGAACAATTTCTAAGGTCCTTTCCAACCCAAACCATTCTGGGATTCTGTGATTTACAAATACAAATGCAGATTTGCAAACGTAAATGCAGGTTTACAAATAGTCATTTTACCCCAAACTCTTGGGTAGCAAAGCCTCCCTGACAGCTCCAGGCAGATGCAATGGGTCACATGCCCCATTCTCTTCATTTTCCCTCACTGATTCCATCCACTGGAAGCAAAACCCCAGCAAATGTGGGGAACCTGTTCAGGCACCCAACACCTGGGTGAGGAGAAAGTCAGCTCCTTTCCAATCCAAATCTTTCTATGATTCTGTTATTTGATGCTGGGGAAGGAGAACCTGAAGACAAACAGGCTCAGCATTTTTCCTCAAAAAATGGGGCATCTCACCCCCTCTTGCTGCCCCTCACCCATTGCCCCCCAAAACTCCTGCAACCCACACCTCAGGGCTCTGGTTTCTATTTCCTGCCCAGGTCACATATTTTTGCAAGCCCATCTGGTCAGGTCCCCGATGTAACATCCTCATGTCCATCATGTCCACTCATTTCTGCTCCGGGCGGTTTTATCTCTTCCTGCAGGGCCAGCCCGGGCTCCGTGGTGGACTGAGTAATTCAATAGGTTTGCAGATCTGTCTCGAGTCAATTTTAATTCTATTTAAAGGACAGTCGATAGGAGCCTCTCTGGGGGGTTCTGAGCAGGAATTTCATATTGCGCTGAATATGCGCTGAGTGCCCCGGCCGCTGGGAAGGAATTTCAGCTTCAGTGAGACAGAAAGGATTTTGGAAGCACTCTGAAACCTCCCTCTTTTTAGCTATTTTAGGCTTGGCCTGAGACCCTCAGAGCAGGCTCAGGAAGGGGCCAGGCAGGAGATGGGTCCCGATGTGATTTTTGTGCAATGCCCTGCTCGCCTGATGCTCAGGAGGAATAAACCATCTCCTTCTTAAACATCAGCAGCCAAAAGTCCTCCCTGACACCAGATTTTCACCAGTGTGAACCCATCCCTGAGGTTTGGGGGAGGTGACACCCAGCAAAAAGGAGATACCCCAAAAGAGGAGATACCCCAAAAGAGGAGATCTGAGCAGCGCTACATGGCCATTCCAACCTGCTTTACTTCCCTGTTTGCCATAAAACACAGGGCAATGTCCCAGATTAATAAAGAAGGAAAGCTTTCAATGCTGCTGCTCCTCTAAAATGTTCCCTTAAGTGCAGGATGAGATGTTCGAGCACTAAGATGCCATTTTTATGCAACTTAATAAAAGGGAAAAATGATATCACCACTGGAAAAAACAGAAAGCGTGCAGGGGAATTGGATTGCATCACTTTACCCTCGGATCAATCCCAAGATCACGTGGCACAGGCACAGGGGGAGTTCTCAGCACTGCAGGGAAGCTCAAGGAAAGCTTTGCTCAGGCATTTTTAGGGGGGACAAATCCCATGGATCTAGAGGGAAATATTTTTCCCACTGGTCAAAGCAGGAAAAAGTTCCAGTCCCATCGAATAAACCAGCGGCTCTGGGAAAATGGTCACCTCGATGAGGGATGTGGGACAAAACCACTCACCTCACATCAGGATCATGGCAAGACAGGAGTTAAAGCCCTCGGGATTTTCCAGGGGGATGGGGGGCCCCCTGTTGATGCTTCCACTGTTTTTATGGCACCTCAGGCGATTGGCTCCCGTGGCGGGGAGCATCCAGGCGGCTGCTCCAAATGAAATTGTCCGTTCCCTGCTGGAGATAATTAACGTATATCAAAGAGGAATTTAGCTGGAGTGGCTATTTCAGTCCCACGCCGCGTTCTCCCTCACTTTGGGTTTGTTTTCGAAATTGCACATAAAGTGCAACTGCGGCACATTTACTTTTCTATTATGCCTCCGAAATTAAGTTAGATGGCCCTAATAATAGCATTGCCTTTAAAATAACGTTGTGTTTAAAGAACACACTCTCCAATGTCGCCGGCGCAGCAGATTTGTCTTGTGCTTAATTTCCACTTGCTGTTGTATTATTAGACATTAACATGATAGTTTTGTTTAATCTCTGGCTCCGTCGCCCATGGCTGACTCCGAACCGATCGCTCGCCCCTGTTGATGAAAGTCCTAATTCATCCTTGTTAGTGCAATTAGGAGGAAATTGGATCACGGTGCCTCTTCCCACAAAAGGTCTGGGAGAGGGCGAGGCTCTCCCCCGAGAGGTGACACGGGCCCTGGGCTGCAGGAGGATTCGGCAGCCCCTGGGAAGGTGATGGGGATAAGTGAATTGAGACTCTGGGAAGGTTTGAAGTGGGTTTTGACGGATTTCGTTGCTCTTTTCCCAGCATGGAGTGGGTAGGAATCCATCCCTAGCAGCCAGCGAAGGTCAGCAGCATTTTGAGGTTGTTTTGAGCACACCTACGCAAAGGCTGGAAGAAATGGGAAAATAACGAGATTATTTTTTTCCAAAATCCAAGTCCTCCAAAGCTCTCAGGAAAGTGGCTCTGGTTTCTTTCCAGCATTTTCTTTCTCCCAGCCATGAACATGAGCACAGAAAAGAGAAGAAACTCTCCAGCTGCAGCACCAAAACAAGGTGGGTGTTTATAGAGTGGTTCCCTGGCCTCCACACCTCCACTTTCTCTCCTTTCAAGTTTTCCTGGGTTCAGTTAAAATCCCCACATCCGGGACCACATGGAGACCTTGGGATTGCTTCGGGTGTTGCTTCCCATCCTGCTCAACACAGAACTTGCAGCAAAGTCCACTGAAAAAAAACCTTGTGGAATCATCAAATCTTGAGAAGTTTTGCAAAACCTAAACTCATAATCCTTCATGTTCAGGATATCAACTTTATATTCCAGACTTTTGATAGGAAAAGAGGGAATTCAAGGTAAGAAAGCAGGAATTCCTGTGGCTCTCTCCCCACCTGGGTGAGTGTCTTCCTGCATCTCAGAAAGTGAATTAAGCTAAACCAGATAAACGAACTTTTACTGCTTAATGAAATCAATTCCTCCTGGGTACAACCAGCAAAGGCACAAAAGGTTTCATTCCAAAGGAGATTAAATAACTTGGGTTTCTTTCTTCAGGAAAAAAGCAGCTGAAGAAGGGTCTGATGGAAGTTTACAAACCAGGGATGGGGTAGAGAGGACAAAATGACAATCCTTATTTCTGTGAGTTTCCATTTAAAATGGAGCTGGCACTGGAGAAAATTAGCAAAGGGTAGGTTTAAAGAAAATAGTTGTTGAACTGTGAAACTCATTTTCAAAAGATTTTTTTGAAATACAAATTATGGATGAACTGAAAATGAAGGATTGGGCAAACTCAGGGGAAATTATTCATTCTAGCATTAAATGCACAATTTTTTATTCACAGAATAAGCTATTATTTTTATTATTAATTATTATTAGTGTTGTTGTTGTTACTATGTTATTATTTATGTATAACTTGCAGATGTAATCATGGCATGGGGAGTGTTTATTTAGGACTATTTATAGGAGTAATTTATTCAGAATAGTTTTGTATGTACATTAATCAATTTTCTCACCACTGTTTGCAGTCACCAAGACCAGATCTGGTCTCTCTGACAAACCCCAGGGGAATGTGGAGCCAGCACACATGGACATGCTGGTCCAAGGATCCCAAAGAAAAGTAATGTATTGGGATGATCATAGTAATATATTGGGATGATTAAGCCAATAAATGCTGGGGGCGGGAGCCAGTGATCTGAAATTGTTCAGGATTGTTTTGTGTCATAGTCCTAACATCCCTCCCCCAAAACAGGTATTTCCTGACAAGTTTGGAACATTTTCCGGGCTCCACACCGGCTGTGTTGCTACTTTACAATCTTTGGGGTTTGGGCACCATCCTTTTATTCCCAAGGCTTGTACCCTGCCCACCCTGATGGCCCTGGGTGTGGGGACACTGACCTGGAGAGCCAGCACGAAGAGCCATTCCCCAGGGGATCTGCAGTGTCCCCACCTGGAGAAGGCAGCCAGCACCACTGAACCCAGGTCTGTTCTCAGCACAACAAGCTGGGAAAATCACAGTGGCAGCAGCAAAAACAGACTGGAATTCGTGGAGAGATTCCCCTTCCCTCCACTCCCAGCTCTTCTCAAGCCGGTCTATAAATCGGGGTTATTCCAACTTTCAGGTGGGCTCATTATCCACACCAAGAACTCCATAAACCCTCAGCTGCTCTCACCCACAGATTCTCCCTGTTTTTTGCTGGCATTTCTGTCCTTATAGGGAGAGGAAACCACGTGTGCTCTCAGCAGCCACAAATGTGTCCTGCTCATCCCTCGGGGATGGCTGAAGAGGCTGGAGAAGATGCTCAAGGAGGAGACGTCTCCATGGAGGAATCATGATGGGGAGGCAAAGCTTGGAGAGCACCTGGATGGTCATCTCCAAGGAACTGTGTGGCAAAATCACCCAGAAATAAACTCCTGCCGGGCATGGGGCAGAGGGGTGAAATTCCCAGCTGGGTTCATTCAGGATGTGCTGTGCTCCTGGTGTCCTGTGATCCACCACCCAGAAAGGGGACGCTGCTGCATGTCCACATGAGCTGGACCTCAAAATTATGATTTTCCTTTTATTCTCCAAGTCTTTTGGAGAGGAAAGGCAGAAGGGGATGCAAAAGGAAAGGCAAAGAAAGAGCTGAGATGAGTTTTGAGGGAGCAGAAGCTCTGATTTCCCAGCGTGTCACCAACTGGCACATGGCAGGGCGGGGCAGTGTCATCATGCGGGGCTGTTGGGTCCAGATACCCCATTTTGGTGTTATTTTTTTTTTTTTTTCTAAATTTTCCAGCCAGTTTTTCCTTGCAGAGTTCACAGTGTGCTTGGTGAAGCATTAACTGGATTTGATGGGCTGGGGAAAATAGACTTGGACAGTGAAGGGTGGAAGGGAAAGCCCCGTGAATAAATGCCCTGTTGTCACAGTCCTATTAACCTCCCCTCAGTCTAATCCTGTCCTTAATTGACTTTATTCTGATTATAGTCTTGATAGGCCTGTATCAGCCTGGGAAGGTGAGATGGGAAGTGGCAGTGAGGGATGGGAAAAATACGGAGTGAGCTGGAGGAGAGCAAAACAGAGGAGCAGCAAAATGCACCCCCTGGTGTGCCTGCATGGCTGCTTCCTGAACAGCAAGCACCAGGAAAAGGAAAGGAAAACTTCCCAGAAAGGCTAAAAAACAAACCTCCACCGCAGCAAACCGCAAGCTGCTGTTGTAATAATTAAGAGGCTTTAAACTGTTCGTTTAATACAGCCGAAAATCACATCTGCAGGTAACGGGGAGATGGGGCTCGATGCCTAATCAGCCAAAGCCTTGGAAAAGCAACATGCCCCGTCTGTCTGCAATCAGGGCTGGAGCAGAGGCTGCCGTTCCTTCAAGTGGCTCTCGGCGAGGGTTCCGTAATTGTCTCGGCAGAAAGAGAGAGTTCCCCCAGTGCAGAGCAATAAATCAGGGATAATAATAACTCTTTCCCAAATAATCCTCAGGCAGGAACAAAATCCAGCGGAGGAGGTGGTACAGAGTCAAAACGTGGCACCTGGATCCCAGAGTTCGCTGGGTCTATAAATACCCCGAGCCCTTCCCTGCCCCTGCCATGACATGTTGTTACTACTAGCACTCAGTTAAAGCTTTCAGATTCTTGTAAATCTAATTATTTCTGGGCTCTTTCTCACGCTGTGATGCTTTCCCCATCTCCCCAAGTGTTGGGCCTTGCACGGCTGGTGCTGAGCCCCCAGAGTTCACCCTGTGAGGGGAAGCTGGGGACACCCCAGGGCTGCTTTAGCAAAACAGGGGCTCAGCTCAGCAGCTCCTACAGGTCCTTGAGCTGCAGCAGCTGTTCCAGCAAGGCCAAGCTTAGAGCCAAACCCCCTGGGATGTGTTTGAGGATTTGTGTCATGGTGGCAGCCCAGGGGTGACATGGGCTGAGCTGAGGGATGCTCTGAGGTCTGAGAGACAGACAGAGAGACAAACCCGTGCTGGGATCATCCCTCAGTGTGGGGAGGGGGAACCTTCTGCCCTGCTCAGGTGAGACCCCACCTGCAGAGCTGAATCCAAATCCAGAGCCCCAAACATCAGGAGGATGTGGAGCTGCTGGAGAGGGTCTAGAAGAGGCCAAAGAGATGCTCCAGGGCTGGAGCCCCTCTGCTCTGGAGCCAGGCTGGGAGAGCTGGGGGTGCTCACCTGGAGAGGAGAAGCTCCAGGGAGAGCTCAGAGCCCTGCCAGGGCCTAAAGGGGCTCCAGGAGAGCTGGAGAGGGACTGGGGACAAGGGATGGAGGGACAGGACACAGGGAATGGCTTCCCACTGCCAGAGGGCAGGGCTGGATGGGAGATTGGGCAGGAATTGTTCCCTGGGAGGGTGGGCAGGCCCTGGCACAGGATGCCCAGAGCAGCTGTGGCTGCCCCTGGATCCCTGGCAGTGCCCAAGGCCAGGCTGGACAGGGCTTGGAGCACCCTGGGACAGTGGGAGGTGTCCCTGCCCATGGCAGGGGATAGAATGGGATGAGCTTTAGGATTCCTTCCACCCAAACGATTCCAGGATTTTGTGATCCTACTGTCATCTTCTGGATGATCTCTCAAAGTGAGCTCATGGCTCACAAATCCCTTTTGAGCAGTAGAAGGCTCTGCAGATCCAGGCTGGAACCCTCTGCCTCCCCATGCTCTGCTCTGCACCCCAAAACCCCCAGGTCCCCTTGGCAGGGCTGTGTGACATCTCCACTGGAACACTTGTGTTTTTATTCCCTTCCTACCCCTTTACCTCAGCCAGTAGAAAATGCCCAGAGCTGCCATCATTATTTTTCCTTATTTACTGCTCCAAGTCCACTGTTTCCATTCCCAACCAGCAAATATTGCCCAGCTGACTCCGGTTCCATGGAGCTGCTCATGAATCACCCAGCACTGAAACTCTGGAGTTTGGTACCTTTGAGCCAAAAAATTCCAGCCTCTCCAGGGTTTGCAAATTGTTCATTTGCTCCAGCATTCCCAGCTTGGTGTGTGTTCTCCCAAAACCTCCTGTAATTCCTGCTTGGACAATCCTGTCCTGATGTTCTTGTGCAGCTGGATCACAGAGGGACACCGTGGCAGGAGTGATATCCCTGCCACATCCCTTTAATCCACCCTCTCCAATAGGAAGGCAATGCTTTTTCCACAGGACAATGAAAAACAGGTAAATAAAAGCATGGAGAAGGAAATCTGAGCTTTTCATTTGGAATATTGCAGCTGTGTAATGATTGATGTAGAACTTGGGAAAAATCTGGGCAGTTTTGAGTCTTGGGGATCTGAACCAGGAAATAATGGCACTGTAAGAGGAGTGGCAAAGCCACTGCTTCCTGGTGTCTTTGCCTGACAGCAGCTTTGGCCTTTTCCTTTGCTCTCCTAAAGGTCACAAAACATCAGTCAGGCTTTCAGGAAGACAAGAATTCAGGCTGGAAAGGATTTCCAAATCAGGGAGGTCCAAGGACAACGTGTAGGGCTGGGGTGAGGTTTCCCCATGGAGAGATGCTGATGTGAGGCATTTTGTTTATATATTGGGAGAACAAACTTGAGAGCTCAGGAAGGGAGGTTTGAGATCAGGAGAGCCCAAAAGAAGCTTCTCAAGTATATGTTGTTCCCATTAAATTCCCTTTATATGTTCTGGAAAATGAATTTATCAAAAAAATGGCAGTTTTGTCTGGTTTGCAAGTTTCCACCATATTAAATGAACAATTTATTAATTGAATGTTTGGGGTTTCCTTCGATTCATAATTCCTTGTAAACAAAAACTTGTTTCTCTGATGTTTTCTTCCTCTACTCCATCTCTTCTAAAAGAAATGGCATAAAAAATAAAGGTATAACAGAAAAAATCCCCCCACCCCCTTGAAGGAAATTCATAAGCAACTAAAACTTGATAATTTTTCACCAAGACAGTGTTGCAAAAGGTCTTTTGGACAGCAAGGTGCTCTTTTTTTCCTCACTCCTAATCCCAACTTCAGCAAAACAATTCCCAGCCCTTCGTTTTCAGCTGGCCACGGATTGAAGTTGCTCCTGGCATTAGAATTCACAGCAAAGCAGCCCTGAAATCAAACACTGCTGCTCTGCTCCAGGATCTCCTTCACCCTCTGCATTCCTCATGTTGTGTAAATCAATCCTCTCAGCTCCCAGTAAATAGAATTGCTTCAAAACACTGAAATAACTCCACACGTTCCTTATTTTCCTTTAAAAAAAGAAGAAAAATCAGAACCAATAGGGGAATGAATAAGGAAATACAAACTAATCTGGACTTTTCTTTTGAGCTTGCTGGTTTTCTCCTCACCCAGGTGTTGGGTGCCTGAACAGGTTCCCCACATTTGCTGGGGTTTTGCTTCCAGTGGATGGAATCAGTGAGGGGAAATGGAAGAGAATGGGGCATGTGACCCATTGCATCTGCCTGGAGCTGTCAGGGAGGCTTTGCTACCCAAGAGTTTGGGGTAAAATGACTATTTTCAAACCTGCATTTACGTTTGCAAATTTGCATTTGTATTTGTAAATCACAGAATCCCAGAATGGTTTGGGTTGGAAGGGACCTTAAAGCTCCTCCCATTCCACCCCAGCCATGGGCAGGGACACCTTCCACTGTCCCAGGCTGCTCCAAGCTCCAATGTCCAGCCTGGCCTTGGACACTCCCAAGGATCCAGGGGCAGCCACAGTTGCTCTGGGCACCCTGTGCCAGGGCCTGCCCACCCTCCCAGGGAACAATTCCTGCCCAATCTCCCATCCAGCCCTGCCCTCTGGCAGTGGGAAGCCATTCCCTGTGTCCTGTCCCTCCATCCCTTGTCCCCAGTCCCTCTCCAGCTCTCCTGGAGCCCCTTTAGGCCCTGGCAGGGCTCTGAGCTCTCCCTGGAGCTTCTCCTCTCCAGGTGAGCACCCCCCAGCTCTCCCAGCCTGGCTCCAGAGCAGAGGGGATCCAGCCCTGGAGCATCTCCATGGGCTGCTCTGGATTGGCTCCAGCAGCTCCACATCCTCCCCGTGCTGGTGGCCCCTGGCCTGGGGAACTCCAGCTATTCGAGGTGACGATTCCCAGCCCGAGCTGAGGGAGGTGTTCCTCCCCAATGGATAAATCCACAGCGATTTGAGGTGTTGGCATGAGCCCATCCCGGCCTCAGCCCCTTTAGCCTTCATCTTCATTTTTTGGAAGAGGGTTTTTGGATGTTGCAAGAGGCTCCTCTTGGCGAGGGAGGGTTTGTCAGAGACAAAGGAGGGAGTGATCAAACCCGGCGGCTCCTGCCTCTTGTCTCCCGCGCTCGGCCGCTCCGGCAGCGCTGCGGAGGAGCCGGGCTTTAAACAAAAGCTAAACGCTGTCAGTGGGGGAGCAGAGCAGGAGCTCTCTGAAATGCAAATGCCTTCTCGAGAGCAGCCGGCTTTGAAGGCAGCGATCCTGCTGACTCATGCTTAGGGACTGGGGAGAGATCCTGCTCCCTCGCCCCAGCAGCCTCCTCTTCCTCCCGGCGCTGCCGCAGCCCGGGCTGCGACCCCCGTGCGGGTCAAGTGGACAGCACGGATGGATGATGGATGGAGGGATGGAGGGATGGATAGATGGATAGATGGATAGATGGATAGATGGATGGATGGATGGATGGAGGGATGATGGGTGGATGGATGGAGGGATGGAGGGATGGATGGATAGATGGATGGTGGAGGGAGGGAGGGATGGATGGATGATGGGTGGAGGGAGGGATGGTGTCTGTGGGGACAGCAGCCATAGCCCTGGGAGGATTCTCCCTGCAGAGCCACCAGCTGCTCTCCCAGCAGGGCAGGGTCAGCAGAGTCTGGCAGGGTGGGGGGTTTAGCCATGGAGCAGTAGGAATTTAAGCCTTGAGACCACAGGAAGCTCATCAAATCCCTTTCCTCACCTGCGACTTCTTCATTATCCCTTCCTGTCTCCCAGTTTCCGAGCTCAGCATCCCTCCAGCTCATTTGAGGTGCATTGGGGTTGAGGTCACCCGGGTTATTTCCATTTGCCAGCACATCCTGCACGTTTCCAGGACAGAGGGAGCAGGACTGGCCTGTTTGTACAGCGAGGTGAAGGCTGAGGGCAGGGAGGGGGGGGACAAGGAGGGGGCCTTGGATCCCTTTCCGTCAGGGCTCTCATTTTCCCCATCGTGCAGTCCCAAGCACGAGCGTGTGAAGCTGGCACCACAGAGCACCCAAATCACGCCTTTTTCTGTCTTTCCTTTTGCTTTTAAATCTCCCTCATTATTTTCAAGAGCAGACTGAAAACTCTGGCTGCTTAGACCCGATTTCCAAAGGCATTTCCAGCACCGTGCCCCTGCTCTGAGGGGGCAGGGGGGTCCTGCCTGAGCTGCAGCACCGTGACCCAACACACCTGCAGATGTCTGCAAACGCTCTTCCTCACTCTGCCTGTTTGTGTGAGCCCGAGAGGTTCAAAATAGGTGTCTCTTTGTCCCCCCCACCTTTGTAACATTGTTTTATCTATTATATTTATTAATATAAAATAATTAAGACCTGCAGGGAGGCTCCAATCCTTTGCAAAAGTCTTTTCCTGAATGATGGGGAGAGTTGTCCAAAGCCACCAGCTCCTGACACCTGCCCACTCAGACCTACATGGGGTGAGACACCCCCAAGACCTCAATTAGTGTCACTGGGTGAGTGACCCCCATCCCTGCCCACCCCCAGATTAGCACCCCGGGATCTGAGCTGATCCTGGGTGGGGTATTCAAAACCCAACCATGGACTAACAAGCAGAGCCCTGATGGAAATGCCATGGCTCGCAGCGATGTCGAGCTCCAGGGGCAGAATAGAAAGTCAGATTTTATTTCTAATGCGCTTCTGCTCTAATAACCAACCACTTTTTTTTTCCCCTCATTGCTTTTCATCTGAAAACACTGGTGTGCTGCACCAGCAGCAGCTGATCAAGACTTCACACGTCCTGCTCATTATCCCTTGCTTCACACGAGGGGAAACGAGGAGGATTTATAGCGCCCAATTTTGCAGAAGTGTTGCCCAAAGTGCAATACCGGCGTGTCTGCTCTGGGAAAGCCGCAGCTGTGCCGGGGCTGAGGCTGCACAGGAGACGCTTTATAGGGGCAGATAAAATCTTTTATTAGACCAACTGATCTAGCGAGGAGAGCAGACAGGTTTTAGGTGCACAGACCAGGTTGTCTGCACAACATCATGCACAGGCTGGCTCCACCTCCCCAAACCCCAGAGGTGCAGGAGTGAACTAAACCAGCACCCTTGGAAATGTCTACAAGCTCCAGCACTGCCAGAGTCCAAAATCCTGCCTGAATCCTTCTTTGGCACCTCTGGCAGACCAAAAAATCACGTGACTTTTGTCATTTTTCCCTGTATCCCAGTTTTTGGGGGTGGTTTTTGTTGTTGTTGTTGTTTGGGGGGAGGGGGGTTGTTTTTTTTTTTAATCTCTGCTGCCTTTTTGTAGAATCCACCTCACAGAAAGCAATGGTGATGGGCAGAGAACAGAGGGACAATCCAGTTCAGGTCCTGGAGCCCTGGGCAATGAAGGCAGTGAGGAAATGGTGAGGCTGGGAATTGGGAGTGGGCAGACTGGTGGGATGGGATTCCTGGAGTGACACCCACGGGCACATGGTCTGGTGTCCCTGTGGGTGGTTGGGAGGCTGTGGATGATGAAGAGCCAGATGCACAAGGCTGAAATCATGTTCTTGTGCTTTCGTGCATTTTTCCACTTCCATCACTTCCACCCCTGCCAATTCCCACCCAAAACACCCACGGCCCTGTCCCAGACATACCCCAGACCCACGGTCTCAGAAATAAAGTATGAGCTGCCATGCGGGCTTTAACCATTTCCCTCTCCTCCCCTCTCCTCTCCAACAGCCCTTTGCCCCCCAATTATTTGTAACTGCACCAACCACATCACTAAGATTTTTATTTTTCAAAAAATAACAAAAAAGGGTTGATCCTGCCGAGAATTCGTAGTAATTGTAGTAACCTGATAACAATTTCTGGCAATTAGCACAATACTAATTCACTCATTTACTGAGTAATGTCTTGTCTGTGTTTATGGGGGCTGTGCCGAGTGTAAATATCTTACTCACTGTGGTGGCTAATGAAAATTTAGTAAGAGGCTTTTTTTTTTTTTTTCAAATGTTTATTCATTTTAATCTATTCTTGGTAATCACGTGTGAATAAGGAGTAATTGCTTGACTTCAGGATGGTAATTAGGAAGTACTAAGTCATTGTTTTCTTCTCGAGAGCGGATGGTTTGTTTAAATGTGCATCTGCTCTCCCAGCACTAATTCAACCTGCCAGACCCTCATCCTGCTCCTCAGCCTGCGGCTGCCTCCTGCCCTCTCCGCACGGGAGTTTCCCAGGATTGATGGGCTGGAGCAGCCGGGGGTCGTGCCCAGCACAGGCCGAGGTGTCCGAGTGGGACCTCAACTGCTCCATTCGTGTCGTCGTGACTTTCCCTCGGGTCCCGGTGGCTCCGGGGCCACAGTGGATCCATCAGCATGCAGGGCAGGATTTGCATCTGCTAATCAGAGCCAGATCCCGGGAAACAACTTCCAATAAAAGAATCCCATTACAAAGCAACCAGCTGTGAAATACTGTACCTGTGTCGCACCCTGCAAACCTGCAGCCTCCTCGCTCCCCGCCAAGGAGGTGGGAGCGTCTCCTGAGCGTGGAGATGGGGAAGGAAGGGGCAGGGAATGAAATAAAAACGAGATTGATATGCACGAGCAGGACCGCTCGTCTGGAGAGCCCGCGCCGCTCCATCCTCCCGGGACGGGAGCGATGCTCAGGGGAAACGGAACCAAAATGGGATTTTAATTTCCCAAACACCTCCAGACCAGCCAGAAAATATTTATCCAGCCAGAAAATACGTGTCCCTCCTCAGCATTAGCCACAGGACCGGCACTTTCCAATCCGGCCGAGGCGAGTCACGGCTCAGCCACCGCCTGGAGCCAGCGCTCCCCTGAGCTGCATCTCCAAGCGCAGCCCAGCCCGGAGGGAGACAGGCCAGCTGATGGGAACTCAGGGCTAATCCACAGCGTGCCTCGCTCTCCCTGTTTGCAAACTGGTGTTAATTGTTCGGGTCTCCCTCGGGAAGAGCATCGGGATCTCCGGGGAGGGACCAGGCTCCCACATCAGGTGGCCGTGGAGGATGTTGGGCACCGCAGCCGTTCCGAGGCGCTTCAGACACGAGCACTGGACACGATCTTTAAAACGCCGAGTGATTTTTAAGTGCTTCTCCGAGAGCATTTACAGGGCCCTGATTTACTGAGTGCTCAGAGCAGCCTGTTCTCGTTGGAAAACAGGGCTCGGGATGCAGCCAAGCATCCAGAAACACAAGCTTTGCACTCTTTTAATCTCTGCCTTTCTCAGCTTTCCTGTCTTGGAAAAGGGGATAACCCGGCTACAGTGGACACATTCCCAAATATTCCACAGCCACTGCTGCACAGTCTGCACCCACCCCAAAAACAGGCAGGAGCCCAGAAAAAAACCCATAAAAGGGAAGGAGGGTCCCGACAGGGAGGACGTGTGCCCCTGTCCTTACAAACAGTTCCATGGGTGAGATTTGGGGTGTTAAAGGCTTTGAAATGGGTCTGAACGTTTCCACCAACCTCAAGCAGCAGGTTTTGTTGCATGACCCCGGACAGTTTGGCTCCTGAAAGAGAGAAGTGGGGTCTGCACGAACCTGAAGTGCTGAACTTGAGGTAAAATGAGAGGTTTAAGGGGGATATGGGGCAGACAGTTCGGGAAGGCTGCACCTTCCTGGTGCCTTGTCCAACGGGGAAAGGCAGAGGACAACATGAGGGACAAAAGGGAAGCTGCGCCCTCTGAAACACGGAGAGAGCAAACAGAGAAAACCCCGCGGGCGTCTGCCCCGGAGGACTCTGTCCCTTTATTCCAATAAAGCTGAAAGACTCCTCTGTCTCCCTTACGGCTTTTCCCACGTGTTTTTCCTCACAGGCCCTCACTCTTTGTTCCATCCCAACGTGACAGGTGCTGGGAACACAAAAATACAGGAGGAAGCCAAGGACGTCATCAAAAAGGGTCCCATGGAGGAGGATAAGGAATTGGCTGATGAAGACAATCTGCAGGTCCATCCATGGGGTATGGAGGTTTCTGGGTAGGATTGGAATGTCCTCCATACCCTGCTGTACCTGCATCTCACACCTCCGGAAGTCAGGGAGGCAAAGGAGGTGTTCAAACACCCCTGAGAGCCCTTGGGGGTCTGAACCATGTCCTTATCACCCAGCCCAGCGGCCTTGTGTTCCATCCCACAGCCCGACTCCTCACAGTGACCATTGGCATTTTCACATTCCCACCCCTTTCCCAGTGTCCCTTTCCTCCTGACCACCCCCGGTGCCTTTGCTGGGCTCAGAGCCACTTTGTGGCCCCCGAAATCACCACGGTGTGACCTGGACACGCCAGAGAGTTTCTGTGTCTGTACAACACCAAAGCATCAGCCAGCAATTCCAAAGCAGAGACCAGGAGAGGGCAAAGGAGATGACTCCAACGGTGCCGCCTCCAAGATACTTCAGCACAAAATTTCCATGGGATTGCCCTTGGCAACACAAAAATGCCCTTTGCACATCTCCTTCCACCGCTCCTGTTGGGGCTGGCGCTCCGCAGGTGCAAAGGAGCTGCTGCAGGAGGAAGAGGCAGATCCAGGGCACCTCGATAAATCCCTGCAGGGCTCACGTCCAGCGCGCCTGCTTCCCAGAGATAAAAGGGAAGCGGCGCTTCTCCGAGGCACGGACACGGGGCTAATCTCCTCCTGCGCCGGGGCCGTCACCGTGTCACGGGAAGCAAAGACGGCCGAGGGGAGAAGGGAGGGAGGTAGTGGTGATGGGGCTGTCAGCATCCCAAAATGTTCCAGGGAAATCAGCCCCAAGCAGCTGCTTGAGGAAGGAGCAACGCCTCTTGTTTATTTTACACAGGGAACTGGAAAGCATTTTTCTATCTTGAAGTGGAAAATTAATCCTGCAGAAGGGCCCCGGGGGGTGCGGATATTATTTAGGTGCTTTGAGATCTATCCTGAGGTGTGATGAGGCTCTGACAGGCCCCACGATGGGAATCCAGGAGGGCAGAGAAGAGCCTGCCAAAATTGCAGATGCTGGAGGAAAATCACTCGAGGGCCAGAAAAAAGGGAGCTGTAATGACATCCAAGAGCTTCAGAGGGAGAAGAGGCTGGGCAGGGAAAGAAAGCGAGCAGTCGCTGCAGGACGTTGGTGCCAGACACATTCAGATCAAAATTAGGCTGAATTTTTAGCAGGGAGGATGATTAACCCTGGGAATAAATTATCAAGCAAAATGGGAAATGCTCCACCTCTTGATGTGTGTGGATAAAACCCAGGTGCCTTTCAGCAGGATGAGGTTTACGGAGCCCAAAGCTCCCTCTGGACAGGAGCCGGGAGAGCTGGGCTCGTTCCGGGGTTTCAGCAGCACCGCCAGGACCTTCAGACCCTGCCAGTCCATATAAAATGATTGCTCTCCTCTGCCCCAGGAAAGGACTGACCCATCCGCCTTTGGAGAGGGCTGTGAGTCACCAAGGAATTGCCAGGTGCCAAATGGGGTTTTTCTTGCAGTAATAAAAGGGAATTTAATTGTTGAGGCCAAATGAGAGACCTCGCCAAGGCCATTGTCAGCCCAGCAGCACAATAAAATTGTGGCTCTTATTAAACAACAAGTGCAGGAAACTGGCACTTTTATTTTGATTTTTGATGTTTCTTCCCTTCCTAACCCAAGAGTGTTTTCTTTAATCTCATTCCCAATCTTTAGGCTCTGATATTTTAACACCCCTCAGCTCTAATGGTGTTTGGTTTTAACTGTGGGATGCTCAGAGACCCTTTTTGGGCACTTTGGAGGTACAGTGGCACAGGGAAGGGGTGGCAGGTGGGTTGCTATTTCTGCTCAATAATTCCCAGTTTAAGTTCCCTACAAAATGCCCTGATTATTATCCAGGTGCCATTTCAATCCTCGGGAGGACAGGGCAGGTTATCTTTGCTGATGTGGCTGCAGGGGGTGGAAACCAGCAAGAGCTCAAAGAAAGGTGGAGAAGAGGGTGGGCAATCACTGTGCAGAGCTGAGTTTTGCTCTTCCCTACACATTTTAGTCCCCAAAGCAGCAGGAATGAGCAGTGAGACCTGCCCGACATCCCAGCTCCCTCCCACATCCCAATGGATTGATGCTGGGTGAGCACAAGAGATGCCCCCAAATTGCCATGATCCCTTCAAATTAGGGGCTTGACCTGGTGCCACACCAAATAAATTCATATTGTTTACCTACATGGCCAATATTTGAATGCCATTCAGAAAATCTGGGATTTATCACTCCTGTGCTCACAATCCATTGGGAATACGTGAAGCAGGTGGGTCCTAACCCAGAAAATCAATTCTTCCACCTAAAAACAGATTTGCTATTTAACCCAAACCAGCCAGGAAGGAAAAAAAAAAAAAAAAAAAAAAAAAAAAAAAGAAAACCAAAACAGTGAAACTGAGACAAGGTGGAGCTTTGCCTCTTCAGGCTCCATCTCAGGAAGAATTTGGAGCGTTTCCGATCAAAGGCAGCCCCGCAGGGACCGCTCCGGGGCGCAGCGGGAGCCGTTCCCGGCTCAGCGCAGGGACGGCTCCCCAGGGACCCCGAGGCAGAGCTTTGAGCAGAGCTTAGAGCCTCTTCCCTCGCAAAAAGCCTCTCGCAGCGAGAGCTTTGGTCTGCGGCACAGGAAACACGAGGGATATTTTGGGACCGGTCTTGTTCTCCTGCTGCCTTTCTTCTCTTGCCTCCTGCTGCTGCCTCACTTGTTTTGATCTCTCTCCTCTGCCTCTCCCTTCATGTCTCTCCTTTGGAGGTGAGATGCAGTTCCCTTTTCCCCTGCTGTGGCCACGTCCCAGTCTCCAAATCCAGGAGACGTGTGGCAGTTTGGACTGTCCTCCCCAGGGCTTCGAAAGCCGTATAATCTCTGGGATGAGTGAAGCAGGAAGGCCAAATATTCAGCACATCCCACCCCCCTCAGCACCCTCTGTATCCATTCACTGATCCCCAAAATCTTTTCGCATCATTATTTTACACAGTTGCTCCTAAGCACTTCGCAAAGCCATCACAGAGCCCAGAGCAAAGACATAAGAGACAGAGGGCAGGGTTAAATGGGATAATGGGAAGGAATTCCTCCCTGTGAGGGTGCAAAGCCCTGGCACAGGGTGCCCAAAGCAGCTGTGACTGCCCCATCCCTGGAGGTGTCCAAGGCCAGGGCTGGATGGGGCTTGGAGCAGCCTGGGAGAGTGGAAGGTGTCCCTGCCCATGGCAGGGTGAGGTATGGGATGAACTTCAAGGTCCCTTCCACCCCAAACCATTCTGGGGTTTATAATTATTTGTCTGCAACATTCCTGTGTTGATAATGGACCCTGGCTGATAAATACATTCCAAAAAGGGCCATCAGTTCCATTGCCTTTGCCTCCCCACCACAGCTGAGGACACAGGCAGAAGGTGTGGGGCCCATCCCGGTGCTGGGATCCTCCAGGAGCCCCAGGATCTCCTCAGCTGCCAGCACAGCTCCAGTGTCACCGGGAGCCGTGCACCCCTCACAGAGCTGAGCTCTTCACTGGAGCAGTAATGAGAAAATCAAGGAATCATTTCAGCTCCTCTGGAACTGGGTAAGTGCCTCTGGCGGGTTTTCCTTCCATCCGTCCCACACGGACCTGGTCCAAGGGGCATCACGAGGAAACAGGGAGAGGAGGTTTAGAGCCCATGTTGGGACTGAGGCACATTTTCCACCCCCAGAGTGAAAAAGGAAACTCCTGGTGTCTTATCCATGTTCCTAACACCCCACGTGCCATTTTCCCCCCTCACTTCAGTACATGGAATTTGCAGAGCAATGCACAGCACTGGGGAAACTGAGGCATGGAGAGGGAGGGAATTCCATCCAGCAGCCAAGCTGGAATAATTCCCTCTTGACTTTTGTTCACAAGTTGTGACCTCCTCATCACCCAACTGACCCTTTTCCATCTTGTTTTTTCCAAGGGCTGGCCAAATCCCTGCTCCCTGTAACGCCACAGCCCCTGCCAGGATTCCCCTCTCAGGGGGCTGGCCAGGAACATCTCCAGGCACATATGGCAGCCTGACTCTTCTGAGCACATTTTTAGGGCAAACTCCTCATCCCACTGCTCGCTCGCCTGAAAATAGAAAGCTGAATTTGGGATGAAATGCGTTGCTGTTGGCTGGGGAAGCGGCAGGCGGTTACAAAGGAGGGGCTGCCAGGAATATTTTACACCAAAAAAAAAGAAAATACAGAAAAGCAAGAAAAAAAGGATTAAAAAAAAAAAAAAAAAAAAAGAGAGAAGAGAAAATGTTGTTTATGATTTGGGCCTGGGAGGATCATTTTGGAAAAGCTTTTCCTTTGCAGAGAAATGCAGGGAAAAGAGGGATATAGGACAGCAGTGGATGATGTAAAGAGGTGGCACATCCATACAGAAGAAGCAGAGGCAGCTCCATGGTTTCACCTTCTAGATCATTCTGTGTTCAGCCCATCTCCTCTCCAAGTCACATTTTCTACCTTTGGGCACTCCCAAAGTCCTGGCCTTGGTGGCAGGTGACCTCAGAGGGTGGCAGGTCCCCCTTTGGGGATGCCTTTGCTCAGCTGGGGCCACACTGGAGTGGGCTCTCCGTGAGTCACTACAGCAGGACTGACAGAGTGTATTTAATACAAAATATGGAAATTCCCATTTGCATGGAGGATTTCATGATACTTGTCAGCGTTTCAATGAAATTCGTGGCAAAAGCCGGGAATTTTCTGACGCCGCACAAGGAACGTCTGCCAAGAAAATTAATTTACTCTTGAGCAAAACTTTGCATTTCCTCCAAACTTGGCCCTTCTCACTCATTGTAAATGTGGTGGCAAAGCCTGTTCAGGGTAAAAACAAGGAAAACAACCAACTAGACCTTGCCACAGGGCCATGGGAAGCCATCCATCCTGGATGGGGCTCAGGGTGCTTTGGGCAGAGATACCCCTGGAAGTGAAGGTGACCCACCCTGCAGGTCTGATGTCCCAGGGCTGTCCCAAGTCTTGGAGCTCCTGGCACTTTTCTGGGTATTTTGCCCGACCGTGAGCATATGACTGGGCACAACAATGGTTTAAAAAATGCCCCCAAATGTGCCACAACCACGGAGCTGGGCTGGACTTTCTTCAGATAGTGAAAAAAAGAGCCAAGGAAGGGGAAAGAAAGGCTCTGCAAAAAGCCATTTGTCCCCTCGGCTTTATTCCGGCTGCAGAGCCGGAGCAGCTTGTAGCTCCAGAGAACTTTTAATAGAAATCTTCAGAATGAAATGGGCTACAGCTGTTTGCCTTGATAAATATATTTTATGCTACATGCCTCAGCCGCCATCTGTTTGCTGATACGAGCATTTCTGCTCGGCGGCAGCTGAAGGGAAGGCATCAAAGGAATAGCAGGAGCTGGGATTCCTCGCAGGTAGAGGGGAAGAGGTGAAGTGGCCCGTGCAATGGACTTATTCCGGTGGCTTAATGTGCCAGAGCAGGGACAGGAGCAGCAGGGAGGGCAGCGGGTGGGCTGGGCTGGCTGGGGGAGCTGAGGGCTCCAGGGAATGTGGGATTCTGCTGCTGTTATCCCAGGGGAAGTGCAACACCATGGGCCAGGGGCTCCAAGGAATTTAGATGAAAAAGATATTAGGAAGAAATTCTTCCCTGCGAGGGTGCTGAGGCTCTGGCACAGGGTACCCAGAGCAGCTGTGGCTGCTCCATCCCTGGCAGTGTCCCAGGCCAGGTTGGGGCTTAGAGCAGCCTGGGGCAGTGGAAGATGTCCCTGCCCACAGCAGAGGTGGAATGGGATGATCTTCAGGGTCCACCTCCAGCCCAAATCATTCTGCCCCTCTGTATTCTCCCTCTTTGGGCTGGTAGTTAAACCCTTGCCTTGCTGCTCTTGTCAAACTTTCCTGTGGGAGAGCTGGGTTTGTTTTCCTGCTTCCCCCAGTCCCCTCCTCACCCCCAGGCCTGGCCCCACTCTAATTAAGGTAGGTGTGTAATAGCTGGTTGTCACTGCCACTCTGCCCAGGTGACAGGTGCCCTGGCCAGGACCAGCGTTATTATGATGATTATTGCTATCAGTGCTGTGATTATCAGATTATTTCATGGCCTGCATGGCTCAGCCGAGGTCAGGGCTGCAGGAGATGCTGTAGGAGTGCATAAAAAAGGAGAGCCCCATGTGCAGGGGGATTGTGCTGAGGGAGCTGGGCACACAAGCAGCAGGGGTGAGGTGCCCTGGCTGGGCTGGAGAAGGGGAACAGGAGGTCGGGTTTAATTGGGTTGTGCCCAACTCTGTCAGAGGTTGATATCGCCCACAGGGTGAGGTTGGCAGGAAAACGTGGGTGTGAGCTCTGTGTGCAAGCAGAGATTCTGTGGGTGACTCAGGGACAGGGGCCTGGAGCACTCCAGGGTCACCTTCCAGGGCAGTGATGGTCCCTTTATTATATCTATTACAGGAAAAGTGTCCTTCCCCTCAGCACTGGCTTGTCTGTGCTGTTTGCCAGCGTGTGCCTCAGCACAGCCCAGCTGCAGGAGCAGGAGGAGCCTCTCTGTCCCTGGGAGGGAAAATGCTGCCAGCCCAGATCTCCTGGAGAAATTCCCCCTTTCCTAGTGGGCCATGGAGCGTGTGATGCTGAGGATTTTGGGCCAAAATCCCCACAATTTGCCTCTGATGCCTCCATCACTCGTGAGCACAGAGAAAGCCCCAGGGTGAGTGGGGCTGGCCTGGGGGAGCCACTCTGGGACCTGGTCCCTCCTCAGTGTTCCCAGGGCTGGCTCACACTGGTGTAAGAGCATCTGAGGATGGCTAGGACAAGGAATTCTGCTGACCTGAGATATTCCAGAACACGTGGTTTTATTGCAAGGGTCGTGGGTAAAAAGGGCCTTGCTTTCAGCCACCAGCCTGGGCTGGAGGGGAGTCCCAAAGAGAGAGGGAGAGAGAACAGCAGGGGGAGAGCTGAGAGAGAAGGGAGAGAGAGCAAAGGGCAGGGGGGAGAGAGCAGGAGAGAGCAAGAATAGGGGGAAGAGAAAGGGTAAGAGGAGTTCAGAGGACAGGTAAGAGAGTTAAGAGAAGAGGTAAGAGAGCGTGGTCCTTGTTACAATACATTACATCTTATTTTGTGATGAGTATTCTGATTTACAGTGACCAACCAACACAAGACACAAAATCCTATAGAATCTCCATACAGCCTATAAGAACTACTATATTACCATACTGTGTTGTATTTTAAACTCTAAAAACTATTCTTTAGACTTTTCTGTTTTGCTACATTGACCTTTGGATCCCTCAGCCAGCAGAAAGGGATTGTTCAATCAAAAGGGATTCTCCTTCAGCCAGCTAGACCATTGTTTTCAGGTTATATAGTAACTAAAACTCAGTATCCTACAACTCAAAGTCAGCTTTCATTTCTATTTCGATTATAGGTTTCATATTTTTGGAATCTTTTGCTAAGCAATCATATTTATAAGGTTTCCCTGATTCATCTTCCCCAACACACTGGGACATGGGGAGCAGAGCAATGCACAGCTCGTCCATCTGCCCATGGCTGTGTCCTCAGCATTCCTGTGCCAGCCCCCACCCTGCCACTGCCCCATCCTGCAGCCACCCCAGAGCAATGCTGGCCCCTCGTTTAGGGATGGCCTTGTGATCACCATGGGCTGGTGGAAGAGGAGAGGACCTCAGAGCCCCAGAGCCAGCCTTGGACCAGCTGTCCTCAGCAGGGCTCTGCTCTAAGCCTGTGGGAAAAGTCCCCCAGCCCCATCTGGATCAGGCTCTACCCAGAGCAATTCATGCCCATCCTTTGCCATGTCTGGGAAATGCTCCTTTTGTCCTGTCTTTTCTCCCTCTCCCCACTTCTATTCTTTCACCCAGAAAGCTTCAAGCGTGAAGCACTTTAAAATTCAAGGGAATTCAATACAATGCAGGAGGTTTTATATGTTTTTTTGTCTGATCCTCCTCCTCCCTCATCTCCAGTATATTTCATTCAGCGTCTCCAGGCCCTTTGCTGGGGCAGATAAAAGCTGAGTAAAGCCCTTTTGCAGTTCTGGGCATCCTGGTGGTTCAAGAAAATGCCATGGAGCAGAGGAGGAAAAGGCAGCTGTTCCAGACTGTGGGCTCTTCATAGCCCCCAAACCAGGCTGGAAAACCCTGGATGTACTGCAGGGAAGGAGTTCCTTCCCTTTAGCATCAGGCAGCACCATGTCCGCTCCCTGCAGCTCAGATCACCCATCTCCTGGATTTCCTTGACCTCCTCCCTGTCTCAGCGCATCAGTTCACACCCAGCCAGGTCTGGAGGGATGGTTTGATCATTCAGCATCCCCCCCGTGGGTGCCCAACCCTTGGCCCACCCCAGCACCTCAGTGTGACCCCTTCCTGCCCTGGCCCGGGAGCTGCTGGCTGCACTGAGGTGCTCTCGTGTCAGCTCCCACTTACTGCTGTGAGTGATTCCTTTCAGCACCACCAGGCACTGAATCACTGGTCTGTGATCCTGTAAAATTAACATGGCCTGCTATAAATAACCTCTCCCTAATGGCCTGTCAGTCCAGGCCTCTTGGACAGGCTCAGCTCATGTGAGCAAAGGCTTTAACGACTGTAATTGAAATTAGATGAAACCCATCAAGGTTGGGCTTCCTCTGACCCGTGCTAGGACAAAACCTGTCATGCAGCAGGGAAGAATTCCCCCTCCAGGAGATGCCAGACCCATCTGTGTCCAGGAATACGCTCTGGAAGTGCAGCCAGTGGCTCGTAGTACACAAGGAGCACTCAGGGTTTCCCCCTTTTATTCAGTCCCAGGGTGGCTGCAGCAGAGGGGGATGTGGCAGAGGAGTCAGTGGGTCTGGGATGCTCTGATGTCCAGGGACGTGCAGTGGGATGCTCAGGACCAAACTTTTAGCCCCAACAGCTGGATATTGATGAGGAAACACGAGTTATTGTTGCTGATGATGAAACAGAAGCTTCATTTTGCATTTGGGCCCAGCAAGCCGAGCAGCAGCACCTCCCACAAGGCGTTTGCCCTCTTCCAGATTCCAAAGGACTTTCAGCTGCTGCCACTCCAGGATCAGGGCTCAGATGGGATTCCCCTGGCACACATCTCAGTGTTTTGTTGTCTGGTTTCTTCTCCTCCCATACAGACCCCAAAGGCCCCCAGGCTCCTTGAGGCTGCAAATCCCACACACCCACCCCCAGCCCTCACTGTACCCCCGGGAATGGGATAACAAATCCCCTGAGCACCTCGTGTGCTGCTTGCACACAACAAAACACCTCCTCTCCGGGGACAAAGGGGTGGCACGGGGCAAATCAGGAGATGCCAAAGTGTCCCTGAAGTGCTGCTTTGCTGCACCACCAGCGAGCCTTGGGATGCACAAGGATGTTGGTAACGAGGTGGCTGGGAAGGGAGGATTGCTGTGGGCCTTGGGTTTGTTCCTAAAGGCCAGGGAAAAGAGGACAAGACAAGAAAATTGACTCTTTTTTTTTTGTCTTAATAGGCCCCAGGAATTTACAGGCACGCAGAGACACTCAGAGAGATGCTTGGCTTTCATTACCCAGGGAGAGAGGCTGAAGGCTCGGCAGGGAGGTGAACGGGGAGATTGGAATCATTGCTGCAGGAGTTCTGCAGCAAAAAGGCCTGGAAAACATTCCCTAACTGTCCCCTCCAGGCACCTGTTGTGTTCTTGGGGAAACCGAGGCATGGGAAGTTTGGGCTTCCAGTCCTCCAGCCCAAAAGCACAGGGAGAGGGGAGGTTTTGGGGAAGCAGAGCTTGGCAGTCTGGCCCCAGATATTTAAGATGAGATCCAAGTTCATGTGGCTGCAGGTGAAATAAAGGCTTGGTTTGGAGTGTGGTTCCAGAAAAACAAGCAAAAATATCTTCTGGGAGGGGTTGGGCAAGCAAACAGCATCCAAAGAGTCATTTCATCCAGGCAGGGAGGGACAGGGATGAGCTGGAGAAGGATCAACTCAGCCCCCAGCCTCGATCCAGGCATTTGCTGCTCTTCCCCACATTCCCCTTCACTTTAATCCTTGCTTATAAATCTTTCCAGCCCGTGGGAATGAAATTCAGACTTTTGTGTATTTACTAATTGAGGAGATAAATGGCTCAGGGTGGGTTTTTTCCTATTAAACTTTTTTTTGCCAAGCAATTTGCTCCGTATGATAAAGATTTTTGCTCCACTTGGGCAGTTTTATCTGGTTTTAAACTTGCTATTAATATTTTTCACAGAAAAAGATTAGATGGTAAAGAGAGGGCAAGTGCTTCCAAAAGTCACAAAGAAACACAAACCCTCAAAACAGAAAAAATAGAAGTAGCTTAGAACTATCAGGGTGAACTGTCTGGTTGGTCTGCAGCAAAGCATCATTTGAATTTAGCAGTTGCAGAAGAATTTGAAAGGGATTGGTTTTACATTCGCCACCAGAGACAATGTTTTTATTTCCAAATTGCCAGCAAACCCAAAAAATTTCATTTTCTTCTCTGCCTATTTGTAAGGGAATATTCACTGGGGTATTTGATAGCTGTAATTTACTTTCCAAGCTGTGTAATTAGCCACCTCAATCAAACAGCATCATTTCTATCTCTGCTCGAAGAATAAACTATTCCAGTGCACAACAAATGCCTTTGCCTCGATTTGAGCAAAGCCCAGGGACAGGCTGGAATTTTGCAGCCAACTTTTGCTTTCCGAGATGCTCATGCTCATCACGGGCTCTGAAAGGTTCCTGGGAGAAAAGAGAGGGAAAAGTGGGGCTGGATATTGACTCGGAGCTCTTGCTCATCGCCCTGTAACACAACCAGCTCGGGGAGGTGCAGGAAGGGTGTGGACACACGCTGGGGATTCTTCATTCCCTAGACTGCAGATGTTGGGATTCAGGAGTGGGAGATGGGGAAGGAGAGTCAGGGTGACCCAAAGGTTTCCCTTTTTACACCAAAAAGTACTGCAGAACCATTTTCTCCCTGTTTTTCAGTGGATAGTGACCCTTCTTTCCCACAAAGACACATTTCCCATGAAGGTGAGGACCTGAAAATCTCCAGCGTCCCATTTCCCCCTCTTTGATGGGCTCGGGGCTGTGTTTTATGTGGGTGTAAAGCCCTGCTGGGCCTCATTTCTGACTCTGGTCTGGGATTTCAGGCTGTGGCTGGGCAGGTCCGGGCGGTGTCACCTGAACCATTATTTATTTACCAGCAGAGCTGATCTGGAGCCGGTCCCAGGAGACTCCTGGGCACTGAGAGCTGGAGTTACAACCTCCCCCTAAAAACAGACAGAGGAAAAGGAGGGAAATTGCCTTGTAAAAACCACAAGGACTTTTGGCTTCCTTCGCTGGAGCTCTTAAATTCAAGGCTGGCTCTGGAGCCTGCGCAGTCCCGGCCTGCTCCTGGCAGACTTGAGAGACAGAACTTTTCTTCCCTCTTCTCCTTAGCATAACAATCCCTTGTTAACATAATAAGATTAATTCTAGTGCTGCAATCAAGAAGCCACACTTTCACCAAGCCCTAAATAATATCGTTCCCTTGCCACGTTTATAAAGTAGCAGGTTTTTTTTTCTTTCTTTCTTTTCTTTTTTCTTTTTTTTTTTTTTCCTTTTTTTTTTCTTTTTCCCTTTGCATTGGAAAAAAATGGAAATCTTGTAATCTTGAGATAAATATAACGGTGTGGAAGCTTCCTATTCTCCTACAATCTGATTGCAGTGGCAGCAAAAGGACATGGGCCTAATTAAAGTGCCAATCAAGCAAAAATGGGATTCATTGTTTTTATACAAATGCTCCCTTTAACCCTTTGCAGCTCGTTCATAATTTTCTAATGCACTGGTTTTTATCTCCTCAGCAAAAAAATGTCCAAGCCAGGTTCCAGAGCGAGTCTGGGGGATGAAAAATCGCCAAAAATTATATTAAAAAGCATAACTGGTGATGAGGACAGTGTCCAGCAGCCTCAGCACATCCCTCCCATCACATTTTCCTGCTGCCAGCTCCTCTCCTGCAGCCACGGGAGGAGCTGCGGAGCTCTCGCCTCCCCTCCGCCGTCCCTGCCAGGCTGGGAAAGTTCCGTGGGACCTGGAAAACGTCAGGATCAGATGGTCATTCTTAGAAAGCACTACTGCAGTCCAGTGTTTATCATGTTCAGACATGCAAACAACACCCTAACCCCGAGTTTTAGTCGTTTTCCAGTGGATTGGCACAATCTGCCCAGATCTGAATATCACTGACCACCTCAGGGCAGGAGCTGGAGGGTGAAATCTGGCCCCAATTCTCCTGTAACACCAGCAAGACACTGAGACAACCCCAAAACACATCTGGGCACATCTGGGCAGTGAAACAGGAGCTGGGACTTTCGAAGGCTGGCTGGTGCTCCCTGTGTCTGTTCACAGCCAGGAGTCCTCGCATGGTGGCAATTCCCTCTTGATGCCAGGAAAGCTGGCATCAAGAGGGAATTGTGGAGCTTCACCCCGGGGTTCAGGAGCCATGCCTCTTCACCAGCAACTTCTCAGCAGTGCCCCATAAATCCCAAATTCCAGCAGCAGGCTGAGCACACCCAGCCCATCCATGCCCAGCATTCCAGCAGGTCCAGCTCGGCTGCTTTAACCTTGTGTGGCAGCGGCCGCTGACAGCGGACAGGGGAAGCAGCAGAATGCAAAGCACAGCATTAAAATAACTTTGCATTAAAAGAGCTGCATGAAAGGCAGCCAAAAAGCCTCCAGGGAACGGCCTGGGGACTGATGTGGGTAAACTTAGGAAGGGCCTAACAAGACCCATGTCAGCGATGGGGTTTGGCCACCTCTGTGCCTTTGATCCATCCCCAGCACTGGCTGGGATGGCCCCAGGGTGTCAGTGGAGCAGGGTGGGTGTGGGACACATGGCAGGGCAGGAATTCATAGACTGTGGAATATCCTGAGCCAAAGGGATCCACCAGGATCATCCAGTCCAACCCCTCGCCCTGCACAGACACCCAACAATCCCACCCTGGGCAGCCCTGCAGCACTGTCCAAAGGCTCCTGGAGCTCTGGCAGCCTCAGGGCCGTGCCCATTCCCTGGGGAGCCTGGGCAGTGCCAGCACCCTCTGGGGGAAGAACCTTTCCCTGATCTCCATCCTGAGCCTGCCCTGGCCCAGCCCCAGCCGTGCCCTGGGCGCTGTCCCTGTCCCAGGGCAGAGATGGAGCTGCCCCTGGGGAGGAGCTGCAGCCCCCAGAGCTCTGCCCTCATCTCCTCTGCTCCAGCTGAACCATCCCAGTGCCCTCAGCTGCTCCTCCTGTGGCTCCCCCAGATCCTTCCCCATCTCCATGTCCTCCTTTGGACACTCTCCAACAGTTTTAGGTCAATTCAGTTTGTGGTGCCTGAAGTGCCCCCAGCACTGGAGTGAGGCCAGCCCAGCCCAGAGCAGAGCAGGACAATCCCTCCCTGGCCCAGCCAGGCCTGATGTCCCCAGGGCACGGTGGCCTTGGGGCTCCAGGGCACTGATGTCTCATGTCCAACCTGCCCTCACCAGAGCTCCCAGGGCCCTTCCCGTGGTGTTGCTCTCCAGCCCCTCATTCCCCAGTCTGTCCCTACACCCAGGTTTGCTCCAGGGATATTTGACAAGGTCCTGTGTGTTCACTGATGCTGCTGCAGCCTCCAGGGCATCGCCTGCAGCACTGATGCAGCAGGAGAGGTCCCAATTCCACCCCTGCTCCTCACACCCAGCTCCAGCCTTCCCAGCTGCCTGTCCCCCTGGCTGCCCTCACACAGAGGAGGTGCCAGGCTGAGATAGAAAGTTCTCCCCACCTGAACCCAAAACGTCATCAGAGCTCTTTTCTTTTTTGTTTTTAACCCTGAAAGCTTCTCCCTCCCCTGCCCGTGGCTGTTCCCAGGCCCTGCCCATCGCTGCCCATATTGCTCCAGCCCCGCTGCACAAGAGCTTTATCGAGTGCCACAGGCTGAGGGGCTTTGGCAGCTCTCCACACAGCCGGCAGGAACAGGAGACAAGGAGAGAAAAGAGCCCAGGCTCTCCCCACTGATCTGCTTCCCTGGCCTTCCCGGGGTTGTTTTCAAAGAGGATCCGGTGGGAGGTGTGGAAAGGGACTGGCATTTTTTGGCTGGGGTTGCTCTGGGAATCGGGGCAGCATCAGAGCAGGAACACTCGAATTCCTCTCATGTCCTGGCCAGAGGGGCAGGCAGAGCTGGGGGATTTGGGGAGGCAGCTGCCTTCACTCTTGCAGGGAAAAGCAGTGGCAGCTCTGTCTACCTGGGGCCCAGTGAAAAGGTTTTCTTTTTCCTCCCTGTGTTCTGCCCTCTCCAAGGTCATCCCAGGAAGGTGATGACCTTTTGGGACATCAGCCTCCTGCCCCCATGTCCCTGGCTTGCTGGTAGGAAAAACACAGCCCCAGATATCCCCCCAAAAAACCTCAACCTGGCTTCGCTGCATCCTGCAATCCCCAAGGACATCCTTGGCATCCCCACGACCTCTCAGCCCCAAAACTGCAGCAAGGTCCTGCAGCATGGGACAAGGGCTGTGCCTCACTCCTGTTGTTTGGAGGGACAGCTGCTCCTCCTCATTTGCTTTATCCAATTTTTTTGTTTTCTAATTTGGAGTTAGTCCACACTTGGAAGCATTTGTGTTGCAAACAGGAGACAAAGGGGAGCAGTGCTCTGCAGAAAGGAAACTGAGGCACAAGGGATGAGTTTCCTTAAACCACGTGGGAAGCTCTGAAGCAGGAGCAGGGAAAACCTCCAAGTCCCAGCTCCATGTTTTTCCAGCAGGACTGTTCCCAGCTCTCACTTGTCATGTGTATTTTTAAATGACAAGGAAAAGATTTTCTAAGCCAGGGAAACGTGATTATTTTCCCCTCTCTCTCTCTTCCAGGTGCTTGGCTTAGCGTTGTAATACCACAAGAATGAAATCCATCTGAGTTGCTGTTGTCCTGCTACTTAAAACCCCATTTTCTGTCAATATTGCTTCATTTTGATCAAGCTGCTTACATGTTTTATATTATTCTGGGGTTTTTTTTTTCCCTCCATTTTGCTGCAGCATTTCAGAACATTTTGTTTCTCACACTTCCCAGTAAATACTTCTCAGTAAATAGCCTGGAAGTAAGAGAGGCAAAGGCATGAGAAAGTCTGAGCTTTCATTGTTGTGGAGTTTCATATCTATTACACTTGTCAGTGTGGAATACAGAAGAAGGGGGGAGGAGGGAAGAGGAATTTACCTGTTTTATCCCCACTGGCGTTCAGAAGGAAGGGAGAGGTTGAGCATCTGCTCTTTCCAGCTTCTGGAATTGCTCTTTGCCTTTAGATACTGCACAGGGCAGGTGTGTGACCCCGGAGCCCACGGGGAGAAGTGGCCACAGCCCCCCACAGCCCGGTCTGGGGGCAGTGGCTGCAAAGGGACCCCACGTGGGTTTCCAGCCCCAAACAGCCCCAGGTCCCAGCACCAGCTTAATATTCCTCCCCAAAGGCTGCTCCCCCCAGCTCCCTGATTTTCTCAGCCTTTTAATTGGAATGATTCATTTCCTTCCACAACACAGAGCAGATTTAAATGAGATATCCGAGAGGAGAAGCTAATAATCAGTTTGCACTCGATTTGCTCTCCTCAATCAGGTGGAGGGGAGCTGATCTTGCAGGACACTGCTCAGGCTGCAGCAAGCCAAAATTATGTCAGAAAGCTGATTTTTTTTTACATGCCTGGTCCTCTAAATCAAATTTGACTACCAATGTAGTCGAAACCACAGAGGTAATCAGTTAATAAAACTTCGCACTTACCTGCTACTTCCACTCAAGGATTTAAAGCCCTTTGCAAAGGTCAGTATTGCAATGATGAGAATTTTCCAGCTGAAATGTTTTCACTGGGAAGGAGAAAGAAGAAGGAAAATAAAAAGAAGAGAAAAATATTCATGATTCCTGGAAGTTAAAAATTCTGCTGTTTCGGATGCAAGCGAGGAATAATATTTTTTGTGAAAGGAAAAGGAGAAATTGCCATGCAAATGTTAATGGTGTTTTGAAGCTTCACAGGAAAGCCTGACTTGTGTAGCAGCCTTAATATACATTAGTACCCCTCGTCTGCAAGCAAACAACATTTTGCAGAATAAACTGAAACACAACAGGGAGAGCCTGGGAATTATTTAGAAATCTAATTCCCACTGAAATCAGGCACTGAGCAATTTATTCCACGCACATTTAAATCAGTGCTGCTGCCAGGAAAAAATACACCAAAAAATGCACCACCTGTAACTTGCCAGGCACGGGGACGCCTCTGCGGTTGTGACCACTGCCAGAATCCCTGCCAGGGCTGGAGGTGATGTCCTGGTGGAAAATGAATTCCAGGAGTACCACTGTCCCTTGGAGTGGAAAAATGCAGGGATAGGACAGCTCCCAGCAGCCAGCCCCTCTTCTTCTGCACCTCTTTCTCCCAGAGACATGAGTGGGCAGAGATGGGCAAAGCAGCACATGTGGACAAACAAATAAGCTTGATTTCCTCAGGGATGCAGGCTAATATTAATAATAAAACTCTTTATTTGCAGGGTGACTCCCCCTGCGCTGAGAGCAGAGCCTGCGTGCAGTGCTTGCGTTTCAATCAATAAAACTCAGCTCAGCACTGCTCCTAAGTCAGGTTTAACCACCTGGCACCAGTTTAGCTTGTTAGCACAAGTGGATTTTGGAAAGTTGTATTTTTTTAGCCAGACCAGGGCTGGTAGCCATAGTGTAGCCATGGTTTAACCATGGTTTAGCCATGGGCCCACAAGGTAAGCAGGAAACCCCAGAACAGCAGGGAGAGCTGTGCAGCCTTTTTACAAACTCACCTTGCAGTAATTAGAGTCCACAGCTGTAATTACTTTCTCATTTTGGTTTAATAATTGCCTCAGCCATCCCTACATGCCCCTCAGACCGGTGATGAGGGAGGCTCTGGCATCAGTAACCACACAATGTGTAGTGGTAAGCAATGATTTTTTTGTTTGGGTTTGATTTTTGGGTACTTCTGCTCTGCCCCAAACTCCCACTGGGTGAAAATGAAATTAAAGAAAGTAAAAATAAATAAATACCCAAAAGGATAAAAATGGTGATTAAAGGAGAGAAAAGGCCCTTTTTTCCCTTGTCCCACTCCTGTAAAATAACAGTGGGAAGTGCTTACACAGGGTTCCCCCCTTGCAAACAAACTTTATTTTTTTTTTAGGGGGGGAGGGTGTAAATTTTTTTTTTACTCTCAGCTCTAGTGTATGTTTTTATGGAGGTGTGAAGAGCTGCTGGTCCCCTTCTGGAAGAAATGAGGGTGCAGCTCTGGGGGTCTTCCAGAGGGCCCCCCCATCTCCAGCTCCCTCTGGACTTGTAGGAGGCTGTTGGATATCATTTCTCTCGGGGGGGTAGGGGATAACATACACACATTATTCCCCCTTTCTCTTTTCCCAGGATTTGGGGAGTATTCCCCTGTATTTCAGGGTGAGGCTCTGGCTGCCCCCTCTCCTTTCCTGGCTCTCCCGGGAAGGGATGGACTGCCCCGCAGGGAGGTGAGGAGGCTCCGGGGGTGTCGGGACTGATGAATGGTGATGGATGGGCAGAACCCCCCGCACCTTCAGTTCCGAGCCGGGCCGGGTGAACCGCGCAGGTGTTTGCGCTCCTCCTTCAGGTGCCCCGCCGGGAGGGGGGCGAGCATCCCTTCCTCCGGCACACTTGAGGCAGGAGCTGCCCGACACCTGCCCGGCGCCCCCCATCCCATCCCACCCCCGGGCGCAGGGCTCTGGGGAGGGCGCGATGCGCGAACGTCCCTCCCCGCGCCCAGCCGGCTGCGCGCAAGTTACTCCCCCTTTCCCCGGCACTTTGCCGTCCTCCCTCCCCTTCCCCCCGCGCTCCAAAAGCCGGGCTGCGCCGCCGAGGCTCCGCCAGTGAAGGCAGCGCTGCCGGGGGAGGAGCTGGGGGGGCGGCCATGGAGCCGCGACAGCGGAGCCGGCGGGCGGCGGCCTGAAGCCCCCGCCGGCAGCGGCAGCGGAGCCCCGGGCCGAGCCCACCCTGAGGAATGAGCGCTTTCCAGGCAGACCTCCTCCTGCTGCTGCTCGGCTGCCTCCTGCTCAGCCACGGTAGGAGCCCGCACTTTCCGAGCGGGGCGGCCGGGAGGAGCCGGGATGGGTGGGGGGTCCCCGGCTCGGGGTGGGGTGCGGGGGCTGCCTGCGGGTTTTGCGAGGGGAGAGAGGGAGGATTGCAGAGTTTTCCCTGCATCTCTACCGAGGCAGCTTACCTTTCTTTCCTTTAAAAATAAGGAGGGGAAGAAAAAAAAAATCTTTAGTATGCAAATGAGTGCTTTCTGTTCCGGCTTGGTTAATTGGATCGTGTCTGTGTGTAAACACGGCTTGGCTGAGCAGCAGCCGCCCCGCACTCCCCATCGCCGCCCGGTGCTTCCCCCGGTGCAGGAGCGATGGATGCTCAGTTTCGGCGGCAGCGGGCTGTGGAGCCTGCGGCTGTGGAGCCGGGCTAGGGAGAGATTTGCGCCGGGGGGGTGCAAGGAAGGAGAGTTCTGTCCAATGCAGGCAGCCCGGGGGAGGTGGGCACCCCGCGGGGGTGTCACCGCCCCATCGCACCTCCCCACGGCGCGGCAGCGAGGGCAGCAGCGTGGGAATCCGCAGGCATTCACCCCGCAACTTTACAACCTGCTTGATTCCCACGCAAAAAATTAAAAAAAAAAAAAAAATATGCACGAAGAAGGCTTTTGGAAGGGGGTGCGTTTTGGGAAGCTGTATCTGACAGGCTGCTGTGTGCCTGCTCCCTGGACTATCTGTCACCTGTGGAGGACGCTGAGCTGCAGCCAGACCCCGGCTTCGCCTCTGTGCTGCTCATCCCCTCCCAACGCCGGTGTCAAATCCCATCTGTGTCACGCCGCCGTGGTCCCCACGCCAGCTTTTGTGAGGGTACGGCTTGGGGATGCTTGGGAAAAAAAAAAAAAAAAAGAAAAAAGGGATAAAAAAACCCCAAACCCACGCAGCTAGTCCATCTGTTGATTAAATGAAGGATAAAACTTTTGGAGAGAGTAGTGCTTCTCCACGGGCAGCTGGTTTTTTTGCTCAGCCAGACATTAGTGCTGAACATCCCCCACCATACGCTGGGTTTCACCCTATTCCCCGAGCAGGGACGCCGTGTTTGTGGTGTCTGTGCTCCTGGTTATCCTTTCCTCCTCTTTTCCTGCGCTCGGATGTGCTGTTGGGCTCCTACACTGTCCTCCCTTCCCCTTTTCTCTTCCCCTCGCTCTCTGCTTGTACTAATATTCCTTCGGGGAGAAAGCTGTGTTTGCATTTGCCTTTGCTGCTGCACAAAAGAAACCCACTGTGTCCTCCGTGTGGGTTTCTGGCTGAACAAATCTGAACTCTCGGTGGTACAGCAGGGCAGCGGCGGGGCCGGGCAGAGCAGCATTTCGGAAGCTGCTCCCGGCCTTCCCGCATCCCTCTCTGCTCCCACAGATCCTGGCCGTCCCTGCGGGTCAAATGGCACTTGGCTGGCGGGGCTGGAGAAGTTTGAGCGGGCTCCAGGCGGGATTTGTCGGGTTCTCCCCCCGCTCCTTCCTTTTGCAGCCATGATTTTAATGTGGGTTAATGCACTTTTTAATAGCGCTCGCGTTGGGGAGCCACGGCGGCTCCTCGGCTCTGCTGCCTGAGCTCAGCTGATTCGTCTCCTGTTCCAGCAGGATCGTGCATCTGCTACCTGCTTATTCATGCCGGGTTAGGGGGCACAGAGAGTGCCTCGCAGAGCATCTTCTCGGCTGTTTTCTCCCACCGGCTGAGGCGAGAGCATTTCTGTGGAGTTGCCGCTCTCCGTACGCGACAAAGGCGCTGTCGGCAGCAGCGCGGCTCTTCCCGTTGGGGTGAAAGCGTGCAGGGGATCCCTAACAGGATTTAATGCACAGGTTTCCTTCAGCCACACGGTGCTGTGGGGGAGGAGAGGCCTGGATGGAGGTGCTGAAGCTGATTTTTCCAGCACGTGTTGTGTTTGCCTCCCCTCCAGCAGCCGCTGTGGTGTGTCCAGGTGTGGTGGCACTCGCTGTCCGTGACAAAGGTGTCCCCAAGGTGTGGGGATGGGGACACGCATGGGACAGCCCTGCCTTGCTCAGGAGGAGCTGGTGATCCAAAACTCACTTCAAGGGACTAAAATCACCTGGTTCTGCCCTTCAGCAGTTTCAGGAGCTCCTTTGTGTGGGCAAGGGGCAGGCAGGGCTGTGTTTTCTTGCCAAAGTGGCTTGAAGGGATTTGCCATAATTAAATTCCCCTGAGCCAAGGGCGGCAGGGCTGGAAGGATCACCTCTGCTGATAAACCCCACTTGGGATCTCTGGTCTGGACACTACTTTAAAAAAAAAATAAAATCTCCTTTTCCCAAACCTCTCCAAAAGGACATTTTTCCATCACGGGATTTGTACACCTGTGCCCTTGGGTTTGTATTTCATGGGCATCCCAGTGATGTCCTGGCATCCTGCTGTTCCTGCAGCCCACGAAGGCTGCAACTTGGGCTTCCAAAGGAGCTTGCAGGAGGAGGAAGCTGCTTTTTGCTCCTCTCTGGGGCTGTGCTGCCCCTGGACACCCCAGGCACGGCTCAGCCTGGGAGGGAGGATCTGTCCCACAGCTCACTGCTCCAGGGGACCTGGGCAGAGCAAATCGCCTTCCCTGGGGCGTCGTCTATCTTTCCCTCTTGCAAATCGTCTGAAGCAGCCTGTGCTGGCTCCTTCTGAGAGTTGACAGGTCAGTGCCCCGGGGCTGGTTTTTCCCTGGTCCCACACCATCAAAGCTGTCAGGGTCACCACTTTGGTGGAAGGGAGGGAAAGTCCCAGCAAATTTGCCTCCTGTGGAGATGGGATGCGTGGTAGCCTCGGTGGGAAGGAATTGCTGTGCCATGAATCTGTCTGCCTTTGCTTCTGCCGGGGGAATAACTCACCCATCCCTCCCCTGCTCCAGTGCCAGCCAAACTGGGGGAGGTGGAAACCACTGGGGAAGGTGTCTCAGTGTGGGAGGTAGGGCTGTGGGGAGGAGCACCACTGAAGATGCACCTGCAGCCACCTCCTCTCACTGGCCTGTACTAGATGGATTTGGCAGCATCTTAAATTTACCTTGGATGGGAAGATTTCTGCCTGTCTGGGGCTCTCTTTCCAAAGGCATGTTTGCTTTCCCTCTGGGTGATGAATACAGAGTTCTCTGGGTGTTGCAGGGTATGTTTTTCTCCTTCACAGTTCACTTGGTTCCTCCCTGGAAGCAAATGCTTTACAATCTTCTGTCAGAGGGGCCCATTATCAGTGGCAGTGGCTCAACTTCCCACTGGCTCAGCAGCAGCCCCCAGGTGGAGAAGGGTGCAATTATGGTGATGAGAGAAACCAGGCCAATTCCACCCACCAACACTGGTTAGGATCAGGAGACGAGGATTTTCACGTCTTGGGGGTGGTTAGTGGGTGATGGGGAAGAAAAACACAAGTTTTGGGGTGCTGGGAGTGTGTGTGCAAGAGCTGGGACACTTGGGGGGTTTCTGTGTCTGACAACCACAAGTCTGTTAAAGAAAAGCCTGGAAATCTGTGGTTGTGGTCCCTCTTCCATATTAATTTCTCCTGCCATGTGGAGAGCAGGGCAGCTTTGCCAGGAAGTGTGTTGGGCTGCTCCCTAACCCAGCAGGGGAGGGTCAGCACTGGCAGGTATTTGGGAAGTGCATCGAGTGGAAGCATCCAGTGAGCTTTAAAAGTGATGGTGAGGAAGAGCTCCTGAAGCCCAAGAGGTTGCACCTCAAGATGTTCAGTGGTTGTGTGAACTGAAAATGGTTGAGTAGAAGACAGAGAAGGTTTGGAAAGTGCTTTGTGAGGCGCTGCTGGTGGAAAGGTGCAGGCTTGGCGGGGCAGTGCATTCACAACTGGGCTGCATGGGAAGGAAGCTGAAATAAGCCTCAAGGTAAAACTGGTGTTGTCCAGTCTGTGCTGTCCCAAAGGAATGGTGCAGAATTGCCTCCTCCAACGCCTGTTATAACACAATTTAGGTTTCTCATCTCCCATCTGCACCTCCTGCAGTGAGAGCCACGTGAGGACCACCGATGACTTTGCTCAAATCAGGTTTTCTTGCATGGTTTCAGCTCTCCGAAAAGCACAGGAGGGAGGAGCTGGGGTTCTGTTCAGGTGCCCTGTGCCAGAGGGAGGGGAGCCGGGCAGATGTTCCTCCTCGGAGCTAACGCTGCATCCCCACCAGCCTCCTGCTTCCAAGGTTAAGCAGAGGTGCCCAGGCAGTTTATGCACAGCACATCTCGGGCTGATGTCGATTATTTCTGTGCTTTCCTGTTGGTTTAGGGGACACCAACTGGAGTCTGAACGTGCCTAGAAATCCCTGACAGGTTCCCAGCACCGCGTGTCACCAGCTCCAGCTGCTCTGTGGTCGGACTGCAAACGTTGGGATAAAATAGCTCCGTGCTCTTCTTTCTTTTGTAGCTGTAAATAAAGAGGGGAGAGGCCAATGTGCCCCTTAGGTTGTGAGTTGGCTGAGGATCAAGGGCTTTGAATAAACTGTTTTTTTTCCTGTGAGCAGCCTGTGATGGAGAGTGTGGCTGCTCCAAACCTCTGATTTAATGATCGGCTTTGCGAGTTTGTACAGTGCTCTCAGCTCCTCAGCACGCTGCGTGCAGGGGGCTTTATGGAAATGCTGCTGGAGAATTGGCTTTACATCACTTCCAGAATCCTTCCAGTAGGATTAAACAGCTTCTAGTTATTTATTTATTTACTTTAAAGCCCAGCAAATTTATACCAACAATTGTTGAAGGCCCTAATTTATCTTCTGTTCAGGAGCAATACAAGTCTTTCCTTTGGTTTCATTGAGAGCTACCTCTGGCCAAAGAGCAGCAGAGCCACAGTGACCGTGTAGAAGCTTATTTTATAAATCAATAGGTAGTGAAACAAATTGGTTGTAAATCAGTCTCTTATTTGCTGAGATCTAAGGCGTTTGTGAGTTTTTGAGGCGGTCTGCCCTGCCTTCAGGGCTGGCACATGGCCTGGCTCTTGCAGGGATGTGGGAACCCAGCACTCATTTCAAACGTGCCAGGAGATGTGCAGGATTTCTTGGCTGGGAAGAAATAAAGTTTAAAACCTGTGCTCGTCTCTCCAGGCAAAGGTTGAGCAGCAGGATCCTGACGCTGCTCAGAACTCGCGAGTTTCCATTCCTCCACTTCACCTCATGGCACATCTGTACTCCAGACTGCTGGAAGGGGGAAGAGGAAACTATCCATTTCTGAATTATGCCTTGTGGTAGGACCGAGAAAATGCTGAGATTTGGTCTTGGAAACGGTGGCCTAACAGATGTCCTGGTTCAATATGCCCTTTGAGTGTAGCCGAGCCTGTTTATTCATTGCCTCGCTGGCAAGACCCACACTCAAGTGTTTGCCTTTCCCTGGTGGCAGCAGCAGCCTCCAAAGTGGAGCAGAAGGAGCTGGAGGTCACTTGGCTGTTACATGGCTCTTCCTTTTACCGACTTGCATTAAACGGCTTAAAATCTAAATGTGCTTTTAGTGCCTGTGAGCGATGGGCTCTGGGCGTCCTGCCTCGGGTAGTGTCACATGCTGGAGAAGTGGGAGGTGGAACACTCGCATTGTTAAATTCAGATGCTAACTTGGGGATAAGATCTTGTCTTAATGTGTTCATTCAACGCCCCCACTCGCAACAAAAGCTACAGCAGCTTTTGGTCTGCTGCATTTGGGGTGGAGCAGGATGTAATTGGTTTTTGAGGGCTTTGCCATAACTGCTGCTCATTAACCATTGATGCAGGCACGGTCAGACTTTCAACTCAGATAATAGATGCTGTCTTTTGTTTCCAATTACTTTGCGTTGGGTGGAATTGCCGTGCAGGTTTCACGTGTGTGTGTGGTCATGTGGTGGCTAATTCACCTCCTAAGGGCTGCTGGATTTATGTTCTGGGGTCTGGGGTTGTCATGCTCAATACGACACGAGGTAAAGGCAGTGGTGAAAGCCCTGCCTGGCTGGGCCGGGTCTGGGAGGATGCGGCAGCACCTAAAGCTGAACATTTCAGGAGCCTTCTGGTTGAGCAAGCCCAAGGTTGTGGGAGGGGAAATAGAAATGGAGAACATGTTCGATAATGTGGTTTTTCTGAGGAGCTCTGCCCAGCAGGGCACACAGTGCAGGCCAGAGGAGCCCTGCTAATTACAGGTGAAATATGCACCGATGGTGGAAGGGATGAGCTTCCTCAAACTTCCCCATGGATGAGGGATCGATCTTTGTGCTGTGGGCCCGATATAAGCAGGGAGTGAGTGGAAGAAGCCACAGGGCTTGGAGTCCCACCTTGCATTTTGGGCAGGTTATCATTAACCTAAAATCACCTAGCTCATTAAAAGACCAGAAAGGAAGGGCCTGAATCCCTCTCAGGTGCCAGTTGTCCCGTCCCCCTCCCACCCCCAGCATAAATGAGTATTCAAGCAGTCTGCTGCCAGTCAGTGAATGTCAATATTGGATAAGTGTTTCCTTTATATCACTGCAATTTAGCATAAGCTGCTTGGAAACAAATGTCTTCCATAAGCATGAGGTGTTTCAGTAAGTACACAGTCAACATTACTATGAGGATTAAATAAATGTCAGCCCCACTTGTATGCTCAGCAGCGAGTTAAGACAGCCGAACTCACATAATGGCCAGCACGGCAGGAACAACAGCAGGGATTTTGAGAGTCTCTGGAAAAAGTGGAATGGAAGGAGTGGCTTTGGATGGATCCAAAGCTCCTGGATCAGAATGAAATGTGGAGACAGGTGCAGAGGATCCTCAGAGCAGGGGGAGCTGATGATGGGAAGAAATCCTTCCCTGTGAGGGCCTGGCTGTGAGGAGCTGTGCCCTGTCCCAGGGAGTGTCCAAGGCCAGGTTGGATGGGAACCTGAGCAACCTGAGATAGTGAATGTCATCCCTGCCCATGGCAGAGGGGTGGGATGAGATGCATTTCAAGGTCCCTTCCAACCCAAACCATTCTGGTTCTATGGCATGGAGTGCAAAGAGATGTGTGGAGCTTCCTTCTGGACCACCAGGCCTGCTCTTTCTTTGGCACTGGCTGCAAACCAAAGAGGAAAACCTGGTTTGGCCAATACTGGCTGGATGTGGTGAGGCTGCTGGCTCAGGAGGAGCAGTTCCCTCCTGCAGCTCTGCCCAGGTGACCAGTGCTTGGCTGGATCTGCCCCTGCCCTTCCCAGAGCAAACTGGGAGTTTCTTGGCTGCAGCTGGTGAGGCCAAGGATGAGGCTCGGCTGTCACTGCTTTGTGAGGAGCTGTAAGCCTTAATTCACCTCCTGCTCAAGGCTTCCCAAAGCCTCAGAGATGCAGCCCATGAGGGAAGGGTGACACTGGTCTGTGCTGGCAGTGCTGTGGGGCCTGCAGGTGCTGTAGGGAGAAGGTCACCTCCACTGCTCTGCTTCCAGGCATTTATAACAAGGTGCTGGGTGAGAGTTTCTCTCTGCCCAGCAGGAAAAGGCCTCTGGCTTTTCCAAAGGGTTTAAACCCAGCCAGCACATGGAGATGTTGCTGAGGCAGCTGAGGCTTGAATCTTTCCCTCCAGCTGTGTCTGCAGGAAAACCCTGCTCTTCACCACTCCTGGCTTTGCATCTTCACCTGTCACCTTCCGATGTCACTCGGTGCTGTCTCGGTCAGCCCATGACAGGTTCTGCCAACGAGAAGAGAAAACCAGGGAGCGTGGTGGGGGGCTGAGCTGGCTGTGTTTCCATTCCCGACGATGCAAACCCGCTGCTCTCTACCCAGCTGGTAAGGCGCTGACTGTAGCCACTTGTTCCCAGCTGCACAAAAATAACCGGAGACAAAATCGTTATCACTCAGAGGAGCCTTATCAGCTCCTCTGATGTCTGCGGCTGCCTCCGCCCTGCGAGCTCTCATTCCCCGCTGGGTCGTGTTTGATGACCGGCCCTGGCTGCTCCGGGTGACCCGAGCCCAGCATCCCAGCCCATCATCCCATCCCAGCCCTCCATCCCACCCCCATCCCATTCCCAGCCCAGCCCAGCCCAGCCCTGTCCCGGCCGCTTTCCCGAGGATCCGCCTCGCTCGGCTGCGCAATTCCAGCGCCGGGGAAGAGCTGGAGGACGCAGCGGGTGTCTCGGGAACGCAGAGTGAGGAGGAGAGCGCAGGGAAGGGATGCCGGGCTGGTCTGGCTCCCAAGCTGGTCACCTGGCGGAGCCGCCGCAGGTTTTCCCCTCACTGTGCCCGTTCAGCCTGGCGGTGGCAGCAGCCGCGCTCGCATGGAGCCCAGCGCTGCTCCCACCTGCCGCTGCCGCGCTCCTGGGGAAAGGTCCAAGGTGACCCGCTGGCCTCCAGCTCCGCGGGGATGCTGAGTGCGCCCGCCCGAGCTTTGGGGCTCACGGCCGAGGCCAGACCCCGGAATGGAGAGTTGTTGGGGCGCTGGGAGAAGAGCTGGGGCCCCTCTGAAGTTGCCACCCCAGTGCGTTATTGGACACGTGTCCAGGAGCAGCTCACGGTGACCCTGCGGTGAGCACACCGTGTGTGAGTGTGCCAGGGGCTGCTGCACAGGCTCCGGCTCTGGGAGGGGCACTGGGGCTGCCTGACCCAGCTCTGGGCCCCCCACAGTGATAAATGTGCACAAGGGGCTCCTCACCGCCACGAACAGCTCTGCCCCTCCCTGTGGGATGACCTGCAGCAGGGAATTGCTGCCATTCCCGGTCAGTGGTGCTGCGCTCCCTCTCTCCCATGAGCTAATCCCCGGAGTGTGATTCAACACTCGCCTCTTTTCCTTCTGGCTGTGTCTTTAATAAGCCAGGAGTGATGGGGCCACCCCCCACCCTCCACAAGTGCTGGAGAAACAGAACCAACAGATGCTAAAATTAGGCACAGCTGTTTGCAGCGTTTTGTCCTCCCGATCACAGAGTCTGACACTGTCTGTACTTATTCCTCATCTTGTCCAGACACCGAAAAGGTTTAAGATATCAAAGCTTGGAGTGGCTGTAAATTAACTCCTTCTGTCTAAGCTGAAGCTTAACTTACTGATGGTAGATTTCTTGTGATTTCCTTTATTTGCCCTTCTAATAATGGGAATTGCCAGAGAACAAGACAGGGTCTTCTCTCTGTACCTGGGAGACAACACTGCTGGTTTGGCCTGCTCAGGAGCTTCCCCACCAGGGACCAGGAGGAACATCTTTAGTCCTACTGTCCCTCAGCCTTTATGTGCCTAAACCCTGTTCTGTGTGCAGCTTGGACAACCTCAGCAGCCCAGCTCATTCTCTACGTGCCTAAAGCCCTCACAGTCCAGCCCCACATCCTGCCTGGGGTGGTTCCAGCCCCATATCCTGGCCATTGGCATCCGCTCTTGCTTTGCTGAGGGGGAAGATTTTCTGGGCATTTTTGGTGCGTGCAGGCTTTGTGTTCATGGTTTGAGTGTCGGGGTGGGTGTCACCCTAAGGCTACTCTTTCCCCTCTGGCCTGGCAGTGGCTGTAAGGAGCATTTTGGGAGGAGGTGGCTCTCTCTGTCACCTGCCACCCCTTGGAAAACATCCGTTCCTCTCCACTGCGGTGGCGGAGCCGTAACACCCTGGAAAGGGCGGCGGGAGGAATTTCATGGCAGAGCAGAAATGTCTTTTCTGTCAGGCCTGGAGCGGTGTAAATGTCCCTCCTGACAGATGTGCGCTGATGGCAGCAGCACAGCTCTTGGGCTGGCTGTGTCGGGGTCTGCATGGGGTTGTGAGTCTGAGGGGTCTTTTCTGTCTTGTGTCTCTCTCCTGCGGCAGGAGTGACTGCTGAAGATTCCTCTTGCTCCGGTCACGCTTAAAATGATAATGTTGGTTTAAGATAGACACTTGTGATAAACTGGGGAACACGGTGCCCTTTGAAATCCTCAAAGCTCTCTCTCATCAAGTGGGCTGGCTGGAAAGGCAGCAGCCAGAGCAGTCCAGGGTGTTCAGATGGCCACGATTCCATGTGATCTGCTCCTCAGGGTGCTGTGCCTTGAAAGAGCTGCCACCTCTCACCCTCCTCCCCTCCTGACTGCAACGAGCTGGTGTCTGCTACACTTGGGCAGCACCTCTGTGCAGCGTCCTGTGGTCTCCACAAATTGCCTCTGTTCACTCTTTCTGTGATGGAAGCAGATCAGGAGGGGAAGTGCTAAAGGAAGGCTGTTTTCCTCTGGGGAGGAGAGGGGTGAAGAGTGAAACATCTCAAGGAAAAGGACCACAAGCAAATGCCAAGGGGTTGATGTCCCTTGGTGATCTCTTTGCAGGGGTTGTTGTAGCAAACCTTTCATCCAGCACAGTGATTTTTTCCTGCAGCAGGGAGGTTTCTCCCCGTGGTTTGGCTTTCTCCCAAGGACAGACAGAAATCTGTGTAGTTCTCTTAACCCCTGCAAGTTTCTGCTGACTCGAGCAGATCGGAGTTGTTGTCCCAGTGGGAGCATCTTGTTCAAAATCAGGAAGAAAAGTTGAACTTTTGAAACTTGTAGAGCAGGAAACATCCAAGAGTTAGGGATTGGAGATTTGGAAGTAGACTTGGCAAAATACCACATTTTGATACCTGAAATTTTAACATGGAGTTTAGGAAGTGTTTTTTGCACAAAGGATGATGAGTATCCCTGTGGTGGATAAAGGGGAAACTGTTGTAAAAAACATTTGTCTGCTGATTGCTGGTTTGTCTCTGGGGTTTGGAAATGGATTTCAGATCTCTTCTTGCCTTTGGCCTGGCGAGTGAGCCACCGTGGTGGCTCTCTGAACATCCCAATTTGTCACAGTATATTGAATTCTAAACCAGTGTTAATCTGATCTGTGTGTCTGTAAAGCATCTTGTGTTGGGTTTGATAAAATTAGGTTTTATTGTCTAACACAGTTTATTTCTCTTGGTCTGGTTGCATGCTTTTATTGCCTGTTCTGCTCTGCACCACAAGGCCATCGTGTGCCAGCATCTGCCTCACTTGCTCGGCTCTGAATGCACCTTAAAGTCAGCCCCTAATTATTGAAAGTATGGAAAGACTCTGAGGGTGCCAATGCTATCTGTCTGGCACTGGTGCATTGAGCAGGTAAAGAAAGGACCTAAGAGGCAATTGAAGAGATTGATGGGCAGTAATGGGGATAATTGTAATTTTTGTCCTGTGTTTTTAATAAAGTGATTGACGACAGGCACAGCTGGAGCCCCCGTGCGGAGACCAAGAGATGCAGTTAAATTACAGAGGCTTCTTAACTTAATGAGGCCAAGTAATAAAAACGAGGCATAATGAGCAAGGTATAATAGTACTATTATGCTTAGAGTGCTCTCACCGAGGGCTGAGCAGGCGGTGCCTGGGAGGGTTTGGGATGATCTCACTGCAGGAAGGGCTTTCCTCCCTGGGGAGGGATCAGGAGTGGGAGACTTGGGAAGGATATTGGGTGATCCATTGGGAGGAAGGACTCTCCTTACTGGGGCAGGATGAGGAGTGGGAGACTTGGGAAGGATATTGGGTGATCCCACTGGGAGGAAGGACTCTCCTTACTGGGGCAGGATGAGGAGTGGGAGACTTGGGAAGGATATTGGGTGGCCAAGTGCTAACCCAGGACTGAATGAGCAGGTGGAGCACCAGACATGGTTGACCCCTCCTGTGCTTCTGGTTGTATTTGTGAGGTTTGGGGCAGCTCTGCTCCAGGTTTTGTTCACTTCATGTCACCTTGGGGGAGTCCATGTGACTCGTGTGGCTACACAGGTGGCATAGCCACCGGGTCAGACTTTGTGATGTGAAGGAAAAACAATGGAAATGTAACAGGCTGGAGGGAGGATGTGCAGGGAGTTGGTGGATGGGCTTGGGAAGGTTGGCCAGGGCTGCACCAGGCTCGTGTCACACCTTGATTTGGAGTGTTGGCAGAGAGGCTGCAGCAGCTGGATTGGGACCTTTGTGGGGGTGGAGGTGGGAAGAGGATTAGTGCCTGCAGAGCAGTTGGGTGTCTGCCGCTGCTAAATGTGGTTAAACTTGAGCGACTTCTAATCTAATAATGAAAGGAAGAGAAATAAGTGTTCTCAGTGATGCATGCCCCTCACGGTAAGTACTAATTGAAAACAGATATTTACTTTAAAATGAAAATGTAATACGATAATGGTGGGTTGAGAATTTCACACACGTAGGAGGGAGAGATGAACATGCTCAGCCTCCCATCTGCTCTGCCCGGGCTTGGTGTGTCCCTGGGAGCAGGATCTCCCACACCATGGAGCTGCTGGACCTGGGGGCCTGGACAAAGGGCCAGGGCTTGTGCTGGAGCAGAGCTCAGCTTTGCCCAGCTAAAATCAGGTTCTTTGGGGGTCTCTTCAGCTGACTGTGGTCTGCAGAGGACCTTCCAAGCTGGGCTTGCGTCCTTCCTCCCACACCTGGCAGAACCTTCCCAGCCAAATCTCCATGGGAAGGAGAGGAGGGGTAGAGTGGGGAAGCATCACCTCCCTTGTCAGTGAGATGGGGACAGTGGTGGTGACACTCTTCCTGATGGTCTCTGCTGCCTGAGATGCCCCTTGCTGCCCCTTTCTGGCTGTCCTGACCCCTTTCCCTGGCTTGGTGGGTGGACCTGGCTAACGCTGCCTTTTGGGGGCTGCTGGAGGAGCACTGGGGACACATTTGCTCTCTCAGGCCGATCTGAACGGGTGCTGATCCCCTGGGGAGACCCTTAGCTGTGAGTGCTGAGACTACAGAACCTCTTGGTGTCTGTTCATCCACCCTCCCCTCCTCTCCCTGAACCGGTTTCAAGCCAGCCATTGCTCCAGAGCCGGAGTCAGGATGCTTTTCCAAGTGTTTGTAACAAAGCTCAGTGCAGCGTGACTGGTGGCCATTAAAGGATCCTCCCCAGCAAGAGCCCCCCCAGCGCTGGAATCTTCTGAGGGAAGTAGCCTGGCCCTAATCCCTTTGTGCAGAGTTCCTACTTGTTTCTTCCTATGGGTGCATTTGTATAATTTGCATTTTGCACTCTGATCGTATGCATAGAATTCAAATTGAAATGGGGCTTGAATATATTTGCATGCTAATGAGGCAGTGGCTTTATTTATTTATTTGGAGCCCTCTCAAGCAGGCAGCCGTGTGCTGGGGAGCAGCTCGTGCAGCTCTCTTGATGACAGAGCTCTGTGGCAGCCTCCGTTTTGTCCCAAGACCCACTTGCCCCCTGTGTGTAAGCAGGGCTCTGCTCCAGCTCCCTTGGCTCAGCCTTTCTCAACCTTTGTGGAGACCAACACTTTCAGCCCCCTGAACTACCCAGAGGTGCCTCTTTATGTCATCCCAGTGTTAACTGGGTGTGGGTGAAACATTTCAGTGTTAGAGTTGGGTGCAGCCAGCATGAGCCACTCGATGGTGACTGCAGGAGTCCCTGGGCAGAATGACCAGAGCGTGTCCCTGTTCTCTCCTTGACTTTGGGGTGCTGCCCACAGCTCCCTGTGTTCCATCTCTCTGTTATGGGGCTGATATTTCTGCAGTCCTTGGGCACCTGCCCTTGGGATGTTGCACAGGCCTTGGGCTGTGCTGCCCATCACTGCCCAGCTGCCGAGCCCAGCTTCCCTTGGCGCTGCCCTGCTCCACCCACACTGTGCTCCCTCAGCAGGAGCCTCTCAGCCTCCTGCAAAGCAACAGCGAAGAAAGTTTGGGAATGTTGAGAAGGAGACGCCAAGGGCTGGGAGAAAACCAATTCCCAAAACTCTGCAGCATTTCTGGGGGGAGAAAGACACCAAAGCCTCTGAGCTGCAGCACCGAGTCCCTTTGTGCTGTGGCTGGGTGCCCCAGCAGACATACCCAGAGCACAGCTCGCTGCTCAGCCCTTCCATGCCAGCTCTCCCTCACGGATGACTCCTGCTGCAGCTGAGTTTCTTGCTGGCACAGGGAACACTGGCCAAGCCAGGGCTCCTGAAATGGCAGCAGGAATTGGGTCACATCACGCTGCCCCAGGAGAGGGAGTTTCTCTCAGAGCAGTCTGGCTTCCAGTTATTATTTTACAGAGGATGTTAGAGGTTGATAAGGGAGCTGTTCTGACTGCCAGTAGGGCTTATTTGGGGCTTATTGTGTGCTCTAGTTTGTATTTTAATATAGTCTAAGGTGACTTACAACTTTAATATTAATTTTAAAACTGATTGCTCAAGATGTTTTTTTATCTATGTTAAACCAGATTAATCTCAGCCTTCCTTGATCCTGTTGGTAGCTTTTCTCTCCCTGGCTGGAGCCACATGCGGTCTGTGTTGCACCAACAAAAGCTGAGGAGGAAGATGTTTTTGTGGTGATAAATAATTGTCGCGGGACTGCTTTTCTTCCAGAGAAATCTCAGCTCTACCAGCTCGACAATGGCATCAGTGGGAGCTCTTGCTTTTGTCCAAGGCTATCCTCCTGAGCGTGCAGAACGGGGCTTTGCTGAACAACACCTGGCTTTGTGCTTCTCATAGAAACCTCCTCCTTGCTGTTGTGTTTCTCCCCGGTTTTCCAGGCGCTCCAGAATCCATCTCCTCCTGTGCCGCTTTGTGCCTCTGGCATTACAATTCCTGGCACACTCACTCTGCTGCTCACAGGGTGTTCCGTGCCCAAGGTGACAATGTTCTGAGGGCTGGGAAGGTGGCCTTGGGGCAGTGGGCTGTGTGGAGCTGGATCCTTGTCCTGTGTCTGGCTCCTTGAGCACCCTTGGGCAAGGCTGGAGGAGTCCACAGCAGCCAGAGCTGGTGATGTTCTGCCTCTGGGTGTCTAACTCATGGTGGTTTGGTTTTTGCTTGATACTCTGAGTAAATGTCACACCTTTCAAGGTGCCCACTTGGGTACCCAAAACTGAGTTGCTCTTGGCAAAATTCAGCAGTAATTGGGCTGTCCAAAGTGGAGGCTGGTGCTCTCCAGCAGTTTTCTAGGTAATCCCAGAACTCCAGAGTGGTTTGATTTGGAGGAGACCATGAAGTCCATCCAGTTCCACTCCCTGCCACAGGCAGGGATGTCTTCTGCTAGACCAGGTCACTCCAAGCTCTGTCCAAGCTGGTCCTGAACACTTCCAGGCATGGGGCATCCCAAATGATGTGGTTTAAGTGGATCCCCTTGACTTGAGTGTTGGACTTGATGACCTTAAAGATCTTTCTAATTGTAATGATTCCGTGATTCTATGACATCTTCAGGACACTCAGTGACCATCCTTGTTGGTGCTGCAAATCTGTGGAGTGCTGGGGGGTTGTTGATCTTTGTAGTTGGAAGAAAAGGATCAGAGTAACCGCTCTGGACATCAGTGGTAATAAAGCTTCACGTCCTGAGCATCGGCCAGGCAAGCCTGGTACCAGTGAAATCATCCCAGATACTGAGTTTACAAGATTCCTGTGCCTTTGGGAATGACTGATGGAATCAAATGCTCTGTAAACAGCCTTTAGTTTTTTCCTGGATTGTGTGTGGGAAAGCACTTCACTGATGGTCCATGTTCTCCAAAATACCTCCCAAATGCTGCCTGTAGCTTTTTTTCTGCCAGCCTTACAAAGAACTGAGTTTCAGAGTTTGTTATTCCATGCACAGTGCTGTAAATAAACATGCTGGATTGGTGGGCTGGAATTTGAATGAGCCGAGTGGATCTGAGAGTGGCATGTGCGGGGAACTGAGGCACAGAAGGTTCGTGTGACATCTATGAGAGCTGGTCTCACAACCTGGGGGAAAACAGGAGGATTTGTTTGCTGCATCTGCCCCTGGTCTGTCTGTTCTGCAAACGCTGTTTCAGCCTGAGGTGGGGAAGCACCAGGTACCGTGTTGACTCAGGAGCCAAACGAGATAAGACAGTGATAAGACTGAAAAGCCACTGAAGGCAAGACTTGACTCCGTGCAAGCAAATGCCGAGCAGCAGCCACATAAATCCCATTTGTTTTACATTTCAGAGCTTAATGAGACAGAAATCGCATGGCAATTGTCACATGTGAAGGCAGAGATTGCTGGTTTGCATTTAACTAAAGCAAGCACCGTATGCAGCACCGGCAGAGCTGGGATCCCACTCCTGCCTCCATGGGGAGGGCTCCTACAAACTGCTGCAGCCCTGGAGCTCAGCACCAATCCTGGCTGGAAATAACTCCCCAGGCAGCCTCACCATGTTTTCCTGGAGGTCCCCAGCCTTCTCCAAAAAACCGAAATGTCTTGTTCTTTGTGTAGAGAATTGTTTGGGTTGGAAGGGTAATCAAGTCCAGGAACTGAATTCTCTGAATTTCACCAGGATGTGAAACTGATAATCTTTTTTTTTTTTTTTTTAATGATCTGTAGGAAGTTTAATAAGACTGAGACTGAGGGCAGGTGCTGCAACCCCCATGATGAACCCAGGCTGGGGATGAAGGGCTGGAGAGCAGCTCTGGAGAAGCACTTTGGTGCTGGTGGGTGAGAGCTGGACAGGCCCTGGCCCAAACCCCCCTGTGCTGGGCTGGTCCCCAGCGGGGGCAGCAGGGGAGGGGGGATTGTGCCCCTCTGCCCCCTCAGGTGAGACCCCACCTGCAGAGCTGCCTCCAGCTCGGGGGGCCCAGCACAGGCAGGACCTGGAGCTGCTGGAGCCACCAGGATGGTCAGAGGGATGGAGCAGCTCTGGGAGAGGAGAGGCTGGGAGAGCTGGGGGTGTTCACCTGGAGAGGAGAAGCTTTGGGGGGAGTGAACTGTGGCCTTGCAGGGCATGAAGGAACTGACAAGAAAGATGGGGAGAGATGGTGGACAAGGAATGGAGTGACAGGACAGAGGAAAATGCCCTTAAGCTGAGGAAGGGTAAATTTAGATATCAGGAAGAAGCTGTTCCCTGTGAGGGTGGTGAAGCCCTGGAATGGGTTTCCCAAAGAAGCTGTGGCTGCCCCTGGATCCCTGGAAGTGTCCAAGGCCAGGTTGGACACTGGGGCTTGGAGCAGCCTGGGACAGTGGAAGGTGTCCCTGCCCATGGCAGGGGGTGGAACTGGGTGAGCTCTAAGGTCCCTTCCCACCCAAACCACCCCAGCATTCTGTGTGCCTTGTCCTCCAACGGGTGGAAACCCTCCTGGGAATCGTCCCCAAGCTGTGTTAACCATCAAACTCTCCCTGTTTGTCACTGCAGACCTGTACTTCTTCCAGATGAGTTGAACAATAGAAGGATATTAGTGCCAAAAATGCATTAACTCGGGTAACTTCCTTCATCTCTGCTAATTTGTGCCTTCGCTTTCCAGATAATGTTCATAAATTGCTAAAGCAGTACTTTAATATTAACATAAGCTGCAGTCTCTGTGACAACTGTTACAGAATGGGCTGTTTGCAGCTCTGAAATTGATTTTTTTCTTTTTGCCCTTGTCTGTCTGAACTGAAAAACTGAAGAGAAAATTCTGTATAGGGTTAACCAAAAACATGGCAAAAAATATTTGGTTCAGGTCGAATAAAACATTCCATCAGATATTATATGTTCTTTTGTTCAGACTTTAAAAACATTTTTTTAAAGTTAACTTCAGAGATGCCTTAGGGAGGGGGAAAACATCCAAATGTTTAATGTAGAGGAGAAAATGTCTACATAAACCACTTTCACTTTTGACACCCACTCCTCCCTTTTCAGGCCAAATGGGCTTGATGGGAGTTCATGAGCAGCTTTGCTTGACCCACATCTGTGTTGGAATTATTGTGCCAAAGATGCAGGGGGAAGAGTTAATGACTCATTTTTTAATGGGTATCTCAGTTGGTGAGAGAAGGACTGAAATTATCCATTTGAAGGAATAATAGGACCCTGGTTAGGTGACTAAATCCTGCTCTTAATCATCCTGGGGGCGGTGAAGAGGGGAAATTGAGGGTTGGATCATCCTCATTAGATAAGTTGGGGGTGAACAGTGTTTTGCAGCTGGCCTAGAGCTCTGGAGGGGGTTTGGCTGGATGTAAGGAAAAAGCTCTTCCCCCAGAGGGTGTCAGGCACTGAACAGGGAATGGGCACTGCCAGAGCTCCAGGAGCCTTTAGACAGCACTCTCAGGCGCAGGGTGGGATTGTTGGAGTGTGTGGGCGGGGCCAGGAGTTGGACTGGGTGATTGACCCAGCTGGACAGTTCTGGTGTTGATCCTTCTCATCCTGAGGGGCTGTCAGGCTGTGGCTGCTGCTGTGCTGGGCTCCCAAAGCCCTGCTCTTCACTGTGTTTCACCGTCAGTTCCTTCAAAGTGTTGACTGCTCAACCCTTACCAGGGAAACTGGGGCCTTCTCAGTGCAAAGGGAAACTCCCCAACATCCCAACTCCTTTGTTGTGAAGCACTTGGAGAAAATCCTGCTGGGGTCTGCTGCTGTGGTGTCTAAAATGTGCAGTGAGCAAAGGGAAATCATTAGGGTAGGACCTTTGTAGTGGTCCAGGCCTTCTGCTGAACAAGTGCTGTTTTTCTGAGCACATCCATTTGGATGCATCTCCTCCAAGTTTGCACATGGAGCACTGGGAAGGCTGTGATCTGTTTTAGTGCAGTAATTGAGCAATCTCATTGTTCTGGACACAGCAACTAATGATTTTTTTCTTTATGATAATGCATCTTCATTACTCTGGGGAAATCATTTGCTCCTGTGAAGACAGGCCTCTCATTCCTGGGTTAAGGGGGAAGAGACTAATGGCTTAATTAAAAGGTTGGAGAGAAAAATCTGTCTTAACCCTTTTTTTGTGTGTTTGAAGCGTGCTGTGGGTAGAGAGATGCACATGCAGGCAGGGCACACCCTTCATCTCAGAGAGTGTATGGGACCAGTGGACACAAATTCCAGGTGTTCCATCCATCACCTGTGTCTCCCACAAGCCATCTGCCCCCTGGAATGGGTCAGCGAGGGCCTGAGCTGCATTTGTTTGTGGCCAACGCTGAGATTTATTCCGTGTGAAAGGGGAGCGTTATTTAAATCTGCACATTTTGCAGGATGTGAAGGCAGCTCCCTGTAATCTACAGCCCTGGTGTCCGCTGGGAACGCTCCATTAGCATCTTTCATTCCTGGAGTTGGATGCTTTGCAGCTCCTTTTAGCGGTGATAATCCAGCAAAGGCCCTGTGTTGTTCACACTGCAATATTTATGGAGCCAGCCTTCCTTTGAATTTCCACGCTGGCTTTGGCCAAAGGCAGAGAGAGAACACAAACAGTGGCTTTAGCAGCACAGTAGTCCAGGTTTTCCCTTTGCTGGGATGTCGGGCTTTCAGCCTGTTTGGAGCTGACTTGGGATCCTTTGGGAAGGAATAGGAAGGGCTGAGTGTGTCTGACAGTGATTGCACTCTCCCAGCCTCCGTCCTAAGGGAAACAGTGGCTCAAAGCCCTTTCCTGCAGACAGGTGAACAACCACAAGCAGAGGCAACAGGACCAGTGGGTGAACTGCTGGGATTTTCAGGGTGCAGGGGACCTGGATCCTTCCCTCCAAGCCTTTGAACAGAGCAGTGGCAGTGCAAGGCGTCTCTTTGTATATCCTGGAATGATCAAGGTTGGAAGAGATCTCACGATCACCTAATCCCCAGCACCACCATAATCACCCCCACACCATATCCCCAAGTGCCACATGCAGAACACTTCCAGAGCTAGTGACTTCACCTCCCTGGTCACCTTCCAGCACCCAAAGAGAAAAGCCATCCTGCAAAGGAGCAGTGCTTTCCCTGTGGTTGTTTCGGGTGAGCCCTTCTCAGGCAGCTCACATCTCTGAGTGATTTTATATTGGGATGTGGATGCCAATAGTCTCCTTATCCATGGGGCTGGATGGAGCCCATGGTGAGGTCCCATGGAGATGGATTTCCCAATAGTTTCCTTATCCATGGGGTTGGATGGAGCCCCTGGTGAAGTCCCATGGAGATGAATTCCCCACGTTTGTTTTCACGGCTGCTGCACGTGGTGCCTTCCCCTTTCCCTGCTCTGCCTCCAGCGCTCCCTCCACACTGTTTTCCCAAGCTAGAAGGCTCCTTTCTGCCAGGGAGAGGGCAGGGGGAGCACCCTGGGCACGTCCCAGCCGTGGGGTTGGTGCTTTGGCTGATTTGGGTGCCCGACTTGGCTCGGGAGGAGCGGAGCCCCCGGCACACACGTGCCTCTCTCTGCAGCTCCGATTCCCCAGCTCCTCTCTCTTCATTTGACACAATTAAATATTAAAGCCAGTAAACACTTTAGTTCGTCTGCACAGCACTGTCTGCCCAATTATCCTCCTGCAGGGCTGTCAGACTCTGCCAGTTGCTTCCCTGGGTGCTGGCAGCCTTTAGCCTCTACGCCAGCATCGCTCCGAGGAAAACTCTGCTCTCCAAACCTCCCTTCCCACCTCTCTCTGCAGCTCCTCATGCCTTGGGGTTACCTCAGGTATCCCAAGGCAGTATTGGCCTGCCCGAGTCTTTTCAAAGGGACAGAAGGAGCTGTTTGTTCTTCTAAAGCTGTTTTGCAGCTATTGACTGGGGAATAAAGAGGGAGTTTAGGCAGTGGCTTCTTAGAAACCTGTGAATAGAGGTCAGAGCTGTTGTTGTCTGTGAAGTGCAGAACGGGTTCTTCTTCCCCTGGAGCTTCGGGGTGGTGCTCCCGCAGTTTGTGTGGATCTGCAGCACCCCAGAAATACTTCCCTGAAGGTGAGATTTTGCTGCTTCCAAAATACTGGAGTCAAGGCTTTTCAGGATTGTGGTATGGAGCCTCTCCTCAGCCCCTGCCCCACTACTGAGGATGCCCCCCTGGCAACTTAAACCCTTTTTGTATTTTTATGAGGCCGGTGAGATTTTGCTGACGAGTGAAGGGAAATTGCTGCAGTCCTCCCAGCCTCAGTCAAGCAGAGCTGGTTGGGGATGTTTTTTTGTTGCTGTTGTGTTCTTGCTTTTCAGGGCCTTGACATTCAGTGGAGTCCATTTCCAAGAGGGATGGGACAGCAGGATTTTACTGTGGTTTCAAAAGACAGTTTAAGTGCTTGAACTGCTGCCATCACTGAGTTACATGCCTGACTCTGGCCTTGACTGTGCAGGTTGAATTTCTTGCTCTGATTTTCAAGGCAGTCGGCATTAGCGGCTTGTCCTCTGCCAGACAGATCGCTGGGAGCAGCTAATGGGGTTTCTCTTTTCATTCTCTCAGCAGTGATGTGCGTTCCCAGACCTTGGCACCTGAGCTGGTCACTGGGAATATCAGCAGATACCAGTGAGGAGTCTCTGCCTTGCTCCAGGGCTGAGATAACCAGTGTATGCAGAGTTCCACCCCAGCACAAAATTCAGATTGGAATTTTTCCTGGTCTCCATTAAAACTTAGTACCCACAGGGGTAACTATTGACCAGCCTTTCTCACCAGTCTGTATTTCCTTCCTGGATCAATAATCTCAGCATTGATTTCAAAATAAGTTGGTATCTTGGAAGTACAGCGATGCTGGCTCCGGGCAGCTTGGGCTCTGCTGCCGTGGGAATTCCCCACTGCAGCTCTCCAGGTTTTATCTGTGGGCTGCCACTTCCACAGTCAGCAGCAGCATTTGGTGTCTGTATCTCAAACCCCTCCAGAGATGGGACTTCAGCTGAGGGGAGCAGCCTGGATTTGCTGTCTCAGATGTGAAACACCCGTGTCCTGTGGTATGATCCCAGCTCTGCACAGCCTCAGCTCCCAGGGTTGTGGATTTCCTCTGTCCCTCGGGATGGCTCCCAGCCCTCCACTGTCAGAGGGTGCTGGGTGCAAACTGCAGGCACAGGGAAGGAAAACTGCTCCTTTTGAGCTTCCATAAATCTTTCATGGCATCTTACAGCTCCCCAGTGGGAGGCTTTTGGGAACCTGAGACCTCAGTGCCATCTTCTCCTGAATCTTTCTGTAAAACCTCTCTGCCTGGAGCCATCCTTGGTTATTTCTTTTTCCCTCCAGTGTCTTGCAGGGCAGAAGCTGCTCCTCTCCATGGAATCATTCTCAGCTGCCTCTGGTTTTCAGAGCTGTTGAATTGACCAGCAAGCCCCTTTGCACACTTTGTCCTCCAGCTCAAGGAGACCTCCTGGAACTCCAGTTAATAATGCACAAATCTCTCCAGGCTTGATGAACTCATCCCTCTGATGGCTTTTGTCCTGTGTGAGGTGTTTCATAAGAAGCTCTGCTGTTCTGTAGCACACCAGAACCTGCAGGCTGAGCTGCCTGAGGAGCAGCTGAGGCACCAGGCAGGATCCCTTATGAAATCTGTTGGGAGTAATGAACCACAGATGACTCTGTTTTCTGAACCGATGCGGAGCTGCTGTTTCTAGAAAGCTGCCAACCACACAAGTGTGAGGTTAGAGATGGAAAAGAGCTTCCGTGGGGAAGCTGGGAAAGCTGTTGGTGCTGTCAAATGTCTCTGCTTTCAGCCCAAGAGGCTTCTGTCTTTCTGTCACGGACAAAGTGTCTGTTCCTGTTCTCTCCCTTGCTCCTTCCAGATCCTGGGAGGTTTAGTGCAGTTCACGCTTGCAGAGAACTTGGGTAAAGCATTCTTGAAAAGTGCAAAATATTTATTGGTATTTGCATAGCAGCCCCTGACCTGCTGTGAAGAAGCAGCCCTTCAGCTCTTCTGAGTAAATATACCTTCATTAAATAAAACTGCCTGTACTGCACAGCACTGCTCTGTCTCACCTTCATCTGCTTTTTCATGTGTAAAAAGTCTTAGGAGTATTTGACTTTAATGAATTTTGAGCATGCAAAGTGCCTGCCTGGCCCAACAGCGCAGCTTTTGACCCTGGTGACAGGAATGAACAGCATCCGAGAGGCTGCTGAGGAGTCATTTCCTTAAGGAGTCACCGAGCACTCGGTTTGGACATTGCCTTATGGCTGGAAACCTGCAGGACTGCGGGGTCAGAGGGTACAAGATCAGAGGGGTGCAGGGTCAGAGGGGTACAGGGTCAGAGGGGTGCAGGATCAGAGGGGTGCAGGGTTAGAGGGGTGCAGGGTCAGAGGGTAAAGGATCAGAGGGTGCAGGATCAGAGGGTGCAGGGTCAGAGAGTAAAGGATCAGAGGGGTACAGGGTTAGAGGGGTGCAGGATCAGAGGGTGCAGGGTCAGAGGGCTACAGGGCTGGTTTCCAGCTTGGTTTGCTGGAAGGTGTGTGGGTTGGGGCTGGGCAGGGCTCCTTGTGCTGCTCCTGGGGCATCATTGCCACCCTTCAAACCTCCTCTGTGCTGCTGCTGCAAAGCTGCCCGGATTGCAAACGGGATGCCAAGGCTTTAGATGCTTTCAGTGGCCCATAAAATCTTCTTGAGCTTTACATGACGTTAAAGCTTGAAGAGGCACTATTTAAAGCAGAGTGTTTTCACAAGAGCTCGAGGTTGGCTTAATGCTGCTCTTGTTGCAGTTAAGCCCAGTTCAAACAAACTTTGTTCAGCACTGAGCACCCTCTGGAAATATTCCCCTCTCCCCCGCCCCCCAGAGGAAGGCAGGCAGATATTTGTATTAGAAGAGTCTCTGTACAGCTCAGAGGCTCCAGCCATTTCCAGGCTGACTGGAAATGGGGAGGACAGAAGGCACTGGCCATGATCCACCAGCTCTCCAGCCTTGGCAGAAATGGTAAATAGGCTGCCAGGTAATGCTGGGTGTTAAGAGGGTATTTCTGCTTTATAATTCATTGAGCAGCTTACAGGTTCAGCTGGGAAGCTGCTTTCTCTTCAGCATCTTTCGTAAAAAAAAGTTGCACAGCTCAACAGATTTCCTTGATAAATTCCTGAAGTGTATCCTCATCCTTCCCTCACGTCAGCTGACAAATGACTGTTTTGTCTGGCACTCCTTATTGACATACTTGTTTTTAATGCAATGCAGAGAGCAAAGAACCCAGGCAGCACGAGCCTCTTGCTTGTAGCTTTGGGGGCTCATTTTTCATTAACTGAGGTGCTTTTTTTTGTGGTTCCTCATTTTCATTCAAGGCTCTGTTGGCAGATTATAGAATACAATGTTCAGAAGAGAAGTCAACTTGTTTCCCTCACCAGTCACCTTTTGGTTCCCAGTGCCACACTTTGGGACACTGACTGTGCACCTGTTTGTCTTTTCTCCCCTCTGCCCCAGTGTTTGCTGTGAGAGCCAGACTGGGAGTGTGCTCGTAGCTGTTGTACTTGGAGAGTCCTGTGAAGCTTCCCCAAGCCCCAGGAATATGTGAGGGATAGAGAATAAACACCAGATGCTGCAGTGCCACTGAATAAAGCTGAAAAAGCATAATCCACTCATATGTGCCAGATTCATCCCATCTATGCTTTGTTCTCTATGCAGCCTGCTGGTCTTAGAGAATCCTAAAATCCCAGACTGGTTTGGATTGGAAAGAACCTCAAAGCTCATCTCATTCTTGCCATGGGCTGGGGCACCTTCCCATAGCTCAGGTTGTTCCAAGGCTTGAGGGCTCTGCAGCAAGTTCTTGGTGCTGTGAAGGATTTGTGCTCCTGCTGGCTTTCTCCTTAATCTGCCAGAGATGGGATTTGCCAAATCTTGAGCTAAAATTCAGCTGGCTTGCAATGGGATTAGAGCTCCTGAAGAGGCGAGGAGTTTCACACGTGGGTGTTGCTGTCACTTCTGTCCTGGAGCTGCCAGGCTGGGGGGATGCTGGAGTAATTTGGACCTGGGTCCATTTTCTTTTTAGTCTTTGGTGGCTGAGTGTCTCTTGTTCCTTTAAGACATGATCACTTTGTTTTCTTGCCTGGAGCACAAACCACTGTCATCATCTGCCACATCTCCCACCAGTTTATGACAGGTGAAGAAGAATTAAATACCAGGAGGATTATAAGAAAACAAAATGTAATTACTTAGGGAGAAATCCACTAGGATTCTGCTGAATATCCTATCTTATAAGGACTTTTGGGGCTTCTTAGCTGTCTGGGAGCTTTGGGTTCTCCTAAGACTGCTTTGAGAAAAGTAGCCTTAAGTCTGCAGCACTGGGGGCAAAGGTTGCTGGGCTGGAGGTGATGTTGGGATCGTTCTGGATTCAGGGATGAGGTTCAGACCCCCACATCTGGGGCAGTGTGAGTGCCTGTGGTGCAGCCTTTGGTGGGTTCCTACACCAGTGAAATGCTGCCAAGCTGCAGGGTTGTGTGGCCTGCCCAGCTCTAACCCAGTCTGAGGGTGTGAGTCAAATCCAACGGAGATAAAAACACCTCCTGGGCTCAGGAAGGGCTGGGCTGTGCCTTTGTGTGTGGCTGGTGGCCCCACCAGCTCTGGTGGCCACAATGTAAGGGTCCAGAGTAGAGGTGCAAAGCAAGATCAGCCGTTCTTGACAGAGAAACCCTCAAAAAGTGCCTTTTCCCCTGAGTGGGAAAGGCACCGACTCTCCACCGACTGTGGGAGGGGTGAGAGAAGAACTGAACACTCTGCTGGACCAACCTTCTCCAAGGTCATCCTCCTCAGGATGACCACCCACTTGTCTTCCAGGACCTGCCCATGCGTTCTGCCCGCCCTGGATGGTGCTGCTCCCTCGCCCTGTCCCAGCACCATCTGTCATTGAAGTGCTCAGACATGTGGAAAGGGCCTTGACAGAGATGCAAGGAGACAGGGGAGCCACGGCCGAGCAGAGACTTTGTCAGATGGAATGATTCTGACATTAGCCACAGTAACCGCGGGAGAAAGATACAGCCACGGGAGGGGGTGCAGGCCAGGGACCTGGAGTGACAGGACACGAGGAGGGCAGGGGAAACCAGAGCAATTTCCAGCTGCAAATGGAGTGGAAAGCAGCAGTGGGGTTGGAAGACTCGAGCTTTGTGTTCCTTGCAGTGCAGGGCACTCAGTGACCCTGCCTTGCCATCAGCTCAGGCATGTTTAGGTCCGAGACCAGCAGCAGGAGTTTTTTTTTTCCCTTCCTCCACTCTTTGCCATGCCAGGAGCTTGTTTGGGAAACTTTTCTCACTGAGTGTCCTCCCACACACCTGTGAGAAAGATGTTAGCCAGTTCCAGCCTGCACCTGGGCCAGGTGAAGTTGGAAAAAGAACCTTGGGAGCAAAAAGAACCCATCTGAGGGGTGGAGAAGGGCAAGTCTGGTGCGTGCCCATTACAGTGGGGAGGCACAGGATTCCCTCCACTTCCTGCTGCTTGCATGGAACCTCCCTAAAAACCCCAGACAGTGCTGTTTTGCCGTTGTTTATCATGTTTTGAAGGTATTTTTTCCCTGCAGAGAACACCTCTGAAATTGCTTTGTGATCCTGTAAAGAAAATAAATGAAAGGAAACCTTCCCTGCTTCCATTGATGGGAGGAATCCAAGCATCCATGTAGGTGGCAAGCGCGGATTTACGGCCCTGAGTATTTGATATTCAGGGCAGGAAGCTGGTGGGGAAAACCCAGCAAAGAATTCCTTGTATCGTTAGTGCAAATATGCCTGTGGTTCAGCAAAATCAAACAAACGAGACACTTGGAGCTGGGAGGGGAGGAAAAAGCAATTCCCAAACTCAGTGCAACCGGCAACAAAAACGCAGCTCCTGCTGTTTGAAGAGGCTGGGCTGGAGAGCTCCGGGAGGAATCCCATCTGGGCGGGCAGGGAACAAAGGAGCCAGCTCCAGGTAATGAGTCAGGAGTGAGCCAGGGCACACAACTCCACTGGAGGGAAAGCTCCTGCACAGCCCTCCTCACCCTCAAGCTTGGGAGAAAGTTGTTTCTATTTATTTATGAACAGCTGGAGGCCACGAGTCTCCAGCCAGGAAGGGTGAGCTCCAGCTGTGCCTCCATGCCTGGTGTGGAGGGAATGGGAGGCTGCTCATCACAGCCCTCACTGGGAAGTTTCCTTTTAGAATTACCCCCCTGGTGGTAATTTGAAAAGGATTAAAGGGATGTGATTCCTCACGTGAGGAATGGTGAAGGATGGTTGGGGCTGGAACACTCTGATGTCCTCTCAGGTGGCTGAATTACAGCGTGTCTGAAGATGGGAAGTTCCCACTGTCTCCCAAACAGTGTACTAGTCTCCTGCCTTTATTTTCCCAAGTTTTCACTGTGTTCCTGAGGGATGTGTTGATCTGCCTTTAGGTGTGAGGACAGGTGTTTGTTCCTGGGCAGGTGCTGCTCTAAGGAGGCTGAGCAGAGATGGTTTGTATGGTTTTCCCTGGGACCTGGACATAGAGCTATGGAATATCCTGAGCTGGAAGGGACCCACGAGGATCACCCAGTCCAACTCCTGCCCAGACAACCCAACAATCCCATCCTGAGATTGTTGTCCAAAGCCCCTGGAGCTCTGGCAGCCTTGTGCCATGCCCATCCCCTGGGGAGCCCATTCCAACTTATATTTACCAGAACTTAAAATTTTCCCTAATTTCTGACCTGGTGACTGATGTCTGGGTGCATTTCTCCTCTCCCCAGGCTTCCAGCACCGTGGTTTCCTCCCATGAGTCACTCCCAGACAGGCTGTTACCTCTCTCCAAGTGGCCTATCTAACACAAACTTTGTACTCTTAAGTGCCAAGGGAAGCGTTCTTGGGGTAGACGAGCTCAATTTGTTTAACACTGTAATTCACTGTTAGAAATCTCTCTCTTTTGTCACAGACAGAGTCACTGGATGCATCAGCCTTTGATCTCAGCTGCTGATCTTCTGCATGGAAGAAATTTCAGTAACACTTTAAATTATGTGTCTGAGATACCCATTACCAACGTGTTGCGCTCGGATTTAGGGAGACTGTTGAGCAGTAGATAAATAGTACATGAGGTGCCTTTTAAAATACTTTTATTATACCAGTATTTTTCTCCATGAGACACTCTTAAGAACTGGGAAACTGCATTTCCTCTCCTGCCATTTTAAAAAATGCTCCACAAGCCTGGGTTTATGGTACTCTGCCTAATTTGATAGATGTTGATAAATGGCATGTCTTATAACGAGTGGCTTTGGGGCTAAGTGTGCATCGTGGTTGGATTTGAGTTTCCTTCTTGCTCTGCAATTAATTCCTTAGGTGACCTTGAGCATATTGCTTCAAAGCTGTCTCATTTTACTGTCTTATCTCCAAATGAAGTCCCTCCGTTTGGAGAGGGAAGCCTAAATGAAATCTCTCCTGGCAGCTGGGAGCTCACCTGGTTGTGTGCAGCGGGTTGCAGACCGGGGTTGCATTTCACCCTCCGGTGACACGTTGCGCTCTGTTGTGTTACACTGGAGTTAAATCCGGCATTTTGCTCTCATCTGTCAGGCTTCTGCGCTAAGGAGATTCACCTTGTTGCTTTTACACAGCTTCAGGTCCCTCTGCTTCACTTAATGGGATTGTCTGTCCAGGAGACAGCTTGGGGAAAATTTAAAGATGTGCTTTCTGCCTCCTGTGTTCTCGCCGGTGCCTGCCTAGGAAAATCTGCTGGAGCAAATCTCACAGGGCTCACAGGGACTGCTCAGGAGCACACACCGAGACTTTGAAATTTCCTCTGCAAGTGTCCACCCAAGTGCCAACTGCATTTTAAGCTCAAGCTTTAGGCTGAGAGGTTTGAACTCCTCTGCTTTGTGTGCATAAGCTGGGGGAGAGGTGGGCACCAAGATTATGGAATCAGGGAGTCACTCAGCATTCTGAAGCAATAAAGCTGTTTGAGGTGTTAAATGAGGAGCCCTAGAGCTGGGAGAGGCTGTGGCCAATTTGGCAAAGCCTCAGCTTTCCAGCTGATGAAGGGAAGGTTTTGATTCGATGGAAGGAAGTAATCCTTTACTCTGTAAGGGTGGTGAGGCTCTGGCACAGGTTGCCCAGAGAAGTTGTGGATTCCTGAGCCCTGGAAGTGTCCAAGACTGGGCTGAATGGGGCTTGGAGCAACCTGGGCTAGTGGAAGGTGTCCCTGTCCAGTGCAGGGGGATTGAACTGGATGGGCTTTAATGTCGCTTCCAGGCCACACCGTCTGGGGCTTCTGTGAGTCTGTGAACCTGGAGCTGTTGGAGCACTCGTTTTGGGTTTGGGAGCAGCACCCTCTCCCCAGTGCCCCAGACCTGGAGCTTTAGGGTCTGGCTCCCACCCTGAGCTGAGACAGCAAAGAGCAGTGCCATGGAGCAGCTGCTGCTCCCAAGGCCCTTCCTGCTGCACCCACATGTCCAGCACCCACCTCTTCCACATGGTGCTTGAACCCATGTAATAACCCACGGCAACAAAAGGGGCTGGACTCCTTGACATCTCTGATGGTGTGACAAGAGAACTGCAGCATTTTCCAGAGCTAAGAGCCAGGAGCTGTTGCTAATAGCGTAATTTCCAAGCTGGTGTTCTCTTTTGAAAGCCCATGAATGGGATAGGAAGTGTCAAATTTGGAGCTTTTAGCTGCTTGACCTCCAGCTTTGATTTTTGAACAGGCTGTGCTCATGTTTTGTTAGTGGCCAGCTGCAAAGGAGAGGGATTCAAGGGAGCATTGCCTGCACCACATGTCCCTCCTGAAGGGATTTTGGGTTCCAGTGATGCTGGCTGTGTTCACAGGTGACAAAGCATCTCTGTGGAGATGGACTCCAGTACAATAAAGTACATTTCTAAAGGAAGGCTGTTTTGTTAAACACAAACATGTGCTCTGAGATGATGTTTTTCTGATCAGAGGAAGGGTCTGTGCTTCTAGAGGCACAGACACGGAGAAAAGGATAAAAAGCTTTTCCTTAGGTGGGTGTTAAGAGCCAAGACACATCGATTGCTGGAGGCAGTGAGGGCTGGTTCCCACCCACCGGCCAGGGGCCTGTGCTTTTCCATCTTTGCCTCGTGGATGGAGCTTTCCCCTTTTGCAGCACGAGCACAGCAGAGCTTGTTTCCCTTTGAAGTGCTCCAAGAGCTTCAGGAGGTTAAAAAAACCCTCAGTAGGTGCGAGAATCTCTTCCAGTGGATCATTATTTGGTGTGTCTGGAAATACTTCAAGGGGGATGCAAAGCAGAGCTGGCTGTGGGGCACACTGGGCGTACCTGTGGGCAGGACACCCGTGAGCAGGGCTGCTCTTCAAAGTTCTTTATGGGCTTATTGCAGTTCCAGGCGGCAGGCACAGGGAATGGCTGCTGGAGCTGGGGATGGAGCCGACACACTGAACTTTTTTTCAGTGCAGCTGCTGTGCTGTGACAAGAAGTGCTGCACAGTGCAGGTTAGCAGAGGAGGCCTCCTAATGAAACACAGAACCTTTCACCCTTAGCCAAAGCTTCTGTAAATTGCAAACGGGGATTAAACCAGGAGCAGGAGCTCAGAGCCCTGTTCCTTGTGGTGCAAGACACATGGGGAATTTTGCTTCCGCGGAATTGAAAAATCCATAGCTAAGAAAGCAAGTGTTATGGGCCAAGGGAGCAAGTGTAATGAAACCAACTGTGACTGTGTTCCCCAGATTAAATCCAGAGCATTTGGTTTGCAGAGAACTCCCCGGGCACGGGTACTCCTTTATTCTTATTAAATAAAGCAGTCATGCTGTATCTGGAGGAATTGCAGAGATGGAGCCACTGGGAGGGGGGAGCACAGGGGGAGCAGATCAAAATGGGTTTGTCAGTGCAAAGCTCACACCGAGCACAGCAAAGAGACAGGGAGAAGCAGATCACACGGGGAGAATGAGACTGAGCCACAGCCAAGGTGTCAGAGCAGGTTTGTCGCTGCCAGAGCCAACTGGAAGTGAAAGCGTCACGGGGAACCAGAGGCAGATCGAGCCTGTCAGGGAGCTTTAACTCATCTGAGGGCTGGGAACACTCCCAGCCCCACTGGATTGGACAGGAGAGCAGGGACAGGCAGGTGCCTCTGCGTGCTGGAGGTGGTGGAGGTGCCCAGTGAAGTGCCCGGCTTGGGAAGAGCTGCTGCAGCACCTCCACGCACTGGCTGGTGTCCAGGGGGACAGGGAATGGCTGTGCCACCCAGAGAGCCTGGCATCCCTTGGGGGAGTCCCAGGGAACACTCAGGTCTTGCCTTGAGCTCAGGAGGAGTTGAGGGAAGGTTGGTGGCACACGAGGGCCTGGTGGCCCTCTCCAGGTGGAGTTTTGGTGGTGGAGGGGCAGAGCTGTGCCCCACCACACGGTTTGCCTTCCTCCCTGCAGCCACTTGCCAGCAAATTCCCTTTTAATATTCCTCCCAGCTCCCTTCCCCGTGACAGCCAGGGGATGCTGCTGTGCTTTATTGCCACCACATTAATGAAAAGGCCATTGTAGCTGAGGCTCCTTTGGTGACTTGGAGATGGATTTCCTCTTAAGGCGAGTAAAATGAGCCATCCTCAGCCCGCGTGGAGATAAGGAATGGTGAAGGATGGTGGGGACTGGAGCAGATTTTGCTGGGTGGAGGCCATCCTTCTCCCTGACGAGTTGTTTAAAATCCTGCAGATGGTCCCTTCTTGTCAGGCAGAGCTATGGATGGGGCACGTGAGGCTTTTTGAGAGTCACTGAATCATTGAGTTGTTGGAAGAGACTTTAAAGCCCATCCAGTTGCACCCCTGCCATGGGCAGGGACACCTTCCACTGTCCCAGGTGGCTCCAAGCCCCAGTGTCCAGCCTGGCCTTGGACACTCCAGGGATCCAGGGGCAGCCACAGCTGCTCTGGGCACCCTGTGCCAGGATCTCCCCACCCTCACAGGGAACAATTCCTGCCCAATATCCCATCCAGCCCTGCCCTCTGGCAGTGGGAAGCCATTCCCTGTGTCCTGTCCCTCCCTTGTCCCCAAACCCTCTCCAGCTCTCCTGGAGCCCCTCCAGGCCCTGGAAGAGGCTCTGAGGTCTCCATGGAGCTTCTCCAGGGCACTGAGGACCTCAACTAAAGACTGGGAGGAGAAACCCCCTCAGCTGTTGGGGTCTAGAAGGTCTCCTTGAGATGCCCCAGCCCCTGGAACCTGTGCCCAGGGCTGCTTCATGTCCCCTGTGCAGGCAGAGCTGCTCCCAGTGAGAGAGCTCTGGGAGCTGGGGAGGGCTGGGAGCAGCAGGAGGGAAGGGCAGGCTGCTGCTCCCCTTCCCAGCCATGCAGGAGATGCCAACATGTCCCAGCATGGTGCTGCCCACACCTGCTCCAGAGCCACGGCAGTGACCACACATCCTGATTAAAGCTTTTGTGCCTCTTCCCACATGGATTTCGGTGCTGCTGCAGCTTTCTGAGCAGAGTTTGTGGCAGGTTTTCCTCTCTGACTTTCCCCGTCTTAATTTCTTGTCTGCTGGCTCTTCCAGTGTGTGCTTGAAGCATCACAGAGCACAAACTGCCCCATGGGATCTCCAGGTGAGGCTTTGCAGAGAAGCAAAAAAGAAACAGGTGATTCCTGTGAGCAGCACCTCACTCCTTCCTTGTAATCCCACAAGAGGAACTCCCAGAACTACAGGGCAGGGATGCTGAGGCACAGAAAGGGGCAGTCAAGGGAGACTCTAAAATTCTGCATCTTCCAGGGTTCGGGATAAGGTGGCAGATTGCCCAGAGAAGCTGTGGCTGCCCCTGGAAGTGTCCAAGGCCAGGCTGGATGGGGCTTGGAGAAACCTGGGACAGTGGAAAGTGTCTCTGCCCATGGCAGGAGGTGGGACTGGATGAGCTGTAAGGTCCTTTCCAACCCAACCCATTCCATGATTCTTTGATAGTTTGGGATCACAGAGCACCCAGACACAGGGCAGAGACTCTGGAAGAGCTCAAAGTGGTGCTGAGTCCACCAGAGTTTGGCCTTCCTACTGAATCTGATGCATGTTGTTCATTTTTGTACATTCCTACTGCAGAAAGGCTGGGTTTAAAAAATAAGGAGGGGAAAAGTTTCCTATCTGCTTTAAATTAAAATAAATCCAGAGCAGAGAAGGCCTTTTGTAAGGTCTGCTGAGTTAATGGATTCATAATGACTTTTAAAGCTTCACTTGGGTAAGAAATACTGTTCATTTCATAATTGCATATAAATATACTTTCTCATAATCCAGGACAGCATAGCAAAAGGAAATCTACTGGCTTAATTATAAATCTTTTTATTAGCTGGAACCCCGCTGGAATAAAAAAAAAAGCACCACATATTGTTTTTATCTAGGAGGAAAAGCACAGGGAAAGGAGGGAGGGGGATGTCTTGGGAATGAGTTATGAGGAATTAAACAGGAAAGAAAACAACTGTGAGTACTGGGGGGCAGCAATGCAGGTACCCAGGGCTTCTGTGAGCACTTTTCCAATGGATCCACGGGTAAGGAGCATTCACACCCCCACTTCCCTGGGAGCTTGGAGCCAGCACAGCGGATCAATTCTATATCCAGTCAGTGGCTTTTCCAACGTGTATTTTTTTATCTCTTTGACCTACCGTGACCCCAGCTGAAGCAGATTTGTCTCTCCTAGCTCCTGTCCACCTTGCTGGCACAGGCAGATTTCTCTTTTGGAGCTGCATCCGCAGGGCTGGAGCAGGAAGCTGGGCTGGAAGAAGGGATCAGGGGTTGGTGTGGTGACTGTACACCCACGGATGCAGAGATGGCTCCAGGGATGTGCTCTGGGCTGGGAGGTGCCACACGTGCCCTGTGTGGATGGAGGAGGGGAGCAGAGGGGTGTGGGACACTTCTGGCATCTGTCCTTTCTCTGGGGAGCAGAGTCACAGAGTCACAGAATGCGTTGGATGGAAGAGACCTTCAAGATCATCCAGTCCAATCCAGCCCCAACACCTCAACTAAACCCTGGCCTCGAGTGCCACATCCAGTCTGCTTTAAACACATCCAGGGATGGTGACTCCAGCACCACCTGGGCAGATTCCAGGACTTTATCACCCTTTCCGTGAAAAACTTCGTCCTAATACCCAACCTGTATTTCCCTTGGTGCGGCCTGAGGCTGTGTCCTCTCCTGTCAATGCTGCCTGGAGAAGAACCCACCCCAGGTGTCTATAACCACCCTCCAGGGATTGTAGAGAGCCATAAGCAGCAGGGCTGAGCCCAGTTCTCTGGGCCTCGGCTGGGGCAGAGCTTTGGGACCACAGCCCGCTCCTCCCTGGCGGCTCCAGGGCTGAAGGATGGGTCTCTTGTGCCCGCCCATCCATCCATGCATCCATCCATCCATCCATCCATCCATCCATCCATCCATCCATCACTCCCCTCCCGGGGAACTCGACACCCAAGTGCTGCCTTTAAAAACAAAAAGGAAACTAATTAAGCGCTTAAAGGTTGAACAGCCCATTTGCACCTGATGGAGACAAATGAGGCTGCCTGGTGCCCAGGAAAGCTGGCACTGCTCTCCTGTTCCCAGGTGGCTTTTTTTCTGCAATTCTGGGCTGCTGCAAACGCTGGCGGTGCCAGGCACCTGCTGCCTGCTGTGTCTGCAGAGCCGGGCTCCTGTGCCAGTCCTGGCACCCACCTGCTCAGGGAACAGGCTGGGAGAGGTCTCTGGGCATCACAGGTCTGGAGAGGGAATGGGGGGCTCAGCCTGGAGAAAAGGAGGCTCAGGGGCACCTCCTCATCCCCCAGAGCCCCCTGACAGGAGGGGACAGCCAGGTGGGGGTCAGGCCCTGCTCTGGACTAATGACAGCATCAGAGGACATCACGTTGAAGTGCACTAGGGTAGGTCTTGGTTGGACACCCAGAGGAATTTCTTTGTGGAAAGGGTGATCAGACATTGGAATGGGCTGCCCAGAGAGGTGGTGAAGTCCCTGTCCCTGGAGTGTTGAAGCAAAGGCTGGACGTGGCCCTTCGTGCCGTGGTCTGGCCAAGGTGGTGGTGGCTCCCAGGTTGGGCTCTCTGATCTCAAAGGTCTTTTCCAACCTCAGTGATTCTGTGGTGTCTATAAACCCTCCTCACCGTGCCCTGATGCCCCACTGTGACAACTTTAATCTTCACTAAATCAGCCAAAGCCAAGCCCAAGGGCCTCCTCCTGCTGCTACTCCTCATCTTGTTCCTCTCCTGAATTTGGGTGCTGGTGTCCTCTGAGTTGTGTCTGAGATGAAATACAACTGCTAAGTGGGAAATCTGAGGGGCTACAAGCAATTTCAGCTGGAAGACTGTATCATATCCTCTATCTCTCTGGATACAACCCAGTTCTTTGAGAGAATTTAAAGTACCAGCATGGCTGGGAAAATAATTTCCCTGTTTATTTTGCCTCGTGTGTTGAGAAATCTGACGGTAATTTGTTCCTTTTTAGAGGAACCCAGGAATGTTTTATCCAAGCTAAATTGTCAGCAGTTTTGGCCAGATATTCCCTTGGTTTTGGATGTACTGATGGAGGTGGGAGGGAAAGAAAAAGCCAGAGCCAAACCAGAGAATTGAAGAAAAGCAAAGCAGAGCAGGACAGTAATATGCTTTTGGATTTCTTTTTCATGTTCTGAAAAGGAAATAGGGACGGGGAAAAAAATAATCTCCCACTCTTCCCTCCAGACCATGGAATTAAATCTATAACCATTAGAGAAACATTTTGACCGAGACATCTTTTTTCTCTCCTCTCCTTCTCTGCATTCAAAAGCCTCCAAAGTGTCAGCATGTTTCCATGCAGGCGAGATGTGCATTGCATCTAAACAACATCATGTCAGTGTGGTGGAGAAAATTCCCACTGAGGGCCCTGCAGGTCAAAGCAAGCTAATGTATGATGCCCTCCCTTGCACTACTGAGCGTGAGTTGTGCTGATAAGGCTCCACTCTCTCTGTCTATTAAATCTTCTCTCCTGTATAAGCAATGCAGGCACAGAGTTATTTACTTATTTTTCTGGCCTTCCTCCCCCCTTAAATTGTTATCCTTGAGCAGGGGGGACATGCTCAGCCACGGGATCTGGTGGTAGCCATCCTAGTTGGTTTTATTTTATTTTTATTCCATTTTTTTCCCCCCACTCTGTGACACTGGCAAGTTGTGTCTGGTTGCTTTATGTGCTGCTGTGACATAGCTCCAGGGCCTGTCCTCACTTCCCTGCTGTCACAGGTGTGAGGTGAGTGCTGGATCCCCCTCAGCTCCTTTGGAAAGTGGCTGTGGGAAGCAGCTGATATTTCACCGCTGTCTGAAGCTTTTGATGTGCAGGATTTTTTTTTGGAAGGGACCTGATTTGTTGGGAATTGTTGCCCTTTCCCTCCACCTTCCCCATCTTGCCCTCATCCTGCACCGCCTGGGCACCACGTCACTCTTTCTCATGCTGCTGCTGCTGAGTGCAGGCATTTTGGTGCCCTTTCCCTATTTTCTGAGTCTTTCTGTATCTCAGCCTAGGGGGTACCTGGGCTAATGAGGAATGTCCCCTCCATGGATGGCACTGGAATGTTTCCAGCCCAGCCCTTGCACAGGGCTGCCTCATTAACCACGGCTGCGCCAGCGCTCAGCAAGGAGGGACAGAGGTCAGGCTGTGAAAGCTGCTCAAGTGGGGCTTTTTTAGGGAACTGTTGGAGCCTCTTGGAGGAGAGGCCTTGGGGACTCATTATGTGCTGCCAGTGTTGCAGGGAGTGAGCTGGCTGCGGGTCTGTTGTTCCGTGTAAGCAGGTACACAGGTCAGGCACGGAGTCTCCTGTGCTGCTGCAGGAGCAGAAGGATTGGTGGGCACAGGGAACCTGCAGGGTTTTGGTAGGAAAGGTTAAAAGCAGGAAAAGAAGGGACTCTCGTGCATTAAGGATCTGCTGTTCCCTGGGCAAAGAGGACGACGACTGTGTAGGTGAGGGGCTTTGAGTGCTCCCACTGTGGGGATAAGGACGTGTCTTTGGGAGTGATGCAGGGAGCCCGTGCCATGGAGAAAGGGCAAAAGAAACAAGGCAAGATAGATAGACACCTCTAATCTTTTATATTAACTGAGTCTTTTTGCCTGTGGATTTGGGGAAGGCAGCTGGCTCCCTTAGAGCCAGGCTGGCAAATGAAAAAAGGGATGACAGGAGATCTCTGATGCTGAGAGTGGATAATGCTCGGAGAGGACAGAGCTGGGGAGGGGATGAGCAGTGAGGGGGGGTTGGAATCACCAACATCTGCTCTCACACTCAGTCCTCACACTGATCCCTCCTCCAATCTGACAATCCTCTCCCCTAATCCCTAAATCCCGGCGATCTGTGCAGCCACCCGCCCGGACACTTCATCCCTGCAATCCCTCCCGTGCTGAGGGAACAGCTGCTGGCCAAGACGGGACCCAAATGAGACACTGCCCTTGTTGTCTGCCACTGAGGATTTTCCCCACCTGGCTGAGAGACGCAGAGACAGGAATTAATCAAAGAAGCCTCAGCTGCTGTGAGGAACAACTCCCAGCGGGTCCTGAGCAGTGGGGTTCAGCTGGGCTTGGGGTAGAGAGTGGTGAGCCCACAAATCCACCCTGCTGACTGTGTTCCTCTGCTCTCCTTCTGGGAACCACAAAACATATCCATCAAAATACAGGGAAAACCTGGGAGTGTTGCTGTGACTCCCCCCTGCCCTGTGAGTACCTTAAATGTGTGTTCAGGCCCAAAAGTACAAAGACATCTTGGCAGGAGGCTCAGCTGAAAGCAGCCAAGTCTGGGGAAATCTGAGTCAGTTTTGAGGAACAGGAGTTGTGTGGGATTATCACATCCCTGCCAGTGTTTCTGTTGGAAAGGGAAGAAAATAAAGAACAACTCCCGGTGGGGTCTGAGACAGTGGAGCTCAGCTAGTTGTAGGGTGAGGAGCAGTCAACCCAGAGCCTGCTGTCTGTGTTCCCCTGGGATCCACAAAATGTATCAGTCAAGATTTAGGGAAACCTTTTCCCTGTGGGGCTGGTGGCCCAAACACACTGCTGGAGCTTCACCTGTGCAGCTCTTTAGGTCCAGACCCAGATTTACATCCCTTGCTCTTTGCCCTCTCAATTATGGCATGGTTGTTGCTGAGGTGCCTCTTTCAGTGGCCGGTGCTGTTCCTCCTCTGGGAAATGTCAGTGTCTCCAAATCCAAACTTCATGTGGACACCAGGGGTTTGCAGGCAGCCTTGGCCCTTCTGCACAGGGACATCCCAGGGGGATGCTGGGGGTCACAGGATTCACATCCTGCACGGGGCTGGGCAGGGGAGTGATGCAGGTTTCTGGGGAGGAGAGGGACATTCCCTGGTTGCTGCAGGGCTGCTTCCACCCCAAGGAACACACTTGTGTTATTTTAAGGTTTTAAACATTTTTGTTTTCCCAAAGCTCACGCGTCAGGCTGTGGCTTCTTCAGACAGTACCTGGGGGCACCCAAAAAGCCACAGGCTGGTGCAGCAGAGCTCAGGGATGGACTGATCCCACATAAATATCCCAATCCCTCTTCTTAAGGAAATTCGAGGTCCTTTAGGAGGAGGGGGAAATCTCAGCTGTCTTTGCATTGAAACCTGTTGGCACGGGAAAAGTGCTGCGATGCCACCCGTCATCTCTTTAGCAGCTTGTCACTGGCTGAAGCCTCGTGCCCAACCACAGGGGCTATTAGGGAATAGCTCAGCAGCTATTTTTACACTCCAGCCAGCTCTCTTGGTGTGATTTTTCCCTAAGATTTTTCTCCCCCTCTGTCCTCCCAAAATTAGCTGAGTTTTCAATGCTTGACACAAAATAAGTGATTGGAAAAACACCATGCAGAGAGGCCTCTTAAACCTTTCCTGACTCTTGGAAACATGTCCCTGTGCAGAAGAAAAACGTCTGTGCTCTCTCCAGGAGGGAAACTGATGTTTGTTCCGTGGCTCGTGGGCATGTTTATGGTGTTTAGGGCTGGCAGTGACTCTGCTCCCGGGAAAGCAGGTGGATGTAGCCTGCCTCGTCCCCTCTAAAAGTGTGACCTGGCTCCAGGGAAAACCTTTTTGTGCTCTGGGAGCTCTACTGAGCCTGTCCATTGTGACAAGTGCTCCAGAACTGCCTTGGCTCACCAGATGGAGCAGAGCAGGGTTTGCTTTGTGGGGCCACGTCCTGGGCGGCTCTTTGGGTTTTGCTGCATGCACAGTGTGATTTATTTCAGTGGGAAGAGCTGGGAAAAGCCTACCCCCGGGCTGATGGTCAGCACAGGACGCCCTGCACCACAGGTGTCCTGTGGATCCCTGGCTGCCAGGCTGACATGTAGGGATGTGCCTCTAATTACTGTGATTAGTGCTGCCCCACTGCCAAGGTCAGCTCTCAGTTGTAGTTCCCGGCACAGCCCTGCCACTTTAGTGGGAGTGATTTAAATGCCACTCAAAGGCTGCAGGCAGCTGGATGGAATGGGGAGGGAGGGTAAAATACGGTGTATGTGTTGCAGACCTGTGCAGAGGCACAAACTGGCACCGGAGTGATGATGCTCCTTTGGTCCCTTCCCTTTCTTGGGAAGGAGCAGAGGAATGAAAGAGCCTTTAGAGCTGAGGCTGACCATGCTCAGCTGGCCCTTGGGGCCCTGTGCCATGCCCTCAGCCCATGGAGAGCCAGGCAGTGAGAGCAGAAACAACCCAGGAATACCAAAAGCCCTGGCTGGGTTCCCAGCCTTGGAGCCAAGGGTTCCCGAGGTGGGTGGCAGGAGCTCAGCAGCAAAGCTCACATAGGGATGGCCTCTGGAACCTGGTACCTCAGGGGCCCAAAACCTTGGTCAGGACTGAGGTGGCAGTGTCAGAGCCTGGTCTGGGGTGGGAAAGGGGTGAGTGACCAGCTCTGGCCAGGGTGGGCTGGCTGGGAAGGCTCCCATGGCATAAGCCTGCTGCTCAGAGCTGCCTGTGGAACAGATGAGCTTTGGCATTCTTGAGAGCAGGGCAAAACTCTCCTGGACCCCAGAATCTTCCCTGAATTCAGCTGCCTGGTTTATACAAACCTTGTTTGCAGATATTCCCTCATCTCTCCTTCCCTGCTCTGGCTCCCCAGCAGTGAGGCCACAGCTTCTGCCAAGTCTGGGGAAATCTGAGTCAGTTTTGGGTGCAGGAGTTGTGTGAGTGGGATTATCACACCCCTGCCAGTGTCTCTCAGTTGAAAAGGGTACAAAAAGTGCATTTTCCTCTCTCCTCCTTGACAACAAAATTGAGGCTCCTTCTTGCTCTCCTATGGCTAAATCAGCTGAAGCCTTCCTTTTTGTTTAGGTAACCTTCTCTTATATTAAACATATACCCAGCAAGCCAGATTCATTACTTATTAATTTGCAAAGTGGTAAATTTCAAAGCTGTCATAATGCTGAAGTCATGTTCACTTTAGTTATTCTGCATAATTAATTACAAAGTAATAATTTGTACATCATGATATTTTCATTCCAACATGAAAGCCAAAGACTCGGAGCCGTAACAGCCTCAGGCACCAATGAGGGGGTGAAGGAGGTTTCCAGACGTGCCTGACTGAGGAGAATTTCAACTCAGCCTCTCTTCTGACCTTCTGGGGAGGTTCTTCTTCCTTCTCGTTGGAATGACCTGTCTCCTGTGCCTGGAAGAGCTCCCTGAGGGCACTGGGATGGTTCAGCTGGAGCACAGGAGATGAGGGCAGAGCTCTGGGGGCTGCAGCTCCTCCCCAGGGGCAGCTCCATCTCTGCCCCGGGACAGGGACAGCGCCCAGGGCACGGCTGGGGCTGGGCCAGGGCAGGCTCAGGATGGAGATCAGGGAAAGGTTCTTCCCCCAGAGGGTGCTGGCAGTGCCCAGGCTCCCCAGGGAATGGGCACGGCCCCGAGGCTGCCAGAGCCCCAGGAGCCTTTGGACAGTGCTCCAGGGATGCCCAGGGTGGGATTGTTTGGGGTCTGTACAGGGACAGGAGCTGGACTGGGTGATCCTGGTGGGTCCCTCCAGCTCAGGACATCCTGTGATCCTCTGGAAAGGTCACAGGGCAGGAGGGAAGGTTCCTGTTTCCCAAACCTTGCCTTGCACAGCTGGTTTGCACAACCTGGTGCTGAGAACAACTTGCTGTGTGTCACAAAGAGCTTTCTGGTCCTCTCTTTGTGGTGATGTGGAGCTGAACCTGCCCAGGGGTGCCTGAGCACCTGCAGTGATGCTGCACCTCTGGGACTTTCTAGGGATGGTAAAGGAGAGCAGGGTGAGGGCTGGAGGGGGTGAACATAGAGCAGAGCATCATCATGCTATTTTGAAAAATAAATGTTGGCTTGGGAGGGAAGAAATGCCAGCATTGGAGGAGCTCCACAGGAAACAACCCTCAAGATTGCATTGATTTGTTCTCTTTGATGCTTGTTTTTAATAAACAAAAGGAGCAGTGGATTGTGTCTGGAACGCTTGAAGGGCTGAGACAATGGACACAGGCTACAGACACATCTGCAGGGACGGAGCAGCAGCTTCTCCCCTCTGTGCCCAACCCCTCTGAAGTGAGGTTTACACTCAGTGCTCCTCTCCACCCCTGCTGGGGCTGCTCTGAGCCTTCCTTTCTGCCCGTCTTGCTTTGGAGGGGGTTGATCTCATTTCCCAACTTCTCAGCCATGGAATTAGAAACTTCTCACTGACAGCTGAGAGGACTGGACTCACCCGACCTGTGGAGCTCAGCTTTGGGTAAAACTTCAAGAGATTGCAGCAAAACTCCCCATGAGCTCAGTGGCATTGATTTCCCTCCAGACATAAGGAGCCTTAGCAGCTCCATCAGCTGCACACCTTTGATCTCTGGTTTACTGCAAGATCCCTTCCCTCTCCAAAAAGCTCTGGTTTGGGTTCCCTGTGAGTCAATTCCTCTCGTTTTTTGCTTTCCCTGAGACAATTATGGCAGCTCCTGGCCCTTGAGGTGAGTTCTGTTGTTGGTCCCTGATCCAGCTCCTCCTCAGTGACTTGGATGTTCTCACACCTTCCCCTGTTGGTGCTGGTGGTCAGGGATGTCCCCAAGGTGATGCCACCTGAAGAGATATCGTCAGGAGACCCTTCAGGCCATGGTGAAGGGAGGAGGTGCAGAGGAGGATCCCCTGACCCCAGGTGTGCACCCCAGGTGAAGTCTGAACGTGGAGAAAACCTGGTGTGTGCTCAAGGACAGCCTGTGCTTGTTTTAATTGCCTGGCCAGGGGTGATGAATGGATCCCTTCGGATGTGGGCCCTTCCCAGAGCAGCAGGGTGCAGTGGGTGTCACAGCCAGCTCACAGCAGGCTGTGGGTCACTCGTGGTTTGCTGCCTGTGCCCAGCCTGCCCCGGGGGAGCCTCCTGAGCAGCACCAAGGAAAGGGTAAGGCCATCAATCTCCCAGAGCACATCCCTGCTCCCCAGCTGGAACTGGCTCCGTCGGGAATGTCACTTTCCAGTCCTACTGCGGGAAAATACTTCCTGTGACAAGTCTCATTCATTAATTGTGTCGATGATGTCACATGCAATCGGAACGGCGAGGGGGATGTGAACAGGGAAAGCTGGGAGGATTTCCCAACTTCCCTGAGCTTCATGTCCTTCAGCACAGCCCGTCCTGACATCCCATGAGCAGGGAAATGCACCCGGGCTCATCCAGAAAAGCCTCTGCAACCCTCTGGAATCCGGGCTGTGGTTTTGATGAAGTCTGCCCGTGTTGATTTCCCGGGGAAACAAAAACAAGATATTGAAAGCAAACAGCTTTCAAAAATTGAGTGGTGTAAGAGTAAACTTGTAATTTGGGAATGGTTGTTACATTCACCATTGCAAAGATCAATCTATAGCCTTTGTGAGCTGGTGATTTTGCCCAGTCTTGAGAACTTATTTTAATCACTTGACGCTAATCTCATTTCCAAGCCTGAAAATGGTCCCAAACATTGAAATTATATGTTAATATAGCGAGATTGACAAAAGGAAGCTGCTTGTATCGACTTGGAATTAATGAAGCAATTCAGCGATGAACAATATCGCTGGCAGGAGGTGTTAAGGAGAATTGTTGCAGTTGTTAAGTTTTGGCACTGAGAGGTCTCGTTGCTCTGAGGAGACGGTTGGATCACAGCGAAATGAAAATTACCTGGGAACTTCACAGGGTTTTAGTTATTCTGAGTCATTTCACAAGGAGTGCAGCAGAAAACAGGGAAACGGGGGTGGGGAGACTCCTGGTTATCCACAAGTGCTTTTCTGCACTGGTGAGGGAAGAATCCTCTCAGCAGTTCCAAGATGGGGTGGAAAGAACATTTTCCTCACCCAGCCTGGGCTGTGCCCCACTCCAGCCCCTGAGGATGAGTCAGTCTCATCCTGTGTTACAGCAAAGAGAGCTCTGGGGCTGAAGGGTCCTGAGCATTCAGAGCTGTGAATTTGCAGCTCCTGGGGCAGAATGACTGAACCTCCTGAGCTGGAGGGACCCACCAGGATCATCCAGTCCAACCCCTGGCCCTGCACAGACCCCCAACAATCCCACTCTGGGCAGCCCTGGAGCACTGTCCAAAGGCTCCTGGAGCTCTGGCAGCCTCGGGGCAGTGCCCATTCCCTGGGGAGCCTGGGCAGTGCCAGCACCCTCTGGGGGAAGAGCCTTTCCCTGATCTCCATCCTGAGCCTGCCCTGGCCCAGCCCCAGCCGTGCCCTGGGCGCTGTCCCTGTCCCAGGGCAGAGATGGAGCTGCCCCTGGGGAGGAGCTGCAGCCCCCAGAGCTCTGCCCTCATCTCCTGTGCTCCAGCTGAACCATCCCAGTGCCCTCAGCTGCTCCTGCTATGGCTCTATTCCCCTCCAAATCCTTCCCCATCCCTATGTCCCTCCTCTGGATGCTCTTTAACACTTTTACATCTCATGCTGAAGTGCCCAAAACTGCCCCAGGTCTGGAGCTGAGGCTGCCCCAGCCCAGAGCACAGCAGGAGCATCCCCTCCTTTCCCAGCTGTGGATGCTGGGCCTGATGTCCCCAGGGCCCCCCTGGCAGGTCCCAGATGTGTGCTCCCAGCTGCCTGTGGCTCAGGTGTGTCCCCCTGCCCAGCTCTGCAGGGCTGTGGGTTCTCCTTTTGTGGGGTCTCTGTTTTTGTTTGGTTTCCAGCTCTGGCTCTCTGCAAAGAGCTCGAGGTGTGTGGGGCTGCTGACAGCTCCGAAGGGTTTCACCTTCCCCAGAGCTCAGTTTGTGCTGCTCGCTGGTGTCAGCAGAGTGAGGTTTGGAGGAGCCTGAGCCAGCCTTTGATTCCTTGACCAGTGCTCCAGCCCAGGCAGGAGACACAGAGCGTAAAGCTGCACGTCAGGAGAAAAGGAAAACTTGTTAAGAAATAGAGTTTCTGTTCTTTGGGCTAAAATTCCCCGGTAAGACTACAGAAAGATGCCAGGATGTGCTGCTGCTGTTAACATCTCGAGGCTTTGAACTCGTACATGCAATACTTGAGAGACAATTTGGAGCAACTGAATTCAAGGCACAGCAAAAAGGCTTTAGAAGCTGCTCACTGACAGTGATAAACATGTGAAACGGGGAGGGAGGTGCCTGATGGATTTTGAAGTAGCTGCTGGTGAATCTGTTCCTCCAAGGGAGCTGGAGTTGAAAGTTGGAGCATGTTTACCAATTATTGACTCACTGATTGATGGCTTAGGAAGGTGAACGAGACATGAAAACAGCAAGTTTCCCTCCAGATGTAGAGATCCTGCTGGGGCGGGGCAGGACCATCACAGGCATCACTGGTCCTCCCTTTCCTCAGCAGCGTGGCTGCAAATCACATCAGGTTTGGGAATGTGCCTTTCCTCTTCATCCTGGGAGAGCAGGGACTGATGTCCATGGACAGCTTTTTGCTCATCAGTCTTCAGCTTCAAATGGATTTCTTGTTCCCTGGTGTTAATCTGTGCTCAGAGGCTTTTCTGGGCTGCAGCAAAGTGCCTGTTCTCTTCCAGGTGTGCCTGCACTTGCAGCCTGGGGTTTTAGGGATCGAGGAGATTGGAAAAGTTCTCTCTCTCTCTTTTTTTTTTTTTTTTTCCCCTGCTTTCCTTTGCAGGAGGAGGGGCCAGGGCTGCCTCTGTTTCCCACTGGTAGTTTTTCCTGGAGCTCTCTTAGTGACAAATCTTTATTAAGGTAAAATACAGAGCTCTTTGAAATAGCAGCTTTTTCTAGTTTGGTACCTGGTGGAGGGTCCCAGCAGGCTGGGGGGTCTGTTCTAGTTGGAAATTAAATACAGGTGGTTTATATTCACCAAAGTGAAGTTTCCTATTGATCTGTCAGGAGTACACTGCAAACAAAATGTTTATTTTTAAATCTCAAGGTGACTAAAAATGTAGATAACTTTATTTCCTTGCAATAAAGAATGCTGGGGTTGAAAATACTTTCATTTCACAAGCTGAAGGTGTTCTCTGAATGAAGCTCAGATTGGTAAAATTACTCCAAGCTCCCTCTCCAATTTTTTTTGCTTGTCAACCCCCCTCAAAAACCTGAACTCTCTGAAAATGCCATTTTGGGGAAGCACTTGTTCGAATTTCAGACTGGAGAAAATTCCAGATGTCCCTGTGAAAGTGTCTGTCAGGGTATTGGTACCCCACTTTATCCCTGTGCTCTGTCTGTGGCTCTCAGGTGTCTCCTCTTTCCCTTGGTTCAAGGCACCACGACCACATCCTGATGATGGCAGAGGATTTTCTGAGGTCATGGAGTGGATCCATGGGACCTCAGCCCGGAGCAGCTGTGTCCAGCCTTGGCTTTAACCATGACCCCATTCCTCTGTCCTTAGAATTAAAGTGATCTGGGATCAGAGCCACAAGGTGGGATGAGGGTGGAGTGTAAGGAGGACGTTTGGTGGAAGGTTGGAGATGGAATTGAAACCTTCAGCTGGGATTTATTCCCAGGGGCAGCATCTCTGCTCCTGGAAAAATACATTTTCTGTGTTTTGGTATCCCAGAACTCATCAGGAGGAGCTCTGGGTGTCCCCAGGATGAAAAGTGCCATGAAATGCAGCTCCACACCAAAGGGCAGCTGCACCATATGGGAGACAGCTGGTTTGTAGTGTGTAATTCCAGTGATCCTGTCCCTTCCTGGGGTCCCACAGTGCCCTGGGAAAGGCACCTTGGTAATTAATTCAAGCTTCCTCAGCACACCAGAGCCTGCAAAGAGAGGGAAAACATCTTCTTAAAGCCAATCCTGGGTGCATACAAACAGCCTCAGCTTGCTGGGATCAGGCACAGCAGTGCAGAAATTGCTTACCCCATATGCCAGGGAAATCTGGGGCCTCTTGGATGGATCTGCTCTTACAGATCTCTGCCAAATCACTGGCAAAAGGTCTCGCTGGCTGCCTGGAGTTCAATCCTGGCCCTTTTAGTCCCTGGATTGGTTCAGTGTTCTCTTAATTGTGGCCCTCCCAGCTGGCAGGGCTGCTGTCCAGCCCATCCAAGGATTGCCATGGGATGCAGGAGTGCCGTGGCAGAGCTCCCAAGGGCCAGCATCTCCAGGGAACCATTGGCTGGCCTGTGCCTAAATCCCACTGGCATTTCTGGTGGCACTTAATTGACTTGGCAAGTGCAAACTGATGGGATTGATAAAGTTTAGTTTGGATAGGATGGAAAATTTCCTCACTGAAAGGATGGTCAAGCTCTGGAAAAGGCTGCCCGAGGAAGTGGTGGAGTCAGCATGTGTGGAAATGTTCAAAAATGCAGAGGTGTGGCTCTTGGGGACATGGTTTAGTGGTGGCCCTGGCAGTGCTGGGGCAATGGCTGGATTTGGTGATCCGAGAGGGCTTTTCCACCTTTTGTGTTGGATCTGTTGAATTCCTGGGGCTGGGTGCTCAGAGCCTCCTGTGATGGTCCTGGTGCTCCTCGTTTGGAGGACTCATTACACCAGATTAAAACACCAGTTTACCAGCATTTATACATTTGTACAAAATTTTTCACTCAGACCCCTTTGCCACTTGGAAACACAATCTTCTTTATAATTCCTCTTGCACTGGTGTCCTGGTTTGGAAAGACAGGTGTCTGCCAGGGAAATCTGGAGCTTCCCTTGGAATGGAGAATTTAAACCTCTCCCTCTGAATTATTGTAATTTTGTAGTGAAGGGGCTTTCAGGCAAAGAGATGGGAATAGGAATAACAGTTCTTGACCAGGGATATTAAAAATACAAATGTAGTAGTACACCAAAAAAACCCCCAAAACAACCAACCAAACAAGCAAACAAAAAAAAAAAAAAAAAAAAAAGAAAAACATCCTAGAAACGCTGCCAGAGTCAGAACACACCTGACCCCTGTTGTTCAGGGTGTTGGTGTCAGCCCAGCCCAGTCCTCCTGCAGTGCCAGCTGTGGTTCTCTTGGAGCAGAGATGATCCTGGAGAAGGTCCAGTGGTGCTGAGCTGGGTCTGGTCTCCTCTGGGAATCCAGTGCAGAGGCTGTGCTGGGGTTCTGAACCCCAGGGCTGATCCAGGGGGGAATGCTGGGCTCCTCCCCCTGGGTGGAGCCTGTCCCAGTGGGCTGCTGGGATTGTCTGAGCCCTGCAGTGAGCCTGGCTGGCCCATGAACAGCAGATACCCCTGGAGGGAGGATGGGGCCTGGAAGGGATAAAGAACACGGCCCCAGCTGGTTTAACAGCTGCCCAGTAACACCTCCCCGCCCTGTTTCAGCAGATGATAATAATACACAGCCCTGGTTACATCCAGCACTGCAAGCCAAGACAGCTCAAAACGGCTTTATTACATTCTTTCTCCAGCAATGTCCCTGTTATCTCTCCTCTTCTCAGAGCAGGAGAGGGTCAGAGTGACCAGACATGATGTCCTCACTTCTGTTCTCGCCTTGAGAGGAACAGAAGTGTTTATCTTTTTATGTTCCCAGGCCAGAAGGTCAGAGGTATTACCCAGCTCAGCTTCGGCAGCTCTCTTGTCCTCCACACCTCATCAGGGCTGGCTGTGGCTGGGGAGCTGCTGAGGAGTCACTTCTGAGGAAACACGTTGTATCTCATGTCCACCAGCACATGTAAATTGTCCTCAACTTTATTTCCATAGAACCACAGAATGGTTTGGGTTAGAAGAGACCATAAAAAACATCTCATTCCACCCCCTGCCGTGGACACTTTCCACTAGAGGAAGTTTTTCTATTTGGGTATTTTTTTGGAATTAAAAATCAGTGCTGGTAGGGAAAAGCAAGAAGAGCCTGACAGTGAGGATTAGAAATGGACACGGGTGAGCAGTGAGAGCCCAAGGTAAGGACAGGGAGGGGAAAATGACGTTTCTATTTGCAGGGTCTGTTTGAAACTAATGGAACAAGGAGGGAGGAAACACATTGTTTTTCTGCTCTGCAGGAGTCTGAATGTTAAATAAAGCGAGGCACTGAAATCCTCCTGCCAAAGCCCCAAGTGTTGGTGTTCTCGGGCACCTGTGTGTGTGTCTGAGAGCATCACAGGGGTTTGGAGTACAGACCATGGAATCCCAGACTGGTTTTGGTTGGGAGGGACCTTAAAGCTCATCTTACCCCCCCCTGGCATGGACAGAGCACCTCTCAGCAGCCCAGGCTGCTCCAAGCTCTGTCCCACATGGAGCATTTCCTGAGAAGTTTCTGTTTTGTGCTGGCCTCCAAACTCTCCTTTCCTTGCTCAGAAATCAGTCCTGAGAGATGTTGAGTTCCCCGCAGGCAGCCCCAGCATGGGCAGCCCATCTGAGCCCTTGTGGTGCTTTTTTTCTCTCTCACTGCAATACTCAGCACCCCAATTCTCTGAGCCTTTTTTCTTGCCTTTATTTTCACTGCAAAGACACAATAGGTGTGTAAAGGTAAGAGGCAGTGGAGGGGAGGTGAAGCTTTTAGGAGTCCTGGGGATAGAACAGAGCAGTTTATCCTTCCTGGCTTATTAGTTCAGGATTTTGCTGCCTCTTTGACAAAAGAAAGTCCAGCTTGTCACTGGTTTCCCTCTGATGATTCCGGGGTTTTGTGGGAAAAGCCAATCTTTTCTTTGGTGGAAAAAGCCAATCTTTTCTTTAGTGAAAAGCCAGCTTTTCAATCAAAGCCAGGTTTTCAGTAGAAAATGGTTGAAAATTGATCATCCCAAAGGAAAACCTGCCTCTGCAGCTCCCTGTCACCACGGCTCGAGCACAGGAAAAGCAGCAGCTGCCCTTCCCTGCTCCCTCAGCAGCTCCAGCAGGATCTGTGGGCTCCAGGCAGGCGTATCCAGCACGGGCCATGGCTTTGGACCAGGGATGAGAAATGTCCCGTGTCCAGCTGCAATAACCTGGATGCTGCTCAGAGTGGTCTCTGCTGCCAGAGGGGGTTGGCTTTGGGCTGGGTGCGGTGGGAAGCTCTAATTATTTGTCAGATAAGAATCCAACCCCCTCTGCTCACTGCTTTAGTCAGGCTGTCCACAAGCTGGGATTAAAGACTTTGCATTATTGGCTGAAGATAAATAAAGATGGTTTAACATGATTTCAGCAAGGAACCTTCAACAGCATCTGTTATCCTGCCCCAAATGCTGTGTATGAGTTGAACCCCTGACCTGAGGCAGTGAGTTAGTGCTTGGAGATGTCTCCTGGACATTTTTCTGAGTGCTCGAGACGATGGCCCTGAACCTGACTGCTGGAGATGCTTTCTCTGTGTCTGGCTTAATCGGTTTGATAGACTGTCTATCATTTATTTTTATTTATTTGTGTTTCTGAGAGGGGGAATTTGTTGCTTGGGCTCTGTCAAAGAGCTGTGGGCAGTGGCAGAAAACAGCATCTGGCTTGGCCCTCGTAGGCTTAGGGCAGCCTAAAATAGACCAGGGGGTGTTTGGTACAAAATGGGGGCATGAGGAAAAGCAATAAAGGGAGGGGTCTTTCCTGTCTCAGCCCAAGGACAGGGGGGATCATGCAAAGCAGGAAAATTCATCTGGTTTTAGTGGGGTTTCTGGAGAAAGATTCTGCAGATTCCGCAGAGACAAAGCCCAAGTGACCATCCCCTGAGAGCTGAGGCTTGGAAAACTCCCCTCACCTGAGGTTTGGATCTGGAGTGAAATCAACCCTCCTGCTCCAGGCAGAGAACCCTCAGCTGTGATGGGCCTGCAGTGGGAGGGTGGCCTGGGATGGGATTTATGCTGCTGTGGCCAAAAGGCTGCTGTTCATATAAAGACTGGAGTAGGCTGAGGTTGGATACTGGAAAGAAATTCCTCCCTGTGACACTGGGGAGGCTCTGGCACAAGGTGCCCAGAGCAGCTGTGGCTGCCCCTGGATCCCTGGCAGTGCCCAAGGCCAGGTTGGATGGAGCTTGGAGCAACCTGGGATAGTGGAAGGTGTCCCTGCCCATGGCAGGGGGTGGAAAAAGATGACCTTTAAGGTCCCTTCCTGCACGAGCCTTGATATGATTCTTTACTGGATTTCTAGACCAGGATACTCACAAATGGTTAAGTTGGAATGAAGTCATGTTTTTCCTTTTGTCAGTGATTTGCAGGCCACAGTCGGGGCAAGAGGAGAAAAGCCTTGCCTGTACCACAGCAATAACAACTGGGAAGCAAGTGTCTGGTGATGTTCATCGTGTTACTGTGCTCCTTAAAATACATATGCCTTGAAGTCTGCCAGGCGTTTTGTTCTACAAAGCATATGGTTTAACAGATAAAATGATTTCTGACCTGGAGACCTGAACTGACAACTTTGGAGACAAACAAAAACCAGGATGCCTCCATCTGTCAGGGCTGGTTCATGTCCATGCTGCTTACTGACATTTATGTATGTGCATCGGGAAACTGCTTCAGTGCCCCTTCCCCTCCCCAGGAGCTGCTCACTGTCCACCCTCGTGCTCCTGCCTTGGTGCTCCAGTTCTCCCCCAGGCCCTGGCCATGACCTCTGCTTGGAAGGGCTTTGCCAACCCTCTTTCTTTAGCAGTTCCCTGCTCAGGCAATGGCTTGGTTGCTGGGCTCAGTCTGAAGCTTTGAGCAGGGTCTTTCCTTGACCTTTCCGTGCTCAGGAGCTTGTCACAAGTCAGCTTAGCTCCATCCCCATCCTGATGCCAGAGAGTAGTTCAGGGATGTCATTCCAATGGCAAATTCTTTTGGATGACAAAACTTTGGGTGCTGGCTCTTGTGCTCTGCCTCCATTTCAGTTTGTCACGTGTGTGTTTCGATATCCAAAATCCCCTCTCAGCTTCCTGGTTTTCAGAGGGCTCTGTGGCCATGTGCTTGTGGAGTGAATATTCTAAAAATTTCCTGAAATACCCCCTGCAAGTGTCCCAGCCCTTGCAGAGGTGTTTGCTGGATTCATGACTGGTGTCACAGTTGATTGCAGGGGCTCAGTGATGGTTTAGAAAGTCACCTCCTGCAGACCACAGCCATCCACCATCCTTGGCATGGTCACTGCAGCCGGGCCAGGGCTGTGGAAGGGAGCAGTAGTGTCCAGAATTGGTGTCCTGTCACTCCAGCCCTTGTCCACAGTCTCTCCCCAATCTTTCTTTTTGGCTCCTTCATGCCCTGCAGTGCCACAATTCACTCCCCCCAAAGCTTCTCCTCTCCAGGTGAACACCCCCAGCTCTCCCAGCCTCTCCTCTCCCAGAGCTGCTCCATCCCTCTGACCATCCTGGTGGCTCCAGCAGCTCCAGGTCCTGCCTGTGCTGGGCCCCCCGAGCTGGAGGCAGCTCTGCAGGTGGGGTCTCACCTGAGGGGGCAGAGGGGCACAATCCCCCCTCCCCTGCTGCCCCCGCTGGGGACCAGCCCAGCACAGGGGGGTTTGGGCCAGGGCCTGTCCAGCTCTCACCCACCAGCACCAAAGTGCTTCTCCCAGAGCTGCTCTCCAGCCCTTCATCCCCAGCCTGGAGGGATTTGTAGCTGGGGATGGTCAGTGAGGGGTGGGTGCCACCAGCTCTGTGAGGCTTTGGGTGATGAACTTTTCCTCTGTTTGCCTTCTGGAATAAACTTTCTTTCTCCTTTCCTCATTATTCTCTCGACATCTCCCTTGCCCTGTGCACATCCCGGGGTAGAACAGCTGAGGGGGATTATTTCTGCTCTCACCAGCAAATCCATCCACATGTAGTTATTTAAAGCTGAAACTAAAAAGCCAAGCAGTGTCTGAGAACAGAAGCTCTGCTAAGAAGTTTTAAGCAAACATTATTAGATATGACCTCTTATTTATGAGCGACTTTGCAAAGGGAAGTCTGTTACCCTCTCACTGCCTCAGCAAAAGACCTATTTTCCCAGCCATAATATCCCCTCCAGCAATCAGTCTGATTGGAGTTTAGGATGATGCAGTAAATATACCAAAGCTGAATTTAAACAGCAGAGAAGCAAATAATAATAACTTGAGGCCTTTGGCCATAAAAATGCAGACGTTTACCTTGAATGTTGACTCAAACCATTTCAATTTTGTGCCAAATGAGGCTTGAAATGTATCACCCCGTGTTCAGTGTCCAACCAATAAAAATGGCCTTAAATATTGCACCTTCCTGCTGGCAGTGCTGCAGAAGTGACTCTCTCTTGGTCAGGGCTCCCTGGAAGCAAGGCAATAATGATTGGGTTGGTTTGTTTATTTAGGGATCTCAGAGCAAATTGTGAATATTCACTGATGCTGTAGAGGCTTTTTGCATTCACCTGGGCTGCACTGCAAGGTAAAGCTTTGTCTCTCTGCTCTGACATCTCCAAACCTGCAATTCCAGGTGGAAGGAGTGGGATATGGTGAAGGAGGAGTATGGGTAGGTAAAGGAAAGCAGCCAAAATCTTTATCTCTGCACTTTACTGAGCTTCCTGATTCATTAGCAGGCCTGATTATCCAGTTCCGTGGCTGTAATCCCTAATTAAACACCACTGCTGACAGCGTGTTTGTGCCAAGCTGAACATAAGTGGGCTCTCCTTAATAAATGTGTAGGTCTGATCTCTGTACTGTTAACAGAAAAACAAGAGCCCCAAGTTCCTGGAGAGGTAATTGCCAGAGGGACTCGCTCTTATTTTACCCCTTAAATGCACAGTCGATGACCATTAATGTTCAATACCCTTTAAATTGTAATTCCTCGAGTCAAAAGCTCGTTTGGAAAATGCAGGGGAGGCCTCTGTGTGTGCTGTGTGCCCATCAGGCAGCGAGGTGGAGATGAATCCACCTGGAGGAGAGGCCAGGAGCTGGAGGTGCTGTCACTCGTTCTCAGCTCTGCTTTCTCCACAGGATGCTCCAGCAGATGCTGATTCCTGACTGCACTGAAATGTTCTGTTGTCCAGGGAGTGGGTTAAAGATGTTTGGTCTGTTTGAATTTCTGTTCCCTTTAGGGGTCTGTGTTTGGGTGATCCACGTTTCAAAACTATTTAGGGGAAGAAATGAGGGGATGTGGTATGGATGGAGTGATTTTTGTACATTATATAATTTTATTGCTTTGGCAGCAAACAGCTTTGAAATGGGTGAGACAGGTCCTCACCAGCTCTGGGAGGGCTTGGACCTGGTTCCAGGAGCTCAGGTGATGCCACTTCTCCTCCAGTTCCATAGAGGAATATTTCTAACCTCTCCTACCACAGTGCCTAAAACAAGACCAGCTTTTTTACAGACAGCACCGAGGGAAAACTGATTTGCAGCTGCTGTGGGGATGTTTATGTGACACAGGACTAAAGCACTGCTGCCTTTTTGTTTCCAAAAGGTGGCATTAGCCTGAAAGCTTTTGGCCTAACTTTTGAGCCCGTGGTTTAGAGAGGCTGAAGGATGAGGATGCACATGTGGGTCCAAGCTGCATCCACCTGGAGTGGCTTGGGCAGCCCTCGGGGAGTGCGGCTATCCCTGCCAGAACAAAACCCAAATAGCTTTCAGCAGCACAAGCAGCACAGTCCCCTTGTGCTCTGCAGCCCTTGTCTCTCCACCAGCTGCTGCCTCTCCTCCGTGTGAGGCTGTGCTCACTCCGGGCAGGAGCAGAGCCCTGTGGGGCTGGGTGGAGAAGGGGCTTTGCAGAGCAGACACAGGGAGTTCCTCTCCCTTTGCTGTGGCCCCTCTCCTCGTCCTGCCCAGCCCGGGGCTGTGCTTCAGCTGCACACTGCAGCAGATGGAGAGGCTGCCCTGGTGCTGGAGGCACTGCTATAAATTCCCTGTGCCCTCGGAGCTGGCTGCTGCACAGGGCAGGAACGTCTCCTTCTGGCGCTCCAGGTCTGGCCTTTGCTGTCTCCATGGACAAACCCGGCTGTGGGCAGAGCTCAGGGCTCTGCAGCCCGGCCCCAGAGGGGCTGGAGAGGGGCTGAGGCTGTGCCCCCAGCCCGGAGAGGTGCTGCCAGGTGAGATCCCCTCCCAGAGAGGTGCTCTCAGGTGAGATCCCCCTCCCAGAGAGGTGCTGTGAACTGAGATCCCCTCCCAGAGAGGTGCTGCCAGGTGAGATCCCCTCCCAGAGAGGTGCTGTGAACTGAGATCCCCTCCCAGAGAGGTGCTGCCAGGTGAGATCGCCCAGCCCAGAGAGGTGCTGTCAGTGAGATCCGCCTCCCAGGGAGGTGCTGTGAGGTGAGATCCTCTCCCAGAGAGGTGCTCTCAGGTAAGATCTCCCTCCAAGAGAGGTGCTCTCAGGTGAGATCCCCTCCCAGAGGTGCTCTCAGGTGAGATCCCCTCCCAGCTGTTGGCCACTGCATTTCCTATGGGGTGGCCTTCTTTAAAGAAGCCACGTGAGCGATATCAATCCTCCCCCCATCACCACCTTATCTGTTACATTTTATTTTCCCTGAGCAGATGTGAGGATCGTGCTTTTGTCAGCTTTCCTCCTGCTCCAAAAAGAGAAGAAGAATTTGAAAAGAATATTAAATTCAGGAAGGGTGCACAGAAGGGATGGGAGCAAGTTTTCCTATCTCACATCAGAGCCTCGTGTCCCACATTCCCCTCCTCGAGGCGGATCCTTTGCCTTGATTTCTTTACCTTTTTCTTTTCTTCTGTCATGACTCCTGGAATAATTAGTTACTAGCAACTGTGTGTGTGTAGTTTTAAAGGCAACTTTTATATCAGCAGCATGGGTTCTTTTGCCACAGCTCTGCAGTGCCTCATTCCCTTGAAGATATGCAATCAGCACTTCTCCTGAACCCACTGATATACTTGGCCATCACTTAAATATCATTACAGGAAAGATTTCGACGAGATCACTGCACGTTAGACTTTAAAGTTTGACTTTAAAAGAATGTCTGGGCTTTGCTAAAAGGCATTAGTAATGGGATTCTCTATCTTTGAGCTTAATTTATTCTGAAGTGAAAAAAGGCCATTATCTTAAATCTTTTTTTCTCCTTTTCCTCCTCGTACAAAAAAGAAGAAAGGGAAAAGCAGCCTCTGAAGTCCAGCACTTATGGCAAACCCATTGTTTAATTACTTGCTCTTTTCATCCTTTGGAGGCAGGCGGGCTTGGGGGGAGCTGGCAGCCAGTGGTGTTTTGGCCACGGCTCCTGTTGCTCCACAAACAATGCCAGGCTTGGGGGATTTTTTAACTCACCCTCCTCTCGACCTGCTTTGCTCCAGGATTAGTGAGTTATGGGTTCATTTTCCATGGGAAAAGCAGAGTCATTCCTGTTATGCAGTGTTGTGAGTGAGCCTTGACTAAGCCAGGACAGGCAGAAAATCTGGGATTTCTCAGTGTTGGCCAACAACTGCAGGCTGGGAACCTTCCTCTAAAAGAGTTTGTGACAGACAGACCCTCCTTTGCTGAGCTCTCATTAGCTATGCCAAAGAACAGACCAGGAGTGAGTCCATGGATGTGTTTTATGTGTGGACACTGCTGGGAGCAGCTCCTGGCTTCTGGAGGATTTGATTTCCATCAATCCCATCAGAGCAGAGAGAGTCTACAAACCTCCTGTTATTAGTGCTCAGCCAACCTTTAAATTTTTGGTGCATCCCAAGCCTGCATTGTGCTCATGCATCAAAATTGAACAAAAAGCCTTGCCTTGGGCTTCATTCCACCTGAGGATAGGTTTAGCCTTGGGTTACAGCATGCAGAATTCTTAGATTAGGCCAGAAACACAACCCAAAACCCAAATAGCTTTCAGCAGCACAAGTCTTTTTTTTTTTTTTTTTTTTTTTTTTTTTTTTTTTTTTTTTTTTTTTTTTTTTTTCAGCAAAACTGAGGAGAGAAACCCTGGGAAAGGTTCATTTCCAAGTTTTCCAATTCAGAGCCAAATGCAGGAGCAGGGAGCTGGGAGCCTCCATTCACATCAGTGCTCTGAACTTGGAATGTGTGTGGGGCTGGAGCAGGGAAGAGCAGAGGCTTTGCCCTAGGAGCTGTGCTGGTTCCAGCTGTCCTGCACTTGGCCTGTGACTCCCCCATTGCACTGGAGCTGGTTTGTGCTCTCTGGGGCCCTCCTGGCTACAAGGCAGGACTCCATCCCTCGGAGCTGGAACTGCTGGAGCTGGAGTTATCTGATGAGCTAAGGATCAATTATGCATTAGAGACCTGGTAATGATGAGAATTAAATGAGCTTTTGCTGAAGTGTGTTGTGCTTCTGTTCACCTTCACATGGAAACTGCTCTGAAGAGCACCAACATCTGCACAAGTAATCCATCTTCTGGCAGGCACACTGATCCCGTGTTTACAGATGGGAGGGCTCTCCTGGGACAGGAAAGCTGCAGTGAGGGATGTGGTGGTTTTGCATGCCTGGGATATGCACATCAGCACTGAGTCACAGTTCTGGGGCTATGGACACAGCAAGGTTGTTAAACGTCTTTACACTCTTCCCTCCCTCCTGCTTTGAGGCAGTTTCTCATCATGGAAATGCTGGGAGGGCTGGGAGAGCCTGGAGAAGTGAAGGCTCTGGGGAGAGCTCAGAGCCCTTCCAGGGTCCAGGGCTCAGCCTCCATCCAGGAGGTCAGGGCTTTGCCATGAAGCAGTGTGGAACATCTGCCTGGACACCTATGGCTGCTCCAGCTGCTCACAGGTGTGTCTGGAGGGAGTTGCCAGCTTTTGGCAAAGATGCAAAATGGTTTTTCTGCTACACCACTGCCTCGTGAGCCCAGGAACCAGCCTGGATGGCCTGATCATCTTTTGTGCTGGTATTTGTCTGTTGCTCCTTCACAGAATCCCAGAATCTTTGAGGCTGGAAAAGACCTCCCAGATCATTGAGTCCAACCTGTGGCTGATCCCGACTTTGTCACCCAGCCCAGAGCACAGAGTGCCACATCCAGGCCTTCCTTGACACCTCCAGGGATGGGGACTCCAAACCTCCCTGGGCAGCCCCTGCCAATGGCTGACAATTCCTTGAGTGAGGAAATTCCTCCTGATCTCAAACCTGAACCTTCCCTGGCACATCTTGAGGCCATTCCCTCTCCTCCTGTCCCTGTTCCCTGGGAGCAGAGCCTGACCCCCTGGCTGTCCCCTCCTACCAGAGCCACAAGGACCCCCTGAGCCTCCTTTTCTCCAGGCTGAGCCTTCCCAGCTCCCTCAGCTGCTCCTTTGCATAGGACTGACCCTCCAGACCTTTCTCCAACTTCACTGCCCTTTTTTCTCCAACTTTAGGGTTAGAGCCAAGCCACCTTTAGCATGTTGCTTGTCCCAGGCCTGGGTGGTATTAAACAGGGTCCTGACTTTGGTCATGACCCAAGGATATGTTGAGATGTCCAGGGGTTCCAGTGCTTTGGGTATTTTCTCATGGGTTTGGTCTTCTGCAAGATTTAAACCTTGGTCTCCTGACTCAAACAAATGTCACTGGGCAACTGTAGCATAATCTTTAATTTGTGCAACTTAGAGAGATCGATGCAGGGTCCCCAGGACAGCCCAGACCAGTGGTTATAACAGCATCAGTTCAAACTTTCCTTGTTTAAATCCCTGAGGTTCAGTTCCTCCCCATGGCACGGCTGTATGATGACACTTCCCTATTGCAATGCAGTTCTGCAGGTTAATTTATTTTTTCCAAGGCACTTTGCAAACATTAAGTGTTACATAAATCTTGGGTATTATTATCCACAAGATGCATTGATTTGCTGTGTGGTCGTATTGTCTGGATTTCTTCTTTCCTTTAAAAATTTCAATCCATTAGAAAGAAGGGGGAGGAAGGAGGGGAGCCCCATAGGTCTTATATGAGACCAAACAGTTCCATAAACACAGAGCTGAAAGTGGCTGATCAATGAGAAGGCAAATGGGGCCAATTGTGCATCAGCTCCTGCCTCCAGTTAGGGTTTGCACTGGGGACTTTGGGCTTGCTGGGATCAATGCATGAGTGTGGGGACCAGCTCCCACGGCACTGGGACATTTTCCCACTTTTCCCTAAATTCCATTCCCCCTGTCCAACTCTGCTGAGCCCAGCTGCCTTTGGTTTTTGAAAGGAGCAGCTCGCGTGTCACTGAGAAAATCCAATCCTGCTAGCAGTGCTATTTATGCTCCTGTGGCACTGTCATGTCTCTGGGGACAGGAAAATACACACCAGCATTTTGGGGGTTCTGAGGGTGCCCAAGGGGAATAAATCACGAGGGAGGAGCAGTGGAGAGCAGGGCTGCTCCTACAGCTGCTCCATGATGCTGTAACTTACTTTATCAGGAAGAGCAGGACAGCAGAGATAACTGAATGTGTTCTTTCAGGCTGGGGGCTGACAAACTCGGGGGGTTATTTTTTGGCTGAGTGACACTGTAATGGCAAGCATTGTGTTCTTCTCCATTTTTATTTGGAAAGCTAAGATGGAGCAAGCAGGGACTATCTGTCTTTTAGGCATGGAAAGGTGTCCCCTCCCCAGCTCCAATCAATCATAACTCTCCAAGAGTCATTGATTTACAGACAGCACCAAACCACCTGCTCACTGCATCTCCAGGCGATTTTTTTTCTTCTTTTTTTGTGTGAGAAACACTGAATTCTGCATTAGTGGGAGGCAGAAAGAGGCAGTACAGTTGTAATCAGAGAATTGCACCTCCCTTGACCTGCTCCCCTGGCTTGCAGATCCCAGCTCGGTATTCTCAACTCACTGCTCACATCTGGGCTGAGACCAAGCAAACTTGTCTCATAGCCTCTAAAATCCGAAGTTTTTGAGTGAATGAGATGGGAATTGCTGATCTGGGGGGCACCAGCTCTTGCCACTGCTCCCTAGTTCGGTGTTGATGGTTCAAGTGTTGAGTCTTTTTTGGAGCAGAGTCATCTCAATCCTCTTGGATCTTCATTGGAAAAGGAGATGTGTGGTGATTGCAGCAGGCTCTTGTGCGTCTCTGCCCCAGATTCTCCTGCTGAGAGTTTTGCTGTGGAGCACTGGTTTCCCAGACACAGAGAACTGCAGAAGCAATTGTTTTCCAGCAAGCCAAGAAGCCGTGCAGGGTTAGATTCTGTTTATTGGATGGGATTGGTGTTTGCAGAAGTGCTTTGAGATTCTGGGCAGATGGATCCGACAGAAGCGCGAAGCTCTGTTGTTCTCCTCCAGTGACAACATGTGAATGCTGAAGCTGCACTTGTAAGAAACTTGCCCCAAATCTGAAGTGTGCCAAGGTTTCCGAGCTGATCCGCCTCTGCTCTTGAGAAGAGTGGCCCTTGTGAGGCAGTAGATTACAGCAGTGAGTAGCGCTGGGAGCAGGATCTCTCTCCTGCAGAACACACTCCCATTGTCCCAACCGCAGTTTGGTATTTGCCATAAGCCACGCTCTCTTATGAAAAACCATTTGCAAGATAAGTAAAGGAAAATGTAATCCCTGAGTGGAATGAAAGGTGCTTTGAAATGAATGGGGGATAATCCTTTTGTTGTCTGTTACAAATGCACTTTATTTCTGCATTATCTGAGCATGAGAATAGACTGTTCTCTCAACCAACAAATCCACTGCAGCACCCTCTCCTCGGCGCTCAGACCCCAGCGCCGCGACAGAGCCGCCTCTGAACTCCCTCAGCTCGGCAGGTTGCAAAAAAGGGCTCTTTTGAATTTCAAAATCCTGCTGGCGTGATCATTTTGGCGTTTGCAGTGTGCAGAGTCTTGGCTTAAGTCATGCTAAAGACGCGGGTTGGGATGCAGGAAGTGGTCTGAGGGATTTAGCTGCCTACCTGCCCCTGCCTTTCTATCCAAACAGGCAGCGAAATCTGCCTAAATTGCTTTTAAAATCACAAAGCCTCTGCTCCGGGGACTTGTAGTCGGGGTCGAAGGATTTCTTCCATCTGCTTTCAGTCTGTTTTTCTTTGTTGGCAAATTTCTCTCGGCAAGTTCAAGCCCGTTGATTTATGCAAGGAGATGCTTCCAGCTTCTGCTGGACTTGGTGACCCCTGTGGCAACAGCCAGGCTGGATGGATCCGGCCACTCCAGCAAAAAGGAAGGCTCAAAGCTGAAAGACTGAACACTGCAGAGACTGGAATGATAGCAGCTCTTTCCAGCTAATGTTAAAGTGCTTTAGTTACTGCAGGCATTGATTCTGGAGCCCTGGAAAATGCATCCCAGCAGTGCTTCTCCTTGGATTTTTAGTGAGTGACCCAAGTTCAGGAGATAAGTCATGAGTCGTTTTTCACTCTGATTTTATGATCTGCCATACCCAGCCTCCAGCCAGTGGTTCAAAACTTCTTTATACTCTTCCCTCACTCCTGATTTGATGCAGTTTCCCATCATGGAAACGCTGGGAGAGCTGGGGCTGTTCAGACTGGAGAGGAGAAGACTCCAGGGAGAGCTCAAAGCCCCTGCCAGGGCCTAAAGGGGCTCCAGGAGAGCTGCAGAGGGACTGGGGACAAGGGATGGAGGGACAGGACACAGGGAATGGCTTCCCAGTGCCAGAGGGCAGGGCTGGATGGGAGATTGGGCAGGAATTGTTCCCTGGGAGGGTGGGCAGGCCCTGGCACAGGGTGCCCAGAGCAGCTGTGGCTGCCCTTGGATCCCTGGGAGTGCCCAAGGCCAGGATGGACCTTAGGGCTTAGAGCAGCCTGGGATAGTGGGAGGTGTCCCTGTCATGGCAGGGCAATGGAATGAGATGAGCTTTAAGGTCTCTTCCTACCCAAAAGATTCCAGGATTCTGTTTCTATTCTGTGCTGAAGACAGGATGCAGATTTTCTTGTGTGTTTTGCTTCAGGAAGGCCCTTGGAAGTGAAGCCTGTCCTGGGTTGAGTTATTGCACATCTTGCAGCTGGGCAGTGCCTTTTACCTGGGTGAATCCCCAGCAGCAATGCTGTGTGCTCCAAACCATGAGACCTCATCAGAGCCCAGCTCTGCAGGGACTGTGGTGGTTTCCCCAGATCAACACTTCCAAGCCTGGTGCTCCCATTGTTCCCACTGCCAATGGCATGCATGGTTTCAGTCTTGGAATAATCCAGCTGCTTTTAGTCAAGCAATTATAGCTCTTATGATTTTTCTTTGCAAGCAGAGTAATTAGAGGAGAATAAGAAATTAATTAAAAAGCTAATTATTAAGCCCATGAATGTTGTTTTCAAGTTTTTTAATGAATTTACTTTTGCCAAATGCTGCCATTTCCATTCTTTTTTCAGCTCTGGTGGTGGCTGTAGGTTGGGAAACTGAGGGAATCCAAGTGTGGGCTCCTGAGGTGGCGTGGTGGCTGCTGGCTCCTAAGGGGATTAGGACACAGATGACGGAAAAGACACAGGAACAGCACTAAGCCGCCTGTAAGCCTGTTGTCTTCCAGCTTTTTCCATTACGAAGCACAAAGGAAATTCAGGTTTTCTGCCTCCTGGAGTCTCATACCATTGTAATCTCAAACTAATCCCTTCAAACAAGCATTTCCCTGCCCTTGGAGCAGGTTTGCCATGGGGTCTTGCTTTCTTGGGAGCCACGAAACGCTGCAATTAATCGGGGTGCTTAGGTGGCTTCTTCAAGACCACATCAGGCTCAGCAGCAATTTAAAGCAAGTGTCCACTGGTAAATGGTGAAAACCACCCAGGGAAAAGGCGGGATGTTCCCATGCATAGCAAACGATTCATTAGCATCCAAGCGATTACGCGGAATACCAAAATGACCTTGCAGTCATTAGGAGAGAGGTATGTTATGACTTAAGTTTAGGGGGACTTGCATTACAATGTAACATCTAATTAGTGTTACCTCTGCTAATTGCTACATATTGCTGAGGTATATAAAAATAAATGCCTGAGTTACACCGGGGCCAGAAATGCCGAGGCTGCGCCCGTGTTGGAACAGGGGGGAGAAGTTTCCTACCATAATGAGCAGCAGCAGCTTGGTTCCCTTCGCTGGCAGCTTGTTAATGTGGCTCTTGTCTGCTGACTGTAAAGAGGGTTTTTGTGTGGGGATTGTGACTGTTGGGTTCTCCAGTGCCCTTTTGAGGTGGATTCCCACTGCTGGAGTCTTGGTGGAGCTACGGGAGAGCTGAGGGGAATTCCTCCAGCAGTTGGTGCTGATGGTTCTGCCAAAAAAAGGTGGTTTTTTTATAAGGCTGAAGTCATGGATTTGGGGTCAGAGCCTTCACCTGTGCTGCCAGCAATAAATGGGGAATTTTGGAATTGTTGGGGTTAGAAAATATTCCAGGATCAAGTCCAACCATTGGTTCAGTGCCACTGCTATGGGAGAGACCTCTGCTCCAAGGGGACAAGCAGAGAATGAGAAAAAACAGGCTCAGGCTGCAGCGAGGGAGGTTCAGGTTGGACATCAGGAGGAATTTCCCCATGGAAAGGGAGCTCAGGCATTGGCAGGGGCTGCCCATGGAGGTTTGGAGTGCCCATCCCTGGAGGTGTTCAAGGAACACTGGGATGTGGCACTCAGTGCTCTGGGCTGGGGACAAGGGGGGAACTGGGCACAGCTTGGATTCCATGGGCCTGGAGGTCTTCTCCAACCCAAATAATTCCATAATTCTCTGTTCACCACTAAACCATGGCCCCAAGTGCCCCCTCCAGCTGTTCTTTGAACACTTCTGGGTTTGGTGACTCCACCACTGCCCTGGGCAGTCTGTGCCAGTGCCTGACAACTCTTTCCACAGAGAAATGTTTCCTAATCTAAACCTTCCCTGATGCAAGTCATAAAAAAGAACATAAAGGGAAGAAATAAAGGGAAAATAAAGAGAAATACTGAGGCTTTTATCCCCAAGGGCCTGTGAGTCCTCTCCCCAAAGCTAAAACTTTTGGAAGATCAGTCTCTTTGGATAAGCCAAGGATAACAGATGGGTTGACCAAGGAATAATCTCTGCAGGAGGCTGTGCTCTGGGTATTTTCTTGTATACAGGTGATCAATTACTCTCTAATAAAGAGAATAATTTTGTCTTCATCCTGCCTTGCTGATGAGTGGCACATGGACAGGAAGGCAGGCTTGGGGTTTGGTGAGCAGACCAAGGATGACAATGTCAGGAACAGCACTGGTGTGACCAGGACAGTTTTCCTTCTGCTGGAACTACATGGAAAAAGGTAGAAAGCCACTGGGAATGTTAAAAACACAACTGCCTGTCTGCATTCCTGGCTTATGAACACATTCACTTCTCAGTTTCACAACACTTCTGTTTCCCAGCTGCCTGAGTGAAGTTTTGAGAGGTTGGTTTGGTTTCTTTTTTTATTGTTTGTTTGTGATTTGTTTCGGTTTTCTTTCATTTTCAACAACGGGGCTAGGAGAAACAGATATGCTGATAATTAAAGTGAAATCTTTGTTCCATGTGGTCTTTAGTCCTAAGATCATCATCACAGCCAGACAGTGATATTTTGATATTCCAGACAATATTTTTTTGATATCTGGAGGGAAGTTACAAAGCAGGGAAGGATGGCAGGCCTGGCAGTTTTATAATCTCTCTATCTAATGTGCAGTATCATGGGACACCTCTCAGATGTCTCCACGGTGGCTTCTGTGTGCTTCAAACACGTGTGCTCTTAACTGCAGAAACCAGCTCCTGAATTAATGACTGCGGCTTCAAAGGACCCTCCCCCTCCCCAAGCTGGAGATCTGAGGGCCATCTCCAAGTGGGTGACATGCCTTTGAAAATTATGCAGCACAAACAATAAACCTCATTAAAGAAAGTCAGCAAAAGCAGCTCAGCAACCCAGCGTGGGGACCGGTCATGGTGGGGACACAGTCCAGGATCTCTGCCCTGGGCCAGGCAGTACCAAAAACTCTGTGAGTGAGGGCAAAGGGCATGTGAGCCCAGAGTGAAGTGCCAAGTCCTGCCCTTGGTCACACCGACCCTCTGCAGAGCTCTGGGCTGGGCTGGGAAGTGCCCAGTGGGAGAGGAGCTGGGGGTGGTGGTCAGCAGAGGCTGGACATGAGCCAGGTGTACCAGGTGGGCAAGTGGCCAATGGCCCCTGGGCTGTGCCAGCCCCAATGTGGGCACTGGACCTAAGCAGCGATTGTCTCTTGACACCAGCTCTGCTGAGAGAGCGCTGATCCCGTGTCCAGTTCTGGGCTCTCACAACAAGAAGGACATTGAGGGGCTGGAGCATGTCAGGGAAGGGTCTGGAGCCCCAGGAGCAGCTGAGAGAGCTGGGGGAACTCACCCTTGAGAAGAGGAGGCTCAGGGGGGACCTTCTGGCTCTGCACAACTCCCTGACACGAGGGGACAGCCAGGTGGGGGTCAGGCTCTGCTCCCAGGGAACAAATGACAGGATAAGAGGAAACCACCTCAAGCTGCAGCAGGGGAGGTTTGGATTGGATATTGGGAAAAGTCTCTTCACCCTAAGGGTTGTCAAACACTGAAACAGGTTGCCCAGGCAGAGTCCCCATCCCTGGCAGTGTTCAGACAATGTGTGGATGTGACACATGAGGACATGGTCTGGGGGTGAGCTGGTGTTGAGCTGATGGTTGCATGTGGTGATCTGAAAGTTCTTTATGAACCTTAACAATTCTGTGATTTCTCTGAGTGCCCATCCCCATGAGGCTGTATCATTCCTCCAAAGAGCTGTTGGCAGGCAGAAGGAGCCTGGTGGGATGTGGTTCATGGGCCGTTTAGGGGCTTGGATGAGTTCCTTGTTTCCTGAGACAAGTTGGGCAGTGCAGGGTGGAGCTGCTCACCTGCTTGTTCTTCATTGTGGGGTTGTGGGGTTTTCTAAGCAGAGTGGAATCAGCGCCTCAAGAGGCAGCAGCTCCACATTGACCAGAACCTCTGTTGGTCTGGGCCACCTCCCTGAGCTCCATCACCATCTCAAAGAGAACCCACCCCCCCACCAGGCTTGGGGCCAGCTCGGCTGCCCCAACACTCTGCCCATTTTGAAATGAGGATTAATGAGTTCTTCCATCTGATACTTGTTTGAGATTTGCCATTTGGGTTCATTTTAAACTAATTTTATTCTCCGTGTCACTGGCAATTTATGCAGCAAACGCAATTATTGGAGATGAACGCCTGCCACAGCTGAAGGCTACAAGTGCCACTTCCTTGGATGCGTGAGGAGAGAGAGCTGGGGAATTGGGGTGGGGGGGAGGGAGAAGGAATATTAGAAAAATAATCTTTCCCTACAATGCTCTCAGAGTTGATACACACACCTTCATAAAAAAGTAATTTAATTTTCCCAGTGCAGCACGAAAAGGAGATCTAATTATCCACTTCTAAATTGCTTCCTTAATTTTTCAAAACATGGCTTTTTGTTTATGCCTCTCCCCGAGCCCTGCTCGGAGCCTGCCGTGGAGCTCACCTCCATCTGGAGGTCAGTGATAAAGCCACCTGGAAGGGAACTTGCTCCTGATAGCAGGTGTTGGAGCTCCTAATGTGCCACGTGGGCCTTTTGTCCCTGCTAATGGGACTTCTCCACAGGCGGCGTCCTCTGGTGATTCTGGGAATGTGGGAGGCAGCCCCGGAGCTTGGCTGGGATGTGAATCAAACATGGGTTCTTTCCTCAAAGCATGCAGGAGTTTGGCTGCCTCAAAGCTCTGCGTTTTGCTGCTTTCTGGGTTTCTGAGTCTCACTTGGCAGCACTGCTCCAGCCCCACGTCTGTTCTACATCCGTATCAAAGACCGTAATCCTCCAGAATGAAATTTCTGGAATTTCCAAGAGATTCCCGTGGGTGCTGCCTTTTAGGGTGTTTATTTACCTTGGACCTGGACAATAAGTTCTGCTGAGTCCCCAGAGACCGGCGTTCCTGCAGGAAGCTCTTGTAAAAACCATCAGCTGTGTTTGAGACAAGTGTTTGAAAAACCTCCTGGTTTTGATCATGTTGTATCGTGTGCCTCTCCGTGCTTCGTGTATTCTTCCCATGGATTTCCTTAAAGTTCAGCTCACAGGCTTGCTTTGGAATGTGAAATGATGTACACACACGCCTCCTCTAATATTTATAGGATAAATGCTAAGCTGTACTTCAGTGATTATCAGGAGCTTCTCAAAAACAAGTTTCAGGTGTTGGAGCTGACATGACACCTTCAATTATTTACTGGGAACTGGGTTTCAAACTGCTGGCTGTGGTTTGTTCAGGCATTTAAAGGCTCACAAACTGGAGCTGTTCAGACTGGAGAAGGCTCCAGGGACACCTTGGAGCCCCTTCCAGGGCCTAAAGGGGCTCCAGGAGAGCTGCAGAGGGACTGGGGACAAGGGATGGAGGGACAGGACACAGTGAATGGCTTCCCACTGCCAGAGGGCAGGGCTGGATGGGAGATTGGGCAGGAATTGTTCCCTGGGAGGGTGGAGAGACCCTGGCACAGGGTGCCCAGAGCAGCTGTGGCTGCCCCTGGATCCCTGGCAGTGTCCAAGGCCAGGTTGGATGGGGTTTGGAGCACTCTGGGACAGTGGAAAGTGTCCTCTCTCAATGGCAGGGAGTAGAACAAGATGGTCTTTTGAGTTGCCTCCCAACCCAAACCAGTCTGTGATTCTATGAAACCAGTTCCAGTGTTTGTTGTCCATATTTTAAACTTCTTTTTGTGTTACATCCCATGGTTAAACTCCCCCTCTCTGTGCTCCCTGCCTTGTTGGGTCTGAGCTCTGCACTGAAAGCTGCAGGGATGGGGTTTTTTATCCCGTGTTGGTCTCACTGGTGCTGGATTAATTCTTTCGTTTCACCCCATTTTCTCCCACAAATATGAACGGCAGCATGCAGAACTTCTCCGGGTATCCTACAGCATCCCAGAGCGGCTTGGGTTGGAAGCAACCTGAAGGATGATGCAGTGCCAAGGCCTGATGTGGCTGGTTGTGGCAGGGCAGCGTGGGTCAGAATTCCCACTCCTCCAGCCCCACACGAGGGGGTCAGGACCGCGTGAGCCGGAGGCGGCAGCTGCCGGCAGAGCTCTCCCGCAGAGCCTGGCTGTTCAATAATGCTCTAATTAACTACTGCAAACTTCAGAGGACCCAGCTAACTCTAATTGAGAGATCAACAGAGGCTGCAATGAAGTTAGATGTGCATACTAATTACTGAATTATCTAACACCTGCTTTGGAGAGCAGCACCAAAATATAAATACATTTTGCATTGTAAGGCCTTGCTTTGAGGAAGGCGAGATCTTGCCTTGTCAGACACATCTCAGATCCCTCACGCTGGCTGCAGCTTCCCAGAGGCGCCTCGTTGGAAAAGCTTTATCCTTTATTTTTGAGGCTGTCATGTTGCACGCTCAACTTGTGAGCAGCCAATTAAGCAGGACTCCAAACATTAACTCAGACGCTCCCAAGGTGGCGTTGAGGATGATGATGATGATGGTGATAACAGTGACGTCCTTGCAAAGCCCCGGTGAATTCTTGTGGTGCTGAGTTTCATGTCAGTGTCCAAAGCCACTCTAAAAAAAGAGAAAAACAATAGGATTCATTTTTCAGCTGCCGAGTGGCAAATACAAAGGTTAAGAATCCCAGGCATTAATGCAGGGAGCCACCGAAGGGCTGTGGCCAAGTGCTCTTGGAGTGGGGAGGAGGAACAAGAGAAGGGCGAGGAAAAGCTGGTTTGGGGTTTTCTATTATTATTATTCCATTCTGCTGGGTTTTTTTGCATACTCATCTGAGGTGCGATTTCCACATCATCGGCTCAGTCAGCTGTCACCAGCAGCCCTCTGAAGGCAATAATTTTCTGCTAAGCAATTTTTTCACTGTGCTGGAAGGATAAATGAAACCAATGTTTCAGTGCTTTGTCCAGCCTAGAATCAGCACATGGCACATCTTCCCTCAACAAGTGGCTATTCCCTATTTTCATTTGTTGAGGAATAAGCTGCTTACCATGGCAAATGCGTGAGCTTTGCTATTTCCTCCCCCGTTTTTTCAGTATATTTGCTCAAGTGAGACTCGTTGGGTGTTTTGATGGTTTCAGTAGTCTGTCTCCATTTGTTACAGAACTGGTTGGATGTTTTCCTGCTCACAACTGACTGTTCCATCCCTCCTGAATGGCAGGAGCTGTTGTGGAGCCTCCTGCTCTCAAAACACTACTTTTGCCTGTGTTGTGATATACAAAGCCTGGAGATCTAAAATTCCTGACTGTACTGAGCTAGAGCCATGTAGGGGAGGGGGTCTGCAGAGCAAAGAACCTCCTCTTTGGAGGCCCATCCTGACTCCAGGTTCTCTCGTCATCCTCTTGGAAAGACAGACACAACTTCTCTGTCCCTTCCCTGTCCCAACAGCCCTCTCCCCTCCCTGCTGATCAAATGGCCTCACGTGCATCCCCACCAGGTGTCTGTGCTATTTTGGGGAAGGGGTTGTTAGAAATTCCCCTCGTGCTCCTCTCACCCACTGCAAACTGGGATTATTGACTGCCTGTGATGCTAAACTTCCCTCAGCCTGCTGCTTACTTGGAAAATCTTTCTGTAACCGCAGTTGCCAAGCAACTGTCAGCTGTATTTCCAAGATGCTCGGGCCGCCTTCAAGATGTTTGGACTCAAATGCTGCCTCTCCACTCTCCAAGACTGCCATTGTCCCTGGGCAGGCAGCTCTGGGAAGGCCAGGTAGCATTCTTCCCATCCTGACATTGTCTTCCCTGGCTTTATTAGCATGTTTTCCCAAAGCTCTCTGCCCACTCATCCCATTGATTATCCTGCTGCTTGGGCTCTGAGGTGGTGCCTGGCTCTCTCTCCAGCATGTGCCTGGACACCTGGCATGGTACTGAGTGGGAGAGAGAGCTGGAAATCCAGGTGTTGCACCTCATCAATAGTAGAAGAATTCCAGTCCTTTTAATTATTATTATTATTATTATTATTTTATTACTATTATTTTAAAAGTACGATTTTTAATAGGAGCTAAGACAATTAAAAGACAGCAAAGCTGGAGGGGTGTAGGTTTAAATGAGGTATTAGGCAGCCATTTGTTACTGTAAGGGTTGTAAGAAACAGTGCTCAGGTGGTTGTGGACTGCCCTTCCCTGGAAGTGTTCAAGGCCGAGCATTCCATGATTCTATGATTGTATTGAGGCCTTAGGATTTTAGTTTTTCTATTTTTCATATATTTGTGACCCTGCAATTCTTTAGTGTAGAACTCCAAACCCCACACACAGTGTGAGCTGCTGCTGCCCCACTTTGGGCACACACAACAATTCCTCTCCAGGCCTGTCAGTCAAGGAGCCCTCACTGCCTCAGGCCTCAGAGATGGGAACAAAAGGGAGTTGAGGGGGAGCAAACTTGGGGTAAATGACTTCATTACCTGAAGCTGGAATTGGAAGATTAACCCCCAATATGCAAATGGACCAAACTTATAAAAGTATGAAAACCTGTGACCCATCATTCATTTTGGGTGTAACCCCTGGGGGGCTTTGTCTGCCCTAAATGTACCTGAAAGCCCTTCTATAAACAGAACTGCTTTTTATTCTCCAAATTTTGCCTGGCCTCTGTTTTTTTAGGATGTCCCAACAAGGCATCAGTGTCCTGGGGCCGGTGCCTGCAGTGCTCTGTGGATGCTGTGGCAGGTGCTGCTGGCTCCTGGGATGCTGCAGGCTCACCTGCCAGGCTCCAATCCTCCCTCCTCACCTGGGAATGCAGCTGCTTCAGGTTGTTTTTCTGCAGCAGGAGCCCGGTAATGTCTGTGCTGGTCTGCACGGAACGAGAAGGACGGCTGAAATGAGAAACCCATCCAACTTTGCCTAGAGAAGTGCTCATTAGCAGCCTCCCTCTGTCCATGGCCATGCATGGCTTAGTTCACTTTGGAGCCAGCCTGTTCCATTTGGGTTAATAGAAGGAATCTCTGTTCCATTAGGTGCATTACAGTGACAAAGCGCCGAGGGAGAGGGAGCTGGTGCCTGTCAGCCGCCCGAGGACCGGGCTGTCACTCGTGCCATCAAGCCTTCCTACTTATTTGCAATTTTATTTTCAGATGTGATTGACATCTGGAGGCTCTGACATTCTCGGCACAAACATACAGCCTGTTATTATGCTTGCATTAACATTTTGATAAACACACAGTGCAGCATTGAAAAAGTAATTACATGTCATCACATCTCTGCCTCATCAAAGAAAACTTTGCTGTGTAATTGCTCCAAGATTTACCCAGGTACAATGTGCTGCTTCCAGTAAAGGCTCCTTTCTCTTGAAGAGCTTACATTTACCTTTTAAGATGCACAATATCTTTTCCCCACGGGGCTTTCTAGGGCTAAAATAAACTCAGCAATATAATTTAGCTTTTCATAAATACACTTGGATATTAGAGCACGGTACTCTTTGCATAATATTTATTTAATGCTGGATGTAAATATGCTGTGTATTATATGGGCGAAGCTATCAAGGGAAGTTTTTTGCAGACAGGTAGAAATAGCACATTGTTACCCTGGCTCCTGCATTAGCACAAGGGCCCTTTGCACTTGTATTTATATGGGTACTTCTCACAATGACATCTAATTTTACAATAAAGTGAGCTTAGCTGAAGCGCCTCGCTGCAGATTCTAAAATATTGGCTATTTCCTCGCTTGTAAAGGACTTTTCTGATGGGTCTCTGAAAGAGGTATTATATGGAAGAATACAAATAATTTCAAGAGGGTTTTTTTTTCCCCCTTCCTTCAGAGCCGAGTAAGGAAGAGAAAATCTCATTGATGTTCAGTCAATAAATCTTGCGAGATAGGTGCTGATAGACCTGAATAAAGGTAGAAGGGAAAAGCAGAGTATGATGATAAACCAGGTGAAGTGGTCAATGCAACAATTGCTGGCCGTGGAGTGTTTCAGATTCTTTTCTTTAAGGTGCTCTGTGCTGGCTGAGGCACATCCCTCCTGCCTGGGAAACCAGGATAATACAAGCCTATTTCCACTGCTGGCTGATGGGATTTTACCCCTTTTGCTAAAGCAGTGCATGTTTGGGCTACGGAAATACAAGTTTCATGTTGTGCCCCCAGTTATGATGGGATTGAACCCTGATATTTCCTACCAGAACGTGAAGTGCTGAATATTTGATCTGGGTGGTTCAGTTCTCACATTACAAGGTTTCTTCATGGTCTGTGGTTACTGGAGGGACGTGGAGGCTTGTGCATTGCAAAATTGGTCTAGTGCTGCTTCTGGAGTGGGAAATAATCCTTTGAATGGTTCATGAGAGGAGCCTTGTGAACAAATCCTTTGGGAAGCCTCTTCTCCCTTACTGTAGTAATGAGGGAAATGAGTGAGGAATGCCTTAACAGTCCCTGCTTCCCATCTTCTGTCCCCTGCCTTTATCAGGGCTTCTGTTTCCAAAGGAAAATAGTTCCCCTTCTTCTGCAGGAGCATTTTCTCCACTTTCTTCTGGAGATGTCAGGGAAATAATGTCTGATTCTTTCCATCCAGGGTGGTCAGGGAATCACAGAAACCACTTAAGATTGGAAAACACCTTTAAGATCACCAAGGCCAACCATCAACAAAGCCCCACCACATTCCCCACTAACCCACGTCCCCAACTGCCATATCCACGTGTTTGCTGAACACTCCCTTGGGATGGTGACTCCACCACATCCCTGTGCAGTCTGTTACAATGCTTGACAATCCTTTCCATGAGGAAAATTCTCCTAATATAATTTTTTTCTAACCTAAACCTCCCCTGGCACGACCTGAGGCCATTTGCTCTCATCCTCTCAGTCTGAGCCTCTCTGCCAGGTGGGACAGGAATTGTGCCGACCTTAGAGCTGCCACCACCTGAGCATATTGGCTTATCCAAAAAACCAATTCCCTTTCCTTCCTGGGCCCAGTGCTGGCCCTAGCAGACGTGTCTGGTGTTACAGAAGCTAGGCTGCACTCCTGGGGCTGGGATCCCCCAAATCCCTGCCCCCTGGGGAATATCCTTTCTCCAGGAGATGCTGGTGTGGATGGAGTGTGGACTGCTGCTCAGAGCAGCTCGTTGGCTACTCTGTGCCAGCCAGGGAGCTCAGTATCCCTCAGAATCCCTGACCTTGCTGGGAATGACCGAGGCCACAGGGAGCATTAGCGCCAGCCAGCGTGATCCCAAGTGTGTTTAATGGTTGGATAATGCCCTGTTAATGTCTATTAATCCTCCCAGGAGCTTGGTATTAGCTCAGCTTTAGCACCAGACTGAGTCACTGCTCTAACAGGATGCACCCAGGCTGGTGCTGGGAACATCTGTATCTCACATCTGTATTATTATGATTATAGGCTTGTGGCCTATATACAGTGTCTATGAAATGAGATCTGGTATTATACCTCCCCAGCAGCTGGGGGGGTTAATTCCCTCCCCTTCCTGCTAATGAGGGCTGGAGGAGGGGCCCTGGGAGATGCTCAGGGATCGTGTGTTGCCAGGGCTGGGGATGCTCTGGATTGGTTTTGGGGGTGGGGGGAGATGCCAGGCTCTGACCTGCTCTGCTGAAGGACAAAACCTGTCTGGGCAAGTGAAGGCCAGTGAAGGAAGTGTTTGGAATGCCCTCAGGAATAGGGTGAGATTTTTGGGATTCTCCTGTGCAGGGCCAAATATTGGACCCAATGATCCCTGTAGGTCCCTTTCCAGCTCAGGGAAATGTATGGAAAGCTATGAATTACAGCACAGGGGGATCTTTTTGTTGTTGTATTTGACCTTCTGCTTTATGCCTATTGTGAGGGATGGCTCCCTGGATTTTATTCTTTTCCATCCCAATGAGCTGTGAGCTTCTGCTTTGCTCAGAAGCTTCTCAGTGTAGTTCCCAAATTGTCGGCTGTGTAGCCATGAGGAGCTGAGGGATTTGGTTCTCTCAGGTGAGACCTCACCTGCAGAGCTGAGTCCAGCTCTGGGCTCCCTGCACAGGAAGGACCTGGGGCTGCTGGAGGAGGCCACAGAGATGCTCCCAGAGCTGGAGCCCCTCTGCTCTGGAGCCAGGCTGGGAGAGCTGGGGGTGCTCAGACTGGGGAACAGAAAGCTTCAGGGAGAGCTCAGAGCCCCTGCCAGGGCCTAAAGGGGCTCCAGGAGAGCTGGAGAGGGACTGGGGACAAGGGATGGAGGGACAGGACACAGGGAATGGCTCCCACTGCCAGAGGCAGGGCTGGATGGGAGATTGGGCAGGAATTGTTCCCTGTGAGAGTGGGCAGGCCCTGGCACAGGGTGCCCAGAGCAGCTGTGGCTGCCCCTGGATCCCTGGCAGTGCCCAAGGGCAGGTTGGATGGAGCTTGGAGCAGCCTGGGACAGTGGAGCTTGGAGCAGCCCATGGCAGGAGGTGAGACTTTAGGGCTGACCCTAAAGGTCCTTTCCCAACCCAAGCCAGTGTCTGATTTTGGGACTGTGGGATTTGGGCAGCAGCAGAGCCTGGCTGCTGTCTTTCAGCAGGAACACATCCACACTGACGTAGGAAGAGCTGGGGAAGTCCCATGTGCCATCCTGGCCTGTCACTGTTTATTGCATTACTTATCCCAAGGAGCTGTTGCAAGTGGCTCACGATTCCTCTTCATCTTTTCCGTCCTCACCCATTTACTTTCAGAACATTTACATTTAAATGTGTGTTTCTGCAGAAGCTTTACAGGAAAGCAACGGTGGACTAAAAAATAAAAAAAAAAACAAAAACAGAGAGAGACTCTAAAATGCATTTTTCATGCTCCTTCATACTCTATTGATTTTGTTTTTCTCATTTTTTCTTATAAAGGGAAGGTTTTCTAATACATTTTTCAGAAATAAAGGAGTCAGCAATTCCACCCTCCTAAAGCAATAGTTATTCACCAAGATTACAAACAGAATTTGGGAGGGAGGACTATTTATATAAATTTCCCGTTTCAATAAAATTAATATGGTGAAAAGCAGGCATCTCCAGAGCCGTGTTCCCAAGCAGAGAGTTCTGTTCCTGAGTTTCTCCCTTGCCTGAACTCTTGGTGATGGGCAATGCACTTCGCTTCCATGAAATCACAGAATATGCTGAGCTGGAATGGACCCACCAGGATCATCCAGTCCAACCCCTGGCCCTGAAAGACACTCCAAAAATCCCACCCTGGGCGTCCCTGGAGCACTGTCCAAAGGCTCCTGGAGCTCTGGCAGCCTCGGGGCCGTGCCCATTCCCTGGGGAGCCTGGGCAGTGCCAGCATCCTCTGGGGGAAGAACCTTTCCCTGAAATCTGAAGGATATCCCACACTCTGCTCCCATGTGAGAGCTGGCGAGGAGGGAGCAGCAGCCACTCAGCACTTCCCTCGACAAGCACCTCGTAGGCAAAAATCAGTTTTCTCTTGTCACCAGGCGAGAACTTATTTGTAAGCACTGGATTGCTGCGGTTTGACATCACTGATGTCCAAAATTCAGCTCCTGGTTTGAAATGGCTGTTTTCAAATGCTGTTTGTGTTGGTCTGTTTGAAGAAGGAAAGGGAGAAAAAACAGGACGACAAACAGCATGTCAAAGTTATTGAGAAGAATTGCTGTCACTGCCTTGCCTGCCTAATCTCCCAGGGTTTTTTTTCCAGTTGGGGACGGTTCTTGAAATGTTGATAGTATTGGGTGGGTTTTTTTGCATTTGTGAGCATCATTATATTTGCTGCCTCAGAAAAAAATCATCCCAGGCCCTCTGTGTAGCTGCATTTTGCTGCAGCCAGCCGTGTATCTTGGTTAAACTCCTGGAGCTGGCCAGCAGCTGCCAATGATAGTCAATAATGTGCCCTTTTGTACAAAATCTGCCTTCTCACTTTGGTGGAACACAAATGGGAGCACATCTCCTAAATGACAAAGTTTGGCTCAGAAGCTCTGCTCCTTTTTAGTGTGGCTCTGGGAATATTGAGCCAGGGCCAGACAAGGGAGTGGTCTTGTGCTCCCACCTTGGGCACTTGGAAATGAAGAGGTTTGGGCAAACAACACAAATTTGGAATTAAACCTCATGTTCCACCTTCCCCTCCTCCCCGCATTTTTATACTGCTGCTATTATTAAAATTATTAATTGCTTTACATAACAATATTGCTATTATTTTTTAGTTGTGATGATTTTTGCTTGCCAGGTGCCTCTGGAATGCCCTCCCCCTTGCTCTGAGCGTCTGCAGTCTCTCCCTGTTTGCTGCAGAGCTCTGCCTTCTTGCTCAGGGTTATTTCCTCCTCCCCCACTCTTCTGGACCAAAACGTCTCTGCCGAGTGCGGGAACCTCCTCCTTCTATTTATCCTTGTTCTTTGTAATCTCGTACAATGTAGCTTAATCAACCCACTGGTGCTCTGCTGAATCCTGTCTGGGAGACACAAAGGAATTAAAGAGGTTGAGTGTTGAAAAGCTTTTTCCAGTGTCTGAGTTGGCTCTGGGAAGGCTGATCCTTGCGCAGGGCGCTGCTGGGGATCAGCCCCACCTGGGCCAGGAGTTCTGCCAGCTGCTCCCCAACTTCAGACTGCACCCCTGAAATGTTCCCAGCAGGAACTGCCCGATCCAGAGCTCCTGCAGAGCACCAAGGTGCTTCTCCAGGAGGCAGAAAGGGCAGCTCTGGTGAGGGCAGGCTGGACATGAGACATCAGTGCCCTGGAGCCCCAAGGCCACCGTGCCCTGGGGACATCAGGCCTGGCTGGGCCAGGGAGGGATTGTCCTGCTCTGCTCTGGGCTGGGCTGGCCTCACTCCAGTGCTGGGGGCACTTCAGGCACCACAAAATGAATTGATCTAAAACTGTTGGAGAGTGTCCAAAGGAGGACATGGAGATGGGGAAGGATCTGGGGGAGCCACAGGAGGAGCAGCTGAGGGCACTGGGATGGTGCAGCTGGAGCACAGGAGATGAGGGCAGAGCTCTGGGGGCTGCAGCTCCTCCCCAGGGGCAGCTCCATCTCTGCCCTGGGACAGGGACAGCGCCCAGGGCACGGCTGGGGCTGGGCCAGGGCAGGCTCAGGATGGAGATCAGGGAAAGGCTCTTCCCCCAGAGGGTGCTGGCACTGCCCAGGCTCCCCAGGGAATGGGCACGGCCCCGAGGCTGCCAGAGCTCCAGGAGCCTTTGGACAGTGCTCCAGGGATGCCCAGGGTGAGATTGTTGGGTGTCTGTGCAGGGCCAGGGGTTGGATCCTGGTGGGTGTCTCCAGCTCAGAACATTCTGTGATCTCCACTCTGGGTGTCTGTGCCCCAGCTGGTCCCAGGACAGGCACACGGGGCTGAGCTGGGGCTGGACTCACCCTGCAGCTGTAGGAGCCCTCACTGTGCTAACTCAGCCCTCGGAGCTGCCTTCCCTCTGTCACTGGGAGCTGTCCTTTACTTCCACTGCCCCATCCCCTCCCAGTGCTCATCCCAGAGCCCAGCACTCTCCCCGGCAGCTCACAGAGAAGGGCGTGGAGGTGCCCCAGGGGAATATTGCCTTCCTACGTCCCATTGGATTCATTAATAACAACATTATGTTACGATGTTTTCCCCTTGTATTATTCTATAGATCATTTTTATTATGTAGATACAAACCCTTTGATATTGTAATTGTGAAGTACATGTTATGAAGACAAATGTGTTTGGCTTAATGAGAATGGATTGCCAATAAAAGCTGAAATAGAGGAAAGCATTTTATTATTTTTTTTAGTATTAGCCCTCGCAGAAAGAGTTGTCAGACTGAGCATGCAGCAGAAAAGAGCCACGATGCAAAGAGTCTTTTTAATCTGTTGATGGAGCACTGGCTTCCGGAGTGTTGTGGTTATTTGATCAAAAATAAACTACCTCAGGTGGCTGCACAACTGAGAAAATCAACAAAAAGACGAAGTGAAGTGTGATGTGTGCACTGCTGAGGTGGAGCTGGATCACTCCCAAGAACCTAGAAATTCTTTTGGAGAAACTCCTGAGTTTGCAGGTCTGTCTGGTGAAGGCAGAGGATAAATTCAGTGGGGCTGGTGAGGTGCTGGATACCACAAGCTTGGAGGGAGTGGTGGTCCTGCAGTCCCAGAAAAATTATTTCCTGGAGGAAGGATGCAATAAATCATTTGCCTGAAACAGAGAGGTTTCAGGGCATTGCCCAAGACATGAGGAGATCTTTGCTGTGGGCAAACTACAGAGAAAGTGTGGGGTAAAGCCATAAAAGACCTAAAACAATCAGTCTTTAGGAGCATGGACTTCTCCAAGCCCCTTCATCATCCTTCCAGTTCCTGAAGGAGCTGATGGAAAGAGACTCCTTGTAAGAGCCTGGAGGGACAGGACCCAGGGAATGGCTTCCCAGTGCCAGAGGGCAGGGCTGGATGGGATATCAGGAAGGAATTGCTGCCTGTGAGGGTGGGGAGACCCTGGCACAGGGTGCCCAGAGCAGCTGTGGCTGCCCCTGGATCCCTGGAAGTGTTCAAGGCCAGGCTGGACAGGACTTGGAGCAACCTGGGACAGGGGAAGGTGTCCCTGCCCGTGGCTGGGGGTGGAATACAATGTGCTTTAAGGTCCTTTCCAACCCAAACCAACCCAGGGTTTTATTATTTCAGTGGCCAGCAGCCCTGTGTTGAACTACCCTGCAGTGAGGGCAGCATCCCTGTTCCTGCTCTGCAGACAGAGATGGGAGCTCTTGCTGCACTCGAGGAAGGACTCGAGATTTCTGGATGGGAAAGAACCTGCTGGGTGTTGGTGGGGAGAAGCCAGGTGGAGATGAGAGATGCAGGGATCAGCAGGTGAGCTGGAGCAGAGCTGTTGTGTCTCTCCATGCCCAGATTGCCCAGGCAGGAGCAGTTTGCACATGGACAGGCAGCTCCAGGCCGGGCTCTGCTCACCTGTGCCTGCTGAGCTCACTCGGAGCTGCCAGCCAGGGAATCGCTGGCGAGCAAACAGATGGAAGGAGCCCTCTCCCCATCTGACGCCAGCGCAGATTTAATCAGCTCACACTTCCCTTTTCCACCTGGCACAGACACCGGGAAATGGATCTTGATTTGCGTCCTCCCAGCTCTCCCCGTAGACTCTTGACATCTTTGTTTTCTTGTGACTTAACAGCAGCAATTGCAGCCCAGCACTTTGCCACCTGTCGCAGGGACGAGCCCGCTCCCTCCCTGGCTGTCACTGCTCTGCTTTTTGATTTTGTGACTCTGCTTTTTTCGTGGGGGGAGCAAGGGGAGGTAGGACAGGGATACAACAGGATGAGGAAGAGAGCTGGTCCAGTGCTGGGGCTGTTGGCTTTTTATGCTGGCTGTCTGGTTCATTTCCATGCTTGTGCTCTTTTTTCCCAGCTTTAAAAAAATATTTAGGCTCAGCTTTGTCCCAAATATTGCTAAAAGTGGGGCTGTTCTACCCTTGTAGGTGTTGCTTTCGCTTGCAAACTTCTTAATATTTCATGTCTTGCTTTCCTGGAACCCACCTCTTGGAACTGGTTACTGAACGTTAAAGCTGTTTTCAGTGGGGAACAGGGGGAAAAAGAATCCCAAATGCCCTCAAGCACTATATTAAAGCTTAAAAATATGATTTCTTTCCCTTTGAGATGGGAAAATGAATGAAAGGCCCAGCAAAGGAGTTTCGTTGCCTGGGAAGGATGACCCCAAAAGAGTCCTGCTTTGAATAGAGCCTGGTAATGGTCTTCAAGGAGAGTAACCTCTGTGGTTTGGATGGGGAAACTGAGGCACAAATCCAAGCTGATAAATGAGAGAAGCCAACTCCCACCTGCTGCACACAGTGGCCTTTGAATGCAGTGCCTTCCTCTTAGAAAGTAGATTAATTCATATTGCCTAAAAAAAAGTCCACATGTGAAGTGAGGGAGGGGAAAGTCCCTCCCTGCCTGTGCTGTCAGAGGGATTTGTGTGCCTCAGCAGAGCTGTCAGAGTTAAATCCAAACACAACCATTGGAGCCAAGGAAACTGAGAAGTGAAAAGTCTTTTATTAACATTCGCTATTGATTTCTTAATGGCTTTTCTTCCTGGAAACAGGCAAATATTTACTGTGCTTGGAAGATGCTTGGGGCAGGGGCTGGGGTGGGGCAGGAGCTGGGAGGTGCCATGAAGGTGTCCGAGGGTGAGTCCCAACCTGCCCCTGGAGAGGAAATGCCCAGTGGGGGAAGAACAGGAACTTTGGCAAGGCTGGATTTGGGTTCCACCCTCGTGCTCTCCTTCCCCCTTGAACATCTCTGTTATTTTAAGCTTTGAGTGCAGCAAGGGAAGGGAAAGGAAAGAAAGAAGAAAATCGCTTTCCACTTGCAAATGATTCTATAAAGCACATCAGTGCTGCAGTGCAAGGTGAGGAATCTGGGATAACACCAGCCTGGAAGGAAATGCCTCCATTGGCTTCACCTCCACCTCACCAGTGGAAAAGGGATGCATCAAACCCAGCTCTGCTGGCTCCTGGTTGTTCCACTGAGCAGCCCAGTTGCCTGGAAAGCTCAGTACCTTGTTTGCTCTGCTTTTGACTTCTGATTCTTCCCTCTCTCCACCTCATTTTTTCTTCAGGACTCTGTTATATGAATATCCTTGGCTTAATTTGCATTGCATTAGAGTAAAACATTTTAAATTTCTTCACAGCAGAAGTAAATCTGACAGACTTTATGAAGCCATTATACCTGCAGGTATTTTATACTTTTAAAATACATTCTTGTCAAGCCATCTTAATTATATTATTATATGTACTTTTGAACTCGGATCCACTCTCGGGTGATATATTACGCTTCTGACAATGCAGTCCTAAAAAGCTACAATTTATATCAAAGCTTTGTGGCTGAACAAAGATGTATCTATTATGGATTCGGGGGAATTTATTAATTTACTGTTTTGGAACACTTATTCATTGACAAAACTTGCTGGCTCTAAATTTCCAGCGGGCGATAACTGCGTGCAGTGATTCCAGCGTGGCTTTGGAGGTGTTGGGTTTGGAGCTGAGAATGCAGGAGAGCAGCTGGAGGTACAGAGTGCTGGAGCCTTTGCCTGGCTTTCATCCAGGGTCAAAGTTTACAGCACTGCCCATTCCTGTGCCAGTGGCCACACTATGATCCCCTACAGGAGATACAGGACATCCCCTACAGCCCCAACGCTCTGAAGGACCTGCCCTGGCAAAAAGTCTTCAGTGGGTCCTTCAACAAAACTTTGGTGCTGCAAACTGATAGGAGTTCAGAGCATGCAAGGGAAGTTCTTTGCTGCAGCACAAACCCTGTCAGCAGGAGGGATTTTTGCTCACAGAAATCAGAGAATTCCAGGATGGTCTGGATGGGAAAGAACCTCAAAGATCATTGTGTTCCACTCTGTGTCATAGGCAGGGGTACCTTCCACTATCCCAGACTGCTCCCAGCCCCATCCAACCTGGCCTTGGTCATTTCCAGGAATCCAGGGGCAGCCACAGCTTCTCCGGGCACCCTGTGCCAGGGCCTGCCCACCCTCTCAGGGAACAATTCTTTCCTAATATCCCATCCAGCCCTGCCCTTGTCCTGTCACTCCAGGCCCTTGTAAAAAGCCTTTCTCTATCTTTCTTGTCAGCCCCTTTAGGCACTGGAAGGACCTCTAAGGTCTCCCTGGAGTCTCCTCTTCTTCAGGCTGAGCAACCCCAGCCTGGCTCCAGCACAGAGGGCTCCAGCCCTTGGGACATCTCCATGGCTTTCTCTGGACTTTTTCCAGCAGAAGAGCAGAGTAGAGGGGGAATCTGTCCTGGTGGCTGGAGTTGTCTTTGAGTGTCCCCAGGACTTGGCATCAGGAGGGGCCACAGGGCTGCCCATGGAGTTGCTCATTCCCATGATCACAGGCACAGCCTGTGCCCGTCCTGGGTTTTGGGGGCTGTCACCCAAAAAGAGGTTGGTGGTAAATCTTTATCAGTTCAGGATTTCCTGGTGGAGGGGACTGAACATTACTCCAAACTCTTGGTGAATGGTTTTGCTGCAAAAGGAAGCCGTGTGCTCATCCTGAATCCCATTCTCCACTAAATCAGCCCGTGGGTGTAGGAGAGCTTCACTTGGTCCTGGCAGTAAAGTTGGAACAAGATGATCTTTAAGGTCTCTCCCAACCCAAATCATTCCATGGCTCTACTGTTCTATCAAATATTTGTTAAGATGTGAAAAGACCTCCAAGATCATCAAGTCCAGCACGTGACCAAACACCACCTTGTCACCCAGACATAATCCTAACTGGACACTTTCAGGGATGGTGACTCCACTCTGAGCAACCCCTTCCAATGCCTGACAACCCCTTCCATATAGAAATTCTTCCTGATGCCCAGCCTGAGGTCTGCAAAGAGCTGCACCAGTGACAGAGAGAGGCCAAAGTCCTCTCCATCCTTCCCATACAAACTCTCCCCCAAATCCATGCTGGCCCCAAGGCTCAGGGCTGGCAGCAGCAGCTCCTTGGGCTCCCCTGGTCATTTTCTCTCCTATTTAACAGGGAGAAAAGACCAGATCAACAGCTGTTCCCATGCTCATTAAATTGCATCAACTTCCCTGATGAGCTCCCGTGGATGACAGGACTCAGCTGAAGTGGCACCGAGGGGAGGGGACATTCCCCTGTGTTGTGGTTTGAAAACAAACTGAGTGAGAGGCTCCAAGTCAGAAATACAATTTAATGAGAAGAAAAGGGAGGAAAAAAATAAAATAAATGCAATAATACAAAAAAGACCGTTGAGAGAGTCAGAATACAACCTGATCAGGGTGATGGAAGCAGTCCAGGTGAGGTGGTCTTCCTGAAGCAGTGATCCTGTAGAAAGGTCTGGTAGCTCCAGTCCTCTGAGAACCCAGTGGGTGAGGACTGCTTGTACTGTCCCAAATCCCAGTTTATATCCAGGTGAGAATGCTTGGCTCCTCCCTGTGGGCGGAGCATCTCCCAATGGGATGATGAGTCATCCAGGAGGTCCTTGATGGCCCATTAAAGAGAGATAACTCCCGGAGGGAATTATCTCTGAGTCATGCATTGATGGGCCATGAACTGAAGATAGTGATAGAATACATCCTAAACTACAACCCAGGACACCGTGTCCCCGTTGGGTGCTGGCAGCTCCAGGAGAGCCGGGGCTGGAGATGCCAGGAGCATTTATTCCAGGAACTCCTTCTCCAGTGAGTGTTCTCCTCCCGCCTCTCCTCGGATTAAGGAGGCAAGGAGAGCTGAAGGAGCAGCATTAGACTTTCTATTCTGAGCAATCACCAAAATCCACTCAGGAAGTTTAATTGCTTCAAGTAAAACTTGTAAATACCGACAGGGCACAAAGCACTTGAGCTGGCAATTTTCTACACTGCTTTCTGAGGATCTGAATGATATTTTTCATTCCCTATTGTTGCTCTAAAGGTTTTGGAAGAGCACTGATTATTTTTTTTCCTTTCTTTTTCTTTTTTCTTTTTTGATAATTTTTTTACCTCTTCAAACCCTGCACTTCCCTCCCAAAACATGTTCCAGTGAAGTTCATTGAAATTGTCTTGGTATTGTCAGAAAAATCAGTTTGACTGCTTCATCTTGTAAAACTTTCAAAGCTAAAAATTAACTGACATTTCCAAGTGAAATGTCATTTTGCTCCAAATAAATAAATAAATAAATCCAATGTTTTGACATTTTTAAAGCACTCATCCTTTGTAAAAGAGAAAGAAGTTCTTTAAATGAAAGTCTTGTCAAAACTGACTTTTTTTTCCTCTTTTTTTGCTCAGAGAAAAATTGACTTTTATGGATTCCTTTCTGTGAGAAGATATGGTGTGGTTCACCTGTGGGGCCAGGCAGGTCCCAAGAGTGACTGAGGGAGGATCCTATGAGGATCTAATCAGTGTGGAGAGGCACTGGAGGAAGTCTTGGCCGGGCAGCTGGATGGTTCTGCATGCCTGGGTGCATATAAATATACATTTCCTGTCCCTGGAAGTGTCCAAGGCCAGGTTGGACAGGGCTTGGAGCAGCCTGGGACAGTGGAAGGTGTCCCTGCCCATGGCAGGGCATGGAACAGGATGGGTTTTAAGGTCCTTTCCAACCCAAACCATTCTGGGATTCCATGATTTTATATAAATATGTATAAATCTTTATTTTGTGCTGACTTGGCTGCTTGTTTAGAAGTTGAGGCTAAGCAGTTGAATAACCCAAGCGTTTCCTGTGGTGGCCTGGGACACAGAACCCTGGGAATGTCTCTTCTCTTCCACTGGGCTCTGGAACAGTGGAGATGTCTAATCACAGAATCATTAAGGCTGGAAAAGACCTCGAAGATCATCAGGTCCATCCTTTGATGGGACACCCCCACACCCACTAAGCCATGTTGTGCAGAGCCACATCTGCTTGTTTTTGAGCACATCCAGGGATGGGTACTTCACCACTGCCCTGGACAACCCCTTCCAGTGCCTGACCACTCCTTGTGGGCAGAAATTTTCACTAATATCCAGCCTGAACCTTCCCTGGTGCAACTGGAGTCTGTTTCCCTTGTCCTGTTGCTGTTACCTGGAAGAAGAGCCTGATCCCACCTGGCCACAACTTTCCAGGACTTATAGGGAGTAAGAAGCTCCCCAGACTTGCTGTTGTTTGGGTCAGCCTTGGAAACAGCAGCTTTTCCCCTGATTTTGTTTTATCTCACTATGTAGTTGTTAACATGAACATAAAGAACAGCATCTGAGCAAACAGTTGGTCTTGACTCCAACTCCTCCCACTTTCACCCCAAGAGCAGCACTGGGATATGTCTGAGTGTGGGTTTAGTGTTCACTCACCCAGGCCCAGTGAATGTATGACTTCGAGCCATACAGGACTGGAGTTTTTTTATTATTTTTACATTGACTGATGCTCTCCCTGCCTTCATTGGAAGCAGCGTGCCTTGCTGAGGCCAGCAGATCCCAGTGTATTAATTCAGACACATTCCATGGCCAGGGGGCCCTGAGAGCACTGCAGCAGAGCTCAGGCTCAAGGAGGGTGGGCAGAGCTCTCCAACAACCTCCAAGGTGGGATCCTCAGCTTGAGGGCTGAGCCAGAGGAGCTGCTCCCTGTCCCCCATGGGGCAGGGCACTGGGAATTGCCTGGGGCAGATGCCTTGTGGAAAAATGGAGAACAAACACTTCTGTAGCTGCTTCTCTCACTTTCCTGCCAGGGAGTGCAGCTGATGTTGGTAAATCACTGCAGAATGTTGAAAATGATGGCTGGAAGGGGAAAAGGCAGAAATAATCCCTTCTTCATGCAGGGAAATCGTCTGTGTTGGGGGCAATTTATGGCAGAGGTTTCCTGTAATGACAGGGCAGAAAAATCTTCTACTCTAAAGGGGTGAAAAAATTCCCCATTTGTTTTTATTTCCATCTTAGTTGGGTTTGTTGTTGTTGCTGTTTTTATATCTTATTTCCCTGCAAACCATCCTCACGAAATACTCCTGGGCCTCCCCAGCCAGCCCATTGCTTGGCCACACTTTTCAAACACTACCATGGTTTTACCCCCATTTTCCCTGCTGCTGAGGTTTTAGAGAGGTTTCAAAGCCAATTCCATTTTCCCTCTGGTGTTTTGGGATTTTTCTTTGTTTGTTTTGGGTTGATTGGCGTGTTTGGGGCTTTTTATGTTGGAGCTTTTCATTTGACAAGGCCATGCAGTTCCCATGCCTGTAACTCCTTCCCTTGTGCCTTTCTGGGGTGGTCTGGAAGCAGCTGAGCACAGAGAACAGCACCAACAGCCAAAAACTGCTGCAAAGCAGAGGGAAATCATGACTGACCACAGTGGGGAAGGGTCATAATCCCATATTTGAATTCCAGTGGGCACATTTAGCTTGAGCATCTGGAAAATCCTTTTCTCTGTGAGGAGAGAGAATCCTGGAGGGGTTTGAGGCAGCTCAGACACAGATGAGCTGTTTTTATTGGGGGCACAGCTCCTCCTGGTACTTGGAGAAATGCAGAATAGGAAGAATGGCTTGAGAGGACCTGGAGGGATCACATAACTCATCCATTTTCCTCCAAGTCCTGGGTTAGGCAGTGCTGGCTTTATCAAGGATTAGGGACAATCTCACTGGAAGGAGGATTTGGTTGTGGCAGGTGGAGATGCCCATTTGGGAGGCTGGTGAAAAGGAGCCCTTCCACTGCTCCAGGTTGCTGCAAGCCCTATCCAGCCTGGACACTTCCAGGGATGGGGCAGCCTCAGCTGCTCTGGACACTCATCCTCTCAGCCTGCTCAGGCTCCATCTGGAGTGGCCAAATCACTTCCCCAGCCTTTCCCAGATTTCTCTGGCTTGGCTGGATCCTTCATGTCTCACTTGAGGAGAGAATGCAGCAGGAGCCTCCCTGGAGGAAAGGCACTGCAGGAGCAAACCTGCCATAGCTCAGTAATTGGAGTAGGTAAATCAGGAGGTGAAACATCTCCTGTTATCGTGTTCAATAAAGCTCTGCCTCTCTTTTGTCTTGTGCAGCCTCATTTCCTGTGCCAGTGCCTAATATCCACCTGGTACCTGCATCTCCCAGCCTCCCTTGTCTGTCTCCCTCCTTCCCGCAGCCCTTCCCAGGGCTGGCTGGTGCCAGGGCAGCATCACCAACCCTTCAGCAGTTACTTCAGAAGAAAGGAAAATCCCTTGACTATTCCTTGGCGTGGGTTCAGATCATCTGAGGCCGACCCAAGCGGGAGCTGAAGCCCAGACAGAGCCCCAGGCCCGTGGAGCAAAGCTGCTGTTCTGAGAGGCAAAGGAAGGGAGGCTCCACTGGGGATCTGTCAGGGCAGGCAAGCCGGGAGATGAGAGGTAGTCAATGACATAAGAGATGTCAGGGTTTATTTCCAGTAAGAGCCGGTGAAGCTGGGAAAATTGCTCATTAATGCTTTATTGATATTCATGTTCCTATTGAAGAAGTCTGGGGTGGGAGGTGGAGCGGGGGGGCGTGCCCCTGTTAATGGGGCCAGGCTGAAAATAGGTCCTTTTATGCCTGGGCAAAGGGGATGCACTGACCACGGGAGGTTTGCCTGTGTCATCTCTCTAAATAGAGCCTGGATCAGTGCTGTGGCTGAGCCAAAAGCTTTGGAGGAAAAAACTAATAACTCAGGTCAAACCATGCCAGGAGCGCTGGAGTTCTTGCTTGCCTTTTTTTTCTTTTTTTTTTTTTTTTTTCACAAAGGAAAATCTGAAGCAGATTGTTGTAAAACTATGCAAAATGTTCGTCTGTGGGGTTTGGGACTATTTAACCCTCATGTTTGCTTTAGTGTTCTGTTTTTAGAGTAATTTGAATTTAAAATGCTCTATCAAAAGGAATTTATTTCCAAAATGTCAAATTACTTTATTTCAGAAGTGCTGACGGTAAAATGTTTGGCTTTTGAAAAACAAGGCAAACTCCATTAGCAGTTTGGCATTGGTGACATGCACAAACATTTTCTGTTTCTCTGAAACTCTTTATTCCATACATTTCCTACGTCCTACTTGGTTTTGTAGCCAGGAACCAGGCTGAGCACTGCTGCTCCACAGGGAATGTCCCCAAACCAAGCAATTCCCAGCATGGTCACAGCTTTGAGGACTCACTGGAAATGGGATTTCATAGAATCACAGAATCCTAGAATGGTTTGGGTTGGAAAAGACCATAACACTCTTATTCCAACCCCTGCCATGGGCAGGGACACCTTCCACTAGACCAGGTGGCCTCCAGCCCCATCCAGCCTGGCCTTGGACAATTCCAGGGATGGGGCAGCCCCAGCTTCTCTGGGCACCCTGTTTGTGGCTTTTCATGTGCCTGGTGCTCGTCCCCTTCACACTCATCCTCTCAGCCTGCTCAGGCTCCATCTTGAGTGGCCAAATCACTTCCCCAGCCTTTCCCAGATTTCTCTGGCTTGGCTGGATCCTTCATGTCTCACCTGAGCAGGGAATGGAGCAGGGAAAGGCACTGCAGGAGCAAACCTGCCATAGCTCAGTAATTGGAGTAGGTAAATCAGGAGGTAAAACATCTCCTGTATCGTGTTCAATAAAGCTCTGCCTCTCACCTGTCTCGTGCAGCCTCATTTCCTGGGCTGTGGATCAGCAGGGAGCAGCTGGTTGCGGAGCCCTGTTGGCACATCTCAGAAGTCTGCCATGCATAATTCCCATTTTTTTGAGTTTTGTCTCTTTGTTTGTTCTTTCTGCTGTTCCCATGCCTGTTCACATGTTTGATCACAGCAGGATTTGTGGAAGGGCAGGATGTAACATCCCAAATACTGAGCCAGGGCCCAGTCTCCCTGCTGAACCATGAAGCGCTCCTTTTGGATGTTATTTTAAGCTCAGTTCAGTCCCTGCTGTCCCGCACCCAGTCTGATCCTTGTGTCTGCTGGACATTGCTTTAATGGAGCCCTGGCCTTTCCACAGGTGGTAAGAAGCTTATCCTTGTTGTTCCTGGTGTATAAAAGCAGAATCACCATTCCTGTTTTATAGCTAGAGAACATTTTCCCTGGTGATGTCTCCTGCCTGTCTGCTTCCCCAAAGCAGGACGACTTCCCACTAAAGCTGTGCAAACTGCAGCAATGGCTGGGAAAGGGCTGGGTGTTCCCTCTCTGGTGGGCACATAGAAGATGGAAAGCAGCTTGCAAATCCCTTCCCCTGTGTAAGAACAGGGAGTGATGAATGTTTATTGGTGCTGAGATGATGGAAGATGCTCCTGTCAGGGTTATGGCACTGCTGCTCCCAGACCTAAGGCCATGGAAGCAATAACACGCAGGATATCGCTCTCCATGGTTTTATGGTCCTTTTCATCACCAGAAAGGTGCTTGGTTCAGTTGGAAGTTGATTAAACTTGCAGGGAAGGATCATGATTTATGCCTGACCAGTCCTCCCAACCACTTTGTAGCCACTGTGTGAATTAAGGCTGATTAAAAATCGAGGGAAGGTTCCCTTCTGCCTCACGCTGGGATTTTGGATTGGGATGTTGGGAGCATCCGTCCGTGCCTGTGCTCCACCAGGCCCCTGGCTGCCAGGCACTGATGGCAGAGGAGGGCATGGGCCAAAACACAAGAGCAGGACACTTATTATTCCAAATGAAAAGCTGCTTTTCTCATTAAAGCTGAAAATTATGGTCTGCAGATAACTCTGGTGGTGGTTCACAGAATCAATAAACCCCCAGTTTGTTTTGAAAGCCAAGTTGCCGAAATGCCAAAATACATATTTTGCAAATTGCTTAATTTCCATTTGAAAAGATCAAACCTTATTTCTTCTGAAAGCTGAGAGGTGGGGTGGGGGAGGTGACACACACACAGCAATTTCAATCTTCTTTTTCCTGAAAGATCATCATTTGATGGAAACTGAGAGCAGTGGAGAAACTGCTTCCTTTTGTTTTATTTTGCTTTTTAAACAACCATCCTGCAGGGAAGCTGATGGTCTGAGCTATCAGGGAGTCTGGGCTGATTCCAAAAGCAGCCAGAGCTAATTTTTGGAAGCAACATTTCTGGCCGTCAGGGCACCTTCCCTTGGCAGCTTCTGCTTTTTGGAGGCGTGATGGTCACTGGAGCTCTCGTGGACACTCCTTGCTTCCTAAAACGCTTGTTCACACTGAAATGTAGGATGTAAAAGCTCCTGTCACTGTCAGGGATGCAGGCTCACAGGAACACTGTGGAATCAGAGGCTGCAGGGGAGCTGCAGGATGGATGAGGACTCGGAATGCTGAGCCCGGAGATTTCCAAGGAGTTCTGTGCCGAGCTGAGCGCACGGGCAGGTGTCAGGCGTGTACTTGGCATGTGGGGCCTGGCTCAGCCCAGCTGTGGAGCTGAGCATCCTTCAGCCCCTCCAACATGTCAATAACATTCACATCAATTGGCTGCTGATTGCTCAGGAAGGGAGAAGGGGGGCAGAGAAACAGCTGGAAGGATAATTTACCTCAGAGGTGCCCGTGGCACGCACGGCCCTGCCCTGTACCCCCACACCCAGGGAATTCTCTTTCTTTCCCATAACCACTTGAAAAATAAAGATGTATGATGCCTACTTGAGCAGAATAGATTGTTTTCGATTGCTATTCATCTATTATTTTAGAAAGTAAAATGAATAAAACTTATGCAGGTCACAGACATTAAAGAGCATTTTTATATCAGTTTGGGAGCGCTTGTCAGCTTTGATTTATTAAGTAACGTTCCCCGACTGGCTACTGGTGTGTGTTGTCAGTCTCTTGATAATGGATAGACCTCACAGCTGAATGCTCTGTGATTAGACTTCTCAACTATATATTTTTAAATAAAGCCATTGCTTTTTTGGGTTTGCTCATTTCCCTCTCTTAGGCAATTTCATTCATCTTCCCTCACCCTCCCCCTCTCGGCTGTAAATTTGTTGTTGTTGGAAGCTGTGAGGATGCTAAATGGGACACATCTTAGAGGGTTTGGGTTGGCATTTTTTTTGTTCCCCCCCCCAAGCTTGCTTCCAAGTTAGCTTGATGGATTAAATGTCACGGGGGGACAAAAGCGGGTAAGAGAAGCTATAGAACACCTTTCCAGAGTGAACACAGCACGTGCTGCTCCCTTACTACGGCTGTGTCAGCATTTTTACTGTCACACTGCTCTTCCCTGGGGCTTAGGGATGGAATTACCAGGGCTGCATGGAGAGGTGGATGTGGGAGCCCTCAACCTCTCCAAAGGGAGCAGGGGCTGAGCAAACCCAACTCTGCCAGCCCTGGTCCCCCCTCCGTGAGGCTGCAGGGAGATAATGGGAATGTGAAGCCTTGCCTGGCTGATGAGGAGTGCTCAGGGAAGTTCAGAGGCGCTCTTCTATCTCCTCTCACCACAACAGTTTGTTTTCCCTTTGGAGGATGGCCCTGTGCCGCCTGGCCGAGCTCAAATCCCACTGCTGGGAGTGTCTCCAAGGGTGGCTCAGGAGCCCCTTGGCCACCAAGGGCAGGGATTTGCAGCTCTGAGCTGCTGTTACCAGGCACGTGCTGGGATCTTCTCCTGGGAACAGCAGCAAATGGGACTGAAGATGAGTATCCTGGGCTGAAATCCTCAGCTAGAACTGTAATTATGCTTTCATAAAGAGCTGAGCTGGAACGAGGATGAGATTGTTTCCCCAGGGGCTGCAGGAGCACTGGGACTGACTCATTAGTGTGGAATTGCAGCAGCGCAGGTGGGAGGCCACCAAGTGCCTTTGTAAATGACTCTTGCAGATCCTTCAGGAAGGGCAAAACTCAACAACTTCCCTGGGATGTTGGGATGAGGCAGCGACCTCTGCTTTTGTGTTCCAAGGCTTTGGTCTCAGACCAAAACTGATCCGTCTGACTTGGGAAAATGTAGAATGCACTGATAAGAAAACAAATATTGCACTGATTTCATAAGCCTTTTCACTCTTTTATGACTCTAAAAATTGCTTTTGATTTAAAGGTTAAAATCTGACAAGCCAACAACAGACCTTACAGATCTTTTCTTTCCCCTCCTCTTTTCCTCCCCGACTCCTTCCACATTTGAAAGATGAGAAAATCTGTGTTGCACCATCTCTATGGGGAGGGAGGGCAGCAAATCCTTTGGGAAGAGCTTCCTGCTGGCCCTCCACTGCCAGCTGGGGACACAGTGGTCACACAAGGACTTGGTTTCCCCAGGCTGCATCAGCCTCTGGTCCCTCTCACAGCAAGATCCAGGCCTGGGCTGAGTGATCCCATGGGGAAAGGGAAAGGTAGAGGGGGTGAGGAAGAGGAGTGCCAGGATAGGACAGAGCAGGCTTGGAGCCGTGGTTTTGGAAGGACAAGTGACATGTCCGTGGTGATTTGATGTGATGGTTGGCTGCAGGAGGCCCCTCTCAGAGCCGGGGTGTGCTCCCAGCAATGTCTTCGCAGTTCATTAAGTGTCTCCTGCTGCTGTTTCTCAGCCTGAATTGGCCTTAGTGGCTTTGCATGTTCCAGTGACACTGCCATTATCTCCTAATAACACACACATTCATTATGAAACCAGATTGTGCATTTACACCTTGAAATGATAGCACTGCTGCTCACTTAACAACTCCAACCCCAGTGGGCTCTGAAGAGGCTCATTAGGGGCATTTTTGGTTTCTCCCTACTGACTCTTGTTTCTTAAGCTGCCCTGGTGACAGGCAGGTGAGAATGTCATGGATAAATAAGTGTCTGAGCCTCTGGTCCCTGCTCTTGGGGAGGTGGATTTGCTGTTAGGGAGAGGAATCAGCTGCCAGGGCCCCCAGGTGTGAAGGGAAGGGTCTCTACTGGATGGGGCAGCAGATCGGGGCCAAACTCGCCCAGATGGTGGGGAAGGACCCAGGTAATTCCTCTGTTGTGCCCCAACTTTGGCACTGGGGGAAGGACCCCTTGTTCTGGTTCTTGGCATCAGCAGCTGGGCTGGTTGTGCCACCTTCGGCTCCACGAGGAGCTCCCGGCCAAGCTCATCCTGCGGAGAGGCAGTGCCAGGTTTTAGGTGGGAGCAGGGCTGAAATCTCACAGAGTATTTCCCATGGCCTGAGGACAAACAGCTTCAGCCCTTCATTGCCTTAGACCCAACCTGAATGCAGGAAAACTTCCATGTCCTACAGCAGAATCCACCCAACCAGGTCCTTTACCCCTCTTTTGTGTTCTTTTTCTTCCTCCGAATAAAAATGTCTCCAATTTACCAGGTAAAATCCTGGAGCATTTCTCCCTGACGATGTGTAAAACAACATTCTCCAGTTTCCCTGTGCCAGTGGTTCTTCTCCTCCCAGGTCCTTTATTCCTCTTTTTTTTGTTCTTTTTCTTCCTGCGAATAAAAATGTCTACATTTCTCGGATTTACCAGGTAAAATCCTGGAGCATTTCTCCCTGACGATGTGTAAAACAACATTCTCCAGTTTCCCTGTGCCAGTGGTGCTTCTCCTCCCAGCTGAACATCCTCTGCGTGTCCTTCTCCGAACGCGACGCCCCGTGGGGAATTCCTGGATTATCAGCAGGAGTTAGGACTTCCAGGTTAGGGACACTGAGGGAACATGGATGTGCCAGGGGATGTTACCAAAGGGAAGCTGCTGCCTGGCCCCCAGCCCTCCCGATCCCCACATGGCTCCTGCTGGAGCACCAGATGGGCTTTAATCGGGACCTCCGCGGCGCCGCAGGGTTATTATTATTAAGAGACATCTAGTTCTGGATGAGAGAAGATTATCCAGGGTTTATTTCCAGCTGATAACACTCTGCCCTTCCATAACACCTTTTATCTGAGGATCTTGGAGCTCTTCACAGACTCAGTTAATTAAGGCTCACTTTGGCCCCTGGAGCCGCGGGTGAGACCCGGGCGAGGAGCTGCAATTAGGAGGGATCGGCCCGGCAGGCAGATAAGGCACACCATCTCCTGCCTCGTCTTATTTGCATGTTTATCTCCCCTGTGCAGTTGAGAACAGTGAACCCGGAGGTTGCACCGCCTGCCCGAAGTTCTCATAAGGTGCTGCACTGCACTGAGAAGTTGTGGATCCCCTTTTCCAGCCCCAGCACGAGCTGGATGCAGAGATTCATCAGTGGTGCACGATGCTGACTTTGTCCTCTAAGTCTCCCTTTTGTCCTTTCCCAGTGCAGGTTTTCCATGGGTTCCACACTTTGGCTCTGCTCGAGTTTCCTTCCTGCAAACCCAACCTCCAAGTCTTCCTTTGCTTGAAAATAACAACAAAGCCCCTCGCAGGCCTCCAAAAAAAGAGCTTTTGCTGCCTCTCCCCACAGGGCCAGATTCCTCAATAGCGATTTCTCTGGAGAATAACTGGGCTCGAGGTTTCCTTCCCCTCCTCTTTTCTTTTCTTTACTTTCCCCTAACTAAAAATCAGGAAGCTCTAAAATCCTCTTTGAAGTAACACTGTATGAAGAGGATTTATCCTTGTCCACTTAAATATTCATGACAGCTCGCATTTCTGTTCAAAAAGACACTTGTTTATTTAGATAAGATTTAATTTATTCATAATTTACCTAAATTTGCAGGAGCGTGCATGTACATTTTAGCTTATAAGTAGCGTAATACATAAAACATTATTGAGGCATGCAAATTACACAAATACAGCATTGGAAACTGCCTGCTTGTTTTAGGCAGATAACTAATTTCTTACCCTGAGTAGAGACACAAACACAATTGCCTGGGCTTGTTGCCTGGGATTTGGCGACTCTGAATTATGCTTCCCTTAATGCAGGAGGCACAGCTTTAGAGCAGGGCCGTGGCAAAGCCCACTTTTCTTGGACTGTGAACTGTACTAATGCCAAAGCCCGTTGCTGGAATGGTTTTTTTTTCCAGTCCTCTCTCCAGGGACTCAGTTTGGGTTTGTGTCAAATCTCCAAGTCCCTTTTTGTTTCCTTGGGATGGGGTTAGGATTTCTAGCAGGGCGTTGTCTCACCAGTGTCTGGTGGGGGTGATGGAGGGAGCAGATATCCCTGTTCCACACCATCCTCTGGCAGTGGGATCTGCTCTTCCTGTGACGGAACTCCTTGGAATCAACAGTGGAACCTCTTGACCTTAATTAATCCCTGCACCCCTCAGGGTCATATGGCCACTTGTTGGTTTCCTTAGGGCAGAGCAACAAATGCCCCAAAAGTTCCTCGTAGCCCCCAAACATCCCATTTTCTACTTGCTTCCAGTTAACAACCACACAAATTAACAACCACACAATGTGCTAGGCTGGGGAAAGCAGGCTGGGCTTCCTCCCAAACCTCCAACCCCCCGTGCCATAGGACAGCAGCACAGGAGCTGAGGCTGGAGGTGCAGCAGGGGATTTGGGGCTCTGGATTTGGCAGCTGGGAAACAGGCACTGACTTAGCGGCGTCACTGCTCTCAGCACTGCTAGAAATTGTTCCTAGCAGGGCAATTCCGCTCAGGAATGAGATGTTTGCTGCTGTGTCTATGGAATGTAGGGTTTGTGTGTTGGAGTCCAGGACATTCCCTTGGATGGCCTGGGACCTGAGGAAAGGAGTTTGAGCCCTGGACAGCGGGCTCGGAGACCTTGGCACAGAGCCCAGGAGGACACTGGGTTTGATTTTGGTCCATGGGAAAAGCTTTCAACATTGCAGAAGTAATTACAAACTTCCGGGATGTGAAAATTGTAGTTTAGCACAGTAGATGATGTAGAATTTAATAGTTTTAGAATTTTTAGAATAGAAGTAAATAGGGAGAAGATGGTGGAATTTGGGTGGTACCTTATGTACTTCTCCTTCTTCCTCGTCCTCCATTTTCTGGGGCGGTGATGGCACAAAGTAGTTAGAGTGGATTGGACCGAAGTAGAATGTCACTTCTGGTGTGGGCACTGGGCATTGGCACAAAATAGTAAATAACCGGTACATAATTATCTGTATAAATGTTAGGGGACATCCCATCTGTGGGGCAGTCACCTCGTGTCCCAGCTGCTGTCCAGACCTCGGCTGGGAGCAGAGAAAATTTTGAGATACCAAATAATAAACAACACGAGAAACCTGAAAACAAACCTTGAGGACTCTGCTTTTTTACACGGACGCGACTCGGGGCTTTTTAGAGGGCCAAGGACTTTAAACCACCTAAAGCTCGGGTGAGGAAACCTCCCCCCCCCCCCGACATTTGTGTCTGTGCAGCCTGTAGATCTCTCAGAGACGTATCAGGCAGACCCCGCCGTGTGGGGCTGTGTTACCCACAACGTGTAATTAAGGCTCTGTGACACCTCCCATGAGAGGCTGCAGTCCCTGCCTCTGTCTGTGCCAGGCTGCAACTGTTTGGGCTGGAGCTCCCAGGGCCAGATGTCCTCTCGGGCTCCCAGGCTTTGTTTGTTTGTTCTGCAGGGATGGACGAGGAGGGATGGGGACAGCAGGGCTGCTTGGTGCTTTTTCCTAGCTGAAATCAGAGCCAACGTTTTCTGTCGTTTCCAAGACTGAGTTTAATATGGAAAATACATTTTCCCTGAGTTTGCCTGCTGCAAAAATCCCTAATGAGTAACTCCAGAGCCTGAGCACATCAGGATAGGGACAGGTGGTTTTGGTGAACCATGAAAATGCTTTATTTTAATCTTTGAAAAGCCCTTGCACCTTGGGAAAAAACCCTTTTCCTGGCATTGGGAACAGCCTTGAATCTGCAGGTGGATAGAGAGGGTAGAAACTGCTGGGGAATTCCTCCCAGGGAGCAGTTTGTGGTGGCACTGTCCCTTGTGTCATTTGTCCTCATAACCTCAAGGCTGCCGGGTAAACCAGAGCAGTCCCAGCCTTATTTCCATGGTCCTGCTGGGTCATGCAGTGAGGAGAAGGAGGTGGCTCTGCTGCGTTTGCTTTATAAGAGAATTTAATTACAGAGGTTTAATTACATAGTCACGGCACATTTGGATTTCCAGCAGGTCATGCCCTCACAGGGTGGACAGAACTCACCAAAGGAGCTGAGCTGGTTGTGGTGAGCTCCTGGAAAAAACTCTGTCTCAGAGTAACGGGAAGCAAAATAAGACCTAAGGAGCACTGCTGGTATTAAACACTTCCTGATGAAAGGAGCTCTGCCTGTTGTGTGGGCTGGAGATCCTGGGATGAAGTGGTGCAATGCACAGGGAAGGCTTTAGTGGCCTTAACCTGGCAATGCTTAATTTAGTCAGAGATGGTGTTATCTGACCACAATCTTCCAATTGCTGCATCCCTGTCTGCAGAGAGGTTTCACAGGAGGATCAGAGGTGTTTTTATATAGCCACAATCCCCATTTTGTCCTTTTTTTGCCTGGCCTTAGCTGGAAATCCTGTATAGGCTGTGCTTTGAAGTGAGAATTTTATGATGGAGTGGGCAGACTCCAAAATCTGACTTCATTGGGACCTGTTGGATCTGTAGAAATGCAGCAGAATTGTACATGTGGTGCTAGGCTGGTGGGAATCATGAAATCCCAGAATGGAGTGGGTGGGAAGGGATCCTAAAGCCCATCCAGTCCCACCTCTGCCATGGGCAGGGACACCTCCCAGGCTGTCCCAAGCCCCAGTGTCTAACCTGGCCTTGGACACTTCCAGGGATCCAGGGGCAGCCACAGCTGCTCTGGGCACCCTGTGCCAGGACCTTACCTCTCTCACAGGAAAGAATTCCTTCCCAATATTTAAATTTCTCCTCTTTTAGTTTATTTCAGCTCATAGTAATTTTAGCTTTTATTAATGCTATATAGGTGAAGAAAAACACTCCTCAAAAACCTGTTGTGGAGAAGATGTTGGCCTTCCCCATGATTTTAGAGGGAGCTGAGATAAGGGAGTTTGTGTTTAGGAGTGGGATGTGTGAAGAGTGAGCAAAAACTTCAGATTTCAAATCATTTCACTAAAATAGCTCATAATTGTGTGAGCTTGACCACCTTGATGCCTGCTCTGTACAAAAGGGGAAATGCAGTGTTTGGCTATTCCTGAGCACACATTAATTAAGGGAAGAGATGAATATTTACTGACCAGCACCAAGCAGGGTGTATCGGAAAAGAACACGGCATCGATCGGAGTGAAAAATAAATAAATAACAGAACTGTCCCCCCCAACACCACCTGTAGATCTATTAGAGAGAAAATATTGAACTGGGCTCTCCTGGCTCCCATGCAATTGATGCAATTTATTTTCAATTTGTCAAATGTGGCATTGGAGCAGCAATTGGTTTTGGTGATTTATTAGGAATTTTCTAACCAGGGCACTCTGTCATTGGAGTTACTTCACTTGTGAATCAAGTAGATTTTTGTCTTTTTGCAAGCTCAAGCTGTGAAGCCAAGAAGGTGAGTTTTTCTATATTATCCCCTCCTTTTTATTATTTTTTTTTTTTAACCAAAAGGGAAAACTGAAAGAAACTCAGCCAAAAAGGGAAATGGGGAAAAAGTAGCAGAATTGACATATTTTAAACATCATGACAGGATGGGCTGTTTAAATTGCCTCTGTGAATTGATTTAAAAGCTGTTGGAAGGCATCTCTATTTCATTAACTGTCTTTCTCCTTCATTTCAGTCACTGGAGTCATTGCCTCTTATTACCTTCCAGGTTCGTGATATCCATCCACATGGTTATTTTAGTTATTACTATCTGTATACAGAAAATGTAAGAGCCAATTTTGGGACAGAAGCAGCTTGGGAGGGATGTGGGGATAGTAAAATAAATAATTTGATTTCTGTGTGACACCCATGATTCAAAGTCATCAGGATTACCGGAGTGTTTGTGCTGGGTGTGCATTTTGGTCAGGACCTGGGGGAAAAGCGTGGGGGTTTGTGGTATCCAATCTGGATCTGGTTATGGAGTTGAATAACTTGCACACATTGAATAACCAGTAATGAACCCACAGCTAATTTTCTCCTGGGAATTAGGTGCTGCAGTGTGCTCATGGTATTTTTGAACTCTTCTGACAGAGGTGGTATCAGGAGTTTGGTGAGTTTGAAGTGTATTTTCATTTACCTTCCTCCCCGAGGTGGAGCTTGGGGAGCAGGAGGACCCTTTCCTTATCCTTGGGGACACTGATGATCCTGTTCCTCAGGGAACATCCATGCTCCCCTTATTTAACAGGTGAAAAGGTGCATGTGGTACCTGCAGAGGCTGCTGGATGTTTCCAAGGTCTGTGGAGGGAAGAAAAGAGGAAAGCTTTTGGGATGTCTTTCCCAAAGCTTTTCTTTTCAGACCTAAACAACACAGCGAGCTCCAGATTATTTTCACATTTTCAAAAACGCTGGAGCTTCCAATCTGTTTTCCCAGAGCTCTGCGGAGTCATTAGCTGCTTACAGCACTTAAAAGAAAAATGTGGTGCTTCGGAGACTTCGCTTCTGTTTGCTGTCTTTACCACCAACTAATTGGTTGGATAACGAGCAAATATTTTTCCTCTGTTCCTCAATTTCCAAGATTTTGACTTGCAAGCAGGAAGAGCAGAAGCTGCTGGTGGTTGGCAGGCAGTGAGAGGGGAACGAGCTGTGGGGAGGCCACTGGAGCCACACTCGGGATGGGATTGCAGGGCCTGGATCCAGCTGTCCCAGCTGTTTGTGCCTCTTCTGCTGTGCTGGTGCATCCCCAGCTCTGGTCTGACTCATCCTCGAAAGCAGGTGGGGAGGGAAGGGTGAAGCTCTGCATGGAAGGGTGACCAACAGTTCCCCTTTGGTGGGAACAAAGCAGCCTTGAGAGGAGGACGTCACTGATCCTATTAGCTGGGTAACTGTGGTGAGGAGAGACAGCTCCCGGCTGCATGAACCAGCATTACCTTGATTTAAAGGCACGGTTTGTGGCTTTAAATGGAATTCTCTGGCCTGGCAGGGGTTGATTCAGCCCTGAACAAGAGCTGTGTGTGCTGCCAGAGGAGGCCGTGTCCGGCTCCGCTCCAGAGCGCCGTCACTCATGGAGAGCAGGGACATCCTGAGTGTCCCAAGGGAACAGAGAGCTCACCTGGGACATCTCAAAGGAGCTGATCCTTTGATCCAGCTCAGGCTGCACCAAGGGAAATATAGGATGGATATCAGCAAGAAGTTTTTCACAGAAAGAGTGATTAAGTCCTGGAATCTGCCCGGGGAGTGGTGGAGTCACAATCCCTGGTTGTGTTTAAAAAAAGACTGGATGTGGCCCTTGGGGCCAGGGTTTAGTTGAGGTATCAGGGTTGGGTTGGACTCAATGATCTTGAAAGTCTCTTCCAACCTACACATTCTGTGATTCTGTGTGATCCCCAGCTCAAGGACATTCCTGCAGTGAACAGCAAAGCTTCCCATGCACGTGGCTGCACATGACTTGCAAAGTGTTCCCAGACTGGAACCTTCACCCAAATTCTGGGACCTGGAGAGGCACCTTTGCCCTGGGCTCTTGCTGGGTTATCTTGCAGATAACTAATTTCTTACCCTGAGTAGAGACACAAACACAATTGGCTGGGCTTGTTGCCTGGGATTTGGAGACTCTGAATTATGTTTTGCTCTGAATTATGCTTCACCCTGCATCACCCAGGCCCAGCACCCAGGAGCATCAGGTGCCAGAGTTCTACTCCATCCTCTGTTGCTGCTGAAGTGAAGCCAAGTCTGAGATGGTGAAGGATCTCAAGGGGCTGAACAGAGAGTGACTGAGGAAACATGGTTTGTTGGAGGAGGCTGAAGTCAGACATCACCAGGGGCTGCAGCTCCTTCTGAGGGGCAGCTCCAATCTCTGCTCCCTGGGACAGGGACAGCACCCAGGGCATGGCTGGAGCTGTGCCAGGGCAGGCTCAGGCTGGAGATCAGGGAAAGGTTCTTCCCCCAGAGGGTGCTGGCACTGCCCAGGCTCCCCAGGGAATGGGCACGGCCCCAGAGCTCCAGGAGCCTTTGGACAGTGCTCCAGGGATGCCCAGGGTGGGATTGTTGGGTGTCTGTGCAGGGCCAGGAGCTGCACTGGATGATCCTGGTGGTCCCTTCCAACTCAGCATATTCTGTGAACCTTCCTGACAGCCTGGAAATGTTGCTTTGACCCGCTCCTGCCCTTTGAGTACCATGAATGTATGTTCCCAGAAGTACAAAGACACCTTGGCAGGAGGCTCAGGCTGAGAGCAGCATCCTGGATCCATCTCACCTGCCCCTCACACCCAGTTTTGGGAATGGCACAGGGAGAACGTTCTGTGCTGGTTTAGCTTTTTCCTATCACCATCTGATCTGTTTGGGATAGCCTTGCTTATCCTCTAGTCAAGTGTTCTGTGCTCTGCATGAAGGGAATACCAAACTCTGGGAATCTGCAGGACCAGTCTGACGCTCTGGGACCACAGAGCTCCTGGCCTGAGGAGAGCCAGGTGCTGCTGCCTGTGGCATCCCTCAGACTCACCCCTCACACCCAGTTTCCTCCACACCCACCCCAGTGGCAGCAGATGTGACCCCATTGTCCCACCACCTGTGGAGGGACCCCATTAACTGTGAACATCTCTTGCAGCACCCAGTTTCCAAGGCCCATCACTGGGAAATGTTAATGCTGTTTCCTGGAGCACGTGCTGGATAATGTCATTGCCCAACGTCTGCTTTCATTTAAAATTCACAGGCCTTTTTTTGCACACAGCTCTTGGTGCTGGTGACACCTCACACTTGCAGGGTGGCAGAATGGGAAGTGGCAGTCTCCAGCCCAAACAAGGCATATCCTGAAATTTTATTAATGAATATTTGCAGCTGCTCCTGGGACTTGGCAACTGCAAGCAAAGGCTGGTGACAGGATTCATGGGGTGAAACATCCCACTGAGATATATCAAGTGGGAGTGATGAGCAAACCGTGGACAGTTCATGAGTGGGTTTTTCATGTTGGCTGGGGAATAATTTGGTTTCCAGTTGCAGCAGAATGTGTGTTATTTCTCCTCTCTCTCCCCCGCCAGCCTCCTAAAGATGCTGCAGGAGTGAGCTTGTACAGGAGCAAGTGTTGCAGGCACTCACCTCGTTTACAAGCCAAGGTTGATCAGCCTTGAAAGGAGGAGCTGGTGAAGCCTGAAAGCTGGGACATGCTTTGGGCAGAGAGGGAAGGGCTGTGGAGCCTGGCAGGGGTTTCTGCAGGTGAAGGCAGCAGTGATAGTTATGGTAGATAATCACCTTGCTCCATCTGGGCTGAGAAATTTCCTAATTGGGCCAGGACTGTTTCCCACGAGAGAAATAACCTTCCTGTTTTCAGGGCTTTAGTGTGGGGGTCGGGGTCCCTTAGGAGATGCTCCCCACCTCATCCTCAGGCTGGTTTCACTGAAATGCTATCAGCTATTATCCTTCTATTTTCATCCATTCCTGGCACTCACCATCTCCAGCTTGTTACAGGCTTGGCAGGGAAAAGAGAATGGGAGAGAAATCTTTCATTTCCATTTCCAAAGCCGTGCTTCACTCCCGAGGAGCAGGCGCAGAAGTGATGATGCTCACGGAGCTGTCTCTGACAGCTCCATGCCAAAGGGAAACCTGGGCTTCCATTTCCAGCCCTGTCCCCCCTGGGCAGAGCTGAGGAGTTTGTGGGGATCAGCAGGGAGAAGGAAAACAATTTGATCAAGGGGCCCTGGAGTCAGGCACATGGAGAAACTGGTCTGGTGGGGTTTTTCAGCTTTCATCAGTGTCAAGTTGATTTTATTTTTAGAGCAGTGATGATATTAAAAATAAAAGGAAGGGGGGTGAGTAAAGCACCTACAAGCACATGGGGCAGAGTCCCATCAGCTGCTCAGCTGGTCCTTCCTGACCAACTCAAGGCTTGTTAGAGCTGATTATAGGATGTTTTACAAGGTGGGTGGGGCCACAGGTGTAATATTTTGCTGTGTGTAGCCACACTTACCTGTTGGTTCACCAATATCCTGCCTTTTGCAGTATTTGGGAGTTGGGGGAACCTTTTTTGTGCCATGGACACATGTGTGGTGTAGGGGGAAGGGATATCCCAGGCAGAGCTGCTTCCCTCTGTGTGAGGACAATTCCACTGAGCCATGTCCTGTCACTGCCTGGGACCAGCGTTAGGGATTTCTAAGGAAGACTGGAAAAAAAGCTGCAGCAGGCAGAGGTGAGTGTCCTCTGCCTCCAGACAGGTGCTGCTCTGACCCTTAATTGCCAAAAACTGCTTCAAGGCCTGAAGCCTGAGCTGAGTCTGTTCCAAACTGCTCCTCCCTTTCAGCATCAACTGCCCTCACTCACCCTCGGCACCCAAACCAACCTTTGGCTCCTTCCAAACCCACCAGGGCCAGGTTCCTGCTGCCACACACACCAAGAGAAGTGACTCTGGTGTTTGGAGGAGACACAGCCCCTTTTTATAGGCAATGAGTGGGGACTGTCTCCAAATGTGTCCCTTGAGTTTTTGAAATGTTTTTCATCTGTGAGAGAAAGACAGGGAAACCTGTGGGTGGCAGAGAAGTTGCCTGGAGAAGTTCTGCTCTCTTCTGCTTTCACTCAGCCCCAGTTCCTTCTTTGCTAATGATGGCCATATGCACATATGTGAGGCTATTATATATTTATAATTTTTATCATCATTATTATTGTGTTCTGAATTGCCCCAGCAAAGCTGCCCTGCTTTCTGTGCCAACGAATGTGAAAATAGGAGGGGTTTTAGACTTCTCTGATGTTTTCCTTGCCTTCTGAGCAAAAAAGTAGCAGGAAAGCAATAAAATAAGGCTTCCAGTCAGAACTCCAGCTGCCAGAAGAATTATTAGTCTTTTGCAGCCTAGGCTCAGGAAGGGCTTTTTTACATCCCAAGCCAGGCAGGTGAGACGAGACACTGGTGCTCAGTGGTGCAGGGCAGGGCTGCCTTTCACAGGGCAGCTGCAGCCAGCAGTGAAGAGGGCAAGTCCTCAGTGATGTCAGCCCCTCACTGAGCCTCGTGTCAGGAAAAACAAAGGAAGAACAATGTATTTCTGTGATTTTCCTCTCCTTTGTTGCAGAGCTCATGCTGCTCTGGTGCAGACAATGAGGCTGTGCAGTGCAACCGTGACTCTGTGCTGGCAGAAATGCCAGGGTGGTTTAATGGAGAATCCTGAAAAGGGCATAAAAGCCCCCAGATTAATGCTGGCTCAGAGCCCACAGAGGTGAGCTGGTCCTCTTGAGAGAACAATGGCTAAAAATTGGCCTGTACAGCTCTTACCCAGCCTCAATTAATGGAGATAATGCTCCACTCGCAATGAGCTGCTTCTGCTTTGCCACTTCCCGTGACCTCACTGAGTTTCATGGCACTGGTGGTGACACAAACACATGAGTCCTGTGCCAGGAAAGCCCAGGCCTTGGCTGGGAAACAGGAAAGAGGGAGCAGAGGCATGGCTTTGTGGCCATCCCAGCCAGTCAACAGCAGTGGTGGGCAAGCAGAGGCTCTTCAGTGCAGCCACAGGTGACTTGGGCTGAGCGCAGCAATCAAGAGCTTATTTATCCCAGCTTGGAGTGTCACGCTCTGGTAACCAGGCACTTCTTGTTGCTCATCTCAAAATCCCAATCGAACGCCTTCATTATCACCCAGCAGTGTTTCCTTTGTGGATAACAAGTCATACCGCGAGCATTAATGGAGCGTCGGATGGATTTGTGTTGTGGGATTGTTGTAAGCGCTGATTGAAGTTTTGCCTGTGATTAGGGGACTTAGTCAGGTGTGAGGGAGGGAGTCTCTGCCGCCTCATAAGAGCTGGGTTTGCAGCACCTCTCCGAGGGGTGTTATCGGGGTGTTCCTTACAAAGTCAGCTTAATGAGTTCCATGCATGAGATTCCAAGTTTGCTTTATCCCATCTGGCACCCGTCACTGGCGGTGTGTCACCACCCGCACAGGAACCAAACTCCAGACACTGCCTGGGATTTTAGCAGCTGTCTAGAGGGGTTGGGGTCCTCCCTGTGGGATGCAGACCTCGTTCTGCAGATCTGGACGCAGAGGAGAGGGAAAGGTGTGAGCTCATCTTCTCACCCACTCAAGAACAAGAGAACATTCCAGGGACATGAGAAACATTCTTTCCTTGCTGTGTAGAAGAAACAGGACATCAGGTGGGATAGGAGCTTCTTGTCCAGCAGCTGTTGGGAGTTGGGAGGCAAAGTTGCTCTGCCTCAGCTGAACACTGTGACACTTTCATTTCTTGAGGAGATCAGTCGTGATTCCTTAATTGGGATGAATGTGGAACTGGGGGAGAGGCTGGTGGCACAAGGTATCAATTTTAACAATGAAAAATGATAGGAAGTGGCATCCTCCCTGTCTGGCAGGCTCCCAGCCTCCTCCCCTGCACACCTCATTATCCCGTTCACTGCTTCATCCCCACAACATTCATCCCTAATGATGGTGGAGGGATATTCATTTTCTGGAGTGTTATTTGATTAGGACCAACCCAGCCCCAGTTCCCTCTGGGATGGCAATGGGGAATATTTCCAAGACATTGTGGCTTGCTCAGTCTGGACCGATGGGTACAAGCTGAAGCTGAAGGATATCCAGAAGGATGTCCTGCCTGGTGTGTGTAATGTTTCTAATTCAGCCTTTCCATCAGGGTTTTTGACCAGATTCCCATTTCCTTGGCTCCAGGAGAAACTTTAGCAGTAGAAGGGTGCTCAGACCTGCCAGGGAGTTGCAGAGCTGAGTTGTAGCTTAGGCAGAGAGCTGGGAGGTGCAATAAAATGGCAAAGCTGGGGGTTACACCACAAATGTGTGTCCAGATGATAAATTCATTAAATGACCCTGCAGGCTGTGGGCAGAGGGGGCTGTGAAACTGCTCCTCATCTCCCCGGGGAGCCTCATGCAGGATCTCAGGGCAGCCCCAGACACTGTGGGGTGTCTTTGTGGATCTCCTTTCTCTCCCCAGACTTTCCCCCTGGTTCCCCAGGTCCTCCAGGGGTTCCCATTTGTAGGAGCCCCACGGGCTGGACACTGCCTGTGGCTCCCTGGCCAGCAAGAGGTGCCAATCACAGCTCCTGTGTCCACCGACTCCAGTAATCTCTTCAAAGGCTCTTAACAAGTTAATAAGGATTGATCTGCTTCTCATCAGATCATCTTGGCTGTTCTTAATGAACCTGGGCATTTTCAAGCCTTTCTTTCCCCTTAAAAAATGAGCTTCTAAATAAATACTCTTCTTCCAGTCGATGGGCAGCTGATTCCCTCTCCATTCCCCCAGCCTTAAGGTTTGGATTGAAGGAGGCACCTCTCCGGCTTGGTGGTGGTCACATGTGTTGGTTTTGGAGGGAGGCTTAAGTTAAGCAAATCCTATATTTGCTCTTAAAGGAAGATGGATTTAATTACAATTAACTGTCTCGCTGAGGGGTGGTTTGAGAAAGCCGGCTCAGCCCTGATTTTTCTATCTAAGATTTAGTTGTAAGCCCTGAGAAAACACCCGAATTTTAATTTTCTCCTGGACAGGCTAAGCCTTGAATAGTAAAACTAAAGGTGGGAAAAGCAGTTCAAGAGGAGCCCTCAGAGCAATAAAAATTACTGATTTTTGTCCAAAAAATTATTGCCTTAGGCAGATGGGATAATCCACACTGCTGTCTGTAGCATCGCCAGGAGAGAGTTTTCAGAGTAATGGGGTCTTTGAGAGACCACTGATGGTTCTGGTATAAATGTCCACCTGCTGCTGGAACTCCCTGTTCCCCATTTCACCCGTTCTCAGGGAATCCATAGGGCTGAAGTCCTGCCCTGCCATTGCTGCTCCTGTTTGGTAAATCCCTCATACACATGTTGCCATCTGGTCCCTAATGCTTTGTGTCAGTTTAAGTTTCCCTAAGCTCTTATTGACCATTTCTTGTGTTGTCTGCACACTCCCTAATTCCTCTTCTCCTCTCCCCAGGGATCTGATCCCTGACTTAGGCAAATCCTCATCCTCTTCATTTGTGAACACAGATGCAAAAGTAAATATTGTAAGTGTCGGTGTCAGCTTCTTATCCTCTTCTGCCTCCAATTTCCCTCTGTCAGTCTTATCTGTGCTGGATCCACTTATCTCCCGTGTCTGTATAATGGTCTTTTCCTTCTGTGTCTTTGTAAAAGCCAGGAGATTCTCATCGTTAACTGTCGTTTCTCCTTTAATTATATCCCCGTGTGTTTACCTTCCCCAACCCATGCCCCTGCTTCTAACACATCCCCACTTCTAAGCAGGCGAGTTTGCTTTGTAGCTGACTTTGATTAAAGATCGGAACGTCACAAAATCCCGTGTTCTGGAAACTCAGAACCTGGGGCTGTTTGAAGCTGAATTCTGTGTGGAGCCAGCACTGCTGTGGGCACTGCTGTGATTCCTGGGGTGGGGCACAAGGGAGGTGTGGGACATCACACAGCCCTCGAGTGATGAACTGAGAGAAATCAAGAGGGGATTAATCGCTGAGTGTCTGGATTTTCCTGTCTGTGAGATGGGGAGAGTGATTCCTACAAAGAGTAGGAGTCGTGAGGGCGAAAGCAGGGCAGAGGCAGAGCTGAGCTGCCCTTTCCATAGCGATTTCTTGCGGATGCAGGAGCATTTTGGGACAGGCCACAGCCAAAAGGCACAGGGAGTTTAAGCGAAAACACGAACATCAAACTCCCCAGGTGCTTTGGAGTGTGTTTCTCCATGGAGAACTGCAGCCTGGTGGGTGCTCCCTGCTTTGTGATGACATCAGATCCACCCCAAGCCTCAGGATTTATGGTTTGATCTTGGCTGATGTTATAACCTGGATAAATCGATTTATTTTACCTGGAAGTGCCCCACAATAGTGTTTATTACATAACATTTCCTATCAGCAAAGTGTCTCAGTGTATGATGTACAGCAACACTAAACGCCGGGGTAGCAGGAGGGCCCTGCTTTTTGCAAGCTGTAGCAGTTTGTAATTTCAAGATCAATATGATGATCTGTTTTTTGAATTTTAATGAATAAACTACACTGGTGTTTGTTGTTTACCTGCTTTCTGATTTTTTTAACAAGTGGCTGTAGTGATAATTACCAAAATTCTGTAGTCGCAGAAGGAGGGAGGAGGGCGCGGGGGGAACCTGGATCCTTCAATAACTCTCCAACTGGGCAATTATCTCCATACTGTATGTGCTGCTTTTCTATAAATGTTGAAATTCAGTAATTACCACTAGAGCCAGCCGTGACATTTCGAAAGCAGATACATAACAAATAGGGATGCCATGGAGTCATTAAAATTCAGATATCAAAACAGCTCTCCCTATTCTTCTTTGCATGAATCCATCTCTTTGTTTCATGAAGAATTCAGTTGCCAATTAAATACCTTTTCTTTCCTTTTCCTTTTTTGTGTTTTTTTTATTATTATTATTATTTTTTTTCCCTATTTTCTTTTTGCCTTTGCAAATGAATTATAATCTGCATGAAAGAAGCCGAATTGACAGTCGTGACAGTTGGTGCTTTAGGAAAAAACACGGACGAATTTAGTCCTTCCTGAGGAACCCAGCCAGCACCTCCCCAGCTTTGGAAACGGTGAGGTTCTATTGAAAATCATGGGAGAGAGGGATGTTTTTCCAAGCAATTCCCCTTCTCTCCTTATGGCACCTTTTTTCCTGCTCATCCTAAAAGGAAAAGCATCTTCCAAGGTGTCCAATAACTTTGGGAAACCTCTTTTTGCCTGTCCCATCAGAGCTGTGCTTTCATGGTAGCTCAGTTATCTCCCAAATTGTTATTCCTGCTGCAGTCTCATAGCAATCCCTGGCATCTGGCAGTCGGAGCTTTTTATTAGCTGTTTTTTTAGTGGTTTGGGTTTTTTTGTTTTTTTATTTTTTAACAATGTTGTCTTGTTTACGGGTTTGACTCTTGGAAGACAGGATGTGATGCCTCCCAATCAGTCGCTAATGAAACGGAGGGATTGACAGGCTGGAATTGATCCTTCCTTTGTAATCCAGGAGCAGGCAGACAGGTCTGACTGTGAACCTGTCAGGGGTTGTGTGTAAGACAGGTGTGATGAGGAGCCCGGGCGCTGAAAACAAGGAGAACAGCGCCTTCCAAAACCTCACGAGCAGCAAAACCTGTAGGGTTTCAACTCCTCCCTCCCTGCATCTGAGTGCTGCTCGTGTGCTTTGCCAGGAATGTCGTTTGGAGACACCAGGATGGATTTGTTCAGAGAGGGGCTGGCATGTGGAATGGATCCCGATCCTTAAGCATGGGAAAAGCACCATGAGCCTAAATAGTCACAGTGTCAGAGTCTTGGAATGGTTTGGGTTGAAGAGACTTTAAAGCTCATCCCATCCTCTGCCATTGCAGGGACACTTTCCACTGTCCCAGGGAGCTCCAAGCCCTGTCCAACCTGGCCTTGGACACTGCCAGGGATCCAGGGGCTCTGGGCAGCTGCTCTGTGCCAGGGCCTGCCCACCCTCCCAGAGAACAATTCCTTCCCAATATCCCGTCCAGCCCTGCCCTCTGGCAGTGGTGAGCCATTCCCTGTGTCCTGTCACTCCAGGCCCTTGTAAAGAGTGTCTCTCCATCATTCTTGTCAGCTCCTTCAGGCGCTGGAGGGATGATGAAGGGGCTTGGAGAAGTCCATGCTCCTAAAAACCAGATGTTTTTTGTCTTTTATGGCTTTACTCCACACTTTCTTTGTAGTTTGCCCACAGCAAAGATCTCCTCATGTCTTGGGAAATGCCCGGACCTCTCTATTTCAGGCAAATTATTTATTGCCTCCTTTCTCTAGGAAATCATTCTTCTGGGACAAGGAGATCCCCTTTTGCACGGCACTAAAGGAGGAGCTGCAGTAGCTTGTACAATTTAAGGAGGCCTCAAGTCCATCCTTTGCTTTTCCAGCAGTGGCCAGATTTGCTTTTCTTCCACCAGCTCCTCCACTCAGAGGGAACCTTGGCTAAGGTTTATTCTCGAGCCTGGTGCTTATATATTAAGGTGAATAGGAATAATATTCACTTCAAGGAGAGATGAGGCCCTTGTGTTGACTACATTATCATTTATACGAACAAAAAGAGCTTAAAATGTTAGCATATCCTTTTGAAAACAGAGCTTTGCATCCTATTAGGAGAAGGAAACACAACCTGCGGCGCATTATATTTCCAAGCGCCTGTCAAGAAACACTTACGGCTGTCGCCTGCTCACGGAGCATCCAGCTTGAGGAATAAATTGGGAATAGCTCCCCGAGAGCTGAGCCCCCAGCAAAGGGATGGGAGACGCTGCTCAGTTAAAACCCAGCCAAACACAAGGCTTGGATCTGTGTCGGCTGTAAGCTCAGGGAACTGGGGGGATTGAGAGTTGCAAATGTTTCCTGGTGTGGAGGAGTGGATGAACATATCTCCCAGCTTGGCTTTGGAGGATGGGGGGATTTGGGTGAGATTTCTTCATTTCATGACACTGTGGGTTTCAGCAGTGTGGTTTTTAGCCTGGCTGGAATAGAGAGGAAAAAACAAACTTCTTTTCACCCTTGTGAGTTGGGGAAAATAATATTTCAATATAAAAATTGCTTCCTGCTGGTATCAGGTGGCTGGGGGATTTCAAGGGAATAAGCTGGAAGTCCTTAGTTCCAGGTGGAGAGAGGTGTGCAATATGTATGTAGCATGTGGCTCAGGCAGGTGTGTGACACCTAAACTGTCCATTGGGATTCTGCTTCCCATTCCCTAAATCTGCTCCCCCATCCCCTGCACAAGGCAGTCAGTTCCACCTGCACCAGTTGAAGCAGTCTTTGTTTCAAGAAAAAATTGAGAGAAAGCCTTAAATCTCAAACAGAAAATCTCCAAAAGCCTTTCCCCAAAAAGAGCTTCTGGAGATAAGCTGCTGCTTGGCAATTTGCTGATGTGAACCTGTAGCCCCACTACAGTCTTTGTAGAGCCAAAATCCACCTGGAGGTGAAGAACCAGAATATTCAGGTGCAGAATTGCTGTGTCAGGGTGCTGAGTCTCGTGCTTTGGAGCCTTCTGTAGTTGCATCTTCTGCTATGGAAGGAAGTCCCTCATGTGCCCTTCCCACTCTGCCATCTCTGCTGAGCTGCACGGGGAGGGGGGATGTTCTTCCTGTGCCAACTCAGGAGCATTTTTGGGGTGGGAGGGGATGTGTTGGATCTGCTGAGCTGGAGTTCATTTCCCACAGGAGCTGTCCCAGTGCTGTGCTGCCAGTGGCAGCTGGAAAGGTGCTTATAACACACCCATGTTCTGTTTTGGGCACTGTCTGTCAACACTCTTCACATCCAGGGGCTGGGGTGGGCAAGATCCCAGGAGGGGACACAGCCAGGCCAGCTGACCCACGCTGACCAAAGAGATATTCCAGACCTCCAGTTCAGATCAAAGAGCAAAGGAAGGGATGAGGAACGGGGGGCACCCATTATTTGTATTTGTCCCCTGGAGCAGCTGCTCCATGTGCTGAAGCCCAGCTTCCTAGGAAGTGGCTGAGCATCCTTTGCTGATGGGAAGGAGGGAATAAACCTTATTTTTCTCTTTGCTTGTGTGGGCAGAATTTGGCTTCTGCTTTAGTAAAGTGCCTTATCTCAGCCTGGGAGTTGTTTTCCATCTTATTTTATCTCCCTTGTCCAGATGGAAAGCTGGAGCAGCTCTGTGAGCACCTGGTGTCCAGCCAAGGTCAACCCACCACAGTGGATTGTGAAATCACAGAATCCAGAGGTCTGGGTTAGAAGGGACCTTAAATATCATCTCTTGCCATGGCAAGGACACCTTCCACTGTCCCAGGCTGCTTCACACCCTGTCTGACCTCACCTTGGGCACTGACAGGGATCCAGGGGCAGCCACAGCTGCTCTGGGCACCCTGTGCCAGGGCCTGCCCACCCTGACAAGGAGTAAGTCCCTCTCCAGCTCTCTTGGAGCCCCTTTAGGCCCTGGAAGGGGCTCTGAGCTCTCCCTGGAGCTTTTTCTTCTCCAGGTGAGCACCCCCACCTCTCCTAGCCTGTCCCAGTTCCTGCTGTCTCATCCTGAACAAATGTTTCCTTTCAGGCTGGGATCCCAAACATCCTCATAGAGCAACTTTCCTGAGCTGCAAATCCAGACACTTCTATTTCAGTAAAGGCCCCATGTGTCCCTGCCTGCTGCTGGGCAGGTTCTGGGGATCTCCAGTTGCTGTAGCACTGCAGGGTGTGTTGGCCAGCAGATCCTGGGTGGAGCAGTGGGCATGGATAGGTCCTTCCAGAGCTCCAGTGTGCAAGGGTGCAGGAGATGAGGCAAGGAACTGGTAGCAGACTGGGAGCATCTCCACAGGGATCCGTGTTCCCCCGGTCCTGGCTGTAGGCACATGCCCCAGCTGCCTCCACGAGGGATCAGGTGAAATGAAGATGTCTCACTGTCCTTTCTCATCAACACTGATACATCCGAGATCCCAGTGATAGGCAGAGCACTGTTCCCTCACCTGTCCACTTTGATTAATTTGGTGCCTCATTCCTGGGCTCTGTGAATTTGTCTTGGTTCTGCTCTTCCCCTTGAGGCAGAAGTTTCTCCCCCTCCTTTTAAAAAAACTGCATTTGGCTACAAAGCCCTACCCAGGCTTCACAGAGAGACCTACGGGTGATGATGTGCAAAGTCCCTGTGCATTGGAGAGCACAAAATCCAGCCATGAATCCTCTTTACAAGCCTCCAGAAAGCACTGCTAACACCAATGCTCTGGTCAGAGAACCAGGGAAAGCGCTGCAGCTTCCAGGCACTTCAAACCCGGCGCTATCAGGAGGGCTCTGGGCTCACACAAAGTACTCCCAGCTTTAACACAGAGCAGAGAATAAAAGCTGGAGTCCGTTGGAAAGGTTTCCTGTGTGTGCAGGAAGATAATTTATGGTAATGAGGACAGCACCGAGTTGCTGTAAGTTACAAGAACTTATCACTGCTCTCTGCTGTTGCGGCACATTCCCGGGATTTGGTCTCGCCAAAGCAGCGTGAATAGATTTATTTTGCATTGTTAGACTGTCAAGTCACTGCAGAGCAACAACTTCCAAACGATAACTTGTGCAGCATGCAGGAGTTGGGAATTACACGCTTTTAGTCCCTGCAAAGAGCCAGGGTGGGCTGACAGCTGCTCGGCAGGAGCCTCTTCCCAATCCCTCTCTGTGCTCAGTGCGTATGGTCAGCAGCTAGGCATCAGCTCCCTCCTCCCAACCCCACGCGGCTGTTTTTAAGGATTATATCCATTTATTTCTAGTGGCAGGGCATGCCAGAGATATTGAGGTAGAACCATGGAGAAGAGGGCAGCACCTTTTCCTGATTCCTATGTGATGTTGGTGGGGCTGAGGCTGGTTGGGTTTGGACCAGGGGAAGAGGCTCAGGCAAGGGGAAGTCTTGTGGTGGGACCTCTGGAACATGAGTCCCAGGAGGAGATGCTGAGGGGATTTGGGTTCTTCAGACTGGAGGAAAGGAGGATCAGGGGGGACTTTCTGGTTTTCCACCGCTCCCTGACAGGAGGGGGCAGCCAGGGGGAGGTTGGGCTCTGCTCCCAGGAATAAGTGATAGGATGAGAGTAAATGGCCCCAAGTTGCACCAACGGAGGTTCAGCATAGTTATTAGGAAGAATTTCTTCATAGGAAGAGCAGTTAATCATTGGAGCAGGGAAGCAGAGGACTCATCCAGCCTAGAAGTGTTCAGAAAAACAAGTGGATGTGTCATTTCAAGATACAGTTTACTGGGCCTGGAATTCAACTTGGTTAAAGGTTGGGGCTTGATGATCTTGGAGGTCTTTATCAACCCTCCAGATTCAGTAATTCTGTGATCTCCTCTCCTTGCCTGATGGATCACTGTCTCACTTCCTGGCCTTTGGCTCCTGTTGCTGTCCCTGGCGCCGGAGATTTCAGTGAAATGGTGTTGGGGGTGACTTCAACATGGAAACCACCAAACTCTGGCCCCACAGCCACAGGAGCTGGGGGGTGAGGATGTGGGTGGTGCTTAGTCATGTCACTGGCCACAGCTGTTGGTGACACTGTGGAAATGTCCCCATCACAGGGTGTCCTACAGCAGGACACATGGTCCACCCTTTACACAAACCCCAAGGGCATGGAGAGCATTCCTGTAGGAATGCAGGGGCTCCTCTCAGAAGTGGGATAAAAGGGAAAGAGTGACACATGGAGTCATGGAGATGAAACACATTAAGAAGCTTGGGAGAAGAGCTCAGACTCACATAATTGCTCTTGAGCTTTCATTTGGTCCTGAAAAGGTAAAAATAACATCTGGTCCTACTTGAATATGACTACATTGACTTTTTTTTCCTTTGCTTTGCCTCCCCTGAATATCCACAGAAGCTTATTTCTTCTTGTAGTGGGTGTTGTGCACCAGGTCTGGGCTGAACCTTTTTCTGGATTCCTGCAATTATTGAGTAGGGTGTAACTTCACAGAAACTGGTGTTGCAGTGCCGCCTGCCTTGTGCTGGGGAGGTACAGGCACCAGCTCAGGAATGCAGAGCACCCTGCAATAGCCTCCAGGCCGGAATATTTTGCTATTATTTTTTTAATATTCCACTAGAGTTTGAGACTGTATCAAGAAACTTCTTTTGAAAAGGAAATAAACCCATAAATTATAGCATAGTCTTTGCAGAAAGGCAAAAAGAATACAAGATTGTTTAAACGTATTATTTGCTGACCTTGACAGTTTACTTGTAATGTTATTTAAACATTTGGGTTTGCAGGGCGGGGGTTCTTATTTATTTATTTAATAAGCTGCCAGCTTACAAATTGCAAAACTTTCGCGGCTCCTCTTATCTTCTACAGAACCACTGAGATGGCAAAATATATTCTTGTGTCTCAACAATTCTGCCTGCATTTGCATGAGGAAATTGGAAAGCGAGTTGTTTTCCCTCGTCTGCATGACAATACCCCAAGCACAGTGCAATTCACCCTTTAATTTGGGATAGTTAGCGTGGGAGAAGAATGGGCCCAGCAGTTTGACTCCATTCTCTGGCTGATGTTGTCGTCGTAATTAAAATTGATTTATTAGTAAAGGCAACAAAATCTGTGCTTACCTGTTTATTCAGCACCTTGTGAACCTGCAGAGCACAATAGCCGGGGTCACCGAGGTCAAATCTACTGCAGAGCTGGAGGAGCTTCGCCAAATTGAGTTTTCAGGGAGAGCCTTTAATTAGCGAAACATTTCCAGATGGTTGATGGTGAAATTACCAGACCTAAAATGGGTCCAGGACCTCCACTGGCTCTGCAGGAGCATGACCTGGACTCCATCAGGACATCCTTACAAGGATGCATGCATGGGTTTTGTGGGATAAAACATGCCAGGAGTGACTTAATCCTTGTTGCATTAATTTGGCAGCAGTGGCACATCTCTGCTGATAAGAGCTCAGGGCAGTTAATAAGCACTTGATTGGATTGAGGAATCTCTTGAATGCAGGGAAAACAGCTGAAATGAAGCTGAGATGGAAAGCAGCCCCTGTGGTTTGTTAGGATTTTGTGAAAGGCTGGTGTTTCTGAGGATGGTGGTAATGTTCCAGGTGGAGTCTCCAAACATGAGCTGTGAGCCTTGTGCTCCCAGATTAGTGGGATTTTAGTCAATGTATGGGAAACTACTGCTCACTTTAAAATATTAGTTGTTTTATTGAACCTTAACAAATACAACACAGAACTGAATAAGGAAAAAGGCCAGCACTGGGCAAGCTGATAACCCACAGCCCCCAGCTCAGTCACAAAATGGCTGCTCAACCTTTTATGCCCCTGGTGTTACATCAGGGAACCCTGGCCCCGCCCAAACCTGCCAATCAACTCTTCTTCGTCGTCCATTGGTGGAGACTGCTTTCTTCCAGCTTGATTGGCGGTGAGGCGCTGCCATGCCCCGCCCCCTGGGAACAGCCTTCCCTCCTCCCGAGTGCCCCGTGAGGGCGCCGGCGCAGCTCTGCTCCAGTGTCTGAGGGCCCGAGGCCCTCCCTGGGCAGCCACAGGGGACAGGGGCTGTGGGGAGAGCCGAGGGCGGCCCACAACACACCACAGTAACGGAGCTGTACAGCGAGAAAACTTCCCTCCACGGCCCACAACACACCACAGTAACGGAGCTGTACAGCGAGAAAACTTCCCTCCATGGCCCACAACACACCACAGTAACGGAGCTGTACAGCGAGAAAACTTCCCTCAACACACCCACAATATTCGGCCCTTAATTGCAAGAGCCAATCTTCATATTACCCGTCCATAACAAATGGAAGGAGACGGCCTCAGTGATGGTTTGTCTCAGCTGAAAATGGGTCTTTGAGGAGACCTGCCTGCTAAAAGTGCTCATTTCTTTCTTTTGGCTGTAAAAGGAATCTCAGGTGATGGATTCATCCCTCAGTGTCTGACTCAAGCTATCTGGCCTGCTTGCTCCAAACAGCATCGAAGCTTTTTAGTGCTGAGTGTTTTAAGAGGAATTGAATTCCCCAACTTTGGGGAATTACGTCACTGGATTAATCCTGGAGCTGGAAACAATCTGCTGGGAGTGAGACAGCGCCATCGGAATTATGAAGCTGTTGAGACAACGAGGAGTGTGTTGGACAACTGGTTTGGTCACAAAGGAGCTTTGAAAGGCAGATTTAGGCCGATGCCAAATAGGCTTTCAAAATCCCCCTATTTGCTCTTCAAAATATGCAGGAGCAGAGATTTTATGAGTAATCCTTGTACTTCTTCAACACAAAGAAATATTAATATTAGATAGGGAGCCACTGACTTTGTAAAAGGATAAATAAGGGCAGAAAGATTGAATGGTTGAGAGAACTGTGTAGCAAATGAAAATCCATTTCACTCGCCTTCAACAATCACAGGCCAAGGTTGAAAAAAGGCTGGAGTTTTGGAATGCTTTAAATAAGGGTCACTGAGGAGGAGCAGGAGGAAATAAGTGTTCACATCCTTAATGGCTGCAGTTACCTCGAGTGTGATTTTTTTCCTTGTGCTCAAGTACTGGGGGTGGCATAGATTGAAAGTTATATTATGAGGGGTTGAAGTTTATGATGTGAAAGAGAAAAGATACAGCAGTAAAAAAATAAAACACTTCTGCAGTGCTGCTGCAGAACTGAGGCTCCTAAAAAACACTAATAATACTTGATAAGAATTCTCTTAAAAGAAGAGATTTCTCCAACCTTGGAGTGCCATCCCTGCCCACTGTGGGGGACTGGAACTGGATCATCTTTAAGATTCTTCCCAACCCAAGGCACTCTGTGATTCTGTGATACTGCCAATAGAATGACGGTGAGACATCTATTTTCTGCTCCCATACAAAAACGACTTTTGGGGACATTAGGGGTGTCAGGGAGGGGTGGGCACCTTGTCCCTCCATCCCATGGAAGAGACCCGGAGCTGGGAGTTGCTGCCCACCAGACCCAGCCTGGAAAGGGGAGCTCCCAGTGGAGCTCAGGTGATTCACTGGAAATGCCCAGTGGTTTTGCACACCTCTGTGTAGTCAGCAATGTTTGCCATTTATGATATTTCAGGGGAGACCTGACTTTATAAAGCATTCATGAGCTTGGCCTCCTGGAACACATTTTTTTCCCCTGCTTATTAGGAAATATTCAAATACTGCAAACAAATGTCAGTCTGTAGAATATTCATGAAGTCTCCTGTTCAAGTGGGTCCCCCAAGTTGCTGCTGGCTGGAATACATCAACCTAATGCTGATTGCATACATTTAGGGTTGAATAAAGATATTCCACTAAATAAGTGTGGAATGGCTTTTTCAAGTTCTGAGACTCTGGGAATTGAAAAGGCTCACACAGGTCCCGGTGCCAGGGAGCTGCTAATGGAGGTTGTTTTTCTGTGTGCTTGGCCATCATTTGGAATCGAGGGTGGAATTTATCCCCTCTGGCTCTGCCATCTGAAATTCCTGCCCTAAGGTTTTAGCTGGGTTCCCCTCTTTAGCCAAGAAAGGCAATTTCAGCCTGAAATGCGACAAAATGACAACATTTTGAAACACTGAAAACTTCATTTAAAGACAAATAAAAAAACCCAAACCCCACCCAGAGAAACCCCTTTCTTCAAATGGTTCATTCTTTCATTCAACGTATGCAAACTGTCCTCTGATGGTTCTTGTTTACTTTGGAAATAGCATTTAATTTCAAATGAAGTACTTGGAAATATTTTAACTTACTTTTGTAATACTTCTAAAATACCATTTCATTTCAAAAGAACTCAGGCCTGAAACCAAATTGCCAGAATTGGATGTGCCACCACTTTGAAAATGACTTTGTAAATGCTTTTTGTCTTGGTCAAGCTGAAAATAGTTTTGAAAAAAGAGAAATGATTCAGACAAAATAATGTTACAAGGTGGGAAAACGCTTAGGTGAAAAAACGAAAAGTTTAGGTCTTGGTCTAGCCCTAATTTTTCTCTTTCTTCTGGGTTTGGATAACATACAGAGAGGTGAGAGGCAGGGATACCCTGATCCCAGGGCAGTATTAGGAGGGTGGTTTGGTCTGGCCATCAGAGAGGCACTAAAACCCAGTAGTTGGAAGATGAAAACCGGCCTGCAAACAAAATTTAGTCTAGAAAATAAGCAACACCTTTAACAGAAGCCTAAATAGCTCCTGGCACAAGGAGCTTTTGTCACTGGAGGCGTTTCAGGGCAGACCAGAGGTTCTCCTCACACCCAGGTGTTGTGGTTCATCCAGGTGTTGGCAGGGGAAGCCCTCGTGGTTTGGTGTTTTCTCAGGTTCCTTCCACCCCAAACCATTCCTGCTGAGGCCAGGGGCGGAAATAACTCATCCCAATGGTCCTGTACACCTCAAAAACCCGTGGTAGCCCAGGTAGTCCATGAATGCTGCTGCAAAGCAGATGGATTACAAAAGACTTTTGTGATCCTTTCCTGCAGCCGCCACTTCCTTTTTAGTGCCCATCTTTAGCATGCAAGCCGCGGGGAGAAATAATTACATTTAATAGAAACGAGCTCCCAATGAAGATGTACAGTGCTGTACACAGCGTGCTCCTAATCAACAGCAATGTCAGGCCAAAATAAGAGATGAGAAGGATTAAATTCTCCGAGGTGGGTTGTGTGATTACCCTGCTTTTGTGTGAGGCTGTCTGGAGCCACCACGCTGCAGCTGGAGGCAGGTGTTGGACGGGAGAGACCAACGAGTTGATCAAAAAGAAGGGAATCCCACAATGCTTTTGAGAGACGCTAATTAAAGAGTTTAATCTCAGGTTGTTTGCTGACTGGCACGAGGAGGGGATGGGAGGGGAACTGCCTTTGTTTGGCCACCACAGTCCTGTGTGGAGATGGGCAGGACAGGCTCTCCTGGGGCTCAGGTGGGACCTGTGGGTGGTAGGAAGGCAGGGCAGGTCTCTCTTGCTTGATCCCTACTCCCGTTTTTATCACCATGGCCTCCCTCAGCCGTGGGAGTTCTCTGGAGCCTGCAGTGGGACTGGGGTAAGTTCTTTGCAGTCCCTGTGTTTCCTCCTCCTCCTCCTGGTACTGAAATTCCTCACATAACCACGGCTTATGACCCTGTCCTGCTGAATTTTCATGAGGTGCTTGGCAAGCTGCTGTTCTTCAGCCAGTGCACCTACTCAGAATAAAATCCGAGAGACCTTAAACCTTGCTCTTAATTTTTCACTCCCTGGTAAAATTGCTGCATAAGGATATTTGAAGAAGTCATTGCCCCCTGCGGATATTATCACTTAATCTTTTTTTCCCTCTTAATAAAAGCCTGGCACAAAAGTCACTCGCTGAAAACAACCGTGTCCTGTGCTGCCAGTGCCTCGCTACAGTATTTTTTAAGATCATAGCTCATAACCACAGGGAGAGGTCTCTGCGGAGGGAGTGAGGAGTAACTTTCTGTTTATAGCCATTTACCTTCAACTGTAATGTATTTAAGAAGGAAAATTGCCACTTAGACTTGCAAAGCAAATTGGCTTGTGCTCAGTAATGGCTTTCTAGTGTCTGTCTAGGAAAGGTCATCCTGGAGACTCCTGCACTGCAGAACTCAGTGCTGGTGGCCGGAGGGACATGGCATGGCCTCAGGCTGGCATTTTCTCCAGCTATAAAGACCTCAGCACAAGCCCTCTCATGTTTCCAGGTTTCTCCATCCTCTGCATCCTGGCTGGGATGCAAAGTTGTCCTTGGTGTCTCCTTAGGGACCCCCCAGCCTGGACCCCGCAGTGTGTGTGAGCCAGAGGCACTGAGCTCTGTATCCCCCGTGTCTCCATCTCCCCCACCTGGCAGAGGCATCAGCCCTCGTGTCCCGCTGCAGAGGGCCCGTGTTCCCTTTGGATGTTATTAACCATCGCCGTGGCAACAAATAGAGATGTTGTGTTTGCAGTAGCACCGTTTCACAGGTCCCCGAGGAGTCTTTACCCTTGAGTGCATTTAGTTGATAGCGAAACCAAAGGGAACGTAAAACAAGCAGGTTGGAAAAGAGGCACTGGCCTTTCTCGCTCCAGTCGGGCTCTGAGTGCAAATTATCAGGTGTGGGAATGCAGCTGACTGTCAGGCTGCGTGTAAATCTCCCCCACTTACCCATCCCCACAAGTGTAAAACAGGCAGCATTACCAGCTCCTAACAGCCGCTGCTCTGGCAAGTCTGGCACAGCAATTATCTTAATAACTTCAATAGCAACAGCAGTAATGGGAAATGCAGCTCTGTGTGTGTCTGAGGCATCCTCACCTTTATCAGGGATCAGTCTGGGGCAGCAGCAGGAGGTGGGAGAGAGGTTTTGTTACCACTGCGTGAAGCAAAACCATCTCAGGTAATTGTGGTTTGGACTGTGGACATCAGCCTCCAAATGCAATCCAGAAATCCCTGCTAGGTGCCAAGTGCCTGGTGTTGGACATCTTGGACAAGAGGCTAAAACCTCCCCGAGGGCTGGAAGGAAGGACAGGAGGGTAATGAGGGTGAACAAACCCAGACTCTGACAGACATAATCCTGGGAACAGGGACCAAGTCATGAGGGCAGTGGCAAGAGCTCGGATTTAACAGGAGCCCTTGTGTCAGCACATTAATTGGACAGGAGAAACTTCCAGTGGTCCAGTAATCCATCTTTGCCTCAGGAGACAGCAGCCTGCCCCTGTATCTCCCTCCTCTTAAAGCTGCTTTGCATCCCCCAGCCCTTCCCTGAGTCTTCCTCTCATCCTGCACCATTTCCTTGAACCCGATGAAGTAAAAACTGGCATCACCTCATATTTCCATAATTTTCCTTGCAGTGATGCCCTGATTCCATCTGTCCATCTCAGCCCAAATGACACTCAAAGTACATTTCCTGCAGTGTTCACTGGCAAACTGTGCGATGGCCCCTTCCCTCTTCCATCAATCCATCATCCACAACTCCTTAAAATGATCTCCCTGCTCTTTGGAGCTTGTGGCATCATTAAACTTGAGCACGAGCAGACCCGTGCAGCTGGATTTGGGCTGGAAAGGGGAGATTTGTGAATGATCGCTGAAAAACACTGAGGAAATGTCCTTGTCATCAGGCAGAGGAAGGAGTGTCACAGCAGGGGTTGCTCATGGATCCTGCTAAAGGGATGCCTGGGGCTCATTACAGTGGGAGTGAAACTGGAAGGTCAAAGTGCCATGGGGATGTTTTGGGCTTAAGGGAGAAAAGAAGGAACAAAACGTGTTGGAATTGTCTTTTGTCTCTGGAGATTCCAGGCACGGCAGGCTCAGAGGGCAAACTTCTCCTAGGAGGCATTTCCTGATCCTCCTGTGCAGCGGAATCTTAATCGCGGTGATGTGTGTTGGCACATCTCCCTGTCTGTGATAGAGATTTCAAACCAACATCCTGATGAAAGTTTTCCATTTATTACAGTTAAACTTCCCTGGGCATTGTCTCGTGGCCTGTGCTGGGGTTTTCTTGGGAGGAGAGTGTTGCCTTCTCCCTTCCTGGGGCACAGGAATAAGGAACTTGTGCTGAGAGGGGGAGAAGTTTTATATTTTCTGTTTTGTATTCTCTACTTCCAGAGAGAGGGGGCATTTCCCTTTACCCAGCCTCTTTTTACATCTTGCTTTCTTGTTGCTGTTTATTTTAGGTTTTCCCATATTCCTTTTTCCCTTTAACAGTGAAGTCTCATCATCCCTTGTCAAGTTCGGTTGAGATTCACCAAGAATTTCAAAAGTACTTACAAGACAGCTGATTGATGGACCAACAAGGCTGTCACAACAGCTTAAGGAAATGAGGGTGAAACTAAAGATAATAATTAATGAAATGGATAAGGAGAGAGGCTGGAAGGTTTTCAGCTGCTAGATCCAGTGGGGATCATAAAGGATCCGACACCTGGAGTAGAGACTGTAGAAAATGAGCTGAGAGGTCTTCTGCTGAGAACTGTGAGGCAGACAAAGTCTGACAATGTTTTCATCATCTGCCAAATACATTTTTTAGGGAAAAAAGGCAGAGTATTCCCCTAGAAGACACTTTGATTGATGTACCTGGAGAGCTGTTATACCTTGGTTTCCTCTGCAGATAGGTCTTGGCTACTGGCACCTCTTTTCTGTGATGCAGAGGCTGTCAGAGCTCTTAGGAAGGTGACACAGAGGCTGAGGGAGTCCCAAATTCCCCAGGGATTCATGGAGTAGTGTGAGAGACTGACAGGTACAATCGTGAGGATGGTTAAAAGCAAAGGTGGTTGGATGTCAGATCCTTTTTTTGCCAATTGATTATCTTCTGATCAAGGATGAAGGGCTCTGAGATAGCCAAAGGCAATACAGGTTGTTCTAGCCCCTGCACACTGATGGATCTGAGGTTTGGGGAGACCCCGAGAGGCTGCAGCAGGTCTGAGCTCTGCCTCTTCCAGCCAATCCCTTCCCTGACTGGCTGAGCATCCCCTGCCCCGTGTGGGAGGGCAGCAAGGGCTGAGTCTGCCTTGGACAGCTTAATAGAAACCAGAATATTTTCTCTGCACTTGAAAAGGTGTGGAGCTGCTGGAGCAAGCCCAGAGCAGCCCATGGAGATGCTCCAGGGCTGGAGCCCCTCTGCTCTGGAGCCAGGCTGGGAGAGCTGGGGGTGCTCACCTGGAGAGGAGAAGCTCCAGGGAGAGCTCAGAGCCCTGCCAGGGCCTAAAGGGGCTCCAGGAGAGATGGGGAGGGACTGGGGACAAGGGATGGAGGGACAGGACACAGGGAATGGCTTCCTGCTGCCAGAGGGCAGGGCTGGATGGGAGATTGGGCAGGAATTGTTTCCTGGGAGGGTGAGGAGGCCCTGGCACAGGGTGCTCAGAGCAGCTGTGGATGCCCCTGGATCCCTGGGAGTGCCCAAGGCCAGGCTGGACAGGGTTTGGAACACCCTGGGATAGTGGAAATGTCCCTGAGGTGGAAGACTATGATCTTTAAGGACCCTTCCCAGCCCAAACCATTCTGAGATTCTGTGATTTGTGCATGTCCCAAGGGCTGGGAAGCGAGGGCTCTTGTGGGCAAGAACAGAGGTGAAGCAGCAGAGCTCAGGTAAACGTGTGGGAATGAGATGGACTGGCTGGGGATGGCCCAGGAAGATGCCAGAAGCAGGACAGTCCTGTTTGGGGCTCAGATGTACACATGGGAGTGTTTTGCTCTGGCTGTTTTGGCTTTGATTTTCCCTGAAACACTGATGAATTCTTTTGGTTTCTGGGAGGCCAGATGGGAATCCCAAACCCTTGGCCAAGTTTTGCAGGAGGAGCCTTCTGCCCTGGCCGTGCTGCACAGCCCAGCCTGGTGCTGCCTGATGAGCATGACACAGCCTTTACACTCGACACCTGTGTTTATAAATATGGAGGAATTGTCTCAAGCTGGTCAAAACACAATTATTTCATTTTCTTCCCCATTCAGGATTGTTGTTGTTTAGGAATAAATTGCCGCTGCTGATTTACAGGATCAACAAGGACAGCATGAAATGGGCTCAGTGAAGTGATTTTGAATTTCCACTACAATTACTCTTCTCTTCAACCATATGATTCCCTTTTGCTCACATGCACCAGCCAGGGCCGGGTTTGTTTTCTGGCTGCTGCCCTGGGAGCTCTGCCTGCCCTCGCTGTGCAGCAGCCCCAGGCTGAGCCTGCACAAACAAACCTGAAGTGCTAAATTGCACTTTATTCAAGGAAGCTGGCAGAGAAGGTGCATCCCAAAATCCCACTGCACTGGTGCCCAGGGATGGTGATTCTCTGGCTTCAGCAGTGAAGTCAAGAGTAAAGACCCTGCATTTGTTATGCTGGTGTTGTGTGTACCTACTGAGTAAATTCCTCCTCTTCTTGTCGCTCAGTTTCTCTCCCGGTCCACCCTGGGTGAGGTCTCCTGACTCCACACTGAGCTCCTCACGAATCCCATGTGCTTCTCTGGGTGAAGCAAGGCTCTGTGAGCTCACACAGATGGGTGACACTTTGTGTGTCACCATTAAAACTCTCTGTGGCCTGAGAAGCCCCAGAGAAGGGGCTGCAGATTTGGTAGAAATTCATCTCCCAGGGCCCTGTGTGGCCTCCAGCTCATTCAGTGTGCCCAGGGTCACACCTGGGGATGGGCTAAAAATTCCATGGTCAGGATGGCAAGTGAGGAATGCTCTCATGGGTCTGTGCATCACTTGGAGTAAAGGGGCAATTTAAGTGAGCAGAGAAATAATTTGTAGGAATTCAGCTTTCCCTGCTGCTTCTTGGATTGGTTGGGTGTTGGAGAAGGAAGCAACCATTGCCTTTAAGCTCTGTTTGTTCCTTTACATCTCTTACTCCCCTTAAGTCTTTCCTTCCCCTTTACCAATGTCTACAGGAGCCCTGTGGAATCCCAGAATGGTTTGGGTTGGATGGAAACTTAAAGCTCATCCAATCCCACCCTCTGCCGTGGGCAGGGACATTTCCATTAGACCAGGCTGCTCCAAATCCTGTCCAAGGTGGCCCTGGAGCCCAAAGCCACTCTCCTGACTCTCCCATGACACTGGGATGTTTGGATGGTGCTGCTAATTCAGGACTATTGTCCCCTCGTGCATTGTTTAATGAAAGAAGTGTGCTGGGGACCCGAAGTTATTAACAAACCCTGAGCTCTGGTAACAGCACGAACACAAACCCACGCCAGCGATGCTGAGCTCTAAATAGTCTAATAAATGTGAACATCTTGGGTAATGTGATTTATTATTGACAGGATGAATAGGAAAATAATAAAACAATGTAATGATTCTGCAAGAAAAGTGAGGGGGGGTTATTATTATTCATACTTGGAAGGGTATTTACAAGGCAGGAATGAGGTCAGACTTTGTAAGAGAGCCACGGATGCCAGATCTCAACCTCATGCACATGAGGAGATGTAATCCCCCTCCTGCAAGTTCATTTGCGTGGGGAATTGTGCTCCCAGTTTCATTAGCACTAGCAGACCCTGCCTGTGTCTGAGTGGCTCTGGGGATATTGCGGTGCCGGGTGCGATGGAGAGCTGAAGCTGCACATCCTGACAGGGAAGTCTCTTTTCCACGCCTGGCAAAGGGAGTGATGGGGCTTGGAGTGGGGTTTGTTGGTTTATCTCAGGCTAAGAGATGGGACTTGAGGGGCTGGGGCTGGAAAAGATGGATATCCAAAATGCTGCAGTGGTTTTGGTGAGAGGGAAACTGAGGCACAAAGGGTGGTGCAGCCGATCTGGGATGGGGCTGTCAGCAGAACTTGGGGCTCCGTCCAGGGATGGTCCATCAGGACACAGCTGGCATGGGATGCTAACAGAGATCCTGAGGGACAGCCTGGCACAGGTGTTAGCAGGGCACTGCTACTGGCACTGGCACCCCAACACACTCTTCTCCTTCCCTACCAGTCACCCTGCCAGTTTCCAAAGGTCCTGCTGTTTTCCCAGAGATAACTGAACCCATCATCTTCCCTCTGTAGTGCCTGGTGCATCTAGAAACTGCGGGAACAGCTGGAGCTGGGCTGGGGAGATTTAGTTTTAATTTAGGGAAAGGTTCTTCCCCCAGAGGGTGCTGGCACTGCCCAGGCTCCCCAGGGAATGGGCACAGCCCCGAGGCTGTCAGAGCTCCAGGAGCCTTTGGACAGTGCTCCAGGAATGCCCAGGGTGGGATTGTTGGGGGTCTGTGCAGGGCCAGGGCTTGGACTGGATGATCCTCATGGGGCCCTTTCTCAGTCAGGATATTCCATAATTCTCTGATTCCAGGTAAATGTTCCATCTGTGGTTTTATTTAGCATTCTGTTTCTTGCCCCACGCAGCAGCACTTCCCGCAGGCAGGACTAAGCATCCCTCATTTTCCTCTTTACTTTACATCAGCCCAGCTCCACTCCAAGCCCAATTGGATTTTTCATTACTGTGGCAGGTTACGATCCTTTGGATACTTTTCCTGTAATTTTCGTGTTTTCCTTTTAATATTTCTCATGAGATTGAAAGCTTGGGATAAGAGGTGGGAAGCTTTTGCTCAGCACGTTAGAGAGGAACCTCTGGAATTTGAATGAGGTGAGAGATGCCAGGGCTGGTGGCTGTGGAGATGAGGGGAGGTGATGGAGCTGAGCTGGGGAAGCTGCAGCACACGAAGAGCATCCACAAAAACAGCATTTCTTAAGGCCCAGCAGTGCTAAATCTCTGTGCCTCTCTGACAGCTTCTACTGCCATCAACATCTCCCATGTTTTTCAGCGAAGTAATTCTTTTAGATGCTTCAAATATAGATAGATTTTTGTGTATAGAGGGGTTTTTTTATTTATATAAATATATATATATCTACTGTCAGCTGGTATTACAAAGAGCATAAAGCACATCTCCAGCTCCCGCATGTTCAGCTTGGTTGGGATGATGTCGCAGGAATGAGAGGACAAATGAGCCAAACCCCAACATTTCCCCTCGGTGGGGGACACCTGGGGGGTCCTGCTGTTTGAATGGCTCTGGGATGCTGCTGGTGGCTGTGGGATTTCAGGTAATTCCTCATGCTTTGGTAGGGAATATGTGTAACTCAGAATTTATGGCCCCTTATTTCCCTCTGTATGAGAAAAAAAGCACTCTGGGCTTTTTTCTCGAATTACTTTGCCTGGAGACTGCCAGCTTCTCTGCCTGCATCCCTTTGGGAAGCAGGGGTTTGTGGAACTCCTTTTTATCAGCAAATTAGATAATGGCAATTATCTTGATGATCTTTAAGGTCCCAGCCCAGCCCATTCTACGGTTCCACGATCTTACTTTTGTGTCATTAAATGCTGGCAATGACTCTCAGCTTCCCCCACCTCCTGTGGCAGAGAACATCATTTCACTTGGCTGCAGAGCCCCAGCCACAGAGGGATACGGTGTCGGTCCGCAGGAAATCTCAGCCATGGGACCCAGATATTGCATTTAGATGTAGTTGCTTTCATTAACTCCCTATTTTATAGCACTCATCAGTCTTTCTCCCCTGCCAGAAAGTCTCCAATGTACTGAGGAATATTCAGGCCTCTTTTGGCAAGCGTCAGAGATAAGTGGATAATAAAACACACCTTGAAAATATTCTCCATCCTATTATTAGCCACTTTCTTATTATACTTGCAAAGAAAAAATTTCAGTTATAAAGCAGCACACTCCTCTATATTGTCAGTCCATCGTGCTCAGACACTCTCAAAGAAAGTCTTTCAATAATATTCTCACTATTGTTTGTTGATTGGCTCTATTAATCACTTTTCACAGCCTCAGCTACACATTTCCATGAGCGTGCACAGTTTAAACCCCCCTCCCTCCCCACAGCCTCCTTTTATGCTCCCATGAAACTTTGAGGATGCCTAAACCCCTGCTTCAGCAGGAATGAGAGGAGACAGATCTGCAAAGCTGCCTGCTCTCCTTTTAGCAAGAACAAAAGCTCCCTGGAATAGCAACTGTTATTTACTCATCTCTCATCAGCAGATTTGACCTAATTTTGCTCTTCCCATGCCTTTGTTTCAAACACCTGGCTGCGGCATCACCAGCGGATCCGGCTCTTTTGCAGCGGCTGGATTTGCTGGGTGGGGGAGGCTGGCTCCTGCTGGAGAAGCTGAGCCTGCTGGCCTGGAGCAGCCCTGCAGAGCAGCCCCCAGCAGTTTGCTTTTGGGGAGCCTTTCCTTGGCACCCCGATGTGCCCGCAGTGGGTGCTGGGCAGCAGTGACCACTCAGCCTCTGGCACAACTCTGCAAGTCGAGCTGGACTCAGGTGAGGGCACCTGCTGGGGTCTGGTGTGTCTCTTGAGACACGTGTCCCACGTCCTGGCCAGCCCTGGCCCTGGAGCTGCAGTGAAGGTTCAGTTCTGTGTCCTGGGATACGTCCCCCATCCTGTGGGTCATTGCCCAGCAGAAGTGTGGACAGTGGGGATAAATAAAGAGAAGTCTCTTATAGGGAACTTCAGCTGGGGTTTATTCAGCCCACACAGGACTTGTTCACACCCAGAGTTAGCCCACAACAGCGGGGTTCCTCTCTGGACAGCACCTTACAAACAGGGGAGGAGCAGGGGTCAGGGGACAGCTTGGAACCAATCCAGGGTGGGAAGAGTGTGACTCTGAACATAAATGACAAATATTATAACAAATCAATAAAGCAAGGGAGGGGACAACCAGGACCCTGTCCAATCACTCAATGCCCTCATTGGAACTGTCTGGACATCAGGGCGAGGCTTTGAGGTGATGGACTGGGCCCAGGAGTTATGTAACTTATGACTGACAAGGGGGAAACCATGAAGGGGTTGAACATAGGGGTACATTATAAAAACAGTATAAAAGCAAGGAATAAATACATACAGAAAACTGATAAAACAAAAAAACACATCACTGCAGGCACCTGCTGCCCATCTGCTCCTAAAAATACACCCAGACCATGATTTGCAGAGATCCCAGCTCAGGTGAGGGCTCAGTGCCCACTGGTGGGCACCCACCAGGTTGTGTTTGCAGCAGCCCCTGGGGCAGGAGCTCTGACTTCACCTCGAAAGCTGCCCCGAGGAGCTCAGCCACAGATTTGTCCTGGCTTTCCATTTAAAATAGCCTCCAGCCCTCCTGTGCCAGTGAGGAGGCTGCAGGAAGGGAGATGCACTGATGAGAAATGCAGGGGCCCGAAATTCATTTTTCAAAGACGGCAGCAAAGCCAGTGATTTATCTGCTGTCACCGCGGTCCGAGCAAACCTGCCCCACCAGGTGAGCGATGCAGGAAAGGTAACTCAGCAAACACAAAATACAACCAAGTCCTGTCAAGCTTCCTCACCTAGAGATGACTTTTATTTTCAGATCTGAATGTAATTAACAGCACTGACTTGAGAAAAGTAATGAACTCTCTCCCATGCGGTCTCTGGGATCTCTTAGCCAACTTCCCGTGCTCTTTGCCTCATGCATTCCCCATCAGTTTTCCCTCTGTCATCTCTGATTTATTACCTTCAGAGCAGGATCTTCATCCCCAGGGCTCAGCAGCTCCGAACTGGCTAAGAGAGACCTTTGGTGTCATTGGGACAGATCCACTCAGGCAGTGTTACAGTTTTTGGAAGTTTTGGGTCCCTTGAGGCACTCATCCATCCTTTAGCCAGCCTTCTCCAGGGTTAGCTGGCTACAGACATTTGCAGCAGATGTTTTAGCTCTTTAGTAAAGTTGTGTGCCATGGAAGCCACCTCTCCCTCCCTTCATCCATTTGGGAACCACGGGGCATTCCAGCCTCCACTGCTTCACCACCCGTTTGTGTGGGGCAGCCACAGCCCCATCTGACACAGTCAGGGCCATGGGAAAAGCCAACCAGGAACCTGGGAAAGCAGCACAGCCAGGGTGCAGGGAGGATTGGATTTATTTATATATACTTACTTGTTATTTTTATATATATTATTTATATATATATATCATTAATAGAGTGTTTAATAATATATATAATTATTATATATTATATAACATGTTTATATATCAGTAACACATATATACTATATTCTTAGTTTGTTATTTATATATATATATTATACTTATTTATTTCTATGTACTTATAATGCAGTATATATTTATATACTGTCCTTTCAAACCACAGGGTCTGAGGTGTTTGTGCAGCCGAGGCTCAGAAAGGAGCAGTTCAGCCAGGGAGAGGAAGGCTAATGGAGGCTGGGGAGTGACCCTGCTCAACAGTTTGTGTGTGCACATAAATCCTGCCATGCAGGGAGGTCCCGCCTTGTGGGAGGTGAATCCTGCCTCGGTGGTTTTGGATCTGCAGGGTTTGTACTAATGGCAGGCTCAGCACAGGCTTTGTCCTCTATGCCCATGGTCCTTCCAGAGGCATGAAAGCTTTTTGCGAGGCATCCCTGGGAATGGTGTGTCCCCGAGGTGAGGAGGTGAGCCCGGCTGGGAGGAGGTTGGCACATCTAATGCACAGCCCTGAAGGGAAGTCCAAGGTGTGACTGTGCTCTTGTCGAGTTGTAGGAGCCATGGAGAGATCCAGGGTGTTTGGAGGTCGTGGCCAGTGTAAAGGGTTTTAGTATTAAAGGTATTTTTCAGTTGGTCCCTGCTGCTGGAATTAGGGTGTGACACTCAGAAATCCAGGTTAGCGTCTCCTGCTGGCTGCATCTCCTGTGCCTAGGGAGATCGTGGAGTCTCTGTCTCTGTCTCTGGAGATATTTAAAACCCACCTGGATGTGTTCTTGTGTCACCTGCTCTCTGTGACTGCCTCAGAGCAGTGTCCAGAGATCCCTTCCAACCCCAACTGTTCTGGGATTATGCGATTCCCAGAGCGAGGCAGACAGACCAGCTGAAAGTCTCACTGGAAAATAAATTATTTAGTGCACCCTCAAATAAAACCAGGGGTCTTTGCTCTCATATTGTTACAGTTTTCTAATAAAGGTGCCAAGAAACTGTTCTGCCTGGGGGGTCACTGCTGGTGCACAGAGATCACTCACCCTCCAGGCAGATTGGGAGGGAGCTGCAGGAGCTGGGGCTGCCAACCTCACTGGGTCATCCCTGGTCAACAGCTTAGCTGGGAAATCAATCACAAAGCTCAAGATGCTGTCAAATAAGGCTGGTAATTCCCTCTGTTGTACCCAGCAAATAATGGGAGGGTTTATACATCCATGTTGGGCTTTTTCAACCAAAATTGAGAAAGTAATCACCTGACTGTGTACGGCTTGAAGTAAATTTCCAGAAGCTTGAAAGTGCAGGCCACAGGCTCTGCTCAAATTTTATATTATTTTAACTACAGTGATTTTCCCTCAATCCCCTTTTTTTTTTTTTTTTTTTTTTTTTTTTTTTTTATATTGGGTGGTTTTGGATGGCTGAGTCGTTCTTGACCTCCTGCCTCGAATTCTCATGGTTTGTTACTGCTCGTCGTTAAAGAGCCACTGTGCTCTACACCAGAATCGATGCAGCTCAGGCCCAGGGAAATGAATCCTGTAGCCAGTCAATTCTAATCACTTTGGGACCCTTCTGAGTGCAGGGAAGTTCTATAAATGCAAGCAGGACAGGGAGATGCATGAGCTCTTTGCAAGTGCCCAACAGGCGTGCACAGTGATTGCTCTTGAAAACCTTTCAGCTGAGGTTTGGCTTCATTATTAAAATTATTTCAGAAGTTTCCCAAAACCACCTTTCTTCCTCCTTGGTGCCAGCACAACCTGGGATTGGACTGGGCTGTTATAATGCCACAAATCTGGTTATTCCATTTAATTGTATCTGCTGAAAGGTGCCTGAAGAAGGAACAGGTCCATGTAGACCCTACTGGGATTTAATAGAAACTCTAGTTTTGTGGTCTGACTCTCTCTGTTTTCCTTTTTTCTTGCTGTGTTGGGTGCAAAGCCTGTGCTGAAGTTTGGGTTCCCAAAGCTGATTTTGGGTCTTTATTGCCCTACTCAGTCAAAAATCTGGAGCAGCCTTGCAGTGCCCCATAACCTTTGACAAAAAGGGCCTGGAGTGACAGGACAAGAGGGAAAGGCTTTAAGATGAGAGAGGGATAAATGGGATTTTTGGAAGAAGTGCTTCCCTGTCAGGATGGTGAGACCCTGGCACAGGGTGCCCAGAGAAGGTGTGGCTGCCCCATCCCTGGCAGTGTCCAAGGCCAGGTTGGAGGGGGTTGGAGACCCTGGGATAGTGGGAGGTGTCCCTGCCCATGGCAAGGTCGTGGAATGAGATGTTCTTTAAGGTCCTTTCCAACCCAAACCACTCTGGGATTCTGTGCTGAATTTTGTGAGGTACCTGCTAATTTATTAACGCTCCACTCACTTTTATTAATGCTCCTAATGTGCCACTGACAGAGCCAGGACTTTGGGAGAGGGGATTGTTGTTATCTAAAGGAAAGGTTATATTTTACTCTGAAAGGCAACACAAACCAGCGCGAGACTCGCGATAAATCATGTGCTCAACATCACCCGGCTGCGATGGAAATTAATGGGAGTTGCAAGGCAAAATTCCCCATCATCTCTTGCAAATCTCAACTGGAGTTTGTGTTCTCAGCCTCACTGCTGTGTGCAGCCCATGCTCGCACGCTTATTCTTCATGGAGAAAGGGCCCTCCAGCAGCCTGTAAAGTTTATGATGAGATGGAACCAACCGGAGCTAAACTGTGAGCTTTTTGTCAGCGCCAAACGCAGCCACTGCGGGGCTCGGCGGGGACTGTTGGCTGTGAGAGGGAAGCAGAGAAAAAGCAGCAGAGTCTTCAGTCACTCACAAAATATGCAGAGCTGGTTCGGAGCGAGGCAATAACCTTGGAGTTGCTCTCCCGACTCTAATAACCCAAATGTTCAAGGCACTGGGTTGTAGCTCATCAGGAACGGAGCTCCTCCAGCTCAGCGTGCTCAGCACCACACCGGAGCACCGGAACTGGGAAAGGTCCTTAATGAAGCATTAATTCATCCAGCACCCCTGCCGGGCCTGCTGCTCACAGAGGAGGCCACACGGTGTGTCTGCTGCAGGAACCTCTCTTGCTTTTCCTTTTCCTTCTCTTTTTTTGTTTTGTTTTTAGGAAGGTACCGTCTTTGCAGGTAACAAATTCAGCCCAGGTGGCAAATCACCAGATCCTGCCATGCCCTTGGCTGCTGTAAAAAATTTAAGACGTCAAGTTCTGTGAAACTGCCTGTAATGAACCATCCCCTCGTTACCTGCAAGGAACACGATGTGGGAGGCTGCTCTCCCTGGCACACGTGCACACTCCCTCTTCTGGAGTTATCTCACAGCAGTGTTGGGGCTTTTAAAACCACTTTGATTTCTTCTCTCCGAACGTAGCTTCTGCTCAGTTTTCTTAAAACTTAAAGAGAACATAAAGGATCTTACTGCCAGAAGCATCACATCTCAAATTCCATGGAGATACTTTTCTATTTATCATAGTTTTCTGTGGGCTTTTTGAACCCTGGTGGTGCAACAGACAATGAAAAGGCCAAGGAAAAATGCCTAGAAATACAGTGAGGAGAAGAAATCATAGAATCATTGAATCCTGGAATGATTTAGGTTGGAAGGGAATTTAAAGCTCATCCTGTCCCACCCCCTGCCATGGGCAGGGAAAACTTCCACTACACCAGGTTGCCCCAAGTCCCATCCAACCTGGCCTTGGAAAATTCCAAGGATCCAGGGGCAGCCACAGCTTTTCTGGGAAATGTCTGCCAGGGCCTTCCCACTCTCCCAGCCAAGTATTCCTTCTCAATATCCCATCTAACCCTGCTCTCTGGCAGTGGGAAGCCATTCCCCTCTGTCCTGTCACTCCATTCCTTGTCCACCATCTCTCCCCATCTTTCTTGTCAGTTCCTTCATGCCCTGCAGTGCCACAGTTCACTTCCCCCAAAGCTTCTCCTCTCCAGGTGAACACCCCCAGCTCTCCCAGCCTTTCCTCCCAGCAGAGCTGCTCCATCCCTCTGACCATCCTGGTGGCTCCAGCAGCTCCAGGTCCTGTCTGTGCTGGGCCCCCCGAGCTGGAGGCAGCTCTGCAGGTGGGGTCTCACCTGAGGGGGCAGAGGGGCACAATCCCCCCTCCCCTGCTGCCCCCGCTGGGGACCAGCCCAGCACAGGGGGGTTTGGGCCAGGGCCTGTCCAGCTCTCACCCACCAGCACCAAAGTGCTTCTCCCAGAGCTGCTCTCCAGCCCTTCATCCCCAGCCTGGGTTGATCCTGGGGATTGCCCTGATCCAGGTGCAGCACCTGCCCTTGGCCTTGTTGAGCCTCATGAGATTCCCCAAGGCCACATCTTGAGACTGTTGAGGTCAGGGCAAGGATGGAGGGTCTTGGCATCTGCTCTGTTCAGTTTCTGTTACCAAAATCAGTTTGGAGGGGAACCAGTTTTGTGTTTCTGGGGTTTCTTTTCTCATCTCTCCCCGGTAAGGACACTGTGTACGTGTGGTGGAGATCGCTGAGTAAACGGCAGCATATGGGATTAGGATTTCTCCCTTTAATAATGGTTGTGCTGATAGCAGATTGTGTTCTCTTTTTTTTCCCCCTCTCCCACAGAAAGTAAGCTGGGGGTTTTTTTAGCATGGGCTTTTCAGCAGGAGCTGTCTGTTTTCCATCAAACATTTGAGTGTAGCAAAGAAAGAACATATTGCTAATTTTGGCCAATATCTGATGGCTCGTTTTTAGACGAAGCACTCCTTGCTTTTCAGACCCACCAGCTTGGAGCATAAAAAGGGACTGTGGTGAAATCCTCAGTGCCTCCATTGTGCTCTGCTGCACTTTCTCATAGAAGTGAATTTCCCAATGAGCTGTAAACCTCCATTCCTGTTCCCCTCCATGAATTATCTGGTGCTATTCCAGCACCTCGTGGCAGAGCTCAGGCAGTGAATAGGCACTGTCATGAAACACTCCAGAGCTGTAATTAATAGCTCAACCTGCAGAAAGAGCTTAAATTTAGAGCTGCAAACTCTTGTGATTCTCTGCCTGGAGCAGGGAAGGACTTCTCCCCGTGTCTGCTGGGTGACCTGTGCATGCAGCTTGGCTTTTCTTCAAGATACAGATAAGTATTTGTGCCAACTCACAGCCAGAAAATGCCAAGGAATTCCATTTAGATTCAAGGAATATGAGGACTTTAAAAGGAGCAGCCAGGGAATATGATTCCAGGGTAGAAGTTAGGAGGATGAGGGGATACAGGGATATAGGACGGCTTTTGTTTTATTCTGTTGGGAAAATGAACTGGTTTTCCTAAGAGCTGGGAAGGGGCCACAATGGGAAGTGCCCATGGACTCATCAAACACAGCTCTGTTTGGTCAGAAATGTGGTGTCTCACCTGTGCCAGCCTCATCCTCAGTCCCAGCCCTGCCCATGTCCCCACAGAGTGAGGAGCCGTCCCTGCCTCTGGCTTTTGCACCACGAGAGCAGCAAGGAGATAAAAGTGCCCACTGTTCCTTGGGAGGTGGTGTGTGGAGCCCAGAGACCCCTTCCACTGAAGGAAACAATAAATCTCAGCTCTGGAGCTTGCTGGAGCACACCTGGTTTGCTGTCCCCTGCCTGTGCTTTGCCCTGGCCCCATCCCCGTTGTCTGCTCATCCTGAATTGCACAGGAAACATTCATGTGGGAAAATAATCCTCTCACCAGGCCAGCTGAGAAAAACAGCTATAATTAAAAACAATGATGCACTGGGTTTCGAGCAGTGGTCTTTATTTCCCGTCAGGCTGCCAAAGACCAGGCCAATTAATCTGTTACAGGTGGGAGTTTATTTTAATATTGTGTTGAAAGTCAACCAGGCTGTTTGGCTTCATTTTCCACCATCTGACTTGGTCCTCCTGCCCTCTTGCCTTCATTAGTGGGAGACAGTAAAGAAAATTACAGTCTATCCCACTCAAGGCAGCTGCGCTGGGAGGGTTTTTAAAAAGACAGAAGTAAATACCAGTGACCTGGCAATTACTGGAGCATTGTTTATTCCAGTGCTAAATGCAGAAGCCACAAACCTGTTAAACTGTAGGAACATGGAAACCCATTATAAGGAAGATTAAAGCAGCTAGCCTTTGAAATAAGACTTTGTTTTGTTTCAAGGTGATGCACACAGGATTATTTCTTTCTTCCCGATGCTTTTAACTCTCCCCTCTGTGGCATCACACGTAATTCACACAGAGGCATGCTCGATGTGTGGAGGGACATTCCCAGACAATTAGCTTGAAATAACCTTCCCTGGCTGCAGCCTCGGGTTGGAATACCCTGAACTGGATAATATTACCTGGGTTTACAAAGCAGTTCATTAGTGGGCAAACCCAGGGTGATGGTGGATCTGGTGGCCGGGAGAGATGGGCCGAGGAGCAGATCCTGTTTGCCTCAGAAATCTCCTTCAGCTGCAGGAGTGGGAGGTGAATCCTGGAAAACAATGAAGCGGAATTTATTCTGACTTAAGTACCTTTTTAATGCTCAAATGCATGAATTATCTTCCCGTTAATTGGAGGATTTGAAATATCAGTGAGCATATGCAGAGCCTTACCTCGGCTGTTCCCTGGGAAAGGGTAAAGGCGGAAAGGGCCTTGCAGGGAGATGGGAGATGCAGGGAGATGGGGAATGCAGGGAGATGGAGGAATGAAGGGAAATGGGAGATGCAGGGAGATGGGGGATGCAGGGAGATGGAAGATGCAGGGAGATGGGGGATGCAGGGAGATGGAGGATACAGGGAGATGGGGGATGCAGGGAGATGGAGGATACAGGGAGATGGGGGATGCAGGGATTTGGGGGATGCAGGGAGATGGGGGATGCAGGGAGATGGGAGATGCAGGGACAGCTCCACCAGGGCTGCCACGGTGGGAGGCTGGGCCAGGAGAGGCTGTGGTGTGCAATGATGCAGTGCTTGTGCTCTCGGCCTCCCCAGCAACTCTCCACCAGGCTGGGGATCTCTGAGGCCGGGGAAATGCCTGGGAAAAGTCACCCCTTCCTCCAGGGCGAGCAGGGGCCCTGCTGTCTGCTGCGAGCTCTGCAGAGGGAAGTGTGGCTCCAGCAGTGCAGCTGCTAGGAAAGCTCACCTGCGGGTTTAAGGGGGCTTGTTTCTGAGAGAGAAGAGCAGGGTTTGCCTCACCCTTACCTTACCTTTGTGTAGAAAGCCTTTCATTCAAGCTCCTGCTAAGGCTTTGTTGCTTTGTCTGCTGGGAGGAAAGGGAAACCTTCGTCCCTCCCTGAGCATCCTCCTCACAAAGCCCTGCTCCTCCTCCCTGCCAAAGGAGCTGCTTCCCGTGGCCAGAGCTGATCGTTTCCCTCTGTTCCCTTTGCTGTGGATGTGTAGCACTCCTGCCTTTCCCTGATCTGGAGACAGCCCAGGAGCATTTCCCCATCCACTACTCTTTCATTACTCAATTTATCTGTTCGGTGGCTGCAGTGAGAATTAGTAATTAGCAGTGCCCTAATCCTCAGTAGCTCACTTGATTTGACTGGAGTCAGGGCCAGATTTTAATCTTGGTTGTAGTGGTGTAAATCCTCAGTCAGCTTCAGTGGAGTCAACCCAGGCTTTATAACAGTGTGAACAAGATAAGAGTCCTCTGTGTCCCTTCCTCCACCCGAGCCCTTGGAGAGACTAAGTCAATATCTACCCCCACCCTCATAAATCTGTATGAACTTGGCCAGTATTCCCCTAGGGAATGCAAATCAAGATGGGATTTTTTTTTTCCCCTTTCATTTCAACAGGACTATCTCAGGAAAATATAAATCTAAGTATTAACTTGAGCTGCCAGCCCAGAAAGTCATAAAATGAGGGAAAATGGTTCTGACATACCGTTAACTGGGAGTGCTCCCCAAAAGAAAAGAGGAGCTGAGGTTGGAGGGGGGAACAGCTGGCAGTGGTGATAAGGCTCTGCTGGAGCTGGGGGTGTGCAGCTGCACCTACTGCTGCTGAGGCTGGCTGGAGCAGTAGTTAAAATGCTGCTTTAACCAGCTGGAGGGATGCTTAGATGGGCTCTTCCTGCAGGAATCTGCCCGTGGGACCTGGATGTGTCACAGGAGAGGTGAGGAGCAGGAGGTCACCCGTGGGTGTGGTGGCTTTCAGAGGGAAGTGCTCCCAGGTTATGCTGGAGCCTGGAGTGGGATGGTGACAGAGCATTCTGGCTCAGCTGAAGTCCCAAAGAGAAGGATGTCTTAGGAGGAAAGGTGGAGGGCAGCTCATGGAGCAGGGACAAGGAGAGACCAATCACACCTAAGTCTTCCACAGATGGTCCTTCCAGTGAAGCATTGATGTCCTGAAGCTCTGACCAGCTCCATTATCTGGTGCTGCCATCCACGTTCGGATTTAATAACACAACAGGAATTAGCATGTCCAGGCAAGGCATTGAAAAGTACCTTGGTTTGTTTATTAAAGAGCACATTTCTCCCCAGATCTCCAGCTGACAGAGCCCTTGGAAGGTTAAGTGCTTGCATCCCAGTTCATATTTCCTTGCTCCTTATAAAAAAAATTACCCAATTCATTCAAGTCATGGATTTTTCTGCAGCTGAAGCAGTTTCCCGGAGGAAGTTGTCATGCAGGCTCACAGTTATGGAAATGCCAGAGTTATTTCTGACACCAGTAAATAATAGTTCTCTATGCACTGACACTGTTTTCTTACCTTACCAGGCTGGGGCTGGAGCCGTGATTTAGATGTTTGCAGCTGATTAGCATTTTTGGGACTGTGGTAAGCAATTTGTGCAGTGTGTTTCAATCTTATTTTATGCACAGGAAGGAGGGAAAAAAGTGATTAGTGCTCTTTGGAAAGAAATGCCTGCTAAATTGTTCTGATCAAGGTAAATCAAGGCATCTCATGGAATGATCTGGGAGCCAATCCTCCCCCAGAGCTACTCCCCATTCACAGGAGAATTAAGACCTTGTGGTTTTGTTTGCTGGGATTTTGTGCCATTTCTGCCAGGGAAAGCTCTTTCTCCTGCAAAATCTTTTTTCCTGAACCAGGGAAAATAGGATCTGACCTCTTCCATCAAGAGATTTCAGTGCATGTGGAGGGCTGAAAAAAGGCTTGGGGAAAGTGCTCATGCCTCTGCCATGGTCAGATCAAACATAACCCTGGGCAGAGGAACTTTGCTCAGCAACATCTGACACAGGTGAGGAACAGGACCAAAGAGCTTGGGAGCCTGCGCTGTTTGGTTGGTTTATTTGCCAGTAGATGCTCTTTTATGCCAAGTTTTCCACGGCTGTGCAGGGGGATGGTTTGACTGAACAGCAAGTGCATCACCAAGCCTGTGTGACAGGACTCCCACACTTTGGCCACACCTGGACTTGGTTTGTCTCAGCGGTGCTTAAGAATCTGCAGCAACTGAGATTGGCTGCTGCACCAAGGGAAATACAGGTTGGATATTAGGATGAAGTTTTCATGGAAAGGATGATTAAGTCCTGGAATGCTCTGCCCGGGGAGGTGGTGGAGTCTCCATCCCTGGATGTGTTTAAGGACAGACTGGATGTGACACTCAGGGCCAGGGTTTAGTTGAGCTGTCAGGGCTGGGTTGGACTCGATGATCTTGAAGGTCTCTTCCAACCTACACATTCTGTGATTCTGTGATTCTGTGATTCTGTGATTATACAAAGCTATATTTTTATTTTATTTCTTTTTCAGGAAGCTGCTTCTAATATCTTTCTTAACATTTCCTTGCTTCAATTTAAGCTTATTATTTTTTATCCAATCTTCTGTGGATGTGGAGAGGAGCTTTCCTCCTTCCTTCCACTGGTTGTTTCTGTGTTGGAAGATTATTCCTGTGGCTCTCTTCAGTCATCTCTTGTGCAGAGAAAATGGCCCCTGGTTGCTCACCTAGTCCTTTTTGGGGTGTTTTTCTGTCCCTGCTGGCACCTGGACCCTCATCCCAGTCCCTTCCATGGACAGCGCTGCTGCTGTGTTGGAGCTGAGCAGAGTGCAGGGATTCTGAGTCTCCTACAGCTCCTGCTGGGCTTTGGGCAAAGGAAAAGCCAAGGGTTCATGGCAGGGGGAGATACACAGAATCTGTTTCCAGCTGGCCTTGGGAAGCTGGGAATGCCCAGGGGGTGGTTTTGAGAGTCTCCAGGAGTAGCCCCGGGGTGCCCTGAGCGGGACTTATATGGGCAGGTAGCAGCAGGACAAGGGGAATGGTTTCACACTGACAAGGGCAAGGCTAAGTTGGATTTGGGGAAGAAATTCCTCCCTCTGGGGGTCCCCAGAGAAGCTGTGGCTGCCCCATCCCTGGGAGTGTCCGAGGCCAGGCAGGACAGGGCTTGGAGGCACCTGGGACAGTGGGAGGTGTCTCTGCCCATGGCAGGGGGTGGGACTGGATGGGCTTTAAGGTCCCTTCTACTCCAAACCATTCCATGATTTTGTGATTCCATGGCACATCCAGCCCTCTCCTCTCACAGCCATCCGCATCTCAGGGCTGAGTTTGCAGAGGTACCAGAGCTTGGGCCACAGCTGATTCAATTCTTTGCTGGCATCACCCAGCTTCACCCTTGTCCCAGTTCAAACACTCTCACATTTCCCAGCTGAAATTTATTCCTGTGGCAGGATCAGTCCAGCTAGGGGTATCTCACAAGCCCCACTGCCATGCTGAAATTAAAGGGCAGCATGATAATTAATGCCAGGACTTCTGTATTCCAGAGCCATTTGACCCTGCTGAGAGGTGAGGGTGTAAAATTAACTCAGAGCTCTGGCTTGGGCTCCTCTCTGGCTCCAGGAAGCTCCTCTCCAGCTGGAGAGGAGGAGCTTGGTGGTGATTGTTTGAGATGAGAGCTATTCCTGCAGCCTGGCTGTCCTCTGAAGCTCAGCTCCATCCTCCGGACCCCTCAAAGCACCCCACCAGCTCTGGGGTTCGTTTTTGAGTCTCCCTGCTCTGTCCTGATGCAGTGGAGCTGTGGCTGCAGGGGCTCCATGCCCGGCACCCCTTTGTAATTATCTCCACTCCAACTGCTCATTTCCAGCAGAACTTTAAACATAGTTCCCTTTTATGTAGCGCTGCTTTTTAATTTCCCTCCCTAGCAGAAGCAATTGTTTATGTTGTAAATGCCACATTAGGCCCTGTGAAATGGAGATGGAATTGATTTTCATTTCAAAGATTTCACAGCTTGCCCCAGAACTTTTCCTCTTGATTGCCGGTGCTCGGGGAGTCACGGGGCTCCAGGAGTCAGGACGGTGTGTGCAGTGTGGGACAAACACCAGAGTCTTCTTCCCAGTGTAGGTCATGGACTCATGGAATAGTCTGGGTGGGAAAGAACCTCATCCAGTTCCAAGGGCAGGGACACCTTCCCTATCCCAGGCTGCTCCAAGCCCTGTCCAACCTGGCCTTGAACATTTTCAGGGATGCAGGAGCAGCCACACCTGCTCTGGGTACCCTGTGGCACAATTCCTTCCTAATATCCAATCTAAATCCCAGCTCTTGCAGTTTGAAGCCATTCCCTCTTGTCCTGTCACTGCAGCCCCTGATGAGATCCCGCTACTCATCCAGCTCAATCCAGGACTGTTACAGCTCCCAGGACTCAGTCAAGGAGCTGCCTGGTGATTTCTTTTCTCTCGAGAGGGATGCTTGGATCAAACTCTCCCTTCCCAACTCTGACAATCAGGATGAGGTGGGCCCAAGTCAGCCCATCCACATGACATCCAGTCCTTGCCATGTACCAAGGCCTTGCTCCTGGTTGCTCCATGTTCTGGTGGGGCAAGCCATGGAGATGCTTATTTTTTAGGTAGGAATGTGATGGAAACTCCGTTTTCCTCACCTGTGCTTGCAGGATCAGGACAAGCTCTGAGGAAATGGGAGCTGTGTGTGTCCCCTTCCTGCTGGGAACAGGTGGGACCATCAGTCCCCACTGATGTCACCACTCTTGTCACCAAGGCTGGGAGCACACTTTGGAGGGTCCTCGGGAATGCAAAAATACCCCATGTAGGGAGCAGAAGGAGCTCTGCCCAATTTACAGGGCTACAAGGATGTGATTCCCTGTCCTATCTTAGCCCAAGTATCAGGAGTTGTGGAGGTCAGGGGGGATTTTTGGGACCTTGGTCCTCAAACTGTACAGAAGTTTCTCTCTGCTGCCACAGCTCCTTCTTTTAATGAAGTGCTCGTATTTGATCACCCTGATACCAATGGATCCCAGGCAGGGCCCTCAGTGATATCACGGTGTATCATCCCAGCAACCCAAAGGCTGAATTCTGTTTGCATCCCCCATTTCTCCAGGAATGCTGTAGAAAGAATCAGCTCATAAATAATGAGGCTTGAGCACGGGAAGTTCATAAACACCAGGGTCTGTTGAACCATTTGCTGCCAACAATTCATTATTTTATAGAGGGCAAAGGGAAAAAATGTACGATCCTTCTATCACCTTAAAAATTAATTGAAAGAAGATGCAGAATAAGCTGTCTTCTCCCCAAAATGCATTTTTGGAGCAGACTTCCTCAATTCCCATGTAAATACAAACTCCCCTCTGGCACTGGAGCCGGATCCGCCGATGTGAGCGCAGAAGGGAGGCAGGAGGATCCAAGTAAGTGGCATGAAGACAATTTGCTTGGACCGGGGAGGAAGATGCACTCTGACAAGGATAGATGGAATGAGGTTGTTGCCAGAGAAAATCTCAAGGAATTGTGAGCCAAGTTGGGGGGAGCCTTGGATGCAGCGAGCATGCAAATCTCCTTGTGTTTTTTTTGGTTTTGAAGGAGTAGCAGAGCAGGGGAGGGATGGGGGGAAGGGGTAAGAAAAATCCAAAGAAGCTTTGTCAAGTCTGACATTCCTTTTGCATCCAAAAGTGGGTATTGATTTTCCAGCCGTGACTGCTATAAATGAGAATTTCTGTGTCACAGCTCAGGCCCGAGCTCCTTGTGTTTCTTATCTCTTTAAATATGATTACCTGCACTTCACGGCTTCACGGGCAAAATCGTAATGAACTTTGCCAGCCCAGGCGGCCCCGCGTCGCCTCCGTGTGCGTGAGCAAATGAGTGCCACCACTTCCTCCTGCTCTGTCTCCAGGCTACAGGTTTATTGACTTTCCGCTAATTTTCTTGTCAGGATAATTCTCCCAATCAAGATTTAAAACAAACTGGGAGGTTACTAAAGTGCTGGTGGTGCGAGTCCGAAAGCTTCTTGTTTTGGCTGAGAGACATCTGAGCATTTGTGTTATAGGAGGGCAGGTGGGGGAAGGGGATGGGGTGAGAGGGTTGTGCTTGATTTGGGTCTGGTACAAAGCTCTTTGTGGAGGGAGTGGGTTGTTTGTTTAGAGCAAATCCCTTCTTCCATGCCAACATCTGCTGCTCTGTATTTGCTCGCAGGGGAAACTATAAAAAAATAGAAAAAGAAAGAAAGAAATAGATTATTCCCACTGCATCAACCTACAGGCATCTGCTGGCTGCAATTTTCTTCAATTTCTCGCCGTGAAAAGCAAGAGCGTTCATTTTGTAAGTGCTGCTTTTGTGTGTGACCTATATTTTGAAAACTGATGGGGTCACCACCTCCCTCCTCCCAACCTGTTGAACCAAAGAGTCTCTGAGATCTGTCCTAGATTGTATTTATCTCAGAGATTATTTAAAAGACAAGGTAGCTATTACTAATAAGATGGTGTTGTTCTGGTGAGGTTTGAATTTTTGCTTTTTTTCCCCTTTCCCCTTTACTCTCCTTTGGAAATGAAAATCCCAGCCTGGCTCCACCTGACCAGGAAAGTGCCTCCCTTCCTGTCTCCATCCTTCAGAGCTGATTTAAAAGCACGTAATCTTCCTCCACTCATCATCTCCTGCCCCTCTCTGATTTCCCCCCCGTGGGTTGCTATTGCGCTGGCTGGCAAGAGTCGGGAGATGTCGGAGCCTGTCAGGTGGATTTAAAGACATCCCATTTGTGCATATGGATACACACATTTCAGCACTCCAGTTGCTTAATGACACGTCTCATTCCCGTTTGATTGGAGCGTGGAAGTGGCGCAGGCAGAGCCAGGTGAGCTGCAGCAGACCAGATCCTTCCGTGTTCAGCACTTCTTCAGCTCTTTATCGACTTTGGGGTCTATTTTTTCCCCCGTCAGAAGTTCTTTTTTTTTTTCCCCTTTAATCTCACTTTCTATTAAAAGTCTTCCCAGAGCTAATGTAATAAATTTAGATCCAAAGCCAGATGCATAGCAAAACTTTTGGCAGAGAATACTCTATCAGAAGACATTGCAAATGAAATATGCTTCCCCTTGGGGATTATTCTACAGTTTAATTTAATTTGATATTTCAAATTAAATTAATTCAAATGGTTATGCAGTTTCCAGGGAAAACAGACTTCATTTATGATGTTCTGCCACCAAATTGTTTTGCTCCTATCATATATCTTGTATTGTTAACTGGGAATGATAAGTAGTGACAACGTAGGGTTTTTTCATGCCCTTTGTTTTGCAATTCCCATCCTAAAGGGAGCAGAAACGTCTCCTTGTGCAGGGGTTTCTCTGTGGGGTTATTCCAACATTTTCACTGAAACCTTACTGTGGCTGAAAATTAGATTTTCATCAAAATATGGTTTAAAAAAACAATATCGTGTTTGTTTTGAGAAGGTTTAGGATTTGAGAGACTCCTTGCCTGGTTTCAATTTACAGAAGAAAAAATAGCAGCTCTTTGTTTGGGATTGGGGTTTTGATCTTCCAGGCTTTGTGGCACAGGCAGGAAAGATGTCAGGGAAAAAGTCTGAGCTGCTTTTCTAGCTAATTTGGTTGGCTTGGGATTGGTTTGGGAGCTCTGGGATTCAAAAGCAGACTGGACAGGACATTGAGGGAGCTGATTCTGCCCCTCTGCCCCCTCAGGTGAGACCCCACCTGCAGAGCTGCCTCCAGCTCAGGGGTCCCAGCACAGGCAGGACCTGGAGCTGCTGGAGCCAGTCCAGAGGACAGGGAAACCATTACAGGGATGAAGCACCTTTGCTGTGAGGAAAAGCTGACAAATTTAGGATTGTTCAGCCTGGAGAAGAGAAGGCTCCAGGGAGACATAATTGTGGCCTTCCAGGACCTGAAGGGATCCTAAAAGAGAGCTGGAGAGGGACTTTGGACAAGGGACGGAGGAACAGGACAAGAGCAAGTGGCTTCCCACTGCCAGAGGGCAGGGCTGGATGGGAGATTGGGCAGGAATTGTTCCGTGTCAGGGTGGTGAGGCCCTGGCACAGGGTGCCCAGAGCAGCTGTGGCTGCCCCTGGATCCCTGGAAGTGTTCAAGGCCAGGCTGGACAGGACTTGGAGCAACCTGGGACAGGGGAAAGTCATGGCAGGGGGTGGAATAAGAACTTAAAGGTCCCTTCTAATCCAGGCCATTCTCTGATTCTTGGTGTTTTGGCCAGAGGGGATTTTCTTTTATCAGGGGCAAGCTGGGGGAATTTCTGCCCTCCCCACCAGATACAGCTTCACCACGGGCAGAATCAAGGGGGTTGTGTGGCACTTGAGGGGGTCCATCTCCTTTCGTCCTTCACCAGCAGGGGAAACTTCCTAAAAACAACCCAAACCCCAAACGTGGATCATTTTGCCTTTAGCGTGCCCCGCCTGGAATGGGATTACTGATGTTGTACCAGCCCTAAACCAGCTTCCAAGACCTGTGTGGACTCCCACGGGATTCCTTTATCATCATCTTATCCAGCTTTTGCAGGGAGTGATTGATTTAACATGGCTTTTCTCCACAGGCTCTGATTATCCAGAGTCATCAAGGAACTTGCTCCAAACTCTGAAGTACATTAAGACAAGGTAATTCAGGGAAGTCTTTGCATCTGGAAATCTCTGTAAGCACTTTCCTATCTGCTGGCCTGTAGAAAAGCCATTATACTCGACAGGGGAAAAAAATATTGCTAATATCACAAGAGGCTTTGGAAGAGAACATAAAGCTGGTTTCATTTTCCAGTCAACTGAGATCTAATATTTCCTGTACAAGATGTTGAGATGTTTTAGAAAAAGGAGCAATGTTTATTTGTCTAAAGCACCACACACACTCTCACACAAGTTCTATACTGTGCTTGTGGCTTTTTCCCATTGTAAATGGTTTTGCAGGGAGAAATCTCCTTCCCATCCATCACAGCCAGTAGATTAGAAAAATATAAATACATCTAAAGAGAATGGAGCTGAGGCTCCTACAGAATGCACAGGAGAGAAATGACAAATGCAGCATCCCTGGTGGTGGGGAAGGGTGGGGTCTGGGTCAGAGATAGCCTTGTTGTCTCCCTGGCTCCCTGGGATTTATTTGCTTACACTCTTCTGGGACAAGGCTCCCAGAGTGATATTTCTTATCAGACATGTCTTTTGGGCTGGCCTAAGCCCATTTCACTGAGCAATCTGCCATCAGCAAAGGAAGGTTGGTCAAAACATTATTTTTTTTCCTTAGAAGTGCATCCATTTGGGTTTTTTTTTCTCAGTATTTTTCAAGTCTTGCAAGGATTTGTTCCAGAGTAGCCCCAAAGCACTCCGGGGAGCACTGGATTTCCATGCCCCCACGGTGCTGTTCTCAGCCAGGAGCCTGACAGCCAGGCTGATGCTCCAAGCTTTTGTCTTTTGAGCCATGACTGTTCCCTAACCAGTTTTAAGCATGATGGGAGGCAAGTCTGTGCCTGGGAGAGCTCATGGATGGCTGGATGTGTGTGATGAGGATAAAGCTGCAGCTACAGGGCCAGGGCTTGGAGTGAAAGAGAACCCTCCCTTATCACTTTGGCCAGCTCACCCCCATGGCTGGGAGCGCTGGAATGTCTGACTGCACTTTGAAGGTTTCAAGTGTTGGGATTTTCATCATTTTTTCTCTTTAAACTCCTCCTCCTTCTTCTCCTATTATTACTATAACTATTACTGTTACTATTACTATAACCATAACTATAACTATTACTATTTTTAGACAATGTTTTTCTCCTTGGTGCTTCCCTAACAGCCAGGAATTCTTAACCTTGAAGCTCCCAGTGCTTTGGTTTGATAGTGCTGCCAGTGGTTTTGGTGTGGAAACCCTGCTGGAGCTGAAGTGGCTCTTTGGACACAATCAGGGTACTCAGGGAAGTCCCCTTCCTTCAGCTGAATTAGCCCCAGGTTTAACTGGGTTCAGAGCACCCTCCAGCAGTGGATGTTCCATTGTGTCTTGGTGCTGCTTCTCCTCAGGCAGAAACCAAATGCAGCCCAAAACAGATTTTGCTCTTCTCATCTCAGTGATTCATCTTGCAATCCATCTTCCCTTCCCCAAAACCTCTCCATCCCCCAAAACCCACCTGGGAGGGGAGAGCACATTCTCTCCTGAGCACAAGCAGAGGGAGAAATAGGCAGCATGGAACATCCAGGCCATGGCTGCCTCTTCTGGCTTGGCTTCCTCTCCTTGGAGGCCTTTTCTTTGCAGTGGTGCTGATGCCTTTTCAGCTTCCTAAAAACAGAGGCCAGACACAATTAAAGGAATAAAAAGCATTTATAATTTATATAAATAAATTATTTATAAATAAATTTATAAATAAAATAATTTCTATTTATGGAAGGGCCTGCAGGTACATTTAGGGCAAACAAAGCCCCCCAGGGACTACACCCAAAATGGACAATGGTCACAGGCTTTCATACTTTTGTAAGTTTGGTCCATTTGCATATTGGGGGTTAATCTTCCAGTTCCAGCTGCAGGTAATGAATCATTTACCCCAGATTTGCTCCACCTTGACTCATTTTTGTTCCCATCTCTGAGGCCTGAGGCAGTGAGGGCTCCTTGACTGCCAGGCCTGGAGAGGAATTGTTGTGTGTGCCCAAAGTGGGGCAGCAGCAGCTCACACTGTGTGTGGGGTTTGGAGCTCTACACTAAACAACTGCAGGATCACAGAGAGATGACAAACAGAAAAGCTCCCATCCTAAGGCCTCAGTGGTGCCAGGCCCTGTGGTCCCCCAGGCTGTGTTTGCAGGCTCGGGGAGGGGATTTCTGTCAGGGGTCCGTGTTGCAGGAGCTCCGGCTGGGAGCAGCTGTGCCCAGCAGACAGGTGCTGGAGATGACAAAGTGCAAACGCTGCAGCCAAAGCTCATCCCACAATCCACTCAGGTGCCTCTCTTCGGAAGGTTTCCCAGGGCACCGTGTGCTCTGTGACACCCCAGCTTTTATGGTTTCGTTCCTCTCTGCTGCAGCCTTTTGTCTCTCAGCACAGGCACCGTGTCACAAAGAGAGATTGCCCGAGCCTGGCTCTGCTCTGGGCAGCTTTGTTTTCCCCGTGTGCCTGAGTGGCATCCACAAGCAGCCCACAGGGAGCAGCTGGAGCCCTCCAGGCCACCAGGGACAGAGCAGGGATTTCAGGGGAGCTGATCATGGAATCCTGGAATGGCTTGGGTGAGAAGGGACCTTAAAGTGCATCTCATTCCACACCCCTGCCACAGGCAGGGACATTTTCCACTATCCCAGGGCACTCCAAGCCCCATCCAACCTGCCCTTGGGCACTGCCAGGGATCCAGGGGCAGCCACAGCTGCTCTGGGCACCCTGTGCCAGGTTCCCCACCCTCCCAGGGAACAATTCCTGCCCAATCTCCCATCCAGCCCTGGCCTCTGGCAGTGGGAAGCCATTCCCTGTGTCCTGTCCCTCCAGCCCTTGTCCAAAGTTTCTCTCCTGGAGCCCCTTAAGACCCTGCAAGGGGCTCTAAGGTCTCTCCAGAGACTTCTCCAGGTGACCAGCCCCAGCTCTCCCAGCCTGGCTCCATGGGAGTATTCTCTTCAGGGGGCTCTGTTTGGGGGGTCTGTAAATGGGAATATAGTCACAAGCTGCAGGATGGGTGTCTGAAGGCCATTCAGATGTGCTGGCTGCACTCACAGCAAGGGGAGGTTGCTGTTATCTGTAAATCCCTACAGAAAACCTTTGTTACGGGTTGGGTTTCCCAGGGAAGTGACTCTCTGCTCCTGGAGGTGCCTGGTGTCCCTGGGGATTGGCATTTCAGGTGAGGATATTGCTGCCAGATCCCATGGCCTGAGCAGCCCACAGTGCCTTTTTTCTCACCCCAGTTGTGACAGACTGTCCCTCTGGGCCTTGGGGTGAATTTGGGGTGTCACTGGAGTGTCTGCTTTGCTCCAGCTGTGTGCCACAGAGGTTAATGCTGAGGAAAAAGCCTTCAGGAACACAGAGTGTTTATCCCAAGCAGCTCTGGGTGACACAAAGCCAAGGAGAGGCTCCTGTGGACAACCCAGCCCTCAGAGGTGGCTGAGCTGGTCGTGGGTGGCTGTTGGGACCAGTGTCTCACCTGCAGCCCTCCCTGACCTCAGGAACATCATCTCTTTGTGTTAAATACATCAGTGCAGCTAAAACCTGTGATCTAGGAGGCTCTGGCTTCAAAACCTGTTGAGGATGAGCCTGCTGCCCTTGAGGTGGTTTAGGAGTTATTGATGGAACAACCTTTGGGGGCCGAGTCTCAGCTCTGACAGAGGAGAAGGAGAAATCATTGTTTAAATAACCCCCGGGGACTGGAACTGGTGGTGACCCAGAAACAGTTTATTTTTTTTATTGCTTTCCATAGCTTCCCCAGGCTAAAACTGTCTCCAGTAAAGGAAAACCAGGTTGTTACTGGGGGAGTAAGCAAATTAGCAGACGAGGGCAAAAGCTGAGCAGAGCAGAGGACCCGGGAGCTGTGACAGCTGAACAGCATTTGTGCCTTTCTCTCTTCTCTCACTTTTAGTGTCCCACTGATCTGTAGCTCCTTCACAAGTAATCCATTTTTTGTTTCATTTTTATACCATTGTTTCAGTATTTCAGGGTGAAACCAGATGCTGACTCTTCATTGAATTCTACTTTCATCCTATAGGGTACTTGGTCAAAGCCAAACTGATTTCTTATTCACTGAAGGATGTTTTCAGGAACTTTATTATTCTTTATCATTTCAGCCACTGTGTGGGTGCTCACTGGCCAGGCAGATCTCCCACCCTGCTCCCTGCTATTTCAGGGAATGTTTGGGGTAGGAGCAGGAGGGGATAAATATATTCTCATTCACTTGACCTGAATGGGGGCCACCACCATTTCTGTTGTTGCACGGTTGAATTTGGGCTGCATTGGATCAGCCCTCAGCCTCCATGCCAGCCCTTCATGGCTGTTCTGTAGGAGCTGCTCATTCCCTGTGGGATGTTCCAGCTCCCAATCCCACCCCGCCGGTGGCTTGGCCAACACGAAGGGGTTTGTTCACTTGTTTGCTAATTGGATTTTGCACTGAAGTGAGCTCCAGAAAGCTGCACCTCTGGCCAAAATCAGCCTGGTGTTGACCCCAGGCCATCAGCACTAAAAGCACAAGCCGTGGCTTGGAGGGCTCCAGGAGATCTCTTGTCATCGCAGATCAGTGTGAGCCCTCACACTCTCCTGAGCACCCACCACAAGCAGGGAGCAGGACAAATGCAGTGGTGGCACAGATGGAGAGAATAAACAAGTCTTTGCCCACGTTATTGGGTTGCTAATGAGGAGAGACCTCATCAACCTCCCAGCCATCTAATTTCTCTTGGCTCCCATTTCAGCCAGTCAGGAACCACACCAGCAACAGCATTTCCTGGCATGAACCAGCTCTGTGAGGGAAATATTTCCAATGGGAAAATGAGCAATTCTCCCTTTGCCCCCTGTCTCTGATACCAGAAATCTCCTTCAGAGAGGACATTCCACATGTCTTCTGGACAAAGACTGAAGTCCAGTCCCAGCTACCTGTCTCGATCGAGCTCCCACATTTCCCACTGTGCACCTCCAGCAGCATCCCAAGCCTCTGTAGGATGGAAGCAGGAGACTTTCCATCCTCACCCTTCAGTTCTCATTTCAGGTGCTGCTGCTCAAGCCCAGAGCATTTGGGGGTTGTTTTTTAACCACAACCTCACCTCCATGTAAGCAGAGTTGTCTTGGAATTCAGCCACAGAGCTGAATTCACCAGTGCCCCTTTTGAAGCTCAGACAGCTCCATCCCTCTGCCAGGAGTTTTCCTCCTCCCTGTGCCACCCAGAAGCACTGGAGTTGTCCCTGTCCCCAAACTGGACACAGCCCCCAGAGCTCCACACGAGCTTCTGGCTCTGGTCATGTTGCACCAATATCTCTCGCTCGCCCAGCAGAGTCTCAACTCACAAACTAATTAAAGTTCATGTCACACCGGGAAGATGCAAAATGCTCTCTGAGCACTAGTTGTTATTATTTTAAGCTTCTCTTCTTTTTCCTGAGGCACAGCAACTCCCTGAATCCCAGCTGGCACACCACATCCAGCCACAAAACACCGCTAATTGGGTGTTTCTCCTGTTGACCTCATTTCTCCAGCATACTTTGGCTGGGCTTATTTCATGGGTTTTGGGTTTTTTTTTTTTTCAAGAGGGCCTGGAAACCAGATAAACAGAAACACTTTGCTGAGTGTCTTGGATAGTTCTTGGTCGTTCCTCTCCTCCAGACCTTGCCCTATTTCAAGGTGTGATAATGCTGCTCTTCCACCATCATCGTCTGTTTTACACTTCCAAGGAAATAAGAGGCAGAGGGAGATGGGAAGAAAGAGATCAAGGGCAGAGTGATGACTTTGGAGAGGTTTCATTTGGAAGAGGTCACAGACCTCTAGTCTAGGCAGGATGTACACTCTTGCTCCTTCCCATCATAAGGCATTGGCAGGTCCATCATCCTTAAGAAGAATTCCTGGGATAGGATTTGGATACTGCAGGGCTTTTGGACTGATTCCTCCTTCAAAGGAGAAGGTGACTTGTGCCATAAATGCTGTAAAGCTCAGCCAGGCTCTGGGACAGCTCCTGCCTGATAAACGCACCAAGTTCATTAGCGACGACTTTGTTCAAGTGTCCCCGACCCGCTTCACCTCCCAAAGAATTGAGGAGTCTCCCATTAATTCCTTAATTGTGTTATTGGGAAGGTGCCTCCTCAGTGTCACCTTGCAGAGGTGGCAGGTGGAAACTTCTGCCTGATGTTCTCCAGGTGGCTTCTTTCCTTCTTACGGTATTTGTGAAAACAGATTTGATTTCCTGGGTAGGATTCTGCCCCATCCACCTTCCCTGGCATGAATTCATCATGCTGTTTCCCCCACACCATTCATTTTCTCCTTAAAAATGAATGCAGAGAGAAAACACAATTAGATGCTGCTTTGGTTAAATAATACCTTGGAAAAAAAACAGAACAATGGCTTGAAAAATAAGGAGAGAGTGAAGATCGCACAGTTTGAACTAATGATGGAAATTACCTCGAGTTAAGTTGGATTTTAAATCAGAGGTTTGGGGGATTGTATTTTTTACTTTTCTTTCCAGTGAATTATGACAAATATAGAGACCTACTGGATGGATGATTAGATTTTTTTTTTTCTCTCTCCCATCCGCATTGAAAAATGAAATATTTCTGTAATATTAAATCCGCCCAATTGATCAAAGTGTGGTGTCAAAAAATGTTGTAAGTGCTTCTTCTCTCCCAACCCCTTCAGCAACTGCAAACCAGAGACCTTTTCAATCCCTTTCTGGAGGCAGCTGGAGGTTACCTCTGCCAAAGAGTCTGTGCAAGGAATGAGTCTGCATTTCTCCAGCACATTCCCACAGCAGGGGCTTACAAAGGGCTGTGGATTTGGCACGTGGAAGGACAGCACATGTCCTTAGCTTTGAGGTTTGTCTCCTCATAGGGCCATAATCTGTCCCAATACAGCCCTGACAGTGGTCAAGCAGGAATGGGGGGACGGGGTGGCCAGAAAATGGGTGAGAAAGGGAACTTTTTCTTCTCTGGCTCAGCTTGATGATTAACCACTGGGAGATTTATGGGTGTTTCCCCTCCCCTTATGTTTTTCTTTCCCTGCTTACTTTCACTGGAGAACAAGAAAACCAAACAAACCAGAAACCTCAAATATTTGGTCACTGTTTGAGGAAGCAAACACAGAGTGTATCCAAACATTTGGAGAGGTGGGAAGCTGGGGTATTGCACAGTGGGATAAATGTAAAGTGTGTCCAGAAAAGAAAGATTTTTTTTTGAAAGCTGTCAGTGAGGAAAAACTGAGAGGGTTGGGGGGTTGCTTTGTGTACAAAATTTCTTCAAGTGGGTACTGTGGATAAGACTGAACAGTTGTCCAGTGAAGAGAGGAGAAACCAGCTCAGTTTGAGCAAGAAAGCTGAAAGAGGAAGAAAATCCCCACTTCTGCTGGGGCAGTGGGATATGAAACAGGAAATGTGGAGTATTGTGGACTCATCTTCATCAGCATCTTCATTAGGAATAGGTTATCCAATACCTGTGTTGTTTCCATGCTCTCATCCAGCCCCTGGAGCTGCATGGAGAGTGACCCAATATTCCCTTTAATTCTCAGAATACAATTCTCCAGCACCTTGTATTGCCTTTGGTTCTGCTGTTTTGACATGAAACTCTGGTTGTCTTCAAAAGAAAACCACGGGGGAAGAAAAGGACCCGTCTGTTGCATCTGTTTGCATCTCAGGGAAGGTGTTTGCTCACTCCAGGAGGACTCATTTATTCCTGTGGCTGCATGGGGACGTGCTCGGAACTTCCTTAAAATGTGCGAGGAGCAGTGAGTGCTGCTTCATCTCCTGGTGAATGAGCAGCAATTTCAAAGAGCAAAGCAAGGAGTGAAAGTTCTCTCGCTTTGTGCCTCGTGTCCCCCAGCTCCTGGACACGCATGGGAGATCAAAAGGTGGAAATCTCCATTCGCTCACACATCAATCCTTTTGCTTTAGGAGCTCTTTGTGCTATCGACTCACCCTCCTGAGGGAAAATAAGCATTTTCCTTAGTTACACAAATGGACACACAGGTGTAAAAGAGCTGAAGTCATTTTTCAGAAAGTCACCTACAGAAATGAGGGAAAGACAGGGAGCTCTCCTTCCCTGGCACAGCCCCTGGTGAGCCCCTGGATAACCCAGGGGAGGGTCTCAAACAGTTCCACAGAAATGCAGCAAAGAGATGGATTGCTACAACTCTGCTGCTTACCAAATTAGAAACAATTTAAGGATTTAAGGATTAAGTACCATTAATTACTGCCCAACAAATGCTGATCTACAATGGAGCACTTGTGGAAATGGAGAGAGAAGTTTCTGCGTGAATACTAAATGGCTTCATTAATGCTCAGTGCAATTTCATTGAGTGATAAATTAATTAGCTTGATGCTCCAAGAATTACTGAGCAGGACCATGGGCACATGTGGTGAAGGGACAGCAGGAGACCAGTGTCCCCTTTCCTGGGCAGAGCAGGTCACACAGGTGTGGGACAAGTCAGGGCAAGGGAAAAGGGAGTAAAGAAAGAGGAAATGGGGTTTCTGAGAGAGGAAAACCCAAAATGCTGATCTAGATTCTCTGATCTGGAAAGCAGTGGAGGTTCCAGAAGTCAGGATGAGAGCAGTGAGATCAAGGTCATTATTTTTCAGTTGCATCTGCAGATGATGCTTTACCCTCCTGCTGTTGTGCTGCTGATGGTGGGTTGGGCAGACATCATCCCTGCTCCTCGTGTTTCTGTTCCCTCCATCCTCTCTGTTCAGCCATCACCTCGGGGCTGAACAGACATTCCCAGGCACTGATTTCCTTCAGCTCTGTGGCTCGTGCTGGATGCTCTTTCCATCACATTCCAGGAAAAGTGAGGTTGCAGTTTGCATCCTCTTTATCCAACACTTGTGGCAGACACTTGGAGCAGCCCAGGTTCCTTGGCATTGCTCCAAGGGCATGTTTACCTGGGCCTGGAGAAGGAATTGGTGCTTCCAAAACCTGGGAGAGCCCCGTCTGGCGTGGCAGCCCAGAGAAGCAGTGACAGCTTGAGCTGGAGTCTGCTCCCCAGCAGCATTTCCTCCCTGAAGCAGTGGAGGAGGAGGAGGGAGCAGCATCCAGCCAGGATGTCTGGCAGTGAGTAATTTCAGTTTCTCCTCAGGCTGTCATGCCATGACAGCTGCCTGGGCAGAGCCTCGCCGCCCCCCTTCAGCACGTTACCTGGAGTTCAGCATCGGATTTCTGTCCCTCAAGACTTTTTAGCCTCCCGTGCCGTCGCAGCGTTATTGATTGCTCACCCAGCCGTGGCTGGAGCTGGATTAGGTGTGAACACAGCACTGCCCCAGCAGGCCCAGAACAGGATGCTCAGAGCCTCCTTTCGCCATCCGTCTTTTTCTAGCTCTTTCCTGAGTTGCGTTTTGGCCGCCTCCTGTGCCTCACTCTGTGCCTCACTCTGTGCCTCGCTCTTCCCCAGCACATTTGCAGTGCCTGCAAAAATTGTGTGGTTTCGTAGCTCTGAGCAGGTCCCTCCTTGCCCCAAGGTTTGGGCTCCTGCAGCTCATTTGGTTCTCACTCCTGAAGGCAGAGGGTGGGGAATGGCAGAGAGAGAATTTGTTCCTCCCTGCCAAGGGGGGATTGAACAGTGAGGAGGTGTTTGTGCCCCTCCATGGCTCTCCACATCCCTCTGTATCACTCCTCTGCCCAGCCCTGCAAGAAAACCCATATTAGGGTCACCAGCTCTTGATATCATGACATTAAACTCTTGGCTTGGTGCAGCCTTCAAGACTCAGCTCAAATATTCCAGGTCCACTTTGGCCAAGAGGGGTGGCTGTTCAGGATGCCCAAATGGAGGAATGCAGGTGGATGTGGAGACTCTTCTCTGCTCTGAATGGCCCTCCCTGGCTCCTGGTCCTGGCCTGGCTCACATTTAGGAGCTCACAAATGTGATGATCTGAGTTTCTTACATCCCCATCCCCCTCCCTGGCCATGGAGACGTGTCTTGGATTGGCCATTACAGACCAGAGGAGGAATATCAAATTAACAGCCCTCACACTCACAACATGCAGAACTCACACCGAAGTTTTCCTAACATAATGAGCTGGTATAAAAGCAGCCACGGGGAGACATCCTCGGCTTTATTGGGCTGGCAAAGCCAGGCACAGAGCTGTGCATTCTGGAGTGCCATCTTCTGGCACCTGCAATGTGAACTCGTTGCATTCCTGTGTGGCTGAAGCAATCTGGTAACACAGAGCTGTGCCAGGCACGAGGAAAGAAGCAGATTTCCAGGATTTTCCAGTGTATCCTTGAAAGATGCATGGAGTGCAGAAGCTTTTTTTTAGCATCCCCCCATCTCTTTGGCTGCCGGGTACCTGCCTGTGCCAGCGCGAGGGGCCGCGCATCTGCACGGAGCTGGTATCGGCTCCCCATGCCAGCTTGGGAAGCATCTGTTTCCTGGTTTATTTATCCCCTCTGCAGTCACCACGGGAGGATAATCTCAGTGACATGCCACATCTTGTTTACAGCCGGCCCCTGAAAAGTTAGAAGTGCAAGTTGTGGGGTGGGGAGGAGGCGGGGGAGAACGCGGAGCTGCGCACACTGGGGACTGAAAGGGGACTTCGGGAAATGTATAAAATATTAAATGACATCGTGGCAAGACACAGACAGGGGGAGAACAATAATTAAAGTAAACAGCACATCAAAAGACTGGCTAAAACTCACATTCAAATTTCAAGACAACGCAGAAACGGCTCATGTAGCCGTGTGTAAATGTGTTTCCAGGAACCTTTTAAGAATATTAACAATGATGGAAGCAGAACAGCAATGATTCAGACTTTATGTTATGTGACAATACAGGAGGCCACCAGACTCCTGCCTGGCTGTTGGCATAAGAAAGCTGATGAGAGCCTGGATCTTGCCAGAAGAGCAGGTTTCTTTCCAGGGAGTGAGAGATCCTGAAGTGAGCAAGAATGGAGCCTCTTGCCAGGGACATGCAGGGTTTCCTTCAGCACCATGGGGGAACTGCACCCCTAAAAATTAACGTGACAGGGCTTCTGTGGGTTTTTCCTCTACATCCAGTCCCACATTGTATCCTACTGTCTTCTTCCCAGGCTTTGCCCTAATTAGTTTTAAACATTCCTGGTCAGGTTCCTGTGGGTTCTTGGTCAGGATCTTCCAATATGTTGGTGCATTCTTGACTTTCAATTTGCTTGTAGTTGTTCCTGGTGTTTCCTCCCCCTCCATTCCAGCCTGGAGCATGTGGAATCACCACACCTGAGGCCTGAATATAGCACAGAACATAATTGGAAAACTCAGGTCAGGCCCGAGGCCGTGCAAGACAAGCTGAGCAGCTCCTTCCCTCCCCAACACGTTTGAATTAAGGGCCAAAAATCAGTGTCAGATTTGTCTGGACTCCAGCACTGAGCACCTTCGGGCTATAGAGCAAATCTCTTAATTATTCCCCGTGCCTTTTGCCCTCTTCTGTACAAGGACTACAATAGCTCTGTCCTTGGGGAGTCCGAATTCTCCTTAGTCTGATAATACCGTGATTTACAGAGGATTTCCCAACGAGCCTTCAGGCCACGGTGTTACCTAATGGAAGTAATTAAAAAGCATTGGGAAGTGACCCCCTGAAAGTGCAGGCAGCTGCAGATGGAATAAGGGGATTTAGAGGCTGCAGAGGCTGCAGGAACACGTGCCTCTACCCTTGGCACAGCAGGATGGTGAGCTCGGAGTGGGGGCTCGGGAAGGGGGTGCCAGGAGGGCCTGAACAGGAACATTTCAGGTGGTTTATTTTTTCACTTGACTGTATTTTCATGAGCCCTTTCAGATGTTTCAAGCTTAGGAGGTTCTTGGGGAACTGCATGAAGGTTTAACTTCCCACAGGGTTCAATTTTCCACTAGTTGAAGTCTCCAGACTTCCCTGTTTTCTTGGAGCAGTAGAAAATGCTTCACATCCTTCTGTGCTGCAGGCCCCAAGCTGCTGTTCAAAGGAGAGCATTCGCTCCCACTGACAGCATGGAGCTGTGTCAGGAGGGGTTTGAGCTGGGTATCAGGAAAGGTTCTTCCCCCAGAGGGTGCTGGGCACTGCCAGCCCAGGGAACAGGCACGGCCCCGAGGCTGCCAGAGCTCCAGGAGAGTTTGGACATTGCTCACAGGGCTGCCCAGGGTGGGATTGTGGGGGTGTCTGTGCAGGGCCAGAAGTGGGACTCAGTGATCCTGTAGGTCCCTTCTAGCTCAGGACATTCTGTGGTTCTCTGATTCTGTAATTTATATACTTGGGGAAACAGAGGCATGGCATGGGGGGACGAGTCAGAAGGGGACAGTGCCCATTCCTGGGGTCTCCCTGCTGCAAAGGGAATCCTGCTGCTCTCAAAGCAGACAGGAAGCAGTGCTGGCAGCTGGGATGAGCCTCAGGACAGCTTTACCCATGAAATATCTGTGTTGCTGCTCCTTCCCAGGGCACTCGAGTGCAGCCAGCAATGGGGGCCTTCCCTCCCCAGCACCAGATGGACACCACTAACAATTTACAGGCATGATTGTCTTCAAAATATTCTGGTCACTCTTGGGCTATTTGCACCCCAAGTTCACAGGAGGCTGGTCCCACATCCCAAGAACAAGAATTGATGGACCAAACACTTTCTTTGCTAAACTCTTTGGCCCCTGGTACAGGAAAGCATAACTTGGTTTTGGGAAAGAGCAGCTCAAAACATATTCAGGGCTTTTTGGTGCCCGATGAAAATCCAACACCACATAAAGTCCTTTCCCAAAGCCATCATAGGTTTAGCCAGGACAGGATTTCCCTTTTTTCCCCTTGCACAGAGAGTGGCTGAGTCTCCCATCAGGATTTTCCCAGCATGCAGAAGTTGTTCTGACCTAGATGCTTAAGCATTCATTTACTGCTGAAGTTTTGCATTTAGAGGTCTTAAGAGTTCAGATTGTGGGCTGTCTGGAAAGCTCCAAAAGCAAAAAATACCGAGGGCAGCTCACGAGTTCCAAGAGAAAAGCGATTTGACGTTCTTATGCCTCCATTTATTGGCAGCCCACAATGAGATGTAAAGAAATGTCAGAAAATCCCATGTGCACATTGGTTTGGATCGGGAAAAAATTGCTGTTCACCTCTGCCTGGAGGCTACGAGTCGCTCTGCTAATGCGGGAGGCACTAAAATGACCCCTTTGTTTTTCCTATGATCACTTCTGATGGCGCGCTCTGCCAGAGATATCATATCTTTGATCTCTCCGTGCTGATGTTAAGTCTCTCTTGAGTTCAGTAGCATCTCCTTGAGATTAATACTTCATGGCATTCTCAGCACCAAGCTGTCCTAACCCATACATCACAGGATGTCACGCTTCGCACTCGCCTCTGCCTCAATGACTTCACGCTGGCACCATAAATAACCCTTGGCCGGCTCCGCTCCTGCCCGTGTGCGCGGAGTTCCGCAAGGAACATGGGAACTCTCCGGCCGTGAGGAGGGAAGGGATGCTCCCGTGGCCACAGCAGGCACCAGGATGGCCCTGCCTCTCTCCCCGCGGGCAGGAGGATGCTGGGGTTTTGCCAGGGTTATTCGTGATCCGTCTCCGGGCAGAGGGAGGGATCGTGTGTGGCGCTTGCTCTGCGACGCCTTATAGGGAGTGACAAACCGATGTACCCCAAGGGGACCCATCTGCCAGGCAGCTCCTTCCACATCTCCTCCGTTAGGCGACCGAGGGAAATCACTGTCTGCTTCGGATTGCACTTTGGCTCCAGCTTTTCTGCTTCCTGATCTGTTTTCCAAGGGCTGGGTGGGCAGGCAGGGCTCCTTTAGCAGGACAGGCTGGGTGTAAAAACACCTGCCCCCTGCTTTGGGACACGTGTGAAATGCTGCCAAACCCCAGTGCTGCAGCCCTGCAAAAGCCACCAAAATTCAGCTGCAGCTGACTCAGGGCCCTCTGAAGCCCTCTAATCGTCATGGGAGGCTATGGGTACAAATCCTCTGCCTTGCTCAGAGCAAAAAATTTTAAGGGAATTTAGAACATCACATCCAGCAGTTGTTTGGGTTCTTGAAATTCCCAGTGTTGAGCAGGGTCTGGCAATGTGTAGTAGGCTCCAGGCTGCTGAGGCCTTGATGCTCTTGGGATTGAAACAAGCTCATGGCTATGATCCAGACAGAGCAGTTCAAGCCCTGGTCTAGGGCATGCTTGAGTGTGAGGTTGGGAGATGTCCCCAGGGCATGAAATCTGCTGTGGTCTCAGTGTTTGGAGTGAAGAGGACTTTGCAAGGTATTTTTTATAATCCAGGGTCCATCACTTCCATCTTGAGTATTGCTTTCAGGCACAGGGTGTGTCCTGTGCAGGGTCAGGAGCTGGACTCGATGACCCTTGTGGGTCCCTTCCAACCCAGACAGTCCTACAATTCTGTGGTTTCCATGGTTTTGCTGGCGCTGCTGATGTTCAAGGCGCTGTTCAGTGACCCTGTTCTGGGGACATGAGTCTTGTGTTGAAAACACCTCAGGCTTCACCTCTTTAGCCTCAAAGGCTCTGTGAACTCAGGGTCTCTGATGTCCCCGTGACCTCACGCCCCACAGGCTCCCTCCTGCTCTGTGGTGGACAGGGTGAGCACGGAGTGAGCTGCTGCCCTTCTGTCCCCAGCCGAGAAGAGAGACTGTCATTCCTGCACAGCCTGGGCTCAGTGAGGAAAAGTCCTTCCACTCCCTTGGACTGGATTTTGAGAAATAATTGAAAGGAAGAAGGGAGGTCTCAGGGGAAGGAGTGAAGCAGGGCTGAGATGAGATGTCCTGCAGTCCATGATCCTCCTGTTTGTCCCAGACAGGCTCTGTGTCCCCTCGGGTCCCTCCATAGTGCCAGTAGCAGCTCCCTATGGACAAAGGGACTGTTCCCTCTCATTTGTGTTATAATCTCCTCTTTTAATGCATATTTAATCCACCCTTGGAAGTGTTCAAGGCCAGTTTGGATGGAGAAACAACTTGATCTAGTGGATGACATCCCTGCCCATGGCAGAAGAAATGATCTTCAAGGTCCTTCCAATCCAAACCATTCTGGCATTCTCTGATTTAAGGCTGGAAGTGCCACTTGCCCAGAACCAAAGGATGCCTGACCCAAAGAGCACCCACTAAACAGACAAAAGAAGGGATGCTTGCCCAAAAGAGGCACTGAGGGCACACCATGAGGCTTTTTCTCCCCACAAAAAAAGGGATATCTGGGATGGGTTCAGTTTAATCCTGGCTGGATTGGCCGTTTCTGTGCTGAAGTTGAGATGTGAAGCAGACTGTGCTGCACCTCTGCTGATCCCTCTAATAGAAACCCAAATAATTAGCACTGATAAGCCTGATCCTAATGAGAGCCTGTTGCTAATGGGGTGCAGCAGGCTGAGAGTGCAGGTACCACGTGTGCCTCACGGGCTGGGTGGCTGCTAACAAGAAGGGACGATGCAATTAGAAAAACCCCCCTTTTTTCCAATTTTCCACCAGTCTCTGGGGAAAAGGGTTTCATTTTTTAAAGTTCTGTCACACCAGGTTAGAGTATTAACAATCACGGTTCGCTGCTATCTGTATTTGTTCCATTTGTGGCATTTATGATGGTTATCCACATTAATTATTTTGCTGCTTAAGTCCCTTCTAATTTCAGAGCACTGTTATTTCCAAGAAAGATGGATATTAAATATGCCACACATCAGCACGGGGTGGCATTACACCGTGCTATTAAGTTCTGATGTGAGGACTTGGCAAAAAATAACTTTGCTATTTGTAATCACCGTGAAGTGTTTTAGTGTTGCAGCTTGGAATAAGAAATAAAGATGATGACAGGAACTGATTTCTTATTAGGACGCGGTGCAGGAGTTTACATAAATCAGGAAGGAAGTAACAAGGTAACCCTTGGCTGGCCAAATCCGTGTGAGTGCCTGTTGGATAGGGTCTGATGAGGAATAGGTGGCTGCAAAGACTTTGAGGGGACCTCATTGAGGGCTGGAGCCCCTCTGCTCTGGAGGAACCTGGGAGAGCTGGGAGTATTCATCCTGGAGAAGAGACGGCTCCAGGAGACCTTGGAGTAGCTAAAGGTGCTCCAGGAGAGCTGGAGAGGGACTGGGGACAAGGGATGGAGGGACAGGATGAGGAGGAATGACTTCCCACTGCCAGAGGACAGGGTTAGAAGGGATATTGGGAAGGAATTGTTCCCTGGGAGGGTGGTGAGGCCCTGGCACAGGGTGCTCAGAGAAGCTGTGGCTGCCCCTGAATCCCTAGAATGTTCAAGGTTGGATGAGGTTGGAAGTACCCTGGGATAGTGGAAAGTGTCCCACTTGAGATTCTTCAGTTTCTACCCAGTACCAAGGCTCTTTATCCTCCCTGGGGGGGAGGTGAGACCCTGGTAGAGTGGAATAAACCTTCACCCCAGGAAGCATGGAGAGGCCCATCAGTCCCAGGGAAAGAGCTGATACCCCCAGGGCTTTTGGGGCTGGTGTGTGATGATGCAAAGGCTTGGCAGTGTTTTACCTTGGAAAGAAGGGGCCTTTCATTGCCCACAGAGCTGCGTTTTGCACACATCCTCTTGCCCTCCCTGGTGTTGCTTATAATAATATTAAGCTCTTTGGAAGCTGCTGCATTCCCATGGCTTGGAGGTCCTACTCCCTTCCTGACACAAGGGTGAAGCCCCAGGACTCACTGTGAACCATCCTGCCAGGGTCACGCATTCCTGGGAGAGCAAAGCAGAGGGAATTTTACCCATGGAGAGGGAATGGATTCCCACATCACTGCTGTGTCTCTCAAGGATGTGGTTCCTGTGCCCAGCCAACACGGGGGGCTGCTGGGGAGCCGGGGCCGATGCGACTTTTGGCTGGCACTGGACATCCGAGTGCTGCAGCAGCTCCTGCTGGATCATCCCTGTAAACAGGGCTTGATCCACAGGAAGACACCCTTACACCCTGCCAGGGAGGCAGGACAGGGGTGATGCTCCCACATTTTGGGCAGTGGTGATGAACCCTGAGCTCCAGAGGTGAAGATCTGAGGCGGATCATCGGAGGGAGGAGGGAACAGGAATTGTGTGAGGAATTGCTTTGCAGGTTTCCAGAGGCTGGAGCAACAGCTGGGGGTGGGGTTAGGGTTTGCCTTGGGTTGAGCCTAAGGAAGATTCTTTGTGATTTTCAGCAAACCAGTGATAGAAAAAAACAAAGAAAGGTTGAGATCAAATGCAGAGCTTTGCTCAACTCCCAGGTGCAATGTTCCCTCTTAGCAACGAGTGTTTGTGTACAGGTTTCACTAAGAGAGAGGAATAATTTGAAATTAAAAGTAAACCAAAAGGGGAAAATGTGTCCCTCTTATTTTTTCTGCCAGTGTCAAAACAAATCCCTCTAATTCCTTGGGGGAATTGTTTGTTTATTTTTTGACTGCTGTGGTTTTAGCTCTTCAAGCCCCAGAAACTTTGCCAAGGCTTTGGTGAGGCATTCCAGCATCTCCAGAGCTGTCTATCTGTGGGCAGTCTCAGGTCCAGGAGGTGATCCCAAAGGATCAAACCATGTTTCTGGACTGGAGTGGGTGCTCAGTAAGGTGCAGACCAGGAGCGTTGGCCAAAGGTCCAACATCATCCAAGTCTGGATGCAGACAAGTCCTTGTGTCCCTCTCTGCTTCATGTCTCAGCTCCCAAGCAGCTCCCGCTCAATACAGAAGGATACACCAACCTTTCTCAACTGTTATTGTCTATTAATTAAATGCTAATTAATTATTAAAAGGGTATTTATTGAGATTTAACAAGTCTGCAGCCAGAAAACAAGGAAAAAACCCATTGGTGGCAGGTGTTCCACTGCAGTAATGAGGTTCTTAATAACCAATTGGCATTTGTTTGACTTAGAATAACATTCTTATTAAATCTAAATCAACTCTTTACTTGAGACACTTAATTACATGGGGGTTATTTTTTTTCCCTGCCACCTTTCCTTGGTGCACTGGGAGTTCCCCACCCGCATCTTCCAGTGCTGACAGAGGAGTCTGTGCCTGAAGAAATGTGAGAGGTGATGGTTATTCACAGAGAGTGGCACTTACGGAATGATTTCCCTGAGCTCCTATCCCCACTCGTGTTGACAGGAGCTTCCAGGGCTCCTTTTCCTTTCATTAGGGAAGCTGGCACATGGGGAGCTCCTTGGCTGTGCCAGCTCCATCCTGGGGCAGCTCTGCTCCCCAGCATTCTCCTGCCCTCATTCAGGGAGGGAATTATTTGTTAGAAATCCATTTAGCACTGGGAGAGGTTGCTGGTGCAGGGCTGAAAACCCACAGGAGGGGAAATAAAACTCCTTCCAAGCATCTGGGTGACCGTGGTGCCCTGGGGGGAAGAACGAGCTGCACAAAAAGCCACAGGAATCGGAGCTTTGTGCTGCTGATGCGGAGGGGAAAGGCTCCCCAGTCCATTATCCAGACACTTTGGTTCCTTCAGGGTCAGCAGTGACTTCTAAAACGTTGTTGTTGGGAACATTTTCGCCTTGGAAAGAGATGGGAAGGCGGGCAGGGGAGCGACTGCTGCCTTTAATCGGGATTTAATTACTTCCCCTTTTAATGTGGCTTTTAAAAAGGAAACAAGGATCCCAACCGGGTGCTCTTGTAGCACAAATAACAACAGAAGGGGGGAAAGGAAAAGTACCCGACAACAACAAACAGTCTGTGCTATTACAGGGTCATTATTCTGATATTATTTATTTCAGGCTTTTTGATACTCTCCAATGCTTGACTTCACAGGCTCATTTAGTTCCTTTCAAAAGCAAAGCCGTGCTGCAATTTGCCAGGAGAAAATGTGATAAACACTAAGAAGGGGGAAAGGAAATAACCTGGCAAACATAGGGATAAATATATTTATTTTTACAGGCTGGGGAGTGGTGTGGGTGTGAGAGGAGAATCATTCATGACTCCAGAGCCACAGGACAGGGAGCACCTGAGGGTCTGAGGTTCAAGTGGTGGTCATTCTGTCACCTCCCAAATTTTAAATTGCTAGGGAAGATGGTGGCAGGCAGGAATACTTCCTTCCATTCCCAGATAGATTTGGAATTGTGATACTCCAGCATTGTCAGGACAGCTCCACACCCTTTGAGAAGTGGCTAATCCCCGGAACAGGCTGCCCAGGGCAGTGCTGGAATCACTGTCCCTGGAAGGGTCCAAAAACATGTGGATTTGGCGCTTAGGGACGTGGCTTTGTGGTGGCCTTGGCAGGGCTGGGTTGAGGGTCAGACTGGATGATCTTGGAGGTCTTTTCCAATGTGAATGACTTTGGGATTGCCAGAAGTGCTGGGCACAGCGTGAGTGGGACAGGATTGCTCTTGAGGCAGGGAATGCTGTGATCCAAATACCTCCAGCCTGAGGGGAAATATCTCCTGCTTCCCTGGTGTAAAACACACTGCACTTCCCCATGCCCAGCTCTGGTGCCAAGGCAACGTGTGGGCTCTTTCCACAGGGGCCTCTCCAGGAGGCTGGAAACACTCAGGTCATTTAATATCCAAGACCCCTTTGACTTTCTTGGGCAGCAACAAGAGCCACATACAGGGATCTGTGAGTTTATCCAAAAAAATTATCAAGATGGGCCTAAACCACCTTCAAACCAAGGAGAGCAATGAGCTCTTTGTTCTCCCTGGGTAGTCTTGAGTCCCTGAAATTTGGGGATTTCCTGGGTGTTTGTGTCAGCAAGAATTAGATCACAATATCATTAGATCACAAGGCTGTGCCTGGATTATCATCGATAGGCAGCGAGAGCTGCTGCATCCAATTAGTTGTATGGATTAAGGGAATCCCGTCTGAAGTTTACTGGCCCAAGAAGGAAAAAAAAAAAAAAAAAAGGGCAGAAAAAAGTGTGATTTGGAATAAGAAACACCAACTGGAATCTGATGATCCTTAAGGCTCCTTCCAGTATGAAGCATTCTGGGATTCTGTGATAAAAAGCTCTTTCAGAGCTTGGTGAGTACTTGGTTGCCCAGAGCAGCTGTGGCTGCTCCATCCTTGGAAGTGTCCAAGGCCAGCTTGGACAGGGCTTGGAGCAGCCTGGGACAGTGGAAGGTGTCCCTGTACGTGGCAGGGAGTTGAACAAGATGAGCTTTAAGATCCCTCCAAACCCAAACCTTTCTGGGATTCCATGATCCTGGTGTTTGGTGTAGTGGATGGATAGCTTTGGACCTGCCTTATCCCAAAATTCCTCTTGGAAAGGAGTATGAAAAATCACCCCACCACAAATCCTGCAACTCATTTATCATCTAAAGGACCTTGATATTGAAAAATGAGCCTCGATGTTGTGAAATGATGGAAGTGCATGGACATCATTTAGCTGGAGCTGCCCTGCTCAAACAGTTTTGAGAGGGTTTATTTATATCTCTATTTTTTATTTATCTGGTTTTTTTTCAGCAAAGACACACCCTGCTACACCCTTTCAAAGGCTCACTTGGGATGAATATGGCCTTTTTAACTGTGGTGCACCTCAAACCTCCCTGTTGGATTCATTTGACATTTCTGGGCTGCAAAGTTGAGTCAAGCCCCCAATTTCCCACCTCACCTGGATTTCCCATGGGAAGGGGCTGGAGGCAACCCCACAATGCCAAACCTCCCTGGACAGAGCATCCTCACCTGCCTGTCGTTGGGAAGGGATGGGAGAAGAGGGTAAAATCAGCCAACCCACTGCAAAACCCCCGTCCTGGGCTGTCTCTCACCTCGAAAGCGCCAGCACTGGGTTTTGTCTTGGCTCACTCCACAGCCAGTGGCGCCGAGCTGCTGCAGAGCAGCCAGACTAACTGAGAATGAATTAAAAAAAGGAGGGTTTCCTAAAGAAAAAAAATTAAACCCAGCCCTAAAGCAAACTGCTTCGAACAAACCAGCCCCCTCGGCCCCTCCTGCTCTGGCACTGGAACGCAGCTCGTAGTCACTGTCCGAGGTTCCTAACAGCTCCCGAGAGGGATTTGCTGTCCCCAGAGCCCTGTCTTAGGGATGTGTGTCAAAAACATCCTTAAATCTTCCCCCAAACCCCACCCAGGCCTGGCCTGGCTGCGGGGCTGAGCTGCCACCAGGAGCTGTAAAAACCTGCTGATAGACAGATGGAGCGGTGTAATTACACACAGGGAGGGGGACGAGCACGCTGAAATTATTGGTGTGGGCAGACAATTAGAGGCTTTTCCAGAAGATTACCCTCTCCCTCCCATCTGTGCTCTGGGGAGGAGTTCTGCACTAACATTTGTGTCCTCAGCCGTTTGCTGCTTCGCCCAAACCAGGGCTCTGTGTTCCTTGGGGGCATCCCCTGCTTTTCCCATCCTCACCCATCCTCCCATGGGTGAGGATGCCATGGCAGGGTTTCCCTGGGGAATCCAGCTCAGGAGGATGGTTTGGGGTAGGTTTGGTGATTTCTGGGTGTCCCTAGCTCGCCAGGGACATTTTCAAGCATGTTTAGACTACGTGACCTTTAAAAGGTCCCTTCCCACTCCAGTTATTCAATGATTCCATGTGTACAAGCAGCAGGGAGGGCAGGCAGCTCTCAAGGCCAGCAGCAAAGGGAACAGCTAATTACAGCCCCATTTCAACACAAATCACTATTTTTGTGTTAATTGTGTATTTATTTTCAGTATTTGATGTGCTGAGGACTTAAACAGGAATTATTTTGGATGGCTCACCACTTTTTTTTTTTGCTTTATTTTTTTTCTAAACCAAGTCAGGACACTCAATTTCAGCACTGAAAGGTTATTTCTCAACAACTTACTTTTCACATTATGGTCACTTTGGTTTGAAAACATTGCCGCTGGCCATTTGTTGGGTTTTCTGAGTCAGGAAAATAATAATAATAATAAAAGAGAATACTTGGGTGATTCACCATGTCCTTTGTCAGCTTTTCTTTCTCTTGGAAGGAAGATGATAAATTGGGTGCAAACTTTCTCCCAGCTCCCATGATCACATTGGGGATGGTGTTTGTGGTGAAGCTGTGACTGTTTCCTGATGTCCCACCTCGTCCCTGGCTCTTATCAAGGGGTGACAGCAGCTCCTTTGGAAAGGAAACCACTCTGACACACAAACCCTGCTATTTATATGTATGTTATACATTTATTTTCCCTCTTGCCATGTCTTAAAAGCCCTGTCAGAGTCCTTTGCTTCAAAGTCCTCCAGCCAGACCTTGAGGCTACCTGAAGCCTGAGGATTCCTTTGTGTCCTGTAAATCAATATAACATGGGGAAATACAGAAATAGAATAAGGATTCACTAAAATGAGTAAGTTGACATCAAAATAAATGGGGAGTAAGTTGACATCAAAATAAATGGGGAGCAAGCAAAATATGGCAAGTGGGAGATGGGAAGATGATTGATTATTTATTATGAAATTGGTGTTTGCAGGGTAGGGGCAGCCTTTTGCCCTTCACCTTTAGCTGCTGCTGCAAGGGACCCTCAAGTCTCTTTTGCTCTTTCTTTATGTAGCTCTGAGTCAAAAAATGCTCCTTTTGGGTGGTTTTACTGTTTGGAGGTGCTGGAGCTCCTGGAGGTCGGAGTGTCTCTGCCTGTTTGCCCTGGGTACCAAAACTGATGTCTCTCCATTGCATTCTCCATTTTGTTCTCCAGCTTCCCACAACCTCTCCCATAGTCCCTGTCCTTCTTCAACGGGACTGAGCCCCCCAAAATCTCATTCCATGGTCCATGCCCTGCTTCCATGGATCTCAGCCCTCCAAAACTCTTCCCATCCTCCCTGTCCTGTTTCAACAGGGCTCAGCCCCCAAAACCACTTCCACCCTCCCTGCCCTGCTTCCATGGGACTCAGCCTCCCAAGACCTCTCCCCTGCTCCCTGCCCTGTTTTGTTGGGGCAATCAGGCACATTTTGGGGTGTGCTGAGCTCACACCCATCTGTCTGACGTCCTGGGGCAGCAGCCTGGACACAGAGAGCTCTCAGGCCTGAAAACCCCTCACATCTCTCCTGAAAGCTGCCCTGCAGAGGCACAGCCCTCGGGCTCTGGTTTCAGCTGGGGCTGGTTTGGGCACGGAGAGCTCTGGCTCCTTGGCTCCCCGTTCTGGTTGGCTCCGAGAGCTCCTTTGCTGTCAGCTGCTGTGCTGGGCAGGACCAGCTCAGGGACCAGCCTCGCTGCTCCTTCAGCACTCCTCGATGCAAACAAGGGGCTCAGGGGCTGTGAGAGGGATTTTAGGGCACTCTGTGGCTGTCCTGCTGCTCCTCTGGCCGTAGGAGCCCTGGCAGGAGCGATGCCCTCTCACCTCCTGGATTCCCCCTCCTGGTGCCAGCACTGCCGGCGGCTCAGGGAGCATCAAGCTTTCCCTCTTTCTTTCAGGGCTGGATTACAACCTCTCCCTGCAATTTAATTGTGATTAGATGCATGAGTGGTGCTGCTCGATAAGGCTGGAGAGGCAGTCAGGGATGTGTTCAACCCTCGGATCATTTCCACCACGGCTTATTTCCCTATTTTTGTTTCTTTCCTCTTCTCTTATTTTTATTCCCCCTCCCTCAGTGGTTTGCCGATTGTCATTTCCCTCAGCTTCCCCAAGCAGGAACAAGATCCCCCAACGTTGCTACTTCCAGTCAGATAAACCTGTGAGATTCTTTGTTTTCCTTTTTCTGAGTATTTTTTCCCTTCCCTTGCCCTGGTTCTGTTCCATTCTCCTTTTTCCCTGCTTTTTTCATTCCACCTGATTGGTGCCAATCTTTAGCAGTCAGTACATTTTACACCATGTCCCATTAGAAGTAGGAAAAGGTGAATTTAGGGATAATCTTGAGATGAGAGGAGGGATTTTCTCTGGGAAAGAGAAAGTGCAGCTCGCAGCCCAAATTTGAAAGAAGTTTGCCAAGCACCTCCCAAGGCAGAGATGGATAGGGAACGATCTCTCCCTGCTCCCTAATTTACAGCCCTGACAATACGAAGCCGTTAGTGAGCATCCATCTTCGTGTACAAAGGGGGGGAGGAAAAATGAAAATAATAAAAAAAAAATCATTATATGCCTTTCAGCATTGACCAGCCCGAGGAGACGCGAGTTATTCTTAAGAAAGTCATGTATCTTCTTTACTTTGGCATCAACATAAATAAAATTACTTATCTCTCGGATTTAAATGCTCTGCACCTTTAGCAGGCAATAAATTCTTCTCTCCTGTTCCTTTATGTATTTAGTTCTTGCTCCATCCTTCACCTCTGACTATGAAACCGCAGCTTCCCTCCCCGAGCAGGGGGAGGACCCCAAAGTTATCTCCACCCTTCCACTCCCGTTTTCTGGGGAAGGACACACGGTGCCCGAGCGATGTGTGGTCCTTCCCAGATCCAGCCTCACCTTTCTCACCACCACCAGCCTCACTGGGGCTGGCGGGGCTGTTCACTTCCCCAGGGGATGGGTCAGCCCCACCATTCCATCATTTGGGGGCTAATTCCTGCCTGGGATGGCAGCTGGTGATGTGGGATGGGGCTGGGGGGACCCTGCTGACCCTGTGGGTGCTCCTGGGCTGCCACCACCACTTAAATCCCAAGGTGTGTGCCCTGCCAGGGGTGGCAGTGGAGAGGCACAGGGAGCTGGGAACACACACAGATGGGCTGAGCTCATAAACACTTCATCCTTTCTTCCCTCTCTCCTTGCTGCTTGATCTGACATAACCAAGTCTGCTTCACTGTGCTTTCCCTCCTGGATTTAAAATGGAGATAGGTCAGTAAAAATAATCATTGTCTTGGACACCCATGTGGATCCTCGTCATGGTGAAACCACAGAGTCCAAACTGCTGCTGTCAGTGGGGAAAGGTGAAACTGGTTCATGGAATCATGGAATAGTTTGGCTTGGAAGGGACCTGAAAGATCATCTCATTCCAATCCCTCTTGTTCCCACAAGGAATGGCTCAGCCCTGAACCAAGGGTGGACAGGTCCCATTGGCCTCATCCCACTTAGCAGGCAAAGAAAACCTGCTGGAAAATCCATATTTTCCTCAGAATGAAATTCAAGCAGAAACCCCTGAATCCCAGGATATCTTTTGTCAGGAAGAATTTGCTCTTGCCATTGGAAGTCCAAGGGGGTTTGGGATGAGCAGTTTGTCTCACAGGTAGAACTGCAACAGGAAACAAGTCCCTTACCTGCACTGATTTTTTTTTTTTAAGAGTCCATGTTTTCCAAAGCCTTCTCTTTCTTTACCAACCCAAGGAAAAAAAAATAAAAAAACCACCAAAAATTGGCAGCAATGACATTTTAACAGGAAATTAAATGAAAACATTTATTTTGAATTGACATTTTGACATGAAATGCTGATTTGTTCCGGACTTTTAAGCCAGAGACCAACAATGCACAGTTGTTGTAAATGAGAAAAAAGGAGGAATATATGAAAAATAGCCATGAACTCTCAGGACAAAGAGAGGACACTTGGCTCCTGGGGAGTTCTGTAGGGAAGGACACAGGAGCCAGACTCAGCTTCTGCTCCAACCCACCTTTGCAGCTGATTTGAAACAAGCAAAAAAAGGGCAGTTTTCTGTTTTCATGAGAAAGCCAGAAATTTCCGTGAGGCACAGAGAGTGAGAATCGATTTTTCCCATCTGCTGTTCTCCACCGCCGTTGGAGGGTGATACTGTTGATGTGTTGAGGTTTTGCCTTCTTTAAATATCACTGGTATTTATTTTCATTTCTCGCTGTTAATTCTAACGAAGCTGAAGTCTCCTATGTGCCCTGGTGGGGAATTTATCCCAAAAAAGCATCTAGAAACGTTCAGATTCTTGGTCTGCAAACATCCTTTCATCTCTCCAGCATCCCATCTGTCTGTCTAGCTGCTCCTCCACCACTTCCTTCCTCTTCCCTGTGATCGCAGCCACCACGACCTGTGAAATGAACATTTTCATAAAATCTTCGTTTGCATTTCAAACGAGGCAGAGGCACAGAAACCCACAGGAAAGGAGAAAAAAAGCACAAAAACAAACTTTGCTTTCTCGGTTCCTCCTCATTTCTCACATCTGAAGAGATTATTAAACATGTCTAAAGGTAAAATCTCAACTTTTCCCTACGTGCCTCCAATGGAAATGGTTTTCCTTGGATGTTCTCTCCCCCTCAGCCTCTTCTGGTACACTTTGGATGGGCTTTTGTGCTGTTATAATGAATTTGTGTGATGTTGCCCTCTAATGGCTGATAAACAGGAATTTTAGGCACCCTGCCCAAGAAATCCTCCTTTATTTTCTTATGAGAAATGATGGGAGTTTGGAGACAAAGGGTCTGGGGGTTTCTCTGTACCAAACAGAGGAGTGGGAAATGCACATGAAACTCTCGTTGTGTTGCCTCTCCAACCCCCTTGTCGCTCATCCCTCTACCCCAAAATAGAAAGAACCAAAATTAGATGTTTAGGAGTGCATTTTTTCCCCCCACAAGCCCTTTCTTGGTTGCCTTCGTGCTGCAGAAGATCCTTGAGGACCTCAGCAGATGGCTCCCGGCACCGCAGCCTTCCGACGGGAGCTCCTCTGCTCCGTTCCTCTTTGAACAAGGGAAAACATTTTGACTTGAACTTTCATACATAATGATGAGGGTTGGTTACCCAAATCCACACATTTTCTTTAGTCGTTTTCATTTACTACTGTTTTGAATTATTTCACAGCCTTGCAAATCTCCTCCTGACAGCCAGAGACCAGGCACGGAAAGGGAGAGAGGAAAAAAACCCCACTAAGTGTTCATTCCTCACATAATATATTCCAATCCTGTTAGGTCGTGCTGGTGAAGGTAATATTTCTGGCATTCATTTAATGAAATTGACAGTGATGAATGGTTAATTATACAAATTACATTCTTATTAAATCCCCTGGAATCACTGCCTTAGAAAGTCTTAGCTATGGACTTCTCGTGCTAGATACTTTTTTTTTAGGAGCATCTTTACTGCTGGCTGCTGCAAAACCGTCTTCCAAAAAACCTTGAAAAGCATTAAAAATCCCCTAGTTAAGTCAATTACTGCAGATAAGTTAATCTTAATGGGATGCTTAAACCCCTGTCCTTGCATGAGTTTACTTTTCATCCCTCGCTCTCAGCTCTGGAGGGGCTGGAGAGAAAAGTTTTCTGACGATTGTTGTGACAAATGGATTAAGTGTGGAAAAACAGGGCTGGATGCAAAATTTGCAGTCAAACTGGGTTTTGGCAGAATTTTCTCCCCCAGCTGGCAGTGAAATTTCCCATTTTGGGGTGGAGAGCAGCAGGATGCGTGTGTGTCCCACTGGATCAGTCACTGGATGGGGATGCAATGCCCTGGGAACTGTGGGCTGGTGATAAAGACTCGTAGAATCATGGGATCAATTAGGGTGGAAAAGCCCTCTGAGACCATTGAGTCCAACCATTAACTCAGCACTCCTGTGTCTACCACTAAACCTTGTCCCCAAGTGCCACATCCACACGGCTTTTGAACACTTCCAGGGAAGTAGCACCAAACTCCCCTCGGCAGCTTGATCCCTCTGTAAGGCGGACAGAACCAGCCATGGACAAACTTGATTTCCTAAGAAGCGTTTTTAGGAAGGGAAGGCACCAACCTTTAACCCCTGCTTATTCCCAGGGTGCTAAATCCAATTCCCAAGCCCTCCAAACACATGGAGTGGTTTTAATTGCAGGGCACGGGATGAGCTGGGATTATTAAGCAGGGAGGCTCAGGAGTAAATGTAATAAATAGACTGTTAAGTTAAGCAAGTTTTCAGCTTCAGCAATGAGAGTGGCCATCTATCTTGCGTGGCTTTCTGCATGCTTCATTACCACATGTAACCACACTGGAAAAATCAGCTTTATCCCTTCTAATTAGATGATAAGTTCCCTAAGATGTGTGTTAGTGCTGCCAGGCACCTGACGCTCCACCACGGCGCCCACTGCCCGCAGCTCCCGGGGAAATTTATTACCCAGCCTCATATTAGACTTAAGTTAACATCACTTAATCTTCTTACTCGACAGAGTTATATATGAGGCACTCAGGATATATTGGCCAGGATTTAGGGACTCTGAAGAAGGGGGAGCTGTGCCAGGGGGGTAGAGGTGGGTGCAAGGGGGGTGGAGTGCTCTGAAGGTGATCAGCATGCACTTATTTCCCCATCTCCTTATTTCTCCTGATATCCCAAAGGGACAGAGCATCTCCTGCAGCCTCTCCTTATTCTTTAACTAAACTTCTGCCTGGTCTTGCCTGGCTCTATCCAGAGAACAGCAGCAGTCAGTAATTAAGAAAGAAGCCATGACCTCTTTGAGGAGGGAGGAGAGTGTGCAGTGTTGTTAGGCACAAGCAGAGTGTCAACAAAAATCAAAAACCCTCTAATGATTTAGGCTGCAGAATAGTGTTCATCAGGTCCAAAAAACCATCACCAGGAGCATCACCACCCACTCCCAGCAGCTCTCTGGTCCTGGACTGGCCCCAGGTTCTTTCAGCCCAGAGAAAAATGGGTGTTGTTTTCTTCCTTATTTTCCAGGGAGCCTGGAGACACACAGAGTTTGCAGGGAATTGTCACAATTGAACAACTTGTTTTGATTTGGATTTGGGGTTTCATCCATCTCCCTGTTCCCTTCCCCCCAGGATCTGTGTCTCCATAGCAAAGTGCTGAACCCCTGGTGCCTTCTGGAGCCTGGAATAAGCCAAAGGCAGGAGAAATGATGGAGCTGCCATCACATCTCCCTCTTCTGACTCAATAAGCTTCATAATCTCTGTATAACCACCTATATCACACCAAGACAGGAGGAGCAGGGGGAACTTTATGAGCTGGTTAGAGCAGGCAACTCCATCACCAGCCATGACTATTATTATAAAATATTCTGGAAGTTAACTCAATAAAAAAACTAATAATGAGAGGAACCATCTCTGCCTTTGTTTATGGCTTCTTTAAGTGTATAAATGAGCACGAGGTGATTAATGAGGGTGATCTGAGAGAGAAAGATTTGCATGCACAGTGCTTGAATTATTTCCTTATTGCATGTGCTTCCCAGTCCCTCTGTTTATTGTGCTGCTCAACGCTATTTAATACAGAATGACTAAAGTTATGAGATCCTATTTATTCCACCTGACACTGTCCCCTCTGCCAGCTCAGCCCCTGGGACAGATAGCGCATGCACAATGAATTCAGAAAATATATTAAAAAGCAATTATAAACTCCCTGCCTTCGGTGTCCTGGCCTTATTCTTCACAGCGCTCCCTGAGCATTTGCATAATGTCTACAGGCTCTTGTGGAGTTATCAAAACACGAGCAGTCTCTCTCTCATTTTCAAGAACTGATGGATTTAGGAGTTAAAAGTTGCCAAAGGTGCCTTGGTACCCTCCTTCCCCCCAGCCTGGTAAATGTTACTGGTGCAGTAGCTCATTCCCTGCCCCACCAGCCACCCCAGGAGAAGGTGGCACCCGGAGTTTTGCCGGCTCAGCTCGTTTCTTGCATTAAACAACGTCCTTTGCTCTTCCCACCACAATCGCTCTGATATAAGAATTTCATTATCTTCCTGGACTGCTTTCCTCACTGATTTCTGCTTTATGGACTTCTCAAAACCCCTCTGAGCGACAGGAAGAACACCAGACCCAGCCGTTCCTATATGATGGGTAATTTTTCTTGCCTCTCAGACATTGCAGGGTAAGATCCTGTTGACTGTGAGCTAGATTTCACATCTCACTCTTTCTCCAGAGCTCTTCAGCCAGAGAACTCTTGTTCCACATTGGATGTGCTCTCAGAGCCAGTGTGGCACTGGGAGCATCCTGCACACCCATGGCCCATGGGCTGCTGTGTTGAGGCACAAACCCACCAGTCAAAGACTGCTTACCCCAGCCAGCCCTGCGAGGGTGGCAGGAACCAAAGAGCCAAAACCACAACTTAGAGGCTTTTTGAAGTTGTAACAGCACATTGTGTAGTTTCAATGGGACTTTTGGGTTAAAATGATGGTGAAACTGGGTTGTTTCACAGTTCATAACTGGGGAAAACTGCAACAATATCAATGCAACTTTGCCAGCTTGCACTGGAAAAACTTCTCACCTGGATATTCCACTGCTTTATTATTGACGTCTTCTCTTACGCATAATAAAACATGGATATGCTGCAAATCTGAGGTGGTGTTGAACCAGCTGGCACTGTGTGTCTCCATCTAATTATACACAGTCCTTTGGGTTTCATTCCAGCTCCGCCATAATTCTCTTCCGCAGGATTTTAACTCACTCCCGGCACAAAACGCTTCATCTCCGTTAAAAGTGAGGGTGCGAGCAAATAAATTAGCATTTCAGGAAGTACTTGAAGGCTTTCACAGCCTGTCTTTCCCCAGAAACTGTTTATCAAGCATCTTAATACCGACCAATTTGTACACCTCAGAAATACATTTATTCTGTAAATTGTTTATAGAAAACCAACAGAAGGAAATGGGCTTTGCTGCTATTGAATTCATTAGTAGCAGACTGGCTGATTGCTTTTATTCCTCCTAACCTATTGTATATTTGATTTGCTTGGAATATTTTATATAGCTCCGTGCTGAATGCATTCTGTGCAGGGGGTTTCAGGGAGTTAAATCAGCCCCAAACTGAGGAATCAGACGGCGCCGCTGCTTTTTGCCCCACATGTTGGTTTTGTTGGAATAGCTGAGAGAAGATGCAGGGCTCCCAGAGCAGCTGTGGCTGCCCCACCCTGCAGGTGTCCAAGGCCAGGCTGGACAGCGGTTGGAACAACCTGGGAGAGTGGGAAGTGTCCCTGCACATGGCAAGGGCTGGGATGAGAGGAGCTTTGAGGTTCCTTCCAAACCATTCTGGGATTCTGGGGTTCTGTGACAAGTTAGATTATCTTGTTTATCACCACTGTTCTCTTGCAGTTTTCTCCTTCTGCTGATCTCCTCTGCCTCCCTGTCGCACCCAGAGCTGTGGGTTCACTGCACAAACACTTGTGGTTGGTGCTGCCATGGGGACAGTTTGGGGTGAGGTGACAGGAGTCGTATTTGGTGATGGAGTTTGTGTCATTGTGGGTTTCTCAGGGAACACTCCTCAAATCCCTTCCTCCTTCCTGGCTGCTCAGTTTTTATTGCTCCTTCAGAAGAGGGGGAAAGGCCCTGAGGAAACACTTCCAAGCTGGTGTCTCCTCACATCAGGCACTGGGAAGCTCCAGGTGCTTGGGAAGAGCAGCTCCGTGAGGAGCAGCTTGCCAGGGCTGCATAAGCTGGTCAGAGTCACCCCAAACAACTGAGTCAGGCACGGAAACCTCACTGAGGAAATGAGGCCACCCGTGGATTGTGCTGGGGGCTCTGCTGAGTGTCCCCAGCCCTGGCTATTCCCACCCCCTGCCCTGGCTCACACGCCTGAGCCCAAAGTGGCACCTGCAGAATATCTTGGATCACAGATCCTGCAGGTTTACCCACTTGGTTGCACTGCCACGGGGTGCTTTGCCCCTCTCTGCCCAAAGTTGCCCCATCATCACCTGAAATTGCACGGTCCTCTTCTCTGCAGAGCTCTCTCCTTACAAACTGCCTGTTCTGGAGAGCAGGCCAGGATCTGAATGCTGCTCTTGCTGCCAGCGCCTGATGTTTACAGGACCCAGGCTGTGGATCTGTGCTTAGATTTGCATGTGTTTCAATATGTTTAACCCAGTTTGTAACAGGGTTCATCTGCTGGTTTGGGTGCCGTGACCTCCAGGGTATAAGAAGTCAAGGCTCCCCAAAACTTTCTTGCTGTCTCTGGAGTCTTGTTCTGGTGTCCTGTATTAAGGGATCTAAGGAAGAGGCAACAGTAACAGAGTTCCTGGGCTGTAAATAGGCCCCAAACTTCCCTTTTTGTGATTTGATAGTAATTCTGGTTCCACAAAAGAGTAATTACGGGATCCACTTTGACCCAGGAGCTGCTAGAGCCCTCCTGTGTGGGGAGCACGTGTGTCCTCACTGCCTGCTCTGTGCCACATGGGACAGGGTCCTTTGGGGAACTTCCATCCCTGATCCCACAGTGCCAGGCACTTGTTTGGGATGTGGTGGACAGGAGAGCTCTTTGGGCACAGCACTGGGCACCTTTAATCAATCCCTCCCTGTGCTGTGTGTGCAGAGGACGAGGTTTAAGAGGAGATCAATGGTGTTGAATCTGAGAGGCAAAGGGAGACTTTCACCTCCAGGGCTCCGGAACAAACCCCTGGGAAGTCAATCCATTAATTATTTGCATTCCCCCCAGCTCCCCAGTACCCTTCTCTTCCATTTTCTTCTCCTCCAATGCATTAGACTTGAATTTTGAGTGTGTGAGTGAGTAGAATATATACATTTGTCTGCAAAATATGTAATACTGAAGGGAATAATGTTGAAGGGCAGCAAGGCAGGGGCCACATGTTCCTTGGCTGGTGCCTCACAATGTCCCAAAGCAAAGGGACAAGATCTGACAAAGGTCAGAGATACCATAAAAATAACTCTTCTCCCCAAAACACCAAGTGGGCAGAGCAGAGGCTCATCTTTTGCTGGTGTGGCTTTGGGTTTCATGGGAGAGGGATGGCACAGGGAGGGGATGTGCTTTCACTGGGGGACGGTGTTGGCTGCTCGTGGATGTCAGTGATGCAATTTTAATGTCATGTTGTCCCAGTCACACAAAATTCCCTGTGGACATTTACATGGACTCCCAAATATCACATCACCGTGTGTATCCCTGCCAGCATCCTTCCTGAGGGTGATCCAGAGCTCCAAGCTCAGATATGATCCTTTGCAACACCTTTTGGATCCTTTGCATCCAACTGCACTAATGGTTGCACTCAATGATCTCAGAGACTTTTGCTAACCTAAAAAATTCCATCATCTTCAGCTCCTTGCTAAAAGCCAAGTGCAGAAAGCAGCAGGGAGAGGAGGAAGGAAGGAAGAGGCCAGGACTGTCTGGCTTCAGAAAGGAGGGAATGCAGAGGAGCTGCAGGGTGATGCAGGGTGATGTTGAGGGGTTGGAAGGGTGGCATTTCTCAGCCAGTCAAAGTTGGCAGGAAAACAAACAAAGCCCTTTCCAGACCCTGAGCCTCCAGTGAAGGGAGGCATTTAGCTCCTTGGCAGACCTCCTTTGGAAGCCTTGGCGTGACCCACTTGAGAGAGAGCAGGAGCCAGCAGGAGACTTTCCTCCCTCTTTGAATAGAAGTAAATGGGTGAAGGAAAGTAAAAACAGAAGAAAGAGGCAACGGTTCTTGGGAGAGAATTTTGACACTAGGAAAGAATATTTGCTTTAAAGGGACAAATCCTGTCTTTTTTTCTCCCTCTTCTATCTAAAAACCTCCTCATGCCTGCACTGCTCCAAGGGGAGATGTTTGCACCTGCCCGTGGCATTGCTGTTCTGTCTCCATTCCTTCTGCACCTAGGTTAGCAAAAATACAGTTGTTCCTTTCCTCCTTCTTCACTCAAATCCTGGAGAGCTCTGGGGGTCTGGGACATTTGCTGGGGGGAGCACGGAAGTCTGGGTGCCAGCGAACCCCTGATCTCCTGCATTGCTGTGAGGTGAGCAAGACATACCTGGAATGCCCCAAATGTGCCCCAGCAGTGGAACTGTGAATGGGGTGGGCACGGGAGGGTTTCATTCCACATCCCTTTCCCTTCCCTCTTTCCCTCCTGGGGGAGGAAGGGAGACTCGGCAGAGGAAAAGGGTGGATCCAGCCCAAAGCTGTGGTCTTGTTTTCTGTCAGAGAGAGACAAAACTTTCTGCTGAGCTCGACTTCAAAGGCAAGTGCCGAGCCTGGAGATATTCATTTTAGAAATTCATGTACAGCTGCATTAGTTCGGGGCTTCACATGTTTTATCCACTTGTCACGATTAGACATTATTATTATTGCTGCAAACAGAGATGGCTGAGAGATAATAATTCTTTATGAACCTCCCGTCACAATTAATGTGAGCTCCATACTTGTCCATTTACTGAGTTTTAAGCTAATCATTCCTTATATGTTTCAAGCCTTTAGTGAAGTACAAATAATTTGAACTAATTAGCTTATTAAAAGAAGGGAATGAAAACAAATGGCACATGAATGAATTGTGGGATTTCGTATGGAATTAATATCTCACTAATACATGTGGATTTGGTAAATTCATTATGCATTCATAATCAGACCTGATGAATCACCTAGCTAATTCAGGAGTAATTAGGCATGAACCACTGACACTTATTTTAAAGTGCGACCAAACTACTTGGCTCCATCCTAAGGACTCAATTACAGTCTCCAAGGCACAGGGGAGCTCTGCTGTGTTCCCTGTGAAACTGCCAGGGTCACGCAGTCAGTCCCTCTGGGAACTGGGGCTGTGCTCTGGAGATCAGGTGTGAGGTGTCCACCCTTCCATCCTGGCAGCTCACACCGGGAGGTATCCATGTCCCCTTCCCTGGATTAACAGTGCCATTGCCACCCTTGGAACCAGCTCGTTTTTCACTCCTTGGCAGCTGATGCATGAGCAATCCTTGTAATTATTTACTTTTTGTATTATCACTGTGGCTCATGCAGTGCAGCACCTTCCTGTTCCTGCATCCCACGGAACGTGGGGCTGATCCAGCCCCTTGGCCCAGCCAGCCTCTGGGAGGGGATCAGCCACTCCGGCATCCACAGAGGTGACATGGGGCACAGTCACAGCCAGCCAGAGGGGTTCGGAGGTGTTGAGGCAAAAGGAAGAGCTGAAGGAATCCCTGCTGAGAGCCACAGGGGGTGGGAGGGGTGGAAGAAAGCACCGAGGCTGTGACAGGAGTGTCGTGGGACGTGTGGAACCAGCTGGCACAAAGGACGGGAGGAGTGTCACAAGGAGGGCAGAGCACAGTGACAGAGATCTGTGAGCTGGGATTCAGGCAGGACACGAGCAGGGAGAGTTTTCATTGCAAAGGTCAGAGGAAAGGACTGTGGTACCCAGGGAGGAAGGCTCAGGGGAGGGCTTGGGCTCAGAGGAGGGCGATGGAGGAGGAGGAGGATGATGCAGGAAGGCTTTGTGAGGAGAGGAGCAGCATCCCCGGGCTGAGGGGACATTGTGCATGGGGATTAGGAAACAGTCTGAAGCGCTCTGCAGCAGCTGGTTTGGCCTTAACCTGATGGTGAGGCATCCCCCAGGAGAGGCAGGGAGGCAGCTGGGGCCAGGTGGGAAGCACCCACAGCTCCCTGTGTGCCAGAGAACTTCCCATCCCTGAGCGGAACCTCCGCTGCCGATCTGTGACTCATCTGCCTCCAGGTACCAAATTTGTGTTTGCAGATAAGATTATCCAGGGATTAATTGTAGAGGGAGAAGAGAAATGTAGATTAGTCATCCCTTGAGAACAGACATAGATCAACAGCATTTAGAATTACCTTTGGGTGTTTAACAGCCACGGATCACCAGAGTACCTGAACACCTACCATGTAAAATCAACAGTCTCGTTAATTATGAAAAATAATTCATGTCACACCAATCTAAACCCACTAAAATCTCTTCTGCATTCATCCCAGAGGCGGCTGTATCATTCCTGCACTCGCCCCAGGGCCAGCAGAATGCCTTGAATACCATTTCTTCCTCCACCTTCCCTAGAAAACCGGGGTGGGAAGGCCTGGCAGCAGCCCATTTCCATGGCTTAGTCTGCCTTTTGCAGGAACCGCTGCTGCTGGTGGCTTTCAGAGCCAGGAGTGCACCTGGGGAATCATCTTTGATGTCTCCACCCGTGCTCCTCCCTGCAGTCACTTTCTCTCTGTGCACCCAGGCTGCCCCTGGTCCTGCAGCAGTGGGAGAGGATGGATTTGCCCCGCACTGGATGTGTGATTCCCAGCCCCTAGAGATGGACAGAGCTCTGCACCCCCAACATCCCACCCCTAACAAAATCCAGGGCAGCAGGTGCTTAAATTGGGAGCTTTGGTTCTGCGTCTTGGAGCACGTGTGTGACTAAAGGATCTTCCCTTACCTTAGAGAAGGAAGACAAAGTGGGGAATCACATTCCCTGCATGCCCACCGAGGGCTGGAGCTGCCTGGATCCTCCAGGAGGGCTGGGCCCCTCTCAGCTCCCGCCGGGTGCTTGTGATGCACATCCCAGAGTGCTGCAATCACCAAGAATAAACAGTAGCAATTACTTAATACTTGTGGTGATGGGGTATTGAAAATTAGCACCGGAGTTAAGCACTAATAAGACACGTAACACACCGTAAGCCTGTGAATTTTATAGAGTGGAATCAAGAGTAAATAAAATTACAATTTAAACAAAGGCAGATAATTTAATTATCTTGTAGGCACAGTACTAAAATTTGGAGTGATTGGCTAATCAATACGTTATTACACAATGCAACAATGCGACCTGCCTGGGAGCTGGGGGGAAATGGATACTCAGGAATCAGCGTGAGTCACTGGCTGAGATGGTGGGAACCAGCAGTGCCAGCCCCTGGCAGATCCCTGGGGCTGGGATGTCTGGGAAGCATCGATAGCATTCAAGGGTACCATGGCAGCAGAGGTGGAAACACGGAGTCATTGAGGATGGAAAACTTCTCTGAGATTATCGAGTCCAACTGTTCCCTGCCAAGGCCACAGCTGTCCCCAAGTGCCACATCTACAGCTTTTGAACATCTCAAGGGATGGTGATTCCACTGTTGCCATGGGCAGCCAGTGCCTGACCAAATTCCAGAGGGTTGGAGTTGAAGAAGGAAGCAATATTAGGTGCTTTCTCTGATCCCTTCACGTGGTTTGGTTTTTTTTGATTCACAAGTTTTCAGCACTTTGACATTTAAATTTGACATTTAAATTGAACTTTCTGGAAATGAGCAGAATGAGGGAGGTAGGCAGAGCTCTGAGAGCAGCGAGGAGCTGCCACCTGCAAATACGTGTGTAAAACCCTTCCCCAGAGCAGCAGCTCAGCCATGGTGTGCCCATGAAAAACTGCCCAGGTGCAATGCCAGCCTTCACCATCAAAATTCTCACAGGCTCTTTGGAGCTCTCCAGTCTGTCCCCTGCCTCAGGTGGCCTTTTCAAGGGGGAAAGTCTTGTTTTTTCTCGGTGTTTCTTTGTCTAAATCCTTGAGGTCTGTTCTCCATCCCTGCTGTCCTCCAGGCACAACAAGGAAGCACCACTTCTCAGGTCCATCTGAGCTCACAATGCTTTTGCACCCAGAGATTCCAGCCCCTGAAGCTCCTAAACATCCCTCTCCACATGAGACACACAGACAGTGCTGTCCCCTCACACACATCCCACTGGAAATGTGCATGATGAGTGTTCCTCCAGCAGGATGCTCACTGGCATCGCCCAGTCGGTGTTGGGGGCTCGTGCCAAATTCCATCACCTGAGGATCTGGCTGCTGCACACGAGATTTGTGAGGAGCAGAAGCTGCACACCAGTGTGAAATGCCGGGCTTTGGTTCCACACCGATGCCAATCTTCTCAGGGAAAGCAGCTCTTCTCTCCAGCCCATTGTATTTCGCTAATTTAATTCCATTCTGATGTCAAATCGCATTACATATTCACACTAACGGAGGATCTATTTTTTTTTCTTTATTAATATTAAGACATTTATTTGTCATTTTTTAGCAAAATTGAAAAGGAATCAAAACCTCATTTTCTGGAGAAGCGGTGCTGTTGGCGTTCGTGCGCCGCTGCAGCTGTCTCGCTGTGTGTGGCTCTCCTCCCTCTGCAATTTTCTTTTTTCCCTTTTCCAAAATCCAGCTCTGGCACACAACTGCCCCCGGGGGATTTCATGCAGCCAAACCCCCTCCTCCGGGGAGCACATCCCAGTTTGGAAGGACCAGCAGGGAGGGCACTGGGCAGCTGGGGTTGATCTCTGATGCAGGTGGGATGAGCTCTCTCACCCTGTGCTCAGAGGACTCTCACAATGAGGAATCATGGAGTCATGGAAGTGTGGAATGGTTTGGGTTGAAAGGGATTTTAAAACTCATCTTTTTCCAATTCTCCTGCCATGGGCAGGGACTCATCCCACTATCCCAGTGTGCTCCCAGCCCCATCCAACCTGGTCTTGGACACTGCCAGGGATCCAGGGGCAGCCACAGCTGCTCTGGGCACCCTGTGCCAGGGCCTGCCCACCCTCACAACTAAGCCTTTCTCCCAAATACCCAGTCTAAACCTATTTCCCTTTATCCTGTCCCTCCATCCCTTGTCCCCAGTCCCTCTCCAGCTCTCCTGGAGCCCCTTTAGGCCCTGGCAGGGCTCTGAGCTCTCCCTGGAGCTTCTCCTCTCCAGGTGAGCACCCCCAGCTCTCCCAGCCTGGCTCCAGAGCAGAGGGGCTCCAGCCCTGGAGCATCCTCTGAAGGCAAGGACAAGGAGCAGAGTGATTAGGAGAGGGGATTTGGCTTCTCCCATGAAAATCCTCCTGCAGCTCTGCCACAGGTGATTCCAGTACCTTGTGCTGGTGCAAGGACAAGATGAACATTCCATCTCTCATGAGGACATGAGATCATCCCATTTATTTTGCAATTTGCCCTCCTAGACTTTGCACTTCTGTCTGCACAGAGAATGTTCAAAGCAAGCAATGTGAGCCCTTCCAGCCTCTGCAGTGCTGAACTCCTCAGTCCCATGGCTGGGAATTGTCCAGGGATTCAGTGGACAGGGGCAGGAGATGGGCTGGGTGTGCACAGAGGTACTGGGGGCTCTGAGTTTGGAAACCCTCTGACTGAAAGGTTCTGGGGTCCAGCCAGACCCCAGTTACAGGGACTGAACCACACTCCTCACACTCATTGCACCACAGGAGCCTGGGACAGTGTGGAAAACCTCCCTCAGTGACCCTGGTGGGGAGCAGATGACCTCTCCAGCTGCTGTAAAATAATTTTAGTGATGTTTCAGGGAGAGGATTATTATTTGACTGAGAAACTCTGGCATTTTGTAGAAAACTCCATTTTCTTGTAAAAGTTGAAGATTGACAGCTGGGGGAATGGAGTGAGAAGTGACAGTGGCCATCTGAAGTGCACAGGAGTGTTTTCTCTCCATCTGCCTGCCCCAGTGCTTTGTCCCTTTTTCCCAAGCAAAATGGGCCCCAACAGCTTTAATTTTTCCCTTTTCTTAAAAAGATCATCACTTTGGGGTTTTTTTTGAAGGATGTTAATTCCATGTTGTGACCAGGGGTAGCCCATCATGTTTTACAAGGCACTGAGCCCCTCTCTCCACTTCCAGCTGTGAGCTGGGTGGTTTGGGTTGTTTCTTCCCTGTTTTGAAGGTCTTTGGGGGCAGGTTCTTGGAAGAATCAAATAGCTTGGAAAAACTTTGTTCAGCTCCAGCTGCCATGGATCTGAGCCGTGGCTTTGTCACTTCTCCAGCAGAAGCATTGCTGGAATTAAGGACACAAATGGGAGCTAAGGTGGGAGTGAAGGGATGTGCCTGCCCTGTCCATACACATTCCCACAGCACGGTGGCTGGGAAGGGGTTGGGTGAGTTTGTGGAATTTTTGGCTAATGAAGCAGAGATCTGCATTGCAGTAATTGCAGGGAGGGGTGGAGATCCCAGCAGGGGCTTTGCAGGGAGTGCTGAAGCAGAGGCAGGAGCAGCTCGGGGACATTTGCTGAGCTGTACAGGTCACTGCTGTGGCAGCTGGGCTGCTCCAGTGCCAGCACTGGCAGTTGTGCAGTGGTCAGTGTCACACTGGGCAGGTTTGGGAACTCACAGGTCCCCTTGTGGCCTCCTGCCAGCAGACAGGGCCAGTTGTGTACTCCTCCATCCCACCCTGACTCAAAAATGCTTAACTCACCCTTGTGTGACCCACAGGGATGGCACTCAGCTCCCCAAGTCTCTCAGCTGGCAAATCTTGGTGACACCCCAAGGTTTCTTTCCCCTTTGTAGGATGGACGTGCCAGCAGGGTGCAGCCATTCCCTGGCATTGCCCAGAGCAGCTGTGGCTGCCCCTGGATCCTTGGCAGTGTCCAAGGCCAGGTTGGACAGGGCTTGGAGCACCCTGGGATAGTGGAAGGTGTCCCTGTCCATGGCAAAGGTGGAACTGGATGGGCTTTAGGATCCCTCTCAACCCAAACCATTCTGAATTCACCAGATTTTTCTCCAGCCTTACTGGCTGGTTGGGGACCACCACATTGGCTGTCCCTGCTGCTGAGATGCCACAACCTCTTCCAAGATGTCACAACTTCTCCCAATAAACCACTCATCTTGTTCCCAGAGCTAAGGACTGGCAGCTGGCACCCCAAGAGAATGGCAAGAAGCCGTGTCAGGGCCAGGTTGGATATTATGGAAAGGTTCTTCCCCAGAGGGTGGTGGAGCACTGGAACAGCCCCAGGGAATGGTCACAGCCCCAGGGCTGCCAGAGCTCCAGGAATGTTTAAACAGTGTTCTCAGGGACAGGGTGTGATTGTTGGGGTGTCTGTGCAGGGCCAGGGTTTGAACTCAATGGTCCTTGTGGATCCCTTTCAACTCACATTTTTTCATGATTCTATGATTTCTCCTTCTATAGGAGACTCCAACACAGCACAGTTCACCTGAAGCACAATAAAAGATGGGATTTCTTGTAAAATCAAATGTTTTCTAGGAGAATTTATTTTAAAAAAACCCAAAAAACACCCCTTCCAGTTCTTTTCCTGCTATATCAACATAACCTGATAGTAACCCATTGCTTTGATGAGGTCTGTGTGTTTCCTTTCTGGTTTATGGTATCGTATGATTATAAAGTTGAAACAATAAAAGCAAATCAAAGCCCTTTGATAGCATGAAAACAAAACGTTTGGGGTTTGGCTAAAATGAATTATGTTGCTGGAGCTGCACTGAAGTGCTTGGATTTTTAGGACTGCCTTGTGGTGCTTCCAAAAAAAAGCTTTACATTAAATTTAGGTGAATTTTAAAACAAACCATCATTTCAAAGGAGAAAAAAATTCCTAATGCTGTGCTTTGAGAAGGCAGAGATAAAAAATTCCCAATTTTCCCATAGAAGAAGAGTATTTTCAATTAGAAGTGTTTCAAGCTGGTTGTCAACGATTTTGGGACATTATCTGACTCTTCAGTTTTCAGAAGATGAGGTTTCTGATTGGAAGGAGCTCACCCATCTGTAGGAGAGTGTCCTATATAGAGGACTAATAATGTTGGCATGAATAATTCATTGATCTTTATTACATCGAAAGGTATGTGTGGAGTGTGATGCACACACAGCCTCATCAAAGAAAGGCATATTCAGTTAAAAATAATCAGTTTGACTGTAGGTTTTTAGAGTGTTTGATGGATTAACTCCAGCAAATCAACCTCCAAATTCGAGTTTTGTTTGTCTCTCTCCCTGATCTGTAGGGAGATTATTAATATCATGTAACATTCAGTTAATAGGTCAGATGTGAGACCTTATTACAGATGGGGGATAAATTGCCTCTCTGGTAGCACATCCCTGACCTTCACAGACTTCAGAGTTCAATATTCAGCCTTCATCCATCCAGCCTTAATTACTGTGTGCACGAGCATTAGCACCACCACGAAAGGGCCAAGTTCACACAGCCAGGACCCTGCTTTGCATCGTCTCTCTGCCCGGGAAGGACACAAAAAAGTCTTTGACAGGGTTAGACCTGGGGTCTTCTTCATGTCTAGATTGTCTTTTAGCTGGTTTTCACCCAAATGTTTGCTCTGGGTTCTGTGGAATTGAGGGACTTTGGTACTTTCGGCCTCATTAATAACCCTGAGAGCTTTACAAATATTCATTAATTGATCTTCTTGAACCTGGATTTTGAGGGTGCCTTTCCCAGGATGTTTTCACCCGGGAGAGGTTCTCAGTGATTGCAGAAAAGAACTGCAGGGGCCGAGCTGGTTCTCCCAAAATCCCACAGATGAGTGAGGATTTGGATTGTTCAGGGGAGGCATCACCATCTGCGGCTTTCTCCCTGGGGCAGGTGCCAATCCCCTCTCTCTGGGACAGGGACAGCGCCCAGGGCACGGCTGGGGCTGGGCCAGGGCAGGCTCAGGATGGAGATCAGGGAAAGGTTCTTCCCCCAGAGGGTGCTGGCACTGCCCAGGCTCCCCAGGGAATGGGCACGGCCCCAGAGCTCCAGGAGCCTTTGGACAGTGCTCCAGGGATGCCCAGGGTGGGATTGTTGGGGGTCTGTGCAGGGCCAGGAGCTCCTGAGCTGGAAGAGACCCACCAGGATCCTGGTGATTCTGTGATTTGCACAGGAGGGCTGTTGGGCTTTTTCTTCACTTGGGAGCAAGCGAATGATTTGTGGTGTTGTCCCTAATTGAGGATGGATGAGACCAGGGGTGGTTATAAGGCGAGAAATGTGGGTTTGGAGGTGGATTTGAGGATCCAACCTGCCCCATCCCTGGTCTGGCTCTGTGGACAAAGGGTGGTTGGCAGGTGGCCCCCAAGGAAAAGCTCAGGAGGGTGCTCAAAGAGAACTTCCCTGGAAATGTATCTTTTCAGTTTTACTCAATTCTACTCATTTTGCCGGGGGAAAGTCGATGGCCTTCATTACGAGTCAGAGCAGGTGACATAATTCTCCTTCTGTGCTTTCAAATCTATGAACACACGAACTTAATATTAGCAACACAGATACAAATAGCATTTTAACGCAGTATTTATCACTGCGCCTTCTCAGGAGAAAATCTATCAAAGCTTTAAATCTAAAACTCTCTCATTCTTCTCGAGCAACAAGATCAATTCATTAATATTTGAAAAGCTCTCAGGGTTATTAATCATCTGTTATTATTTTATTTATGTACCTCTTAGTAAGAAAAAGTGGACGAACCAAGGCTAGTCTCACTGATTGCAGCTTTTAACTTGGGGGAACGCAATGGGAGAAGGATGGGAACAATTTTATTGGGGAAAAAAAACAACCTTTGTGCTTGCAATTTGCATGGCAGAGGTAATAAAAGATGCAGCAAGTCATCTAAAGGCTGAGAAAGGTAGCAGGTTAATTGTCTTATCATTATGAATTCGCTTTGTATCCGTGGCCTTAGCAGAGATCATAATGAATTTATTTAGTATTCACGGGGCCATCGTGGCACCTTCCTTGCAGCAGGGGGGGTACACCTGTGTTGCCCCAGGTGGCTGTTTGGGAGCTGGCCCGAGCCCAGGTTGGAGTGGATGGAGCAGAGGAGTTATTAAACCGTGCCACAGATCAGCCAGGCAGAGAGGTCAACCCCCTTAAATGAGTTTAGCTCCTTCCCTGGGTCTATCTCAGATGAGTACCCACAGCTTGAAAATAAGTTTGTAATTGACTGATCCAGACAGATGAGTTTGGGAAGAGGTGATTGATGTCAGCAATATATCTGAACGCAATCAGCCTGGCCCGGAATACTAATCTGAGCCTTTGGCAGCTCAGAGCTGCTGCTCAAACACACTTTGGGGCAGTAGATTGTGCCACTGGTGTCCAGCCCCAACCATCGCCTTGGGCTTCTGCTTTTTCCTGCCTCAGAAGCAGTGAGGGATCAGGAGTTGCCAAGTCTGTAGTGTTTTATTTGTGTTGAGCCGTGGTTTTGCTCTCCAGGTCTTGATGTCTCCAAGGATTTCAGCATGCACTTGCCCACAAGTAGTTGGGCTGAACTTGGCATAATCTGCCTCAAAACATCAGGAACTGGTGAGGACTGTGGTAAACCAGCCCAGAGGCAGGACTGGGAGGTTAGGCTGATGCTGGAAGGCTGGAAGCAGTGGGGCCTGCACACTCAAGAGGTTTGCACAGACCTGTGCAGAAGAGCAGCTTTCTACACCCTCTGTCCTGGGCAGCCTTCTGCTGAGACATGTGCTAAATGGCAGAGAGACAAATTCCAGGGTTGCCACCGAGGTCCTTTTCAGCAGCAGGACATGGCACTGTGTCTTGGTACCTGGAGCTGCATCCATCCCGTGGTGGCTGAGCCTCTGGTTCCCAGGTCCTCAGGGGCTGCCACCCTCACCAGCCCACCAGGCTTGGGAAGAGAAAGCTCTGGGAAATCAAGGTGCGGCAACAAAAGCAAAGCTTTCTGCTCCCTGGTGGCTGGAAAGAGGGAAATGGCAATGGTAGTTGGGATAAACAGGGAAATCCACATTTGACCACTTTTGGTGCGGATACATCTCAGACAAAATCATGGTTTAGTTGCTTTGTTGCAAGACCAAAATTAAGTTCTGATGATTCTTCATGCTGAGGAGCAGCATAAGGAGCCTTTCCCTGGGTATTTTCTGGCTCCTTAGATTAATGGTGCGCTCTGGGTGTGTTTTAATGTTTGGAGATCCCTGCCATTCCTTGCTTTGCCAGCGGACAAGCTCAGAGCCTGGGATGCATGTGGGAAGGTCAGGGCTCCAGCCTGGCTGCCTTGGATAAAGCAGCAAAGGGCAGTACACAGCCACCATGAGGAGATGAGGAGATGCCACAGACCATGTGGCATTTCCCTGGACTCTGTGTTGTTTGGAAACCCTTCGTTCCCCTGTGCTGTCCTGCCAAAGTCCTGCTGGAGCAGCAGAAAGCAGGGAGGGATCACTGTGGAGGATCCAAGAACAGGAGGATGGAGTTTCCTCATTTTCCCCAGCCTGTTGCATCTCTCCTGTCCCGTGCCAAGTGCCTGGCTGGCGTTCCCAAGCCATGAGCAGTGTCCCTGTGAGCTGTGTCTGTCTGTCCCCACCCTCGAACGCTGCAGTTGTGCCCCACTGACAGCAGTTGTGCCCCACTGGCTGACAGCAGCATTGGCGTGGGCAGGAGCTGCTTTATCCCTTCACCAGCTCCTCCATCGCCAGCCTTGGCTGACACGGGCCTTTGATTCGTGTGTGGGGTGGTGCCTGTGTCACTGTTGTCCCATTTCTCCTCCCTCTGGGTGTCCTGCCTCCGGGCCAGGACTGGGATGACCCTGGGACAGCAGGCACGAGCTGTCAGGCATTAGAGTTGTCCCAGGCTTGCACTTTTCCAGCAGTGACGGAACACATCACCCCGCTGCCTTTCCAGGGAATAATTACCCATCCAGCTGCCAGCAGGATTTTCCTTCCCCTACCCTCTTGCTCCTCCCCAGGACGGGTCCCTCCTGCCTGTCCTGCCCTCTCCCAGCTCTCTCAGGCTCAGCAGTGTTTGCCACCACTGCAAGCCTGTCCCCACCTAAAGGGGCTGGTGCCCCTTTCATCCCTGCATCTCTTCAACTCTTCCTTCTCTTGCTTTGTCTTCCTCGCTGGCAGGATATGAAAAAGGCACAGAAATCGAATTCCATTTAAAAGCATCCACCAAGAGAGGATTTTTTTTTAATCCTCCTTCCCCTTCTCTCCTCCTTAAAATGAAGTTTCTTGCACTGCTCATTAGATGATAAGTGAATACAGAAAAACCTTTGAGCGAAGGTAATTCCTGGCGTGTGGAAGAGGGTTCTGGTGCTGTCTCCACGTTTATGAATGCAAACGAGTCCAGGCGTCCTGTGGGGATGCTTTGTCAGTCCTTTTATCTCTAAAACCAAAGTTCAAACTGACTTCCTGAGTCAAGAACCATAAAATTATTCTGTTAAAAGAATTCTCAAATGCCATCGGTGGAGGGGGGAGACCTCCATTTCCCAGCCTCTGAACTGGTCCGTGCATGTGCAGGGGAAATGAAAGAGCTCTTCATTATCAGGGTGCTATTCAGCCCCGTGCTGCTCTCCTGTAATTGATGGAATGTATTATGCTCCAACAGGGAAGGTCCAAATGGAAATCCATAATAATAATAAATAATAATAATAACTCAGTGTGCTTCAGTCACCCATTTAATCCCCAGATCTCAAAGTGCTTTTGAGACAATTAGCCAAGACCCACAGAAATCCTCATCAAGCCACGGTGTCGTTATCACAACATTTGCCTTTATCACAAATCAAAGGAGCTGTAATTTGAGGGGTGTCCCTCGAGTTGGTGCTTCATCTAAGCACCATCAGTGCCTCAAATCCATCTGGGAACAAGGATAACTCTTCATCAATCATTCTGTTGGTGGAAATAGGTAGGAATTGAGTGAAGGGATGCTTTAGGTGCCAACACAACCATGGACATGGCAGCTAAAGCTGCCCAGGTGCCTGGCCATGCTGGTCTGGAGTATTTTGAGGAGTGTTTCCAGGATGTGGCATTAAAGAGCTGCAGATCTGTAGGACTGGGGCACTTCCACTTTACTTTGGAGCAATTAATCTCTGGATCACCATTCCTGTGTAGAGAGATGAGTTTCTTTAGGGTGCAAGCACCCCAAAATCAGTCAGACCTGCTGCATCAGAGGAAACCCTTTATACAGGCTGCACATTTCATCTGGGATGGTGTAAAAACACGTGTGCAAACATGCCAGAAGGTGGATAGATAAAACAGAAGCACAGGGCAGGGAAATGACAGCCGAGAAGGAGAAATACAACTGGAGTGACTGCCAGCACATCTGTCCCAGTTACCTCCCACCAAGGAGACACAACAAGGCCCCAGTGCCAGCGCCATCCCTGTCACAAACCACTCAGCCAAATGCTGTCAGCACTCCGGAGGTCTGGATCTCACTGTGGCACCAGTTAACAGTAGGGTTTACAGGCAGTTTGCTGGATTTTATCTTTTTTATTTTTGGTGGATTTTAATTTGCACGTCTTTTTTAGTAGCTTTTCCTGTAGAGATAAACTGCTGCAGTGGGTTGGGGACCAGAGCAGCTCCTGATGCCTCTTTAGCTGAGCATCTGAGTGGCAAAGACATCTTTTCCCACCCAGTTGTGATCTAAATCCCACTGGTGCCAGCACAGTTCTCAAGCAGCTCCTGAACACAGATCACCTGGAGCAGATGGAAACTCTCCAGGAGCTGAAAGGAGAGCTCAGGCTGTGTTCCCTTTCAGTCTGGGGATATTTTACTGCCAAGCAGGATGCAGCCAGGGAAGGAGCTTGGGCTCTCCAAGGCAATGCTGAGGTCCATGTTGCTTCCATAGCCAGCGTGGAGCAATACTGGGGGCTGCTCCTGTTCCTGCCCAACCCTCCCTCCAGCTGGTTCCTTCCACTCCCTCCCAGCACTGCCTAAAGGTGCAGGACCCTATTTAATTAAGTAATGAGAATCAAATGTGATAGCTACAAGCATCAGCTAATTAAAAGGAGGAGAATTGCAAATGAGAAGTGCCACGAATTCACCGAAAATCAATCAAATTAGAGTGTCTCATCATCCCCTAAATGGGCCTGATCTTCTCCCTCTTTCTTGCTGCTTAACCCTCTGTACCAGCATTTTTTGGTCAGTGTTAGGGGAAGGTGCTGCAGAGACACATCTGGGAAAAGTCAGCATTTGGGGCTCCAAAGGCATGTGGCCACTCCAGGGCTTTGATCCTCGCTGGGGCATGGCTGGATCCGTGTCTCCTCCACTCTCTGCAGATACTGCAGACTCCTGACTCCCTTCTTCCTTTAAATCCTCACCAAGGAGCACAACGGCAGCACCACCAGAAGAGGAGGAATAAAAAAATCTCGTTTAATCAAAGAGAATATTAAAGCTGAGCTTTTTGTACAGCAACAGGCCTCAGATGGAGAAATCCCCTCCATAGGCAGGGGGAAGAGCAAGGGAGAGGGAAAGAGATAAAAAAGCATCAGAGTTTTAATTAAAAAGCTGCATCTTGCCTTCGTTTGTAGCTTGTTTCTGGATCCCTTCATTAGGCTTTACCCTTTAAAGGCTCGTTATCAAAGTTGTACGAATTCCACTGACTTGGGATGTGCATTTGTTTGGAAAAGCCCTTTTTGTCTGCAGGTTGGATTGCTGATGGGGAATGGAGGGGCCGGCAGCAGAGGGAAGGAGCAGAATTGTTGTCTCAGGGGGAAGCATCCCAGTTCAGGGATTTTCTTCCATTGGTCTCATTACGAGGCTGAGCCCAGCTCCAGCCAGGCCATCTCTGTGTGGGGCTGCTCAGGACCTTGCATGAGGCAGAAAGGAGAAACCAGGTGGGTGATCCTTAAATCCATGCATATTGGAAAGAGTTAATTTGTCTGCTGGAGGCTCAGGAGGGCCTGTAGCTTCTACCACACCTTGTCTGACCCAGCAGGAATATTTCCAGAGGAACTTTAGATCTGCTGAGTTTTTGCTGAGCATCTTGCCACAAATATCTTTATCTGTGCTCCTGGAACTGAAGGGAATTCCATGTCTGATCCCTGCAAGCTGCATCAGAATGGGATTTAGCCAGTGCCGTGGTCCCCAAACCCTCTTCTTGTCCAAACCCTCTTCTGGTCCCTCTTCTTGTGACCTTTCACAGACACTGGTCTTTCCCTTATTTTCAATTAAAGCAGGAATGATCCCTTCCAAATTGGGCTGCTGAAGAACATTGTCTTCCCCCCAAGGAGACCAGATGCACTTTAGGATCCAGAATTAAAAGAGAGCCTATAATGTGGGTGAAGAATCCCTTATGAAATCCCCCATTTCCTGTATATCCCCCTTGTTGGTGGTTTTTCGGGCCTGTGGCTGTGGCACTGGGCTGGGAAGGGAGATGTGGCAGCTCGAGGCGGGTCACAGCCAGGCAGTGTCCGAGCCCAGTGTGCAGCAGTGTTAAATGTTTAATCCTGGGAAGAGCAGAGAGCCTGGGACACCTGGGCCTGGCACTCACCTGTGCCAAGCTGTCTTGCCTAATCATTAGCAGAGCAGCAGCAGCCAGGGTGCACAGGTTCAGTCCCTGGATGTGTCAGGTCTGTTTTCCTTTCATGCATGATGCTGAGGACTGAAAACTCGTAGTGTCCAACGTGGCAAGTGACCTGGAGCAAGATTGTCCATCCTGGAGACACTTCCCCCATCTTTTGTGCAGGGCCACTGGGGAATCTGAACTCATTTCTGTTTTCAAGGCATGAATGAATGCTGGATGCTGCTTTTGTCCTCTTACAAGATGAGGATGAGATGGGAAAACTTCCTTCCCTCTTTCCACCCAGCCCTCAGACAAAAAGCCCAGCTTGCCACCAGGGTTAAAGCTGCTGTCACCTTACAAGCCTGAATTTAGGAGCTTTTCTTCTTAAATAAAACCTTCACTACAATGAATTGCCACCTAGCCATGTGGCCCTGGTCCCTGGGCTGGGTCCCAGTGACAGCTGCTGGGAGCGTGCTCCGCAGCCAACCGCTGGACCTGACAGGACGGGTTAATTAGGATGTGATGTTCCTCGATGTGACACTCCTAAAGCACAACAGAGCTGGCAGCATCACTCACCACAGGGAGCAGGGGCTGCAATGCCACCTTTAATTAAAGGGAGCGGTGCTGACAGCGAGGGGGCCGTGCCAGCACAGGGACCCCATCACCCCAGAGAGGCCAGGCGTGCTCAGGGTCTGGGGCTGTTGTCCTGCTGTCCTCCAGCTGGTCCAGAGGGACTGTCGCTGCCTGGGAGAAAACTGAGCCAGCAGTTTCTGCTTTCTGTCTTTCCTGAAGGAAGGGCAAAGCCAGGGCACCAGCTGGTAAGGGACTGTGCCATCACTCAGGTGTGTGTACCTCAATTAGGTGCAGGGCCTGTCGAGGTGGGAGGGTTTGATTTAAACCCACTCTCGTCCTCTGCTTTCACCCAGGCTGTCCATGGATCCTCTCCCTTGTGCTGAGGTGGAGCCTGACCGACCTGGAAATGCCCAGGGAGGAAACCTGGGTTTTGGGTCCAGCAATGCATCTACTCACAGCTCCTGCCCTCTGCCCTGTTCCTGTCTGGCTGTGCAGGATGACCCCAGTGTCCTGTTGGGATGTTGGGGTCACATCCCCCATGGCAGGGAGGATGCCAGGAACCCAAGCCATGAGTGTCCTACAGGGCTGGGGGGTGAGACCTGCAGGGACCACTGTGCTCTTTGTGTTTGGGGTGGGTCACCTCGTTACTCACAACCTCTCCAAGATTAATGGGACCAGCAAAGCTCCCAGAGTGACTGAAGTAACATCTGCACCAGTTGATCTTTGGGGAAAGCCATTGTCTGTCTTAGCCCTGGACTTGCCCCACCTTTTCCAGATTTCAAGCCAAGTTGTTTCTGACTTTACACCAGAAGCGTCTTTTTGCTTACCCACACCCACATCAACCAGGGAAGGATCTGGCTCTTCCTTGGTGCAGCCCTGACACCCTGGGTCTGGTGCTGATGCAATCTTTGTCTCCATGGCTCCTGCTGGTGCTGTGCTGCTGGATCAATGGAAGTTATTTCCCAGTACACTCTGGACTATGCACACGGGCCCTGTTAGGCAGGTGAATGGTGCAGCTCGCACATCATTGTTGCTCTATAATTGTCATTGCTCTACAAGGAGCTCTGGATGTATCTCAAGTGGAAATAATAACCCCAGTTTTATGGGAATGTGGAAATATATACCCAGCCTAACTCCATACAAGGGCAGAGCCACCTCCCCCCTGTACCAGTTGTGATTGCTCTCCCCAGCTCCAAGGGAGCTTTTCTTGAGCAAATGGCACATGTTCCCATTTCCTTACAACAGGCCTCAGGGAAAAGGCAGAAGGTTTTCCGAGCCATCAGGGAAGCCTCTGCAGGAGGATTCTCTCCAAGGTGCACCCTTGCCTTGTCTTCCTGTGTCTGGTGTTGGCTCTCCAGAGCCACGAGGCCTCTGGAAGGTGTCCTCGGTTCTCAGATGATAATCCTGTTTATATGGAAGTAAAAGAGACCGGTGCCATGATTGGGCCAGGATCTGCATATCCACAGGGAAACACAGGCTCTGTCTTAGGGAGTTAATGATCCCAGTGGAAATCACAGCCTCAGGCAGTTTGGAGATGCTTTCCCAATGCAACCAGAGGTTAAACTGTGTGTTGGAGCCACATTTGGAAGCTCCAAAGGGGAGGTTTTTCCTAGAGAGCCTGTCCCATCCTTTTGCACTGACCCCTTGGCCCTGTCTTGGCTCAGTGCCCTGCCCTGGGTGCCACAGGCATCTCCAGGCTCCACTTTCCCATTGTTGGCCTTGGATTGTATTGATTCCTTGGATTCCCTCCATAAATACCAGGGAGTGTTTGGTGCTTTGGACCTGATGTGTCCTTTCTGTATTTTCCCCCTGAGCTGTTTCCACCTTCTGGCGTTCCCATCAGCTACTGGAGTATTTTGGCTCTGTATTCCATTTTGGAGTATACCTGGCTCTGTGCCACCTCTCTCCTCCATCCTCCTCCTCACCTTGTCCTGTGCCCCACCACGGGGTCATTCATATCCCACAAACATCACTGTTCCCCTCCTCTCTGCTCCAGGGTTCAGGGACAAATTTCCTTCAGCCAAAAACAGAGGATGGCAGTTGCTTGGATTTCCTTCTTCCAATGGATTGAAAATTAAAAAATAAAGGACCCTTGTGTTTTGGGATGGGAAATAAAATGTTGGGGGAAGAGAGAAAAAGTATTTCTCAACATAATGAAAACACAAATGGACAAGATAATTATCTTCATAAGGGCTTGGATCCATGACAGTACATCTCATTTTATAAAGCCCATTAGAGTTGGAATTTTATGCAAAATGCTAAAAGAAATCTAAAAATATAAGGCAATAGAGGCAAAGCAATGGGGTTTATTAAAGGGGGAGGAGTGTTATATTGGAAGCAATAAACCCTGGAAGAACCAGGAAAACAATGTTCTAGTAAAAATGTAATAAATGACTGGGGTTTAATCACTTGGTAAATAACTAAGATATTTCTGCAGGTTTTATACTGTCGCGAAAAAAAAAAATAATCTCAGCCCCTTGTACATTAAGGATTCAGCCAAGATGTTTTTTCTGAAGACAGAATCAGGGAAGAGTGTCATTTCAGCAATTCACTTTTTTAAATAATAGTGTATTATTTTCTGCATGGATCCACTTTTCCAACCTCTCCCTTGCTTTTAAGAGATCATTTACCATTAGCTAGGTTTTTCTCCTGTTCCCCACTCAGCGTACTCTTGAGTCTTTGAACACACAAAATTATATTATTCCAAGCAATCTTCCCCACCACAGCAAAAAGCAAACACTTTAGGAAACTCCTGGAGGGTCTCATTTTTAATAATGATCTTTCCTGTGCTTGGACCCTAATTGAAGATATTATATGGGTGTTTTAGGAAATAGAAGCACATTTTGTGTGGCTTTTTCGTTACCTATTACATAGCTGGCATCTAAAGAGTCCCTGTTCTTCCACCCCCCAATTTATGATGCATTATTTCAAAATGAAAATACTTTAATTTAATATCCTCTCCCTATTTTTGCAACCACCCCCATGCAGCTGAATGAAACCCAGCTCTCAGTTTAATTTTTAAGGAGGTGGGGGAGGAGGTGCCCAAATCCTGAGCCTGCCCCATCATCAGTACCAGCCCAGCTGGTGCCAGTCCTGAGCAAAACTTGCCTGTCCATGGCAGGGCTGGCAGAGGCTGCCCAGGGAACTGGTGGAGTCACCATCCAAAACACAGTGGTGGCAGATGTGGCACTTGGTGACGTGGTTCAGTGGCCGTGGTGATGTTTGCTCAAAGGTTAGCCTTGATCTTGGAGGTCTTTTCCAGCTCTGTAAATTCTGTCATTCTAAACACCTCATTCGTGGGTCTCATGAGCTCGTGGGCCCTGATGTGACCCCTTCCCCAGCAGAGGGGACAACCCCTCTGAGGCACCAGGGATACATGGGCTGGGGCTTTTGAAAATCTCACATCCCTTCCAGCAGTACCAATGCCTTTAGGGGCTAAACCTTCCTGCTGGAGCCTTTAAATCCCCTCAGCACTCAAAGCTTTTTGCCAGGAGAGCTGGGATCAAAGCCCCACCAGCACATTTCCTAAGCAATCTGTTAATGCAGGAAAACTGTGATGGAGTGTCATGGTGAGGAACTCAGAGTGCTGTTCATGGGGAAACCAGCCCCAGGGTCACCCCTCTGACTCCTCCAGTGTCACTCAGAGCTGATCCCTGTGCTGTGCATGGATTTAATCCTCCTGGATCCTTCAATGCACCAGGACATGCACACCAGCTCCAGCAGCATGAATGGGAGTAGCAGTGGGGGAACCCATGCAGTGGAGGTTGGTAAATCAGCTGGGAGGTCACCCCAAGTCCCACTGCAAAGCAAACAGGGGGGTTCCTTCATGGAATCATGGAATCTCCTGAGCTGGAAGGGATCCACAAGCATCATCGAGTCCAACTTCTGGCCACAGACAGCCCCAAAAATGACAAAAAGCAAGCAGCTTTCAGCTACAAACATCCCTTCTGATTTATTATGAAATGTGGAGCTGCACTCACCCAACAGCACTAGGCTTTACTGAGGTCGTGGCGGGGGGAGGCTGAATTTAAGACCCAACATATGTGTGCAGCAGACCCAGCTCTGATGTGGCCCCAGGGAAATTTGTGTCAGGCTAAAGTGGGATTACAAAATCTTTGAGCGTCTCCACACCTCGAGTCCTCCTCCTGTTCAGCTGAGCTGGAGCAGCCCTTGCTGCTTGGCCAGTCTGGGGACAGTCACCCCTCTGTCCTGCCCCAGAACTGCTCCAGCAGGGAACGTCCACTCTGCAAAGAGAGCTGGCACGCATTTGATGTGGAGATTGTGCTGTTTGAAAGACCTTGTTTGCCTGGAAGTGGCATAATAAAGGGAGATTTATAAATGCCAGGCCTTAGAGTTTTAGCATCCTCCTTAAATATTAATCCTGCTGCAAGCAACTGTTAATCTCTCTGGGTGCTGGGGCCCAGGGTGGCCTTGGAGGTGGGAGCAGGGACTCCCTGGGCTTCTCCATGTGGCCCCACTTGTGCCACATCTGTAAAAGGAGGCGTTTGCACTGCTGTGCCCATCTGTCCCGGGGTCACACCTGCAGGATGGGGTCAAGATGATCTTCCCATCAGTGGATCCTCCTTCCTCCGTCAGGAAAAGCCCCGTCACCCTGTTTGTGCTGATGTCTGAAAATCCCTCTGTAAATAAGAGGGATAAGCAGCGTCTTAAAAAGTTCTGGCCTCTTGCAGTTGCAGAGAGAAGGCTTTAAAATACAACCCCTTAAAAGCTCGAGGCTCAGAAGGGAAATAGAAAGAAAGTACTAAAATTTACTTTTTTTATAAATGCCTGTGATTTCCCTTTTTTTTTTAAAGCTGATCCCAAGAGGTGAGGCCATAAATCACGGCTTTATTTGAACGCTTGGCCTGGGAAATGCAACTCAGACAGCAATGGATGCTCTGAGCTTGTAAAGCCCCTTCAAATGGACTTTTCATCTAACACAGAGCTGCTCCCGGAGCCCAGCTCCCAGCAGGAGTCTGCCCATTGCTTGAATTCCCAGTTTCCTCATTTCTCCAAGCAACTCGACCCTCTCAGTGCCAGCCCCTCCATTTCCAGCAGCAGGGCATGCTGCTTCCTGCATGGGTCTTAGTCTGCAAAAAAAAAAAAAAGGGTCTCTGCCCTAAATCAAAAATTACTCTTAAAAATAAAATCTGAAGTCCCAAACACAGTTCTATAAAAAACAAATTGAACATCAAACCTTCTAGGTTTACTCCCCAGCTGGCTGGCAAGGGAAATAAATATATAAAGGCTTAAATTAAAATTCCAGGGAAGCCATCCAAAATAAATATGCAATATTTTCCTGCAAAGGACCATAATATTATTTTTATTTTTCGCTCCCAATACGATCAGACTACTTTACATTTTAATAAATGCATACTTTCGAAGAGAAAGTAGTTTTGCTTTGATATGGCAATGATTATTTGATCAAATAAACTATTAGAAGTTTTTGTGACTGCATTATTGGGGGGGGAAATGTTGGCTCCTTTGCAGGATCTGTCTATCTAATAGGCAATGATTGCAAACAAATAGTTATATGCTGGAACAAATGGGGGAAAATTAAGGTTATCTGGCGTGGAACAGCAGAAAAAATCCAGGAAAATAACAATAAGGGGGTAATGTATATCTAAGTGTTTGGGAGATAATTGCATTTCAATTGGCTGATGGCAGAGCAGGCTGAAATATTAAGCCAATGTGGCAGAGGAGGCCTCTGTCCTCTCACTCCCACCACAAAAACATCCCTCACCACCTCCTGCTGGGGGTTCCTCCTCCTCCAAAGCTGCTGGAATTCTTGGTGAGTTCGCCTGCTGGCAGTGGTTTCATCTTCATCCCAAATTGTCCCGTGTGGTCCCACTCTCTGCTGAGGAGTCGGGGTGGTTTGTGGGTTTGTGTGTCCCTTGAGCCAGGGGGTTCCCAGGGATGCTGAGCCTCCATGTCTCTGGTCAGGCAGGTGATGGGAGACAGGAGCCAAACCCCTGGAGAACATCCCCTGAAGAGGCCTTGGCTGAGCTGTGGCCACGCTGAGGGGCCTGGGCAGGTGCAGGCTGCAGGTTCTGGAGGAATGTTGTGTGTGATGGATCTCTGCTGCTTTGGTGAGGAGTGAAAGAATGAGAACTGTGCCAATCGCTCTCTGTGTGCTTTGCTGAAGTGTCCCCAGCTGGGCTGGGTGTAACCCCAGCTCTTGTAAGCAGCTGAGGAAGCTGCTGGGCTTACAGCTCCTCGAGGACAGCCAGGGAGGGGGGAATGGCTGGGACTGAGCCCCAGAATCATTAATGTCACATGCACTGGCGTGTAGAGAAGCAATCACAGATCATGGAATATCCTGAGCTGGAAGGGTCCCACCAGGATCATTCAGTCCCACCTCTGTCCCTGCACAGACACCCAACAATCCCACCCTGGGCATCCCTGGAGTGCTGATCAAAGGCTCCTGGAGCTCTGGCAGCCTCAGGACTGTGCCCATTCCCTGGGGAGCCTGGGCAGTGCCCGGGTCTGGCAAGATCCAACTAACATCTGACAGCCCAGCAGGTCAGGGGGTCACCTCCTGTGGGCTGTAGGGCTGCCGTCCTCACCCCAGGGAAACCACTGCGGGTCACTGAGTTTATTTCCATTGTTGGATCTCCCTGATCATGTTCTGAAAGCCCCGAGGGCAGGGGATGAGTCCCTTTGCTGCCACCCCTGTGTGTGCAGTGGGCTCAGGGGAGCATCACAAGCGCCAGGGACAACCCAATGCTGCCAGTTTTGTGCTGTGTGTGTAAATCGAGGCTCCTTCTAGCCAGGAACAGCAGGAAAATCCACCCAGCAGCTGCCTGGGCTCCTTCTCCTCAGCAGGCAAAGAGCTGGATGAAGACAGAAGTGGGAACAGTGTTGTGTTTAATGAACCCACCCAAGGGCTGATAGCCACAAGGCAGTGTGAAGACATGCCCAAACTTTAGTGGGAAGGAGAGAGAATCCCTGTGTGTTTTGAAAGGTCTGATTTCCTGCTTTTTCTGGTCCTGGATGAAAATACCTCACAGAGCACTGTGGGTTTGACGATACTGATTTTAGACTCTCCCCAGCAAACCTGGTGCATCCTCATTCACTTTGCTACCAGGCTGAGATTTATCTCACCTAAATTTCGCTGCCCATCTGTCACAGGCAGGATGTGTCACCTGGCAGAGGTACTGATCTGTCTGTGCTGAGGAGAAACAGCCTGGTCAAACCCATGAGACAAAAACCTATTCAGCACCTGGAATTATAGGGAGCAAAGCACATCCCTGGAATACTTATGCTCATCTTCCCCCCATCCATCCCCCTCTCACACGCCGTGTGTGAACAGCCTTTTCCGGCACGGCGCAGAGCAATTCTCGCTTTCCCTTTGCAGTCTGCCTTCCATAATCCACTTAGAATTTGCAGGTTTTTTTCCCCTTTGTAAGCCTGCCTTTAAACTCTTGATGTAGCGCTTTTCCCATCTGTTTCTGCCTGTGCATCTTTCCTGTGCGCTGCCTAATGACTTGCTCTCGCTAGGAAGAGGCTGTATATTAATATTATCATTATAATTCTCCTTTCCACCACTTCAGATCTTGTGAGGAATGTAATTGCTAAAGCAGATTTTAAGTTACATCATGATAACCGAGCGAGTTACGGGGGAGGTTAGACTATCACTTTGCTCAGTAGTTTCAATTTCCCTTCAGTGCTGCTTTCAGAAGGACCCCGATGGCACAGTGCAGGCAAATCCTGCATGAGCGGATTCATTATTAATATTGTTGTTAACTGGCATTATTAAGTTGGAGCCTGGCAGCCCCAATTATGGGCTGAGAGCCTTTTGTGCTGGGGGGCCTGTTTCCCATAGAACTCCTCTTCCATCAGCTGCAGGTCCCTTATCATCGGCTAATTCTGCATCCCAGAATTTCTCTCTTGTTCAGCCCACGTGTTCCCAGGGGAGTATTTTCCTCTGCTTTTTGCCCTGTCCCCAGAGGACCAGAGGATGACGTTCCCGTGCCGATAATGGGCCTTGAGATGTTTATTCCAATCCACGGAATGGAGTTAACAGTCTCTGTGGGTTTTACACCTGCCTAAAATTAATCTTGATTTTGCGTAGGGTGAGGTAACCGAGGGAAGTGGCTTTGCTGTCACCCTCAGAACAGGCTGGAAGTTAATGGGACATGAACGAGGCAGCACAGCCAGCGCAGGGCTTTCCACCCTGCCAGCCTGTGGTGTCCCTCTGATGCCAACTGTGTCCTACTGCCCCAGCAGCGCTCCCATCCTCCCAGAGGGGGCTGGGATTAATCTGGAAATGGATGAGGGAAAGGATGCTCTCCTCTGCCCGTCTCCTGGTTTAGCTCCAGGCTGCAGTGGCACTAACGAACTTCCCATGCTGGAAAACCCTGGGTTTGGTGGATTAATGGCTCAAGCCTGCACTGTACTTACTAAGTGGAACAGACTATTTTCATTAAGAGACACTGACATTATTAAAGCCAGTTAAATGTCTCCTGGAGATGGTGTGCCCAGCGTGAGCTCGGTACAGCATGTCCTCTAGTTTGGCTGGGACATACAAAATCCATCCATCAGCCCTCGACTCATTTCTGTCCCTTTTCCCTCAGCTGCTGAGTTTCATTTGGCCAGTCCTCCTCTCTCCCTCCTCTAATCCAGTTCCAGGGACTCAGGTGGATTGAGAACTGGGGACTCAGAGACTTTCATTATTCACATTGTGTGCACCTGAAAATCGTGCTGCCTGCTGGCTTCCAAATTGAGTACATTAAATACAATGCATTAAACTGCCGAGATATGGAAATACCCAGGGAGGGCCTCAGATTTAAGACACTCCCAGGCGAGTCCCAGTTTCCAAGAGTCACGAGTTCCATGAGCAGTGGTTGGTGCGGAGCCAGGCAGGAGCAGGGGGATCTGGCTGCAGTGGGGTGGAAGGACAGGAGCCAGATGGGGTCCTGGGCAAAGAGGAGATGCTGTTGGGATCCTGGCAAAGAGGAAGAGTCAGGCTGGATTAAAACGCAACAAAACCCAGGCTTCATCCCCTGCCTGCCCGTGTGTTCTGTCAACTTCTGTGTAGGGCCTCACCTGCGATGCTGGAGGTGGCTGAGAGGGTCTGAAGGGTGCAAATCCCCCGTGCAGAGCTGTGGGTGAGGCTGGGCTGGACATGCAAAAGACCCATTTTTCCCACCTGTTCTGCATAAGCGCCGCATTCGTTTCATATGTGAGAGGTGGAGCTCATTGCTCTGCACTCAACGAGGATTGCTCAGCTGGGGAGAGCTCAGGGGGTGTCAAACTGCCCTTTCAGCCCCTCTTTGGGGCCCGTGAAAGGGTTTCATCCTTACTGAGCAACTGAATGTCGACAGTGTGTTCCTAGCTTTTATTTGGGGAAAGTGAGGCAGAGCAAGGAAAACAGCTCCTTGTCACAGAGCCTCTGTAGCAGAGCATGGAGCAAAACCCAGGTGCCTTGTGTTCCCCGTGTGGAAATCAGGTTGGGCTTCATACCCACCACTTGCCTGCCCCAGTTATCTCAGCACTGGGCCCTTTGTTACTTTTATTGATAAGCTCCTGTCTCCCTGAAACACATATTTCTCCCTTAAAGATGGTAAAACCAAAGCAGGAGCGCTGCCATTCAGGTAGGGAGCTCAAACTGCCTTTGGATTTATGTGTTCAATTCCACACTCGTTTGTGATGGATCTCTCAGTGCGTCGGGACCCTCACAGATGGATTTCCAGCTATCACGTGCACAGACCCACACCTTTGGAAAGGTTTCCCATGTTTCCCATGTGGTACAACAGTGCAGCCAAACAGGCCAGGAAATGAGCACAGTGAAAATATCGAGTTTCAACTGGGAATCTAATTAATCAGGATTTAATTGAGGTAGTGGATTTCCTCTTTCGTGATTAGAAAAGTGGTGTGGGGTCTTTGATGACCAACAGCAATCAAGATTTTGATTAAGATGTCATCTTAAGGGGAGAACCCTTGGTAATTCATCTGCCCTGGGCAAGAGGCACCTGTAACTCAGAAGAAGACAGAGGTCTCCAGCAGCACTGACAGATGCTTCTGCTTAAAAAATCATGGCAAACCTCTGTTTGTTGGCCAAACCTCCCTGCTCCTTGTTGGCCTGCACCACAGAGCCCCTAAACAAAGCCAAAAGACTCCTCTGCTTCTAAATCGACCCTTTTCACAAGGAAAATAAAACCCTCCCATCCCCAACACTTCTAGTTTAGAGAGAGGCCAAATCCAAATTCAGATTTTCTCCTCGTCTCAACATTGTTCCAGTTTGGGGGGGTGTTTTTGAGCCGTCTCTGGCTGAGCTGCCAAGTTCCACCTCGGTTAAAGCCAGTCCTGGTCAGCTGTTTCCCATCTCCTGGCTGGAAGTGCATCCCACAGCTCTGCTCCCGCTGCCCCCGCCGCCCTGGGCTCCCGCAGTAATCGAACAGGATATTTTAATGCCAGGCCTGGCAGCTTGGCCTAAGTGATTGTAAACAGAGAGTCAGACATAAAAGGAGAGACGGCAAAACATAAAATTTCACGGCTTAATACCAGCAATTAGAGGGGAGCAGGGATATACTTTGGAGCAAAGGTTCCTGCTCCCTCTCTGCGGAGAGGCTTCTCCATCCGCAGCCGTCCCCTGGATGCTCCGGTCCCCGGCAGCGCTGTTCCTGCCCCGGGGCTGCGGGAGCGGCGCAGGTGGGCACACCTGGCTGCCCGGGAGGCCGAGCCGGGCTGCCAGGGGCTCGGCAGGAGGAGGGAGCGGCAGCAGATGCCGCCTGTCAGCCCGAGCAGATGCCTCATTAGGCGCGGCGTGCGCCGCAGCCCAGCTGTGCCCAGGGGCCCGGCGGCCTCCGGAGCAGATGAAGTTGTTGGGCTCGCCTTGCTCACCTCCCTTCTCCTCACAGCCTTCTCCCTTCCCCGCCCCGCTGCTCGTGGCTTGTGCAGCATCTTCCCACATCCTTCCCCCTCGGTCCCATCGCATCCCTGGGGCAGCCATCCTGATTTCCCCCGAAGCATCCTCCTTTGATGCTCAGGGTGAAAAGGGCTCGGAGGCGGATCAGGTCCTGCCCTGCCCAGCACAGAGGGTCCCCAAGGAGGGCGAGCAGCTTTTGGGCACGGTGCTGGTGGCCGGGGGTGTTGGCACCCAGGACGTGTCTCTGTCCTTATTTCACCGGGAGCTGAAGGCTCGAGTGAGAGCCATCGCTCATCGGCTTAAACAAAGTGTAGTACAAGACAATTCAATTAACTGCAGCGGGAGTCAATAGCGCGGGGCCGGGAGCTTCCCGAGCCGGGGGAAATCATCCGCTGCCCGGCGGCCGGGGCTGCCGTCCCCAGAGCCGTGCTGCAGAGACGAGCGTCCTCCGGAGCATCCCCCACGGGGAAGAGGCAGTGAGAACAGCCTGGCTTCTGCACAGCCGTCTGTACTCCGGGGATAAAGCCCAGGGAGGTGCAAGTGTGGCCAGTAGCTTGGGGTGTGGGTTCTGCCCCTCTGCTCTGCTCTCAGGAGACCTCACCTGTATCCAGCTCGGGGGTCCCGCTGCAGGAAGGACACAGATCTGTCCGAGGGATTCCAGAGAGGCCACGGAAATGCTCCAGTGCTGGAGCCCCTCTGCTCTGGAGCCAGGCTGGGAGAGCTGGGGGTGCTCACCTGGAGAAACGGCTCTGTGGAGATCTTAGAGACCCTTGCAGTGCCTGAAGGGGCTCCAGGAGAGCTGGAGAGGGACTGGGGACAAGGAAAAATGGCTTCCCACTGCCAGAGGGCAGGGAGAGATGTTTTTGTTTCCCTTGCTTTGAGCACTCTCTTCTTCTCTTTACAGACCCCCTCTGTTATGAGACCCCCAGAAATACACAAAGATCCTCCTGTTCACATCCCTTCTTCTGCCCATCCCTGTATTCTCCTGCATTCCCCAGAGCTTCCCTGACAATCCCCCCTCCAATGCACTTGTAATGCTATTCCCGTGTTTCCTGGGGTTTGCTTGTGTTTGACGAAAAGACCTCATCATTCCAGATTTGTCTTGCGTGAACTATCACAGGGCTGGCGAACTGGAAATCTTTCCGAGTTTTCTTTCAGAAGCTCGTCCCTCGGGAGCATCGCTTTAGTAAGTGATTTTTCTGTTCTAGCCCAAGGATTGGATCCGCATCCAGTAGCCAAATTGAATTCATTCGGGCAAGGTTAAGAGCCATTTGATACAGTTTTAGATTAGGTGAAGGCAGCCATATATATTTCATATTCTGCACTAACTGCTGCACAGTTTCCAGGGATGGACCAGTGTAGCACTTATTGACTGCTCCCCAGCGATCCCGCTGTTACAAATGGATGTTGCTAAACAGGGAGATGGATCCTAAATCTTTCCCTGCTGAAAGGTAATGGAAATAAAACAGAGCGACAGGCAAAGGGAATGGCTCGAGACTTCATAAAAGGTTGGGGTGGCTGTCGGGGTGGCTGTGAGCAGTGGGGAGAGCTTCCCCCTTGGCTGAGGGGGGGCTGTTTGCAGTCCTCCCCTTGGCTTGAGCTCTTTCCCAGCCAGGATTGAGCGGGACCGTTAGAGAAAAGTATTGCTGCAGTCACCAGCGTGGTACCGAGCAGGGCTGCTGTGTTACCGTAGTAACAGGGAGGTGCTCGGGAGCCTTCCTGCTCCCCTTCCCCGGCTTGCAGGGAGCTGATTTCAGCGCCCTGGCCACGAGCACAGATGAGGCTGAGTTGTGTCAGCCAAGGATAGAGACATGGTTTGAATAGTAGGACAAATGGGTTTCTCTGTTTCCTTAAGGTGAGCCCATCCACGGTGGTAGTGATGCCTGAAATGCTCATGTGCCATCGCCATCTGCTCCCGCTGGAACGCTCTCAAAAGCAGGATCCCCTGGGGCCGGAGCCCTTCTTCCCTGTGCTCGGCCCAGGGCAGGAAAAAAAGGGAAAAGAAATTTTCCTGACATCTCAGAGAGGCTGCTCAGGCTGTGAGATACACACAGAGGCACAATGAGCCGAGGCAGCATCCCATGGGTCCAGGTACAGCCGTGGAAAGCAGAGAAGGAAAGAAGGAGAAATCTCTATTGTCAGTGTGGAAGAGCTCACAGCCCCGTGCACAGCTTTTAGCACAAGCCAGGTGAGAAAGGACTTTGGAAAAGAAGCAAGTTATATTTAGGATAACCAAAAGTCCCCCCGAAGGATCCTAAGGACAGTCAAGGCCCATAAATTCTGTTCTCACCCACAAATCTCACCAATACTCTAGAGCATCAGGCCCAGGATGTTTATTGCTTTTCCAAAGGGCCCAGATCCTGAAGTCACGACATGAAATGAGGGGCTCAGCCTTCCTTGCCTTTTGACTGTTTGATCTTTACAACAGCAGGGAAAATTTGGAAAACATAACCTTTACATTCTGTAGAGCCAGGGAGCAAATAAAAAGGACATAAAAGTCGTTTGCTATTTATTTCTATTTCTGAACAATTTCATCAGGGTTTTTTTTCTTCTTCCTTTTTTTTTTTTTTTTTTTTTTTTTTGTGGTGGTTTTTTATGTTGGTTGGGTTTTTTGGTTTGGTTTGGTTTTTTGGGTGGTTTTTTTTTTTGGTTTTCTGGGGTTTTTAAAGCACCTTGGTCTCACACACATTTTTCAAGTGCTTGGAATGGTTTGGGGGACTGGAGATGTGTAAATAATGACACGGTTTGGACCTTTTTGTGTATCTTCTGAGTTGTTCCTTAACCTGCTAGAAACAAGGCAAACAAGAACTAGGGAACGAAAAGCTGCCTAAAGATGTGAGGGGGAAGAGCACAGATCCTCTCCTCCTAGAAATGTGTTTCCCAGGCATGGATGGAACCGGTGGAAGTGAGAATGCTTGACCTGAAGCCTTGTGTCACACCAAGAGCTCTTCAAAGCGAGAGATAGCAGAGAAGAGCTCTTCAGCTTCATGGCACAAGTGGCTCTAGAAATGGTGTTCAGTGTCAATTCCCACTCCGTGTTGTCCAGGGTTTGCCGAGGCTGTTCTGGGTGGTTTTGTCAGATGGAGTCCCAGGAGTCGCAGGCTCTGACTGTGTGACATCAGCACATAGATGAATCCACTTCCCCTCCAGACAAAGCCAGGGACCAGAGGGGCAGGAGGTCACAGCGGGAGGACACAGGGCACTGCCATGGGAGGATGTGACATTTAAGCTCCACTTGATCTGTCTTTTGTCAGTGGAAGCCTTCCTCCTCCTTTTCCTCCTCCTTTTCCTCCTCCTTTTCCTCCTCCTTTTCCTCCTCCTTTTCCTCCTCCTTTTCCTCCTCCTTTTCCTCCTCCTTTTCCTCCTCCTTTTCCTCCTCCTCATTGTCCTTCTCCTTTTCCTTCTCCTCATTGTCCTTCTCCTTTTCCTTCTCCTCCTCCCCCTCGTTCATCACTCAGACGGCTCCTGTGAAATTCAGGGTCTCTTTGATGACTCTCTGGAACAGGCATCTCCTTCCCTGTGCTAATCCATGATGTCTCCTCCCATGGGGCTTTCCCATCTCGTTTTCCCAGCTGTAAACATGTTTCTCCCCATTCTCCCCATTTACTGACCCTCCTGTTTAAAATGGCCAGAGGACTGGTGGGGGGAATTAACATTTTTGGTCTTGTTTGAACCAGAAAAAAGCAAGCCCTCCTCAAAATATTGCTCTGCATCGTTGCTTGGTTTGTTTTCTTCGTAAACCAATTCAAAACTATGAAGTTGCTTTTTTCTGTTTGGTTTTTTGAGAGGGGGGGGGTGGGTTTTGTGTTGGTTTGTGGTGGTGGTGGTTTTTTTGTTTGGTTGGGGGAGGTGGTTGTTTTTTTTGTTTTGTTTGGGGTTTTTTTTGTTACAAATGAGTGCAAGCCAGGTAAAAATGTTTTAGCTTGAGGGATTTTCCATCCTGAAAAGGAAAAAAAGCAGAGAAGGAAGTGTGGAGGAAACAAAGCTCAAATAACACAGTGCTGCAAATCCCACCGACCTGGGAATTAAACATTGCTCCTTTTCCATCATTTCCTCAGAGAAGCCCAGCCACTGTGAACAGTTTTGACAAATGTGTTTATAGTGTTTGATAGGAATCTTCTAGTCAGTACTAAAATACACCATTGCGGGGCAGGAGGGGGAGGGAAGATGCTCATCCATCTGTCCGGAGAGCAAACGGCAAATGTTGGGATTTCCATGGACACAGGCAGATCCAGGGCGTGCTGGGCAGTAGCCAGAGGTCTTTGATTGAGGGTATTTGATGGCTGTGTATCCAGCAGTGTAAATGCAAGGGAAAGCGTTTCCCTGTTGGCATCTGCACGGAGAGCAGCAATAAATTCGGGATGAAAGATCGCGCTCATCACCGCGAGACCCTGAAGGGACGGCTGGGCATGGAGATGGAGAGTGATGGCTCACCAGGCTCAGGAGCTGAGCTGGCAGCAGCCTTCCTTCCTTCCCTCCTTCCTTCCTCCCAGAGCCGGCCTTGGCTCGGGAAAAAGAAAGCCACAACATTTTTGCTGCTCTTCAGAATTCATCCTTTTTTCCAGGGTCCCAATTTCACATCATTTGGAGGAGGAGGCAGGCTTTGGTGCTGACTCTGGATGTCTCCCTAGGCCAGCTTCAGAGGAGGCTGTGTCATCTCCAACCTTTCAAGGAAGCCACAAGGGCTTAATTAAAACCTAAACCCGCTCACCGCTATTCAGATGAGACCATCGGCTGCTCTGCTGACGGCAGCTCAAACTTGTCACTTTGCTCGTGCTGCACATCCGTGCTGGAAGGGAGGAAATTTCAGCTGAGAGACAAGCCCGGGGCTGGCGTGGGCTGAGCCCCTCTGCTGGGCTGCAGGAGCGGGTCGGGGGCCAGCAGCATCCCTGTAAGGCCAGGGAGCAATCAATCACTGGGACTTCGTTAAAAGAGGCAGTGGAGGCAGCTGCTTGACAGAGCCCGTGTGCAGAGGTGACACAGACCCGACTCCAGTCACCAGGACTTGAGAGAGAGGGAAAATCTGCATTTCCTAATCACATCTCTCTGGTCAGGAGTCACTTGTTTTCAGCACCACTCTGGGCATTTGCATGCTTGGAAGGAAAAAATGTAATATTAACCATTGCCTGCCATCCCTGAGGAGTCAGCCAGGACATGAAAAGGAGCAGCTACAGAGAGAGATGGTTTGGGGGGGTGAGAGACCCAGAAGAATGTAGATTCAGGGAGCAGCCTAAAAGCAGGGTGAATAATCCAGCCCATCCACACAATATCAGTTTGTGGTTCCCAGTAAAAGAAGAAACCAGGCAGGGAAAAGGGACAAATCTGTGAGATGTTCTCACTCCTGTGTGTGGCTGTAGCATTCACACCTGTGTGTGCTGATAGGGGTGTCCATGGAGGGGCTGCAGCTGTAGGACACACCTGTGTGACACAGGACAGGTTTGCACTCCAGGAGCACGTGGAGGGTGTGCATCTGCACGTGTCTGCATCCAGTCAGGCAGCAGAGACCTTAGGGAGACTGAAGGGACCACAGAGATTGTAGAAACCATGGAGAGGTTGTAGGAACTGGTGAGGCTGAAGAGACCATGATGATGTTGTAGAGACCAGTGAAGCTGCAGAGACTCGATTACCCTGTAGAGAGTGTGGTGAGGCTGAAGACACCATGGAGAGTTTGTAGAGACCATGGAGATGTTGTAGAGACCATGGTGAGATTAAAGACATCCTGGAGACTTTGTAGAGACCATGGTGAGATTAAAGACATCCTGGACAGTTTGTAGAGACCATGGAGATGTTGTAGAGACCATGGTGAGGTTAAAGACATCATGGTGAGGTTGCTCCTCTGGTGTAGCTTGAGGCCGTTTCCCCTTGTCCTGTCACTCCTTCCCCAGGAGCAGAGCCTGACCCCCACCTGGCTGTCCCCTCCTGTCAGGGAGTTGTGGAAACCCAGAAGGTGTCCCCTGAGCCTCCTTTTCTCCAGCTGAGCCCCCCACCAGCTCTCTCAGCTGCTCTTTATCAGACTCGTGCTCCAGCCTCTTCCCCAGCTCCCTTCCCTTCTCTGCTCATGGTGTCTTGCTTCTGCCTGGGGGCCTCACGAGGTGCTGTAGGAGGTGGTTCCATCAAGAGGCCACCAGCCATTCACACTCCTCTCCAATTTCCAGCACACAGGGCCCCTGTGACAAGCAAGTGGCTGTAGCAAAGTAATTTCTACATTATTTGATGCTCAAATGTCGGAAATCAGGTTTCTACCTTGCTCAGGTCCTTCCTGAACAAGCACCAGGAGGGATATCAGATTAGATATTGGGAAAAAATTCCTCCCTGGGAGGGTGGGGAGGCCCTGGCACAGGGTATCCAGAGAAGCTGTGGCTGCCCCTGGATCTCTGGCAGTGCCCAAGGCCAGGTTGGACGGGGTTCGGAGCCCCCTGGGATAGTGGGAGGTGTCCCTGCCCATGGCAGAGGGGTGGAATGAGACAATCCCTAAGGTCATTTCCAGACCAAACCATTCTGGCATTCCAGGATATCCAGTACCACATCGAGGAGAATGAGATGCTGTGAGGTCACCACACACATCCCAGCCCATCCTGCTGTCTCTGATCTCTCTTCAAGGCAATCCCAGCTGCTCTCCCCGCTCCATCTGCAGCCTCCAAACAGCCACTGCAGGGAGAAAACAAAACACTGAGTTCAAGGGTGGGGAGGGGAAAATGATTTTTTTAAAAAATCCGCTGTTCTGGCATCCCATAAATCTCAATTTGTTTGTCCTTTTCTCTTTATACAAGCGTGAAGGGAAGCAAAGCCGTGTGTGCAGAGCCTGCCTGGGGTCCCTGTTGGTGTGGAGGGGGATGTTCAAGGCAAGATGCCTTCAGCCCTCAGCCACCTGTAGCGAGGGGAAGGGGCTTTGTGGAGTTTAATTTAATTTTTCCCCTCAGGTGTCTCTGTAGTGGGATCATTCACAATGATTTTTGCCCCAGGGAAGAGGAAGGTGCTGGAAAGGGAAAGAGGAGCTGAGGAGTAGAACTGTGGGAAAGGGCCTGAGGGCTCTGGTTGAGGGCAAATTGGACCTGAGTCAGCAGCGTGTCCTGGCAGCCCCAAGGCCACCGTGTCCTGGGGGTGTGAGGCCAGGGAGGGATTGTCCTGCTCTGCTCTGGGCTGGGGCAGCCTCACCTCCAGTGCTGGGGGCACTTTGGTGCCACGATCTAAAAGAGACATTAAGCTATAAGAGAGCATCCAAAGGAGGACATGGAGATGGGGAAGGATCTGGGGGAGCCACAGGAGGAGCAGCTGAGGGCACTGGGATGGTTCAGCTGGAGCACAGGAGATGAGGGCAGAGCTCTGGGGGCTGCAGCTCCTCCCCAGGGGCAGCTCCAGCTCTGCCCTGGGACAGGGACAGCGCCCAGGGCACGGCTGGGGCTGGGCCAGGGCAGGCTCAGGATGGAGATCAGGGAAAGGTTCTTCCCCCAGAGGCTGCTGGCACTGCCCAGGCTCCCCAGGGAATGGGCACGGCCCCGAGGCTGCCAGAGCTCCAGGAGCCTTTGGACAGTGCTCCAGGAGAGCTTGGCCACTGCTCCAGGGATGCCCAGGGTGGGATTCTTGGGGGTCTGTGCAGGGCCAGGGGCTGGATCCTGGTGGGTGTCTCCCAACTTGGGATATTCTGTGGTTTTCTGTTTCTCAGGTGCCCAGTGCATGGGGCTCCTCAGTCCCAGGTGCCAGGGCTTAGCTCAGAAGGGCCCTGGGTCAGCTGCTCCCTCCATTGCCCTCGGCTCTGCTGCTGGAGCAGCTCCAGGGTGATGCTGTGGCGAGTCAGGAGACACTTTGAGAGGCTGCTGTGACAGGCAGCCCAGGGCTGTGGTGGGTGACAGGCACTGCTCCCTGGCCCCACTGCAGAGCCCCCCGTACACACAGCCAGGGTCCTCCCTCCAAAAGCCCTGCAGGAAGGGTGTGCGTGTGGGATGTGCTCCCAAATCCCACGGGCTCTGCAGCCCCAAGGTGTGCTGGGCTCTTGTGGCTGCCCTCCCTCAGGGCTGCTGGGCACAGGGGGTGTCTCAGCCCAGGTGAAAACACCTCTTCAACCAAACATTTCTTTCCTGGCTTGTTGCTGAAGCAGTAAATGTGGGGTTTCGGTTGGGTTTGGATTTTATTTTCCCTCTTGGAGTAGCTGCTCTTTTTTTTTCTGAGCTCCCAGCAGGATTTGCTTAGGAGTTTGCCACCCACAGCACCTGGATTTGATGTAGCTGCAGAGAAGTGGGATTGGGATGCTCCCAGCCTTGGAGGATCCCAGGGTTTGCTGCAATAATCTTTGTAACCTCTCCAAAGCTCTTGCTGGGTGATGCTGCAGCTGCTTGGGTTACGGGAAGTTTTAAAAGGTTTTTGCAGGTTCAGGAGTGCACAGCTGAGACCAGGTAAAGGATGCTGCTCCCATATCCCTGCACTTCAGCTGCTGTGCAGCAGCTCCCATGCATGGGGTGATGGGACAGCCTGGTGGCTTTTCCCTCAGCACAGTGGGAGCTGGCACAGACTGTTTAACACCCCTTTTCTGACTGTTTAACGCCCCTTTTCTGACTGTCTGACATCACTCTCTCCCCCTCTTTGCAAAGAACTTGTATCCAAATCTTCCTTTTCCCTGGACTAGGACATCCACAACTTGTGTGCAGTAGTACAGCAGTAATTACACTCTCCATCGCTTTCCCATCAAGAAATAAATGGAAGAAAACTACATCCCAAGGTAGCAGCACTGACCTTCATTTCAGAAGGTTAGTCACAGCCAGCTGGGCTGTAATCCAGCCCTAAATTTACCCAAGACCTTGCTGTTCCCTGGGGCTGTTCATGTGTGGAGATGGGGGGCAGCCGCCAGTGCGAGGGAGGCTGATGGGAGAAGCACAGGTGCTCTGGGGGGTGTCTTCCATAGGAAAAGGTGTCTGTGAGAGGGGCTGGGGGTGGATTTTTGGGGTCACTGTGTGCAGCAGGCAGTTCCTGACGTGTGTTTCTCTCTGTTGGTGAGAGCAGGAAGGTGTTGGGGTCCCCCTGAGGTCAGACATTCAAAGTTCATTAATCCTGTACCCTTCCATGGCCTGGCAGGGCTGTGACACTGCCTGTATCTCCCTGAAATGTCACCTTTGCCTGCTGATGATGGATAAATTTCTTTCCAAAGTCTTTCCCTAAGGTGTGGTGCCTGATGTGACTTTAAAAGAACATGGGGTTCCTTCACCCTGTCCCTCATAGCTCCGAGTGATGAAACCCTTCCACCAGGGTGGGAAGTACTGGGATAAACCTGGGGAAAGGTCAGCAGGTCTGTCCCATTCCCTCCAGCCTCTTGGTGCTGCAGCACGTTCTCACCAGTCTCACAAGCCTGCTGCTGGCTGCAGACATGGGAATGTTCCCCCGGGGAATGGGGTCACCAGTTTATTCCCCACCCTGTCACCCAGACCATCTAAGGCTTGCTGAGGGAATATCTGTCTAAGGCCTTCAGGATGCCACCGTGTTGTGTCCTGTGGTCCAGGGAAAACCTTCCCTGCTCTGCTCTGATGGAGGGAGGTCTGGCATTTCTCCATGTTCCTTAGGGAACCCACCAGTTTACAAAGGAGCTCTATCTCCTCCTCCCAAAGGTATTCCTGTGTTGTTCTGCCCAAGATGGAGGTTTTGGGGTCTTTGTGGAGTGGACAGCTGTCCTCTGTGCCCAATCCTGCTTCCTTTGGCTGTGGAAGGGAGGGAGATGTTTCTGCCATTCCCTGGGAGGATGATTATGGAACATTGAGGTGAAAGACACTGTCTTGATCTGCTGTAAATCCAGCTGCATTCCTGGCCCTCAGCTGCCCTAACATAATGTGCAGGGCAAGAACTGGTATCTTTATTATCCCTCTAGACTTGCTCTGCGCCTCTCACTCGCTGTCTTTGAAAGAGCAGGGGGAGAAATAGATGGCCACAAGAATTGTGTTCAGCTATTTCATGTAAGTCATAATCATTTCTAATCTCAACGTGTGGGGACTGCATCACACGGCCCAATCAGTCACTGAGGTTGTCCTGCAGTTGCAGTTTAGCCAGAAGTAAAAAGCCACCCAGGGACAGAAGTACAGGAAACAAGTGTCTCTGGGGCTGTGCAACGTTTTCATGGTAGGACAGCCCAGGTGTCTGAGCAGTGCTGGGTTACCCAAACCAGTGCTGCAGGTCAGAGATGCATCCCTGGGGTGGGAATGGAAGAAGGAACAACCGGTCTGTGGAGTAATGACTTGGCCCAAGTGTAGATGGAGAAGGTGGGCAGCCTTCTGTCCTCACTGCAGGCAGGGCTGACAGCGCAATTCCCTATGGGACACCCACAGAACCAGAGAATCCCAGGATGGTTTGGGTTGGAAAGGAACTTAGAGACCACCCCTTTGCACCCCTGCCATGGGCAGGGACACCTTCCACTGCACCAGGTTGTTCCCAACCTGGCCGTGGACACTTCCAGGGATGAGGAGGAGTTTCCTCAGACAAGGTTATTTCATCTGGGCAGATGGCAGGGGGTGACCAGAACTCTGCCCATCCCATCCCAAGGGAGCCCTGTGGATCCATCCCTCAGCATTCAGGGCTGGGGATCTGGAGGCAGCAGGTTTTCCACTTGTGCCATTGAGTCTCCGTGTGTCTGGCTGGCTTTAATGCAGATTGTTGTCTCTTTTCCCACACCAGGAGGGCTGAGTGCCCTTGGTGATGGGATCTGCCTGCCCCAAGAGCCTTCTGGCAGTGGTGTGAGTGTCCTCATGTGCTGCAGGACTCTCCTCTGGGAAGTCCCTGAGCTGGCAAAAGGGAAGGACACTATTAGGCAAGCTGGAATCCCTCCAGCATCTGTGATCCTCTCATGTTTGTTCCCTGTGTGTTTGCCAAAAGCACCCTTATTTATTCCATCAGCTAAATGCTGCAAACCAGATGCCTGAGTTCCATCAAGGCCTTTAATGATGATGATCATTGCTTCCCCTAATGCAGTGTCTCCCAGAGAGGACGATGCCACAGCAGTGCACAGCTGTTGACCAATGGGGGCCTGTCTGTTTTCTCCATTGTTTTATGGTACTTATCTATTTTTTCTGCTAGGCCTCCTTTTTTTTCCCCTCTCTTTTTCTTTTTTTTTTTCCTTTGTTTCTGCTGAGTTGCAAGAAGTTGTGAGGTGGAACGTGGCAGCTGTTTAATGGTGCAGGAGCCTGGCGAGGCAGATGAGCTCAGGGAGTGAGCAGAGCCTCCCGCTCCTCTGAAGTGCTGCAGAAAGTCTCCTGTGTGACAGAAACATGTCTCTGCATCCTCCCAGAAGCAGGAAAAAGGATGTGGCTGCTCTTTCCCAGCTAAGCTGGGAGTAAATAACACAGATGAGTAAATAATACAGACCAGGCTGCGGGAGGAGGCTTTGGCACAGCCAGAAGGGAAGATTGGTCCTGAGGGGTTTGTTCCTGGTGCAGAGCCGTGTTTTTCCTTGGCTGGATGCACCGAGATGAGCTTGAGAGGACATGAGACAGGGCACAGATGTTGGGAAAGACACACGTTGGGCCTGCTGGGATAACTTGGCACAGGAAAGCTGCTCAGACCCTGTGTTTCCCAGGGGTGTGCTTGGCTGCTCTGCTGAGCTGCTCCGTTGATCAGGATTGAGAACCTCGGGGCCAGGTCAGGTTCCCTCATTTTATCTGGTGGCTTCACTGGGAGCAGGATGGTGTCCTCCCATCCCAAGGTGTTCCAGGATGGACGTGCTGCAGCTGCTGTCAAGACAGGCAGAGGCACTTCCCAAAAGGTTTAAAGGAGACCTCCAGGCTGCTGCCATCCTATAGGAACCCAAGGAACCTATAGGTTCCTATAGGAACCACACGTGGCTGTTCAATCCAGCTGTGGTGTCGCCTTCCTGCTGGGAGCTGCCATGTAACTTCTGGAGGTGTCTTAAGATCTCCTAAGAAACAATTAAGAATTTCAGTGTTGCTTTGATATTTGTTGAACAAAACATTGACACAACACACCAGGCTATTTGGGTTTGTTTTTAACTTGCAGTTTAGGTTTCAAAAAAAAAAAAAAAAAAAAAAAAAAAGAGTATGAAATGAATTAGCAAATTATTTTGATTGCTTTGTTCATTTTTCCAGCGAGGAAGTTACCCACCTGGAAAATACTGACTGGCTGCAGGCAGGAGCAGAATTTATTACCTGAGATAAATGGATCTGGGATAAAAGTCCTCTTTATTTTTTCATTTTAGCTGCAAAGGATGATATGCTTCTGTTCTGCTCTTTGTGCCTGAGATCAAATAAGAAGGAACTTTGCATAGGTCTGCCAATGCCTTTCAAGGGGAGGTTTCTCCCCCCACCCCAACCTTCCTTTTCCTCCTGGAAGCAGCACCTTGGACTTGAGATGAGAGCAGTGTTTGACGTCCTTTTCACAGCGATGCCAGCACGACTCTGAATCCCAGAACTGGCACTCATTTTGCGTTCCATCCCATGTGCACAGGCTCTGATCTCTCTACCTTGGCCTTGTTTTATTCCCTTTTTTCTCCCTTTCTTTCCCCATTTCCTTGGCAAAGGAGGCTTTGTGGGAGAAGCCTCGTTTCGTTTCCCCGAGGGGCGGCTGGCGGATCTCATATGCAGGGTGTCAGCTGCACTAAATGAACACGCTCAGATCACTGTAAATCCCTATTTACACATAATAAACACGAGGATATAAAACACAGAGGAAATAATACATTATTGATTACAGCAGTGGCATGGAATGTCCTTTGAAAGGCGGGTGGTGCCTGCCCATCCATCAGCGCTCCGAGGCGGCTCCTCCTGCTCCTTGGGAATTCAGGGCAGGTCGGGGGTGTGTGCCCAGCTCCCCTGGCTCCCTGTGCAGGGAGGATGGGCAGCAATGGGGCTGCCCAGAGCTGTTTGCAGATAGAACACTAAAGGGCATAATCAGCCTACAGGAAAGAAGTTTTGACAGTGATGGTGGTGCCCAGAGAAGCTGTGGCTGCCCCTGGATCCCTGGAAGTGTCCAAGGCCAGGCTGAGAGGGGCCTGGAGCAATCTGGGATAATGGGAGGTGTCCCTGCCCATAGCAAGAGGTAGGAGTGGATGGGCTTTAAGTTTTCTTCCAACCCAAACTATGCTATGACATTTCCCAGCCCTGTCTGTTTGGCATGTTGGGATTTTCCTTTAGCCAAGAAGGTGCTCGAGAAAAATTTTCCTCCAAGTGCAGCCAGAGCAGTCAAATCTCCGTCCCTTTCCCCCTTGGAGCAGAGAGTGTCTCCCATAAGGAGAGGGTTATGTGCAGGATGACATGGTGACGTCTATACATGAGCAAAATGAAAGCTTGGCACAGCACCTGGGGGTGCAGAGTGAGTTCTTTTTTGGGGTTGGGAAGGATGGCTCACAGGCCCTGACACCATTCTTATGGCTATCAGTCAGATGCACTCCAAAACAAAAAGTGTGGTGTTTTTTTCTCTGTGTGGATGACTTTTTGTTAGGTTTTGTGTTTGTATTTTTAAAAAATGGTGATGTGCTCACCACCTGAGGTGCCCTATCAGCATCACTGCCCTGGCACTCCTGTTACAGTGATGAAGAGCAATGTTTTGATGGCTGCTGAAATTGTAGGTGATGATTCCCTCTTTCTCAACAGCAGGCACCATTCCTCATCTCCCATGCGATTCATGAAACTCATTCCCTTGTTTTATCTCTGGCTGAGGTTGCAGGCGAGTGAGGTCGGTGAGGCTTGACAGGCATTTGGAATAGGTTTTGTTGGGTTTAAATGAGTTGAGAGTTCAAAGCCAGGCAGGTAATGGAGCGGTTCTGCTCCCCTTGTTCACTTTGAGGGGATTGCAGACCCTGCTGCTCCTCACAGGCTGCTCCAGCCAGGAGAATCCTGAGGTACAGCTGTGTTAGAGGGGGGTGCAGGACGGGGAATGGCTTCCCACTGATGGGGGGCAGGATTGAGGTGGATATTGGGAAGAAATCCTTCTCTGTGAGGGTGGGGAGGCCCTGGTACAGGGTGCCCAGAGAAGCTGTGGCTGCCCCTGGATCCCTGGAAGTGTCCAGGGCTGGGTTGGAAGGGACTTGGAGCAGCCTGGGATAGTGGAAGGTGTCCCTGAGGATGGATTGAGATGATCTTTAAGGTTCCTTCCAACCCTTCCTGTCCATGGTTCTAACAGAGCATCTTCATGAAACATGGATAACTTGACTGCACATGGGGAAAGCTCCTCACCCCACGAGCTGCCCCAAACTTGGATCCAAGCTGTTTACTCACTCCTGGAAGCTCTGCAGTGAAAATATATTCAAGTTCCCTTTCCTGCAGCTTTTTTCCTCCAGGTGTTTAATCTTAGTTTACAGATGAAATGTGCAATGGAGAAAAAGATGCTAATCACACAGTTGCTGCACTCTGCTCCAGCCACTGGAAAATTTATTACCATCTGTCCTGGTCTGGACAGGGCTGGAGCATCACCCCACTAACAGCTTTGGAGTGGCAGCAGAGAGACCCAACAACACATCAGGGCACAGCCCCAAGGCCGTGGGGCCACCAGAGAGCTCACAGGGGCTGGTGCAGGAGAGCTGCACTTCCTAATCTGCTTTTGGCTCAGCTCACAGGCAAGAAAAGTCCAGGCTGTGCTGGAAGCTTCCAACACTTGCCTGTGAGTGTCACCAGCAGCTTCCTGGTGTTTTATGGCCACAGGAGGTTTTTATCAACCATTTGCCAACACTCTCAGGCGCCTGGTGGGATTCTTGTGCAGAGTTCAACTCAGTCCTTGTGGGTCCCTTCCAACTCAGGATGTTCTGTGGTTTAACTACTCTGCTCTTCCCACTTTTTTTTAGCCAGCTGTTGAGATATCATTATTTCACTCTCAAATACATCATTATGTACATCCCTAATAGGTCCCTTCCCTGGCTGTAACAGGGCACGTGGCTTTATATGATCAAGTTCTGACAGGCTTTTATAAACCCAGAGCAGAAGGCGAGGTCAGAAATCAGACCAGAAATGGGATTTCTCCAGCTCCCAAAGAAAAGTGTTTGGCTGCACAGCTTTCTGAGCATCTTGTAGTATCAAACTGTCTTGGAAGCAAAGTGGTTTGATTTTTGGCCTGTCTCTGCCCTCAGTGGATTATTGGACTTATAGTTCACAAAGTCTCAAACTGCAGCTCCTGTGATGCATCTTAAATATACAATTTTCACTTGGCTGTCTGCAAGACCAGTGTTTCTTCCTGGCAGATCCTCCTGCAACTGTATATCCCCTCCAGCACCAGCAAGCCCAGCAGAATCTTGGAGCACACAATTATTCCATAAAGTCCCTCTCCCGTGGCTCTGTTTGCTTATGTCTTTTTTTTTTTCTTTTTTTTTTTTTTTAACTAACTTGGACTATTTTCATAAAACCTCACACCTTGGAGAACCCAAAATTGCTGAGCAAGGAAATAATCACCAGTGGTGCAAGGAATGCTCTTGTCTCTCCTGCAGCAATTAGCAAACCTTAACGCAGGCTTGGCTCTCTTTCCAATTAAACCCTGGCAAGCTGGAATACACGATGTGCTAATGAAATGGGGAGTTTTGGAGCTCCTCTGCTGGCTGTTTGGAGGATATGGGAGCTTTAGGCTGTCTGGCTGAAACTAAGCCATTGAAAGTAATGGGCTGGACAATCTCACCCCATTACTTTTAATGGGATTGAGAGAGTGCACGTGGGAGCAGCGCTGGGGAAGCAGAGGAGCTGTTTCCACAGATCATCCAAGTTATGGCCAATGCTGGGAAAATGCCCCCCTGGCAGTGGGAGCTGTGTGCAGGGATAGGGTTTGGCAGGGAGGGAGCAGGGAAGGTGCACAAAGGCATCAGTGCCACGGGTCAGCCCTGAGTGAGGGCTGATTTCAGTCAGGGCATGTCACAAGGAGGGGAACTGCTGGTGGGGAGATCCCACTGCTGGATATAAGATATCCCACTGCTGGATGGGGAAATCCCACTGCTGAGTGGGGAGATCCCACTGCTGGATATGGGATATCCATATCCCATATGCTGGATGTGGGATATCCCACTGCTGGATATGGGATATCCCACTGCTAGATGGGGAGACCCCACTGCTGGGTGGGGAAATCCCACTGCTGGATATGGGATATCCCACTGCTGGATAGGGGAGATCCCACTGCTGGGTGGGGGGATCCCACACCTGCCAAATGTGCCTGCTTTGGTCCCTCCCTCAGACCCATCTTCCCTGGTTTACCCTCCCACCCCTCACCTGTGCTAATTGTGGAGGTGGAAGGAGGGTTTAGCATAGTGTGAACTACCATGATTCCAGCTGAGGCAGTGAAGATCAAGCTAGTGGGACCAGTTGCAGAAATTGTGAGTTTTCAGGCCAGTTAGGTAACTGAAAATGCCCAAAAGGGGGAGAGGGATGGTCACGACACACGAGCATCACAAGATTTAGGTTGAATTCTGCAGCCTGAAGTTGCTGTGGATGCTCAGTGCCTTTGGTGTCCTCTCTGGAGCTGGGCAGGGTGAGCTGAAACCCCCCAGCCTGAGGCCACTGCTGTTTGCCTGCATGGCCTGGGTGATGGATTTGGTCCTTGTGGTGGGACCGAATCTGCTCCCCCTGGGACACGGAAGGAGCTTGGTCTGGTCAGGGCAGCAATCAGCCTCCCACAGCCTGAGATTTGCCCACTCACTTTCCTTTCTCCTCCTGCTGAGCGTGGCCAAAGCCTTCCCTGCCAGCACACTTAAACCTCAATACCCCAATCAAAGCAGAAAGGGACGGAAATGTGGTGATGAGATAATCCCTTAAATCTTCTGGCTTTCTCCCCCACCCTGTAACTGGTGCCTTGTTCCTTGGTGGAGAGTTGGGACCTGTTCTCATGCTTCCCCTTCCATTTAGCACCACAGCTCTTCCAGAAAGTTTGAACAGAAGGGGAGGAGCAGGGACTGCAGCAAATGCACCTCCAAGTAGGATTACCCTGGAATTGCTTCTTCCTTGGCCGGTTTACTCGTCTGTGATGGTTTGGTGACACCACCACGAGGTTCCCCAAACTGTTCAGGAACCTCAGCTCCCATTCCAATTCCTGGGAATTAATTCGAGTTTGGATATCTGAGGAGGAAATGGGGATTAACCTGTGCCGTGGGTCTGCCCTAACATAAAACATTCACGTCACTGATCTCCTTCATCTTGGAGAGGAGACAGCACAGCGTGGACTGGTCACAGCAGGTCTCCTGCCCCTTCCCACCTCACAGGTAGGAATGCAGCTAAAAGACAGCTGAGAGTTGCCAAGGAGAGGAAAAATGAAATAGAAGCTGAAGATCAGAAATATTTTTAAAACGCCTCAGATGCAGAAGAATTGCAGCCGTGCTGTGAGGTAACCAGCAAATAGAATTTAATTATACGATACACGGGCGTAATGGAGCCTGTGAGTCTGGAGTGTGATTTCCCAGTAATAGGAGGACAGCAGGGATCCCTGCTCGGGCTGTGTGTGTGTTCACTGAGAGCAGGACAGCGCTGCAGTGCTTTCCCTGCCTCAGACGGGAGGGGAGGGACACAGCTCCTGCAGCCTGGGGGAGCTGGGCCCTTCTTGGGGTGTCCAGCACATGCAGCCCTTGGAGCAGTGGGATTCTCTGGATCTGTGGGCTTGAAGGCAGTGCCTGAGGTCAGGCAGAGGAAAGCTGCGATCACAGCACGTCTCCGAGGGCAGGAGGGGTTTGTGCTTCCCTGTGCTGCTGTCCATCTTCAGACTTGTAAGAAGGATGGCTTAGGCAGAGACACGTGCAAGGTGGGAGGTGTGGGGAGCCATTGTTGATCCAGAGCACGGCTATAGATGTGACCTTTACGGTTCTGTGGGTTTATTTTTATTATTTTTCTCTCCAGCTTATCCACAATCTGTCAGAACAGCGTGGGGACTTCCAGGGTTTATTGCAAAGTGTTTCCATTGCCGTGTTCTCCACCCAGTTGAGTTTGGTTTGTTTTCACCTGGATTTTCACCTTAAGGGGGTTTGTTGGTTTGTTGGTCGGTTTTTGCAGGGTGCTGTGGGTAGGGTGTGAGGCAGGGACACTCCTGCTGTTGTGTGGAACTCCAGACTTGCATGAAAATGTGGCTCTGAGTGACAGGGGAGCACAAGGAGTGTTATTTATTCCAACATGAGGAGTTGCCACCAGGCTCCAGGATAATGTGCTGTGGCTGTGGCTGATGTTGCTTCGATTGGGGTGGGACATGTGGGGGTCCTTCAGCAGAAGCAAGAAATGATGCTGAGGCTTTCAGTGAAATGAGAAGCCCCAGGGAAACGAGGCTTTCAGAGAAAACACTGCACTCTTAAGGAATCAAAATATGTGGATTTTGTGTCTTTCTCCCTGTCAGTTTTGTTCTGAGCTGGTTTTAGACTGTCTCAGAGTCTCACAATCCCTGCTGTTGAAAGCCCTCCCAGTTTGTAGGAGCACATCCTGATCCAATCACTGGAGATGGAGCAGGAGGGCTCAACACAGCTTTAGACCAGCTGGATCCATCTTCCAAACACCCCTTCCCGTGCAGCCCTCCTGGTTCACACAGACCCCTTTTCCAGTCTCTGGGCCACGTCCCCATCAAGGCATTTTATTTTCCTGGAGAGATTTTTCAGTGGAAGAGGTGCTGCAGAAAGCTGGGATGGGTTTCATACATGGAGGGTGGGGTCACTTCTTTGCTCTCTGGGGTTGAATGTGCAGCCCCTGGGTTTAGTGAGGTGGAAGAAGGTGGGTGGAGGAAGTAAGGTGGCATCGGTGCCACTGCAGCCCTTGACAGGTAGGTCCCCAAGTCACTGCAGACCCAGGGCTGAGCTGCCAAGCAGAGCATGGGGGGAAGTGACAGACAGCCCAGGGCCATCCCAGCCCTTGGCTCCAGCAGAGGAATTCCTGGAGGAGGTGGAGCAGCCAGACAGGGTGAGGGACAGTGCCTGTCCCCTCTCCTGCCCTGGCCGTGTCCCAGGGGGCTCAAGGAGCTCCATGGAGCACGTGGATCTTTGTGGGCTGGTGCAATGCAGCCACTGCAGTGAGGCCAAGACAGATGTGCCCAACACCTGGCTGCCCTGCCCTGTCCACGTCTGTCCTGTCCTGTCCCTGGCTGCCCTGCCCTGTCCACATCTGCTCTGCCCTGTCCACAGCGGCCCTGCCCTGTCCCTGGCTGTCCTGTCCCGTCCCTGGCTGCTCTGCCCTGTCCCTAGCTGCTCTGCCCTGTCCCTGGCTGCCCTATCCTGTCCCTGGCTGTCCTGCCCTGTCCCTGGCTGTCCCGCCACCTCCCCAGAATCAGCAAATCCTGTCGGTTCAGATCTTCTCCTGGTGGGACAATGATGGTGATGATGTGTCCTGGTTTCAGGGGCTGACCTGGGGAAACACCAGTAGAGACTAGGGAATGCACGGGCAGGTGCTTGCCTGTTGCTTAAATTTCCCTGGAAGGCTTCTTCCAGCCCTTCCTGCAGCAGCTCGCTGCCCTGGAACAGAACATTTGAATACTTGGCTGGAGCAGCAGGCACAATGGGCTGTAGTGAAGCAGAATCCTTCCCTGGGAAGCCCTTGAAGTGCAGGTCAGGGCCACCAGCAGGGAGCTGGTTGGATCTCACCAGGAGGATCCGAGCTCCAGGGCTGCAGCAAGGGCAGGAGCATGGGAGAGGCTGAGCCAGGCGAGGTGCCTGGGAGAGCAGCTCTTGGAAAGGTCTCTAAAACTCATGTGAACCGGGTGAAAATGCTGGAGCTACACCTGCATCCTGTGAGACTGGGAAACACCAACCCCACAAGAGTGGAGCCTTCAGAAGCAGGGTATGGAGGGAGGAGATAGAAACCCAAAGCCACGTGGGACTGTAATTGCATGTGGGGTCATGGGCAGCCCCACCAGCCTTTTCCAATGCCTGGGTGTGTTTTTTCCCATGATGTGAAATTCCCTGACTGTGTGGAGTACCTGACCCAGCTCTCAGCAGTGCAAACAGGAGTGGGTTTGATATTCAGTAGTGAAGAAAACGGATTGTTTCTACATAACCTTTTATTTGGTTTTCTTTCACATAAAGCCCTGTGTGGAAGTTATTACTTTTATAGTAGGAAATACAGAAAAAATACTTTTTCCTTCACATGAAGTGTAGTTAAGCTGTGGAACTGGGTGCCCCAAGGCCTTAGCAAAGCATTTTGGACAATTTGACCAGTGTAAACACATGCCTGTGCACACGAAGCTCTGAAAGCTGTTTGTGTGGGAAGGTTCAAGTACCAACAGCCACCTTGCTCTGGGGTGAACTGTTTTTCCTACTGCAGCTCCATCAGATTTCTTAACTTCAGGAAAAGGAAAAAAAATAAAAATCCAAAGAATGACTGGATTTGAGGTTTGTGAAGATTTTTCTTCACTTGTCAGGTGGTGCCCAAATTGGACATGTTTGTGAGAGGTTCAGAAAAAGTGCATCAGCCATGAAGGGCTGGGGAGGAGAGTGGGGAATACAGACAGATTCAGTTCTGAACTTTAGGGACCAAAGGCTCTCTGTTGCCACTAGAGAAAAAAAAAACCTCTTCAAAACACTCCAGTGCTGACTTACAACTTGGAGGTGCCTCTTTTCCCTTCATTAGCCAGGGAACACAAGGGATATCATTTTCTTTGCTCAGCAGCACAAATCCCTCTTCTTTCTTTTCCCTTCCGCCTGTTGTGTGTCCTGCTAAGAAACAACTTTTAATTGTCTGGTACCAGGGCAGAGCTTGTTCCTGGGAAGAGCAGCCTCCTGTGTCTTTCTCTGTTCTTCCTCTTGAAGCTTCCTTTCAAGGCACCTGGAGAGCTGGATTCCAGTGTGCTCCAATATTCAAGGCATGTGCCTGTCCAAAGTTGTTTGTCCCAAAGAATCTCCTCTGGGTAATGGAGACTCCGGTTTTCTACTGGGTTGAAAGAGGCACAGCGAAAATCAGCACATCCAAGCTTTCCTCTCTTTTTCCCTTATGGTTTTTAACCCAAAGGAAATGTTTGAGAGAAGTTTTAAGGATCCTCCCGACCTTCACCCTTCAGCACCAGAAATTCCCAGTAGGGCCAACAGCCCTGGCACTGGTTTGTGCTGTTGCTGTTCCCAGATGCAGTTGGGTGCCTCTCCAGTGGTGCTTAAGGCCAATTTAGTCTTAACAGAGATTCTACACAGGGCTTCAGTTCTGGGGAGTTTTCTCTTGCTGTGCAAAGTTGAGCTGTCCTCTGCAAGGTCTTCACCCTGTACAGCAGTAGGAGAGGAGACTGGAATGATAAATTCTTCTACCAGAACTGGCTCCTGAATGGGGACAGTTTTCCCCAAGTCCTGCTGGACGTCCTTCTCACTTTCCAGGTCTGTGGGCTGTGGGAGAATAGCCAGTTGTTGTTTTCCATCTCAGAGCAATGAGCTGGCAAACATCTCTGCTCCATCTGTTTTCTTTCATTGATGGATTCTTTAAAGTCAGATTGTGGTCCCACAGGGACACACTCAACTAATCCTCTGCTTTTAAGATTTTATTTGTGCAATAAATGGATGACAAGGTGGTTTGCGAGTACATAATACAATAAATGGGTTTATAAATGCAACTTTTTTGCAGAGCACTGTAGAATAAAATACAATACCACTCCGGCATTTAACACTGATCTCTGCTTCATTCATATTTCAAACAGTAATGTGCTCATTTTCTCATCTGGGAAGCCTCTTAGGTTTTTTAATACATTTTTATAAATTAACCAGGCACAGATTTAATAATAACGTGCATTCCTACGACTATTTTCATCTCCAAAGATCTTGGATTGCTCTGCAGACTTAACAGTGTAATATAGAAATTCCAGGCCAAAGGATCTGTTTGCTATCTGCTGAATTGCAGCAGGAGTTTGGAGGGCTCAGGAATGCTCATGGATGCAAAGGACATCGAGGGAAGAAGCTGGAACCCAACACTCCTGAAGGTGCTCCATGGGTGCCCAGGGCAGATTCCTCCGGAGAAGAGGTCACAGGAATGTTTGGATGGTTCTGAGCCTGGAAATCAGGATGATGAAAAACAAAGAAAATGCTCCTTCACATATTTCTTCACTCTTTTGGGATGCAGCATCCCTAGACACAGTGAAGCCAAGAGCATGGCAAACCTTGGGAGCTCAGGCTTTTCTGTCCATATTGCTCCTTATTCAAGGCACCCATTACAGCAGGCAACTGCATCCACCAGGACAGGGGACTTCTAAGCAGGAGGATGAGGTTTCTCCATCCAAGTGTATAATAATCAAAATCCCTTCAATTTGGTGACGTAGGATCTTCTCCTGTCACCTTCTCCTGTCACGCTGGCCAACTTGAGAAGGTGTTGAGCTTCTTTCCTTGGAGAATTAGGTGCTCTTTGAAGAGCTCCCAGCAGAGTTCTTTGCTTCTGGGATCCCCAGGTGAGATAAGGCTTTTCCATCCCTCTGTCTTTCCTAGTTCCCACATTTTGGTGTCACTGACAGTAGGATATCTGCCGTGGAGGTTGCCCACTGCCCATCCCAGAAAGTAGAGTTAAACTCATGGATATAACACATAAACAGAAAAAAATATTTACAGGTAGCAAATTGCCATCACTGCAGAAGGAAAAACATGACAAAATGGAAACGTGATATTTATGTTAATACAAAGTTTTAAAAATTTAATTTAAGAGACCAGCTGTTTCTGCTTCTCTTATAAGAGTTTAATTGGTATATAATAGCATAGTTAATTAAATACAAATCAATAGTTTAAACCAGCTAATTGATATTTAATATGTATGGGAAAATATAACTTAGTTGTAATATCATTAGCTCAATATTAAATAAGCAATGGAATTGCAATTATGCCTTTACAACGATTATAAAGTTTATCGTTCTTTAATAAACTTGCAATTAGACAGGGTGAGCTGAAAAATTATTAAACAGGTATTATTGGGCTATTAAATGTTTATTATAATTCCTGGTGGGATACAGCTACACAATAGTACATATTATGATTATGTTAATAAACCCTTATTACAGCTTTGCAGCTCTAGCCTTTAGTGCACTGGTGATCGGGTATTTCCTTCCCTTCCTGAGTGCTGAGGGGAGGAATTGCCTTGAATTGAGTAAAGAAGTCCCATACAATTAAAAAACTGAGGAAAAAGCAGGAGGAATCCATAGTTTGGGCCAGCACTGAGAGATCTTTCTTCCTAAACATCTTTCCCCTCTATTTCTAGGCTGAGGATCCCTTTCTGGAAGACTCCAAGGTCTTGCTTCTTTTAATTGGCTTTTGCTTCATTTGAGTGGAAATTTGTAGTTTGAAGTTGCTCCTCCTTTGCCCAGTGAGTGGTTCTTCTGCCAGTGAATTAGTGCAGGTACTTCCAAGAGAGTTGGAACCATGGTTTTGCTGTGTGTTTTCCAACGAGGATACTTCAGCTCCCACTTGTCACAGTGCGTGGGATGATCAGCTTCAGCTGTAACTACTTTTGCCATGCTGAGAAATTCAATTGTCTTCACAAGGAAATGGGTGGAATTGATTTGGGGAAGATGGGGACAGGCAAGAGTTAAAGCATTCTGGTTTCAGTGTGTCTCAGCAGCCCTCCAAAAGCCAAGACATTTAAAATGCTGGGTATCTGCTTAGCTATTTTAGCCTTAGGTAGCCACTAAAAGCCAAAATGGTGAGACATCCTTAAGCAGCAGAGTCATCTTGAAGTATTTTACCTTTTAAAGGCGCTCTCAAGTATTTAAAGGTGCCTTTAGCTATAAAGATTTTTGCATGTTCTCACAAATTTATGGTATGAATTATTATAATGCAGTGCTTTTGTACAGCTGCTTTCATCATGGGATATCAAAGTGGTTTATAAGTGTTAATTATAGCACCCCTTGGGGAGGCAAACAGGAGACAGGCACCCACAGCAGCCTGCTGAGCCAGGCTCCAGAGAGGCAGGAGCCCACATTCCCTGTAGATCCAGCTCAGCCTGAGCCTCCCTCCCTCTCTGAGGGCTCAGCTGGGGCTGGGACCTGTTGGGCAGTGCAGCCACTGCTGGGGCTGGAGCTCCTGCCCACAAGCCCCTTTTGAGGAGCTTTTTGCTCACTGCAAGGGGAAGGTGAGAGCTGCACCCCTGAGTGGTGGGATTGTCCCAGGACACTGCAGCTCCTGCTGCCCCCAGCACTGCCCTGGCTCAGAGTGCTCTGGAGCCACCATCATTAGAGGGACATCACAATAACCCATAATAACCTATCAGAAAGACGTGGAGCTGCTGGAGGGAGGCCAGAGAGGCCATGGAGATGCTCCAGGGTTGGAGCCCTTCTGCTGAGGAGCCAGCCTGGGAGAGCTGGGGGTGCTCACCTGGAGAAGAAAAGGTTTTGAGGAGACTTTAAAGCCTCTGCCAGGGCCTAAAGAGTCACCAGAAGAGCTGAGAAAGACCTTGGACAAGGGATGGAGGGACAGGACACAGGGAATGACTCCCACTGCCAGAGGACAGGGGTGGATGGAAGATTGGGAAGAAAATCCTCCCTGTGAGGGTGGGGAGGCCCTGGCACAGGGTGCCCAGAGAACCTGTGGGTGCCTCTGGATCTCTGGAACTGACCAAGGCTGGATTGGATGGGGCTTGAAGTACCCATGGATAATGGAAGATGTCCCTGCTCATGGCAGGGGGTGGAATGAGATGAGCATTAGGGTTTCTTACAAGAGAAACCATCCATGGTTCTATTGATTCTGTGACTGAAATGGGCACAGATCTGCCCACAGCCCTACAAATGGCAATGCATCCACGCTCTGTGCCCACCACATTATCCAGGATTTCAATATCTGTGACATGCTTTAAGACTTCAACACAGTTTGGTGTTTAAATCCATCTCCTGTCCTCTTTGCCCTCTTCGGTATTGCATTTCCCCACCTCAGCACTGCTGCCCAGCTCCCCAGGGCCCTGTCAGGGTGGGGAGACCCTGGCACAGGGTGCCCAGAGCAGCTGTGGCTGCCCCTGGATCCCTGGCAGTGCCCAAGGCCACGCTGGACAGGGCTTGGAGCACCCTGGGACAGTGGAAGGTGTCCCTGCCCATGGCAGGGTCCTTAAAGCCTGTTCCCACCCCAACCATCCCATGCTATCGGTGATGTTTGTGCTGATGGCGTGTGCAGGGCGTGGCAGGTTCCCCCCACCCCAGGTCTGTGTGAGAACCCAGGCAGCATCCACACACAGCCCCCGTGGGCACGGCTGAGTCAGAGCACTGCTGGCTCGCTCAGCTGCACTGTGGGCTCTGCTGCCTTGTCTGACGCTAATTTAATTGTGTTGTTTTAATTACTTTGATACCTTGGTGCTCGTTGGAGGCTCAATAGCAATCGATGGGGTTTTGTTTTCCTATCAATAAAGACATAAAGGCTCTCACCTGCTTTGCTGGCTCTGTGCTGGCTCACAGCCCTGCCAGGCACACGGAGTGTGTGTCCTCACAGGAGCCTGCATGGACACACCCCAAGGTCAGCAAGGTCTTATCGATTCTCCTTATCAGGCAGGGCTGAGGGAGGCAGCCTGAGCTGGGTGTCCCTGCAGGCAGAGCCATCCAACACTCTGCACTGCAGGCCAACACCTTTCTGAGTGTGTCTGTGGTTGTGCACTTCATGCAGACCGTGGTGGAGCACGTTGCCTCTGTCCTGGACAGCGAGAGAACTGCTTTCCACCACCAGAGGTGGGCAATGGTTGCTCATTACCCCTTCCTGTTAATTCAAGAAACCACTGAGAGTTCTGATGGTTGCTTCATCTGCCCTGGCCTTTATCCATCTTCACCTTTTTTTGTGGCTGATGAGAGACTTACAAGCACCTCCAAAGACATTGTGACAGCTGGAGACACCTGTTTCTCTCCAGGGCATTCCCTGCAGGACAAGGCAGATTTAGGGGACCAATTCCATTTCAGCTTACTTTGATTATTTCAAGAGACTTGCTTTTGTCTGAGCATCAGCCTCAGTGGGATTACATGTGTGATTTGTTTTGGGTAGATGCTGATTCCTCCCTGGCAGGAGCCTTAGGACCAGGAGCCTCCTGCAAGGTGCAGCCCTGTATAATGCCAGAGGAAGTGCTTTGACTGGGCTTGTGTGCACCCTGAGTGCCCTGGCATCAAAAGAAGTCTGTTTTTTCTAGGTTTAGGCTCAAATTCTGCTTCACACTGTGCACAAGAGGAGGACGTAACCACTCCGCCAGGACGCCGTGGCAGCGAGCACTGTTAGGGAGGGATTCTCTGTATCTGGGTCTATACCCACATGGATCTGGGGATATTCCCTGCACCTCACATCACATCACACTTCCCTCTTCCTCTGGACACGCTCCAGATCTGCGATTCATCCCCAGGTTTTCCTGGTGGCACTGAAAGCCAAGTGACCCGGGCAGGTCGTGCCGCCGTCTCCATCCAGCTGCGTTCTCCAGGCTCCTGCTCCGCCGCCTTCCCTCCTGTGAGCGCACAGGGAACTTCCACGGCACACGGGGCTCTGCGGAGTCCACAGCCACATTAAGTAAACATCAAAGGGGCTTTGATCAGCGGGGCTCTGCAGAGCACAGAAGCCCCCGAGGAGCTCTGCAGGTCCGCAGGCAGCGTTGGGGACACGGTACCTTAATTTTCTGCACTGTGACACAGGAGAATTTGTTTGAAGAACGAGAGCTCTCTGAGACACGCACGGGGAGAGCGCCTGTGCTCGCAGCCTACTTCTGGAAAAACCCACGCTCAGATCTTGCTGTTTGTTACCAAGAGTCAAAAAGCCCCATTAACAAATCAAGGCATCAAAGGCCCGGGCCTCCTCAGACTCTGGCACTCTCCTGCTCATAGGGTCACTTGCTCGCTTCTAAAGAGCAAGATTCCTCAGGCCAGAATTATCTTCCCTACTGAGGGCCATTTCCCATTTCACTTTGCTGCCCACTAAGAGAGAAAGGGATAAAAGAGTCGTGTTGTTGCAACACGCTGCTGTGGAGGAAGATGCAGCTCATTCCGTCAGATGGAATAGAGGAGTGCTTAAGGACAGGCGAGGGAGGGGATGCTGACCCTCCTGTCTTTAGATACACGCTCTTGGGGCCCGGCCAAGCCCAGCTCTGTGAGGCTGTCCAAAGACTTCAGTTACGTGCCCACCTTCCTGGAGCTTTTCCTGAAGGGTGTCTCCAGCAGGATTTGCTCCCTGCAGCAGCCCCAGGGGCCTGCTCCTGTCCTCAGCCCAGTCTAACCCCGCCCTCTCTTCTCTTGCAGAACTGGGGCTCCCAGGAAGAGGATGCTGCCTAGTACTGGGGTTCATGTACAAGGAGAAGTACCGCAGGATGACTGAAGGTGAGCAGTTCCCTCACCTTCTCTTCTTCTTCCTCTTTAGCAATCTCATTGTGAGGGGCTTCACCTGTAAGGATGTGCTGGGCTCTTATACCCACCCAGGAGAAAATCCTGTTTCCCCTTTGATCTCTGGAACATCTTAGGGGACATCCATGTGGGGAGCCCCTTGCGTGAAGCTGCGAGAGAAGACCAGGAGCTTTGCAGTTCCATACATCCAAAACCCACTGTCTTTTCCTACAGAAAGGATTTGTCACACAGGAAGCTCTTGCAGCAATTGCTGCATCTACTCTTCTTGTCCTAGTTGGGTGGCAGTGGTCACCATGGCACTTCCAGGATCCCAGTTTCCAGTTTGAACCTCGCAGAGTCACCGTTACATTGCTCTTCAAACTTCTGCTAAAATTTCCCTATTTTATATTCCAGTCATTCCTCAAGTACTTTATGAGCATTGATTAATCCATAGAAATATCATAAATAATTATGAAGCATAATAACTAAACAAAAACTATTTATGCTCAGAAGAACTGACATCCTTGCTTCTGGTAGCTTCCTTTCCTGGAGCCATCCCCGGTGCAGGTCCTTCTGATTAATGTTGGATGAGAGAAGCAAGCCCAGAGCCGTGAGATGGGAGGGTCTCCAGGATGTGTCACAGAGAGTTTGGTTTCTGTGAGGTCACTCTGGGAATTGGAAAGTTGACTCAAGCGTGGATTTAGCTCTTTTTAGGGACTCAGATCAGAAATAATTTGGACAAAGGGTGTGATCTCTTACCCTACTGCTCTTCCTTTTCTGGAAACATCCAAGGTCAGGCTGGATGGGGCTCTGAGTAACCTGGTCTAGAGGAAGGTGTCCCTGCTCCCTGCAGCGGGGTCGGGTTGGGTGACCCTGAACGGTCCCTTCTAACCCAAAGTGCTGCATGATTCTTTTTCCCTGCATGGGATGGAGTTTTGTCAGCAGTTAGCCATGGGGGTGTCTGCTCCTGCAGGAAGCCTTTTTCCATGAGAGTAACAGGTGAGTTTGTTTCCATGGAGTAAAACTCTCATAGAGGCAAGTTTATGGCTCAAATATCCGTTAGAAGATCAAAGGTTCCCTCCCGTTCCCGGGAGCCCTGATACTGAGCTGATAACATGGGGAAAGAACTTCACAAGACTGCACCTCGTGCTTGTTAATTACCACACACTCTTTAAACATTGATTAAAGGATGGTTTTAATGGGAAGGGGCTGCCCCATGGGACACGAGTGCTGTGAGAAGGTGCAGTCTCCCTCTCAGTACATTCCTGTCCCTCAAGCCTCTTGGACAGGCTGCCTGTGACTGTGCCCAGACCCTGGGGATGCTCACAGGGTGTTGGAGAGGACCCTGGGCATCCTACCAATCCTTTGGGATTGCTCTGGTCCCCTGATGGATTCAGAGCCTGTGTCAGCGACAAAGTGAGCCCCCTTTTCAGGCTGAATGTGGCTTTGTGTGGAGAGAACAAAGAAACATGAAAGGCCAAAAGTAAAGCTTTTGTGAGGGAAAGGGAACAAAGTGTTCCTGCCTGACATGCAGCCAGTTTCTGGCCCCTGCAGGCTGCAGGGCCATTATGTTTAAAGGTACAATCTGCCAAAAACAAAAGTCAAGGGGATTTCCATGGCTACAAAGACCACCTAGGACTTGTGTTTTCATTAGAAGCAGTTACAGATGACAATTGCAGACGTCCAGCCTCCCAGGGTTTTGGTAGATTGCAGTGCAGATCCACACTGTCTGGTGTGTGAGCTGGGGTGGGGTCAGATGTCTGGTCATTTATAGGAATTTCCTGCCCAAGGTGCCTGAGCCAGACTCTGTGGACCAGTTCCCTTGCCAGGGTGAGGAGAGAGAACAGTGCCCCTGTCATATTTGTGCCAAGTGAGAGCTTTTTCTCCCTTTAAACAGAGGCTGAAGAACAACCCTATTAATAACTACAAGGGAGCTGAAGGAACTGAAAACACAAGGAGGCAGTGGGGCAGTGGGATAATATGTGGGGTGTCCATCCCAGAGGAAACAAGTAACTAACTGTAGGAACCACTAGAACCTTCCTGTAGTTTACTGGAGACATCTTCAATGGCTTGGAGGTAGATAAGCACAAGAGTTGGGAGCCTTGAACAGTGTGGAAGAATCAATGATTCCCAATGATGGGAAATCATTTCTTAGGTCGGATGTTGGGAAAAGGCTCTTTCCCCAGGAGGTGCTGGCGCTGCCCAGGCTCCCCAGGGAATGGGCACTGCCCCGAGGCTGCCAGAGCTCCAGGAGCATTTGGGCAGTGCTGCCAGGGATGCCCAGGGTGGGATTGTTGGGGGTCTGTGCAGGGCCAGGGGTTGGATCAATGATCCTTATGGGTCACTCACATCTCAGGATGTTCTGTGATCCTGTGATTCTTTGATTCTGTGATTCTGTGAACATGGTGGTTTTGGCTGTCCCAACAGGGAAGCTCCAGTCTGGATGCTCACAGATCCATTTGGCAACCTCTCCCAGCAGGGTGAAATAGATGTGGGTTAGAGATGCCCAGCAAGGGTCTTTGGTGACATTGTGCAGTTTGTTGACCAGCTGGCAGGGGACGATGTCCATTGGCACAGCTGGCTGCAGATGTGGCTCCTCCAGCTGAGCTGGGCCCCAGGATGAGGAGTCAAGGTCGGTGTCCATGGATGTGCCTCTGTCCCCGTCACTTCCAGCAATTCCTCATCTCAGTCTCCGTGTAGTGATCAGACAGGTCCAGGTGCAGTGTTGGAGCCTCTCCCAGCTGTCAGGCACTACATGATGGGCACAGCAAGCCCACTTTGGGCACTGTCCTTGCACTGCTCTGCTGTATCAGGTGCGACCACTTCTCGCTTTGTAAAGCACTCAGCAGGAAAAGTCCGGGTCTGGGGGTGGAATTTGGCTGGGGAGCAGGAAGGCACAGCTCCAGCGTGGCTGCTCGGTGCTCCTGTGATTGATGATGGGCTGGTGTCGTGCTGGGCCGTGCTCTGGTGTGCACTGGGAGCTGTGGTGTGAAATGGAGCTGGTGACAGCTGCAGACAGAGGGAGAGGGAGAGCTGTCTGCAATGACGGCCGCACAATGAAGACGCTTTGGAGTTAATCCTCCACCATCTGTCTTCATTCTGCTAATAACCCACTCAATCAGCTGCTGCCGACTGTTTGTTAACATTCAGAAACAGATACATAATCAGGAGGAGCGTGCTGTTCGCTCCGGAGGGGCTGGATTGCTCCTTGGGAGCGGCTCTCCCGTGGCCGTGAGGGTGGAGCCCTGGGAGCATCCAGGATGGGCTGGTGTCCCAAGGCACGTGCAGGGCAAGGGAGGTGATGCTGGGGCTGGTGGTGATGCTGGGGCTGGCAGTGACTGAGTTACCTGCTCTCCCAGGGCTTGTGCCACCCTGACTCAAGGTGATTTTGGAGTAGAAAGATGTTTTCTAGGAGGTGGGTCACCTTAGTCCCCCCAAAAAAAGGATTTTGAGCTACTCTGAAAATTTGGGCTCGTTCTTGAATTCCCACTTCTCCTTTCTCATGCAGTTCTCTCCCCAGGGCAGGCAAGGAACGTGCTGGAATATCTCTCTCTGCTCACCCATCGTGCTTGGTCCCTCCCTGGCCGTACCTGCAGGTCCCAGGCTGGGCTTGCTCCGCTCTTCTCTGCAGTGGTCCAAGGCAGGAATTCAGATGCTGCTCCTGCAATTTCGCTTCTTGTCTCCTCTCTTTGACTACTTGCCAGATCTAGCTCGAGTCATTAGCAAGCGTCACTGCAGCAATTATGGCACTTTTTGGCTGCCATTCATAAAGCTACTAACGGGAACGATTAAGCACTGAGAGGTGTCAGCCTTCACCTCCACCACCTGTTCCCGCCAGCCACCGGCGGCTGGAAGGTGCCTACAACAATGTCCCCCCCGCAGGACAGCGGGCAGGGCAGCTCCCTTGTCTGTCCCCTTCCTGACACTTGGCTGCCTCTGGTGTCCTCACACGTGGAGGGCAGGTGGCATCTCCATGGGATGGACACAGCTCTTGGAGTATGAGGGGTGGCCTCATCCTCGTGCCCAGCATGGAAAGCAGGCACGGCTGGGGAAAGGGACGAGAGGATTTGGTGCAGCATCTTCCTCCTGGAGCAGTGAGTGGTTAATGATCTGTGCTCAGGGAAGGACAAACCCTCCTCTTCAGAGGGAAGCAAACACTGCCTGCCGTGCCAGGAGAAGGTTGTGCCGCAGTTATCTCCGGCAGCAGCCGCTCTCTGTTTGTGGATTGTGCATTCAAGGTGTCTCCATTCGCTGCACAAAACACAGCAGAACTGTGCTGCAGAGCTGCAGCAGCGAGTGCTCTGCCTTCTGTGCGATTGGGAGAGCTTGGCAGATCATCTCCGCAGGGAAGGGCTGCCCAGATCCAAGGTGCACAACTTTCTTTAAAAGTCACATTGGGCTGCTGGGCAGCAGAAGACAAATCGTGTTTTGGAAGGGGGAAGAGGAAGGCCTTGGAAGTTTTGCAGTCTGAGCTGCAACCTGACCTTGACTCTTCTGTTCTGAAAGTTTGGATCCTATTGGAAGGCACTGGGGCTAATGTAAAGCTCTGTTATTTTGTTCATAGAATCCCAAAATGTTAAGGGTTGGAAAGGATCTTAAAAATCATCTGGTCCCAACTTCTCCCGCCATATTCAGGGAGACTTCCCACTAGACTCAGGTGCTCAAGGACTTGTCCAGCCTGGCCTTGGGCACTTCCAGAGATGGGGCATCCATAGCCTCCCTGGGTAACCTGTGCCAGTATCTCTCCACCCTTACAGTGAAGAATTTCTTTCTGATATCTGGCCTAAGTTTCCATTTGTACCCATGTCCCCTTGTCCCATCACTACAGTTCCTGACAGAGTCCTTCTCCAGCTTCCCTGTGGCTCCTTCAGATGCTGGAAGGTGCTGGAAGGCCCCCACACAACCCAATCTTCTCCAGGAAGGTGCTCCATCCTCTCATCAAGTTCATGGCCTCCTCTGGACTTCCTCCAACAGCAAGTTGTTGGGAGAAGGGGGAGGTCCTGCAAAATGGGATCCAAGCACATATCTCAGACATGCAAGAGGGGTGAGTTGGCCCAGAGAGACAGGGACAGTGGTGGCCTAAATGCAAGGAGAGCCACCAGCCTGCTCTGTTTGGGATGATTCCCGTGTCCTCACAGCCCGCACAGGGTGCAGCCTCTAGGGATCAGAGAACCCTATGTATGACTGTGGAGTCATACAGTGATTTGGGCTGGAAGGAACCTTCAGGATCCCCTAATTCCAGCCTCTGGAAGGTTGATTCTGACCAGTCCTGCCTGCCTGCAGAGCTGGGCAGCTGCCAGTTCCTGGTCATGTTCCCAGCTCTGGCCTCACATCATGACCTGTGAGCACTGCAGCTCCACGCTGGGGTTTGTCCTGAGCTTCAGGGTGTCTCCAGTCTGCAGAGAGGTTTGGGTGCTGCCAGACATGGGGAGAGAATTGTGTGTTTGTGTGTATGAAAGCTGGGTTTATGGCTTGTAATTATCTCTAACCCATCCTTAGAATAATGATAGCTCCTCCATTATTAATAACTGGAATTCCAGTCCTTGTCATAGATCACAAAATGGAGAAGGAGCTCAACCCAGGGTTTGTATACTCTACCTTGGCCTAAATTGAATAATTGGTAAAATGGTGAAAATCGTTTGTTTTCCCCCCATTCCTTGGTGCTGGAATTAGTGAGATATTAGTGCAATTAGCCAGTGCTTCCATTTGAGGCCGCAATCATTTGGTTTGTAATTTAGAATAAATGTAAAAGCCCACTTATGCTTCCAAACGGATTATTTGTCCTGTTTAAAAGTATCTAATGGGGTGGCTGTCATCTAAGCAAGATACATTTGACCCATTTCAATTTGTTTCCCTTTTAATCTGCTATCTGTTTTCCTGGATCTTTTTTTAATAAAAACATAAAGAAGAAGTGGGTGAGAGAGACCAAAGAGGGGGAGAATAGAGGCATTAAAGATCCGGAGTTTATCATAAGCCAAAGTAACTTGAAATCAAGGTGGTTAAACTGCAGAAAGCAATAAAAAGAAAACACTATTTGGAATCGTTTAAAGGGCCGAGTGCCTTGTCAATGAAAGGTTGCTCTATTTGACTGCTTCTTAATAGCTTCTCTGAGGCAATCTGCAGCTGCTGCAGGAACGAGGGCTGCGGCTCCTGCTGCAGCAGCGCTGCTGCGGGGCAGAGCTGGGGTCCCTGGGGAGCTGGGCAGCAGTGCTGAGGTGGGGAAATGCAATACCAGAGAGGACAAAAAGGAAAGGAGATGGATTTAAACACCAAACTGGGTTAAAGTTTTAAAGCATGCCACAAATATTGAAATCCTGGATAATGTGGTGGGCACAGAGCGTGGATGCATTGCCATTTGTAGGGCTGTGGGCAGATCTGTGCCCATTTCAGTCACAGAATCAATAGAACCGTGGAATGGTTTATCTTGGGAGGGATCTTAATGCTCATTTCCACCCCCTGCCATGGGCAGGGACACCTTCCACTATCCCAGGGCGCTCCAAGCTCCAATGTCCAACCTGGCCTTGGACACTCCCAGGGATCCAGGGGCAGCCACAGCTGCTCTGAGCACCCTGTGCCAGGGCCTCACCACCCTCACAGGGAATAATTCCTGCCCAATCTCCCATCCAGCCCTGCCCTCTGGCAGTGGAAGCCATTCCCTGTGTCCTGTCCCTCCATCCCTTGTCCCCAGCCCCTCTCCAGCTCTCCTGGAGCCCCTTTAGGCCCTGGCAGGGCTCTGAGCTCTCCCTGGAGCTTCTCCTCTCCAGGTGAGCACCCCCAGCTCTCCCAGCCTGGCTCCAGAGCAGAGGGGCTCCAGCAGCTCCACATCCTTCCGATGTCCCACCCCTCATCATCCATCCCACCTTACCCTTCCATTTCTCCAGTGGAGAACAGAAGGACTCACAATATTTTTTTCTCCTGGAGCCTGAGCATCCTTTCCGCAATGGTCTGATTTGCAGCTCCTGTCTCTGTCAGGCCCCGTGTTGCTGCCTGGGGATAAACCAGCGGGGGCTCTGGGATGGAGTCCCTGCTCTTTTGGGAAAAAATGGCTTGTTCAGAGGAGCTGGCTGTGCCTCTGCTCCAAATGTCTCTCTGCTCGACCGCCTCTTCTGCTCCCTGCCATAGTTCAAGCTGGGTTCGGTGAACCCTTCCTGCCAGGAAAACCTCTGATTAGAGCGTGGCACTGAGGCACAGTGGCATATTTGTGCCACCCATTAACAGCCCAGCAAGGCAGTTGCTGCCTCAGAATTACTTGGATTTATGGGAACACTTAATCTGGATCTTGCAAGTGACTTTTACATCTGCAGCAGCACAGGCTGAGCATGAATCTTCCTGAGCCTCAAGGATAAATAGGACCTAGTCCCTCTTATCCCTGTAAAACATGACCTTTCTCCTCTACCAGATGCCAACAACCTCAGTGCTGCTGTAGAAGGTCAAACTCTTGATTCTCTGGCCTGACAGTGGAAGGGGTCTGTCCTTTGGGACCAGACCTGTGACATGTCACTTGGTTTAGTTCAGACAGTGTTGGCTCTGCTCAGCCTCCTTGTGCATACCACAGAGCTCAACAGCCCAGAAACAACTCCAACACCACCCCAGCATCTTCCCACAGCTTTACCCTCTGGGCTTTGCACCCTGGGAATGGGATTTCTGCTGAGCTTTGCTCCAAGCTGCAGGATCCCCGGCACAACCTGCCCCATCAGCTCCCCGCGGGATGTGGTGGGAACTTTGCCCTGCTCTCTGCTGTCACTCCCAGCCAAGGTGCCATCCCCTCCGGGATGCTCCCAGCTCTGTGCTGGGGGGCTCCCCTCTCCCAGAGTTGTCACTTGTGTCCCCAGCAGACTCTGTCACAATTGATTAGGGCCGGCAGCTCCAGGTAAACTGCATTGAGCCTTTTGTTCTTTATCTGACAAAGGCATTGGTAAGGAAGAGGAGAGTGGATAGAGCCGCTCCCAAGGAGCTGTTAAGGATGCGTTGCTATCTCAGAGGTCTCAGTGATATTTCCGTGATGCTTTGTGTGTCTGGGAGCTGAACAAGGCAGGGATGTAAGTGAAACCTGAGGAAAACCAGTGTAATATCTGCCTGTGTCTGGTGTCAGGGGGAGACTGTGCCCAGGTTGGGTCAGCTGGAAAACTGGGTAAGGCAGGACGCCTCTGGCTGAGTCCTGCCTGGTGCAGCACACCCATCCCCGAGGGATCCTGTGTGATCTGCTGTTCGTTCTCCCCAACTTCCTGCTGCTCTCTGCTCCTTTGGAAGGGGGGAGCAGAGCTCCATCCGTGATATTCCAGTTGTCTACAGCGGGTGTGGAGTGGCTGAACAACTCTGCTGGTCATAAATCTGATCCAAAGCTCGGGAGCTTTACGGTAACGGTGTTGTTGTAGCAGTTAATGGTCGAAGGGTATCATTTTATCTATTGATTTGAGCAGCAGTCCCCTGTGGAAAGCTATTGCTGCGTGGTCTTAAATAAATGAATACGATCCTTCCTCACTCCCTGAGTACCAGCATCAGACATTTCAGGAGCTGCTTGTCTCGCTGTTCAGCGTGCAGGGCTGTGCAGGGGAACCTGGCTCCTGTGCAATCTGCACTGTTCCTTTGCAGGGACCTCGTTTGGGGGGCCCACTAAAAACATTTCGGGAATCTTAGGCTGGAGAAGGACTCTTCACAAGGGAATGTATTGGTGGGACAAGAGGAGATGACCTAGAGCTGAAGGAAGGCAGCATTCGATGGGATACTGGGAGAAAATTCTTCCTTGTGAGGGTGCTGAGGCCCTGGCACAGGTTTCCCAGAGAAGCTGTGGATGCCCCATCCCTGGAAGTCTTCCAGGCCAGGTTGGACAGGATTTGCAGGATTTGGAGCAGCCTGGGATACTAGAAGATGTCCCTGCCCATGGCAGGGCATAGAACACGATGAGCTTTAAGGTCCCTCCCAGTAAAACCATTCTGGGATTCCATTATTTATATACACGGATCAATATCTAGGGTGGGATATAGATTATTTCAGCCACTTGAATGCCACTGCCCTTGCCACACCCCTTTAGATCCTTTCTGGCACTGAACTGGGATGTGCACCTGAGGAATATGGCAGCTGTTGGTAAAAGCTTGTTCTGTGAACTGCACCTGGAAGCAGGCAGAGATAAGGTTGTGGACCTCACCTTGCCACAGCTGCCTGGCCATCTTTTGGTGCTGTGGGCTCTGGGGCAGTTTATTTTTAATCAGGAGGTGGGGGGACATAAATGACATGAGGTCTAAAGCTCCTGTGTGGACATGGCAGCTCTGCTCCCACCTCAGTGCTGCTCCAGGCTGAGTTTCTCTTGGAGCTGCATCTGCTGATAGTTTTCCCCTCTCTGCACAGCTGCTGCTGCAGCCTGGGATCTGTCATTTAGCTTTCCTCCTGTGTCTGTGGGGACCCTGGCAGGAGGCTGCTGGCAGCAGTGTCATCGGTGATCCCAGTCACAGTGCTGACACAGAACCATGGAACTGCTCAGACTGGAAAAGACCTTGGAGATCACTGAGTCCAACCATTAATCCAGCACTGCCAGGCCACCCCTGAAGGACATGGTGACCACCAGAGCAGAGCCTGGACAGGCAGATCTGGCTCTGCCATCAAGTCAGATGTTGATGATGCTATCTATCCCCCTGACATGGACACAGTGGCCTGGCTGTGTGGAAGTCTCCAGCTCTCAAGGTATCTGGAAGTCACTGCTTTCAAGAAAACAATGCAGATTTTGGTCAGAAAGGGGGCGGGATTGTGACAGGACATCTCTACCCGGAGAAAGAGAGAGCATAATTTCTGCTATTTTGGGGGACACCTTCAGGGCACAGACATGCACACATGGCTGCAAGGAGATACTGGGCTTGTTCCTGCCTGCTCTGGATCTCCAACCTCCCTCTCCTGGAGGCAGCCACACGCTTTCTGTGGGCAGAGATGGTTTGCTGCTGCCCAGACTGGAGCAATGAAGCAGTACCAAGCTCCTGTCACTTAGAATATCAATTACAATCAACCACTGCAGCCTTGTAAGTCCCACCCTGAGACACACTCAGGATTGACAAACAGCCAGGCCTGCCATTGAAATGGCTCTCGAGCCAGCATGAGGAAATCTGCTGTGCAATTGTGAGCAGAAACTGGAGTGCTGGAGCACTTCCAGCCCAACAGGCTGTGGGGTGGGAGCTAAGACTGGTGTGAAGATGAAACCCTCTGGTGTTCTGGGCACCGAGGAGCTGATGGCTTTGCTGTGCTTGGAAAAGGCTTAAATAACTCATTTTGAAGCTGCATCCCCAGGGTTTCCCTGTGTGTCACATAACCCCATCCCTGCAGTCCCAACCCGCAGCATGAAGCTCCTCTCTTACAGGAGCAGCGTGAGGCAGCTCTATTTCACTGCTATAATGACAAAATGGGATGAAATTTTGTGTTTCAGGCCAGCAAAATGATCCTGCTTCCATTCCTCAGTGAAGTGGGACTGTGTTGGATATGACTGAAAGACACTGCCAAGCACCCAGCAATGCACACGTCTGTGTTTGAGCTGACTTGATTATGAACCCCTCTAAAAATCCTTTCTTATCATAAGTAAAGAGGGAAATCTGGTTGTGAAGCATCCAGCTGAATGCTGCCAGTCCTGCTTTTCCTGTTTGCCCCGAGTTATTCGCTGTACCTGCCAACCCCTCACCTGTGTTCACTCAGTGGGATCGAAGCCTTCGGGTTCAGGCTGAGGAAGATGGAAGGAGTGGGAATGGTCAAAAACCTGCAGGATAGGTAGGGATCACGTGTGAGGGGGTGGGTGAGTGGAATCCCCCAGGCCAGGCAGCCAATGCAAGGATTATTTAGTACCCAAGGCTGCCACCATGAACCTTCACAGAGCAAAGAACATCAGCCACAAACCTTCCTCGTTCTCTCCAGTGCACTTCCAGTCTCAGGGTCAGTATCTCCGTGCCCTTTTACACCCAGTATTTGCTCCCATGTGTATTCACTCCTCTAGAAATGTATTAATGGAGCTAATCTTAAAGCATATCCAGAGATACAACTTGAGATTTTTTTGTTTCCCTTTAACAAAGATGAAGCTTTTATATAGACGGGGAAAAGAGAAGGGAAGTGAAATGTTCAGTGACTAATGATCCTCATCAATATTCATGATAGTCAGTAGCATTCCGAGATTTAAAATAAAGGAAGAAAGAGAGAAAGGCATTGACTCCTTTAGAAGCTAAATAAAATATTTAGGTTGACCTGGAGATAAGTGTGCTGGGTCGTTGTTGCTGTCAGCTCAGACCAGTGTTCAATCCTGGAGCTTTCAAAGGGGGAGCCAAGCTGCCAGTGGATTTTTCTGGAGACAGGAAAGGACTGGGTGGGCTCACACAGCAGCAGGAGGGTCAAGTCCACACTGGGCCTGATGCTGTGGCACCTTCCAAATGGAGAGGGAACAATCCCTGCCCCAGGAACCTGCTCCCTCAGCCAGCCAGGGCCATGGTATGGAATTGCATCCAGGGGTGTTATCCACAGCCAGGCTGGGATCAGGCGTGGCGTGTCCCAAGTGAGTCCCAGCTCACATTATCCACCACAGGGCTCCTGTCCCGGCCATTCCCTGCAGTGAGGCTGCTCCTTAGGACAGGGGATGGCCTGAAGTGGTGGCCTGGAGTGTGCATTGGACATAGATGGATCTAAAGCAGCTGGGGGGTTCAACTTCCTGGTGAGAATATCCTTCCTCCAAGCTTCAAACAGCTGTAGATATTGGGGAGCTGAGTTGATGTTGTGGGAGGTGTCTCCGTATCTGTTGTGCTGTTTCCCTTCCTTCTTGTCCATCCCTGCCCCCAGAAAATCACCCCACGGGCACCTAACTTGAAGGAGAAGTTTTAAACCTCTCGAGATCTTTGTAAATAGGTGTGGGAACCTTAATCCTTCCCCATCTCAGTCTTGTCTCAGCTGGGTGGGAGGAGAAGGAAAACTTCTGCAGAGAAACAGCTGAAATCCAGGTTTGTGAGGATGTAACTCTGGATGTGCAGCAGTCATGGTGGAGACAGACAGAAACCAAGACCTTAACAAACAGACTGAACTGCAGACAGAGCACTCCAAGCCTGGAAGAAATGCTTCCTCAACCTTCTGCATGTCTCCTCTTCTAAATCCCTTTCCTTTCTGCTTCTGCAAGTTGTCCTTGCCTCCCTCTGCTTCTGAGGCTGCTCCTTTTCATTTCAGAGCCATCCCTTCCCTCCTCGAGTGACAGCTGTCCCACCCCTACCGAGGTCACTTGCCCTTGAGACCATCTTTGATCTGTGCCCTGATAGAAGGGCCGAGTATTGACTTTGGCTGCGGCTTCATTAAGAGGCAGCCTCATTTGTCAACTTGTTTGTTCCCAGAGCTGCTCGGGAGACAGCAGAGCTTGCATCCCCTCTGAGCTGAGCACGGCGAGAGTCCGGAATTAACTCCCTTTTCAAGGGTTTCCATCAAGGTCATTGCAGGTGGCCCTGCACAGTTCTCTCCTCCTCATTAATCGATGTCACCAAGGTTTTAAGCAATGTTAACTCCAGTGGGAGTGTGGATGAGAGACCTGCCCAGGCTCTGGGGGCTGCAAGAACCCAGGGACAGGTGTGTTAGTCAACCCAAGGTGCTCCCAGCTGGAAAAGAGATCTGTTCATAGGGAAATCAGAGCTGGGGCCTTGGGAGAGCTCTCGGTGGTGAGATCCTTGCAGGGCATTCTCTAGGTCTGGCGGTGTAAGGATTGTGAGTAATGAAGATGAATTTCTCTTGTCAGTTGTCATCAAGTAGCTCATCTGCCACTAACAGCCTCTGGTTCCGATCCAGGTGTTCAGGTGGGCGAAGGGAATGGGTTAGCCAGGCTTTCCTGCACTCCTGGTGCTCAGTGAATAAAGCACTGGTGAGTGTGTGCTGGTAGGGCTTTCCCTCTGCAGGGGTCACTCCCTGCACTGCCCAGGGCAGGGACCTCAGCTGGTGCCAGGGACAGAGGTGCCAGTGATGGATGTGCCCCATGGGCTGGTCCTTGGAGGGTTTGGGGGGAAACAATCTCACCCTACAGTCCCATGAAACTGAAACTCTGGACATTGACAGTCTCAGGGTTGTTCAGGGATTTGAAATGGCTTCACACAACAGCCCAGGGAAGAAGAGGGGGTCCTGGCAGTGCAGGAAGGGTATCACAGAACCAAAGAATTATGGGATGGTTTGGGTTGGAAGGGGCCTTAAAGACTATCCAGTTCCAATCCTCTGCAATGAACAGGGACGCCTTCCACTGTCCCAGGCTGCTCCAAGCCCTGTCCAGCCTGAACCAGGGGCCAGGGATCCAGGGGCAGCCACAGCTGCTCTGGGCACCATGTGCCAGGGGCCTCTCCATCCTCACAGGGAGAAATTTCTTCCCAATCTCCCATCCAGCCCTGCCCTCTGGCAGTGGGAAGCCATTCCCTGTGTCCTGTCCCTCCATCCCTTGTCCCCAGTCCCTCTCCAGCTCTCCTGGAGCCCCTTTAGGCCCTGGCAGAGGCTCTGAGCTCTCCCTGGGGCTTCTCCTCTCCAGGTGAGCACCCCCAGCTCTCCCAGCCTGGCTCCAGAGCAGAGGGGCTCCAGCCCTCAGAGTGACCATGGGCTCCTCTGGCCTCGCTCCTGTTGGTTCATGTCCTTCCAATGATGAAGACCCCACAGCTGGAGGCAGCACTGCTGGTGGGGTCTTGTCTGAGAGGGGCAGAACCCCTTCCCTCACCCTCAGGCCCCAATGTCCCACTGCTGAGGGCCAGACCAGAGGATGGAGCTTTGCTGCTGGGGGCACATGCTGCAGCACAGCGTGTCTCCAGACCTGTCTGACACGGTGCAGGAGAAGCAGGTGAAGACAAAAAGCCAAACTGGGGTCCAGTTTCTTGCAGACTCTCACTGCCCTTGGGAGGAGGGCCTGGTGAGGCTGTTTCCATATTCCTGAGAGATGCAGCAGCCTGAGCAGGAGATGTGGGAGCACCAGCCCACGGGAGGGAAAGCAGCTCAAAAAACCAGGAGTTCCACAGCTCTGCTCTGCTGCAGGGGTTAAAGCTCTTTGAGTGCTGGGTACTTCCACACTCCTGACAGCACTGAGGGAGCTGAGGGAAAGATGTTCCTGGCTGTTGCCACGGGCATTTTGCTTCTGCAGGTCCCGAGGTGATAAGGCAGCAGTAATTGTGCAGCTCCACGTGGGCTGCAGTGGCCCAGTCCCTGCAGCGGGAGAGCACAGAGCAGAGCCAGGGAGAATTCTGACTGTGGTGGCAGGAATGGCCCTGGGATTAGAGAGCAGGTTGTAAGAGGAGACTGGAGGAGGTAAATTTATATAGTCTGGAGGAGGCTCAAGGGGAGACACGACCAGAGTCTATAAATACACGCAGAAATAGAAACCAAGGGAGGAAATTATTCAGAAGGAGAGAGGACAAGGAGCAGTGCCTGAAGCAAAGCTGGAGAAGTTTATTCTGGGTCTTACATGGAGGGAGAGCAGCCCTCAATACCTGGCAGGTGGCTAGGATGGGGTCCCAGCACTGCCAAGCTCCTGCTCTGCTCCCCACCCCTGTGATGCCGCACAAAGCTGGATACTCCCCCTCCTAACGCAGCTCTGCTGTGCCTTACACTAGTCCCACCTCATTTCTTCCCTGCCAGCCATCTCACACGGGTGTCTGGCACCCAGCCGCCCCAGGATGCCTTCGAAGGTTTAATATAACAGATTGAGATGCACTTGGGCTTGTGGCTTGACAACTGGCTCCCCTTGGACAGGAACATTTGCCTTCGCTGGGTGACAATGCTTTGAGTCCGTCGCCTTAGGCACTGTGGCTCATTGCTAGTCATCTCTCCAATGAATAATACACAGGCCTGAATATCTGTCTGCATACATCTTCCTTTTCTCTGGGATAATTTAATGTTATCTTTGGGCCTCCTGCTTCAAAGATGAAGAGATTACTTCAAACCTGCAGCCCGCAACCACAGCCATTGGTTTCAAATGTCATTAAGTTTCATTATAACAAATAAACACTCCAATGACATTTATAAGTTACCAGAGAGCACAGAAACACAAATATGAAGCAGATAAACTGCATTTGATCCAAATAATTACTGCAGGCAATATCAAGCTTAGGCTGAGCTGGCAGGCGGGTGCTGGGTAATTTATAGGTGTCCGTAAGGCACTGTGGTGCACATTGCTTCTTAAAAATGATGATGATGGTTACGTGTCTCTCCCTAAAGCCTCAAACAGGTTATTTTCCTGCCTCCTAGAAGGCAGGGAGCTTTTCCTCAAGCCAGAAATGGACGTGGCACAGGCAACTGTTACTGTTTGGGGACTTGCACCATTCGTCAGGATTTCAGCCTGAGAAGGGACCTGCATCTGAAGTTTGCTCTGATTTAAGCCACAAAAGAGCCTTATTTTTTTATTTATGTATTTGTTCGTTTATTTTTCCTTAGGGATATTTATCCCCGCTGCGGATAAGTTCTCAAGAGTGAGGAAACCTTGGGGAGAGATTTCCACTGATTTACTCCAAGAGAATATAAAATTCTATAGTTAGAGAATAATGCAATATAAGAATACAGTCACTTGAAAGGTATCTATAAGGATCATCGAGTCCATTAATTATTACGATCATTATTAAATTATTATGATTATTAATGATAATTAATTCCTTTAATTTTTACTCTCGGTTTTATACTACCAGCTCTGAACCCTGAGCAAGGGCTCCTCTACCAGCAAACCAGGTGGAAAAGCATTTCCTCCAGCTGAGGTCCCCCAAAAACCTGATGAGTGAAAGGGGGTTTGTTGCTGTGCTGGTTGTGTGAACTCTCCCAAAGCTTTGCCTCTGCTCTGGGCTGAGAGCACATCATCCCCTGAGTGACCCCAGCGGGGCTTGTCATTCCCCAGTCCTGCAGGCAGCGGCCCAGGAGGGGGGTCAGACACAGCTGAGTTTATTGACAAGCATCTCTCATTACCTGCTAATTAACACAGCAGGCTGGAATGGGCTAATCTGCTCTTGAACCGGGGTTTTGCACCAGGCAGCCATTGACTCTGCAGTGGGAACCATTGAGAAGGAGCTGGTGACAAAACAAACAGCAAAATCCGTGTTAAATACTCCGAGTTCCTCCAAGCCACCCCTTCTCCTCCAGCAGGGAAGGGGAGAAGCCGCGGGGTCTGTTGGCAGTGACAAGGCACAGCCCCTTCCCTGTGCCTTCTCCCAGGGCTGCACCTGGGCTTATTAAGCAGTTGCAGGGCTGTAAATATCGACTGGATTCACGTTGCCTCTCATTTTTCATGGTTCTTGGCTTTACTGGGTAAAACCCAGGTAAAAAGCACCAGCTGGTTATCGTCGGCAGCGGTGCAGGTCACTGGCCTCTTCCCTGATGGATAACTGCACTTTCTAGACATTTCCTTGGCTCTGGGGATAGTGTGGCCAAGATTTTCACAGAGGAGAGATTTTTATTAAGCTTCCACATATAGACGGAGAAGTATGTGAATTTTTAAGCACCTTCCTGGGATAACAAGATGGGCACATGTGTGAAACATTTCCTGCTCAGAGATGATCTGCACCCTGTCTGTTCATCTCAGCATCCCCGACCCCTCCTGCCTTCCCCCTGGCATTTTTTTTTATGTGTGTGTTGCATATACTTCACTTTAGGCTGTTTTTCAGAATAATTTGTTTTAATTTTAAATATGAATCTTGCATGTGTAAAAAAAAATGCACATATTTACAATCACTTCCACTTGTAAAAACCCAAACAAACAATAATTATAGCAGAAACCTGCTAATTCTCCACTCCACTTCGTCTTCAGAGCTGATAATTCACGCAGCACAACCTCGAGCAATCCCTCCCTGCTCTGTTAAACAGCAGGAGCTGGAGCGAGTCCGCAGCCTGCTCTGCAATATCCCGGAGCTCATCTGCCCAGGAGCTCCCCCAAAAGCCACCCAGGTGATGTTTCATGCAGACAGCAGCTTCTCAGCCTTCCAGGGCAATAATAAGATTTATTCCTGCTTTCTCTGCCCTCCATCCATGAGCTTTGCTGCCACCACATTTCTTGTTCAGGGTGGTATCTGGTAGGGGAATCTTTGATGGGGCACTTCCAACACCTGCAGAGATGGAAACACCCTGTAGAAAGACTCGTTTAACCATTCCTTGGATGAATTCTCCAATCTATACAATGTCTCACCAATCTGTAGCAAGACTAGTTAAAATTATTTTGAGAAGGAGCAGAATTTTCCACTCATTTTAGTATTATAGAATCCCAGAGCTGTTTGGGTTGGATAGGGCCTTAAAGATCATGCAACCCACTTCTATGTGCAGAGAATGTAACATTAAATATCTGCATTTTCTGTTCTGAGCTGCATCTCCATTCTGATTTCTCTCCGTGCCTCAAAGCGTGTGATAACAGATTTTGAAAAACGAGGATGGAAGTGAAACATGGTGCAACCCAAGGCAAGCTCTTTGCTCTAATTTTCCACCCCGTGAACTGCACAACTTCCAGTTGCCGCTCTTCCTGGGAGCAGAGCCAGACTTTGAAATCTCCAAATCGTTTGTGAAATGGATTATTCATCCTTCTCGTTTTCCTACAGATGAGTGTCCTCTGTGCCCTCTAACTCAAAGATGAGCTGAGATTTAAAGGACTCTATTTCAAAAGAGCAGCCCTGATCTGGGAACAAAGGGTGGGCAAAGGGGATGCACTTGGATTGACTGCAATCCAGGAAAGAGGGATCACCTGAGAGATTTCAGAAGGTCACTAGGGATAAAATCCTTAAGGATTTTATCTGGGAGACTTGGTGCAGGCAGGCTGCTGCCCACTGGTTTGCACATCCGCTGTTATTTTTAGAAGGAAAAGTTCCTTTTCCTTCTCTGCCAATTCAAGTGGGAGGTTTTAGGTCCCAGGAGTGCCTGTGCAAGACTCCTGTGGCTGGGGACCTGCCACCTCCTTCCTGAGCTACAAATTGTTATCATCCAAAAAGCAGCTGGAGTTGCCACAGAGAAAGCTGCTTGGCTGGAATTGCTGGAGCAGGATCATCCCCTGCTCTGTTCTCCCCCTCTGAGCCCATGGGCCTGGCCCTGGGGAGCTGTGCCAGGACACTGCACCTTGGCAGGAGAACAAATGGTCATTTCTTGTTGTGCCACGGCTTCCTCAGGAGCGCCAGTAACAAAATAGTTCTCGGAGGCATATCTCTCTGGGCCTGCAGGTGGATCAATGTGAGGAAATCTATTCTCCTCTGCTCTTGCCTGCACGAGGGATTGGTGCTCAGCGCCTGCCCAGGGGTCCCAGTGCCTCTGGAACAGCTGCTGGTGCCACTGTCCTTGTTCCCAGCAAGGACAGGCAGCACCCCGTGCCCTGAGCAGCCTTGGCACAGGCTCAGAGCTTACAGCTGCCCTTGGAGAGGGAGCCACGGCAGCCCAGGCCCTGGGATGAGGTGCTGGCCCCAGCCCAGGGTGTGGAGAAGCTCTCACACCTCTCCCCTCTGCCACAGCTTTAGTGACACCACCAGCTTCGCCTCTTGCTGACCCTTCAGTTTCTGTGCCACCTCCCTGTGACACCTCACCTGCTTTCCTCCCTCCTCCTGTGCCGGCCCCTGGGTGAAACATCACCTCATCCAGTTTGCTGCCTCTACCTCCAACCCTGCAAAAGTCCTGTGTGCCCCAAAACACACATTCCAGCTCTGGCAGCTTGGCTAATGGGAGATAATGCTGCCTGCTCCGAGCTCGGTGTTATCTGGGCAGCAGGTGAGGCTGTGAGAGCAGGGCAGCAGGAGCCATCCACAGAGCCTGGAGCCATCCATGGAGCCGGAATATTCCGCCTGATCCAGTCTGTCAGGTCACTCGAATGCTGCTCTTTGGCGCCTCGATGCAGTACATCAGCTTGTTTCCTCTCAGTGCAGGTCCCAGGAACAGGCGTTTCATCTCACTAGAGGTAATTCTGCCGGCTGCTGCTGGGAAGGGTTTGCTAATAAATATCCCATGGTAAGGATACTCTTACACCTTTCCCAATTGGCAGCTAATAACAGAGCAGGCGATGACATTTCAGCCCTTTCTGCATGGCTGATCAAACTCCTCACGGTGACTTTGAAAGCAGTGCTGGGAATTCATGTGGGTATCAAAGCCGGCGGAACACTCGATAGTTCAGATCTCTTGCCTGTGTGACTAATAGACAAAAAGATCTCTGAAAGGTTTAATATCTTACTCAAAATTTCCCTGCTTCCTGTTTGAAGCTACTTAGTGGACACAGTGGGATGTTGATGGTTCCTCTCAAAGCTGTGCTAGGAAAATATCTGACATCACTGCAGGATGAGCTCAGCCCAGCACGTGGGCTTGCTGAGAGGTGGTCGTGGCCAGGAGACAAAGTGTTCCCAGAGGCCAGGCAGGAGAGCAGAGCCCTGCCTTTGCACCTTGAACTCTGCTCTAGCAGCTGGCTTTAGGACCACAGGATCATTGAGTTTGAAAAAGACTCAAGATCATCAAGTCCAACCCTCAGCCCAGCACCCGCAGCATGTTCACCACTAAGCCATGTCCCCAAGTGCCACATCCACACATCTTGTGGACACCCCAGGGACGGGGACCCACCACTGCCCTGGACAGCCCTTCCAATGGTTTGCAGCCCTTTCTGTGAAGAACGTTTTCCCAAATGATCCAACCTAAACCTCCCTTGCTGTGACTTGAGGCCATTTCCTCTTGCCCTGTCCCTTGTTCCCTGAGAGCAGAGTCTGACCCCCACCTGGCTGCACCCTCCTGTCAGGGACTTGTAGAGAGAGAGAAGGTCCCCCCTGAGTCTCCTTTCCTCCAGCCTCCCTCAGCCTGCTCCAGCCTCTTCCCCAGGTTTCTTGCCCTACTTTTCACTGCTTTTCCTGGGCATCTCTTTGGCTGTGGTTTCACCTCAGTGCATCTCACACCTTCCCCACCAAGCTGCACAGGTGGCTGGAATCGGTGGGGACTCCCTAGGCTCTAATTCCAGAGAAAGTCTCATCTCCCTGTATGTGGGTGAACAAGGCACAAGCTCAGCTCCTGCTTCCCTCTTGGAGCAGGGACACCTCTGCCAGGTCACACAGCTGGTGGGTGACCAGCACCATTCCTGACACCTGAGTCATCCCTTGACTGAAGCTGTTGTGCTTTGGTTTCTTTCAAGTCGAATAATTCAGCACTGAGGCCACGTGAGCCGGACTTACGCAGTCACAGTAAAAAAGGCCAGACTGACATTTTTGTTCAAACGGATTTGATTTTATTTTCTCCCCAAGGAAGCCAAATTTAAAAAAATAGAAATCTTATGCAAGGGCTGAACTCAAGCTACCTCTCTTTCCAATTTGTGCCGTGAAGCCCGAGGAAGCGCCTGACGTGGCTGTGGCCATCAGCAGCAAGGGGCTCTCCCTTGGGGAGGCTGATCCACATCTCCTCACTGAGGACAGCACCACTGGAGCTGTCCCTCTGCTCCTGTCTGGGCAGCCAGAGCTCTTTAGCTTCTCTGATGGTGTAAGAAAAGCTCATCTCTGTCCTTGGATGGAGAAATCCTTGCCCCTGGGAGCGTGTGGCTCCTTCTTTCCTTCCTGCTCTGTACTCGCCCAGGGCTTGGGCTCCAGCTCAGTGCAGGTCTGGGTGTTGTCTCCCACCAGGGAGGGAATTGGGATTCAGGCAGGTAATGAGCAGCTCTGCCGCCTGCACGGCTCTTCCCTGTGCGTCCCCATGACTGACAATTCCAGAGAGCTTTGTAAATAATGTAAGGCTTTTGTCTGCTTGCTTTTCCTACTCATCTGAAAATCAATGCGGGCACGTGTTCTGGAGCACGATGGGCCCTGTGCAGGGGGCTCGGTGTCCTTGGCTCCAGAGAGGGGACACAAAGGAGCCCTGAGAACCAGCCTGTTTGTCACGGGGCCACGGCAGGAGCTGAGTGGGGTGGTGCAGAGCCAGGCCCTGGTGGGAAGTGTGAGCACGGAGCCATCTCTTCCCAATCCTCTCCATGGCCAAGAGACGGCTCCATCTCCAGACATCACACCACAGGAAACCAGCCCTGAGCTGGACTGAAATACCCTGATTTCCATCAGGTGGCATCTGCTTGTTCTGAAGAGGGACCTTCCTGGGATGTTGTGTAGGATTACGATGTCACACAAGAGCCCCTTGATCATCCTCTGACCACGCGTCGTGACAGCTCCAGGCTGAGGGAAGGATCAGCTCTTCCCACTGAGGGACAAGGAGAATGTCCCACCACTCCTAATCACCAAGCCTTTCATTTCAGAACAGCAATATTTTGACAAGGAGCTCATAGTCCTCCTTCTCCACTTCTATGCTCCCCTCAACAAAAAGGACTAATTCTTTTCAGAGCACAATGGACATTCAAAGCTTCACTTACATAAAAGCAGCCACAATGTCTCCATTTCTAATGAGTCATTGTTCCCTCGGTGAGTCCCTCGCTTCCTACTACAATACTCACTCCTCTTGGGTAATGAAAATTTAACTTTCTGCTGCTCTCGGTTGCTGGTTTGGGCACAGGAGGCTGCAAGCTGAAATAATTCAGCCAGGAACTCATGCAAACAGATTTCAGTCTTTGGAGAGCTTTAAAAGCCTGTCACCGACTCTGGCTTCAGCGATGGAAGGGGCTTCAGGGTCTTGCTGCAGCACAGACCGTGGCAATGTCACGGTGTAGGTGCCTTCCTCTGTTCTCTGTGTTGTAAAACAGGAGTTTGGGGCCTTCTCTCCATCCGTGGGCGTTGGGACATCTAAAAAGCAATGCCCTGGCACTGGCAGTGTTATTTCCCTTGGAAGTCAAAAACAGAGAAGAGTCTCAGCCTTTGTTTGAAAGAACAAGGCAACGTTACAGAGAAACACTGAAAAACAGGAGCCACAGGTGCAAAATCCATCAAGGAAATATAAAGACTTCTAAAATGGTTCTCTCTTTATTCCTCTTTTTTTATTCCTTTAGCTTTTATGACATGCTTGTGACTTCACAAGGATCCTGCCTGGGGTTTTTGAAAGCAGAGTTAGTGTTCTCGCCTGCCCACTCCTCACCATGGTGCCTTTACTGTCCCCTTTTGTCCCTTGTCCTGGGGATTTCAGTGGCTGCAGAAGTGCCCCCCATGACCGAGACTCCTTGAGGAAGGCAGGAGCAAGGGGGTCCCACTGGTGCCTGGCAGCTCCTCAGGGAGCAGGGCAAAGCAGCAACCAGGAGGAGGTGGGAAGGCTCTCGGATCAAGAGCTTCTCTGACACCAAACCCTCACCTACAACAGCAGGTGACCTGTGGTGACAACACACTCCCAGCTGCAGGGCAGCTCCAGAGTGCAGGTGGGACACTGGGCTCGTGCTGAACCATGGCCAGGTGTCATCATTAACATCTCATTTCCATATCTGTTTGCTTTTAAAACGAAACCAAAAAATTCAACAATTAATTCAGAGCCCTCATCTTTGCTTCTGCTCAGAGCATCGCTGTGCTGGGTGAACAGATCCTGACAGGGGGACTCTCAGGGGCACAGTCAGTGCCCAGTGACTCCCAGTGAAGTTCCCAGGAAGACAGGCATCAACTGAGTAATTTCTTTGAAAATATTCCAAGTCTTTACACTTAAGGGAAGATGAGGTGTGGAAATAAAACAGGGCTACACTTGGGTTGGGGACACATGGACATGTTGCTGCATCTCCCTGATTTGCTGTGCAGCACTTCCCAAATCCAGATTTGGGGATTCTTTGTGCAGGAGGAGGTGACAAGGAGATGGACTCTTGGTTGGGCTCATGTGGTGAACTGTATCTACCTCTGGGTTCTCAGCACAGGGAGGATGTGGAGCTGCTGGAGCCAGTCCAGAGCAGCCCATGGAGATCTCCAGGGCTGGAGCCCCTCTGCTCTGGAGCCAGGCTGGGAGAGCTGGGGGTGCTCACCTGGAGAGGAGAAGCTCCAGGGAGAGCTCAGAGCCCTGCCAGGGCCTAAAGGGGCTCCAGGAGAGCTGGAGAGGGACTGGGGACAAGGGATGGAGGGACAGGACACAGGGAATGGCTTCCCCCTGCCAGAGGGCAAGGCTGGATGGGAGATTGGGAAAATTCCTCCCTGGGAGGGTGGGGAGGCCCTGGCACAGGGTGCCCAGAGCAGCTGTGGCTGCCCCTGGATCCCTGTGAGTGTCCAAGGCCAGGCTGGATGAGGCTTGGAGCACCCTGAGATAGTGGAAGGTGTCCCTGGCCATGGCAGTGTGGAACTGGATGGTCTTTTAAGTTCCCTTCCCACCCAAATAATTCCATGATTCTATGATGAACTCCTATCTCTGCAGAGATTTGGATAAACCAGTATTTTTTCTGAAACTCTGTATAATTGAAGGGGAGAAAACTGGTAAGCTCCTGCTGGCCCAACAGGTTGGAGTCAAATCTCCTGCTTTGAAACCAAAGCATCATTTTGTAATACCATTTTAAACATTCCTGGAAAAATACCCAACTGACATCTTTCAGCCCATTTTCTTGTAGCTGAAAACGCTCAGCCTGCATTTGTAAATCATCCTCTCCCAGTCTCCCCATTTTCAGTTATTTTCTGTCAAGTATCTTATCTCCCTTAAAACTTTTCTGCAAATTACTTGTTCCTTTGACATTAAGACATAAGCTGTAACGTGGACGGGTCTCTGATCTTCCAAACCCAGTTAAACCCAGTAATCAGACTTTAAGCTGATTTGAAAGCGAGTTGAGCTCTGCCTTCAGTACTTTCTTTTTTTTTTTTTTTTTTTTTTTTTTTTTTTTTTTTTTTTATCTGTGATTTAGGGAGAGATGATCCTGCTGTGGAGCAGGGACTGGGCCAGGTAATGCTCTTAAGGTCCTTACACCCATCTTTCCTCTCATGTGACTGAGTCTGAGCTGTTTGTAGTTGAAATGGAGCCTTGGATGAATAAAAAATGGGTTTAAGTGACAATTCTTCACAGTGAACAAACACAGAGAAGGAAAAGACAGGAGACATATGCCATGTTTCTGCTCTGATTTTCCGTGGCCATCAGCTCGTCTTTAAAACAAATCAAGAAATAAGAGAAAAAGGGAAAATAAAACATAAAAAGAGCTCCATTTCCAGCAGCAATTACCAAATGAAGCCTGTGCTTAATGGGCATTTGCAGAGGGCACAGACACCACTTTGTGCCTCTGCGTTCTCATTAGGGCTCGTGCAGCTCCCAGCTGACAACCTGATAATTCTCCCTGATAAAACAAATCTTTTTGGGTTATTGCTGCCTTCCTGCACTGTCCCTGCTCGCCCAGCTCTGCCTTGAGAATTGTCAGGATTACAGAGTGAGCTATGAAAACCCAGTTAGTGGGTGGAAAGTATATATTAAAATAAAACAACAAAACAACAAAGCAAAACACCCACTTTTTCTGCTTTCTGAGTTTTCTCTCTCATCCCACTTTTCCCTGCTCTCCTATGAGTGTTTGTCCTTTATGAATCCACAAACGAAAAATACAGAGCTGATTCATGTTCCCTTTGAAATCAAATATTTAAATCTTAACTCATCACAAGGGTTTGTGCTGGTGTCAGCGGCCACCAGGACTTCTAGCGAATGTCTCCCAGCAGGAAAATCTGGAATCTCCTCTGGAATTAACCTGCCCTGTTTTGCAGGCAGCACAATGCCAAGAGCCACCACTGTGGTCTTATGGAATATCTGGGGTGGAAATCAGAGTTCCTTGGAGATATGTGGGTGCTGGGAGACCTGGAATCTCTGAAATACCTGGGAATAAGGTACCCAAGGTGCTCCTGAAGATCTGCAAAAATTTCAGCTGGGCTTTTTTGCCTTCCTGTAATGTAAAGCATCTGGAATTTAGAAAGGACAGCTCTGCTTTTCCCTGTGCTCCTTTAGGTGGCGAAGAGCGAGCTGAAGCTATAATAAATTAAATTGAAATATAAGCACTCATGTGGGGGCACACGTTGGTTCAACAGCATGAGTTGGAAAATGATGGAGCTTTGGAGCCTTGCCCTGTAGGAAAGGCCCAGCAGCTCATCTGGAAACAAGTTCAGAAGCAAGAACTTGTGTCACACTTAACCTTGGTTCCGGATTAATCATCAGTCAATGATTAAATGGAGTCGGTGTAAATTAGGATTGAATTGATTTGGGGTGGATCACATGGAGACTGTCCCTCTTTGACAAATTGGTTTTAAAGAGCAATTTTTCCTCCAGCCCAGTCCCCTTCCATGGACTGAAGAGACACTCAGTGAAGGACACAGGCTCTGAAATCCTGCCTGATGCAGGGGCATTATTCCCACCCAGAGAGGCTCCTGGTCTTACAAACCCACAGGTGACTCAGTGAGGGGCAGTTCAGTGGTTCTGCCTTTTCCCCCACACCTCTCTTTCCCAGTTCATCTCCTGAATCCAGACTCAGAGCAAGACTAAGTGGTGACAGAGCAACTGTGATGCCCCACAAACAACTCACACAAAAGCCTGTACTCACAGGAGCCCAGATATCAGCAGATCTGCCTGGAATGGCCCCACATTTAGGATCTTCCAGCTTTGGACTGTGGCTATGCAGGGGATTTGGGGGTTGTCTTATTCACTTATTATGGAAAGAAAAAAAAATAGCAGGATTTTACACTTTGAATCCCTGGAACACTGAATGCCTGGAATGTCCAAGGCCAGGTTGGATGGGGCTTGAAGCACCCTGGGATAGTGGAAGGTGTCCCTGCCCATGGCAGGGGGCGGGATGAAATGGTTTTTAAGATCCCTCCCAACCCAAACCATTCTGGGATTCTCTGATTCCCTGAATGATTTTCAATCATGGCAAAGCCAAGGGAGTGTGAAAATAAAACATGATATTCAGTAAACCCTGCTGTGGAAGAGGTTACAGTGACTGGAGTGCTTCTCATGGAAAACGAGAAGTGCCGTGTCACACCTGAGGTGTGAGACATCTCATCATGGCAGGAGATGACCTAGGGCTGGGATTTTTCACTGGAGCATTCCAGGTAGGGAAGGGTGAGGAGAGAGATTTGCGAGTTTGACGGTGAAGCTTTGGCAAAAGGCAGCGCTGAGGCAGAGCTGGGCCTTCCTTTCCCCTCCAGATGTGTGGGAAGCTCCCAGCAAATGCCAGGAGGTTACACCTGGGGAGGGACGAGAACAGCAGCAGTTGGTTGTTTCCCTGCATGTTTTATAGCAGGTTGTTATCTGCACATCCTGATTTCAGAGAGCACATGAGGCGGGAGCAAGGCTCAGAAGCAGAGGACCAACATCCTCTTTTATTATGTGTAATATAAAATATTGCTACTGCTGGACATCCTGCTGCTTCTCTGTCTGTGATCATTGTGGCTGAAATGCTACCACCACAATTTGGAATAAAACAGTTACAAGACATGCTGGTGCCTCTTGGTCGGAGCCTTTTTTTTCCCCCAGGGAGCAAAAAATATTGCAAATATTTGTCACTAAGTGCTGTGTCCACCTCTGGGTCCTCAGCACAGGAAAGATGTGGAGCTTCTGGAATGAGTCCAGAGGAGGCCACAGAGATGCTCAGGGCTGGAACCAGGCTGGGAGAGCTGGGGGTGCTCACCTGGAGAGGAGAAGCTCCAGGGAGAGCTCAGAGCCCTGCCAGGGCCTAAAGGGGCTCCAGGAGAGCTGGAGAGGGACTGGGGACAAGGGATGGAGGGACAGGACCCAGGGAATGGCTTCCCACTGCCAGAGGGCAGGGCTGGATGGGAGATTGGGAAGGAATTGTTCCCTGTGAACAGGATGAGCTTTAAGGTCCCCTCCAACCCCAAACATTCCATCATTCTATGGGGCAGTCACGTAATTAATCAATCACATAATTAAGAGCTGCAGAGCTCAATCTCCCATTTGTGCCGTGCCGGGAACATCCCGGACTGTTACATCCCAAAGAACTTCATTGTGCTGGGAACCACTGGAGAGCTGACAGTGTCCTGTTCCTCTCTTGTTGCCCTGCCCAGGCCAGGCGTCGTCGTTCACGCAGCAGCCGCAGGACCAGGTGGTGATCGCGGGGCAGCCGGTGACACTGCTCTGCGCCATCCCCGAGTACAATGGCATCGTGCTCTGGATCAAGGACGGGCTGGCCCTCGGAGTCGGACGGGATCTCTCAAGTAAGTCAGGACACTACCCATAAATGAGGAGCTCTCCTTGCCCAACGTTTGCTTGGGGAGTAATATTCTCGTTTCAACTTCAACACCTTCCAGTCCACCCAAACGTAGGCACTGATGCTTGGAATAAACCAAAATCTGTTCCAGCCTGACCTGAAACAAAAGTGTTGGTTCCCACAGATGTCACCTGATCCTTTGGAAAGCCCTGGTTTGATTTCCTTGGAAACTAATGTCACCTTTCCAAAATATGGGATGAAATGTTTTATAAATGTTGAAAGTGCCTGTTTCGATATTCTCAAAAATGAAAAGAACCACAGAATATCCTGAGTTTGAAGGGATCCACAAGCCTCTGTTTGCTTTGGACAAGTGTTTGTGGCTTCCTCAAACTTTAGTTTTGGCAAATTATAGTTTGGTGACCAAATTCCTCAGAACTCACATTCCTTAATCCCACACTGACACTGTGATTGGGAGTTAATTGCAGCTGGTGAACACTGGTGCAATACTGGGGAAGTTAAGAGTTTATTCTGTATTCTTTTCTGGAAAACACCAATTTGGAACTGAAATATTTCATGTGAGTAAGGAGAGTGCTTGCTGGAAACAGCCTGGGAGGACATGGAGCCCTTCAGGAGCTGCAGTGTCCCCCCCAAGGCTCTGTACACGTGTGACACTGCTCAGCTCCTGGTGACCTGAGAGTTTTCCCCAAGGCAAGAAGAAGCATGCAGAAACCAGGGGAGCCTCCATGCTTTTTGGTCTCCAGGGACCCTGCTCCTCCCTAAAATGCAGTGCCTGCTTCTTCTTTTCCTCCGTTTTTTATTAATACATATAATTGCTCATTTACAGCTGTGCCCGAGTAAGCAGCCCCATCTTCGCCTGTTTTTCAAAGCTCTGAGCCACAATTTTTGCATCTATTAGAGAGCTGAGCTTTCCATGCAAGACCTTGCAACACGACTGGGTAACAAGAGCTCCAGTGAAGTAGGGAGCTGATGTGAATGACTTCCACAATTAACGGAGCCGGGGCTGCTGGAAGCCACAGGAGCTGCCAGCTCGCGTGATACCAGCTCAGCCAGTGTCTAATTAGCACAATACAAACAAACCCATCATTTGTACTTCTCACGGTTCAGGAGAGCAAATCCTGCTGTTGATAACTCGAGAAACAACAGAAGCACAAGTGTGTGCCAGTGCTGTGTTACACAGGGCACTGGGCACCAGTGGGATGGGGAGATGGTGCCTTTCCCTGTGTGTCCATCCTGTGTGTCCAGCCAGGCTGACCAGGGCTGGAGCCCCCAGACCCCTGCCCAGGCTTTACACAGAGCTAACTGTGGTTGTATTCCAGGGTGTCACCACAGCTGTCACCAGGACCTGAGGATATTCCATGATGGGTTGCAGAGGAGCAGAAGGTGCTGGGTTTGCTGGTGGAAGGGCTCATCCCTGGTTTTTTTTAGCACAGGGAGGTTGTGAATGCCCCAGCTCCAGAAGGGTTCAAAGGCAGGTTGGAAAAAGCCTTGAACAACCTGATGTAGTGGGAGGTGTCCCTGCCCATGCCAGGGGGATTGGGTCCCAATGATCTTTAGGGTCAAAACCAAACCTTCCAACACTTAACATTCTATGATCCCATGATTCCTTGGGATTTCAGTTTATGCTCCTTCATCAGCCCTTCTTTTTTGAACCTGTAGAGCAAAAAGTGCAGTCTCTTTCCTCAATTTGGCAGGTTCTTTCTCTCTCTCTCTTCGAGCTGGCTGCCAAGGAGGGGAGGAAGCTGTGTGGATCCTGGGAATTGCTGTGGGATGCTGGGGCTATGGACCCATGCTCTGCTCTCCTCATCCCTGGGCTCATGGCCCCAGCTGCCTCCTGACCCGTGCTCTGCTTTTGGCAGGTTATCCACGCTATCTGGTCGTAGGAGACCATCTGTCGGGTCAGCACCACTTGAAAATCCTGCGGGCTGACCTCCAGGATGACGCCGTGTACGAGTGCCAGGCCATCCAAGCAGCCATCCGATCCAGACCTGCCCGGCTGACTGTCCTCGGTGAGTCCCAGCTCCTCACACCCTCAGGGGGTTTGCTGCAGGTTTTGCTGCCTTCGTGGTCACACTGAGTGGCTTTTGATGAAATGTTTTCTTGCTGGGTCAAGAGGACTGGGAATGAATCCATCGTGAGGGCAGTGGGGGAGCAGCTCAGTCCTGAGAACAGGATCAAAGGAAGCTGCTTGGGGATTGAAGCAGTTCTGGGGTGGAGTATGACAGTTCTAGGAGTAACAGAGGCACCAAGTGCTTGGCACTTCAGCTTTATGGATTTATGCCCCAGTTCAAGAGACTCTGTCCATAAATTTAAGGATATGAAGAGTGTCAGTGTCATCACTAATGTGTTACCCTGCCTACAGGACTGGGACAACTCCGCCCTATGAGGAAAGGCTGGTTTCATACTATTGCAGTATTTTTAAACTATCTACATACTAATATTTTATCATCTGTGTTTCTCAGTCATTAATCTTTCCCACGAGCAGCACAGGAGGATATTGCCTGGGATTGCAAACTGGAAGTGGCTCCCAAAATCATGTAGAGGACCTTTCTGTGTGGGAGATGGGTGGGGAGCTGGAGGGCTTTGTTGGCCATCTGGCAGAGCTGGAGGAGGCTCTCCCCACAGGAGTGCTGGGAAAAGGCAGGCACGTCAGCGAGGCTTCCCGGCATGGACGTGGCTTCAGAGAAGTTAATGAAAATGGTATTTTTCTTGAACAGCTTGGACAAAACCCAGTCTGTATTGCTGCTACCAGATTCATCCTGATTATTCAGCCCTCAAAGTGAAACCATTTGCATATTTAAGTTTGTTTAAATTGAAGATTGGATTTCTTTTTTTTTTCCTTGTTGTTTTTATTCCTGGTTAGTTTCTAGGGAGAAAAAAAAAACAAACAACCTTTTTAAAATATCCTAATCAAGTATTTCAATGATTTTAGTCGGATCAACACTGATTAGTTCTAAGCAGACAAAAAAATGTGAATTAAGGTACCAGCTGTGGTTGAAGGTGCACCTCATCGGAATCTGCACTATGAAAATGAGTTCAAATTCCTGGTTTGCAATTTCCTCTGCATTTGTTTTTCCTCCCTCTACAACCCTACGATGTTCCCTACACCCAAACTTTCACAGCTGCCAGCCCTTCCTTCCCTGACCCTGACAATAATGATGATTTTCCTTTGATTCCTCCCTCTGCTCAATCAACCCTTGGCAGCAGCTCAGAGCTCTGACATGTGCCCATACATGAAATAATCCTGGAAATGAATGGTAAAGGGGAACGTTGTCTTGCTCACCGACAACCCCTCCTTTGCCTGTGCTCCCTCCTTCTGTCGTGAAAGCAGAATACATTGCGGGAGCCAGACAAAAGAAATAATGTTATTTAATTAGAGCTAAAGATTTCAAAACTAATTTAGTCCCAGGGCGTACGTCAGAGCTGCTGCGAAGCGTTGATTGAGCAGAGAGATGTTTTTATGGATCAAAAGGAAATCGTTATTATCTTTGGGGTTATGGAATGTGTTGAATAGCTGGTAGTTAATGTTTATGTGGATATACATGGTAGTTGCTAATTGGTACATTTACCTAAGATGTTCAGTGACTTATATTTGCAGAGTGTTTTCCTTTTAAGAAAATTAAAGTTACAGCGTGTTCAATTTAGGCAAAATCGATGAGCCAGTGTGGGTTTAGAACCCACTGGTAGCTCATCTTTTACTTCAGGGGTATTTATGCAGATGTTCTGAGGGAGGGAAAGTGGTCATGGCCCCAAGGGTGGGATTTTTGGGGTCTCTGTGCAGGGCCTGGGGTTGGACTCAATGATCCTTGTGGGTCCCTTCCAGCTCAGGAGATTGGGTGATTCTGTGACATTTCAGGCTGGTTGGGGAGGTGGGAGTGATGATCCCACCTTTGCAGGGGGCTGGTGATCAGCAGCTCACACTGTTCCTTTGGGATGGGGTGTCCTGTCCTGGCAGTGAGGGCAGGGCTGCTGTGGGATCTGCTCTGTGTTTTAGCCACCCCAGTGGAGGGGACAGAAGTGGCACATGAAGAGTAGAAGCCTTAAGCCCCAGAGTTTCTGACAGCTGGGGACAATGTGCAGCCTTTCAGGCTGAACTCACGGCCTGACAGGGGGGTAACACGTGTCTCTGAAGGGGGAGAGACATTTCTGGTGCTTCCAGATGTGCAGTACCAGCAGCTGTGCAGACATCTCTGCTCTTAGCTTGCAGTGTGGGAGCCTGCTGTAGTCATGAGCTGAGCAGCTGTGTCTGGAGGGAACTGGATCTCCCAGATTTCATCTCCCTGGGCTGGGAATGGATGTGCCAGGCTGCCTGAGCTGCTCATAGGGAGATGCCTGGGGGGTGCTCCTTCCTCCCAGTCTGCCCAGCTTCGCCTGAGGCTGCAGACATCCCCTGGGCAGGAGAGGATCCCTAAGGCACCCCTGGATCCAGGTGCAAACCATGCAATTCCCAAGGAAGCAACTGATCACAGCTGAGGCAGAGCTGAGAGGCTCTGGCGGCTGGGAGCCCAGCATCTGCTGCTGGTTTCTTGGTGACTCAAGAGCTCTTCAGCTGGGTGTTAGAGGCAGTTCTGGAGATCTCTACCCCTCTCTATCACCCCCAGCCTTGTCTCTGGAAAAATAACCCTGCCTGGTTTTTTGCATGGGTTGGTGCTGCCTTGTCTGTCCCTGCCAGCTTTTCCGCTTCCTTGGTATCAAGGAATCCCCTAATGCCTCCCGATTCAGGCTCCAACTGCTGTCATTCATGTCTGACAACAGCTTTATGGGGCTGATGCCTCCTACTTCCCTGCTCAGATGCAGAGCTACATCATATTTTAATTAAATATTTAAGGGTTTGTCACATTGTTTTCAAATCTACATGGTTAAATGTAGTGGAACAGATCATTCCATAGCCTTGGAAGTCCAAACACTCCAACAGACGAGCCTATTAATGTCATCAGCAGCAGGGAAAATCTTTCCTTTGTGGAGTTCCAGGGACAAATATTGCTGGGAAATGTTGTTAATGTGTCCCAAAGCTGGATGATTCCCCTTCTTCAGGTCTCCTTCACCTTCCCTCCTACCTTTGCCCAAACTCTGGAGAAGGAGTCACTGCCCAATCTCCTCAGGAGAACGGCCCCAAGCAGGAAAGGTTGATAAATCTGATGGGATGGGATTTGAGAACATATGGAGGCACCCAGATTTTCTGCAAGCAAAGGAGTCAAGGCAGCTTGGCAGGGGAGCCCAAGCCAGGCAGGCTCTGGGAAGCCACTGGAGGGCTATTTGCTACCTGGTACATCCCTAATGGCAGGGCTGCTTAATTTATGATCTATTTAACTAAGCCAGGGTATTAATTAAATAAAGTAAGAGCCTGATTAGGACTTGGAGAAATTTAAAAATAAAATCAGGCAGCAATCGAGCGAAATTGCAAAGCAAACACTTTGGCTGTAACCACTGGAGAGTTCCCTCCGGTCTTCCATCAAAGCTCAGAGCAGGGAGGGCAAATACAAGAGATTATATTGCCAACAGATGTGTGTTGTTAAAATATGCATCTGCCAGCCGTGGAGCTTCAGGAGCCAGAGGGATCGCTCGTGGATCCTTCTGCACTCGCGAGACCGTGAAGGAATTGGAGGCCCCGGCAGCCGAGCTGGGATTTGCAGACACGTTAATTAGTGTTGAGTTCCCAGATCTCAGAGGCAGCCAAGCGAGGAGAAACTTTGAAGAGAGCTTTGGTTTCCCTGGGAGGGAGCGGGGAGGGAGAGGGGAGCCCCAGCTCATGGTGCCAACGTGGCCACGGTGCGGTGACACCTCGGCCTGCAGTGACACCTTGGCATGTGGGGACACCTCAACCTGCAGTGACACCTCAACCTGTGGTGTCACCTTGGCCTGTGGTGTCACCTTGGCATATGGGGGCACCTCAGCCTGCAGTGACCAGGGCAGCAGGACCCGCCGTGCCCAGAGGATAGAGGAACCAGGACAATGAAGCAGATGGATGGTGAGGGGTTGGGAAACTGGATGGCTCCTCTCTTTCATGGCAGGAGGATCCCAAGGCTGTCCTGGTCTGTCTTCCCCCGCAGGAGATGTGGCACCTCCAGCCTGGCCACTCACCTCAGGCTGTCCCAGGAAGCTCCCAGGCACCTCTTGCTTGGCACAGGGAAAAGAGGTGCCAGTGGGAAATCGGCCACAAGCAGGAAAAGGGAATGTGGGGGTGTGAGGGGGGAGGCAGGGGAGCTACTTCCAGAGACTTAAGGTGAATAATTGATAGGCAATTAACTTGTACTTTCACCTTTTATAGTCTAATTTTCTCTCTCCTCCCCTCCACGGCCTCTTCTAATATTAACTCTGTCTTCACGTGTGTCCCATTAGAAATAAAGCTTTCTTAAATCAACATGAATTATTTAACTCTACAGATTAAGTTAATTTGAAGTGAGAGCTCCTGTCTCTCCTACAATGGCACAAGGCAGGGACAGGAGGAGGGTCACTGGGGTGTCGAGTGCATCCACATTCAATCACAGCGATTTTCCTCTTTTTATTTTATTTTTTTTTTTATTCCAATCTTCATTCTTGCCAAGTCTTTCCAGTCCTTCCCTGCAGAGCAGAGTAAGCATTTCCATTACCAAAACAATGGTTGGCAGCTTGAGACATCTGTATTTCCCAGCTTTCAAGCTCTTCAGTGGAGTTTGATCAGAAAATAAAGAGGTTATGTCCTGGGTAAGGCCCTTTCTCAACGTTTGTTTGTAATGCTGAACAGCAAGGAGAAAATGTGAGGAGGTGATGTTTCAAATCCAGAAATAGTTCAGCTTGGAACTCTTTTCCCACATTTTTTAATAGAATTCAATTCTCTGAATGCAAAATGCAGAGCATGTAGAGCTGGGATGTCAATTCAGAACAAAAAAAAAAAAAGAAAAAAGAAAAAAAAAGTGATGAAAATGTGATCATTTTCTTCCAGACAGTCTCTTCTCCTTGAACAACTTTGGGTCTTCACAAAGCTGCATTTTCTGCTGGGAATATTTTCAGTGGCAAAACAGCAACTGGCTCTACTGGGAATGAAACAGAAACATCAAACAATCGAGCGCAAATCCCAAATAACCTAAATATTTGATGTCATGTCTGAGCAGCTTAAGTTTACAGCTCTCTGAGCCAGCTCCTTTTGATAGCAGAGGGTGGCCGGGTTTCCTTGCTCACGTCCCTGTGTGGCTCTGGGCTGGGAAGGCATCTCCATGGGATGGACCATTGCTCCCAGGCAAAGCCAGAGGCTCAGGGGTGGAAGGCAGCCGCTGCCTCAAGCAGTCTACACCTGGAAAACAGACCCCAGAGAGGGACTGTGGGCTAAAAATATAGGTCTTGAGATGGATGCTCACAAGGTGGGTTTCACCTGGGTGTTGGGAAGTGCTGCTTCCCCCATTCTGGAGGGGTTTGCACCCTGTCTGTGAGGAGAAGGTGGAGGAAGAGGAGGAGGTGAAGAAGAGGAAGGGAGGGCAGCATCTACAGGAGCACTGTTCTCCTTACTTTGATGGAGACAAGTCAAATTACATCTTTACAGCCCCAGTAAACACACCTGTGCTGGTGGTGGGTGCAAGGATGAAACACTCCATGGGACAGAGCCACCCACCTCAGGGTCTGCCAGGGTCGTAGCAGTGGAGTGATAAGTTTGCAGTCACACAAACATGGGGAGAAGAAAGCTAAGGAAGGGGTTTGTTTCACCTTATAGACATTAAAAATTATAAATATCATAGAACGACGGAATGCTTTGGCTTGGAAGGTATATTAAAGATCCTTTAGCTCTGCTTGCCTGCTCTTCCACTATCCCAGGCTGCTCCAAGCCCTGTCCAACCTGGCCTTGGACATTCCCAGGGATCCAGGGGCAGCCACAGCTGCTCTGGGCACCCTGTGCCAGGGCCTCCCCACTCTCACAGGGAACAATTCCTGCCCAATCTCCCATCCAGCCCTGCCTCTGGCAGTGGGAAGCCATTCCCTGTGTCCTGTCACTCTAGGCTCTCATCCAAAATCGCTCCCCATCTCTCTTGGAGCCTGTTTAGGCCCTGGCAGGGCTCTGAGCTCTCCCTGGAGCTTCTCCTCTCCAGGTGAGCACCCCCAGCTCTCCCAGCCTGGCTCCAGAGCAGAGGGGCTCCAGCCTTGGAGCATCTCCATGGGTTCCTCTGGGCCCACCCTGACAGGTCCATGTCCCTCCCCACAGGACAGGGCAGTGTCTGAGCAGGGGCTGCTCTTCAGTCACATCGAGGGAAGGTCAGCAGGGCCAGGCCAGCACGAAGCAGATGCTGCCTCTGCTCCCTCAACCCCTGCTCCAGATGGGCTCACACAGCTCTCACAAACTTTGTATTTTCCTAATGCCCTGGAGTTGACTGATGCCTCCTCTCCCATCAAAGCTTTCCTTCCCTAAGCCTCAGAGCCACACCAGCATTCCCACCTGCACACTGAAGACTGAAGTACCACAGAGTAAATAGGAAGAGACACGGATAGAAATGATTAATGTTCGTGTTCCTGGGCCAATCTGTGATTCCTTGTCTCGATGCAGGGAGGGCATCGTGGTTCTGACCCCTGGTTTTATCGAACACAAAGCATTTGCTTTCTCTCTTCAGTCTGCTGGGCTGGGCTGACCTGATGGATGCAAAGCACAGAGGGCTAATAGAAAACCCTTCCTGATTTTTAGTCATCCCTTCATCTCTTCCCAGCCCCTTCTGCTGGCTCTGGCACTGCCCTGGCCCCCCGTTACTCCGGGCTATGACGGCCATGAAGGTGCTGTGAAATGATGTGGGAGTGCAGCCAGGACTCCTCTGTGCTGCTTTGCTCACCACTCATTCCTGTGTCTGCACCCTCTGCCCTGGGCACGGCCCCTCTGCTCCTCACTGCAGTTTCCCCGGTGTGCACAAACCATCTGGGGGCCAGCGGCTCCCTCCCCATCACAGCAGCCTTTGCCTCTGCTGCACCCAGCGTCTCCAGCTCCCTGGGCTGTCTGTGGACAGCAGGCAACATTTTGCTCCATGCGCTTCTGCATCGCTGACACCTCTCGTTCTGCACCAGCCGGACCCCGCGCACACGCAAACCTCGCTTCGCTTTCACTCCCACGCACGATTCTGCCTCTTGCCAATCGAGACCCGGCTCCTCTGCATCTGCATCCTGCCCGTGCTCCTCTGCATCTGCATCTGTGCTCGCAGCAGCCCCTTTGTGCCTCTCCCAGCTGCGCACAGCGATGCGGCGCCGGTGCCGCCGGGCGCTCGGCGGGTTGTTAGTGACCTGACACGAGTATTGACTCGCTCTCCCCTTGTCGGCCGGCAGAGAAGAACGAGGCTCTCGGAGCGTGACATCACCTGAGCGACAGCCCCCGCTTCGCCATCGATCGCCGGGGTGACAAATGAAGCGGCGGCTCGGCGGGGCAGCACCGGCCGCGGGAGCGGAGGAGCCGCTCTGGGAGAGGCTCTGCCTGGAGGGATCCAGCCCTCTGCCCGTGCCCAGCCCGCAGGAATGCTGGTTCCTGCTTCCAGGAGCTTGGCCAGCCCTTTTTGATTGTCTTGCATTTCCCTGCTCCAGGGAAATGAAGTGTTGCCCAGCCTTGCCCCGCTGTGCCGGAGCTTCTCCGGCATCCATTGGATGGTTCAGGCTTCCCAGCAGAGCTCCTGCAGCTCCCAGCTCCCAGCTCAGCCAGCATCTCCCAGCTCGGGGTGAAGGAAGGGCTGGGAGCCCCGTGAGGATCTCTCTGTTACACATCCATCACGGGGCATTCCCTGTGCCGCTTGCTTTTGGTGCCCCTGTGTCAGAGTGATGGGTGCCAGCCTCCCTTCCTGCAGGAGCACCGGCATGGGTTTGGAGCTGTGGCATTTCTTTTGGCTCCAGCTGGGCTGTAAAACTGGATAGTCATGTCTTAATGACTGACCTGTGGGTGTCCTTGGTAATTAACAAGAGAATAACCTCTCCTGCCTCAGGATATTTCTCACATACAGGATGGACAAATGACCCTCTGGAAGGAACTGTTACTCTTTTATTGACATTAAATGTGCCTGCTGAGCTCAAATTTGTCCCCTTCAGTGGGCGAAGGGAGGTGAAAACCATGGACATGGCATTGGATGACCCACCCAGGACCCTCCAGCCTCCTCCTGCTCCGTGGAATTGGCTGGTGCTCTCCCGCAGGGACTGCCACAAAGCCACAATATTGGGCTCCTTTAAACTCAACTCTGACCTCCACAGAGAGAGACAAGGGATTCATGGCAAATTATGGATTTAACACCTATGATGAATCCCCATTACAGCATGAAATGAGAAAGTAAAATGTAGCTAAATGGAAGATTTCCCCTGGGCAGCAGGAGGCTGCAGCTCCTGAGAGGCTGGGGAAAACAGAAAGAAAAAAAATGGGAAAAAAATAGAGAACTAGGAAAAACCTTGTTCCATTAACTAAATATTGCAAAACCTTTGCAAGCTACTGCTTGCAGGTTAGTGGGGTTTAAAGGCCAGGGCTCAGACCCATGACACATCCAACATTTCCAAATCCATCCCCTTGGTTGTCATGGTTGTCATGGTTGCCATGTTGATGATGGTCCCTTGGGGGCTCAGAACAACTGATCCCCTGTCTCTGGGGCCAGGACCTGCCCTTCAATACTTTTTGAGCGTAGCCTGACCCTGCTTCAGTCATCTCCCTTTGGGAAATGCCAATGGAGCATCAGAAGGATAAAAAAATACACTGGAAAGTGCACTTTTATCTTAGCCCAGGCTCCTGAATCCCAAACATGAGGTTTAAGGCCAGGTTGGACAGGGCTTGGAGCCGCCTGGTCTGGTGGAATGTGTCTCTGCCCATGGCAGTGGGGTGGAATGAGATGATCTCTAAGGTTCCTTCCAACCCAAACCATTCCAGGATTTTACAACTCCAGGATAATGCAGCCGGAGAGGAATTCCCACAAGGAGAAGATGTCAGTAGCTGTCACTGGGTGGCTTTCCTGGACATGCAGGAAGGAAGACTGGTTTAGCAACCAAATAGAGGAGGAAAGTCAGGGAAGGGGCTCTCAGAGTTCTGTGCGCTTGGCTTGTCCTATAGGCAGAAAGGGAATGCAGTCGTTTACAGCCTCAATGGAAACACACACAGCCTGAGGTCATTCCTGTGGCGCCAAGGCCTCCACGTGCAATGCCTCAGATCCCTCAGGCTCAAATCCCTCCCTTAAAGAAGAAAAAGGAGGAAAAGGAGCAGGGTGAGGCAGGAGCAGGAGCCTTTGGGTCACTGATACAGTACCTGCCCTCACTGCAGCTCCGGCTGCTACAGGAGGGCGTCCAGGAGCTCGGTGCAGTCACTCATTGCTGGAGCTGGGCAGCAGCCAAGCAGAAACACTGCAGAGTCACAGTTGTGGAGACAAGTGCCTATAATCTCCACTGAGTCATGAATCATGGAGGAGCTGAACTCTCCTCCCTGTGACCCTGTGGATCCTCTCCCAATGAGTGCTGGACAGCCTGCAGTGGGTTTGGATAATCCTGGGAACATCCTCACACCCGAGGTGGCTGTTTCTTATTCAGGTTGTTGCTAGGGAATTCTGCAGAGATTTCTCTTAGTGGGTGAGAAGTGACTTTCAAATCAGTGGCAGCATGAAAAAATTGTGACGGAAAAATAAGAGTCTTTCATGAGATCCCATTTAATTGCTAACGAAGACAAAAATCACAGCTCTCACATTTGGTTCCCCAACAAAACCCAGAGAGCAGCTGCCCCATACATATCAGATTCCAGTGGGTAGGTTTAAAAGATACAGAAGGTATTTAATGATAATGATAATGATTTACATTTATATAGTGCCTTGTATCCGCTGGGATCACAAAGTGCTTTATATACGTATGGATAAAAATATACTGGATAACAAGCACTCCATCCATCACCAAATCACAGCCCCTTCCCTGGCGAGGCTGCAAGCTGTTCAGGAAGGAGTTTCTGCATTTCCAGAGCCACTCTCCCTCTTCGCTCCTACAGCACTTGGGGTGCTCTATGGTAATTTAGTAATAAAACCAGGTGATAAAAACACTTTAAAAACAACAATGTCATAAAAAAGGAGAACCTTCAGTGTCATAAAATGGCATGCAGAGGAACAGGAGGGGAAACTTGAGAGGGAGAAGATTATAATGATTTTAAAATAAAAACAGAGTAGGTTTGGGTTGGATATCGGGAAGGAATTCTTCCCTGTGAGGATAAGGAGGCCCTGGCACAGATTGCTCAGAGAAGCTGCCCAATCCCTGGAAGTGTCCAAGGCCAGATTGGACAGGATTTGGAGTAACCTGGGATATTGGAAGGTGTCCCTGCCCATGGCAGGAGAGTGGAATGAAATGAGCTTTAAGGTCCCTTCCAACCCAAACCATTCCATGATTCCACAATAAATAGGGGGAATTGCCATCAGGAAGATCAGCTCTGGAAGAGAAATGTCATCCAGCTGCTCTGAGTTTGAAGGTGAAGGGCTTGGCCAGCAGGAACACCCCATAGCACAGGTACCATCAGAGCTGGGTAGTCAGGGACCTCCCAAAATTACTTTGGAGGTAGCAAAGTAGGAAAAATCCTGACATCTGATGCTCAAATGATGCTTCTTCTTCCATGCTCTGCTTTGTTCTGCTGTGGAGCAAATCTGTTCCCATGGGTTGGGTACAACTCAGCCGTCCCCTTGCAAACTCTGCCCATGCCACCGTGTTTTGGTGTCTGTCCTGGGAGGGATGAAGCCTTCCCAGCCCAAAATCCTCCATCTGAAAGGAGCCACTCACTTATGCCCCTTTTGGTGGCAGCCTCTGGCTCAGCTGGGCCCGGGAGGCAGGCGAGGGGAGGGGAGGACGGAAGGCAGAGAGAAATCGAGGCTCTCAGAGACACTCATTCAAAATTCATAGGCGCAAAATTGCAGTCTGCATGGATTTGTTTCCTTCGGAAAATTACAGGAAGCTACAGGCACCAACAACTGTTATTCAAATAGCCACTTTGGATGATTAGGATGGCAGGAGGCTGTACTTACACATGCAGACCCAATATAATCAGGCACGAGGCAGGGTGGGAAGGCAAGGCCGGGGAAGGGAAGCTGGAGGAGCTCAGAAGCACAAACAGCAGCAGGGTGGCTCTGTGGGAAGAGCCACGGGGCCAAATCCAGCCCCACTGCTGGATGCAGCAGGAGCAGCCACTTAGCTTCCAGGTTTGGGGTGATAAGGAGAGCACAGAGCTGGAAGGTGGCTCCTGGGGGAAGTTTCTCAGCCCTCCTGGGTTAGCAGCTGAGAACAGGCAGTGCACAAGGACAAGCACCATTCCTGCAGGGATGGCTTTGCTCCACCCTGCACATACATCACAGCCCAGGAGGCACCACAGAGTCACAGAATCCCACAATGGTTTGGGTTGGAAGGCACCTTAAAGGCTGCTTCATTCCAACCTTCTGCCAGGGCACAGACACCTTCCACTATCCCAAGCTGCTCAGGTTCACCCTCCTCATCTGCTCTCCTGCCTTCCAGCACAAAAATCCATCATCACTTCCCTGCCTGTTATAAATCAAGGAAAAAAAGTTTTGCACACACTGAATTTATTTAAAAATAAAAAAAAAAAAAGACTTTAAAGCCACTTAGACGCAAAACCCTGAGCAAATCCTGCTTTGAGGATTGGCCTGTGGGTCAGCAATGAAAGACGGGCAAAACATCTGAGCCACGAAGGGCAAAAACCGTATAATAAAAATAAACTCTGCAGTACAAGAAGAGGAAAAACTCCTGGCTTTGTACTGAGGAGCTGCTTCTCTCCCTTTTAAAATGCTTCTCTGCACTACCAGAGGTGTGTGCAGCGCGGAGCAGCCAGCAGTGTCTCACCATCCACCGGCAGCAGCTCGCGCTCAGCCCAGCGCTCCCACGGCTGCGCCTCTCCCGGGATGGACGGGATCCAGCCGCGGCTCCGCAGGCTCCTGAGGTGTGGGGGAATGTTTGCACACAGGCCCTCGAGGCCCATCTGCAGCGCCGGGGGCCTCGGCAGCAGCGGAACACGCGGCTTGGCAGGGTTTGGCTGGAAGTGCGGCGGGAGCAGCGGGCGCAGGCATCCAGAGCCATGGATCCCAACCCATCTGGGCACTCAGCCTGGACCCTGCAGAAGAGTGTCCCACCTCCTCTCCCTGCCTGCAAGGGCACCGGGGGGGATGGCTTTAAACTGAGAGAGATTTGGATTGGATATTGGGAAGAAATTCTTCTGTGTGAGGATTGCTCAGAGCAGCTGCTCCATCCCTGGAAGTGTTCAAGGCCAGGTTGGATGGGGCTTGGAGCAACTTGGTCTGCTGGAAGGTGTCCCTGCCCATGGCAGAGGGTGGAACTGGATGGGTTTTAAGGTTCTTCCCAACCCAAACCAGTCTCGCCTGGTTTTATTACTGGATTCTGAGTTTCTGTGATCTCTGTGATGTCAGTAGAGAGAGAGAGAACCAGATGGAAGATCAAAGCTGTATTTATGGTGAAGGTGGATAGGAGGGATGGTGGCACTGGGATTTTCTGGGGCTTGAGGCTTGGAGCAACCTGGTTGGCTAGAAGGGGTCCTTGCCCACGGCCGGGGGTTGGAACAAGGTGACCTTTAAGGTCCCTTCCAACCAAACCATTCTGGGATTCTATGATTCTATGGGTTTATGCTCCATCAAGCTCTTTTCCTGGCAAGTCAGCGCTGTTCTAAAGTCCCTTGGTGTTGAACACAGGTGGGATGTGGATGGCTTGGAAAGGAGGGAGACCTTAGAGGACAGAGCAGGAGGTCTGGAAGGAGTTCAGTTTTAAGCACAGTTCAAAAGGCAGCTTGGACATCCTGCATGTGCAAGGAGACCTTCCTAGAGCTTATGAGACTCTCCTTAAACACAGGTTTCCGCCTCCCTGGGCTTTTTGGGGTGACCTTGAGTGTGTCTTGGCAGGACACGGATTGTGACGAGCTACTTTGCACATCCAGCCTCTTTCTTGTCTTTACAAGTGCTTCTCTCTTATCTGGTAGTATTTTGCAAAACTTCACAAGCTTTTAGTGGCAAGACTTTTGCTAAGAGGCTGTTGATAAATCTGGAGTAGGCTGCAGGAAGGCTTTAGTGACGTATTCTCTTCCTTTTGACTGGAAAAAGCAGCTTATCTGCTTTGGAGAATACAGGTTCTTCCTCTTTATCCACACTGAAATCTTATCTAAACTGGTTCAGGTGGCAGAGCTGAGAGAAGGAAATAATTAAGCAAGAGACAGGTGAAACGCTGACATTATTATTACTTAAATGGCCCAAACCTTTTACCTCGTGTATTTTTTATTATTGTTTTACCTTTTTTTTTACTGCTGGTGACACATAACAAGGGAGAAATCGGTTTTTCCAGGTTATCTCACCCATCCACACACTTGCCACTTCACCCCCCTCCTCCCCACCCAAATATAAATCTCGTTTAACTGGTTCTGTTGGCAAGACAGAGAAATAATTAAGGCGAAGGTGGCTGCAGTGTTGATGTTATTACTGTAATGCAGCAGCCTGTTTAGTTTCTTTGCCAATGAAATGCAACCAGGGGAAAATCAGTTTTAAAGATTACCTCCCAGAGATGCAAATAAAGGAGCGGAAACCATGTAGTCAGGAAGAAATGGTCTCAAACTAGGAAACATTTCAAAGTCGGTGACAGTCTCTTAGGGGCTTTTAAGACCACAATTTACCTTTTGACTGCATTCTATTTTCTCTGAAATCCTTTATTTCCCTCTTATTTATTGACTGGAGAGACAGCACAGAAACGAGAAAGTGATTCTCCAGCCGCTGGTCTTAAAAATCCATAGAAGGAAATTGTTCTCAGGAGTGCGGATTTTTGTTGTTCTTGGGCACTTCTTTTTTCCTCCCTCCTTGTTTTTAGCCCTCTCTGTGAACCAGGGCTTAATTGAATCACTTTTCCATGGAGGGGCCTCGAACTGGAAGGGATCAAGGTCAGCAGCTCTGTCTGGGAGAGAGAAGCCCTGATTAGAGAGGTGGGAGCCGTGGTGATAACACAGCGGGATGCAGCACATCCTGCTCCAGGCCAGCTCAGGACAGAGGTGGAGGTGGTGGCCTCATCATCCACACACAGCAGCAGCAGCTGAACCACAGCAAGGTGCTTCGGGGAATTTCTTTTGTTTCAGGGATGGCACTGCAGTTGGGAAATGGGCATCTCTGTGCTTGGATTAGCATCCCAGTCCTGGATTAACATCCTGTTCTGGGGCGGGCATCCTGCTCTCAATGGAACATCCCGCTCTCAGATTAGTATCCTGCTCTCAGATTAACATCCTGATCTCAGATCGCTATCCCCCTCTAAAATTAACATCCTACTCTCAGATTAGCATCCTGCTCCTGGTTTAGCATCCCAGGTTTAGATCAGCATGCAACTCTCAGATTATCTTCCCACTCTCAGATTAGCATCCCACTCTTGGATTAGAATTGTGCTCTCAAATTATCATCCTGCTCCAGGTTTAGCATCCCGCTCTCAGAGCAGCATCCCTCTGGACGCAGTGGCACCATGAGCCCCATGCCTCGGCTGCTGCCTCCTGCTCCCCTGGCCGTGGTTCCCCCACCACGCCCACGTGTGCTGCTCACAGGCTCCTGTCTGAGGATGTTCCCTGCTGGAATGATCCTGAGACGTGCAGAAGACAACAATCCCAGAGAATTCCCGCAGTGCTGGCCTAGTTAGCCCCTTCCCAGCTGTGAGCTGACGCTGCTGCCCAGGCGAGCCCCCGGAGACGGCTCTGCTCGGAGGAAATAACTCCACTAAAAAATAGCGCATCACTTCAGGGTCAGAATTGGTGCAGCCCGGTAATTAGAGCCTGGATTTCAGAGATTAAATCCTTTAAGGCCAGCTTTCAGTAGCAGTGTTTAATTACACCTCGCAGAAAGGACCGTGTCAGGACAGCTCCCGCTGCATCACTGAGGTTTCCTGCTTGTTGATCCTTTTCTGCCTAATTCCTGAGGCTGCACCATCTCTTGGCAGTCTGGGCAGATTGGGAACAAAGTCCTGCCTGTCCGTGCTGCAGAGGCTGAGCTGTGCAACTCCTCCAAAGCACGCTGGGTGGTCCCAGGGCATCTCGAGGATCCACAGTAGGATGGCATTGGGGAGAAAAGGGAGCACCCACTGCTCTGGGTGGTGCCTCTGGAAGAGCTGGAAAAGGGGATACAGGTTCAGGAAACATCCTGGAGCAAGGATTTCTATGCAGAGGCTCCTCAGGTCGTGCTGCTCCATTTCCTGGCACTGTTGGTTTCTGTCTCAGCTCCCCGGGCAGCACTTGCAGGTATTTTGCTGTTCAGAGACAGCTTTGGCTGGTGCAGGGGAAACAAGAAGAGTGGGAGAGGAAAACTGCAGAGGTTTGAAAAGTTTCCCTTTTGGAATGACGGATTCTGCTACAACTGCACTGAAGTGAAAAAGAACTGATTTGGGCAGACCTCCACTGGGACAAAACCAGTTCATTCCAATCCCACCCACCTGGAAAGCTGCCACTCTCCGGGTGTGCCTGTGCCCCTTTGTCTCCCTGGACCTGGACCTGATGTGCTCTGCCGTGTCTCGGTGGCCGAGAGCCCCGGGCTCTGTCCTGTGTCACTGGAAGGTTTGGGGGGATTGTGCCCATTAACACAACTGAACAAACGGAACGGGAGCAGTTCCCAGCTTTCTGTGTAGCCTCTCCTGTCCTCCCATCTCCCCTAAACCCTTTCTGATTTCTCCTGCTGTCGCAGACCCGGGAGGAGCAGCACTCCTGGGTCGAGGGTCGAGGCAGCAGCACCCCTCACCCTGCGAGCCCCCAGACCCCCCCGTGTCCCTGCAGGTCTGCATTGCTGCGGCGAGAGCACCCTCTCCTGTCAGCTCTGCCTGTCTCCCTGCTCCCTCCCCTGGCAGCTGCCGGGGCTCCATCACTGAGCCGTGGGGACAGGGACACAGCAGCCCAGTGCCCAAACCCTGCCCTGGCACCAGGGTCACCCAGGGACCTCCTGGCAGCAGCACAGACGGCCGCTTAGGAGGGCCAGGGGAATATTTGAGTAAAAAACAATTTCTAGGAAAGGTCTGCTATAATTACTAATTACATCGGGTTATAATTATCTCTCTTTGCAATCCCATACCTGCCTCAGAATAGCTCCGGTTCCTCCTAACAATTAACAGAGAAAGTCTATTACGACACACCGGGTGATTACATCGCAATCACAGCCTCTGTGGCCAACGCTGCCTTATTAAAGAAGGGCTGATATTTACAGAAGAACATTGTGATCAAATTAGACTAAAATTAACTGGAGTAAATTAAGAACAAGAGGGTTTCTTTCATCTGCTTCCCTTTATTTTATCCCACAGAGTTGCCTCTGGGTTGGTTATAACGCTCTGTGTGTTGATTGTGGTATTTGGGCAAAAAAACACAGAAAGTGGCAGCAGTTCATTTCTCTGGTTTGCCTCAGAGTGAAATCTGCATTCGCATCTCCTCACTCATCCATCTCCTCCTGCCCCATGAAAGCTCAGGCTCGAAGCCTGCCAAAGCTCAAGGGGCTCAGTGCTCCCAAGCACAGGGTGGGATTGTTGGGTGTCTGTGCAAGGCCAGGACCTGGACTCGATGATCCTTGTGGATCCCTTCCAACTCAGGATATTCTATGAAACTACAGGGCCAGACCCAAAGCTGTGGTGTTTCAGCCCCTCCAGCTTCAATGAGCTCTGCCTGTGAGCCTCTGCCGTGCTGAGAGCATCCCAAAGTGCTCATCCCACACTTCCTGCTCAGGGCACGGCTGTGCTCAGAGCAATAGCAGGAATGGGGTGGATTTCCCCCAGTGATCCTAAACCCAACTCTCGCTCACATTTAACACGTGGCTTAATAGCTCCAAAACCAAGGCTGGTGCTCAGCATTACAAACAATCATCCAACGAGGAATTGGGAGATTTTTTTGTAATAGCAATGGGCCAAACAAAATAATCATCAGGTGGTTTGAGGGTTTTTCATTTCTTTTTCAGCATGAAGGGAATTACTGGTGAGCAGTGTGGTTTGGGGGGGGTGGTCAGCTCTGTCCCTAGGGCTCCAGAGAATGGATGATCAGACTTTTGGCAGTGGCACTGTGGGGTGGGTACATGGACTGTTGCTTTGCTTCTCCTGAGTAGGAGTCTGAATCATCCTAAAGAACAGTGCAGCAGAGGCTGGTGGAGGGAGTGAATAAATAGCACAGTCTCTGACCCAAGCCTTTGGATAAATCATCTTTCTAGTTCAAACCTATGAATCTGACACTCTTTGAAAACTGTGTCTTATTACAGTTTCACCAGCTTCTCCACCTTTACCTGATGGCTTCATCCCTAATCCCCATATCAAAGCCCCACTGGACATGGGGGCCTTTATTCCATCTTTGGCCAGTCCTGGTTTTTCCCTTAACCCAGGAGCTCCACCCCAGTTCTAGTGTAGCCCTCCATCTGCAGTTCCTGCAGGCTGAGCCTCCATCCAGGCAGCTCCACTTTGAACTGGAATTCCCAGTTGGCCTCTAGATGGGCAAACCCATCAGGGAGTGGTGGCACTTCTGCAGTGCTAAGGATGCTGTTAATACAGACAATGCCATCAGCAAGGGCCAGAGATGGTCACAGGGCATGCTTCCCATGGGCTTTGGGGAGGTACTTTGGGAAGATGCAGCAGCTGGAGTGAAAAGTTTATCAGTGAACAGGCCAAGATGCTCTTTTTCCTCCTTGATTTCAGTGGAAGACACTCACGTGAAGCCACTGATAAGGTTTTAAGCTTTGTCGTCTTCTTTCCTCCAGAGAGGAAGAAAGAAAAGAAATGACTGAGTTAAAATTAGGTGAATAGCCTTCATTTTTCAGGTTTTTTGTCATTGGAAAACTGAAAAATTCCATCTTGTCTATCCAGAATGAAGTGTTGGAGTTTATTGTTCGTTCTATGATGGCTTCTGGTGGGGTTCTGCCTGCTGCAGAACAGGGACAGATACCAAGAGGGAGGTGAGAAGGGCAGAACCCTCTGAGGGTGTTTGTGCTGCTCCCGTTCCTGCACCCCCCTCGTTTCCCCCGTGGGGCTGACAAAGGTTGTGTTAGAGGATTTTCCCGCTGCAGATTCCCCCTGGGGAATCAGAGAAGGAAAGTGAGTGTTCTTTATTCACATCACACCTGAATGTTCACGAGAGCTGTGAATTATCCAGCTATGCCACCCGGGCAGGGCTGGGACGTCTGCCTGGAGCCCCAGCCCATTCCTCCAGCAGCCTTGCTGCAGTGAAGGAGAAAATTAACAGCACTTCTTGCTTTGGGGACAATTCCTTCATCCAAATCACTTCTGAAATCTGGCGAGTGTTGGGGGTTTTATTTGCAGAGAGCACTCAGGGTTTGTTGGGAACAGGCAGCCACCTCAAGCCTTTTGGGTTTCTAAATCTATTTGACCCATTTGAGGATCCAACAAAGGAGAATCCAACTCCAGGAGGGCAGAGCTGGACCCCCTTGTCAGGTGCTCTCCCTGCCCTGCTCCTCATCCTGCCTTTGCATTACTGCAGCACAGCAAATGGTGAACGGAATTGGTACAAAACGTGGCCAGGGCAGGAGCAGCAGCATCCTTTTCTCTGGATGAGTCATTTCTTCTGAAGTATTCCTGCTCTCCTGACCTCTCAGTGTTGCTCATCCTGGTCAGGATCTCCAGACGATCTTTGCAGCTCATTGTCAGCTCTAATTGCTGTCTGCTTGGGCCCCATACCTGGACAAGAGCAGGGCAAGGACAGAGGAATTGGTGTGTTAATCCCTGGCTTTGCTGGGGCACCCGACGGCCACTTGGACACTCCTCTTGGACAAATGGAAACAGTCATCCCTTTCTCTTTGGGGATGTTGGAGAACAAAATCACCAGAGAAATGAGAAACCAATTTGTCACCTCAGGTGGCAAATCCCACTGTCAACCACAGTCCTAATGAGCTCGTGTGAGCCCCCCGAGAGGAGCTGGCAGGACTTGGCATGGCCAGGATGAGCCACAGTCTGGGAAATCATGGAATGATGCTGGTGGGTGGCACAGCACGAGGGAGGGACCTGCAGGGACAGCTCTGTGTGTGGAGCAAAGCCATAGGCTCTGAGGATGCTCCTGGGTTTGTGCCATGAGCTGACACGGTGCTGGTTCCAGCCCTGGGCTGCAGTGACCACAGCTGAGGTGGCCACTGGCACTTGCTGGTGTCTCTCCAGCAGGTAAAAGTGGCACCTGTGTCCTCAGCATGGTTCCAGTCCGTTGGTACTTGGCACTGGGACTCTGAGTCCCCTTTTGTGCTCTCAGGGGCCTCATCTGAACCTGCAGCATCTTCCTGCCCTGGCTCCTGCAGAGTCATGCTCCCCAAAAACCACTGCCAGCCCAGAATTTCCCGCACAGATAAGGCTTTCCCTCCCTTCCACGGCTGCAGACAGTGTGAATGTGCTGGCAGTGCCACAGGCAAGACTCTGGAGTGTGCTGTGGGTGCTGTCCCAGCACGGAATGTGGGAACAGTGACCATGGAGGCACCCCGTGTTGGTGGTTACAGTGACTAGAGATGGACAGCCCAACAAATGCTCCTCAGTGTGGGTTTTTCCCCACAAACAGTCCTCCAAACAAGCTCTGGCACAAGGGTGGCTGTTTGCAGACATGTATAACCCTTTTTATTCCAGCTGGGTTTGTTTGGGAAGCTGCTGTTGTGAGGCCCTGGTATGAGGCTTAGAAACAGCTGCGCTGCACAAGTGGCACTCCAGAATCAGATGTCAGGTCCCCAAAGCCTTGAAACTGCAGAAGAAGTGAGGGGATTTCTAGTGGAAATAGAACTGCTTTGCCTCTGTTATTGGTGGAGCATGCCAGGGTCATGTTCTGAAGCTTTGCAGTGCTGAGGACAAGCAACATGTTGGTTTTTCTGTGATGAAAAGCTTCACTCCTCCTCGCCTCCGATGGTTTTAGAATCTGGGCTGGAAGAAGAGTGAGAGATGATGTGACAAGCAGGGCACAGCTGCTGTGGATTTGGTGACGCTCAGTTTGCTGGCAGATGTTCACCCCCATCCCTTCTGCTCTGCAGCAGCCGAACAAAGCTCTCTCAAAACCACTCCAAGACCCCTGGGAGCTCACTTGGCAGTGCCATCGGCCCCATTTTTGGGAAGGGGGGGATTCCTTAGGCGGACAGCTGTGCCCTGCATTCCCTGATCCCTCTCTGAGGTGGAAAGCAGAGCCCAAGGTGGAGGGACCTTCTTGTTTGAGGTCATTTTTCCCAAAATGCAATGCCCAGCCTGGGACCAGCCCAGGGCTCCTGCCAGAGGCAATTCAAGAGTCTGTGCTGAGTCAATCCACCTTTCCCCCTCCTTTCCATCTGTCTTTCTAAGGTCCCCCTCCTCTGGTGTCAACACAAGCTTAATGAAAAAGCAGCAGATGTTGCTGTGATTTCAATTTACTCAAGATTTTAACCTAATGCAAATGGTAGTTTGCATCCAGCTGTGACGAGGCAGCCTGTGCTGAGGCCTGGCATCTCCTACCTGTCCCATGGCTGTGATGGCAGCCACTGGCTTCCAAAAATCTTCTCCAGGAGGGTATCTTGGGACCTGCCCTGACCCAGAATGTGCAACAGGACTCGCAGCAACTCCTGGTGAGGCAGAGGTGGGATTTATGGGAGAGCATCGAGCATTGCTGTGGCCTGGGTGAAATATCTGTGTGTGTTTTGGAGGTTTCTCGTGAAATGGAGGAATAATTGAGAAGGAGAGCAGTCAATAGCGAGTGATTCATCTGCCAGACTGAGCTGTGCTCTGCCCCTTAGGATTGCAGAAGCCAGCTATGATTTCCTGACCTTATCTCTTCTCCGAGTGGGTAAACAACAAACCAACTCCTCTGTCGCTGCCTGGAGTAGCTGGAAGACAGTCACGAGCAGATCTGGTTGGTCTGTTTGTTTGTCTGATGGGAAACAAACACCTTTTCCTCTGCCTTGTTTTTCACCACCCGAATTCCTGTGTGTGGGCAGAGCTCCCCCATCGCTGTGGTATCACCAGCTCTGTGACCACCATCCTCACCCAGAACGTGCAATGCCGTGATCACAACACGCCTTGGAGGCTCTCAGGGTATGGGAGCCTCACTCTCACCACTTGCCCCCCATTCCTGAAAAGCTCTGTGCCATTCACACAGGGCCAAAGGTCTTCAGCACAGGAGGAATGAGCCAAGGGAAGGCACAAATTCACCTTCCAGTCTTCACTGCCTTTCACTCCTCAAAAAAAGACAGGAACAGGAGACAACCGTGTGTTTGCAGAGCCAAAGCAGTCATTTGCCTCCTTGTGAGACACTTTTCAGATGGTTTTGGTGGTCTGCAGGCTGAAAAAGGAACGGCATCCCAGTCCATTCCCAGAGACTCCTGCCTCCCTCTTGCCAGAGTCCTGCAAGCCTTTAATGGACTGAGAGGCCACAAGGGGAAGGAAAATCTTCTGTCCCTGGAAAAAACATCCTGAAGCAAAGCAGGGGAGGAAGAAGTGTGGTCAGCATGGAGCCCATCAGAAATCTCAGCCTGATTAGGAGCAGTGATCCCCTGACACGGAGCAGCAATTTACAGGCACCATTAGCCCACGCCAGAGAGAGAGTGATGCCGAGAATGTCCTATTTTCCACACCTCCGGAATGCCACACGACTCGTGAAGGATAAAAATAATTAGCTGCAGCGTCTCAGGGATAACTGACAAGTACCCAGGGGCTGGGAGTTCCCCTGATGTGCCATCCTCATCTCCAGCACTTTGAAAGGGAAGGAGAGAACTTGGCCGGGAGCCAGCCTGGGGCGGTGGATGCTGTGGGATCTGTGGGAGCAGGATGGGCTGAGGGGAATTCAGAGAGTCACTCCAGCCTTCACACAGGCCCCAGCTGCCTCTGCAGGGGCTGCAGCCTGGGCTGTGCCCCTAAATCTGCTGCTGCCAGAGGAGGTGGGTCACACAGGGACGAGCCAGGCTTTGGGTGTCCCCTCCTGCTGCAGGCACAACTTGGACCCTGGTGTCTCTTCCCTCCTTCATCAGCCTCTGAGCAGCCTCTCTGCTTTTGAACCTCGTGGTATTCTCTAATTATTAGGGTTGTTAAATGGCACCATAAGGCTGTCATGAGTAACAGTGGGGGTTCAGGGACAGGGCTGGGAACTGGCTCCACGAGCTACAGGGATGAGTGGGGAGCTCAGGAAGGAGCTTTGCATCACTCCTCTGCCTTCCAAGCCCACATATCCTGACAGGACCTCATCCTTTCCAGCCAGTTTCCCACCAACCACTACACGGATCCCCCTTCTCCCAGCTTTTGCCTCTTCTTCCTCAGTCTATTGTATTTAACCCACCGCCTCCAGGCCTGATGTCCTGTCTCTCTGGTCAGGCACAGCTTGTCCCAAAAGGAGAGCTCATAACCTGATGGAGCCAGTGGTCCAGGGCTGGGTGATTTGTTTTCCATTAAAATTCACTGGGAGCTGTTTGTTGTGTGAGCCAAAGCTGGGAAAACATTCCAGCTGGGACAGGGCAGCAGAGGGGTTTATGTTCCTGAAAGCAGCAACAAATTTCACACAAGCCTTTCCAAAATGAAAGGCTAGGCAGGGAAAAACCCAAAACCTGTGTTTTGACACCTTCTAAACATCTCTTTTTGTGCTAACTCAGCACCTCTTGTTAAAAAAAAAAAAAAAAAAACAAAAAAAAAAAAAAAAAAAAAAACCTAAATTCCTAAATAGGATTTTCTTTCCATTCCCTTCCCATCCAGCACAGTTTCTGACCCTTCTCCCTTCAGCTGTGACACAGCAGGGCTCTGTCCTGCCCCTTTGGGCCAACTACCTTTGGACTTTCTCATCTCTCTTCCTGTTCCCTTCCTTTTGGCAGCCGGGACCCAATGGATTAAACCCTCAGGAGGCAGGAGGGGGATGGTGATGGATGCTTTGGGTAACGCCTTCTCTCTCTGCTGCCCAGCAGGGAAATCCATCTCCCCAGAACGGGGGCTCCTGGGTCGGTACAAGCTGAGCATTGTCAGAGGCCTCCCCATGGCGGTGGGAGCAGATCCACCTCTCCGTGTGTCGGATGGGATGGGATAGTCCCATCCCACAGGAGCAGTGTGCAGCAGGATGTCTGGCTGCCAGTGGCCCAGGAATGCATCCCAAACCCTGCAGCTCTGGGCTGGGCTGCCTCTGCCACCAGGAAAAAGAGCTGTGTCCAACAATGGCTTGGCAACAGCTCCAACTATCCGTGCTGTCCGTGCCTGCACTGGGAAGAGATCCAAAACAGCTCAGAGCCAGGGAGCTGGAACATCCCACAGACATCACCTTGGGGCTCCAGACCAGGGGTACAATGATGGTGTTTATTTATCTGTTACCATTTATGGGTATATAAACTTGGGGATCAATTTGTGAGTCAAACTGAGCAAGAGCTCCTCATGCCCTTGGATAGTGGGAATAATGGGAAGAGGTATGGTAGAACCCCTCAGAGTGAGCTTCCCCATGGAATGAAAAGCTGACACTCCATTACCAACAGCAGCATCACCTCCCAGCTCGTTCTGTGTCCCTGCAGGCTCCTTTGCTGTGACTGAGCAGGGACATTTCTGCTTCAACCTGGTAGAGCCAAACACATCTGGTGAGCAGGAACTGGGTGTGGTGGGAGCTGGGATTGGGGAGCAGGATCCTGCCACAGTGGGAGCTGGGATTGGTGAGCAGGAACGAGGAGCTGGGATGTCGTTACTGCTCTCCTAATTGCTTTGTGCATGTCTCAGTCTAAGGAGGGGAGCAGCCCTAGGGGAGCTGCTGCTTCTCAGCCAACAACATTTCAGAGGTGTTGGATGGAGAACAATAATAAGAACTGCCAGAAAAGAGAAAACAATAAAAAAGTCAAACAAAAAAGTCAGAAGGAAACACAACAATTTCTCTGCAGAAGCTCCTGGGAGCCATCACTCAGGTACCTGGTGCTCCCTCCCCTGCTCTTTTCTCGCCTCATTTCCCAGGTCAGGCCAAACCTGCTCGGATTTGCCATCACCTTTCAAGAGGAACGAGACCAAAACATTTCCCCCATTGACATGTTGCTGCCTTTTTTGCTATTGATTCCTTAATTAAAAAAGAATAAAATTCCACCAAAGCAGACATTTCTCCAAAACACTCTATCAGTCAAAATTTTAAAAAAAATAAAAAAATAAAAAAGAGGAAATAAAATCAATATCTTATTTTAAAAAAACCAAAACACATTTGGGAGCAGATTTTGGAGCAGCACCAGGTAGTATATCTAGTCCCTTCTCTAACGAGTTCTGTTTGCTCTGCCTTCCCATGCTCTCCAGTCCCTCTTCTCTCCACTGACGTCCTTTCCTCTGGACTTTTCCTACAAATTCCACCATTTCTGGTAGGGTTGTCCCCATTTCTAGAGGGTGAAGCCCAGGGAACCTGCCTATTTCTCTGCAGGGTCCTGTGCACAGGCACCGTGTCCCTAAGGATGGGTGACACTTCTGTATTTGTGCTCCTCTCAATGGAAAAACCTTTGGCAGATCACAGAGGCAGAGCAATCCCAAATTCCAGTATTCTCAGAATCCCAGTATTCTCAGGATCCCAGTATTCTCAGGATCCTTGTGTCATGGCTTTAAGCAGGATTCCTGCATTTCCTGCCCCATTTTCCTGCTACTCTGCAATTTGCAGGCTCTCTGGGAATGCTGTATTAATGGCTCCAGCTCCATAGGGATGCCTTCACAGAGGGACTTGACTGTCAACAGCCACCCCAGGGGATTCCCTCCGAGCAGAGGTTTAAAGATTTGGGTAATTTATCTTAAAATGGGGGTGTGCTAATGATGTGTGCAGGATGAATGATCCTGGGAAAGGCTGAGGGAGCGGAGGGGAGACAAGGGCACTGAAGTGTCTGGGAGGCTGAACCTTTCCCTTGTGGAGTTGTGCTGCTGCCTGATAAGGGATTCAGACCAGACCCAGACACGTGTCAATGCTGGGACATTGGGATTGATCGTGCTCCCTCCTGCACGGGCTGGGTTTGGTTTCCTTAGAAATGTGTTGCCCAGCCACACTGGAGATAAGGAATTGCAGCGCATTGATCAAACTCAGCTGATGGATGCTGGATTCATCCGTGGGGATTTGCTCAGCCCTCGCTGCAGAGCAGCTGAAGGTCTGCAGAGCCGTGACCTCTGCAGCTTAGGGACACATCCCTGGCATCCAGCAAGCTCCCATGGGATCCACCCCAACATCATCAGTGGCTGGGTCTGTTTGATCTTTAAATGCTCTGCACGGGGCTTAAAGCAGAGCTGAGGGTTGTTCCTTGTTTGCCGGAGCTGGATGTCCAGTTCCAGCTACACTTTTCCCCGAGGAGATGGTTAGCATGGCATCCCTGGGATTGCCGTGTCCTGAATGAGGGAGAGGGCTCAGCCCAGCCCAGCAGGGGAGGATTTGGGGTGTGAGAGGCCTGAGCTGGCTCGGCTGTGTTGACCAGGGAGGGGTTTTATCTGGCAGAGCTCCACACCAGATGCCGCAGGGGGTTGAGTCCAGCTGTTTGCAGGCCTGTGGTGCTGGGGAGAGGAGAGGGAAGCAAGGCACTGCCAGAACTGGGACATGGGATAGGGCTCTTTCTAAGGCCTTCATTTGTTGTTTCTGGTGGTGTCTTACACCTGGGAGGGGTCGGCTGGTACCCAGATCAAAGCTCCCAGCTCCCAGCCCAGCCCTTCCTGCCCCTTCCATCTCGGTGCCACCACAGGGCAAGAGCAAAGCACTGAATTTCCATGTCCCTTTGGGGGTCCCTGGTGGGAGCTGCCCTCGATTCCTCTGCAGCAGCACAGCCAGGGATCTGAGTGGGAAGGTCTCCTGGTGGAGGCTGGAAGGAGCATCACTCAACACGATGCACAGCCTGTTCCTGCCAAGGAAAGAGGGATGCAAGAACTTCCAGTTGGTGACCTGCAAATGGGAGTATTCACAGGATCCAACAACGGTTTGAGTTGGAAGGAACCTTAAAGTTCATCCCATTCCACCCCCTTCTGCCATAGGCAGGGACACCTCCCACTACCCAGGTTTCTCCAAGCCCCATCCAACCTGGCCTTGGGCACTTCCAGGGATCCACAGCTGCTCTGGGCACCCTGTGCCAGGGCCTCACTGCTATGGCCTGGAATGGGTGCTGGAAAGGGACAGGTCTGTCATGATTGTCCTTTGTTTCCAACAGCCACAGCACAGACATGAGCTGTAGGCAACACTCCACATCCTCCTCTGATCCCACATTAGCCCATCTCCATCAGTCAGCCGTGCCCTCAGCTCTTGGAAACCTCTCCATCCCTCCAAACTCAGTCTGTGCTGATGTCAGGTGCTCAGCACTTAGGAGCAATGATCCAGGCCCAAGGAAGAGTAGTTAGGTCAAGAAATCTTCTCATTATTCCTGCAGAGTGAGGTAGGAGCTTTCCCAGCCCTGGTGGGTCCATCCCAATGTGTCCATGGAGAGCAGCACAAGGAAACAGCCTAAAATCCTGGGGAATCTCCATCCTCCCTACTGACTCAAACTGAACAGGTGTGGAAAATCTTCATCCTTTCCTTCAGTCTGATCCTCCTGCTGTGCAAACAGGCAGGGACAGAGAAACCGCAGGGACAGAGAAACCACAGGGACAAATCCCTCCCTGTGAGGGTGCTGAGGCTCTGACACAGGGTGCCCAGGGAAGCTGTGGCTGCTCCATCTCTAGAAATGTGCAAATCCAAGTTTGACAGAGCTTGGAGCAACCTGGGATAGTGGAAGGTGTCCTTGCCCATGGCAGGGGGTGGAATTAGATGGTCTCTAAGGTCCCTTCCAACCCAAACCAGTTCTGAGACTCTACAAATGAAAATTAATCCTTCTTCCTCGAAATGGCAGTCAGACATACTTCAAATCCTAGGCACAAGGAAGTACCAGGGAGATTTTTCCCAGCCTGGCCTAACTCTTCTCACCCTTTCCTGTTCCCAGTTTCCTCAGTGACACATCCCAGAAGCCAGATCTGGGTTTTCTCCAGCCCTGGGCTGCAGCTGGGAAAAGCAGCAATAGCCATGACTTTGGGGCAGGGAATGGTTTAAGCGGGAGCACATGACAAAGCTGTGGCCTTTAAGGGAAAGAGACAAAAAAAAGAAAAAATCAGCCTTTTACCTTAAAAACAAATAAATAAAATCAGTCTTTCCAGGCCCAAAGGAAGGTAGAATCCCTCCACTGTTCAAAGTGCAGTCTGGTGCACACAGCACCCCTGTGAGGTCTCCATCCCGTGCTGGAGTGCCTGGCTCTGGTGAGGGCAGGTGCTTCTCTGTCATCTGAGTCTGGAATAGCTGGATCACACCAGGTACCTGCACATCCCAGTGGGGCCAGGCAGGGAAATGCCACGGGAGAGGGGAGGGCAAAACCTCTGGCACCGAGCGAGTGCCTCAGCACCGAGGCCACAACAGTGAAAATGAGCTCCTGGGCTGGAAACTCACATCTCATTCTGTCTCCTTGTCCCTGGGCACCAGACAGGAGCCCGGGATGAGGCTAGAGATGCAGCAAGGCTCCAAATACAAACGTCCCCTCACTCTCCTCAGCCTGCAGGGAGTTGGGAAGGGCTGTGCCATCCCTGGGATGTGCCCTGGATGTGGGCTGAGATGGGGAGCTCTGTGGGTGCTGCACAGGAGGAGGGGTGTATCCTGCCTTGCTCTCCTGCCCTTCCAGCTCCTTACACATGGCTTGGTGCATCAGGCTCCCTGCCAGGCCCATCCCAAGGGAAATGCAGGATTCAGCTCTGCTGAGGCTCCTGGGCCTGCAAGGTGCTGTTAGGATAGTAAATACCACGGCTAATTAGCAGAAGAGGTGTTGGCTAATGAGCTCAAGGCACGTGCAGCCTCAAAACAGATCCAGTTAATCAAGGCCCAAACCTTAATGACCAGGTCCCAGTCTCCCATGTCATCCTGCTGGGCTCTGCATCACTGAATTTCCATGGCACCTCCTGGGAGGAGGCAGGCAGGAGTTCTCTCCCCCATCCTGCAAGAGGGGGGATCTAAGAGCAGCTCTCACCAGAAGAAGGGGACCAGCTCAGGGTTTTGCTCCTCTTATCCTTTTTTCCCCTATATTTTAATGAACAGTAATAACCCCCCTCTTTTTTTTTAATCTTTCTTTTTTTTTTTTTAACAATTTGAAACTATCTGACATATGGGAAAAATAATGAATTCAGTTTTTTGCCTGCGTTCTCTGATCTGTCAGTCTGCACCCGGGAGCTGCACACAGGGGGAGGAGGAGGCCGGGGTGCTGGCCTACATTGGGGAGATAATGATGTTCCTGCTGATCCCCCTCCCAGGAGAAGGTTCAGGCATGTCCTGCAGCTGAGGAGAGCCAGGGTATGCCACAGCCTTTTCCTTCAGCTTTGCATTTCTCTTTGTGGGAGGGTGTTTGTAGCTGCAGTAAAGCGAGATGTGCTTGGAGCATCTCTGCAATCTCCTGGGCTCTTCCCTGATTGCCAGGGGCTCCGGGACTGGATCCACCAGGTCCCTGCTGCCTCCAAAGGAGATTGACCCAGGGCTGTGCTCTTTAGTTTCAGCATCTGCCCCAAAAGCATCTCTAACCAACCCAGTGTAGGATTAATGAGGATGCTGCAGCCTCTGTGGAGTCCCAGATTCATTTGGAGAGTTCCAGAAGCATTTTGGCTGGAAAAGACTCCCAGACCATCAAGTCCAACCTGTGACCAATCCCCCCTTGTCAGCCCAGAGCACTGAGTGCCACATCCAGTTGTTCTTGAAAACCTCCAGAGGTGGGGACTCCAACATCACCCTGGGCAACCCCTGCCAATGCCTGACCACCCTTTCCATGGGGAAATTCCTCCTGATGCCCAACCTGACCCTCCCCTTATGAAGTCTGAGGCTGATTCCTCTTGTCCTGTCTGTTCTCTGGGAGCAGAGCCAGACCTTCACTGGTTCTACTCTCCTATCAGGGATTGGTCCCCCTCGGCCTCTTTTTTCCAGACAAAGTCCTATGTGGGATGCCCAAACGTGGCTCAGCCCCTGCCACCTCTCCAAAGCAGATGGGCTGGCACAGGCCTTGGTGCAGGTCAGCCTGGCAGAGCAGGAAGCTTGGACAACAGCAGGGATAAAGGGATATTCCAGCTGGGAAAGGCTGGGATTCAGAACACCTGCTTTATCTGTGCCTCAGTTTCCCCTGAGCTCAGAGAAGCTGTGGCTGCCCCATCCCTGCAAATGTCCAAGGCCAGGTTGGACAGGGCTTGGAGCAGCCTGGGATAGTAGAAGGTGTCCCTGCCCATGGCAGGATGAGCTTTAAGGTCCCTTCCAACTCAAACTGCTCCACAATTCCATGATTTTATACTCGGCTGCCTGTGCTGGGAGGAGCCCCAACACAGGGATCCTGTGTGTGATATGGCTCTTGTCAGCAAATTTGATTACAACAGTGGTAACAAGGCTGGGTGGGCAGGTAATTTTTCCTCCATTCCTCTCCCATCCCTGCTGACACATCTGGGAAGCTTTACCCTGACTTTCCACCGTCCCGACAGGCAGAATTGGGACCATTAATCATGGTTTGTCCTGGATCACAGACCCACCTCTCTCAGTTGTGGGCAACCCTCTTCATTTTACGGGCAGCCGGAGCAGACACAGCAAAGCAAAACAGCTCCCTCCAAATCCCCCCACCCTGAGTGAGGGTTGGCAGCAGCTGCTGACAGGATCCATCCAAAAACAGTGCCTTGGTGGGGAGAATCGAACGAGGACCTGACAAATGCAATCTCTTCTTTGGCATTGTGTTGCCCTTTCAGCTGGGAGAGAAAATTTTAAGTTTTTTACTCTTTGCAGAGGGAACACTCCAAGTAAACAATCCCTACCTGGCCAGCTACCTGCCTGCACAGCATCTGGCTCTTTGTTCAAGTGTGCAAGGGGGCTGCCAAAACTTCTTTCCCCTCACACAGAAGGCGTTTCAGTGGAATACAAACGCTCACTTATCCCATGACAGATCTGCTTGTGTGCTCTCCAAAATGGATCCTGCCCAGAGCCAGCTCTCACAAAGGATTTCAGAACTTTGACATTTGGTTTCATTCCAATCCATTGTGAAAACTGCATATTTAAAACACACTCTAGCCAAGAATCTGGGACCAAACTCCTCCTCAGCATGAAAAAGCAGAGTATTCCAGTGATATTCCTCGAAATGACCTGGAGAGGGCTTAGATGGAGGAAAATCAGCTCCTCCAGGGCACAGAATGGGAAAACAGAGCTGAGATTTGCTGCAGTGAGATGAAACCATCTCTAGAAATCATTTCTGAATTTTAGGGATCCGCATTGGAGAAATCCATCCTGCTGACCCTAGAAATGTGGAACATGTGAGACTTCCAGCAGCTGGATGAGAAAAGAGACAAATCATTAGCAGAAAATAGAAAAAAAAAAAGACGAGGGGGGCGGGGGGGGGGGGAATTTTAGGAAATATTAGTGGTTTGTTTCTCATGAGCTCGTTAATGTGAGGAGGGGCCATGAAGGAGGCTCGGCTGCAGAGACAGGAGGGAAGCAGGGACACAGGTCGGGATGGAGAGGAGGCAGCACTCCTGGCAGCTGCCCCTCCTGCTCACACACACACTGAAGTGCCACAAGACAAATAGGACCCAGAGAGAGATGCACTATTTAAACTTTCATCACTATTTTTCTCCCTGGCTCGCCTTGTTTCTTTTGATTTATTTTTTAGCGTGTTTTCCCCAGGCTGTGCTGTTCGCCCGCATCTCTTTCCTCTCCTTCTTCTCCCGGCAGCAGCCGGCGCCGTTCCGGGGCACCAGGGGCTGCCCAGCATTTTTCAGGCTGTCCAGGCTCAGCTCCCATGGGCAGGCACGAGGAATGAGGCAGCAGAGCAGCATCAGGCTGGGGAAGATGCAGCCAGGACACAGCAGGGACAAGAGGGGATCTGTAGGCACAACATCCTCCTTTTTCCATCCATCCCTGACCAAGCAAGGACTAGGGGACAGCTCTAGGACAAGGATCTAATCCCACTGCCACCCGTCCCCTGGCTTGGCCTGGGATTGATGCAGGAAAGGTGCCAGTCATGCAGACATCCCACAGAGCACCAGCCTGCCATGCCGTGCCAATCCCAGCAGGGCAGAGGCTGGCAGCACACAGAGGGGCTGGATGCTTGGAAACAATGCCAGAGCTCATCCCACAGCCAGTGTGGCCTCTGGAAATTGACCGTGGAGAGCACGGGCTGGGCTGTGTTCAGCCTGTCTCGTGTAGGGAAGGTGCAGACAAGCTCCAGGGGTTGTTTTGCAGAATCACAGAATCATGAAATGGTTTTGGTTGGAAGGGACCTTGAAGTTCATCCCGTTCCAGCCCCTGTCATGGGCAGGGACACCTTCCCCTAGACCAGGCTGATCCAAGCCCCATCCAGCCTGGCCTTGGGCACTGCCAGGGATCCAGGGGCAGCCACAGCTTCTCTGAGCACCCTGTGCCAGGGCTCCACACCCTCACAGGGAATAATTTCCTCCCAATGTCCCATCTACCCCTGTCCTCTGGCAGTGGGAAGCCATTCCCTGTGTCCTGTCCCTCCATCCCTTGTCCCCAGTCCCTCTCCTGGAGCCCCTTTAGGCCCTGGCAGGGCTCTGAGCTCTCCCTGGAGCTTCTCCTCTCCAGGTGAGCACCCCCAGCTCTCTCAGCCTGGCTCCAGGGCAGAGGGGCTCACTCCAGCAGCTCCAGGTCCTTCCTGTGCTGAGAATTCCAGAGCTGGACTCAGCTCTGTGGATGGGGTCTCACAAGGGCAGAGCAGAAGGGCAGAATCCCCTCCCTCACCCTGCTGCCCACACTGCTGGGAACGAGCCCAGGATGTCAAGGATAAGGAGAGTGGAGCCTCCTCCTGCTGAGCTGCAGACAGGAATGGTCTCCAGGTTCCAGATGTAGGATGCAAAGGAAGATCTGATCAGTCCTACTGGGAGAGGGAATATTACCCCCTGCAGTCAGGAAGGGCTCCGAGCCCTGTGCTGAGCCCGTTTAAACTCAGACCACTGGCTCTGTGTGGTTCGTTTTTCCTGACCTGCCAAAACAAAAGGATTGAAATCCTAATCGCATCAGGGAGGAGCGAGGTAGAACAGATGCACATCAAGACAGTGGAGGGCAGGATGCAGTTGGCATCCAGGGCCAGGTTTCCTCCACATTTTTGGTCACCAAGCCCCACAGTCCTGCCCCAAGTCCCCACTTGGGGCTGCCCTGAGGAGCCCAGCCCATGACAATGCTCAGACAGCAAAATCCCTGCCTTTCAAGTGTTGGACAAAACCTAAGAGTCTGTTTATATCCTTCCTAGCTCGGAAGAACTGCTGGAAATCTGAATCCTAAATGTGTAAAGGCCTGATAAATGGAAAACTAAACACTCCTGGAGCTGTAAGCTGCTCTGCAGTGGTTTAGGCCCTCACAATTCGCAGCCTTCAGGGTTGATAATACAGCAAGACCCTGAGCAGTCTGCTGGAAAACTCTGCCAGAAACACAATCCCTGTAAGGGGATTCTCTTATCCAGTGTAGCAAGCTTCATCCTAAAAGCAGTTTTGTGTCTAACCCTTTTCCTCCCCTTGGAAAGCTTTCCTAGACACTTGATGAAACAGAGAACCTTCTTTCTCCCCCAGCATCCAAATTTTCCTTTTCCCTTTGTCTTCCTCCAACCTTCTCCTGGTTCTTTCACTGTAACTCATCCCAGTGAAGCCTCTCAGCCTTCATTTTGCCAATTAAACAAGCCAACCTCTGCTGATTTCGCCTGGCAGGGGGGCTGCTCTTTTCCTTTGATCAGCTCCAGGGAGTTCAGCATCCATGACTGTGGCCAAAACCCCCCAGAATCTCAAAGGCATCGTGCAGAGCAACACCACTAAGGCTCCAAAACGCCCCCAAGGCTGGTGGGGAAAGCAGACACTGTCTGGGAAGAGCAGGCAGCTCCCTGCAGTTCTCAAGCAGAGAAGAAGATGTTCTGATCCCAAATGATGCACAGAAATGATACCACAGGCAATTAACTCTTCATTCAGCTGAACATCATCAGCAAGAGCTTACTGCCAAAGTCACATCCCCAAAGTCTTGATACATTGACCACCTTTTGGACCAGGACAGGATAATAGATACTGAGAATATGTGGGGTTGGAAGGCCACCTAGTCCAGCCCACTGCCACAGGCACAGACACCTTCCGCTCCATCAGAGGATCACGATCTTCCAGGCAGGGACTTCCAGAGGCTGCAGGTTGAATCCTGCTGCTTTCACAGGTGTCTTACCAGCCAGCAAACCTGGACTCTGAATGCCCCACGTGGAGCAGAGCTGGGATTTGTAAGGCAAGCTCTGTTTGCAGGGTTTGTATTCCAACACCTCCCCAAGGGCAAGCGGCTTGTGCGGGTCAGGGCAGCGCCGGATCTGCTCAGGCCCAGCAGCTCTTCTGTGATGCCTCATAAGCCTGACTTGTCTACAAGAGCTGAACATGGTGCCCTGACAAACTGCAGCGCCGTGTCTGAATGCACAAACACTTCTCCACAGCAGAGCAAAGCTCCCACATCCACCCTGCCTCACGTTCAGCTGAATCCCTCTGGGCTGGCTCCCCAGGGCTTCCCTCACTGCAGAGACAAAATACAGGAGCAAAGGTACCCGTGTTCAGCTTGGCTTTTTCATCTCCACAGGGCCTCGTGTTCTCACTGCCAGGCAGCTGTCCCCACGGGGGATGCTCTTGATTCATCACTGAATCACAGAATAGGTTTGGAAGGGACCCTAAAGCCCATCCAGTGCCACCCCTGCCATGGGCAGGACTCCTTCCCCTATCCCAGGCTGATCCAAATCCTGTCCAACCCGGCCTGGGACACTGCCAGGGATCCAGGGGCAGCCACAGCTTCCCTGGGCACCCTGTGCCAGGGCCTCAGCACCCTCACAGGGAACAATTCCTTCCCACTATCCCATCCAGCCCTGCCCTCTGGCAGTGGGAAACCATTCCCTGTGTCCTGTCCTCCCATTCTCCCTTGTCCTGTCCCCCTCCTCCCCAGTCCCTCTCCAGCTCTCCTGGAGCCCCTTTAGGCCCTGGAAACAGCTCTCAGTTCTCCCCAGAGCCTTCCCCTCTCCAGGCTGAACACATCCAAATGATTTACACTTGTTCTCTCAGCTTTGGGGCCAGGATGCACCTTCCAGTGGTTTATGGCCCATTGTGATCACCAGGAGCATCCTCTGGTCACTGTTATTTGTTTAACTCCCACATGAGCTGAGCCCAGAGCCCTGAGACCCCCGGGGGAAGAAGAGCCATAAAGATGAGCAATGCCTCAGCAAGGCCTCATCCAAGGGGACTCGTGCTGGGTGTAACACCAGCTCAGCATTCCTTGCAGATATTTGGCTCAGGGGCTGCTCAGGGGCTGCCTCTCCAGCCCAGCAGCCGGGTGGCCCTTGGCACCAGCAGGTGCTGGGCTTGAATCACTTAACACTGAAGAAGAGCTTGGCCCCAAGAAGAGGAGGTTGGTTACAAAAACCCGGCAGCAGCCAGGTACCAGCCACAACAGCACAGGAAAACAGCCTTAATTAGGGAAAATGTGCTGGTGGCTGCAGGGCTTTGTGCCTCCTCCTCTTCCAGGACCTGGCTGCTGGAGGATCCCGTTGTCTCAGTAAATATTGCTAATGACTGAGCCTCTGTTTGCTTACCACATCCTCGTTCAGCTGCCAGGAGCTTTTAAAGACATCCACATCGTTCCTGACTCAAAGGCAGCATTAGCCTGGGGTCTCAGCCCAGCGCTGAACAATTCTATGGGGGTCACTAATTAATGGCAGTGTGCAGGGTGATTAACAACTAAATTTAAAAGCCGAAGAATGCACCAAGAGCACCATCATTTAATTGTGCTTCTTTATGATGATGTGCTGTGAGTGCACTTCTCCAAAGGGCAGGGAGCAGAGACCCCAAGCTGCCCCCTCACAGCCAGACAGCCCAGAGCTATGGAGAATGGATTTAAGCCTGTCCAAGACTGGCTTAAAAATATTCAGCAATTCCTGTATTTTGACAGAAAATGAGGGGTTTGGCAGGGAGAAGCTTGTCAGCATTTCTTTGGAACGTTTTGTCTGCGGTGAAGAGAGGGACAAGCGTCCAGCTGAGGTCTTGAGGGCAATGTGGGGAGCAGGAGACCTGCTGATTCACCTCTACCTCAGAAGGTCTCACTATCATGTCCATTTGGGGAACATTTATGGGGACTTCCACCCCATAAAAAGCTGCATGTCATAGACTGATGGAGTCATTCAGGTTGGAAAAGCCCATCACGTCCAGCCACCCCCCAGCACTGCCACCAAGTTCACCACCAACCACGTCCCCAAGTGCCACATCCAGGGACGGGGATTCCACCACTGCCTTGGGCAGCCTGTTCCCACCTGACCACCCTTTCAGTGAAGGATTTTTCCCTAATATCCCAACTACACCTCTCCTGGTGCACCTTGAGGCTCTTTCCATCCAGCTTTCTGTTCCTGTGGGCTTGAGCTCCCCTGGATCCCTTCTCCATCATTTTAATCTTCCTGGGCGTGTGTGGGTTAACTCCATTTGCTCTGCTGTCAGGAATAACCACCCTGCAACCCCAAACAACTCTTCCTATTTATATCCCTGGTTTAATCACGAAGGCTAGTGCTTCCACAGCTACGTGATTAAAAATTAGGAGACCAGATTCTGTAGTGGTGCCTCATAATAACAACCAATCCTGGGAGCACGGTGGATGAATAATGGATCATGGCTCCATGCTACTGCTTTTTGCTTTCCCTCCTTTCTTCTTCTTCTCCTTTTCATCTTTTCATTCTTCTCCTCCTCCTCTTTCTCCTCTCCCAGGCTGGAGTTGGAGTGGGGAAGGAATAAATGCATCCTTCATATTGCAGAAATTAGAGAGACATCGCTGATTCCTCTTCATCAGACCCTCCACCCCAAGCAAATTCCCTGTTAGGGAGCCTGGAGGTGTCAATAATTCACAGCTACCTGGAGGACTGGGCAGTGAAAACCATTTACGTGGGAAGAAGGTAGCCAGAACCCATCCTCTCCTCATTGCCACAAGCGGCTCCTCAAGGCTGGCTGCTGATCCCATAGGCACACACAGGAGCAAAAGTGTAAAAACCAAGGATTTCTGGCACAGGCCAGACAAGTAATTCCACGTTTGTTTCAGTTATGTTGTTCCCTGTCCCATAATATCCCCTAGACACGCTAGATTGCTTTGTAGGGGAGATTTTGCTGCAGGAATACCAGGGAAAAAAGGCAGGAATGTCAAACATCCCACCATAAAAGTTCCTTTATGAAATTCCAAGATGGTCTTCAGAGAAAGATTTGTGGGTTGGTTTATTCTCCATTCGACAAGATGAATTTTCAATATTTTTTACAAGCAGAGGGTCAAATTCAATTAATGGATTCAGTGAGGAGAAAAAAAATATTGAAAAATGCCAGATTTGGTTTTAAAGAGCATTAACTCATCCAATGAAATAAAATAAATAAAATTTTTAAATTAAAATTCATGCTTCCTTTTATAGTTAAATAACATCAGAACGGAGCAGAATTGTTCCCACTTCCACATCTCAGTGACAGGCATTCCAACTAACCCAAACCACAGATTTTTCACTTTCTTTTTCCACTCTTTTAGCCTGGAAGGAAAAAAAAAAAAAAAGAAATAGTACATTTTGGATCCGTGTAGAAAAGCTTTTCTCCCCAGTCCTTGGGTTCCACCCAGTGAGCTGAACAATCCCATTACTCCCAGTGCTCAGCGGGGTGTGCCCACAGCACATCTGCCTCGCCTGCAAATCCCAGCCTGGGGCCGGCTGCCACCTCTGGATTGTCAGGGATAACCCTGCCCAATTCCCAGCCCAGCGCTGGAGGAGCCAGGGAGGAGTTTTTAAATCCTCCTCAGCCAGCCACAAAGTGGGGACAGTTCAGGAGTGGAGATGAGCTCGGGGAGTTTGGAGGGGACTTGGGCAAACTTTGGCTCTGGAGGGGGAACAGCCCTGACTTGGAACAAAACCAGCTCCACTTTGGCAGAAAACTGTTGGATTTCACCCAACATCTCCTCTGAAGGATGATGAGGGTCAGAGGGCTCTGCCACACACCTCTGAGCAGGGTGTGAAGGAGCAATTTCCCATTTCTTGAGAATGCCTTTCATGTGTCCCAGATGTGCCCCAGGAGCCCCCAGACAGCCATGGATGGTGGGCAGCACATCTGTCTACAGCAGGAACAGTGTTTGGCTTCCCAAGGGTCATGGTTGGGAAGAGCTCAAGGCCTTTGGGTAGTGGTTTGGGCTGGGAGGGTTCTCAGTGAGGGCGTTGCCAGCAGCTTTCAGCAACAAGGAGGTTCCTCACTGTTTCCCTGGAATAATGTGATGCATCCATGGGATTGAGGATGCTGTTTAAGAGCCAGGGAGAGCGAGGGCCAAACTTGAGTCTGTCACAGAGCAGAAATAAAAGTGTATTTGTCTTACTCGGGAACATTTTATCTCTTGATGAAATACTCACCAATGGCCAGTAAGGCCAAAGTTTTCATGGTTCCCCTCTGGAACAGGCTGGAGCCCCCATCCCTGGGGGGATTTAAAAGCCATGTGGATGTGGCACTTGGGGACATGGCTTAGTGGTGGGCTTGGCAGTGATGGGGGAATGGTTGGACTTGACCTTAAAGGTCTTTTCCAACCTAGAAAATGCTCTGATTCCATGAGGAGCTCGACAAAGCTCCATCTCCAGCACAGATCCCGGATGGAGCAGACCCATTGGGGTAACAGCGATAAAAGCTCCTCCCTGGAGGATTAAAGAACAGCCCTTCCCTCCAGCTGGATTTCCCACCTCTTACCACTCTGGGGTGCCAGGTTCAAGAGCTGGTCCCAAAGAGGAAGACCATGCTCAGGTGCCCCTCCTCTGCTTCCCTGTTTCCTCCTGTCTCTGGGTTCATTTCCAGTCAGGGCAATCAGGGCTGTGTGACACCAGCAGGGCCATGGCCTGGAGCTGCCACCTCTCACAGGCTCTCAGGTGCTTTCAAAGGAAGACCAAGGTGTTAAATGTCCCCGTGCCCCCTGGGTAGATCTGCATTCCCAAAGGGAGGTGCTGAGAAGCCTCCCTGTGGCAGGAAGTGACCACAGCCTCCTCGTGGGAGTGACAGGGACACCAAAGAGAGCAGGGTGTGCCCAGGGCTTCCCCCATTCCTCAGTGGTCCCTCTGGGACAGAGGGCTGCCAAGGGAGCCCTCCTCAAAGGCAGACACCTGAAGTCACACTCCTGATGCCCAGAGGTTGTTCTGCCCTATAGGTCCAAACCCAACTGCCCCTGCCCTTCTACCCCAAAACTCCCTCAGCTCCCTCCCACTTTGCAGTCAGAGGAGCAGGGTCACACCCAGTCCTCTCCAATCCCTGTATCCTGTGTCCAGCAGCAGTAAGAGGTCCCCAGGGAGGAAGAGAGGAGCAGGCACAGGAAGCAGGGATATTTATTTTAGGCAGGGATATTGCTTTCAAGTACTCCCCATCCTCATAGAGTCTGCAGCTCAGGGACATCCAGGGCTTTGACATCCAGCCTTGGGTGGATTTATCTGCCACAGACCTGATCCCTCATATTCCTGCAAAGCGTGCAGCCACCTGGCCCAAGTCCCTTCAGAAACTTCTCCAGTTGCTGCTGCTGGAGTTCAAATCTGGGGCACAGCTTTCCTGAGAGCAGCAGAAGGCAGGTGGCTCTAACTTGGGGACAGGGGGTAGCACTGCCATGGCCATCCCAAACCACCTGCAGAGTCTGAGAGCTCACAGGCCAGTCCTGGCAGCCCAGCCCTCACAGGTGACTCCAGGAAGGTGGATTTCATGCTGCAGATGACATTGTCTGCCCTGTGCTCTTTCCACACAGTTCCTCCAGATGACCCTGTCATTATGGGGGGGCCCATCATCAGCCTGAGAGCAGGAGATCCCCTGAACCTGACCTGCCACGCAGACAACGCCAAGCCAGCAGCCTCCATCATCTGGATGCGGAGGGGAGAGGTCATCAATGGAGCCACCTATTCCAAGGTGAGGCAGGATGGGGCTGGGACAAGGCCTGTGCTCTTCCCTGGCTCATGAGAGGGATACCAGGCCTGACACTTCACACAACCCCAAAACATTTGGGGCAGCACCCTCAGCTCTGCAGAGCTGAGACTCTCACCCTGCATCCCCCCACAAAACCCTCCCAGTGGGGAGGCTGGGAGGAGAAGTCAGGAGGATGCAAGTGAGAAGCCACAAACTGTCACCAAAAGGGTGCTCTGATCTGAATTTGGCTTTTTGTACCTTCTCACAGCTTGCAATCACCTGGTGTGGCCACTTCTCCCCCGTTAATCCCACCCGGGTGTGGTGTTAATGTTGTGTACAGTAGCACTGACCCAGCCCTGGTTCTGGCTCTGCAACAGGACCTCTGCATCAAAGGGGTGATTGCAGTGACATGTGCTCCCTCCTCCAACGGCAGTTTTCCATCAAAAATTGTCAGGATTCTTGGCATTTTTTAATTTAGACAGAAAGTCTTTATTGGGTCATGAAGGAAATCATCAAAGAGCAATCAGCAGCACACTGGGAATGAGACCCCCACATGTTCTCCTGTTTATGGGCTTCTGATGGCTGGTGAGCGTGAAAGATCCGGCAACACTTGACAGTTTTAATGAAAAATTTTTAACAGCAAAATTCGAGACCTTAAATGGGTCAGTTTGCAGCCAAAACTTCAAAGTGGGCAGTCAGAGCCATTCCTCGAGCTCCCGAAGATCTTTCACAAACATTTCATCCTCTGCTGTCACTGTGAAGCCTCCTTCCAGCCTCGTTCCAGCAACATCCTGATTTGCTGGGGGAGAGCAGAGGAGGCAGAACACCCTCCCTGCTTCCTCCTCCTCCTCCTCCTCCTCCTTGCCAAAGCTGAGCTGCTTCCCTGCAGCAGGGGCTGAGCAGAGGGGAACCTGCCCCATCTCCCTGCGTGCGATGCGAGAGGCAGCACTAATTAGAGCCAGAGAGAACTGACCTATCTCTCTCTCTCTCTCTCTCTCTCTCTCTCTCTCTCTCTCTCCCAAATCGAGTGAATTAATTAAAATCCAGGCCGTTGACACGCAGTTGTTCATAGCTTATCCCCCTCAACCCCAGCCTTCCTGTCCAGGGCTGTCAGGTCTGCCCCTGAGGAGACAAATTTTGAGCCCCCTCCCTGCCAGACCCACAAGCCATGGGGACCAGAGAAGGAGGAATGCCCATCTTTAAAATATTTCCAACGAAACACCCTTCCAAAGCAGAATTTTGCAGGCTGCAGATCCATCTCACACAGCACAGAGATCTCCATGTCACTCTAAGCAGTTGGCAGGGATGGGCTGGGAGGGGACCCTGTTCTGCTTGGGGGAAGCATCCTTCCTCCTTCTTCCTCTCTTTCTGAGGCTGAACTTCATTTTCTCCTGACTTCCTGAAGGTTTCCATGAGGCACTTCCACATTAAAAAAGAAAATCAGCCTTTAGAAAAACCAGCAGACAATTTTAGACATATTTTGAGTAGGAAGTTTGGATTTTGGGGATCTTTCGGGTTTAGAAATGTTTCCCTTTTGAAGTTGCTTGTAAAATAGTTCCTCAATTTGCCTCTTTCTGCTTTTTCAAGAAAACTGAAACTCAACCCAGCTTTCCTTTGATCCAGATATTCCAGCCAAGCAAAAAGAAGCCCTGTCTGGGTTAGTGACTGCCTGAAACCATTCACATTGAGTGATAATTTCTTTGTTGCTCTGAATTTCCAGTCCGCCAACTGGTCCATAAGCAGCCCCCTGCAATCCCAGCCAGGCAGCACAGAACAGCCATGGCTGACTGAAATCCCCCTGATCCGTTTGGAAGGGGACAGGGAACGTTACAAGATCCTGCAGGACTTGGAGGTTAACCTCAAATAGGGGAAATTCTGCACAGACTTAGGGTTCAGCTCGACCTCAGCCCCAAAAGTGGGGCTATTCCCCAAGGGAAGAGCACACGGGGTGACAATAAAGCAAGGACAGGGCAGCATCCTGCATTTGTGTGCAACACAAATGGAAACAGAGGTGGAAACAGAGCTGGGGAAGGGGCTGGGGGACCAGGAGTGTCTGAGGGAGCTGTGGGGGCTCAGCCTGGAGAAAAAGAGGCTCAGGGGAGCCTCCCTGCTCTCCACAACTCCCTGACAGGAGGGGGAGCCAGGGCAGGAGTCGGGGCTCAGCTCCCAGGGACCAGGGACAGGATGAGAGTGAATGGCCTCAAATTGTGCCAGGGGATGTTTAGATTGGATATCGAGAAAAATTCTTTACTGGAAAAGTATTCAGACACTGAAACAGGCTCTCAGCATGGTGGTGGATTCCCCATCCCTGGAAGTGTTCCAAAAACCTGTGGATCTGGTGGAGAGGGACGTGGCTCAGCAAGTCAGTGCTGTCAGTGCTGGGTAAATGGATGGACTCGATCTCAGGGGGCTTTTCTAACCTTAATGGCTCTGAGATTCTGGGCTGATTGTGGTGACAATTTCTCAGCATCTTTCTTTGCCTCATGTACTAAAGAGGCACAAACCTGTGTGCATGAAGGCTGTGCCACGGTGAGCCCAGGGAAAGCCTTAGACTTGGAATCAAGGAGTCATTTAGGTCGGAAAAAACCCTCCAAAATCAAGTCCAACCACTCCCCCAGCACTGCTGAGGCCACCACTAAACCATGTCCCCAAGTGCCACATGCACACATCTTGCTGACATCTGTTTATCTCCCAACAAAGCCGTGTCTTACACTGTCAGGAACAAACTTGAAGACTACTGACTTAGAAGGAAAGGCTGCCTGGCAGGGTCCAAAATCCACTGTTGATAAACCAGAGAGAGGTCAGAGGTTGAAGAATGATTAAAAGACTGAAAAGCGCACAACATGTTGAGAGCTCCCAGGGCTCAGATTATCAAAGTCAGGGTTATGGGGTGATGTGACCTCCTGTGAGAACTTGCAGGAGGATTAGGGGATGGTAAGGAAGTGCTCCCAGGCTCCTTAGTGTAAGGAAGTGCTCCCAAAAGAAGCACAGCAGGGCACCACAGCTGCAGTCAGATAAATCCAGGGGAGAAGCACAGTGCCAAGGCTGAGCAGGCAGAGCTGGTTACCACCAGGGTTTGGATTTCTGGCCCCCATCAGTGAACACCTGAGAGGAGATGCTTTACCATAGGCTGGGCCAGACAAGGACCTGTGGCCAGGGTCTGTCCATGCTGCTGGCAGCTGCCATCACCACTTATGGGAAATGCCCAGGAAGCTTTGTGCACTCCCCTGGCAGAAGATGACAGCAGGATCATGAAGCCATTTGCCTCCAGCTCCCTCTTTCCTGGGGTGATGGGTGATATGTCTCACTGGAGTTCTCCTCCCTGGCCTAGGCACAGCAGGGCTGCAGGGAAGCAGATGGGAGTTAAGAGCCCAATTCCCAGAGAAGTGCAGTGAAATTTGTCTTTGTTATTCCCCTAAGGCTTTTGGCAGATTCCAGCCAGAGGAATTGTTATTGCAGGAAGCTGCTTGGCTGAGAAGCTCTCATTGAGCCTGGGGATGGGGAAAGGACCCCTCTCCAGCAGGAAAGTTCTTCCCTGACGCCTGTTTCCCCCTCACAGACACTCCTCCGTGACGGCAAGAGGGAGAGCATCATGAGCACCCTGTTCATCGCCCCCTCTGACATTGAGAACGGGGAGAGCATCGTGTGCCGTGCCACCAACAAAGCCATTCCCAGCGGGAAGGAGACTTCTGTCACCATTGACATCCAGCGTGAGTACCCAGCCAGCTGAGCCTCCTGTGCCTGCTGGGAGAGCCCAGGCCCCTCTGCCCTCTCCATGGCTGCCCCAGGGCTGTCTGCAGCGCTCTGACTCTGGTCAGGAGCAGCACGCTGGGGCTGGGGGTTTCTCTTTACTGGGATGTGCTGGTGTAGCGACACAGTGAAGTCACAGCCAGATTTCATGAGCCCTGAGCTCTCTGGGGCACCAAGGGACTGCAGGGATAACCTGCTTCCCACGTGTCCACGGATTTCAGCAAAAGCAGCACCAGCTGCTGTGCTCTGGGTGGCCCAGCGGGGATCTCTGGAGCAGGGATGGACCCCAAAGGGGTTTGGGTGAGCAAGCAACATCTCTGGGGCATGGCCAGTAGCAGAGATAAGCCCCATTAGGATTTCTGGTGCAGTTTCCAGACTTACAGGCAGTTCAGTGATGTTTTTTGTGAGACACCTGATTGGGACAGTGTGGGACATGACACAAAGCCAGCACCAGGCACCACCTCAGGGGACAGGACTGTGTTCAGAGCTGTGTTCAGAGCTGTACCATTCACCCTTTTCTGTAAATCCACAGCACAAAATCTGCCATCCTTCAAAATTCACGTTTCCCAGGCCTCTTCCCCTCCTCCTCTGCAGCAGCCATTGCTCTTGGGCTCCTCCTGACCCCCTCCAGCCATGCTCCATTCACACACCCATTTCCTGCAGCTGTTATTTACCCACGACTTGCAAAAGCAGGATGTTCAGTATTAGCATGCCAGCTGCTTTTCAGAGACCAATTAAAACTGGCAAACTCAACTGAACAAACTCAAGCACAGCAGAAAATTCACCATTTAAGACTTCCAGCTTTTGCTGCCGGAAGATTACCAGGCTCTTGGGTCGCTGGCTGCATGTCCTGACAGAACTGGGCAGATAAAATGAGATAATAGCTCGGGTTATTTCACAGCCAGCAAACAGCTACAATAGCTGGAGACACACTCACACAAACAACGTGGAGCAGAGACATCATTACACCGGGCAGTACAGTGTGGGCTGGAGACGTGAGCTGAATCCCCAAGCCGCATGGAATCTGCTTGGGAAAGAGAAAAACCCGATAAAGAACACCAGTTTTCGCTCTGAGCTATTAAATACTCCATGCTGTGAATATAATAACAATAATATTCTACCCAGCTACTAAAAGTATGTTGTTCTTAATGGGGGCTAATGAGGATATCAATTTCCCGAAGCTGGATGGGTGATGGGATAGAAAAAATACTAAGATGGATTAACCAAGCTGAGGTGGGGTGGATTTTGACCTGGATGCAAAAGCCTGTTCTATCTGCATCTAGCAACAGACTCATGGAATTGGTAAGGTTGGAAGAGACCTCTAAGATCATCAAGTCCAACTATTAACCCAGTTCATTCGGTTTCACTCCCAGCCTTGATAATCAGCTGCATGCACTTTGCAAAGAGCTAAAGGTGCTTTTCCTAAGCAAAAAAAAAACTGGGCCGCTCATTTATCCATCGGGAAAGTCCTGCTCATGGCCTTCTTCCAATATCTAGCAGAGAAGCAGCACCTTGAGGAGAGAAACAAATGGTTTCTGCAAGAATAAGGAAAAGGCAGCACTTGGTGGCTGGGGAGCTCTTCCCAGCCCAGCATGAGCTGCAGCATCCCCCTGGATCCTGCACTCTCCACCTCCAGCAGTGGAGGCTGAATTCACACCATTGCAAACCTCACCCAGCTGCACGGTTTGAGAGATGGCCTTGCAAAACAATCCCAGGGAACCAAAAATGATCCTTCCCAGGAAGCAGCAGCCTGGTAAATCACTCCTACTGCTTTCTTTCATTTTTCTTCTGCAACTCAAAAGAGCATCAGCCAATGTTCCCAGGCAGCAGAGAAACACCAGGATGGAGGTTATCCCTAGGAAGGGTGTGTGCATGGTGGGAGAGATTATTCTCTTTCAGCTGATGAAATATTGAAGTTGGGGTCCCATCAATCTCATGCCTGACCATCAGAACAGCAATGAAAGAGCTGAGTCATAAAACCCTCCTCTTCCAAATATATAAAAAAGGGGGGTTGGCAGAAAGAGAAAGGAAAAAGCCCCAGTGCAGGGTCTGTAATGGAAACACTAAGCGGCTCCAGCTGGAACATCTGTTCAATGTGATTTCCGTTCCACCAGCCACATCAAAGTCAGCCTCCTGTGAGTTATGCGTCGAACATCACAAGTGGGATTAAAATCATGTTTAATAGTTTGATATGCCATAAACTATTTATACTGCAGGAGCCCAGTGGCTCCATGGAAATGCACACCCGGCGTGCCGGGATGGGGAGGAGCAGGGTTATTGCTTATCCAAAGCCATTGCTCCAAGCCTCTGCACACACATGTGCAGTTGCTCATTTTTACACCTTTTTTTGTCATAGCAAGAAGGGATTTGGCTGCATCTCTATGTTGGTTTTTTTTTTTTTGGGAAGGTAGGAGAAGGAAAGTGGAGGGTGATGAGGGCCACATCACTGTGCAGGAAAGAGAGTCTCCTGCTGTGTTTATCCTTGGAGCTTTGCAGTGTTTGATTTGCCTTTGTGCTTCCCACTGGGGAGTGGATAGCCCGGGGCTGAAGTGGCATCTCAGGCTTAGTGAAGAGGCTTGGAAGGACTCGTCCAGTGGAGAGGAGCATGGAGAGGGATCTGCACCTGGCAGGGCAAGTGCCAGCACAGCCCACACAGCTCAGCCCACGGCCATTCCTGGGGTGCTGAGTGGGAACAGTGGGAGCTGAGGGGTTTGCCAAGATGCCTCCCAGGCTGTGGGGCCAGTGAGGAGTGATGCTGATCCAGTGCCAGTCCCAGTGCTCATCCCGGTCCCCATCCCAGTGCCCATCCCGGTGCCAGTCCCAGTGCCCATCCCGGTGCCCATCCCAGTGCCCATCCCAGTGCCCATCCCGGTGCCCATCCCAGTGCCCATCCCAGTGCCCATCCCAGTGCTCATCCCAGTGCTCATCCCAGTGCCCATCCCAGTGCCCATCCCAGTGCCCATCCCAATCCCCATCCCGGTGCCCATCCTGGTGCCCATCCCAGTGCTCATCCCAGTGCCAGTCCCAGTGCTCATCCCAGTGCCCATCCCAGTGCCCATCCTGGTGCCAGTCCCAGTGCCCATCCCAGTGCCCATCCCAGTGCCAGTCCCAGTGCCCATCCCAGTGCTCATCCCAGTGCCCATCCCGGTGCCCATCCCGGTGCCCATCCCAGTGCTCATCCCAGTGCCCATCCCAGTGCCAGTCCCAGTGCCCATCCCAGTGCCAGTCCCAGTGCTCATCCCAGTGCCCATCCCAGTGCCCATCCCAGTGCCAGTCCCAGTACGACGCGGCACCTGCACACGCACTCACACCCTCTCCTCCCACTGCCTGTGGGCTGGCTCTATCTCATTCCATCATTCAAATTCATTACAAGAAGCCAGACAGGAATTATAATTGTAACCGAGTGGAATTACATCCTGATGAGTTACAATTTGTGTCTTTTTTCCCTTTAAAATGCCCCGAAACACACTGGCACACACAAGCCCACGCCATCCGCAGCACCCACAATACTCGAAAGCCCAATCCCAGTTCTGAAAGGCGAGATCAAAGACTTTAATTCATTTCCTTTGCTTTTTTTTTTTTTTTCTCTCTTTTTTTGTCTTTTCAAGTTTTATTTTTTTATATTATTTTGAGTGCAGGAGGGAGCCGGGCTCATTTTAATACAAAGAGGCTCCTCTCTGTAAATCGTAGGCACAGCTCCTAACCCATCAAACAATGGGGAAGCTACTAAAGAGAAGTGTGATTCATACTTAACAAAGGAAGGTGATTAGCTGTTGTTGTCTAACAATAGGGAAGTGTCAGGATGCCTGGAAATGAATTAGGAGCCCGCTATACATCTCTGGGCTGCTGTGTCAAGGAAGCTCATTTATATTCCCAACTGCGCCCATCTTTATTGTCATTTGAATTGCACATTTTAAAATGAAATTAGGGTAAATTGAAAATACCTATAATTTCCCCGTCATCATTTCCCATCAGGAAGGCAGGTGGCTTTGCTCACAACAAAGCCGGGCTCCGGCTGGGTGAGTACCGCGGGGCGGAGGAGAAGGAGGCGCTGGAGCATCACCGGGACCCCGCCTTTGCTTCCCCCTCCCGCCGGCCAAGGTCACTGCCGAGGTCACTGCCGAGGTCACTGCCGAGGTCACTGCCCGCTGCTGTCCCCAGGCTGCTGACCATGCACCTCCAGGGCTGGAATAACCCCGGGCAGCTTTGGGGTGAATTCCCACCCCAGTACGCCCAGTTGGAGCCCACGCCCTCCAGCCAAGGCGCTGAGCTCTGCCAGAGCGGGTCCCTGCAGCAGGACCCTGAGCCGGGTGTGCTGGAGAGGCCGGCAGGGAAACTCTCATCGCTGGTGACCACAGGGACACAGCCCGGGCTCGGCTGGAGCCAGGCTCTGCAGCATCCCCGCAGGAATCCAGCCCTGCGCCCTGTCCAGAGCTCACCCCACAGCCCAGCCCCGAGCTCTGGGGTGCCCCAGCTCACCTGGGGCCAAGGGAGGTGCCCTGCACCAGGAGGTACCACCCTGGCAGCTTCTCTGCCCCCCTGCCCTGTCACCTGCAGCCTTTCCCCATTTTCCAGCTGGGAAGGACATTGCTGGAACGCTTGGAAGAGGAGAGAGGCAGCAGGTGAAGTTGGACATGTAACAGGTCCTATTTTAGGATGTTAAAAACATATCCTCTCCCACTCCAAGGGCAGGAGAGCCCTCAGATGTGTCAATGAGCCCCAAAACCCTCTGCCATGGGAAAGCTTGTTCTTCAGGCACCAAAAAAAAACCCTCCACAAAGCCATTTCTTTCTGCTTTTTCCTCTCAAATGAGGTCCCAGGCTTAAAACCCAAAGCTGATGGCCTGTTACCACACCTCAGTCATCATGAAAAATTAAAACAACTCTGGATATTCTTCATCTGAACATTTCACCCATTCCCTGCTTGCTTTCATAGGTTCTTTCCCAAATTTTATTTGCTGCAAAAGCATTTAGATGCTTCTCACGTGAAAAGGAGAGAAACTGAGGAGCATTTGGAAGACTGGAGCTGCCTATGACACCAGTAAGGCCTTGGCAAAGATTATTAGGCTGATGAAAGAGCAGAAATGCCGCTTTAAAGTTAGAGGCTAGACAAAAGATCATTGTTATACAGTGAGATATTAAACTGGTATGTCTCAAAGCAGGCGAGTTTATGTCCTTAAATGCGAATCAGAGCCAGCAGTCACATTTTCCAAGTGAAATGTTACATCAAATGGTGTCTGTGGCTCCTCTTCCTGTCTTATTCACTGAAGCCCTTCAAGAGAAGAGCAGTGTTCATGGCATCAGCCTGTCTGACAGTGTTATATGGCTTTAAACTGAAAAATGGCTCCCCACTGCCAGAGGGCAGGGCTAGATGAGATTTCAGGGAGAAATTCTTTGAGGGTGCTGAGGCCCTGGGAGAAGTTGTCCAGAGAAGCTGGAAATGTTCAAGGCCAGGTTGGATGGGACTTGAAGCAACTTGGTCTAGTGGAAAGTGTCCCCTGCCCACAGCAGGGGGTGGAACTGGGTGATCTTTAGGTCCCTTCCAATCCAAACCATTCTGTGATTTTGTGACATCACAGCATCAAGGAGTCTCAGTGCTTTTGCCAGGCTTTCTTACAGCCAAATTCTGCTTTGTAGCCTGAGGACCTGGCAGGCAGCAGGCAGGGGGATGGTGCCCTGTGTCTTTGGGCTGCTCATGGGCTGTCTCTGTCTGCAGACCCACCCCTGGTGAACCTGTCCGTGGAGCCGCAGCCGGTGCTGGAGGACAACACTGTGAAGTTCCACTGCTCCGCCAAGGCCAACCCTGCTGTCACCCAGTACAGGTAAGGTGGCACTCCTGGCACCCCTGGCACCTCAGTCCAGCCCTCTGCTGAGAGCATCTCACCTTCCCTGCAACACTTTCCCCCCCAGGTGACCCAAAAGAGCTCAGCACCTCTGGCTGTGGTTTCTGGTGGCCCTTCCACCTCCTCCCGTGTTTCTCACTGCTTGGTGCTCACTGTGGCTCGTCCCCACGGCCTCCCCTGCCCCTGTGCTGTGCTGAGGGACGTGATGGCTGGAGCCAGTCCCTCCTCCCTGCTGTGGCAGGGTCCTTATCCCCACTCTGGTGGCTTCCTGCTGCTGCCCTGGCCTTGATGGTGCTGCAGAGAGGCTCCTCTTCTGCCCCTCGCTGGGTGTCTTCTGCATGCAGCAGCCCCTGGGTCAGGGATCCATCAGTGTCTGGAGTGGATTAAGAGGCCTGGCACTGAGCTGGCAGAGCCATCTGCTTGGGGACACGGCGAGCAACGCACACCAAGTGAAAAGTCTATCATGGGAAAAATAGCTCTCCTTTTTTTGCACACTCTTTTATGGTTTGGACAAAGCAGCTCTGTCACCATCTCCTTGTAACCCTTAAACAACCACCATAACTGTGCCCAACACGGTGGAGCTGAGCTCAGGAGAGGCCAGAGCAGAGGTGCAGGTGCCAGAGGCGTGAGGGGCACAGGGGATGGGAGCTCCTTGGGTGGGATGTTCTCCCTGAGTGGGTGGGGTCATCTCTGCCAGCCATGGTCTGCAATGCCCCTGCACTGGCCACAGTGAGCTCGGAGCAGGGCACAGGTCATTGAGGAGATTTGGAGCAGGAGGAAATGAGTCACTTGTTGCTGACAGAGGTCTGAGGTGCAGGCAGTGCCAGCACCGAGCCTCCCTGGGTCCTCCCTTCTCTCTGTGACCAAGGAAAGCACCTGAAGGAAAAGCTGGAACTGTGCCAGGGGAGGTTTAGGTTGGATCAGGAAAGGTTCTTCCCCAGAGGGTGCTGGCACTGCCCAGGCTCCCCAGGGAATGGGCACGGCCCCAAAGCTCCAGGAGCCTTTGGACAGTGCTCCCAGGAATGCCCAGGGTGGGATTGTTGGGTGTCTGTGCAGGGACAGGAGCTGCACTGGATGATCCTGGTGGGTGCCTCCCAGCTCAGGATATTGTGTGATTCTGTGAGTGCTCATCCAGGGATCAATGACCCAGAGAGCAGATGCTCTGCACTGAGCAGAGTCACTGCCATGGGCCCTTGGCTTTGGGTGTGAGATCTCCTGCATCAGAGAACATCCCTCCTCTCTCAGGATTGTTTTTTTTTTCTGTCTGAGCAGACAAAATATGGGTATGGGGAGTGGGGCAGGCTGTCAGCACACCTTGGGAGAAAAGAGCTTTATGTAACCAGGTCAGTCCCTGTCCTGCCTCATCCATCAGGCACTCACCCCTCCTGCCTGGAAGGCCTGAGCATACAGAGGCTCACCATCCATTCTGGCTCTGCAGAACCATCCATGGATAATAACAGAGGAGGCACCTCCGGGGACAGGTTACCATGACCTACCTCGTACAGCTTAATTAGTACAATCAAGTTTCCTGGTAGGAACGATTCCTTCCAGCTGGATATCAGCACAACAAAGCAAAAATTGTGTTCCTGGTTACACAGGAGAGTTATTAATTCCAGAAGTCAATTAATGTCAAAGATACAAATAGCCCTGGTTTCATATTTACAGCTGGTAGGAAAACAAATTGCGTGGGAGGCTGGGGGAAGGACCCACGTGGTTCTTACCCCAGCATTGATTCTGGTATAGTCCAAGGCAGAACAATCATCTCTGGTCAAGGAAGCAGACAGTGGCAAGACCCTGACAAAAGTTCTGCTCCATCAGCCTGATTCTCAACAAAGAAACCTTCCACATCATCCCAGAACCCAGCTGGGCTGATCCCTTATGCACTGGAGCAGACTGGAAGGCTCCAGTCCAGGGTTTCCATTTTTGAGGAGGGACTTTGGACACAGGGAATGGCTTCCCACTGCCAGAGGGCAGGGCTGGATGGGACATTGGGCAGGAATTGTTCCCTGGGAGGGTGGGCAGGCCCTGGCCCAGAGTGCCCAGAGCAGCTGTGGCTGCCCCTGGATCCCTGGAGTGTCCAAGGCCAGGTTGGATGGGGCTTGGAGCAACCTGTGGTACAGGAAGGGGGTGGAACAAGGTGAGTTTTAAGGTCCCTTCCAGCCCCAACCACTTTGGCATTCTGTGATTCCTCTTGACTGTTTCCACCCTTGGGATCCATGCCCAAGCCAAGTTGTGTTGCTTTTCTCTACCAAGCAGAAGTGGATCCAACATTCTTCTCACATCTTTGCTGCCATCTCGGTAGCACAGGTTTTTGCTGTCCCCTCTGGCTGCAAGTGCCCCCCTCTGCCCTCCTCCTTCCTCCTCACCCATCCTGAGGTCTTGTCACCCCTCCTGTTCCCTGAGCCTCCATGATTCTCCTTTGCTGCAAATGGCTTTGGGATTCATTTCATGACGGATTTTACTCTTAAAACTAATTGCATGTTTTTTCGGGCTATGCTTTCCCATAAAAAGGGTTTGGGGCAGGGAAAAGAAAAGAAAAAAGAGGCATGAAAAATGTAATCACTTTGTGTTTTTCATTTCTTGAGTTCCCTTCACATGTAAACTTCACACGAGGCTTTTTCCCTACCACTGTGACAAGCAAACAGGGCTCAGCAGTGCTTGCTGGGGCTTCCTTCTGCTTAAAGGCTCTGATTGATGGAGGGGGAATTTGTTTCCTTTCCATAAGATCTCACAGCTCTTCACTATGTAAAAGTGGGAGATGTTTCAGCACTGAAGTTTGGAACCCTCTGGAGTGGGATGTCCAAGCAAGGAGCCCCCTGCACCTCGACACTGGCCAGGAGACAAGGATGGGATGTGTAAAACCTCCAGGACTGAGACATGTGGAGGTTTGAGAAGGCAGAATGTGAGCTTGGGGCCATCCCCTGGGTCACTCAGAACCCCACCACTGGTGAAAATGAACTTATTCTGCCTCAAAAACAAAAACAGGAAGCGTGATTTTCTTTTCTCCTTGGGCAAGGACCACTCTGATGTATCTCCTATGGTTTCCCTCATTCTCAGACAGGGATCCCAGATCTTCAGACAATATTTATTTTTAATCCCTCCCCAATATGTTTGTCAGTAAATAACTCTGGACACAAAAAGAAGAGTGTTTAAACACCCTAAATCCCCTTTTGTGGACATAAATCCACAGCCAGCTTCACAGGGCCATCCCTGCTACCAATACACCAGCAAGCTGTCACCTTGCTGGAGTTTTTGAGGAGCCACAGGTTCTGCATTGGGTTTTCTTCCTGGGAAAAGCACAGGAGGTCAAATATCTCACTCACAGATGTTCCCTTGGGAAGCATCCATGACCTGGACTCTTTGTTAGGATGAAGCCACTGAATCACCTCCGTGGTCCTGCCAACCCAAGATTTTAAGCCCAGACCTTTTATTCTCTTAGTTAGGAGGGCAAGGGAAAAGAAACAAAATTCAACACAATTTCCCAAGAGACAAAAAATCCCCCTCTGCCCCTATAGAGAACATAGTTTTGATGAAATTGAGCTGCTTTTTCCTTAGGAAGTTTTCTTCATGCTCGCTTATGTAATCACACACAGGTCGATTTTAATGCAAGAAAAACCTGGTTGGGAAAAGAGACCTTGGAGCAATCCACTCCCAGAGCCAGAGTGGAAAGTTACAGCCTGCACTGTGTCTTCTCTTCTGAAGGCAGAGGGTTAATGGCATTTTCTCAAAACTGACAGATTTTCAAAAAATCCTTGGCCTCAGTGGCATTTTCTAAGTGAGAATCCCTTTTCTTTAAGATCTGCTGGCATCTAATGACAGTGGGAAGCAGGCGGGGCTGGGGCAGGCTGTCCTGTGCTGGAGGCACAGCTCCTCTGCTCCTTTCCTTAGCTGAGGATGCTGGAGCTGAAATCCCAGCCCTCCTCCCTCACTGGCAGCAGTTTCCTTACGAGGAGCAGCATTTTCCCCAGGGAGGTTTGTTTGCCCACACTGTCACCTGGGCTGTCACTCGCTTTTGGACACAGGACAGGCCAGTGTCACCAGAAGCAAGTGGAGGGCAGAGGCTGGTGAGGTGTCACAGTGATCCTGAGCAGGGGGTTCTGGCACAGGGGTGGATTAACCCTCTGGCAGCAGGGGTTTGCTCACTTGGATGTTTTCCCTCCTTCCATACAGAGCAAGCTTTGCACAGACACATCCTACAGCTTCTGTAGGGTCTTATACCCATCTGGCCTGGGTTTACCCCAGGAGCCTTTGGACAGTGACAACCTCTGTCAGGTTCCCTTTGGAGCTGAAGGGCAGCTCAGCCTACCAAAAGCCTCCTTGGTGTTGCCAGTGCAGCACCCTCCCCTTGGAAAAGGCTCAGGGGGACCTGGGCTCCTCAGCAGCACTTCCATGGATCTGTCCCCATCTGCTTTAGCACCACGGACATGGGGCTGGAAGCCCAAAGAGGCTCCCTGGTTTCCCAAGGGTGGTAGGGGAGCACACTAACCTTTCCTCTCCTCCTCCCTTGGGGCACTGCCAGCCTCTGCCACCCTTTTGCTGCTGGAGCACCCCGGTGCCAGGCTGGGGCAGCAAACAGCTCGGGCTGGCACCTGTGGGCACATCCCACCTCAACAGCCCACCTCCAGCAGCATCCCGGACAGGTCTGGGATGGGGAAAGGGCACTTTGGGAGTTTACTGGCTTTCTTTTGCTGCAAGCAAACGGGCAGGAAAGGGAAAGGGAGAGTAATTAGCTGTCGCCGTTGTTCTGCTACCTGCGATGGCGGCTAAAATTAATGGAAAGCAACAGAAGTCGGGGCTACGTGAAGCGACTCCCAACCAGGCCTCCTCTTTGCTCCCTTCAGATCTCTCTATTTGCCAATCTTCTCGTGGCTTTTGATGTCTGTTGTGTGTCTGTGGGGTGTTTTTTTGCTGTTATTATTTATCACTCGCAGTAAGAAAGAGAATCTTTAAAGTGGCAGAAGAAAATGGGAAGGTTTAATATTGCAGGAGGCAGAGTCCCTGAGCCTTTGGGGCTCCTCGGCTGATGATTATTTTTGCCGAGTGATGGGGAGTTGGTGCAGGCAGGGCAGTGATACAAATCTCATTCTGTGCATCCACACAGAGCTCTCGCCCCCAGGGCTGGCAGAGACCTTTGCAAATAATGTTATCTGTGGAGGCAGAGGGGGACATGAGCCACCCTCCAGCACCAGCTGCAGTTCTGGGGACCACCGCACTTCCAAATAAACGTGTGAGACTGACAGACAGACACACAGCCTTAGCTGGGAATGGGGAGACATCCCTCCCAGCGGCTGGAAGGTGTTGAGCATGGCAGCTGTGAGCAACACACAGCTCTTCATAGCTGAGAGAGGGTACAGAAGGTCCAGCAGGTGCTGCAGCAGGAGCAGAGGTCAGGAGGAGCTGGGGGGCATTTATCTGTCAGCCCCCCAAGGGATGGTGCTATCCCACTTCTTCCCATCCCACGGCCAAACAGGGATCACAGCAGGTGCAGTCCAAGCAACTTCCACTCCTCTTGCTATGCTGAAGCCCAGGGGGCTGCCTGCCCAAATCCTCCTGCACCAACCAGCTTTGTGAGCGGCAGCTGCAGGGCTTGAGCCCCACCATCCCCTGGTCAGGCTGTGCTGAGCTCAGAGGCATCCCACAGCATCCCCTCCACGTGCTTCCCCCTGGAGCACTGTTTGTTTGTTGGCTCAGTAAGCTGGGGCCAGCAGGAAAGCCCCTGCTCAGTAAATAGTGTTTTATCTTTGAACAGCAGCTCACTGTCGCTCATCAAATATTAATCCAAACTCAACTGCCTCTTAACGAGGTTTTCTTTAAAGGCATTGGGGCTCAAACGCACCTGGTGGGAGGGAGTGTCCTGGCTTCCCCCTGGCTTGGCCCAGGGGAAACAAAGGGACAACATCAGGGAAAAGATCCCTGGTCCTGTTCCTCCGGCCTTCTCCATGGGATAGGCATTTCCCACCCAGCTTTAGAAAACAAGGGGATGAAAAGCCCAAGAGCCTTTGGTAGATCTGTTGTCTCCAAGGGTTGTACATGCCCAGGTACAGGTTTGGGGTGTTTTGGCTGCTGGCCTTGGGGAAAAAAGTGTCAGATTTTTATGGGTTCAGGTAGATACAGAAAAATTTCACCTGATATCAAGGAGCTGTGAGAGAGAAAGAGAAAAATCACAATGTGCATCGTCTGTGCATTGGCCTGCCTGCCTTACACTGTGCATTTTGGAGCCATTTCTCCCATGGAGACACATTCCCACAGTTTGTTTGAACAAACCTGGGGAGAAGTTCAAACTCCACAGAGCTTTGCTGCTCTTTACCCTTCGAGCCTTCTCTGCCCCATTTGGGCACCTGCTGGCATCTCACCAGATTTATTCATGAGATGCCTCAGCTCCCATGGGGGAGTCAAGTTCTTCAGGAGCACGTGTCCCATGTCCTGTTGGAAATGGCTTGGAAGATTGCTCAGATACTTGAACCAGCTCCCCTGTAGCTCAGCATTGCTTTGGTGCCTGGCAAAGAGCAGGAAAAGCAGCAGAAAACTGGGAAAGCCTTAAAGGGATGGGGAATGGAGGAGGGAAGGAGCAGCTGGCCAGCCCTTGCTTGTCTTGGCAGAATCACTGCACTTTCACTGCCCCAGTGGATGTGGCTGGATGGACCAGCTCAATGCCAGGAGCAGTTCCATCATCAGTCAGTCAGGGACTCGACACACAGACCCAGCTTCTCCAAAACAAATCCCAAGGAAGGAGCCAAGAGACATTCCCTGCCGTCCCTGAGTGGTTGGTTATGGCAAAGGGGGAAGCCCAGAATTAAGGTCAGCAAGTCATGGAATCATGGGTGAATCAATTAGAGAATCAATTAGGTTGGAAAAACCCTCTACAATCATGAGTCCAGCTGTTACCTCTGCACTTTCAAGGCCACCACTAACCCATGTGCCACATCCACACATCTTTTAAATTCCTCCAGGGATGGGAACTCCAGCACTGTTCTGGACAGTCTGTTCAAATGTCTGACCCACATTTTAGTGAAGAAATGTCTCCTAACATCCAATCTAAATTTCTCTTGGTGAAATTTAAAATTATTTCCACTTGTCTCACATCACTGATTCGCATGGAGAACCCAGGGAATCCCATCCCTAATTCCTCACACTCACTTCCCAGGCATCAGACCTGTTCCCATGCCCCCAGGGATACACCTTTAGCAGGATAAAAGGGAAGGTGAAATAAAACTGCCTCCCACATCCATGCTGTGAGGAGAGCTGGGCTCATAAATGCATGTTCCCTGTTTCATCTGAGCATGAGGAAGCCACATCTATAATAAAGTCAAGGAATTCGGGTCTTGGAAGGAAGAGCCATGGGAATTGTTTGTTACTGCCAGGTCAGATGAGCAGAAGGACAAATCACCCCAGACAATGGGAGCAAGATGTCTCTGTTCCAGAAAAATTACTTCTTTGCTTGGTCAGTCAAGCTTCTGGATGTGCCCAGCCCCCTGTTCCTGGGTGAAAGGCCAGGGAAAGGCATATTTGGAGTTTAACACCTTTCATGACACCAGAGCTGTCCCTACCTCTTCCATTCAGCTGAATATATTCACAGATCCGTAGGCTGTAAAGGCCAGAAGGGATTCTTGGATCGTGGGAAGCTGATGAGAGATTCAGGGCAATGATTTCATTGGCAGCTTTTGAGAGAGAAGAGGCAAACGATCCATTTAATGGGCACTGCCTCTGGCCAAGCCAGAGCAGGGGTTGTTTTCCCTCTTCTGGCACTATAAAACATGGATATATTTTAATATGCAATTCTGGTGGCTTTGAGAAGTGTCTCCTGGCAGTTGGTGTGTTTTTACTTTCCTCTGCCCCTTCCTAGGATAAAAGTGACCAACCTTTGTCCCCTGCATTCCCATAGCTCCTGCTCACTGAGACCACAGCCAGACTGGCCAAGGAAGGGAGATCTGCCATAGTAACTCTTATTAAGTTACAATCACGCCTCTCTTAATATTTAAATATTTAAAAAGGACTTTATAAGGCTGCAGGGCCACAGTGGCTGCAGACAAGATGTGAAGTCTGTGTGTTCACTGGCACTTTTCTCCACATCCATTGCACTCAGTGTCCCATGGAAAACCACCCAGACTTCTCCTCTGGGGACTGCCAGGGACCCTTTCAAAGCTGGGTTGGATGGGCCTTGGAGCAGCTTGGTCTAGTGGAAGGTGTTGGAATGAGATGAGCATTAAGGTCCTTTCCCACCCAAACTGTTCTGGGATTCTGTGATCTGGGGCTGATGCCTTAAGTTTGAGCTTTCACGTATTTCAGACTCTGTGCTGCCCAGGGGTGCAGCTCTGAGCTCACAGTCAGTGTCACTCAGCTCTGCACACAGCAGAGACACAAAACAAATCCTTTCACTGCTGGAGACCAAGGACAAGGTTACAAGTTTCAGGCTCAAAAGCACAAACAAGGGTGGCCTGAAGAGAGAAAACAAGAAGGATGGGACTTCTTAACCTGAATCTGTAATTGGACAATTAAACCCCAATATGCAAATGGACCAAAACTTATAAAAGTGTGAGACCTTGTCACTATTTATCCATTTTGTGACTATTTTGGGTCCATTTTGTGACCATTCTAATTCCACCTTGGGTGTAACACGCCCTGGCCAGACTCTTGTACTGCCCAAAGTGGATCCTTAAAGACCTTTTAATAAATATCTATTTTATTCTTTAGCTCTGCCCAGTCTCTGTTCCAGCTCAGCCTTCCCAAGGCATCAGGGCAGCCTTACAAGAGTTACTGCAGAGTCTCAGGGGTCCCAGCTGCCCAGAAAGCTGCAGAGAGATGAGGCTGGGGGCAGCTCAACAAACATCTGGTCCAGACGTTTTTCATCACTTCAGCATCTTGAAATAGAATGGTCAGTTGGTTTTGCTGCCATTTCTTGGCACACTTTGGACCATCTCCCTCCCAGCCAGCTCCCTCCTCCAGTCCAGCTTGGGAAAGTTCTCATTTATGGCAGAGTGCAGTTTTTGTGGCCCTCCTCCCCCTGCTCCCATCTGCTCCCAACGCCCCGGTGGCCGGGCTGCCGTCTGTCCATCTGCTGTCCCTCGGCAGGGCTGTCACCTCTCCTGCTGCCTCCCGCAGCCAAACTTGGCAGGGAAGGGAAGAGAAGCTGGAGTGGGGAAGGGGCCCGCAGGCATTTCACAGCAGTAACAGAATAAATCTAATTTATAGACATAGCAAAATGCAGCTAAAGCGGGAGTTGAAATAAATGCAAAGCACACTGAGGTCTCGAGTTATCGGCACTGTAACATTTTTCCTGACTATCTCTGTTTTCCTGCCTGGGTTTGTCTTTGTAGCTTCCTCTCAGACAACTGGACCTTTGCTCTGAAGTGAAAATGAAAGCTGGGGGGGAAAAAAAATACCAGGAAATGAATTCTTCAGATCTCCTTTGTGATGCGTCAGCCCCATCTGCCAGCTCCCTGTGACAGGGAACAGAGCATGGCTGGGTGGCAGGTGGAGAGACAGGCTTGGAAAAAAAGGAAATCAAGTAAAATAAAAGGCACAACTATCCCTGCAGCTGGGAAGTGAAACTGGGCTGCTGGGGGGGCTCTGCCCAGGCACAGAGCTCCAGGTGAGACTGGGAAGACAAGGTTGGAAGAGCCTTCTCTCATGGAGGTGTGAGGACAGGGAGATTTGTCTTCCCATCCCCTGGCTTGTCAAGGTAATGGGAACAAGCGGGTGGGAGATGTTCGGAGGCAGCTCGAACTAATTAGGAGAGAGCGTGGAGGAGACAGAGTCTGATGGAGGGGGAAAGGAGGGGGAAGGAAAATGCTTTGTACTGGTGAGCGCCATCCCTGATGTGGAGAGGATGAAAGGCAAAGAGTGATGGAGCAGCCAGCCTGGGGCTGGATGGAGCCTCTCCCATTGTGGGGCTGCCCGAGGAGGTTGGGTGCTCCAGGGGAGCTCCCAGGAGCGTGGGGTGCCCCATGGTTCATCACCATCCCAGGAGTCAGCAGCATCGTGAGTTTTCCAAACTCTGCTCCAGCCCTTTCCCAGCGTTAGAGCGAACCTGCCTCCAAAGCAGAATCTCATTTGCAGCAGATCTTAGAGTTGTGGTTGTCTTTTCCCAGCCTTGTCAGTCACCCCTCCTTCAAGACTTTCTCCTGGAGCTGGGAATGTGATTTGGAAGGGAGCATCATTGCCTCCTCTGGCCAGATCTCCTCTCCCTTTGCAAGAAGTGGCAGCATTTTGAGCCTAATTTAGCAGTCTTTAATCTGAGTTATTCCAAACCACACTTGCCACTTCCTTCATGCGTTCCCACAGGATGATGGGCTGATTTCACAGAACGAAAAGCCTTAAGCAAATCTTGTCACACAAGAAAATTGATTTTTCAAAACTGACTTTTACAAGATTACTGGTGGTTTTTTTCCCCTCATCTTTCTTCTATATCATTCCCTTCCAGTCTCACGAGGTGGCTTCAGATCTAAGGAAATTAGAGATGCTGTGACTAAACTGAAAATGTAAAAATGGAGAGAAAGAGGGGAAGAAAAGACACCCAGCACCTCCTCTGCTGCTGCCTCTGAAGGATACAGCTGTGTTCTTGGGAAGGAGCAGAGCTGTCTCCTTGACCTCTCCCATTGCCATAACATTGATGTCTCATCACAATAAAGTCTGTCCAAGGATTATGCCAACACCTCACAGGGAACATCTCCTGATGGGCATTCCTTGGTGATCCCAAACTAGATTACAGGGGTTTTTTCATTCTGTCCCTCAATCTGTACACATTATTTTATCTTTTGGAGTTAAAAAAACAGTTTCCCCCTGCCTCTCAGTTCAGAGACATTTCAATGTGTTTTGTAAAAAAAAAAAGAAGACAGAGGAAGAGTTGCCTTGAAGTTGTTTCAGACAGCTTAAAATATGCTAAGCTTTTGTGTTTCTGCCACATAAATAATGAATCCTCTTACAGCTCCTGAGTCAGGAAAGACGTTGATTTAAGAGGTCTTCAGCTCTGTTTGAGGTTTTTCTGCCAGAAGGGGAAGAATGTGGCCAGGGATGAGCAAGGCGTGAAGGTGAAGCAGTGTGCAAGGAGGATGTGGGACAGGGACAGAGGTGGCACCCACCACAGCCCTGCAGGAGCTGTTCTAAGGAATTTCACTCCTCGATTCTCTCTTTGCTCCTCCATTGCAGATTTTGGGGGCTTAGAGGTGTGTTTAAATGGAGGACAAATGTGTGAGCATCTACTTCTGTCACTGTCTGTGCGCCAGTAAACCAGTGGGGATTTGATGGCTGGAGCAGCATCACTGGTTGTTCATTTGACTAATTCCCCACGTGCCACCCTTGGAGACATCTCTGCTAAAAGAGTGGTCAGGAGAGCTTCAAAATGCAGGCCAGCAGGCATGGCAGGAGAATGGGAAAGCCCAGTGGGTGCTGGTGTCCCACAACAAACCCAGTGGGTCCCACATGCCCTCCAGGACCACCAGGTGCCCTGGTGACTTCCCAGTACCCGTGACTGGACACTGGCAGCCAGAGGGCTCCTCATATCAGCTGCTGGAATGTGGATCCACTGCTGAGCTGGAGCTGGGAAGTCAGGCTGAGTTCATCAGGAAGCAGCAAAAAGAGGAGAAGCCAGGAACAAGCTTGAGCTGGGGCAGGGGAGCCTTTCCTCCCCAAACCTGCAGTGGTGACAGTGGTACCTGTGCCAAGGACACGCTGTGCACCCTGAGCATCCTCCCCACCTGGCATGGAGCTATCCTGGCACAACAGTTTGGGGTACACAGATCCCAGAGAAATTCTAGTCTCCTCCAGCATGAGGCTGGGGAGTTCACTTCAGGTCTCAAAATTACCTTTGGCTTTCTGTTCCACTCTAGGAGCTGCTGGCTAATATTAAAGCAAAGAGAAAAAGCAGGATGTTGTCTCTGGATTAGAAAGTTGTTTGTAAAGCATCAACCCGCATTTCTTGCTCAGCTCCATTTTGTTGCTGTAGTGGGTAGTGAAGAACTTCATTTTTGTTACTTTTGGAGATGTCTTTTTTTTTTTTTTTAATGCTATTTCGTGTTGTTTTATGGAGCAGTGGATAGATAATCACAGAGCTCTTTGGCTCAGTCTGTTGTACCAGGGCACAGCCGCATTGGGTTGTTTTCTTGTGACACGGCTGAGAAGGGCAGAGTTGTGCCGAGGGCATTCCAGAGGCTTGAGAGAGAAGAGTGACTTGATCATAATTTTGGGGATGGATGGACTGATGGACGGCTGAGAGAGCTGGGGGTGTTTCAGCTGGTGAAAAGGAGGCTCAGGAGAGACCTTGTTGTTCTCTACAGCTGCCTGAAAGGAAGTTGTAGTGAGGTGGGAGTTGGTTTCTCGTCTAGAGTAACAATAGAGTAAGAACAAACTGGCTCACATTGGACCACCAGAGGTTTATACAGGATGTTAAGAACAATTTCTTCTTCAAAAAGGCTGAAGAGCCCTGGCACAGTCTGCCCAGGGCAGTGGTGGAGTCCCCAGTCCTGGAGGGATTTAGAAGGTGTGTACCTGTAGTTAGTGCTGGCCTTGGCAGCGCCAGGGAGCACCTGGACTCGATGATCTTGGAGGTCTTTTCCAAACTGAGCAATTCTGTTATTCCATGGGTGAATTTCATACTGAAAAGATGAACAGATCTTTTAGTGAACTCGTAACTTTATTCTACTCTCCTGTGAGCTGCTTGTGTGTTTGCATTAGCACAAGGGAACACACTTTGGATATTTATTATTCCTCCTCATGACTTGCCAGATCCCCAAGCTGCTCACACTCCAGCAGCAGAAGCCCAAGTTCCTTACACAGAAATCCCTGCCCTTGGCATCTTCTGTAAGGAGATTCCCACAAAATGAGGCCTCAGCCCATCTCACCCGAGGTGACTCAGCTGCATCTGTTGATAATCCTCATGTGAACCTGATATCCTGTTGATAATCCTAATGTGAACCATCTGATCTAGACACAGTTGAGCCCTGAATAATTAACTGTTCTGGCAGGGCAGGCCAGGGAACCTGCCAGAGATGGAGCTGTGCCTCACAGTAACCTGAGGACATGCCAGGAGACAGACAGAGCACAAGGAACGAGCCTGAGCCATGGGATGGGAGCAGTGGCTGTCACAGGGAAGGAGGGGCTTTAGAGGCACTGCTGGGGCTGGAAAGTCAGACAGAGCTGGCCCAGGCTGGTGGGCACCATTTTTAGTGGCTCAAAGCATTGTCTGGGCTGTTTGACATGTCCAAGGTTGGCCACCACCCTTGAAGGGTTCATATAAACTTGGCCTGAGGTCTGTCTCCTCTTGCCGTGCCAGAGAGGGCAGATCCTCTCATGCTACAGAGATCAAACCACAAAGCCCTTGAAAACATCCCAAACTCAGGACCAGGTCAAAGCCTCAGAGGAGCTTTAGGAGCCAGCCAAGAAAAGGAAATCCTTGGAGAGGACCCAGACACCCAGCAACCCTCTGTTGCATGAGTTCCATGTGCAGAAAGGCACGAGCTGTTCCTGCCTGCTGTGCCAATCATTTCTGCCTTGAAATGTGTGGATTTGGCAGCTCCAGTGATCTGGAACATGAGGGCCCAGCCCAGCATCATTTTCAAGATCCCCAAGCAGCAGCAGCTCTCTTATGCTGATGAAGACCTGTGAGTTTCTGTCTCCATCCCCATTGTCTTTTTCCTGCCCATCCCAAAGGAATTGCACTTCGAGGTGTAAAATGCAAAAGCCTCCAGCGCAGGTGGAAAATAAGAACTGGAATAGAGGGAAAGGCAAGTTCAAGCAGATTCACAGCGCTAAGATTCACTTTGCACTGAGGGGGAGGATAAACACGGCAGAAAATTAGCTCTTCAACGTGCCAGCATCCATAAATCTGGCTAAAGACATCCTGCTACGGGGGCGGAGTGGGGTAGGAAGACCCCAGAAAGGACTAATCCTGTTAAACGATTTGAGAAAACACAAACCACGTGATGAAATTGGATTACCCAAAATAATAGTTAAGCTATTAGTCATGTCTATTGTGCAGCGGGGTAAGTCAAGATGATGTAGGCAGGAAAAATGAAATGCAGCATCACCGCCAAAGGGGTAGAAAACTCCCCGAGGAGAGGTGACATCTCCAAGCACTTCCAGGACTGGGGGGTGACTCACATCCCCAGTATTTCCCCAGGATAAGCAGTTTTGGCAGCTGGCTGTCATAGTCTGAATGGTTTTAAACTTTCTCCACATACATTAAAATGAGGAAATTAATGTTCATAATTTAACTTCGGGGAGAAAAGTACAATTTTTCATATGATTCTATGACTCTGGGGCCACAGATTCTTAAATCTTAAGTCCTCTCCTTAGAGAGAAATGGAGTTATTGCAAAAGACGGTGAATTTGTGAAAGGGGAGGGACAGAAAAACATCCCTAGTGGCAAGAGAAGTGCCAAACAGGGATTAATGGGGACAGGTTTGGTGCCCAGCCCTGTCATGTGATGGGGTGGAGGACACTGGGATTAAAACAGCACAACAGCTAAAGCATCTGCATTTTGTTTTGGTATGTCACAAAACCAGCTCGATTTGCAGAAGGAATCACGCAGTCCACACAGTTTGATGCTTTCCCTTTGAAAGAGGAACAGCTTTTCCAGCAGCCTCTCTCTGCTTTCCTTCCAGAGGAGGGACGAGGGTCCTTCCCAGCCGCTGGTGCGGGGAAGGAGCCATGGGGACACGGTGGGATGGGCTTTGGCCATCCCTTCCCTTCTGCTGGAGGCCATGTCCACAATCCTCCCTGTGTGCCCCACTCTGCTCCTGCTGGAGTGCACAGGGCAGGTTTTATTCCCCTCATTCCCCATTCCCCAAGCCCAGCCCGTGGGCCCCAGGTCTGTCCGTGTCTCCAGAGCTCTGTGCAGCCCAGCACTGCCGGCTCATTGATTATCTGCACGGCTCATCAGCCCTCTCCAACTATTCCCCACGGTTGATCAGTCAAGTCATTGACAAGTTAACAGCTTTGTTTACTTCTCCCGCTCGCTTCTGCAGCCAATTTGTTCCGATCACTGTGCTAAGAGAAAGACTCTTTTTCATTGGTTTCTCACCAAAAATGGGCTATGGTGGGTGCATGGATTGGTGGCATGGCTTTAATTGTGTCATCTGGAAGAGAGAAACCTTTTCACCCCACTTCTTTCAGGTTCCCGTGCCTTGGGCAGCACAGACCTGACCCCAGGGTGTCCCTGATCCTCTCTCCTCAGAGCTGAACTCTCACTGAACATCTTCAAATGTGATTTGGGGAGCTCTAAGCAGCCCCTCATGGAATTTTCCCACCCACGGGACCTGCGGATGGTGAGGAGGAGATGCAAAACCCAGGCCCTGCCCTTGAAGGCTGCAGCTGATGAGCAATCAGCCTCATCCCAGCCTCCTTGGTTTGGCAGCAGTGGGAGCACTGGAGCTGAGACGGAAAATCAAGCCAGAATTTTCCTCTGCAGTGAGGTGTTATTATCATCATCAAAATCCCAGAGTGTTTAAAAACAATCCAACCCCTGTAGTGGCAACTGGTGCATCGTGGTGAGTGCAATCAGACACCAAACATGTCCTTGTCAGGGGGACGTCTGAAATTTGGGAAAAGGTTGCAATCTTTCCCCTTGTTTATTTGTTTTTCAAAAATTAAAAACCATATGAGGGAAAAAAGAGGCAGGAGGAGATGAGCAAAGTTGGCATCTCTGCATCTGAGCTGTGGCATTTCCACCTTAGAACTTGAGATTCTCTTTGTAGTAGAGCCGAGATCCCTAAATTGGGATGAAGAGGTTTGGGAAGAGGTCAGCACTGCAGCAGCTGTGTGTGCACAGAGGTTTGTCAGGATGGGGCTGGAGGCTTGGAAACCTTTCCTTGAGTACAGTGGATACGGTACACAAGGAAATCCTTTCTCATGTGCTTTCTTCCCCTGTAGTCAGCACAGGAGAGGCTACATCTCAAATCCTGTGGCCAGTTTTGGGCCCCTCACCACAAAAAAAAAAAGACTGGAGTGTGTCCAGAAAAGGGAAGAGAGCTGGGAAAAGGGCTGGAGCTCCAGGAGCAACTGAGGGAGCTGGGAAAGGAGCTCAGTCTGGAGAAAAGGAGGCTCAGGGGACCTTGTGGCCCTGCACAACTCCCTGACAGGAGGGGACAGCCGGGGGGGTCAGGCTCTGCTCCCAGGGAACAGGGACAGGAGGAGAGGGAATGGCCTCAAGTTGCCCTAGGTCAGGTTTAGGTTGGATATTAGGGAGATATTTTTTCCATGGAGAGGGTTGTCAGGCGTTGGCACAGGCTGTCCAGGGCAGTGGCAGTATGGTAACACCATCCCCGGAGGTGTTAAAAAAACGTGTGGATGTGGTGTTTAGGGACAAGGGTTAGTGTAACCTTAGCACTGCTGGGTTAGCACTTGGACTGATGACCTTCCCAACCTGAACCATCCCCTGGCTCGGTGACTGCTCACCCCAGTCCCCGTGCCCCAGGGCCAGTCAAGCCTGAGCCAGAATTCAGCCTGGGGAGAGGTTACCCAGGGTCTGCCCGCTGACAAATGAGCCCACACTCAGAGGGGGAGGCACAGGAACCACACGAGGCCCACACATCTTCATTAGGCAGGGAGCGGGCGGGAGGAGAGGAATAACCCCATACATACATCACCATTATGAAAATTTACCCGTAATAAAGAAATAATTTGTGCCATGCATCACGCCGGAGCCGTGCGGGGGGTACCGTGACACCACGCGGGCTGGGAGCCTCACTCCATCATTTCTCACCAGGCTGTCACTAGCAGGAGCCATCCATTGTCCCCTCTGGACCTCCAGAGGATGCGGGAATGTCACCATCAAAGCGCCATCTCCTCCCCGTGGAGGACACCAAGGCTCTGGGGCCTCGGGGGATTTGAGGTGGTGCTCACAGCATCCTGCTGGGGACAGCTCTCCTGTGAGGCTGAGAGGAGGGAAAATGTCATATCACACACTGGGAAGGTACTGCTGGCAATAAAGCAACAAAACCCATTCTCTGAGCAATTTGTAGCAATTAATAGCCATTCCCAGGAATGAAATGTTAATTAATTCTTTCCCTGAGCCATGCATTTATTTAAGGTATTTGTGGGTGTTCTTGGTACTTTTATTAAGCAATTAAAATGCGTCCAAGAAAATATTTATCCATTTTAAGTAATTCTTAGTAAACACGATTTATATGGCAAGCAACCACTTTATTTTGCATTGTTAATTAAAACCGACGACACACTCCACTTCCCCGGGTTATTCGGCACCAGAGCAGCCGTGCTGCCAGGAGAGCTGGTTCAGAGCTGCTGGCAGCTCCACAACCCTCCCTCAGAACCTGCAGCCTGGGTTTGTGCAGTGCTTGATGAGGCGTTTCAGAGTCCGGAGAGCCCCAGCAGCCCCATGTTAACCCCAGGAGTTCTGTGCTGCTGGGAGGAGCCGTGGCCTGGTGAAGACCTTTCTAAGGAAGATTTTGTAGAGTCCTACAGCTTCCCCAGGGCTGGGGAGTCCTGGGTTTGCTCCCACACGCTGCGTGTTGAAGGATTCCAAGCCCTTGCAGAGCAGACAGAGGGAGGTGTTTGTTATGTGAGGGTGAAGTTAGCAACGCTCCTCCACGGACTGACTCCCTGTGGGGTTTGCTGGGCTCTCACCGTGAGCGTGGGGAACCCTTCAGGGGCTCCCCCAGCCTGGAAGCCCAGCCAGAAACAGGATTCATAGGGAAAAGGGATGGAAGTGCCAGATAAAACCCCTTGTGCAGAAGGAGACGCAGCCAAGCATCCCACAGAAAGCCCACAGAGAAGCACAGGTGTGTCAGCCCAGCTTTTGGCAGGTTTCCTTCAGAAACCAGAGCAGCAGAAGAAAAAACACTAAGGCATGTAAACCAAAACAAAGCCCCAGCATTGTTTAGGAGCTGACAAATCCCAAACTGTCCTCTGTTATTTGCTTGTGTGTGTTCTTAGTTGGGAAGGAATCAATGGAGTGAGAAAAATGCTATTTCCCTGAAGAATGTCTCCTTAGAAAAGTTCCTCCCTCCCTCTTCAGTGTTAAAAGGACCCACTGCAGGTATTCTATTTTTGTTCATTCTTTAATCACTGGCTTTTCAGTGCTGACTGTAATAACCCCTTTGAAACTTGGATCAAAATATCTCTTTCCTGGTTGAAATTTGTTTTCTTCCATCACCCGAGCAAATTCAATTTGCAGAAGATACTGAATTGGGAGGCACCTGGTCCTCCCTCCAGAGAGGCCAGAGGAAAACAAAGGCACATTAGAAATATGGGAAAGGAAACAACAGAATGAAACCCAGCCTGCAGGGGAAGAAATGCCCATCTGGGGACACAGACTGAGATGGTGCTTGGTGAGGAGAAAGGAAGATGAGAAAATGTGCACATCTCTGCTCTGGAGCCAGGCTGGGAGAGCTGGGGGTGCTCACCTGGAGAGGAGAAGCTCCAGGGAGAGCTCAGAGCCCTGCCAGGGCCTAAAGGGGCTCCAGGAGAGCTGCAGAGGGACTGGGGACAAGGGCTGGAGGGACAGGACACAGGGAATGGCTTCCCACTGCCAGAGGGCAGGGCTGGATGGGATGTTGGGCAGGAATTGTTCCCTGGCAGGATGGTGGGGCTCTGCCCCAGGATACCCAGAGCAGCTGTGGCTGCCCCTGGATCCCTGGAAGTGCCAAAGGCTAGGCTGGGCAGGGCTTGGAGCCACCTGGGATATTGGTAAGTGTCCCTGCCAATGGGACAAGATGAGCTTTAAGGTCACTTTCAATCCAAACCCTTCTGGGATTACGATTCTATGATCTGCATTGGTCACACGACATGGGATGGTGGGAGCAAGGGTGAATTCAAAGCTGGGTACTCCAAAGGTGCCTGTCAGTGGTGGAGGGCAGGAAATTACCTCACTGTCCCCCTGTGGGGACCACCCAAGAGGCCCAGGGGCACTGGGATAGGTCCCGTGGTACCCCCTCTGCCTGTGCTACCCTTCAGCCTGGAGAGCCCAAGGGAGTGACAGGAACAGGTCCTCTGGGCAGGATCCCCACAGACAGACATCACCCCTCTCCTGGCACAGGGGACCCCCCTGCCCCTGCAGTGGAGTCTGGCCAAGGGTGAAAATCTGCACACAGTGACAAGTGAGTTAGTGACCAAGTCATCCAGGAAAGAGACTAAAGCAGGTAAATTTATAGAGTCTGGAAAAGACCCTGGGTGGCACATTTGCAATCTATAAATACCTTCAAGGGAACAACAGAAATGAAAGGAGCCCCTGAGCTCCAGGCTGGCAGGACCAGGAGCGCTGGCTGGGAGCCAGGCTTGGTGCAGTACAGCCACGGAGACAGGAGGAAGAAATCCACAGTGGAGGTGGTGGATGGGGCTGCAGGAGCATCCTCCCCTCTCCTCTGCTCCATTTTATCCAGGTTCTGTTTATAAATAACAGCTGACTGGTTAATAGGTGGGCAAGGCACGTTATGGGCTCGTTAAAGCCCTCAGTGAGTTGCCTTCTGGCTGTCCACGAGCCCGTCACAGGAAGCTTTCCAAGAGGGTTATCAGCTGCCATTATTAAAAACCAATTTGACATTATAAAAAATCTATACTGCTCGTTCAGCCACATTGATTTAGCCGTGTTAAGCCTTGGAAAACTGGAGCAAGAACCTTGATCTCTGCTGAAGCACGAAAAATTGGTGTTTGTGACACGTCTCCGCGCTCGGGAAATCCAGTTTTCAGCAGAGATGGGTTTTGAACAAATCCATAAAGCGCCGTGCCACGGTTGTTGGGGGGTGTTTTCCCAAGCAGCTGCGATGTCAAACAGCCCTTGGAAACCTTGTTCTCTGTTTTGCAACATCCAGAAGGATCTCGTTGAAGTCTACCCAGCTCAAACCCACCTCCAGACACTTCTCCATCTGGTTCCAATTCCTGGTGCTCTCCGGGAATGGTGGGAGGATGAGCTGCAGGCAGGTGCAAGGACATGACCCAGGGAGCCCACAAGTCACTTCTATTCTCATCTTGAAGCCTCCTTCTTGTCCTTCGCACAGCAGGGAGGGTGCATTTGTGCAAAATATCCGGGCACAAAGGAAGCCCTGGATTGTCCCAAACGTTTGGTGCCACACCCTGTCCCACTGAGTGCTGCAAAAAAATGGCTTCATGTACCTGCTGCCTCCCTTGAGCACCTGAGGAGCAGAACAAGGCCCTCCAGAGGCTGGAAAGCTGCTCATGGCTGGGAATCTCTACAGGGACAAAGTTATAAAAGGAGCTTAATGGAGCAGAAATATTCTTGACAAAGAGCATGGGGCATTTCCCCATTCACCAGCTGGAGTTTCCCTCCCTCTCTAGCTTTGTACCTCCCTCCCTTCCCTCTTTGCTTTCATTCATCCACAATTCCTGAGATATGAATTCAGGCCTTTTGGGGCCAGCAAACCCAACAGAAGATGTCAGGAATATGTCTCCTCTCCATCCCACAAGCTGTGCTCAGCTTTGGGCGTGAGGTACCAGACCTCTGGCAGATGCCGCTGTCCCTCTCCTGCCCCATCCCCAGGGAACAGCGGCTGCCACAGCGCCGGGAGATGCCTCGCACAGCGGGCAGCAGGGCAAGGCGGACCCATGGGGATGCAGGGATGCGGAATGCTGAGCTCAGCCTTGCTGACCCCGAACAAGCCGCTTGGCTTGGGCTGCAATTCCCTGCGGGAGGAGAAAGGCGTCACCAAAGCATCCGTGACCATTCCGACTTTGGGGACAGGACCTGGGGGGGCTCCGCGTGCGCAGGTTTTTCCATATGGAACCTCCCTGACGAACACGCGAAGCGCAGTCCTAGAAATGAAGCCGGCGTCTCCCGATCAATTATTGGAGGGGGAGGAGGGAGGCAGGGGAGGGAAGCCGAAGTGGCCAGTCAGCATCTGTTAGAAGTGCGAAGATAAATGGAAGGCGAGGGCAGGTCAGCGCATACAAATCACTTCCATCCACTCGGGAGCGCCTCTCGGCGCTGTGTCATCACGGGGGATGCTGAGCGGGTCACTGGCAGGAGGCACTGACCTCCACAGGAGCAGGTGCTCGGGGAATTGGCGCTGGCAGCCCTCAGGGTGTTCTCCAGCCTGCCACGGAGCAGCATTCCGCTCTCTCTCCAGCCCCACTGAGGCTCGTCAGTGCCTCTGCACCTTCAGCAGGAGCTCCCCGCCACTCCGGTTGTCCTTGGCTGCCTTTGGGGCAGCACTGAAGCAGTGTGGAGCCACGGCAGAGTGACAGGAACAAGCAGGAGGGAGCAGGACACTGCTGGGAGGACCGGGAGCAGATGCTGCCTGCCTTGAAGGGGACAGCTTTCCCCAAACCCCCGGCCCCGTGTGAGCAGCATCCCCCGCGGCTCCTTCCTCGCTCCAGAGCCCAGCTCCCAGTGCCTGCATCTTTCCCAACCCACCCACCAAAAGAGCAGCCCCAAAACAAGGCAGAGACTCCCCAGGGAAGTCTTCTCTCCAATTTACCTGTCAGTTGTTTGGGGAGGATTATTACATGTTTTTTCCCAGGCTTTTTTTTTCGCCTTCCCCAAAGAGTGGCTGGAGTTTCACACCGCCTGACAGCATCTCCCGCCTTTCCCACCCGTTCCCGAGTGGCAGGTTGCCAGATGGTGCCCCATTAGGTCACATTTGCTCATTGTTTGGCAAACAGGGCTTAATTCAAGTGCTGAGTTGACAGCTTGTTCTCCAAGACAATTTGCAAGTTGCAGTGTTGCAAATGCCAGCTTGGCTTTTCGGGAAATGTTATTTCAGCTGCCTTAAAGGGAGAAAGTTCTCTTTGACTGGAGAAAACAAAAAAAAAAAAAGGAAGGAAAGGGCCTAAGTGGGGGGCAGCAGAAAATGTTTTTAGTGTTTTGATGTGGAAGGACCAGCAGTGTTGTTGGCAAATGTTCAGGAAGGGGCTGTCATTCCCCATCAAGTAGAGACCCTCCATGTCCCATTCATCCCATCACTGAGGTCCTTCACAATCCTAGAGAATGAGGTGCATTCCCAGTGAAACAGGGCAATAGAATTTTGGTTTCTTTTGGAAAGGTTTCTCTAGGGATACATGTACAAATCTCTCTGATGGATCCTCTCCAAAACCTGTGGATGTAGCCCCTATACCCCCGGGGAAGGGACGATGCTGAGAACAAGTGCAGAAGCCTTTTGAAATCAGGGATGCTCTGGGCGTTCTGCCCCCAACACTGTGACAGCTACACATGGAGATGGCCAGAGACACAAAACAGCACCATGACAATGCTCTGCTTTCTTCAACAGGTGGGCAAAAAAAGGCCAGGTTATAAAGGAAGCCTCTGGTGACTTCTACGAAACCATCGTGGACCACACGTTCTTCTTCGAGCCCGTCTCCTGCGAGGTCACCAACGCGCTGGGCAGCACAAACATCAGCAGGACTGTGGATGTCTACTGTGAGTAACCTGGGCTTGGGTCTGGCTTCCAGGCTCAGCAGAGCTGCTGAAAATCAGCAGGAAACAGACACAGCTCAGTGTGCCTTGCCCAGGGTAGCAGGACTTGCTGGGCTCTCCTGCAGCTCATGCTTTGTAAATGCTCCAGTGGTTGGAGCTGATTTCCTTGTGGGGTGGTCACTGGGGAGCTGGTCCCTCTGGAGCTGCAGCAGGCACCTGCCTGAGGCTTTTCTTTATTTGGGGCCCATCAAGATGTACCACTGCTCCCTCTGCCCTGTTTGGTTTGAGGGTTTCTGGCTGGCAGAGCCTGTCACTAACTCCAGTTTGCTCTGGCAGTTGGGCCCAGGATGGCGACAGAACCACAGTCCCTCCTGGTGGATCTGGGCTCAGATGCCGTGTTCAACTGTGCCTGGACTGGGAACCCCTCTCTCACCATCGTCTGGATGAAGCGAGGCTCGGGCGTGGTAAGAACTTCTGTGGGGCAGGGGCACGTCCAGGCCATGGGGTGCTGCAGGACAGTTCCCATGGAGCAGAACCCACTCCAGGGGAGCTCCTGGCTGGATGAATGCTGGCTCCTCCAAATGCCAAGCGGTCCTGAGAGTGGGGGAATGAGGAGCAGATCTGCAATTCACCTGCAAGTGGTTCCTTCTGGGCTGGTCCGATATGGCATAGTCCTTTCTGGGATGACTCTTCCTGGGATGGCTCTTCCTGGGATGCTCCTTTCCAGGATACACCTTCATGGGATGTGTGGGCCTGAGAGAATTTTAGCCTGCTTAGCAGCTACTAAGTTTTTCCCAAAGAAAAGTTTCTCAAGAAAGTTTTCTCAAAACAATCTCGGTAAACAACTATCCCCTCTCAAAACAATCTTTGTCCAGCTGGTGTTTTCTGGGTTTGTAGTTTAACCAACGGCATCAAAGAGGTGTCATTTCTATTCACCAATCATGTTAAGCCTGTAGAAGAACACCTTATAAAAGGTAGTAAGAATTAGACAATATGGAGCCTTCTTTTTCTATACCTTTTGCCTTCTGGATTATTTGAGTCTTTCATGCCTAACGGTGTCAGGATGGACCTTTCTGGAAGGGTCCTTTCTGCCCCCAGGCCTGGGATCTCACATCCCTACGTGTTCACCCCAGCACTCCCTGCTGTCGACTGGAGCCTGCTCCAGGGATGAGCTGGGATCTGTCCCAGCTGACTTCTCCACATCTCTTTTGTACTGAAAATCGTAAGGAGCTTTGCCAATCATAATCACAGCTCAGTCAGCCCCGGGAGGCAGGAGATGCTCTGACTCCTCTTTACTGACAGGAGGGCTGAGCAAAGCCACGGGGAAAAGCTAAAGGAGGGCTGAGATGTGAAACTCATTCAGAAGCACACACAGGTTTGGGTTTGAAAAGCATCTCCCAGCTTCACCTGGGCAAGTCTGTGGATGAGGAAATGCTGCTGTTTCAGCTCAAGGCTGTAATTGGAGAGCTGGACCCCCACGGAGGGGCTGAGTCCTCTCCCTCCTCCTCTGGGGACACTGGGGCATTAACTGCTGGGGTGTTTCCTCCAGACCATAATAACCTTGGTGAAGGCCATCTCCTGAGAAGAAATTATAGACTTGGGAGAGCTGATGGCTTGAATCAGCAAAGGAATCGCAGTGGGTCAGTAATTCCTGGGCGGTTTCCCATCCCACAGCTGCTGTGGCTGGTTCTCTCTGGGTTATCACTGTAGACTCTCAGACGCTGACAGTTCTTCACTGCCTCAGGGTGGCTGCAGGAGCTGGGAACAAGGGCAGCCTCACCCTCCAGCCCCAGCATCAGCCCCCATCAGGGCTTGCCTTTGCTGTCCAGCAGTGCCCAGGAAGAGCTGCCTTCTCCCTTTTTATCTGCCTCCCTCCAGCTGAGGTCCATCACTTTGGAACTTCTTGGAGCAGAATGAAGGAGATGATTCTGCCCTTCCACTGTGCACTCATGAGACCCCAGCTGCAGTGCTGTGTCCAGCCCTGGGGCCCTCAGCTTTAGAAGGACATGGAGCTCTAGAGCGAGTCCTGAGGAGTCCATGGAGATGCCCCAAAGGCTGGAGCCCCTCTGCTCTGGAGCCAGGCTGGGAGAGCTGGAGAGGAGAAGCTCCAGGGAGAGCTCAGAGCCCTGCCAGGGCCTAAAGGGGCTCCAGGAGAGCTGGAGAGGGACTGGGGACAAGGGATGGAGGGACAGGACAAGGCAGAATGGCTCTCACTGCCAGAGGGCAGGGCTGGATGGGATATTGAGGAGAAATTCTTCCCTGTCAGGGTGAGGAGGGAACATTGAACAGGGTGCCCAGAGAAGCTGTGGGTGCCCCTCGATCCCTGGCAGTGTCCAAGGCCAGGCTGGATGGGGCTTGGAGCAACCTGGGATAGGGGAAAGTGTCCCTGCCCATGGCAGGGGATTGGAATGAGATGTATTCAAGGTGTTCAAGGTCCCTTCCAAGCCAATCAATTCCATGGTTCTATGAGCTCAGGACAGACCCTCTAGCTGGTGTCAGCCAGCAGAGATGGTTATGCTGGACACCAGAGACACCTCCATTTTCCCAGAGGGATGCTGGCAGAGGATGCTGCTCTGTAAAGCCATGAGCACCCAAACATCCCAGTGGCATCTGGAATCGTGGCTCCTTCTTCCCCAGCCCCTCTGTTTTCAGAGCCAGGTTGAAGTCCCTCAAGATTGCCTTCTTTTCTGTTTTTTTCACGAAAAGGAAGCAAGTCAGAGACCAATGAGAGGTTGAGGCCAAGTAAACACAAGCATTTTTATGGCTAACTCTGCAATCAATGATAACACAGTGGGTTTTAAAGGGATCTGGCCCTCTGTGCCTCTGCCTCGTGCCAGGTTAGGGCTGGAGATCCCCAACCTACTACAGATCCACATCCATCCACTGCATCAGCACTGATCCCTGGAGCTGTGAGAGCAGCAGCCAGCAGAGCCAGAGGCTCACCCAGCAGTGGGTGCTGAGGAGCAGGAGAGGTGCTGGGCTCCTGCAGAGCCCTCGGGGAGAAAGCCAAGGGCAACTGGAGGAGTTTGCTCCCAGTCATTGCTCCAGAAACCACCCTCTGTTTGAGATCTGCCATGGTTTTTTTCAAACCCAGCAGTGCCAAGATCCTGCTGACAGCCTCAGCCAGATCCCTCAGCTCCTGTGCTTTTCCAGCTTTAATAAAGCTGCTCATTGCACAGCAGGGCAGGGGAGCAACAGGGCTCAGAAACCATCAGCCAGTCCATAGCAGGGGGCTGGCCAAAGTCAGCTGAGATCTCCCTGGGTATCCAGATCCTGCTCCAAGGTGTCTGCCACCACTTCTGGGCTAAAAATTCCTGAGTCAATCCCAGCAGCCTCCCCTGTGAATGTGAATGTGGAGGTGCAAGTGTGGACTGTGGTTCTCTCTGAGGATTTTTGACTTGTGTCACTGCAACCACCAAAATTTTTCTCTTGTATCCTGAACTTGCAAAACTGGAGTTTGTAAAAATTCTAATGAATAGAACAGGATTTCTAATTCCACCCCCAAAAAACTGTGGTGATTCTTTATTCTTTTGATCCTTGGGAAGGCTGACCTGGAACAGAGACTGGACAGAGCTAGAGAATAAAGTAGATATTTATTGATTTTCAATTCAATTTATTGAAGGGCCTTTAAGGGTACACCTTGGGCAGTACAAGAGCCTGGCCAGGGCTACACCCAAGATGGAATTAGAACGGTCACAAAATAGACAACTGGTCACAAGGTCTCACACTTTTATAAGTTTTGGTCCATTTGCATATTGGGGTTTAATTGTCCAATTACAGCTTCAGGTTATGAAGTCTCATCCTTCTTGTTTTCTTTCTTTAGTCCACCCTTGTTTGTGCTTTTGGCCCTGAAATTTGTACTCGGTGTCCTTGGTCTCCAGCAGCAAAAGGATTTGTTTTGTCTCCCTGCTCTGTGAGGAGAGTTTACTTGCACTTACTATGAGGCTCAGAACCACACCCCTGGGCAGCACAGAGTCTGAATAACGTGAAAGCTAAAACTTAAGGCATCCCTTTGGTCAAACAGCAGTAAGTGATATTTCCATGCAGTGCCAGACTTTGGGCTCATCCACTTGGCTTTCCCAAGGATGTTCAGGAGCTGGTGACACAGTTATTGTAACTCAGGTAATTTGTTTTGTCCGTAACTTCTCATGGCCCACCTGAAAAGCCCCCTTCCTCTCTTTCAGGTCCTGAGCAATGAGAACAAGTTGATCCTGAAGTCAGTCCGCCAGGAAGACGCCGGGAAATACGTGTGCCGAGCCGTGGTGCCGCGGGTGGGCGCGGGGGAGCGGGAGGTGACGCTCACCGTCAACGGTACCTGCTGCCCCCCTTCCTCCACTCATCCTCCTGCTTCCCTGCTGCCATCCATTCCTGCTCCTCTTCCTCCATCCATTCCTGCTTCCCTTCTGCCATTCAATCCTTCCTGCTTCCCTTCCTCCATCCATTCCTGCCTCCCTTCCTCCATTCATCCTCCTGCCTCCCTGCTGCCATCAATTCCTGCTCCTCTTCCTCCATCCATTCCTGCTTCCCTTCCTCCACTCATTCCCTCCTGCTTCCCTGCTGCCATCCATTCCTGCTTCCCTTCCACCATTCCTTCCCACTTGCCTCCTTTCCTCCATTTATTCCTGCCTCCCTTCTGCCATTCAATCCTTCCTGCTTCCCTTCTGCCATTCCTTCCTGATTCTCTTCTGCCATTCCTTCCCACCTGCTTCCCTTCCTCCATTCATTCCTGCCTCCCCTCATCCACTCCCCCCTCCTGCCTCCCTTCTGCCATCCATTCCTGCCTCCCTTCCTCCATTCAATCCTTCCTGCTTCCCTTCTGCCATTCCTTTCCTGCCTTGATCCTCTTGCTCTGACAGCTCCTCTTCCCAAATTATCCCCTCAGATAATTCCTTTTGGAGCAAGTCCCACCCCTAGCTGGATAAGGGATCCAGGAAATTGCACTAAAGTAGATTTTTTCATTATTTTGCCTGGAAATGCACAATTTGAAGCAAAAAAAATCAACATTTGCTCAGCCCTGCACAGTTCCTTATTATCAACAGGGGTTTATTGAGTAGTTGGGAGCTGGCAGCTTTAAATCTTTAATAGATTAATCTTGCAAAACCCTCACAAGTTCGGAGAGTGCTGTTGTCTCTGTTGTACACCTGGAGAGGTGGGAATTGAGTCTGGATCCAAGAGCAGCAGCCTAATCACTCTCTCCAACCCACATGAGGATACCGGTGAGGATTCCTGTGAGGATACTTGTGAACATTCCTGCCGGGATTCCTGTCAGGATACCTCCATGGCTGTCTGGGGATCATCCAGCCCCTTGTCAGAATGTGCCCTGCACTCACACCCCAAACTCTGAGTTTAATGATGCCCTGGCCAGGACCCCACAGCAGCTGGTGACAAATTTCAGCATAAATAGGGTAGGGAAAGAGGCAGGTGGGCTGCAAGTGGTGTGAGCAGAGGATAAATTTTGCATTGTCTCTCACCTGCATGACAAACTGGCAGGTTTCACTCCCCACTCACTGTCGCAAGAGAAAAACACAAGCAGGAGGCAACTCAGGCAAGCATTGATTTCCAACACAGATAATGCAGATGGTGGATGCCTCAGTTCCCTGGAAACATTCAAGGACAGGATGGACAGGGCTCTGAGCAACCTGATCGAGCTGAAGATGTCCCTGTCATGGCAAGGGGGTTGGACTGGATGACCTTTAAAGGTCACTTCCCACCCAAACTATTCCATGTTTCTATAATCCTAGAAAAGGAAGCCAAGGACAATGCAGCAGGGACTGAAAACCAACCACTCCCTCGACTTGGACTCAGCGCCTTCAGTCTGCTTCCCCAGCAGCTGTTGGGTTTTAATTACAATTAAATGAGCTCATGGAAAACAAAGCAACAAATTAGCACAAAGAACATGCTCCTTCCCTGACACCCAGCAGGCGCAGGGATGCCCTGAGAACAGAGCAGAGCTCCCCACAGGCTCGGGGCATTCGGAGCGTGCAGCACTGACTGGAAAAGTTGCTTTTTTTTTTTTTTCCCCAGCTTATGCCTGGGGAGACTGATGAGAACCAAATGAAATCCATGCATGGGGTTCACTGCTCAGCCTTGAGCATCTCCCAGGAGCTGACTGCCTGCACATCCCATCCCATGGGCTGTGCTGTCAGGGGCTTGGTGCACCCCAAAGGTGACAGCGTTGGGACATGCCACCACAGGTGTTGGACCAAGGGAGAATCCCGCACCTCTGGGTCAGGATGGTCTCCTGGCCCTCCCAGTGAGGAGAGCCAAGCCCCTGAGCAGCATCCCCACATCTACCATTCACCAAGAGCCAGGGCTGGCAGCCTGTCCTGCAGCAGGAGCAGCCCTCCAGCTCCGGAGCACGGCGCAGTGTGTCTAATCCAGCTAATGAATTCTGCTGGAAGCCTGTTCTGATGTAATTCAAGGGGGAAGTTGAATGCCTCATATTTTGAAGTGATTTTAAATTGAGAGGATGATACAATTGTCTTGGTATCAGCAGATGCATCCCTCTGTCACAGAAAAACAGGCATTGAGAAGTTGTGTTCTGGGCTGGCTGCACTGGCCCTGATCAGGTCACAGGGACTTTTGGGGGGCTGATCCATCCCACTGAGCACAGAGATCCCAACTGAGGGATCACCCCACCCACCCCAAGCCTGTGGCACATCCACTCCCAAAATTGTTGAAAATCATGGCAGGATGGTGTTGGGGTGGAAGAGCATCCTCCTGCCCTTCCCACCCAGCCTCACCAGAGGGCTGTGGTTGCAGAGCAGCTCAATCCCATGGCAGAGCCAAGGCCACCAGCCTGCAAGGAGGCAGATAGAATTCAGAGTCTGGTGAGTGGGAAGGAGGATTATGCAAAGCAGCAGCATTTGGCAGGGCAAAGCAGCAGAGGCTCGAGGGAAGGGAGGAACTTGGTGCCATCATAAATCAGCTGCAGTTGGATTTACACCCAAAACCTCTCAATGCTCTTGACTGCACCCAGCCTGGTTGCAGCTCCCATCCCAGCAGAAGCCCCCCAAGGTCACCTTCACAGGCAAGTCACCAGCAGTCCCATCTGTCACTGCACCATTCATTGGGCTTGGCAGGGGCTGCTGGGCAGGGACCACCACTCCTGCCCACCTTGTTCTGCAAGTTTGTTGGAAGGGCTGGACAACTCCAGGTGATTAATTCAGGATGTCATTTGCTGGGCATTGACTCCAACAAGGAAGTCAGGCGTGTCCCAAGAGCTGGGAGCAGAGCAGGGGCTGACCTGCCATCCTGCTTGGTCAGGAGCACACCATGGTGCCAGGAACTGCTCAAGGCCACGTTGGAACAGCCTGCTCTGGTGAGAGGTGTCTCTGCCCATGGCAGGGGAGCTGGAATGAGATGGGGTTTAAAGTCTTTTCCAGCCCAGATCATTCTGTGATGTTCCTTTGCAAGACCAGGCAGAACCAACCAGCCCAGGACTTCTGCAGGAAGCAAGGAGTTAAACAAAACTCCCCTGCCAAATCATTTGGAGTGCTTTGGAGAAATGTTCAGATGGACTTGAGCAGGCTGGAGAAGCCAAGGCTATCCTATCCTTTCATTCCTGAAGTCTCCCACCTCAGACTTCTCTTTTGTGTGATCTGCCAGGACCGCACAAATAAATTGGCACTGAGGTGCTAAAAATAACCTCCACCAATAGCTCCATCATTTATATCCATAGCAACATTGCTTAGAGCCTTTTCCCTGCCTGTGGGCTGTCTCACACTCGGTGCTGAATGCCAAGCTGGAGATTGGCAGCTTTCATAAGGAGCCAGAGCCTGGTGGAGAATCAAACACTGTCCCTGAATGCGAAGAGGCTGTAACTTCATGCTATTATTTCTGGGCATGTTCATCTCACAAATAGTCTTTAGTCATCCACTATTATCATGATCATAAGCCTTCGACTCTGAACTCCTGAAGCAATAATAAAAGCCGAAGCCACTGGCATTTGTGCCATTTAAAATCCACTTGCCTTGGGGAAAATAGTCCTTTTAATGATTATTAAGCCATTTTTCTCTAGTGTCACCCAGTCTTGGAGCACTTCCAGAATTTAGAAGTAACACACAACCATCAAAATGGAAAAGGAGGTGGTTCTTTTTATTACTGTTTAGGCCTGGCCTGCAGATCCCATCACTGCTCTTGCCTCTGCTGGCTTTGGAATCATCAGGTGGGCAGCAGCATCAATGACCACAGGAGGCTCCTCAGGCAAAACAAGGAGTGACCTCCACTGAGACCCTTCAGAGAGCTGGGCTTTCACTGATGGATAAATGAGAACTCACACCTTGGGATCGTGCCTAGAACAACATCTCGAGCATTTAGAGAGAAAAAAAAAAAAACACAACAAAATGTCTTTTTTTTCTTTTTTTCTTTTTTTTTTTTTTTTTTTGCTTTCTTCGATCAAAAAGGGCACAACAGTTTCCACTACTGCAATGCTATGCCCATTACAGAAAAACAAGTCCTGACCTTCACGCCCAGCTCCTGCTATTCCTGATGTTGATGGCGGCTCCCTTCCAGTAGTAATTTCCTGAGCTGCCAAAATCGTGGTCAGTGGTCAGTGAATTGTGCTTCAATGAGCTTGTTTTCCATCCATCTCCCCTGGGAACAGTGTAGGGAAGCAGGGACAGGGCTGTGCCTCAGTGTGTGTGTGTAGGGAGTGTGCAAGTTTGGTGCCAGGAAAGGGTCACTGAGACAGTTCCAAAAGGCAGCTGTATGTACAAATGCCCAAGAGTGAAGGATTTAGCATTTTGGTATATTTTTGTGAATTCTTGAAATTTAAAAGTGGGTGATTTGAATGAGACTCGGGCAGAAATACCCAGGCAAGTCCTTCACACTTCACCCCAAATCCCTGAGACTTTTTTTTTTAAGGAACACATCAAGTGCAGGGCAGGGAGGTGGGGAAAATGGGAAAAAATCCACAAGGCTGTATTACTGCTAAACCCAGTGATGTACTCCAAACAAGGCAGGACAACCCCAAGTGAACACTCCAAGTTCCAGAGCTGGAGCAGGGGGAGTTCTGACAGCTCCTGCCACCCCTCTCTCCCTGCCCTGCAGCTGAGCTGTTGCTGTTTTCTTTTCTGCCAGCAGCAAGCCACTCATGGAAATGCAAATCTGCTTTAATTAAGGAGGTTAATAAACAGCAATTAGGATCCCAGCTCTTGTGCTGCTCCCCTGGGGTGATCAGAGCTGTTAGAAGAGTGAGGGACATGCTGATCTCACCAAGCCGTGCTCTCCTGTCCCACCCCTTTTCTCCCAATCACAGGGTGTTCACCAAGGCAGGACAAGGACATTTCCCATCCCAAGCTGATTCAGCTGGTGTTTGGCTCAAGAAGAGCCTTTCCTACCCTTTCTCCTTGGCTCCTTTCATGATCCACGTGGCACAGGAGAGTCCAGCTGATGGGCATCAAGGTTTTCCAGTAGAAACTTCTCCACCACATCTTCCTTAATACCCTGGAGAGCAATTAGTTTAATGGTTGCTTAATGAATCTGGGAGAGCACTGAAGAGGAACACCAGATGGAGTGGGATCCTGCTTGGCTTCTGCAGCAAACAGCCCTTCTCAGGGGCCAGGGTCACCAAGGAGATTGGGGCAGGATCCTTTACACCAGGGATGGGGGTACAGAGATGGGGGACCCTGGTGCTTTTTGGGGGCTTTGCAAAAACCCAGCAGAACCCAAAGCCTCCACTCAATGTTCTCCATCGCAGGAGTTGATGGGGCTGTCTCTATCCCTGCCCTTCAGAGATGGACCCCAATATCCATCCGGGGCTGCCCTAACACCGCCCATCCCCACCAGTCCCATGGGGTGCCAGCAGCCTCTCCTGTCTCCCCAGGGCCCCCCATTATCTCCAGCACCCAGACCCAGCACGCCCTGCACGGCCAGAAGGGGCAGATCAAGTGCTTCATCCGCAGCACCCCGCCGCCAGATCGAATTGTGAGTATCACCCTGGGGCTCAGCAGGTGCCTGGAACACCCCGGGGTGCCCTGAGCTCACCCTTCTCTTGCTTGGCAGGCTTGGTCCTGGAAGGAGAATGTCCTGGAATCTGGGACCTCCGGGCGCTACACGGTGGAGACGGTGAGCACAGATGAGGGGGTCATCTCCACACTGACCATCAGCAACATCGTCCGGGCTGATTTCCAAACCATCTACAACTGCACCGCCTGGAACAGCTTCGGCTCCGACACGGAGATCATCCGGCTCAAGGAGCAAGGTGGGCACTGCTGGGGGCTGCTGGGGGCTGCTGGGCAGCGGGGATTAGCACTGGCTGGGCTGGGGGAGTGGGGACATGCTGTGAGAGGCAGGAGGTGCTCAGGAGAGCTCTTGGGATGCCAAAGAGGAAATGAGGAAGGATGGTGACAAGGCTCCAGCTGTGCTAGCTGTAGGATTGTGTCCTTAGGGCACATGATCTTGGTAAAGGGGCAGGAGCAAGGACAAGCCCTGTAAAGTCTCTGTTGATAAGGTACTCCTGATTCTACCTGTCCTGCTAAAGCTGGAGCGCAGGGGCTGATCCTGCACCCCTTTCTGCCTGTCCCACGGTACAAGGTGATGTCACTGCCCCAGGCTGGAGGAGCATTTACAGCCTTGGACAAACAGGAGTGGCTGTTCCCAGCAGACCCCACTGGTCCACGGAGATGGGAGAGAGCGGGAGGAAGGCATCTGGGCTGGTGGCAGCTCTCCATCCCGGCCACCAGCCACAATGCCAGCATGTCCTGCAGGGCTGGGCTCACACACCAGCAATTCCCAGGGGATGGCCAGGGAAATTCCATTCTCGGGGCTCTCCACAGCAGAGGAGGGAAATGGTTTGCGTGGGGAATGCTTAGCTCCTGGAGGAACTCCAGTTCTCCTCTATTTTATTAAATGCCAGGGCAGGCAGGTGGATTGTTCTCATTAAGCCGTGATTTATAGGCAAGGCTGGCGTCCAGATTAAATCAGAGCTAAATGAACCCCTTAAAATTAGCCTTGGGCTTCTTCCAATGCAAACAGAGCCAGTGGTTTTTCCAGGTCGTCTGCCAGTCAGCGGGAGCGCTCGGGTCCCGGCGGAGGGTGGCCGGGCAGCACGGCCAGCTCCGAGCTCACAGCCAGGGGACACTGCGAGGCCACGGCAGGGGACAGCCCTGCCCAGGCCAAGGGACATTGGAGAGTGGCAGAGGGGACAGTCCTGACCAGGCCAGGGGACACCGCAGGGTGGCAGAGGGGACAGCCCTGCCCAGAGTAGCGGGACACTGCAGGGTGGCAGAGGGGACAGCCCTGCCCAGGCCAGGGGACACTGCAGGGTGGCAGGGGCAGTCCCCTTCACGGGGCCAGCCCCGGAGCAGAGGGCTGAGCGCTCAGCAAGGCTGCGGTGGGCGCGTGGGCTGTGCAAGGCTGTGGACACTTGCTTTATTTTCAAACAGGTACGGAAATGAAATCAGGAGCTGGTATTCAAGCAGGTATGGAAATCATGAGCTGACGGTGAATGTGAATTGTCCCCAGCCATTACCACACCGGAGGGCCCGGCGTCCTCCTCCTGGCCCGGCAGCTTTCCTTAGGGCAGGCAGGGCAGGAAGGGGCGTAGGGAAGCTGCAGGGCAGTGACCGGGGCAGGACTGGGAAGCTGGAGTGGTCCAGTCCCCCCTGTGCCACTGACACACTCTGGAAACCAGCACTTTCTTTGCCCCAGCTCCCCAATCACTGGGAGGGGGTTGCTCAGGCAAGTTTAAAATGTTGTGGAACTCCCACAGAGTGCTCCTTTGGGACAAAAACAGAGAGAAAAGTACAAGTTTCCAGGGTCATTTGCAGACATCAGCTTGGTTCAGCATAGTGGCAGAGTGCTGGCAGGCATCAACTGGCACCAGAGCAGGTTTGGATGGATCTTGGGGCAGATGCTGTGGGATGTGCTGCCCTTGTGGTTCCTCATCCTGTGCCCCAGAGCAGGATTTCTGGGGGAGCCAGCAATCTGCCCCTCCTCAGCTCACCCATCCCGACAGGACAGTCTACCATCCCCACCATCCTGTCACCGCCCCTTTGCAGTTACCTTTATCCCAGGCCAGGAGAGCCCTGGACACTTTCCCCACCCTATTCCCTGCATGGTTCTTCATCCCCATCACCACCTGCTTCTCTCTGAGCTCTGCCCCGCAGATACCACTCCCCAAAGCTGAGAGCCAGCCGGCCCTCCCAGGGCCTCCAGGCTCCTGTCTCTCCAGCCTCTTACTCCATATTCCCCTCAGAAGGCTGGAAAAATCCCGTGAGGAACTACCACTGTTGGCAGAAGCACTGCCCAGCAGAAAATCCTGGTTTTGTCATGCCACAGCTCAGCTGCTGTGTTGGAGGATGCTGACTTTAGGGTGAGCTTCTTGGGGCAGCTGGACCCAGCTGCAGCACCTCTTCCCTGAGCTCCAGCTCGAGGCAGCAGAGGACTGAGGGGATTTGCCTTTTCACCACCTGGGCACTCACAGAGGTTTGGTGATGGATTTGTTCAGTGCCACTTGAGTCATGTCACCAGTGGCCCAGCTTGAGTGACATGTGACACAGCAAGGGACCAGCAGGCCCATGCAGGAACTCCATGAGCAAGCCACAAAGTGAGAAACATCCCTTGCTGACTACACAGTGGATGCTGGTGGAATGACAATGCCCCCAGTGCCACCAGCAGGGGTGTGTCCCCCTTGGGAAGGATGAAAGGCACGGGTGGGATCTGTGGTCTCAGGTCCAGGATGAAATCCGTGTCCAACTCCACCTCCACACCAGTGGGCAATGGGAAATGGTTCCTGTATCCCCCAGTCAAGTGATAATCCCTGGGCTTTGCTTCTCAGCTGGGTCACCCTCAGCCGGGACACCCCCCTGTGTCCCCAGGGTCCAGCAGCATTCATGTCCAGACCTCTGAGGAGAACCACCTCTCTGCACACATTTTTCCATTAATCCATCCATTCCCGAGGCAACAACTCCAAGGACAAAACTCCTTCAAAGGAGGTGTCCAGGAAAGTCGTGAGGACACACTCACCCACCTTATCTGCTCATCCCAGACAGGGTTATCCCTCTTTTGGCTCACAAGATCCTACAGAGTGTTTAGAAAGAGAAGGAATGGGGACCTAGAAATACCTGCAGCTTTACAGGAGAGGGTCTTTGGGATGTAGCTTCATCACCCCAGCCAAGGAAGGCAATTTGTGATGCCCACAGCTGTGGTGTCCCACCGTGTGAGTGCTGCCCATCGCTGCCTCTCCTTAATCCAACCCAACGCTCATTGTAAAGTCAGAGCTGTGCCTGGAGGAACTGGAGAGACAGAGCAGGGAGATAACGAGGCTTTGGGGCTCCAAACCTGACCCTCTCACCAGAAATGTGATTTTCCATTCCGCCCGCACACCTCACAAGCTGCTGCCAGGGCCTGTGTAGATAAAACATCTTTGCTGGCTGAGCCACAGCTCAAAATCCCCACCAGGAGCTTGGTGACAGAGTTCTTGTAGGATGTGAGGGTGCATCCCCTGCTCTGCCTCCCACAGCCCCTGCCCACACAACCCCACCCTGCAGTGCTCAGCCCCGGCATGGGCCATCCCTCCTGTCCCAGTCTTTGTAGCACCCTCAGGAGTTTGGGAAGGATGACAGTTGATAAGCCACGGGAGAAGGCAGGAAATTGGGATATAAAATAGGCAGGGGCTGTGAATGACGGCTTGGGTTAAGTCATCCATCAGCCTGCTCGGATGTCATTTCTCTTTCCTGATAATATTAACACACGGTCTTCTACTGCACTTCATCCTTTAGAGAAGCTCATTCATTAACCCACAGGGCACTAACAAGAGCAGTTGCTAATCTGCTCCTCTGGCTCCCCCCTCCTCTCCTCCCAGGGTAAACTGAGGCACAGAACGAGCAGGGTTGTACAAACTGCAGCGTCCCACGGGCAGCCCGTGCCGACATCACCGCGCAGGGATGGGGAGCAGGGAAGGAGGCCCCAAAACCCTCCCTGGGCTCATCCCTGAGCCTCTTGCCAGTAGCCAGGGGTGGGTCCCTGGGGGAAAAGCCCGCTGTGTGACCTTCATGCCACTTCATGCTTCCTCTCCTTCCTGTTGCAGAGTCGGTGCCGATGGCGGTGATCATCGGGGTGGCCGTGGGGGCCGGAGTGGCGTTCCTGGTGCTGATGGCCACCATCGTCGCCTTCTGCTGCGCCCGCTCCCAGAGGAGTAAGTGTCACCCCACACACTGCATCCCTTGGGAAGGGCCGGGGAGAGGACTCTGGGGACAGGGTGAATCCAGTGGACCGGGGGAGAAATCAGAGCCTGAGTTTAGTGGCACGGTTTACTGACTTTACTTCTCTGCACAAGCTGCTTCTCATGTTGATCCACCGAGTGTTTGCTGCAAATGGCAGCCCTGTGGGAAAAGGGAAGGGTTTTGTGGAAAACATGCCAGGGTAACTGCTGTTAGCAGCACAGGCAGCTCAGGAGGTGTGCAGGGGGACCTCTTAATCTCTCCCTTGGAGAAATCCTGAGGTCCAAGAGGGAGAAGCATCCTCACTGTGCCATATCAGTGCTTTAAAACCCTCCACACTTCTGCTTCTGTTTTAATTCCAATTTTCCTGACGTGTATACTCCTGGCAGGAATGACAGCCAGCAGAGGGTTTTTCATGGGACTTGTGCATTTTGGAGTCTGGCTGCAGTGGGAATACAAGTTAAATTGACCTTAGAGACACAGGTAGAGGAGGAGGAGGAGGGAGAAGCAGTGTGGCATTGTCTGGCCTCATTAAAAACACACCGGGAAATTAAAGGAGGATTGCTGGCTCCATGAAAAGGCACCAAACTGGGAAGGAGAAGAGTGTGATTGTCTAGAGCATTCCAAGCCTCTGGGGAGAGGAGGAGATCCTTGGCGCTGCTCCCGGCTCGTGAGACGTGTGGTACAGATTCCGGGATGCCAAACTCTCCATGTGTGTGCCAGAAAACCTAGTTGTTGTTCTTTTATTTTCCCCCCCTTGATGCTTTACAAAACCATCAAAGACACCAGGCTGTTCTGGATTCAGTGAGGACACACGGTCCCCCACTGCAGAAATGTGTTTAATTTTCAGCGTGATAATGATGCCTCTCCCTGTTTTATCCCATTTTTTTTTGAACTCTCGTAGTTTCCATTAGCAAGAATTAATTAATTAATTAGGGCAAGTCATTTATCTTGCTTTTTGAGGAAGGATTGCTGATGGACAGGACCCAAGACCTGCCAGTTTGATGTCATGGAGGTCACTTGGCAGCAAGGGACAATGCCAGCACCTGAAGGAAGCAGGGCCAAGCCATGTTCCCATCCCCATGGGCTGTTTTTTCCCCATGCCACTTCCTTCAGAAAAACAGAGAGTGTGTGGCTCATTATTTCCCTCTCGTTTGATGGAACCAGATGGTGCAGGGCTCTTTACAGGACACACAATTTCACAGGAACACCATGACAACAGATCCCAGACGTGGTGAACACACCAGGATTTAGACCCTCACAAGCTGGAGGCGTGCAAGGATGGGCTGTGCTTCAAGGGCAAAGCCAGGAGGGGACAAGGCCATCCCAGCCAAATGCCTGTGTTATTTATCCCATTGATAAATCAGGAAGAAGAGGCATTTTCCTCACCAGGGCTGGGAAAATAAGTTCTGGAAAGAAGGCACTGACATGGTGGCAGGTTTCTCCACTGTGCTTCTGGTGCTATCCTGTTTAAAAAAGGGTTTTGGGTCTCTAATACACCGGAGGCTGCTGCGTCTGGGCATCTTCCCTGCTCTGCTGCTCCTCTGGCACTGATTCCCTGGGGAATCAGCAGCATCCCCAGGCCAGGGCAGGGGGCTCTGTGTCCCTACAATGCTTCTTTGCCACTTCACTTTGGGATCAGAATAAGAGATCACCCAAGAGACCAGCGAAGATCCCTGCCCTGATCTCCCTTCCCTCCCCAAAACCTTATGGGAAGGGAAGAGACAGACGCAGCTGGGGACAGCAGCAAATCCAGAGTACGGGTGGGATTCCCCAGCCTGAGATCCTTGCATGGGGTGCTGGTGCCACTGAGGCCACTCAGTTCCCCTTTTCCTGGCTCCAAAAGCCACTGGAAGCAACAACACAGTTTCTCCTTGGGTTTGGGGGGAACTGGGAGCATCAGCAGCTGAACCAGACCCCAGTGGCACTCAGGGTGCAGAACCCTGCAGGGAAGGACTTGGAGGTGCCAGCTGGATGGGCTTTTGCCCCAGTTTTGAGGTGCTGAATGCTGTGGCCACGGTCTCAGTGGCAGGAGGGTAGGAACACCAGGCTGAAAGGTGAGGAAACAATTTCATCACTGTTAATGGTGTGCAATGAGCAGAGTTGTTACGGAGATCAGCTCAGGAACTGACAGAGCACTTGGATATCAGGAGAAGGGCTCATTTCCTGCCAGGATGACTGCAGATTCCTCTCCCAAGACAAATACTGGAGCGTTGTGCCATCATTTATAGCAACAACCTGGGGCAGGCTGCAGGAACAGTTGTGTCAAGGGGACACAGTGACCCAGCAGTAACTCTGGAGAAGGAATCTCCTGACCCAGCCACTGACCACAGCTAACAGCAATGGGGGAGACAGTTCCTGACCACGTTTTGGGAAAATGCAGCAAAATAAAAAGGACCAGGTGCAGACACACCGAGCCTGGAGGCTCTGGAAAAGAAAAAACATTTACTGCACATCTGTTGTTACATCTTCAGTGACTTAACAGCCCAGAGTTATGTAAGGGGGAACGCTCCTGGGAGAGGAGCTGCAAGACACTGATTAGCTTCTCCTTGTGATTAAAGACAGAGGCTCCAGCACCAAGAACGTGATCCCAGCAGGACAACGTTAAAAAATAAGCTGTAGAAACTTCCCAGTGAAAGGCTTTGCCTTGCACCCTGAGACTTGGAGAGGTGTGGGGGCTGTGGGTGTGGAGGGCAGGGGATGCCAGGAGAGATGAATTCAAGGCCAGAGCTTGGAGCTGGTGTGGGTTACATCATTCAGTTTGGTTTAGAGATGAAACTCCCGAGGGCTCCAGCCTTTTCTGGCCTGATCCCTGCAAGCCTGGCTTGGCAGGGCGCTGCTGCATCCGTCAGCTGGAGGTAGATCTGACAAACCAGCGGTTCAAGGCAGGTTTTGGGCTGGCACAGCCATCCTGGGAGGTGAGAGCCAGATCCGTGGCTCGGGGCCGCCTTCAAAGCTGTTGAGGTCTCGCTGCTCAGATTTGCCTCCATCTCTGCTTTTCATCTCGGCTTTGCGCCGCCGTTCTGCTCCTGCTGCTCCGCGTCTGTGGTTTAATTCTGCTGAAATGACTTGTTCAAAGCACGCCTGACACCTTCAGGGAAGGCAGGGAGTCTCTCCAGGAATGTTTGTCTCTTCTCTCATTGTCTTTTCCAGGCTGCTTGGAGATGATAAAAGCATCCCTGGCTAAGTCTGTGCTCATTGCTTGGCCTTTGCCATGTGCTGTCGCACCCCAGACTGGGGGAGGCTTTTCTCAGGGGTTCCCGGTGCCTGGGCAGAGCTGCTCCATCCCTCAGGAGCAGTATTTCCTAGGGATCAGCAGGCTGGACAACGATTTCACTCCCTGTGGGAGCAGTTCTGCTCCAGCCCAGCCCCTGGGACCAGCACTGGGAGTGTGGCAGAGGCCAAGCGAGCTCCCAAAGCAAATCCTGTAGGAGTCTGAGCTGTCCATCGCTTATGGCAACGCAACCATTGCTCCTCCAGCTCTCCAGTGGGATTGCTGAGCCGGGTTTATTTCCTCTGGTGCTGCAGGAATCCTCAGTCAGGTCCCTGCAGAAGCTCCACCACTGCCCCAGACTGAAGGCCCTTTTCCCTCTTTTCGCAGATCTCAAGGGTGTGGTTTCTGCCAAGAACGACATCCGCGTGGAGATCGTGCACAAGGAGCCGGCCTCGGGCAGGGAGGCAGAGGAGCACCCGACCATCAAGCAGCTGATGGTAAGGAATTCCTTCCCCTCCCTAAGCGATTGCCCCAGGCAAAGTTTGATGGTAACACGTGTCCTTCAGCCCCGCGATAACCACTCAGGGCAAAGATGTTTTTCCAAAAATCCTGTTCTTGAGACCCACATTCTCCTGCCATAAAAACTCCTCGAGAGAAACTTGGCTAAAGAGGAGAGAGAGTTGGTAGGGATTTATTGCAGTGGCCCATCTGCCCGCCGGACTAATTGCAAAGTAAATTTGCCACCTCACCCTTGGAAAGCTGCGAAGGGCAGGGAGACAAACAACGAGGCGATAAGAAGCTCAGGAAGCAGCAGGGCTGCACCCAGACGCGTGTGATGTGTGTGCCCAGATGCACACCCGGCACGCCGGAGGTGTGGGGCCACTCTGCACCTGTAACAGCCGGGGAGGTGTCACCTTCCCGAGGCCACCGCCTTCCCCCGAGGGGACCGACAGACACGGGCAGGGCAAGAGGTGATGGCTGAGATCCCAGGAGACAGCTCCTCACCACCGGCCCCTCTGTGTGCTGGGGTCGCCGTTCTCTGTGTCTCAGCCCGTTTGCCTTGGCTTTCACTTGCTGCTGACAAACAGAAGCTGAGAAATGGCAAAGAAACCTGCAAAAAGAAAAAGGAAAAAAAAAAAAAAAAAGAGAGAGAGAGCTGATGGGAAAGGTAGAGAAGGGACTGAAGAAGCCAGAGGCTGTTTGCTTGGCTGCTGGGTGGTTTTTTTTCCTCCTTTAACTCTCAATTTTTTGGGCAGCAACTGTATGTCCTGCCTGCAAAAAGCTGTTCCATGAATGCGTGGTGGGAAGGCAAGGCTGATCATCGTAGGGTGGGTGGAATTGCTTGCTGAAATTGTCAGGATTGCCAGAGTATTTAGACAGCCAAGGAGTCTCCAAACAATGAGGCAGGCGGAGGTGGAGATCTGGCAACTTATCCCAGCACCACTGAGGTTCCTGTGCAAGACCTTTCATTCCCAGCAGGGCTTTGTCTTGAGAAATCTGCAGGTCCAGGGTGGGATTTGCAAGGCTGGGAGGACAGAGGAGGCTGGGGTTGGGTTTGGAGCAATCTGCTGGGATGAAGGGGAATAAGAAGCTTACTCTCCATGGGACCCTGTGCATCATCTGTGTGATCAGCAGTGCCAAGCTCAGATCTGGCTCCCACAGGGGCTCATCCCAAATCCCACTCCAGACTGTAACCACCAGCTGGAAGCACACACAAAGCCTCAGCAGAAGAGAACATTTACCACTGTGAGTGAGCAAGGAAGAGGATGGTGGTGGGATCTTAGAAGCCATCCTGGGGACTTTCTTAGGTTATTTGCAGGAGCCAGGGGGTGATTTCACATCAGCCTGTGCCTTGGTGAGGCTGGGAGTGGAGCAGGGCAGAGCTGTGCCGGGCACGTTGCAATGAGGATTCTAGCAGGGTGAAAATAGTGCAGAAAAAAATGACAACATTTGTTTGAGAGTTAGGGAAAAATGCTATTTTTTTTTCCCAGGGAGAGGTTGTGGAGCTCCTGGGTTTATCAGCCAGACTGGTGAGAGGTGGTTTGGTCATGGTACAATGGAACTGTTTAAGTGTGAACAGGGGAGGCAAAGCTGAGCACTTCTGAGACACAACAGAGACTCACAGCCTGGCTGGACTGGAAGAGGGCAATTCTTCCCCTTTCCTGGCCAAATCCAGGCATTTTTCCTGAAAATCCAGCAGTTGGAAATGACATCATTGGATCAGTGCTGTTCAGGAGCTAGAGGAGATGGTCTGTGGTCTCTGACGCTGACGCTGGCAGTGTTTGGTACAGCTGGGACATCCCACCTGCAGGGAGGAGGCACCAAAGCCTCTCCCTGGATCAGAGCCTCTCCACCCTCATCTGCCCTCGGCAAGCACATTCCCAGGAATTCTCCCCAATTCCTTCTCTCAGAGTCGGCAGGGACCCCCTCTGTCCTTCATCCACATCTTAGCTCTGTCCAAGGGCTGGTGTGGGCATCCTCCTCAGGCCACCAGACACTCAGCCTTGGGGGCCAAACAGGTTCCTGATAAATTGTTCCAACTTTGTCGATTAAATGAAGGCTCAAGTTAAAAACTTCCTCTTGCTGAAGAGGAACAATGAGACCTCTCCAGCAGGAGGAGGAGGGCAGTGGCCAGCACTTCCCTACCCTCACCCCAGCATTTTCCAGCTCTCCCTCCTCCCAGTGCCAGCATTATTCCCTCGGCCTCCCCATTTGCCTTCCCTGAGATCTCCGTGCCTTGAGATGATCTCCCCGCCCTCAGCAGTGCTCATCACACCTTGCAGTTTAACAACAAGTGACTGTCATTGCCGTGCCCGGGGCTCGGCATCATTAATGTGGATGTTAACGAGGCGCAGCCACGCTGGCAAACAGCTCCTCGCTGCTCTCCATCCTAACCCAGCCCCGGCCTCTGGGCCGAGCCCCTGACTCCGGCACAGCCTGATCTGCTCCTGCTGGACCTCAGGATGCTCAGCACCGTGGATGTGCCTGCGCTGCTCAATTTCCCCCGTGTCCCGTGCTGCCGGAGCGCTCCTGGCCGCAGAGAGCCGCCGTGACTCTCCGTGTCCCCAAACGCTGTTTTGTCATTCTCCAGCCATCTGTGACCTCCGCAGCCCACCGTGCTTTTCACAAGTCATTATTCATGCATCTATAAATTCATTAACACCTTAGGATACGCGTCACGCTGGCTGATTTGCATATGTTCACATTGCCTCAGCGGCGTTCCCACCCCCTGCTCCGAGAGCTGTTCTGCCAGGCAGTGCCTACGGGCAGGGAAAAGGCTGCCAGCTCTAATGGCTGCAGGCAAAAAAGCCTGCTAAAGGGTCTGATCCTGGGGAAAATAAACCACAAGGGCCCCATTGTCCCTCCTGCGGGATGCAGTGCTCGGGCGCGGCGGCTCCGTTCAGCTCGGGCTGTGAGGAGGGAGATGAGGAGCATCAGCAGCTTCGGTGTGGCACAGCCTCGTCCCTCCCCACAGCTGGGTTTATTCCTGGCTGGTCGGACCCCGTGCCTCCCCACCTGTGAAATGGGGCTGATAATCCCAAAAGAGCCATCCTCACTGTCATGAGCTGTCAGAGATGATCCCAAAGTGAGGCAGGCAGAGATCTCCATCTCTGGATCATCCTTTCTTTCCATCAGAGAGGATCCAGGGTGGCCAGGCAGATCCAGGCATCACCTTTGGTTCATATTTGGAGTGGAACAATCAAAATTGTCAATCCAGTGATGGATTTATCTTTCCCTGTCTCCTTAAACCCATCCCTCTGCTCCAAGGGCTGTTCGCAGTTTGTTCACAGCCTTCTCATGTGATCAGCACCAGGCACCTTCTCCAGACAGGTGCTCAGCTCAGATCACACAGACACAATCCCAGAATCACCACGTTGGAAGAGACCTTCAAGATCATCGAGTCCAGCCCAGCCCTATCACCTCAATTAAACCCTGGCACCGAGTGCCACATCCAGTCTTTCTTTAAACACATCCAGTCTTTCCTTGAACGCATCCAGGGACGGTGGCTCCACCACCTCCCCAGGCATTCCAGTACTCTATCACCCTTTCTGTAACAGACTTTTCCCTAATATTCAACCTCTATTTCCCTGAATCCACCTTAAGATCCCTGTGGAAGAGGAAAAATCAAAGCAGCGGAATTCCCATTCTGGGCGAGGCTCATTCCTACCTGCAGCCCAGTGGATACAGCATCCCTTTCTCTGCCTTCCCCCGTGCCCGCGGTCCATGTTCCATGTGCCCAGTGGCCACCGCCACCCTGGGAGGCACCGGCCGCCCTGAGCTGTCAGAGCCGGGTCTGGATTGGACCGGGCTATGTCTCCACAGCGTCCAGCCTCACCCGGGAGGTGTGAACATCCCTCTCTCAGAGCCGGCCCCTTCCAGCGGCACCAGCCCATCCAAAAGCATATTCTGGGGGGAGGTGGGCCAAGGAGCTCACACCGCTGGGCCAGCGAGGCCAGGGCCGATAAAGCTCCATCGAGCTGGGAATTCCCAGAGTGGTTCTTTATTCACGGGTTTGTTCCCTCCCTGGGAGCGAAGGAAGTCGCTGTTGGAGAATCGTCATCAGCATCCCTCACCCTGGTAACGTCTGGCCCGCACAAGTGCTGCCGGGTGGCTTCCAATTACCCAACCAGGCGGAAATATTGTAATTAAACCTGGAGCCAGGCGGGGGAGGGCACTTGGAGCCCGCCGGGTCTGGAGGACACTCAGGGACCTGAAGCAGCATTTTAAAAACCATATTGTGTCCACTGATGAAAGCCAAGAATTTAATATCCTGTCGGATTCTCCATCTCAGAGGCTTCATTTGGTGCCGTGGGACGCGGCAGAGCTCGGCATTTCCAGGGCGGACCGGGAGGCATGGCACCGCCTGCTGCTCCCAGCCGGGCTGTCCCTGCAGTGAGCTGGGAAGGCGCTTTGCTCCGCGAGGAGCCGGGAGCGGGCACAGCGAGGCCGAGGTGATGCTCCAGGCACTGGAGAGGATTCCTGCCTTTCGCAATGAGGGAAACCGAGGCAGTGGCGGTCAGAGATGCAGTTTGTCACATCCCTCAGGCACGCTGGTCCAGGAGGCAGCGGCCAGGTTTGGGAATGGGCAGGACTTTACACCCCAGCTGCGATGCCGCTGTTCTGGGGCTGGGGAAGGCTGCTGGCGGCTGGCAGTGCCAAGCAGGATTAAATCCTGGCATCAGGTTCCCAGGGTGGGAACGGCGCTGGCAGGAGGGCAATGCTCTAAGAGGCAGGTGGGTGTATCCCCAGGCATCTGCACGGCCAAGCCCGGAGCATACTGTGCTGTCACCTGGCTGGAGAAAGCCATGCCTCTGGAAAAGAGTCCAGAAACGACACCGGGACTCATGATGATGACACTCTGCCATCTCTGGTCTCTTTTTCCGTGTATTTCCCTCCCCGCCTCCAGAACCCCCGTTAATATTGGTGATATTGAGTTAACTTCCGTCCCTTCCCGGGGTTTATTCACCGATGACAAAGCGGAAATCAAACTAACGAGGATCCCACCGCCCACTAATTCATGGTGTAAAACTTTATTAAAGTTGAGTTAATGACCGGCTGCAGTGGGAGAACTGGAGGTTCAGTGATGTGATGGCGCTTTGTGGATCTTATGCGATCCCCAAATCCACGGGGTGCAGCCGAATTCGGAGCGCCCTGGCAACCCTGGGGACAAGGAGGGTCCCCAGAGGGCTCGAGGAACATCCCAGTGCCTAGATCACTCCCACCATCACTTCAAGAGGCGACATAAAATGGCTTAAAACACCCCATCAAACGCGACATTAATTCCAGGGAGGTTTGGTCACAGTGGGACTGTCCCTTTGTTCCCACCTCCCTTCTCCCTTCTCCATCTTTGGGTCCGGCCCTGCTCACTTGGCTCATCCACGCCAATAAAAAATTTTTAAAAATTTTAAAAAAATTAAAAAATAAAATATAATTAAAAAAAAAAAAAAAAAAAAAAAAAAAAAAAGAAGAAGCGCCAAACCCAAGGATCTTCCTTTTCATTCCAAGCTGGGACGTGTCAGCCCTTTCGACAGGGTTAATACGATGCTTTAGAGGATCGAGGGGGTCGCAGGGGCTGACAGAGCAAAAAAAAAAAAAATCTTCCACGTCCCATTTTAGCTGCACTCGTTCAATCCTCGGCGACACTTGTATTTATCCTGGTAAATCAATGGCTGGTACAGGCTTCCTTTTCCCGAGGAAAACCCAGGTACTTTAATTTATTGCCTTTAACAGGCACATCAAAAGCTTTCGGGAGATGAACAGCAAGTGCCGCAGGGTGAATTTCCACAGCCACTTACCATCTTAAAGAGGAGAGAATTTGGGCAGTAAAAGGGGATTTTGGGGCTGATGTGGGGCTGTAATCTCAGAGAAGCCGGGCTGGAGGCGTCCGGTGAACACGGGAGAAGCTAAAAAAAGGCAACTGAGAAATCGGTTGATAATTATGCTGCTTCCTGCTCAGCCCCCCGTGCTGAAGGAAGGGTAATTAAAGCCGTGGTGTAATTAATGTGCACCTTGTCCCTCCTCTCCGCCTCCCCCCGATCACAGCCAGCCTTCAAAGGAAAACTAATGAGGCGGCCAAGTTCAGCTGAGGAGGAAAGGATAATAATAAAAAAATAATAATTAAAAAAGCAGCACGATTTTTGGGGTGTTGCTTTGGGCAGGCGGGTGCAGCCCCAACCCTCACCAAAGTAAATAATTCGTTTTCTGCATCAGCCCGGCTTTTTGCGTCCCAAACAGGGAAAAACAATCTGTAACCCAGGAAATTTTAATTTTGTGGCTTTGGGGCGTCCGCCCGGCTCCACCACCCTCGGACAGCGCTGGGGCACCCCTGGGCAAGTCCTTAAACCAGCTGCTGGCAACTTCCCAGTGCCCTGGGGCTGGTGGTGGGTGTGGGGCTGGCCCCACCTGGCCTGGGGGTGATGGGGAACCCGGGGTCAGGCGGTGCCCGGGATCCTGACCCTGCCTGCATCCTTTCCTAGATGGACCGGGGGGAGTTCCAGCAGGATTCAGTGCTGAAGCAGCTCGAGGTGCTCAAGGAGGAGGAGAAGGAGTTTCAAAACCTGAAGGTGAGTTGGATTCTGGGTCCTGCTTCTGTCCCCAGTGAAGAGTTGGGGTCAGAACCTCCTGGTCATTCCTGGCAGAGGAGCTGCACCCCGGGGTGCTGGGAGCCCCTCGCCGTGCCCACCACAGGGCTGAGCCAGCTCATGCCTCACTGCTGCCGCCAGGCTCCGTCCTTGGGCCATGTCCCCAGTGGTGGCCTGTCCCAGAGGGCTGTCCCTGTGCAGGGAGAGAAGCTCTGGCATGCTGGCACTGTTTGGTGGCCCCAGCAGCTTTTAGATATAACACAAATGTGTGGTGCCAGGTGAGTGGTGTGCAAGGGGCACTTGTGTCCCGGCCTGGAGGGGGCTGAACAGACTGGAATCCACTGATGGCACAAAAGGACATTGCTGGAGGGTTTGGTGGTTCAGGTGTCCTCCAAAGGGGGGCTATGAAAATGAGGAAGGGTCTGCAGGGCTCATACGAGGAGCAGCTGAGGTGATTTGGCTTGTTCAGCCTGGAGGAGAGCAAGGGGAGACTCCTCAGGGTCTGCAGCTTCCTCCTGAGGGACAGCTCTAATCTCTGCTCTGAGCAGCAACAGGACCTGAGGGCACGGCTGGAGCTGGGCCAGGGCAGGCTCAGGCTGGAGATCAGGGAAAGGTTCTTCCCCCAGAGGGTGCTGGCACTGCCCAGGCTCCCCAGGGAATGGGCACGGCCCCAGAGCTCCAGGAGCCTTTGGACAGTACTGCAGGGATGCCCAGGGTGGGATTGTTGGGGGTCTGTGCAGGGCCAGGAGCTGCACTGGATGGTCCCGGAGGTCTCTTCCAGCTCAGCATATTTGATGGCTCTGATAACTCTCACACGTCCCGGGTGGATGGGCAGGGTGGGCACCCCAGATCCCTCAGTACCCAGGGAGGCCACCAACCCACCCCGTTTCTCCCACTCCCCAGGACCCCACCAACGGCTACTACAGCGTGAACACCTTCAAGGAGCACCACTCCACGCCCACCATCTCGCTGTCGGGCTGCCCGGCTGACCTGCGCCCGGCCGGCAAGCAGCGTGTGCCCACGGGCATGTCCTTCACCAACATCTACAGCACCCTGAGCGGCCAGAGCCGCCTCTACGACTACAGCCAGCGCTTCGTGCTGGGCATGGGCAGCAGCTCCATCGAGCTGTGCGAGCGCGAGTTCCAGCGCGGCTCCATGAGCGACAGCAGCTCCTTCCTCGACACCCAGTGCGACAGCAGCATCAGCAGCAGCGGCAAGCAGGACGGCTACGTGCAGTTCGACAAGGCCAGCAAGGCCTCCGCATCCTCCTCCCACCATTCCCAGTCGTCTTCCCAAAACTCGGACCCCAGCCGGCCCCTGCAGAGGCGGATGCAGACGCACGTTTGAGCGCCCCCGGGGCCGCTCGGGACCCTCCCCGTGGGCGCCGTGGCTCCGTGCTCGGACAGTGGCGCCCGCCGGCAGCGGCGGTGGGAAGAGGCCGGCTCCAGCCCGCCCGGAGCGGGGCTGTGGGGCAGGGGACCGGCCGAGCATCCTCTCCTCCCCGGTACATGCTAAGCACAACCCCGCCGAGGACGCGCCGAGCCCCGGGGAGCCGCTCTCTCCGCGGGGCTGCGGACGGCCCCGGCCCCACCGCGCACCCCCAGCCGCTCGCCCCCGCTTCCCGCTGCCCTCTCCCCTTCCTTCGTGCTGTTCGGTGTCCGTACTTATAGAGTCCGTTTCGAGGGGGTCGGGGGGTCCCGCCCTGGGGGCAGGAGCGGGGGGACAGCGGTGGGACAGGGACCCCCCGGGAAGGGCCTCTCGACGCTGTATCGCGGCACCGCGGTCAATACAAGAGGTGTTTCTCGTGGCACGCCTGGGCTGATGGCCACCCCGCGGGGACATCGGCTGCCCGGCACACAGACCCGGCCTGGAGCCGTGGCCTCCCCGGGGCAGACACGGCCGGTGGTGAAGGGAAACTGAGGCACGGGGCAGCTGGGCCCCTACAGCCCCAGCGTGGGAGCCAGGACATGGGGCGTCACAACAGGTAAGGGGATGTGGGGACGCAAGGGCACGGGGACAGGCCACCCTCCCTGCATCTCGCAGCCCCAAAACTCCCTCGCATCCCCCATCGAGCCCCAGGAGTGCGCAGCCCATCCCAGCCTCACCAGGACTTTATTGGGTGCCAGCATGAGCCCCAACACCCCCATCCATGGGTCCCCCCGACACCTGCAGCCCCACGGGGGCAGAGGGGACCCTACACCAGCAGGGAGAAGGCACCAGTCAACCCCTCCACGGTGGGGGGACATCCCAAATGCCCACCCCTGGAGCCAAGCACACACCAGCCCACCCAAGGCCTCTTGTCCCTGACACCAGTGGCCTGCAGGCCCTGGGTGAAGGCTCCGCCATAAATAAGCATTTAAATTAATTAAATTAATCTGCACCACCGAAGGGCCCTGGCAGACCCTGAAGCCAAGCACCCCAGGGTACCCCCACCCAGGGGGGCTGTGGGGACAAGTCCCTACGCCAGCGCTAAGGCACAGGACAGGGCCGCCAAGTAAAAAAGGAAATTAAAAAAAAAACCAGGGGGGGAATTAAATATCTGGGGAAAGGTCCAGGGCAGGGAGCAGGCAACATTAGCCTCCGAAGGCTCCCATTCCCTGGGCGGGGAGGGGCCAAGACCCCCAAAATCAGCCCCTCAGCAGGGCCCTCGTCAGTGTATGAGGGAATTAAGGGAAAGAATGTCCAGGGCTAGGGCTCCTGCCCTGCCCCACCCCCTCAGGCCCGCTGGGAGGGAGGACCCCCCTAGCCCAAAAATCCCCTCCAAGTCCTCGGTAGCTTCAGTGCGTCAGTAGAGAAGGCGCTGGGCCACGGTCCCGCCGGGCTCCCGCACCCCCAAGAGCTGCCCCACCCTGGGCACCCGCGGTCCAGCGCGGGCCCCAGCCCCAGCCCCGCTCCCAGAGTCCCGGGGCACGGTGGTGACAAGGATGCTCCGCCCTCGGTCACTCCGGCCATGCCAGCGCTGCGTCCCCTCACAGAAGGGGACGGTGTCTCCTGGCCCTGAGGACAGTGTCCCTGCGCAGCCCCGCCGCCCTCAGAAGTAGGTGAGGTTCTTGACGAGTCCCAGCTCCAGCATCCGCTTGATGGCCACGGCCTCGTGTGACACGTTGTGCTCTGACGCCTGCGGGATGGGGAGCAGGGGGTGACGCCAGAGTCTGGCCAGGAGGGGCCACGAGCTTTCCTTCCACCCCTCCCACCTTCCCACCCTCCACCTTGCCCATCCCACCAGCAGGGACTTCAGCCCCCACAAAAGGGACGGAACTCTCCCTGCCCAATTGTCCACCAGCTCTTCCCCTCACACATAAACTGGGGATGGATCCAACTCTCCATGCCTCCAGACATTTGGCTACCAAGAGAAGTTGGATGATGACCAGCCAAAGATGGACGTCAACCTTCATCACGGGAGGGGAGTGAGAGGGAAGAGCCCCCCACACCATTCAGCATCCTGGAACTGCTGTCCTGGGCTGCCACCCCCAATCCTAGGGGAAACATGGGGGGAACAGGGACAAAACTGTGGGGCAAACACTTACGGCCATGGACTTGAGTGTGATCTGTTCATAGTAGTGGATGGTTTGCTTTTTGTTGGCCGAGTCAGGGTAGCCAAAGCCCGCGATGTGCACCAGGTCACAGAAGTGCAGTGCCAAGGTGATAGCCAGCAGCCCCGTGGTGGGCTTCTAGGGAACACAGAGACACAGAGACACAGCCTTCAGGGAGCTGCACGGGGACAGGCTGTCCCCTCTCAGGGGGTGCAAGGGGACTGACCATCCCCACCCCTTACCTGTTTGATCTTCCGTGGTTGCTTCATGGGGAGGTTGAGCAGTTTAGCAGCAGTTACTTCCATATAGTAGGGGTTGAGGATACGCACTTGCTCCGGGTTGGCATCCCAGATCAATGGCGGCTGTTTCCAAAACCCTTTCCGAACCTGCAAGAGGCCAGAGGTCCCCAAGTGTGGGATGGCATGACAGCTGGAGCCTGGAGCAGCCAGGGAGGGGTTGGACTCGGTTCCCCACCACACTCACCCTCTTCTTGTCATTCAGGATGGCCTCCATCCACTGGAAGTCCATGGGCTTGAAGGGCACGAGCACCAGCAGCGTGTCAGGGTTGTTCTCAGTCCGGGGGTCGAAGTGGGCTGACTCGGGGTAGAAGAGGCGCATGGTGGTCTTGGAGCCCACGTCCTGCTCATAACCGTGGACCGGGGCGTTGTTCAGCCTTTGGGACATCACAGGTGTCAGCCCAGCTGCGGGTGGCACTGGGGAGGGAGCGGTGGGCCGGGCCCAGGGCTGTACCTGATCACGACATCATAGGTGTTGATGGTGTCCCCCATGGAGCTGTTGCGGAGCCGGTGGCCGTTGCCCACCACGGCACACCTCCGGCACTTCAGGCTGCGAGAGAAAACCCTGTCTCAACCAGATCTGTTCCAAAACCAGGGGATTTTAACCCCCAGGGGGGTTAAACCCAGCGCTCTCCAGTCTCTAAACCTTTCCATGCTCCATCTACCACCCCTGGGTTGCAGAGGTTCGTTTTGCCAAATCCTAGGCCCACAGCAGACCAATTCTAACCACCCCCCATGAGGACAATGATGAAGCAAAAGAAAGAAAAGCCCCTAAACCCACCCCGGTGTTACCTCTGGATGCTCTCAGGCACGGAGTAGTGGGTGATGGACAGCAGGCGCAGCAGGACATCTTCTGCAAAGCAAGGACAAGGATGGGGTGAGGAAGCTGAGGAAGCTGAGGAAGGTAGCTCCTGCCTGGCACAACACTCTGAGTGCTGCCCCATCCCTGCTGAATTTGCTCCTACTGTTAATCCTGGTTTCAGGCAGTTAATCTGTCTCTGGGGCTTAGTAAAATCTGTCCCACCCCAAACTCTTTTAGAGGCACCATGTGCACACAGGGTGAGGAGATACACATTGCAGAGTCTAAAACCCAAGAAAATAGCTTGGGAATAGCGTCCAACAAAATCAACCTGTGGATGTCTTTAGGAAAAGGGAAGCTGAAACCCCAGGAGCAGCAGCAGGACAGACAGACAGACCCCATGGAGCATTGTCAGGCTTACCACTTCCCTTGGTGCCGTAGGGCAGCTCGTAGAGTGACGGTGTCTTCACCCAGAAATAGTCCTTCAGCTGCAAGAACAGTGGGTGGTCCCTCGAGTAGCTGCAAGGAGCAAAGGGTCAGTGAGACTGGGATCAGGGATGGCCCAGGGAGAGGGGGGTCCTGGCTCTGCATCCCGCCCACTCCCTGCTCCCAACCCCAAAACTCACTTCCCGATGAGCTGTGCCGCTTTTTTTTCCACCTCCCCAAGGGGACAAGTTGTCTTGTTGTTTTCTTGCACAGGGAAATAAAAGCTGTAAAGGAAGAGGTTCATTAAATCAAATTATGCCTTTTCCTCTGCAGCTCCCTCCTGGCAAAAGGGGCTCTGGCACCCCCAGGCACCCTCACTGTGGGATTCAAGCTGTAAGAGAGATTTCCAGCTGGATTTAAGGCCGGCACTGCCTGGATATTTATCTGCTGGGCTTGCACACTTCCATCAGAAGAGGTCTCTCTTTGCTCATGAACCTCACACTCCACTTTTCCCCATCTCCATCAGCATCGCTGGCACTGGGAAGAGAGCAGGGCTTTCCCATCCTCCCGAGCTCAGAAAAGCACCAGCATTTGCAAAATACCCCACAGAGCCCAACCACCACCACACACGCAGGGGAAACCTCGTTTGTGTCCCCCATTCTCCAGCAGCAGCCAAGGATGCTGCCACCTCCCCAGTCCCCTCAGATCCAGGGAATCTGCCTGCTCTGGCATCCCTGGGCAGGAAGAAGCTGTCTCCCAGGAGTGAAGGAAAGGGCAGGAGGTCCTTTAAACTCGAGTAAGAAGCACTCACAGCTGTGTGTACCTGTCTTCCCGGTAGATCGAGTACCAAACCATCACGAGAAACAGCACCAGCACCCCGAGTATCTTCCCTCCTGCATGAGGGGAGGGGAGGGAGAGAGAAAAACCAACATCAGCCGTGGGGTTTAGATGATTCCTTGTGGGGTCCCACAGCATCCCTAGCGAGATCCAGGATGGCAGAGCCTTCTCCCTGGGGAGCAGGGTCAGCTGGCACCAGAGAGGAGCCATTCTTTAGTCCAAAGTTTAAAAGCCACTGTGACATTTCTGTTTCCTCCTGTCTGCTTTGCATCAAAGCCTAGGCAAATATTCTTTTTTCCATGTGCCTCTGCCCCATTGCTGTGCAACAAAGTGCAAGGGGTTCCAGGTGCCCAAGCCCAGAAATCAATGTCCCTAAAACCACCCTCCCTGCTGTGACCTTCTCCTGTGCTACTCCGATACTCCATCACTCAACTGGAACCACACCAAAGCAGCTTGCAACCCTCAGATTTCCAAATGCAAATCCCCCAGGCTCCCCATCCCTGCTTGGACAGAGGCAGATGGGATCCCCTGTGGGACTCACGAGACTTGTTGATCATTTTTATCAGCAGGAAAGGGATCAGGCGAGGGCCGGAGCTCTCATCGTGGCTGGTCACCTGCAGCAGGAAAACAGGGAAAACCCATCAGAGCTGAACCTAAAACCCCATCCAAGAGGCACCACCCCCTGCCTGCCCACATGCATCTGCGGACAAGCGGGTGCAAGGGTGTGCCAAAGGATTTATTTATTTCAATTCACATTTCTTTGCTGCCAAAAGGTTGGTTTAGAGAGCTAATCAAAGCCAGGCAAGCGGCCGCACTTCCCAAAGAGCTTCAGCCCTACAGGTTAGAAGCCAAAGAGAAAAAAAAAAAAAAAGAAAAAAAAAGAATTAGAGAGGAAAAACAAGTCCTCAGTGGGGTTTCAACCACAAAATCCCATGGGGGGAGACTTTAAGCCCAGCTTAAGCATCTACCTGTCACCAGCAGGTATGAAGCCCAACATGCCACCACAAAGCCAGTGAGAAGGGACAGGAGCAGCTGAGCAGGATCAAACCAAAGAGCATCACGTACTTGGGGAACCTCCAACGCCTTGGATTCACCCATCCCGGCCCGGGGAAAGGAGGTGCCACGAGTTTAGTGCCCACACAAACACTGCCCAGGGAAGTGGGGCCACTTTTGTCCTCCTCCAAAACCTCTCGCTCCTGGAATAAGGAGCAAAGAGCCGTGGTCGGAGCCATCCCAGGATCGGCTCATCCCATCCCATCAGGACACGGCAAGGACAGAAAATGAACTTACCAGGTGGGAGAAGCTTTGGGGTACAGGGGAGGCTTTGCTCCCGGGGTGAATCCTGCCCTAAGCCAGGCTCAGAGCTGGGCTTGGCTTTGCCCCTGGTAACGGAGATCCTCCCGGCTCTGAGCAGCCACGTCTCCGGGTGTTAAATGCCAGCCAAGGGGAAAGCCGCACGCCAGGGCTGGGCAATCCAAACTCAATCAGAGCCTGCCCATCACACTCTCCAGGGATTAGTCACCTGCCGAGGGAGGGCACCCACCTCATCCCCTCCCTGCCCAAGGAAGTGCCACTAACAAACTTGACATCTGCCAAACACCCGGCAGGGCCACGGCCTCAGCCAGCCAAGAACACCAGGTTTGAGGGCAAAAATGTACCGAGAGCAAGGAGAAATGGGACCAAAGATTGTCCCACAAAAGCCAGGCTCTTCCCTTCCCTGTCACAGGCTTCTGACATTTAAAGGGCAGGAGAGCAATTAATTAAAACGGGCAGGAAGGGCAATTAAAATGCAATTAAGGACAATTAAACCACACTAAAAGTAACGGGACAGGACACTAGAAAAACAAAATTGTGTCCATCTGACAGCAGAGGGATGGGGACAGGGATGGGGACAGGTGAGGTGGTCCCCCAGGAAAGCACACTCTCCCTCTGAGCCACTTCTCCTTCATAAAACACAGATAACTGTGCCTCACCATTACCTGGGGGCTCCAAAAGGGGGAAGCAACCCCCATCCCAACTTACACCCTGGCTCTCATCCTGCATTTGTATTTCCAGCTCAACAAGCCCCTCCTGCTTGGGAAGATAAAACCCACGGCTGAATCTTCAAGGGTGGGAGCAATGCAGGAAGAAGGCACAGTGGAGTCCCATCCCTTTACACGTTACATTTTCTTGGAAAAAGTAAAAGTAGGGGAAGGCAAAAAGCAGCTTGTGCCTCCTGAGGGGTTTTGTTCTTAGCAAAACTGGCCACAAAAGCCCCAAGGGGAAATCCACTGCCTCAGCTGCAGGCTGGGGACGTTCCATGGGGGCCTGAGTACCCCTGTTTGCCCAGGGCTGGGAAACTGCTGGGCATCAGGGTCTGATTTTAGCACCAAATTCACCCCCTCAGCTTCTTCCTTGGGTGCCAGAACACCCGACTAAGTTCACTTCACCCCTTCCATCAGTGATAACACTGGGAAAAATCTGGTCTGCCCACAATGTTTGCCTTTGCATACCAGCTTTTTTTAAATAATATTTTTTGACAGCTTTATGATCTTTTCCCAGGCTTGCATACACAAACTGGGCCTGATGCAAAACTTATCTAAAGGCAAACACAGCTAACAATCCCCGAGGAGAAGGAACGTTGTTTAGTGAAGCGTTCAGGGAATGTGGAGCAAAACAGAGCACACCCGGCTGCCCCCGCACCCCTGGTGCCTCTGGAATGAGTTCAAGCTCCCCACAGCCCTCCCGGATCCACAGCCCAAACCAGGGCAGCTGCTGAAAGCAGGAAGGTCTGAACTACCCGAGCCAAGTCCTGTGTCCTCCTCGTAGGGACACTGGATGGAGCAATGCCAAAGGGTCCTGCTGGTCCCCACAGCATCCTCAGAGCCTGCAACATCCCCGTCCCATCACAGCATCCTCAGAGCACCCCATGGCAACTTGGTCTCACAGCATCCCCAGTCCTGCAATATCCCTATTCCTGCAGCATCCCTGGTCCCTCACAACATCCTCAGAGTCTCCTCCCATTGGCATCCCCGTCCCATCACAGCATCCTCAGAGCTCCTACAGCATCCTCAGTGCCCCCATAACATCCCTGTCCCATCACAGCGTCCTCAGAGCTCCTACAGCATCCTCAGTGCCCCCATAACATCCCTGTCCCATCACAGCGTCCTCAGAGCTCCTACAGCATCCTCAGTGCCCCCATAACATCCCTGTCCCATCACAGCATCCTCAGAGCCCGTGCAGCATCCCTCAGATCCCCCACCACAACATCCTCCCTGGATCCTACCCTGCAGCATCCCTGTCCGGCAGGGAGAGCCTCAGCCCTCGCTGGGATCAACCCAGCTCCCCCAGGGTTGGTCCAGGGCATTGCCTGCCCTGCCAAGCCCTGAAGATGGGGGGAAAGTCCCGGCTGGATTCAGCTCCCCACACCTGGAAGAAGTGACTGGAAAAGCCCTTCTTTGATGTTGGAGGATGCACCCCCTCAGCACCGCAGGCTGCAATTATCCCTGCACAAAGGATCCAAAAGCCCCATGGCCCATTCCCCCTCTCCCACTCCCTTCCCCACCCCGTGTGCTGGGAAAGCCCCATCCCAGGATGCTGCAGAAGCAACTCGTGTCCAAGCCTCGTGGAGTTTCCTGGTCTACCTCTGCCCTGGAGCAGGGTTTTGCCTCTCAGTTTCACCATGTCCCCTGGGAGATGCCAGCAACATCCATACAGACCAATTCTCCTGCCAGGGAGGAAACTTGGAGAAGTTCACCCCTGTATCTCCATCCATCCATTCCCATTGGGGTCCAGATTTAAGTCATGTCAATTCAAAAGTGGCAGTAAGCACCAGCCAAAAAAAAAAAAAAAAAAAAGAAAAAGGGAAAAAAGCAATTTAAAGGCATGAAAGAAGCATGGAGGTGAGGAGTGGTTATAAATTCCCCCACACCATCCCAGCATGGATGGAGGGTGGTCCCAGGCCATCCTGGCAAAGCCTCGTGGACCTGCAGCCTTGGTACTTCTATGTTTCCATGGTAACCTATGGATTGGGAGAAGCCTGACACGAGGCAGGGACACCTCCTTTGTGCTCCCACTGTCCCATCCCACATACCCACGGGACACGGAGCCACCCACTGCCTGGTCCAGCTTCCCTGGGTAAAGAAGGATGCTCACTGAAAAATAAGCATCTCTGACAGTTTATCCCAAAAAAACCATGCCTTTATTTTTAACTGAAGGAGAGTTGGATAGCACCCAAGGAAGGGATGCACTGGCAGTCCCTAAGGATTCACTCTCCGCAGCGGGAACCAAAGGGAGACAGACAGACAGCCAGGACGGCACGGACCACTTCAGTCCCAGCCACCCCACCTCTCCCGAGCTTTCCAGGCACACAGAGCTCCGGGGAACCAGCAGGGCAGCTCCTGTGCTCCCTGGAGGACAACGAGCAGGATCGACCCACAGAGAAGCCGTTTAGAGCCCCGGGATGTTGCAGGCCCCCATCCCGTGGGTGTTCTGCACACAGGAGGGCCGGGATTGCCGGAGGAGCCGGGCAGATGTGGGCTGGCCCCGGCACAGCCGTCACCTGCCAGAGCCTGAGCACAACCTGGGAGGCAGCCGGGGGCCTTCCTGCAGGGAAAGGATCCAGCCAACTGCAGGCACTGCCTGGGCTTGGCAGAGCATCAAAGACACCCAAATCCCCCAGCCTGGCATCCCAAACCTTCCTCGCCCCGGCTGCTGCGAGCTCCCGGTGCTCGGGGAATTTTTTTTCCACGCTGGGAAGAAAATACTTCTTGTTGTGGGATCACAACAACCCCCACTGCAAACCCAGAAGGTAGCAAGGATCAGGTCTGAGCCCCTTCCAAGAGATGTGGCATGGGATGGGGATGCTGGCAGGGAAAGAAGGGTACCAAAGGGGGAGCAGGGATGCTGGGAGGGGGGCAGGGTCACAGCGATGGCACAAGCCGGAGCTGCAGTGCTCAGGTGGGCTGGGGGATGAAGAGGGTCGTGAGGACACAACACTGCAAAAATCAGCTCCACTGGACATTGGGCACGACCCCACAGAGGGTGTGGAGCCAGCCTGGCCCGTGCACCGATACCCACATTTATCCTATTTTAAGAGCCCTGCGAGTCACTTTAAAGGAATCTTTAAAGGAATCTTAATTGCCTCTTACTCAGAGAGGCAGTGCTGTTTCCTTTGCCGTGGTATACCAGGCACACAATAACCCAGCCAAAGATTTACAATAGGGGAAAACAACCCCTCCTTGGCATGTGAGTCTTAACGAAACATTTACCCATGACCAGGCTGCAATTTTGAAGGTGGCAACAGCAAATAAGCTCAGGTACAACAAGTATTTCCACAGTGGCAGGTCCTCAGGATAAATCCAGGCTGCTTCTGCCCTTACCATGGCACTGCTGGTTTTAATGTGCTCCACTGCGATTCAGACCGGCCCTCGCTTCATCCTCTCCTCTCCCCTTATGTTTTTTTTTTTTTTTTTCAATCCTTGCAGCAGAAAAAACAAAGAGATGGGACAAATCCCTTCCTACAGCCCCAAAACACCGGCTGTGTGGGTGTACTTGATCATCTCACAGCTCTGGGGTAACCCCGGGCCATCATGGAGCTACTGGGTTACAGTTAAGCTACAATTTTAGAAACTATATATTATTTTTTATTATATAGGTTTAATCACTCTTTTGCTATTTAAAACACTAAAATAAAGACCTTTTCTTGCTGTGTGCAGCTCGCTACACCCTGGAGGTTACGGCCAAGCTGCTGAAAAGAGCAGAGCCACCCACAGGGTGACAAGCCCCTGCTAAAGGGATGAGGGCAGTGATAATGAGGTCCCACAGCGGCCTGTGGGATTTCATCCCTGACCCCCTGACATAAATCCAGCCACACCCTTCTCCTACCTGCCCCTTCCAGCCTCCCTTTGCTGCCACCCTCACCTCGGTGCAGTGTTTACTCTCCAGTACTTCCTCAGGGATTACCCAGGGATACAGCAGCAACAGCAAAAGCAGCTTTAGCAACACAGCTTTGAACTCATGTTTTGGGCTGAGTCCCCCCAAAAAGCAGCAGAAAGGGGGAGGCAGTGAGCTGAGGGTGCAGGCGGGGTGCTGGCAGCCTCTCCTCGCTCCCCTGGGAGCAGCAGGCAGAACATCCACCGGGAGCACCACTCCCTTACAGTTCTGGAAGGTAAAAACTAACCCATGGAGATGCTCCAGCCCAGCCCCAACCCAAACTCAAGCAATGCCCCAGCTCTTCCGGGAAAAGAGGTGGGAAATTCAGGGATATCAAGCCCCAGGGCTGAGTTACCTGCAGGCAGCTCCTGCTCCCACTTGGATTCTGGGGGTCCCCTTTTGGGGACTCGAAGCTGCCTGCAGTTATTATCCCCCTTGCAAGGCTCATGTGCAGCCCTGGCCTCGTGGTTCCTTCTCGGTTTCCTGTTTTGCACCGGATTCAGAGAAGCAAAACCCTCAGGGCAGCCCCACAACCTGATCTGGGCAGCCCCAAATCGCCGGGGTTCTTCTCTGCTCCTTTCTCCCAGGCTACAATAGGAGATTCCCAGCAAATAACCCAGCCCATCACTCTGCAGCCCCAGCATCACCTCCGTTAACCCACGGCGGGAGGAGGATTCCCATCCCCGGGAGACCTTCTCCTGCATCCCCGGCAGCGGGAGAGGCTGAGCGCAGTCCCAGCAGGGCGGGGATTAGCTGGCAGCGACTCACGGCTACTTACGGCCCGTCCTCCTGGTCCAGGCTGGAGCTCGGCGGGATCTACGCGGCCGTCCTCTCTTCCCCTAGGAAATGGAGACGGGAGAACATCCTCAGGGCTGCAGGCATCCCTGCCCGGCCAGGCCAGCGGGGCCCCGAGCAGCCGGCAGGGATCGCACAGAGCTCTGAGCTCTCCGATAAACCTCCCACCGCCGCCCACCTCCGCCCGCAGCCCAGCGCCGCGCCGGCAGCCGCCCCTCGGTAAGGAGGAGGTGTGGCCGACCGGAGCGCCGCTGTCCCCAGTGCCCCTTGGCTTTTCACACCGAAATCCCCGTCCGGGACTCACTCCGACTTGTAGGAAGACCCCACGAGATGGAGCGATGCCTTTTTTCTGCGGAAAGGGGAATGCGGCTTTCCTGCCTAGAGAACGCTCCTTATTCCCGCATCTCCGGCATATTTTCCCCTCAAACTTTCCAAACTGCACATGCTAAGCCCAGCACTGCAAAATCCTTATGATTTGGGGGAGGGAAAGCCCTGCCGAGAATCACACGCCACGCACAGAAACCCTCCTGCCATGCTGCCGCTCAGAGAAAGCCTCTCTGCTCTGCATCCCAGTAATGTTCCCTGGTCGGGGAAAACGACCCAGGCAGAGGAGCGAGCCCACTGCCATCCCAACCAGCCCCTGGGCAGCAGCTCTGCCCTTCCCCTGTGTCCCTGGGATGGAAGGGATGTGGTGGGAGTCACGGCTCTTCCCCAAAAGACACATGAGAGGGAATGTCGGCTCATTTCAGTGCAAGAAACAGTGATGCAGGGGAGAAGACAAGCCTCTGTCAGCTGCTCTTTGAGCCCTGGCAAGGAAGGTGCTTCCAAGGCAAAGCTCTGAAAGGCCAGAGGTTTCCTCACCTCTCTCCTACAGCTAGAAAAAGCAGAGATGAGAGAGGTGCAAGCCTTCCCCACGGCATGCTCCCCGCTTAATATCCCATCAATTTAACAGAGGGTTACATCCTCGTCCAAGGGGCGGAGGAGGAGACCACCCAGCAGCCTGAGATGGTTTCTCACGGATCCTTCTCGCCAGGGGTCAGGCTTTCTGCCCATGCCCCGGGATGACAGGGATGCCTCCATCCCCGTCACACCTTCCCTCTCCACCCAAAGAACTTTTGCTTCCTCCTTCCATCGCCGCTTGCCTTGGGGGGCAATTAATCCCAAGGGCTCAGGGCAATCAGCAGCCAAACCAAATGCACTTGAGGCCACAAAATTCACCTTTGGCACCAGGGTCTTTCCAGAAGCCCTGAATCCACCAGAGCATCCAAAACTGCTGCCTCTGACAAAGAGCCTTTTCATTTAGATCTGTGAATTATAAGATCCACTGACAAGGTTAAGCTCTCCCTGGGGAGCTCCTGTTAAAGCAGTTCAGGGCACAGCATCAACCCCTGCCCATGGAAATGAGGATGTTCAGAGCTGCCTGGGGGTTCCAGGAGGATCCTGCAGCCCTGGATGAGCAGGAGACTGCGATACCTTCAAGCACATCAGCCAGGCAGGATCCTGGTGGATCCGAGGTCTTGCCCTAAGCTGGTCTTTCCAGCTCAACTGGAAGAGCCTGGATTGCTGCCAGTCTTCCCAGAGTTGTTTTCCAGCTGCCCGAGTGGTTTCCCTGCCATGAGCCGATGCAATTGGTCCTTCCCAGCCCAAGGTCCAGAAAAGTCCCATCACGGTTCCAGTGTCCACCAGGTCAGGAGCCGCTGTCTCCACCACTCGCCACAGGCAGCTCAACCCATCCGGCAGCTGATCCCAGCAGGAAATGAATGTCGCATTCTCACACCCCTCAAGAAACCCTAAACAAGCTGGATTTTGCTCCTTTCCTTCTCCAGCTTGTTGCTGGCCTCAGTTTCCTCTCCTGCCCATCAGTTTAATAATTTAAATGACAATTTCCAAATTTGAGCGGGGAAAAAGGCACCTTCTGCCTGCTCCCCAACATCTCCCTCTGACATGCTCATGGCTTTGGGCAAAAAAAACCCAAAAACCCAATGGGGAAAAAAACCCAAAAACCTTCCTGTGTTAAAGACTAAAGCCAGCCAAAACCGGCCCTTGGAGGAGCTCAGCCCCAGTGTAGGGGCATCCTGGCAGGAATGGATATTCCAGAGACAGGAGGATAAGCCTCCAAATTCCTCCCCATCGAGGACCAAATCCCCCCAGGGCTGTTCAAAGAGGGGGGGGGAGATGGAGACGAGTCTCTTGCCCTTGTGCCCGCCAGACCTGCAGCGAGGCAGCCGTCCGTCCGTCCGTCCCTCGGTGCTCCATCACCGGCGCCAGCCTCCTCGGTTAAAATTACCTCCCGAGGGGGGAGAGAGCAAAAGCCAGGCTGGGAGGGGAATAAAATCCAGGTGAGCTCATCCTCCTCCAGAGAAAACGTCTCCAGCTGGCAGGAGCAAGGTGTTTCCAAGCCCGGCACATCCCTCACGTCAGCCCAGTCGCTACAGCCCCGGGACCAGCAGCTTATTCATTCAGCAAGTATTTAATGGGAGATAATCCAGCCGCTTCCCAACCACCCTCTGGCCGAGCCAAAGGTGTAATTCCAGTGTGGGAATTACATTTTGAGAAGAGGTTTTGTAAATGGTCATCCCAGTGGATGCTCCCTGTTCAAGACAGCACGAAAGGGCCACCAAAAGCAGAACCCTCATCCTCTAACCCTGTGTTTCTTTAATTCTATTAATAGTTTCTCAAATTTATTAAACTATTTTATTAAAAATCAAATAATTTAATAAACCTATTTCTATCAAATCCCTGCGAATGAGAAGAAAAGCAAAGCTGCCCAGCCAAGCCGGATTATCCAAAGCAGCGACCAACCTAAAAATAAACCACTGCTATTTAAGGATGAGCCTCCCACAGTAACCACCCCCTACCCCCCAAAAAAAAATAAAAGGAAAAAATAGACATATTCCCAAGCTGGGGTGTCGAGCATCACCCACCATACCAAAAAAAAAAGCCTATTTTGGGTTTATTTCCGAGCACAAGTCTGCACTTCCAACAGAACATCGTCCCCATGCTTAGTGCTGCCGATTTCCAGACACCCCATGCAAATAAATAATTAAGATTTAAAGCTGCTTTTGCATAATACAGATAATCGGTCGATTTAACTTGTAAATGCAGGGGAGATTATGCAGCAACGTTGTTAATTAGGCAGCAAAGGGGCCGGGGAAGCCCCAGCTCCAGGGCAGATGCTGATGGACCACCAGGATGCTGAAGAAACCAAATGTGCGGGGGACTTTGGCAGTGGGACATGGTCCCAGGGCAGGTGCCTTGGTGTCAGGGCTCCAAAACCTTTTGTTTACCCATATTTTAACTGCAAATCCCCCCAGTCCTTCATCAGGAGCTGCCCATCCCTTCGCACTCTGCCTGCACCACCCAAGCGCTTGAGGCCGCCGTCATCCCACGAGAAAAAAGGCCGTGGAAAAGGAGCCCGGGGTAAGGTTTCTGAGGACTAATCACATCTTTTTTTGTTGCATAAAGAGCCTGCTCTGACAGCTGGGCTCTTGGCCGCCCTCAGCTCCCCCACCCCAAATACCAGACCCCGCCCGGGAGCAAAACCTGTTGAGCCCGAATATGCCCGAACAGACAGCTCTTTGTGATTCTTTCTTTTCTCCCCGTCTAGTTTTTTTGGTTTGGAAGCAGCACTGGTGATCGCACAGGGGTGGGCCCGAGGACTTCCCAGCCCTTGGCACTGCTCCTTGTTGGAAGGCAGCACCACATTTAACCCCTAAAGCCCTCACTGCCCTTCATTCCTGACACCAAACCACTTCCCACACCCTAGTCCTGTTCAGTCCTGCACCCCCAAAGTTCACTTGCATCCTCCCTCTCTGCCTTTTTCTCCCTCACTTCTCACTTTCCACCTCATTTTCCCCCTCAGTGCTTCAGCACTTTCCTCCATTCCCAACGCAGACAGGTCTGATCCATCCTCACAGCACAAAATCCCACCTACAGACCACAAACCAGGGGGCTCAGATGAGCCCAACAGGCACAGAGCTGCTGTGCTGGAGGTTTAATCCCCATCCAGGGGTGTTTTATGACCCCCGGTGGGATGCTGGGCTGCCTGGGTGCACACAGCATCAGCAAAGCCCCAGAGCAGTGTTTAAGACTCCTCGATTCTTGCTCAGCACTCTCCTGCCTCAGTTTCCTGCCATTTTAGGGCTCGAGGAAACTCTGCCCCATTAGCAATGCAGGCAGAAGGTGCAGCAAAGGGATCCCAAACTCCCTCCCAGCTCATTTATCTCCATTTGAAAAAGAAATTTAAAAACCACCCGATGTCGCAAGCAGCTCAAACCCTGACGGAGGACCCACCCCGGGGCTGCGGCTTGTGCAACACCGCGGGGCGAGTTCCAACCTCCCGCCGCTGGCATCAGGCTCTGGGTAACAAATTAAGGCTCGGCTTACTCAGCCCGGCCGGATACCGGGATGTCGAATCCGGCCGGGAAAACTTCGGCGGGCTGCGGGAGACATTTTGCAAGGGGAAGAGCTGGAACAGGAATGGCATCTGGAAGCGATTGAAGGCAAGGAGCCTCTCCCTGGCGCAACAGGGAATTCCAACGGCGTGAGCTCAGGTTAAAGCCTCCTTCACAGACCCACGATTAAAGAGAACCAACAGCACAGATATGTGTTTTTAAACCTACAAAAAACAAGGCAAAGGGAGCCAGCTTCCTGCTTGGTCCTATCTGGACGTGGTTTGGTGATTTAGGGTCATTCTGACTTGAAATACAAAGAAACCAAAACTCCGAAAAAGGAGCAGAAAACTTTCCGTGGATTTGTGGATCTGACTTCTGGTGTGCTCAGGAGTCTTCCTTCAGCACTACACCAATCCATCCCTTGGGACCACTGCATCCCCTGCCAGCACAGGCCGCATCCCACGACGGTTCAAAGCAT